>NC_133755.1:178932096-180311067 GCF_036562045.2 Rhinolophus sinicus | reverse complement strand
GCACCTGCCAGATATCTGGGTCTTTCTCCAGGCCTCGCCAGAGAGTGAGATCTACCCGCAGCAGCCGCGCCGCACTTGGCGCAGATAAACGCTTGCCCAGACACCTCCCTGGGGCCGCCTGACTCTCCCCACCGCCCTGGGGAAGGCAGCCTGCCCTTGATCTGGGAAGCGCTGCGCAATTAGGCTCCCTGGGTAACCAATGAGGGTTCGGCGCCCCGCCGCCCGGTCGTGTTCTGTGCAGAGTAGATACCGACCGACCGCTCATGGAGGAGTACGGCCATAAATCATTAACTGTCAGAGCCTTTTCAAGTCAAATCCCTCCGCTCTCAAACCCACAGCTCACAGAAGGTTCAGGGAGCGTCAATTATGGAAATGCCTTCCAGTTAAGATTAGAGGTGCATTTGCTCGTGCATTGACTTTCTATTCCAGAATTGCAATGACTCTATTTCAGGAATCATTTTGCACTCTGCCGTTTGGTACAATCTTCTAATACGAAAGGACTTTTAAAAATAAATATATGCCGCGTGCGTGCGTGCGTGTGTGTGTGTGTGTGTGTGTGTGTAATTTTACCCAGGAGGGAATCAGTTGGAACACAATTTTTTTAATACTGATGACAAGACTAAAAAGTCACTTGGTTTCCAATAGCTTTCCTCTTGCACAGGCTAGAGAGGTACCCCAGAAGGGAACCCACTGCACAGCATTTTGTCAGCGGCGTCAAAAGTAGTTTCCCAGCCTTTTGTTTATTTATTTATTTTTCCCTAGCTTCTTATTCCCTCCATCCTAATCCTTGCAGCTTCATGTGTGCCTCATAAACCCATTCTATAATGAGCATTTTATTTAAGCCATTTTTAGAGATTAGAATGGAGTTCATTTCCTTCTACTTTTCATTTACATTTCTTTTAATCCTTTCATTCTATAAACTTAATTGCTATTTTGCTAGTCCCCAAGCAGCTAACCTAAGCCTTCTTGAAGCATTTCTTAGTAATTTTCCCTTAGTTATTGACGACATTTTCTCTTTAGTCAGCTAAATGAAACTTGCAAGATATTTCTTGGGTGAATAAAACTTTGCAGATGCTTTTGCTTTTTGCTACATTTGCTTTTTGTTACAACTAAACACATTATTTTGCATTGTTTTCCTCTTCTAGGGGGCCTCAAATAGATGACAGAATGATTGATACCAGCCATTAGTCATGATTTTTTTTTTTATCTTGAGCAAAACACTTAACATTCTAGTTGGTATGAAGCAAGTGCCACCATTTCCCCCATCTTGAGGGATTTAGATTTGATCAGCATATCACAGTATCCTCTTCTTTAGTTTGGACCACACACTCAGGCTGCTATCTTCCTGGGCAACTGCAGTTTTACTATTACACACACACACACACACACACACACACATACACACACATACCTTATAGCAGCTGCAGCAGCATTACAGAATAAGTCAATAAATAAGCCTTAGAGAACCCACTAAGGATGTGCCCTGTCTGGATAATATCATTTCATTCAAGAGACTTCAGAGAACAGTTCAATTATTAACCTATGTATTCTTTTTCACAAAAATAGTATCAAATATGACAAACTAACCAGAATTGTCTTAAGAACCCTGCAATGTAAGCATGCAGATAAACAGTGATAGCCATTAAATCAATTGCCATGGTGAATGGGTGTATATTTGTATATAATATACTTACTTAACTATATTTATAAAGATACAAGACTTGGCCTTCAGTGTTTCAAAAAAGGAAAAATAAAATGGGTTTGGCCAGGTAATGTGGTAGCTGACTTACTGAAAACTAGTAAGTGGGGGTCAAGTGTAAGTAGAGCCAACAAAAAGCGAGGCATTGATCATGAGATCATTAGAGCACCAAACTTACTGTCTTATTTGTATCTCTTGGTCATGCACATCTCACATCAGCCCCCAGCAAGCCACATCCCTACCATTGAAAATAGCGATTTACAGTCCTTTCAAGTGCCACATTTTACAGGAGGATTGCATGTTTATTTTCTCATTTGATCCTGTCACCCACTACCACAAAGGTTTTTGATAACCAAAGTGATCATTATTATCCTATTTTATAGAGAAGAAAACTGACTCTTATGGAAGTCATGTGACATATCCAATGTGTCACAGCTAACACCAAGATATAAAGACTTGAACTTAACATTTTTATTCCAAATCTGATCTTCCTTCAACAGTACTATAGCTACCTCCAATAATAAGTATTTGAGTCTTGATTTAAAACAAAACAACAACAACAACAAAACAGTAGATATTTTTGTCCATTCCAACTCGCAACTCAAGGGTCACTTGACTTTCTCCCTGTTTTCACCGTATGGTGGCTTGCAAGGATCTGAACTCGTTAACTAGGACCCTCTATCGAAGGACTGATGAGGAAAGATAAGACACACTCAGTCTACACGGTGTTGAAAGCAACCCACTTATAATCGCATACTGTCTACTTGCCCTTAACATGAAGCAGGAAAATGACAGAGCTTGTACAAAGGGCTTTTGCCATTTGAATTAGCTACTGTGTTGTCATTCCATTGGTGACTAATTCGATTATGAGCAATTCTCCGTGGTAATGACTATTTGAAACCTTAGTGAAGTTGATCATGTTTCTGTCACAAACTAAATGAGAATCACTAATCCTGAGAAAGGCACAAAATACTGTAGGACGTACCAACTGTTTGTTTGCTTATTTTTTAACCGGAGGGGAAAGCTAGCCGCTCAGGTTACAAATCGTCTTCTAGACAATACCTGCCCCATGAGTTTTGTAAGGTTCCCAATCAAAATAAGATAATATTCCCTGTGAATGTGCTTGGTAAACAGTAAAGGTCCATGAGAATGTAGATGGTATTGTTACTCTCATGTTTATGATTACGTCATGTTGTAGCTAGAATAGCATGACATAATTATGGTACAACGTAGTCAACAACTATTTAATGTCAGCAACTGCCTATAGTATTAGTCAAGATTCCAGGGTAATAAGTCTAATGAAATCTTAACCATCAATATACAGATATCAAGCACCATCCCAGCAGAGGTAGAGGTGTATATTCCCCGAAACCCTTGTCATCCAAACCCACCCCCTTCCCTCTAGCTCTGCACGGCAGAGTCTGGTGAAAATGAAGCAAAAAAAAAAAAAACAGGAGCCGGGGATGGGTGAATGAGCCCTGGGCTAAAGGGCACCGGAGACCCCCAATCCCACAGCGCTAAACACCATATCTTAAATCCCATAGCAACTGCACTCAATATTTCAAAATGTGTGGGTCTTCATAGTCATGTGACATTTTTTACCTCCTTAAAATCTGAAATAGAAAAGTTTAGCAATTTTCCCAAAGACACAACAAAAGAAGTTCAACAACAAAGAAAACACATGCCATTTTTTTTGTTCTTCAAGATCACATTGTAAAAGCAAGCTCTGTATTTCCAGAAAATGTGGGACATAGCCTAGTATTGTGGGTCTTATCCCTTCATATGTTATACTTGGGGATATTGAGTTCAACAAACACAAGTCTTTACAGCAGCCAGAATTACATGGTTGTTGTCGTTCATACTAATGAATAAGAAAATGTACCCAATACCACCTTCACAGATAGGAAAATTAAAACCCCAGGTAAGCACATTAACCCCAGTGAGCTCTGGGGCCACCGTGGAGTCAAGTCCTCTGAACCCCCACGGAATAGAGGTTCCAGCAGAACCGGCTGCTTCTTCAAGGAGGTAAGGATGGTGAGAGGGCTGTCAGCTCCCATTTGAGCCTTTTACACACACTGTACCTTGCAAATTCCTTAAAAAGTATATTGATACTTAATGTGAGCACAGAAGTCGATGTTGCAGTCCTGTTCACACAGGTGTAGCTTATCATGCACACAGTAGCAGTAAAATGTTAAATGTTGTTGACTTCTGAAGGGTGCTTTTCGTTGTTTTACGTTTGACATGACTGACCAAGCGGGCCATGCTCACTTTTCATGTGGCTTCATTTTTCTTACACTATTTCTTTAGCACGTTTTCTTCTCACGTTACATATTAATACATAATTCAGAGCTTTTATGCCTCCCCGCGCTGTCGGCACGATTTCGGATGCCATTGAACTGCTCTATTTATGAGCACAAGGCCAAAATGTCTGATTATTCATGGGGGGGGGGGGAACAATTCTTAAAAACTGCGGGGAATTTTAACCCCTTAAATCTCAAACGGCTTTCCCATGTCCCAAAGATTTGTTTACATTCTAGGCTGTGGCCAAAACCACCTCCCGCAAGCGCGTCCAGCGCTCCATCTGAATGGCGGCCACGTTCCTGCTCCCGGGGCAGCGGGTGGGTGGGCTAACCCTGTCCCGTTCTCAACGGCTGCCCTGGTGGCCCTCGAATTGCAGGGGGTGACAACACCCCGTCAGCGGAAGGATGCCATCATGCAGCTTAGTTACAGGATTTAGAGACAGAGGGAGCCTTGGAGATCACGGACCTTTTTATTCTAGATGAGAAAATCCGAAGTCGTGCTACGCGCGTAGGTCACAAAAACGGTGAGCAATAAGTGTTTGTCTTGAACCTAGGTCCCTTGGCCTTCTAGAATGTACTCCTTTCACTCCCACTCCCGCGCAGTTTCTCAAATAGGTGTGGATCTGCATGTGCCTGCGCCTGCGCCTGCGCCTACAGCCGGCCGGTCTGGCTCACCCGGGCCCTTGGTCCCTGGCCTCGGCTCCCCTGGTGGCTGAGGTGCCCCAGACACAGGCAGACCGGCGCTAAGGCGCAGTCCTGCCTTGGGCCTGCCGGACTCTGCCGTGGACTCTTCTCAATGCCTTTTTCCCACTGCACCAGGCTTTCCACAATTAGAAAAGCCTGCGAGGAGGAGAAGAAAAGAGAAATGACAAGGATGCTGATGGAAATGGGGCATCAGCGTTTCCTTCTCTGTCTATGTCTTCCTGCCCTGGCTAATTAGTTTTCTGCGTTGTGTATTCTCTCTCCTACCAATTGCAGTGACTCAGGCTTCCCTATCCAGACCTGGATGGAGCCATTCTCAGCATAGCCCAGGGGGCATACAAGAATGGGTGTCAAAGCAGGAAGTAATTAATTTGGTGACATACATGATGAGTGAGGCAGGTGTAAGCCCATGACAGCCAGGTCCTGGAATGGCAATGAACGCTTCTATCTTCCAAGACAGCTGTGCCTGTCGTCTTTGCTCCCTTCCTCTCTCTCTCTCTCTCTCTCTCTCTCTCTCTCTCTCTCTCTCTCTCTCTCCCCTGCCCTCCCCCCTCTCCCACTGCTTCTTCCCTCCTCCTTCCTTTCTTTCTGTTTCTTTCTGCCTGGTTTTTCTTTTTATCTCTATCTCTACCCCTATCTCTACCTCTACCTCTATAGCTATAGCTATAGCTATGTCTAATTTCTTTTTTACTTTTTGCCATAAAAGAAGCAGGCAACAATTCTTAGCATGTCATAGGGTCTTTAACTAAAAGAAAGATGCCATTCAGCCATCATTTATTCACTTTTTCATTCATCCAACAAACTTTCACTGAACACTTACTATGTTTCCATGAGCACTGGGCTGGATTCCAAGACTGCACAGCTGGGCAACTATGAGTGAGAGAGCGAAGGCTTCTCTGGGAGGCCGAGGAGCCAAGTCTCGGGCTGTGAGGCCCTGGAGCCTGGAGCTCCGCCCCCTGTCGGATGGCAGGTGGGGTTAGCGAGGCGTTAAGGCCTTCCGCCCTTCTCGTCGCCAAATTCCAGTGGAAAAGGAGACGTCTTTAGCAAAGGTGGAATCTGAGATCCCACACAGCAAAACAGAAAATAAAACCCCAGATTCTAGCCATGGATGAATGCTTGCCCAACAATGCTGCCTGCGACAACACCACAGAAGCTGATAGATAGATAGATAGATAGATAGATAGATAGATAGATAGATAGATAGATAGATAGATAGATAGATACATAGATAGATAGATAGATACATAGATACACAGATAGATACACAGATAGATACACAGATAGATACACAGATAGATACACAGATAGATACATAGATAGATACATAGATAGATACATAGATAGATACACAGATAGATACATAGATAAGATATTTTATGAAAAGTGACCCTTTAAGGGGAAGAACTTAGATGTCTGCCTAAAAACATCTAAGAACTTGAAAACTCTGCTTATGAGTTTATATAGTTGCAGCCTCACAGCTTCGTTTTGTAACCATTCAGCATCTCCTCTTGCCATCTCTATGGAGAGAAAAGGTCATCTCCGTTTCAACGCTTCTGACTAGTGAGGGTTTTGTCTTGTGCGGCACTAACTGTATAGCTCCGCCAAGAATAAGGTACAGCCCACGGAGCTGAACTCAGGAGATTAAAACAGTTGTGCCTTCGAGTGTTTCAGAACTGCAATTTCCATTTCTTGTGTAACTTCCATTGCATGTCCTTTCTACCTGGATTTCAGCTACCTGATGGTTTCTAATATGGTCCGAGGTTACACGCTGTCATGTGTATGGGGACGTCCCCCACTCCCTTCACTCTCATGCCAGGATGTTCTTTACGGGTCCCTTGTATTGTAATCATTAAGATTTAGGCAACGGTTCCATTAAAAGTGCACACTTCCCAGGGTTTTTCACATGTCGTAAAACTTGACCGGGAACTACAGGAAGCAAGGGCTGCCTTCTACACCGCATCACGAACTGAAATCAGGCTAAGAGAACTAGTCAGTTGCTTCCAATGAAGCTTGTCACCTGCCTTCACCAGCCCCGCTGTCACCTGGGAGGTCAGAACCAGGGGGCAGGTCCTTTCCGGGTGCCCTCTGAGGTGAAGCTTACCGGATGGACCTCAGAAGGAGCAGACGTGTACTCCCGTGTCCTGCAGAAAATGGGGGCATCCTGTGTGGACTCCCCACAGCAAGGAATAGCCCAATCGAAAACAGAACTGCAGAAGACTTTCCTAACAGAGACATATGAAAAGGAAGTAAGTTCCATTCCAGCTTCACCTCTGGTTTCCTTGTGCTGTGTGACTTAGACAACTTGCTAGAGAATAGAGGTTTCATGCGAAATCCTGACATGTAATCCTGCGACATGTAGGAGGGGAGAGATACAGAGGAAACAAAAAGGCAGTTACAACGGAAATACAACCGTCTCAGTCAGGCAGAGCCATGAAGGGGCAGTCCTCACAACTGATTAAAACATACATTTGCTTTGCAAGTTCCTCAGGTCCTGCCTTACAGGAAGGCCTGAACAGTGTATTTGGTTCAGAAAACAAGACCAGGGAAAAGAAGGATGCGCTAAAACCCAAAAGCTCTTGTGAAAACTCAGTGTCCACACACAGGGTGAGTGTGGAAAAACACACAGACGCACATTCTCCCTTTTTGTTGCTTTTGTCAGTTGCCACAGTCCTTTTCCACATAAAAACTCAGGTATATTGTTCCATCGGGAGAAACTCAGCCTCCTAACCACCTCATAAAGTCAAATCAGTATTGAGGCTTTTGGCTCAAAAAGCTGATATTATTTAAGTGGAGGGTCCCGTGCATGGGCGGGGGGAGTATATGGGAAATCTCTGTACTTTCCTCTCGAATTTTCTGTACCTCTAAAACTGCAATACTGAAGTCTTCTTAAAAAGCTGAAAAGAATTAATCCAGGTAGTAAGCACTGAAAATCCACATTGCACAGAATGCTAGTCCAGGCTCCGGGATGGGGGAGGGGGAGAGGTGAAAAGAGGGAAGGAAGCAGAAAAGTGATAAAGAAGTTAATGTATGAAGGAAACCGTGATAAAGTCTCAATCAGTGGAATTTATATGAAAAATGAAGAAGAGATGGTAGAAAGGTAGCCTTAGCCATTTCAGTGAAAACTTAGCTGTGAAGAATAGAAGTAATCAAACAAGACTTGAGGTAAGCAAGGAAATCGGCCACACTGCATGTGTTTCACTATTCAAGTTATCCAGGATGATGAAAATGGCCAACTCCTAATTGGTTGCTCAGTTTTTCCCTCTTGAGCTTAAAAACCCTTTCTTGGTTTATTCTTCCTTTGCTGAGAACCTCTGGTCATTTCTAAGCCCTCATTTCCTCCAGGACCAGGGGGGCAGTGGCAAATGAAAGAAAGAAGCCTCATATACCATCTTGCTGGTAAACAGCCCTCAGTTGTTGTTTGGTTAGTGTTGAACTAACACTAACTCAGAGGTTAATGTCACTGATGGCCAGCCAAGAAGCAAGCATTTATGTATTGAGTACCTATTATGTGCTGAGCATGAAGGGAGCCACACATCCCCTAAGCAGTGGCCCACACACCAGCATGTAGACATGTACCAAGGATGGAGGGAGTGTTGCCCAGGAGGCGCTGACCCTGGCACAAGGGGCTGGGCCACAGAGAGGAAGTGGGGCCTGGTGAGCAGGCCGGCTGGCTGGGGCCAGGCGTGTGGTGGGGAGGAGTAAAAGTGAATCAACTGATAAAGGGCTGGAGCGACCTCCCCTCTGACAGCCACTGCTCTGGGGCTTTCCTCACACCCACCCAGAGACGGGTGTAGATCGCCTAATTTAGCAGACAGGGAACTGAGACCTAAAGAGCGAACGTAACTTGTTCAGAGTCCCATGGGCACTCTGTGGTGGTGTGAACCCCCCCACACCCGGCTTCCAAACCCCAGGGCCTTACAGCTGGGGAACCGTGATTGGCATGGGGACGGCTGAGAGGTACCTGAGTCCTAGTCTGGTGGAAATAACTCATACACGCTGTAAACACCAGTGTCGCTCTCCATGCGGGGGGAGTGCTGTGAAAAGGGGCCCATCTTGGAAAGTCATCAGGTCAGATCCCAACTGCCACCAAGGGCAGGGTGTTTGGGAGGGTTGGTGTCCATGCCAGGCAAATCGCAGGAAATGCTTCCGTTTTCGAAGAAATTAAGGTTCGATAGAAAGGGGACAGTGGTAACATTTCTTTCATGATCAAATCCCACTCATCACATTTGGGAGGGCTGTTCTGCAGGTGGAGGGAGGGCGGAGCGAGCCTGCCTTTCAGGGGCCTGAGGGGGACAGAGCCTGCCTGCGAGATCCTGGACCCCCGGGGCCCCAGGCCCCAGCCCACGCCCATTTCCAGACACAGCTGGGCCTCTGAGGCATGGAACCGAGGCGCTTTCTACCCCAAAGCCCTGCACAACAGGTTCAGACACAGAACATTTCGCTAGGACTTGGGAAGAACTCGTTAAACCATTTGGTTAAACAGAATAATTCTGGCCATCCCTCAACCAGAAACTTGAAATAGTGGAACATTTAAAATTAACCACTTGTGATGAAATGGGAACAATGCAGTTCAGTGTGACTGGGAGCGCATTTTGGTTCCGTGTTTAATTTTAATCACACAGGAAAATAAATGCTATAATTCAGCACAAATGCACCTCAGGGTACATACGAGGCCGGACAATCAAGTTTGGAGGCCTGACATTTAAGTTCGCAAACTCATCCTAGAAAAAGTGCTACACACCTCATTGCTGAGTATCACTACGGTCACCTTCCAAGTACTCCCCTTGGGAAGCTATGCACCGATGCCAGCGTCTAGTCCACCCTTCAAAGCAATTTTGGGACTCTTTTTCTGGAACGGCCATCAGAGCTGTCGTCATGTTACCCTTGGTGTCCTGAATGTCATCAAAATGTCTTCCTTTCAATATTTCCTTTATCTTCAGGTAAAGGAAGAATTCACTGGGGGCCAGATCAGGTGAGTAGGGAGGGTGTTCCAATACAGGTATTGTTTTACTGGCTAAAAACTCTCTCACAGACAGTGCCGTGTGAGCTGGTGCATTGTCGTGATGCAAGAGCCATGAATTGCTGGCAAAAAGTTCAGGTCGTCTAACTTTTTCACACAGCCTATTCAGCCCTTCCAAATAGTAAATTTGGTTACCTGTCCAGTTGGTACAAATTCATAATGAATAATCTGTCTGATATCCGAAAGGGTAGCAACATCACTGCATAAGTTTGCGAACTTAATTGTTAGACCTCATTCGTTTTGCTGTGCAGGGTCACAGGCATGGTATGTCACCAGACTGGCCAGCCTCCCTTTTCCACCTCACTGCGCAACCAGACGCCACCAAGAGGTGGACACGTGGCCCCAGCAGAGATGGACTCGGCCTGTTTTTTACTACCGTAAATAGATCCTTCTAAGTACTTGGGAGAGCTTGAAAACAGTTTGGCTGAATATTTCCTTCTCTTTATAAGGTGGCTCTGCTCATCAGCAGAAGATAGAAGCTGTGGAACAGAGGGCTGTGGGCTGTACAAGACCAGATGACGTCCAGACAAGGCCCAGGGACTCCTCTGACACAGCGAGGCCCCCGTGCCTGCCGCCTCCGCCCGTGAGCCAGCTTGAAAGTGGCTACAGGTCTGTGAAGATACCAGACTACCCTGAGTCCTCAAAACAGACAGCAATGGAGGCTGGGGGCCAACAATTGCAATAACTCCAACCTGCATGGAATGCTGAAGCCTTGGAGAAGAATGCTGTATTGTTTGGGTGATGAAACCATTTTTCTGATTAAAAAATCCCACCAATGGACAATGTCACAAGTCTGTACTAGCTCCCAAGGTGTCAGAACATCAATCATAACAGGCCCTGTGGAGGGTCTGATCTTTCCAAGGGAAGCCCCAGTGTTAGACTGACTCCTTCTGAAGCATGGAGCATGGCGTTCCCACCCTGCCACACCCAGCCCGACTCCTAACTCCGCTGTGGAGAAGAGCCTCTGTGTATTTATTTCTAAGATTAGAACCTGAGTCATGCTCTATTTCAAAGAGTTTTGTCATGTTCATCAAAGAAAGAGAACTTCCCTGTATGAAACCTAAACATAGACTGGGAGAATAAATCCGAGTGTATTAAAAGTTTTGAAAAGCAGAATCGATCGGGTCATCTTGAGTCATCATCTATGCGCACCTTGATTCATCATTTGGAACTGTGACCTCCCAGCCACGCGCCCTTCCCTTTGCCTGCTGGTCGGGACCCAGACTGCAGCTGACGTCTGGACAGAAAACAGACTCCGAGGAAGCAGTCTGGAGAAATTAAACCTGTCAGGTGACCACAGATGCCAAGGGCTTGTTGTCCTTGGCTCGGGGGCCATGACATCACCCAAGAGCTTGTTACAAATACAGACCAGCTGAATCGGAGCGTCCTCCGGGTGTCCAAGTTTGAGAAACACTGGGCAGGAAAGTCAATTGATGGTCCTAGACCCAAATGCCACCCAGCCATGGGGTCACAGCACTGTCTGGGCACGCTACGACTGGCAGTAACCGTGAGCATTTGCCCACAGGTAATCTGGATTAACATGCTAAGAAGGCTTGCTTGTCACACACTTGCCACAACCACTGGACTGTAAACACCAGGGTGGTGGCTTCCTTCGCAGTATGTGTGGTTAATTCAAGTCTTAAGGGCAGGCAGGCATCCTGTTTGCACAAGAACGTCAAGGGCAACACAAAGAGGCAGAACCCATTTTTATTTCTGCCACTGAAACCCAAGCTAAGGAATCACCTCTTAATTCTGACAGCAACGATAAAATATAATGTTTGCATCATGCTTTTTTCTTGGCAAGGCACTTTTAATGGGTGTTATCTTTATTGACTGGTAACCAGGGGACTGCTCAAAAATGCCACAGCATTACTATTTCAATCTTTATCAGCAAGTGGATTTTCCATCTCACTCCAGTCATCGTGGTTTCTCATCCCCCCAGCTGGTGACTGACGCTCCCATCACGCTCAGACCCAATTCTGTGGCTTGAATCACAGTACCTTATCAGTCCCCTGACTGCCCTGGGCTCATGTGTATCCACTCCCCAGAAAAGGAGTGAACGCATCAAAGCTCCAACAGAAGAGAAACCACAAACTCTTGGAAGAGAAACCAGGAATTCTTTGCAACAGTTACTTTTACTCTAGATAGTGCAGAGGCAAACAGCTGTCTGCCCTCCTAAACTTGAACCCTGAGAAGCAATGATTTCAGCAGACTCAAAATATCCATTGTTCATGGTTGTGATGTTTTCCTCCAATTAAGTTACTTTCAGCCATTCATCATAACTCCATCTTCTGTTAGTTGAATATTAATGCTGTTGCCTTTTCTATACATGGTGAAACTCAGTGGGCAATTTTCCTGAATGAAAATAAGCAAATTTCTCAAGGATTTATAACTTTCTCTCATATCTATTTATATATCGATGCACACACAGTTTAATGTTTTCCTTTGAGAGAGAGAGAGAGAGAGAGAGAGAGAGAGAGAGAGAGAGAGAGGAGATCACACAGGAGCCTGCTGTAAATATCCATGTCAGCTGAAGTGAAAGCTTGCGACATTATGTCACTTTCTCCACTATTCAGAGCCTACATTAGTCTTTCTACAAAAAGGAGAGCTCCACGTATCTGAGACAAATTTTGCTGCACTCTGAATGATATGTGTGCTTTTTATGTTTATGAAACTACCATCCAGCGAAAAATAGCAGCCTAATATTTTGACATGAAGGTCATTTGAAAGTTTTACTGCCTGCAAGCGCGATCCATTTTGTTGACACACAGCTCTCCCAGGGCTGTTTAAGATGCCCCTGCCTGCTGGACTCTCTGAGTCTGGCATTTCTGTCTCCTCCCTCTTCCCCGCCTCCCACCAGACTAATTATCAGCTCATTAAGGCTGTCCTAATGAATTATGTCTCAGCATTAAGAAAGGGTTTGGGACAAGTGTCGGTGTCAGTGAAGGGGGTGAAACAGGAAGGGGAGCAGAGGGTCACCAACTGCATTCACTCGGCCACTGAAGCTACTGTGATCTGCCAGCTCAGGGCACACACCGGAAACTCATAAATATTTCAGCCTCCATGAAGTTCAGATTGATGTAAACAAGCTCTCGGGAGGAGCTGGCTCCCTTGGGCTCCTTGGCTTTGCAGACAGAGAAATTCTCCCAAAGGTGACGTTGCACACGCATGTCTGGGTGGATGCCCGCATGCGGAATGGGAGGTGGGAGGAAAGGGCACTCCAGGCGTCCAGCGGGGACTCAGGCAGGCCAGAGCAGCGAGCACATGGATGGATTTTCTGCTGAGATGACCAATGGCTGACACTGGGGACAGGGGAAGTGCCTGCACAGTCTGTCTCTCTCTCTTTAAAAAACACCCACCTACAATTACACGTTTACCACTGGCTGATTTTCTTCTTTTGGGTTGTTCCAGAGAACAAAATAAGATACCCCCGTTTTCCTTCAACCTTCAGGACACAGAAATTGCTGCTGCCCTGAGCACAAAGATGGCCTTTTACGCTTCACTTGTCCCCAGCATAGCATTAACAATAACAAAATGATACCGACAGCAGCTCCAAACGAAATCAGATCCTACAACCGAGTCGAAAACCGAATTACAGAAGAGCAAAGTGCAGCCATACATTTTAAAATGCCAAATGTATTTGAAAGGGCTTGGTTTTTATTTTTCTCCCGCATCTAGCACTGTGTTGGTGCTATTGATCATAAGGTATTATTTCTTGTTTCAGTAGGGGCCCATATCTCAAGCCTCTTATTTACTAAGTTTCTCAAGAAAAGAAACACCAAGCTTATAAAAATCACATCATGAGCATCTGACTTTTTTTTCCTGCTTATAATTATACTGATGTTGCTTTTCTTTCTATAGCTTCCCAATGCACTGAACCCACTGAGCAGCCACACATAGGGGCCACTTCAGCCCCTAATGACAGGCAATTGCCTGGAGTTGGAAGAACAGAGCTAATTAATTATCAAATTTGGCCAAGAATCCTCTGTTGCTAAACAGATAATAGACATGATGAATATCGTTCTACCTATGGACTTCTAAAACTGTCTTTTGGTGTTAAATGATGCTTCTCTCACACAACGCAATAGCAAAAATTCACATGAGGGAAAAAATGGTTAATTTCATCAGTAATGCACATCTGAATGGACTCATTACCTCTAAGCACATGCGCATCTTTGCAGGACTCTGAGTTGACATTTCCATGTGGATCCCGAAATGTTTTAAGCAGACCAGGTAATTTTCATGGTGTCTTGGAAAAAGAGGCCAGGGGACAGCTTGGAAGAAGAGTCCTTGCTGACATGGACAGTCCACCCCATGGCCTCTCCATCACCAGCCCTCGCCTGCCCCATTCACCTGCTACTCTGCATACCCAGGTTCTCTAGCACACATTACTTCCTCAATCCTTCTATTTATTTTCCTAACAGCCTACATAATGCAAGGACTGATGACAGAGGAAGCATACTTTAAATGTGGGGAGGGAAGTATCCAAACATTAGTCCAGGAAAAGACAGAGAACACCAAAATAGACCGGTGTGAGAATTCATTACGCTAGCTGTACATTAATGCATTTGTATAGTGTTGAAAGAATACAATCACATCCTTAAAATAGTTTTAGGGTGGCCCTTCCTAAGAAACTAGAGTAGATACTAATACCATGTTTTCCCGAAAATAAGACCTAGCCGGACAATCAGCTCTAATGCGTCTTTTGAAGCAAAAATTAATATAAGACCTGGTATCATATTATATTATATTATATTATATTATATTATATTATATTATATTATATTATATTATATTATATTATACTATACTATACTATATTATATTACATTATATTATACTATATAGGACCAGGTCTCATAGTAAAATAAGACCTGGTCTTATAGTAATTTTTGCTCCAAAAGACGCATTAGAGCTGATGGTCCGGCTAGATCTTATTTTCGGGGAAACACAGTACCTTAAATATATTGACAAACTACTATGTACCAGGCACCAGGCAGTGATGATTCATTTAATTCTCACAACAGCCTAAAAATGTGGACATTGTCACCACTTTACAGATGGGAAAGGTAAGGTCACTACTGAGGTTACAAAGTGGCACGAGGAGGTTTGAAACAAAGGCTGCCTAGTGCGAGAGACCTCACTTATTATTAATTATTACTGTTGTTGTTGTTATTATTTTACTGTGGCAAGAACACGCACATGACATCTACCCTGTAACACACTTTCACGCACACAGCGCGTCTGTGCTGACAATTGGTACGGTGTTGGACAGCACATCTCTAGAGCCGCTGCATCTTGGTTAACTGAAACTTGATGCCTGTTGGTTAGCCCTCTCCTCTTCCCCCGCCCCACAAGCCACTGGCACCCACCAATCCACTCTGCTTCTGTGAATTTGCCTATTTTAAGCCCCTCATAGAAGTGGAATCGCACAGAGTGTGTCGTTCTGTGACTGGCTTAATTCACGTAGCATAATGTCCTCTGGGTTCTTCCACAGTGTTGTTACATATTATAGAACCAACTTCTTTTTCACGGCTGAGTAATATTCCATTGTGTGCGCACCACCTCCCCTTTATCCATTCATCCATGGACGCACACTTAGGCTGTCTACCGTAAACAATGCTACAGTGAACGTGGGGGGTAGATATCTCTTCTAGATAATGATTTTAACTCCTTTGGACAAATACCCAGCCATGAGATTGCTGGATCATAATGTGGTTCTATTGTTAATTTTGGGGGGAAACTTCATGCTGTTTTTCACAGCGGTTGAATCATGTTGTGCTCCCACCAACAGTACGCAGGGTTCCCTTTTCTTTACATCTTCACAAACACCTGTGTTCATTTCGTGGTTGATAGTAGACATCCTAACAGTTGAGAGGTGATCTCTTGGCATCCCTGGTGCCTCAGATCACAACACATGCCCAGGACAAGCGTGGTCCAGCCTGTAATCACCTTCAATACCTTGGTCAAGGATGATGTGAGCCGGGCATGGTAGGTGTGGGCTTGCAGGTGTAGGCCTGGGGGAAGGGGAGCCTTTGAAAGGGAAATCAAAGCCTGCCGCCAACCCAACCCTCCAGCTCAGTGCTCCTGGGAGCCTCGCATCTGGGACTACAGAGTGGAGAGAGAGCTGCCTGTGCCCCAGACAGCTCCCGCCCAGCCCAGGGCAGGAAGCCACTGAGAAGACCATCTAGTCTAAATGCAGAGGCGCAAGCTTCCCTTCCCATCGTCGCTCCCTCCAGGGATCCCAGCCACCTCCGCCTTGGCTTTGCTGCTTTGCAAGTGTGTGGTGGCTTTTGTCTGGGGTTGGGTTTTCGCTTTGGTTGGTTCTCAAGCCAAAAGGAGCAAGGACACATACGTTTTCCCCTTGAGAGCGAGGAGAGGCCCCACTGGAGAGTGACAGCACCAGCTCGCCCTGGGAGATGGCCGTATCTCCCAGGGCCATCACACGTCCTGCGCCTATCAGGAGTGCCTGGCAGCTGGGGAGATACATTTAGATAAAGCAGCCGGCAATTGCAGATAACAAGCCCCTCAAATGTCAGGCGACACAAAGGACAGCATTGATTGCTGCTGCACAGCCCGCCTTCCCCTTTCTTCAGCTCTCCACTCCTTTCTCCTTTCCTTTGCACACAGCAGAGCCGCTGGCTGGGATAATCTGCCTGTGGAAAAGGCCACTGTGCCTGTGCATGCATTGTGTCATTTGCTGAATGGAATTTATCAACATTTCTCCAATTCTTGGTCCTTTCTCCTGCCCCTCTGGGGTGGGTCTCCCTCCTAGCCAGACCCAGGCTCCACTCTCCTCCCTCTGGGAGCCTGGCAGCCAGGACCAGGCACTAGGTTGGCACCATCACTCAGGCTTCCTGCAGCAACAGGACCCCCTGCAGCAAAGCACAGAGAGGGGGAAGGGAGTGAGGTCCTGGGATCCCCAGAAGGTAACTGGACACAAGCCCCAAGACATCTGCTGCACTCGGGTAGATGGAATCAAGTGTCAGAGATTTGCTTGATGCTAATAAGCCGTCCTCCCTTACCACTAGGCAGATATCTTTTCTCTGCAAGGAAGCACCTTTCAAGTCCCTTTGAAGAGAAGGGGAAGGGCGGGCATGGATGCCAACAGCAGGACCAACCCTAATGTGTGCCCCAGTCAAACCTTCCAACCCTTTTCTACGTGGTGGCCTGGAAATCTGCCATCAGAGCCATCCCTTGAATTGGCCAAAGATGTTGATACTTATGCAAATATCCCAAATGAGGGGATTGTGTCAGAAAACAAGTTCAGAAACTGTATTTTTTTTAAAATGTTTTGTCCTTTTGAGTATCCTGCCTAGTGCAGAGTCGATGTGGAGTCATTCCAAGTTGTTTTGCAGAAATAAATGCCCCCTATGTGGAATGTTTGCTCATCTATTGCTGGTTTGCATTGGCTACCGAACATGACATATTTTCTAACGACATGAAGGCCTCCGAGGGGTAAAATGATGATATGCGTTACTACTTTGCTCTAACAATTACTAGTAAGTAATAGAACATTATCTCTATTATGGTCCACCATGCTTAAAATAATCCCTTTGAAACAAAAACAGGAATGAGATATCAAAAAAAAACTACTTTGGAAGATTTAAGAGTTCACTCTAAAAACCACAAAAGATGAGCAGCACACCAAGTAAATCAGAATTTGAAGGGTTCAGACATTTTCATAATGACAAAGAGAAGAAGGTGTGGTAGGCAGAGTAACAGCCCCCCCAAAGGTGCCCACATCTTAGCGCCCCAAACCTGTGAGTACGTTAGGCTACGTGGCAAGGAAGAATAAAGGTTGCAGATGCAACTACGGTTGCTAATCAGCTGACCTTAAAGTGGGGAGAGATTCTGGAGCATCCAGATGTGCCAATGGAACCACAGGGTCCTTAGAAATGGGAGCCCAGGGCAAAGAACAGGTTAGAGCTTTGGAGAGGATGTGAGAAGGACTCCACCTGTTGCCTCTGGCTTCAAAGAGGGGGAAGGGTCCAGCAGGCAAGGAATGCGGGCATCTCTAGAAGCTGGAAGATGTAAGGGAGTAGATTCTGGAACCAGAATAAGCAGCCCTGCCACCATTTTGTCCCCAGGAAAGCCATGCGGGACTTCTTAGATGACCAACTGTAAGATAACCAACTTGCATGAGGTCATGTGTTGCAGCAGCAATAGGAACCTAAAACAAAGGAGGAGGTAGAGAAGGCTGCTCTGCACTGAGCACTTGCCATGTGCCCAACGCTGGGCTAAGCGTTCTCCTCACGTCACTCACTCGGTTCTACGACAGGGCTCTACTGTCATTCCCACCAGGTGAGGAAACCCAAGTTTAAAAGGTTACGGGGTCTGATTTCCGAGCTCCAGCTCCTAACCACGTAGGCGTATCCACAACGATCCCTCCACATTTCTGCTATACTAAAGATTAAAACACTGACTGCATTACACAATTATGGCACACATTTAACCAGAAACAGCAATCGTTGTTTAGAGATTCAAACTTTAGGAACGAGATCACAAGCCTGGTGAGCACACCTCTGAGTTATCAAAAAGCCATGTCAACCGTCTCAAACATTAGAGCCTTCCGAGATGAGTTGTGGAATTACCTCACGTGCAGCAATCACAGTGAGTTTCCCCAACAGTGCTTTCTGACTGAACCAAATTTGACATTTATAATGGCCCAAGAAAAGCCTCTCCCCAATGATAACACATCCCTGCACGTCACGGAAATCAAAGGTGATGTGTCTAATAGAAATGCAGTCTCTAAGTGAAGGCAGGTGACCTGTTATAGAGTCAATGGAGCACCAGAAGTCAGGGAGGGGAGACCTTACAGAGGCTTGGAGGGTCCCACGCAGGCACTTGGCTTCTCAAGGAGGAGAAGGCAGATGTGTAAGAAGCAGCAACTTTTCACAAATGCATAGTCTCCAAAACCCTTCAGAAAAAATTCCCAGCACATGTCATTAGGATATCTTCATTCTTTAATAATAACGAAGCCTACAGATTCTATTCACTGTGGCAGATAGTCAGCTGCCGGGAGAGGCAGCTCCCCTCCCTACTAGTATAGTGCTTTTGCAAGGAAATGAATTTCCCAGTTCCTCTTGCAACTAGATGGGGCCACGATACCAGTTCTTACTGCTGGGGATTGTAAGTAGAAATAATGTGTGTCATTTGGGGGCTGAATTAGGAGGCAAATGTGCCTCTACTGCCCTTTGATCCTTTTCCACAAACACAAAAGCCACACATAGAACGTAATGCAGCCATAATTGGAAAAGTGCTTGGATCTCTGAATCACTCTGTGGAAGACCGTCTACTGCACACACTTGTTGGACTATTGCATAAGCAGTCAATACAACTGTGTAAGCCATTGAGATTCCAGGGTTACAGCTGGTAACTTTACCATAACGCAGACACACATTCAAAAGGTCAAGAGGAACACTTCTAATGGTTTGGGCAGCAATACTGATAAGTCCCAGGAGGGTAAGTTGAAAGTCATTTCCATGTGTGGGGTGTAGCACTAAAGAATCCTTCCTAGTAGTTTCTCACAAGGCCTTTTGCCAAAGTTATTAAGGTCACCAATCTTTAAAGTTCAAAGCTGTGTCGATCAGCCAGGAATTGATTCTCATATAGAAACTCTGTGAAGCTACATACCATATGCCTCACGCTAAGAATCAATATTGATTGTCCAGGATTTCTTTGGGGGAAGTTACCTTCTAAAAATGGCTCAAATGCTACTAAGTCCAATACAGAAATATGCCACAAGGAAACATAGTTGTGTATACATTACATGCAACATACAGATAGGGAGAAAAGTGTAATTCTTCAGTGGCTCTTCATATACATTAGCTGAAATTTAGAATAATGTGGGAGGTGGGTTTAGGAGGTATCATTGCACCTAAATACTGTCAAGCAAGTAACTGGGCTTCAAACATAATGTGGACACTCAAAACACCACAAAGTGCCTTCATGCAGGAAACTAAGCGTTTGCCTTTAAATGTCTACAGTGAATGAGTGAGGGGACCTCAGATGGAAGTCTTGTTTACAAGTAAATACTCCACCTCACACCCCCAAAGTAAGGCCCACTGACTGCTGTCACCTGGGGGACATGTTTTTCAGACATGTTCTCTCCTGGTCTCCGCTCCAGCAGCAGCTTCAGAGAAGACACTCAGGGCCACTGTCATTCAGGCTCACTGTCACGGTGCTGTCCTCCTGCTGCCTCTAGTGGGGTATGGAGTTAGCCAACTCCCCGTAGGTCTTACCGCTGAGGTTCCCAAGTCCTCTGTTGTCCCACTCAGGACTTGCGTGGGAGTGGAAGAGTTAGGATGCTCTCCCACAGAGGACTCCATCAACAGCCCAGCTCCCCGGCCTCACACTTGCTGGTGGTCTCTTTCCCAGCCCCCTCCTCAATTCCTTGCACGTGACAAGCACAGGCAACTCACAATTAGCTGGCTATGATTACTATGCTTATTAAATATTAGCATTACCGTGTCCTATTACTACCAGGATGATTTGTATGAAATCGCCATTTTTGTAGATCAAAAATAGGCAACTATGAACAATTTCATGTGATCCAATTCAATGGAATACAAGATATTTAGAAACTAGGAAGGCAAGGAAAACACCAACATTATAATACTGCTGGCTCCTGACTTTCCTGCTGCGTCACAGGCTGTGCTACACGCTGTCACCCTGTCCCCAGCCTCCTTCAGTGGATGCCCTGCTCCCATCCTGAGACACCTCCACACAAGGCACACCACGCATTTGAACAGGAGGCCAAATATGAATATATAAGAAGTGTTCTAATACAAATTATTGTCTCGAAAAATGAATACATTCTCAGTATTCAAAATAGAAAATACAGATACATAAAATGCAGTCTTATATGTCCAGAAATGGCATGATTTCAAATATGCCACATTTGAGGAGTGACCCTTGCCGCACACTCACCCAGGCCCCTGCTTGCTTGTGTGCAAAAGTCAAGGCCAACTTCTTATTAGCAGGAGGATGGGCCATGCCCAGCACCGCACACAATTCCTGGAAGGCTGACAATCTTTGTGAACAAAAATAAATTACAGTTCTTTTCCTTGACTCTTAAACTATTAAAGGGTATCACTCTGAACACACACTCTACCTAAAATGTGAATGCTAAAGATCTGTGTTGTTCTCTCATCCCACCTCAGTAAATAACATTTTTCTTGCTCCCCAAACTCAGTTTCCTTCATCTCAATGCCATTTCATGCATTTTTATCTTTTAAATTCTGGTGGTGAACATCATCAGTAGAGTATCTTAGAAAACCACTCACGAACCAAGGAAGCATTTGTGTGGCAGGGTGACATGGGGACAAGTTCACTGGTCCACATCGGGAATCCGCAGCATTACCAGTGCATCCCGCACAGCGTCTGCATTCAGACGACTGTGGACTTGTCTCTCTTTGTCTCAGCCCTTGTTATTCATTAGTTTTTAATTACAGTTGATAGTAAACATAGTTATATATTAGTTTCAGGTGTACAGCACAGTGGTTAGACATTTATATAACTTATGAAGTGATCACCCCAATAAGTCTAGTGCCCCCCTGACACCGTACACAGCTATTAGACTATAACTATTGACTATATTCTCTCTGCTGTACTTTACATCCCTGTAATTATTTTGTAACTACCAATTTGTACTGCTTAATCTCTTCACCTTTTTCACCAAACCCCCAATCCTGCTCCATCTGGCAACCATCATTTCGTTCTCTGTATGTATGAGTCTGTTTGTGTTTTGTATGTTCATCTATTTTGTTCCCTAGATTCCACATATAAGTGAAATCATATGGTGCTTCTCTTTCTCTGATTTATTTTACTTAACATAATACCCTCCTCTCAGTCCATCCATGTTATTGCAAATGGATATTCTGTTTTATGGCTGAGTAACAGCCATTTGCATGCATGCACAACATCTTCTTTATCCAGTTGTCTATTGATGGACATAGGTTGTTGTTTTCATGTCTTGGCTGTTGTAAATAATGCTGCAATGAACACAGAGGTGTATGCATCTTTTTGAATTAGTGTTTTGGATTTCTTCAGATAAATACCCAGAAGTGGAATAACGTAGTTCTATTTTTAAATTTTTGAGGAACCTTCATACTGTTTTCCATAGTGGCTGCACCAATGTGCAATCCCACCAATGCACGAGGGTACCCTTTTCCCCACATCCTCGCCAGCACTTGTTGCTTGTTGACTTATTGATGATAGCCATTCTGACCTGAGTGAGGTGGTATCTCATTGTGGTTTTCATTTGCATTTCTCTGATGGTTCGTGACATCGAGCATCTTTTCGTATGCCTATCAGCCATCTGTATGTCCAGATTTGACTTCTTAAATCTGTAAAATCAAGGGGGGAAATGCATTGCCTTCTCACAAAAAATTTCTACATTTTAGAAGTGAATGATCCATCATGCTTTGAAAAGTACTGTGTGCGGAAACCGTTTTTGATGATTCTTTTAGATAACAATAGTTCATTGATCCGTCTGTTTAAAGTTGGTATCTCCAGAGTGAGAGAGGGGTGGCCCCCGTATTTCCATCACTGGCTTCCTCATACACACCCAGGCCCCCTGGAGAAGTGCATACTGTTTCCATTGTCTGTCAAGTGCAAGGCAGCCCTCACCTGGCTAATGCGACTTGGCACAGCTTGTGAAGGCTGAGCAAGCGCCCACAGCCGTCCGTCATTCTTCTGTTTAAACACCCTCCCGGGGCATTGTGTCAGGTGGTTTAAGGGGAAGACCAACATGCATTTTCTCATGTGCAGACATTGACAAGACATCAGTGCCATCCCAGGACTCGTAGCAGATACTGGCTGAGGCCCCACGATGCTCAAAGCAGGGCTTGCACCGCGGGAATGGCCTGGGGACGGATGTCAGACCCGCAGGTTCACGCCACCCGGTGACTGTGGCCTGCTGCCCGAAGGGAGCCAGAGAAAGGAGGAAAGGATCATTCAGATTTAGTCACAATCAATTTCTATCACTGAGTGAAAAGAACAGAAAGCCAAGGATCTATTGCAGTCTCCTTACTCAAAGAAAACTTGTAATTAGTGTTGGGTGAGTCGGTGTTTACAGTAAGGCTGCAGTAACCTGATAATGCCACGGCAGCCCACAGAGGGCCCTCCCCACTCCAAACACCGGCCTCCAGGAGCTTTCCCGGGAGTGAGCACTGGCACCCCACTTAACTCTGAAGTCAATATACATAGGCCCTGCCAAAGAGGAGATATGCTACTTTTCAAAGAAAAAACATCTGTCTCATGTTTGGTCTCCGCTGGGTTCTGTCTTCAGTTCGCCCCCTGCCGTGTGGTGGAGGCAGAGGGGCGGGGTTCTCTGTCTCTACCCGCCCAGTTCTCCAGGGGCCGCCCCAGCTTTCCTGCTCCTGAGCAGGAACCACCCAAGTCAGTATGATGCGCTTCTTCCCGTCATGAGCTCTCTAGGCCCTGCGCTTGGAGCCCGGGCGGGAGGGCGGAAACGCACCGGCAGCCCGCAGTGCCTGTAGCGATGCAGAGACTCCCAGGGTTGCAGAATCTCTGCTGCGCTCACAGGGAGGGATGCGCGCCCGCCGAGCAGTTCTCGCCACAGCCTGTCACAGTTTTGCAGCCAAGGACTAGCTCAGTGTTAAATGGAGCATCACCCACGCTGCAGGAAACCACCTTGAAGGAAGTAAGCGTGTCGTGTAATGAAGAAATACTTTGTAGTACCACTTGCCACACATGGGCTTGGTGATCTTGAAAAGGGTATTGAGAAATTTTCAGCTTTGTTTTAAGTAGGAAAAAATGCTTACCTCAAAAATCGGGCTCTGATGCTTCTAAGCTAAGCGATTTGAACAAATTATTTACCTCCACCAAACTCCCACTTTGTTATCTAGAAGATGAGGCTCATGATATAATTACCATTCTTATTTTAGAGAGTTGTTCCATGAATTGAGAAAATTCATGTACAATACTTAGCATAAACCTTGGAAGATAGCAGGCATTCATTAACTGTTAAACGGTATTTATGTGTTCACTATTCATCTGTCCGTTTATTCATTTAACGAAGGGATGGAAATTAAATAAGGAAAGATACGCAGAATGTCTAGCTAGATGCCTAGCACACAGTAGGTACTTGACACAATTCATTTGATTTCTCCTCGTTTTTCACAAAAGGCACAGCGGTACTAGGTGCACCGAGTGTATTTAATGTTGCCGCTAAGACCTCTGTCTCAAGCAAGTGCCCTGCAGGAGGAGATACAACGTGAGAAAGGGACAGAGAGAAACTGAGCCTCTGTATCTGCTTTAATTGATTAACTTCAGGTCAAGTTCAAGGAGCACGGAAACCTAGTGGAAGTCCATTTAGCCGACTTGAAAGCTCTGCTCTTGACCTCTGAGGACGGGGAGGTCTTTGAACTCATCTGAGTTGCTAAGTCCTTGGCCAGAATGGAAAATTCCTCAGCTGCTGTTTCATGCCTTCAACATGAATTAATTTTCTAAATGGAAAATTGAAGTAATTAGGTTATATACTGAGTGACATTTACTAAGGTGAAAAGCAGGGAAATTTTTATAGCCTTTATTAAACAGTTATTAGGTATATTAAGCAATATGGAGTAATCACTTTTATTCTTCCAAATGTGATTATTCTTTTCATGCCAAAGCAAGCTCAAGCTCCCAAAGATCCAGCAGACCATGACTATTCTAAAAAGCAGCACGTCATCACCTCTGCAGTGTTCTTCCAGGGTCAGTGGGCTCCCTGGGCAGGTGAGGGAGGTGGTCACAGACACAGGCATGGGATTCGGTTCTCACGGTGACCTCAGCTTTCTGCACACACGTCCACACACCCCTCCCACAGACAGTTCATTTCACCCTGCTGACCTCTCCAACAAAGAACTCTACTCATGGACGCAAAACTATTTTGAATAGCACCTACTACGTGCCAGAGACTGCTCTAAGGTCTATGGCAGTGAGAATAACAGACAAAACTTCTCATCTTCGTGATATCTGCATTCTAGGAGGGGAAGCCAGACAGCAAGTGAAATAAGTAAACTGGACAGTGAGTTAGCAGATCATTGCCGCGGAGGAAAGGGGGAAAGGGACAGCCCTATGGAAAGGCGTTATGTTAACAAAGCGCCGAGGAAGGTGGGGGAGCTAGGCAAGTGGGTAACTGGAAAGATGTTTTTGGTGAAAAAATCATCCTGTGCAAAGGCCCCGCCATGGCCCTGGGTAGGGGGGCTCCAGGAACCCCAAGCAGGAGTCACTGGAGTGACTGAGAGGTGGGGGAGGGCTGTCACCAGGAAGGTTTCACCTCTTTTTCTGAGTGAGACAACAAGGCACTAGGAGACGATGAGTGGGGGGTTCCCATTAAGAAAACACAGATATCCGTAAAAGAGCTATGCAAGCAAGGAGAGGATGGGAATAGCATGTGGTACGAAGATTAGGTCTACTTTTAGAATGCCGCCCGCTGAGGAGCCTAGCGAGAAACTTGTGTGTCTACTGACACAGAGCTGGAACTCTGACGGGTCTGCACCTTCCTGAGCCCCAGTATTCATATCTGTGAAATGACTTATTGTAAAGATCACATGAGGTGACGCAGTTACATAAACTTTGTACTTCATAACTGGTAGCTGTTTTTATTTAAAGAGTGACATCTTTTTTCTAAGGACAATTCCATCCCTAATTCGGAGACCCTGAGCTTTCTTCCCATCTGGAGAAGGCTCCTTGGCTCCCGCCTCGAGACTCATGTGTCCAGTCCCTGTTCCAGGCCTGACTCTGTTCAAAGACACCACCTTCCTCAAAGCATTCCTTCCTTCAATCCTTTCAACTGGGAGTTCTCACCGGGGGACATTTGGAGACAAGGTTGTTTGTCACAGCTTGGGTAGTGCTGGTAGCTTTCAGTGGGTACAGGCTAAGGATGCTGCAAGCACCCTACAGTGCACAGGACAGCCCCACCACAGAGCCACCTGGCCTCAAAGGGCAACGGTGCCATAGCTGAGGAACCCTGCTCTGCATACTGCAAGTGTGGCCTCACGTGTCCTTTCATATATAATATTGAACATAATAGAATGAATGAATAGATATATGTGTGTGTATATACATACATATGTGATTCTTTTTAATAAACTCTGTCTGGTTCATATCTCCAACCACTTTAGCATAGTTCCCATGTATAGTAGGTACAGTTATTGAGTGAGTTTGCCAAAACAGAATTTTATGGGAACAATTTTATTATACAACTCCTACTAAAATTCTGCTGACTCAAGTGCCAGAGATTTGGGCTCCAAGTAAAAATTTCCATATTGTGCTCCTTAAATTTCCATAAACAGTTTCAAGAGACCCCTACATTTTAAGAGGATTAAATAAGATAAAATTAATTAGTACAATCTCTTGGCATTGTTTTCAAATACAAATTAAGGACTTAATGGCATCAAAAAATACGACATATTTAATCTAATCAATGAGAGGAGTGAGAGGACACAGAAAGCTGCCAAAGATGGTGGACTGGTTGAGATGGACCTGGGATCACACAGCTAGAGGAAGCCCAGGGAGGAAGACACAGGCCAGGTCTGCAATAATGTCTGCAGCCAGGCCCCCCTGAGCGGCCACCACAGTCAAGGCTGCGTGTAGCACACAGCGTCTCTTTGGGAAATTAGTCTGGTCCAAACAGCTTCTTTGTCCATGCTGGGCAGACGCAGAAGCCAGAGTGTGGAGCTCACACCAACCACCTGTTGCCCCCACGACTGGCGTCCCTTTGCTGTGCATGCAAGCCACAACCATTTGCGGTGGCCCTCCTTTTCTTTCAGCTTATCCCAAATGACCAATTCTCCCTTTCTCTAGAGAAATGTATCGCTACTGCACAAGCGTCCAAATGAACTTAGAAACTAAGAGCTTCGTGACATTGAAACTCAGGAGAACCAACACACAATGGATAACGCTAACCATCTGAAGAGAACCCAGCCTGAAGGGACGGTTTATATGTGAGGAAGGAGGATATCCCAGTCCAACAAATGCAGCAGGGTTTAATTTCCAGGGACTACGTGTGAGCACAGAAGAAGGGGCCTAGGCTCACGAATCTCGACTGAGAAGACTGTGTTAGCAGATAGGAGTGTTTGCATGAAGTCTAGAGAAAGGGGAGTCGTTGCCACCGGCTTTTCCCAGCCCCTTCTGGAAACTTCTATATCATGGCTTCCTCCTACTCAGCTGCCTCTCCGCCCAGCTCCACGTGGCCTCCTTCACTCACTGCATCTCAGTTTCCTGCTCCATCAAATAGAAGACAAGCACCTGCCTCACCAGAGGGTTGGGCACAGGGCAGGTGCTCAGCCACTGTTAGTCGGCCTTCTCCATGTTTGCAAGTCTCCTTCTGTCTCTGCCCCCCAAAGCTGCCATTTTGTTGGTGCAGTTAATCTTAACTAAATATTAAGAAGAAAGGCATTTAAGCAAACACCCCCCCACACACACACACACACATACATACACATATGTGTTTCTGACTGATAGCTCATTAACCTTTCAAAAGGCATCTGGTATTGTGGGGGGGGCACAGTAACCCAAAAGATTCAACACTTTGTAGGCTTATTGATTTCAAACAGTATGATATAATAAAATGAAAAAATGCTGGCTAATTTTGACCAGGAACCAGCCTCCAGGTATGAACTGACACAAGACCTTAGAGTTTCCCAACTTCTTCTCCTGAAACTAAAGGTTCTCTGAGGGTCTTGTGTGTAATTTCCAGGCATGGCTGGCCACATTTTCCATGTCAGCGTCATTTGATCCAGGCCACAGGGTGTGTCCGCTTCCACTCCTCCCCACCCAGGCGCACAGAGAGCTCAGCACCCTGTCCCGTACTCCACGTATGTTGTTCCACATCCTGAAGTGGCCTGGGGCAGCTAAGGAATGGTCACACACCTGTGCGTGCCGTGTCAGCAGGATGGGCAGCAGCACCAGCCACCTGAACGGTCTGAGGCCTCCTTGCGCCATACGGAGTCATCTGATTTCTTTCAAACAGCACCGGTAACCATGTTTGCCTCCCACAATGCCACACAGAAAGCCGGACGATCCCTCCATTCCTCAGCCCGCGATACCTGTGGTCGTGAATTTGGATGGACCCCTTCACCACACAGACCTGGGTTTGAATCTTAGACGTATCAATGATACCTTTGCCTTGGACAGGTTATCTAACCCTTCAATTTTAAATTCTCCATTCTCTAAAATAGGCTAAGAATGGTAACGGCCTCCTTGGAAGGACAAAGATACGTAACCGTTACACCCAGTGTCCTATGCTCACGACAGTCCTCAGTGCCTGTGAGCTGGAGTCGGCAGTGCTGTTACTTCCACCTACGGGTCAAGCAGGACTCCTGAGTCCTGGCCAAGCTCCAGGAGCACCCCTGGGGGTCCCACGCTAGAACTGGGGGCACAGGCTCTGACCCTCTCTCCATGCTGCCCAACACCACAATCAGATGCCCTCCAGTCAGTCAATGGTTGACCGACACATTTATTTAATGTTCTTATACATGAACCTACCCCTCCCCTCTAGTTCAGTGCTTTTCCTAAAAGGGATAAAACGGAGAAGCAGATGTTTTCAAAAGGGGAAAATTCTAATATAGGGGGTGGATAACAGAAGCAAAATTGTTATCTGCTTCCGGTGCTTTTGTAAGATTTGTCAGTCAGTGTCCATTAACATCTTAAGACAACAGAAGCCTCAATTTTCCTCCTGCCCATCTCTGTATCCTCTGTGCCTGAAGCTGTCACACTCTTCCACAACATGGGGACACACCCCACCACGAAGCCAAGGATTTGCAGAGTCTTGTCTCTGTTCCTTTAAAAAATGTGCTGTAACTGAAAAGCTCGAGGTGTTAAGAAGTGCAAAAATCAATCCTACAACATGTTTAAGCAGAGTAAATTCTATAGGAAGCCCTAAAATAATGACTGTGCCAAAGAAAATGGTTTTATCGTTGGCCTCTTGGTAGCAGACAAAATTATAGTATTGGAAACATGACAATGGAATAATACAAAGGAAATTAGGAGAGGGAAAAAAATCTGTTTCTAATCTATGCCGCTTTCTTCAAAGAAGTCACTTAGGATCGGCTGTGCTGCAAGGCCCCTGAGGCTGTTGAGGTGAGAGGTGACTGTTGGCAGTAGGTTAAAGCTCTAGAGCAGGCAAGTACCCGGATAAGCACAGGGACACGTGTCTGTCTGGGGAAGGAAGAGCTGGGAGGGCGCTGTGCTGGAGGTGCTGTCTCACTGTGAGTGGGCACAGCAGCCCTGGGAGCGGGCCAGCAGCTCCTCCCTCTCCCTTCACTGCCTAGCTGTCTCTTCTACCCACCCTGAGGACCCTGCAGGGACAACCTCACCCCAAAATGCACCCATCCCTGCGGGTTTGCCTTCCGCATTACCTTCTGCAGGCACTCACTTCCTCCTCCCTTCCAGCAACAGGAGGAGGCTGAGCTGAGTGTCAGGCCTTGTCATTTAAACAGAACACAGACACCCTGCAGTGATGTCACCAGCCACGGCAGTTCAGAGATGTCAGCTACCAGCAGCCCAATTCATCAGGAAACTGGAAATATGACAGTCGTAGCGGATACACTGAGAGACAAGCAAAGCCAACACGGGTTTGTCAAATTAAGAAAAATAGAAGCTGGAGGACCATTTCTAAGATATTCTAATGAGTTTTGAGTTGGGAAGACAGAGAAGTCCTGATTTGAGATAGAATTGCTACCGAGTGTTCTCAGATCGAATCCGCAGCAGACTCCTGACAACCTCAGTCTCCCTTTCCCACCCACTCCAATTCAGAATCTATAAAGCTCTAACTGATGGCGAGGTCGAAATTTTTTTCCTGAAACCAGAAACTAGATCAGAGCATATTTCATGAAACATTTTCATTAGGCTTAAAATGCTATGCAACTTTGTGAAAGCAAGAAGGGGTTCAATTAGGCAAAGGTTACATGAGCTCCCACTCTGTGCATGACGCCACACTGGGTGCTGCTAAGAAACAGATTAGGAAACCTATCATCCGTGTCATGGAGACCTTAAATTCTATTGGAATAATTAGACAAAGCCATAAACGACTATGAAATATGAAGCAAAGAGTGAGCGTCCGTAAGAAGCATAAGGCACTGCAAGGATTCAAAGAAAGGAGACGTCACATCAGTTAAGGTCTGAGACAGGCTCAGCCAGCACTGGGCCTCAAAGCCAGAAGTTCAGAAATTATCTCCAAAAGCAGAATGAACAGATTAGTGAATTGCAGCCTGAGGGAACCACAAAAATAAAGGCATGATCATAAAAAAGTGCAGGTTAAAGGGAATTTATGCACCCGTTCATTAGTTAATTCAACATTTATCAAGGACGAGTTCTATGCCAGGCATTGGAAGCAGAGCAATGAATGAAGTAGTGTCCTAGAACTTAGAGATAAGTCATAAATCCATCAATTAGAAAAATAGCAGACTAATGAGTAACAATCTGAAGAGGGTGGTGGGACAGAGAGTGACCCTCAGACTGAGATTTGCATATGTGGAGCCAGCCCCAGGAAGGAAGGATTGCTGGGGAAGGAAGAGCTGGTAGGGGCCCCAGGGTGGGGATGACCTTGACTGTTTACAGAAGGCCAGTGTGGTTGGAAGAGAAGAGGGGAGGGGCTCAAGGTGAGATAGGGAGGAGGCAGCGACAGTGAGCTGTGCACCTCAGGGTGAATGGTTTGGATTTTGTTTCAGGTGAGCTGGAAATCCTGGGGAGCATTGTAAGGGGCGGGGGTGACATGACCCAGTTCCAATTTTTGAAAGATGATGTTGAGTCCTGGGTTCTGTGATGGTCAGGACGGAACAAGAACTCCTGAGAGGAAGCAGGTGTGGATCATGCCCTGCACAAGTGGGGACAGAGACCAGTGGGAGCTTCAGGACGGCACTTGCCGAGGCCTCAGTCTGAGCCCTGAAGAGAAGAATGCAAGAACTCCCACTGGTCTTTGTCTTAAGCAACTGGTGGGTCTAGTTTCTGAGACGGGATGCCTGTGGGAAGACATGTTTAGGAGGAAAATTCTATTTTGGCCAAATTAAATTTGAGATTAGTGTCAGTGTTCATGTTAATATGTGAAGAAGGAAAACACACACACACACACACACACACACACACACACACACTTTGTTCTGAAAGAAAAACAGAAGAATAAGGCAGTAACTGGAAGAGTGAAGTAAGCTTTTTTCTTAAGATCAGAAATATTGGGATATTTTTATACACTTTTCTCTACCCAAATACAGTGGATAAATCAGAAATACACATCACAATTCATAGTCATTTCTGATAGAAAAAGAAGGACATAGAACAATTAACTGTAAGAAACCCAAGAAATACCAAAAGGAAAAAAAGAAAGCCAAGAAATGAAAATTAACACAAGAATGAGGTATTTTTCACTCAACAGAAGAATGGGAAAAATTTTAAAATATCAATAACACCCAATTTTGATGCTGATGTGGGAAAATGGGCATTCTCATGCACTTTTGACAGAAGTGTAAATTAGTACAATATTTTTTGAAATCAGTTTGGAGATAGCTATCAAAAGCAATTAGATGGAACAATTCCGTTTGGAGTGTATCCTGCAGAAATGTGCGTGTAAATGGTCACAGATGAACATATACGGATGTTCACTGCCTCCTTTTTGGTAAGGAGTAACGAGGTAAATCATTTTATACCCACATAAAGAAATACTCTCTAAACATATTGACATAGAAAGATGTCTGCATTTTAAGTGTAAAAAGGGAAATTGCATAGTAATATGTAGTACATGATTCTAATTTTATTATAAATATTGCCTATGCTAATGTAAAATTTTATAAATGTAATAAAATTAGAAAGGCACACGTCAGATTTTTCACTCAGGCTATCTTGGGGAGGTGAAAATGAGAAGGGGAGACTTCCTTTCACCGTCTAGATTTCAGTATGATTTGAACTTATATAACGAGAAGGCTAACTTAAAAATTAACATTAGAAATTAAAGCTCAATACTAGACATTTAGACAAGACGGAACAAAAAGAGTAGAATGCAGAGCACTAAACTAATGTTCTAATTACTTTGAAGTGTGGATCTACTTAGAGACACTAAAGACACGTCCAGGAATCCATCCTAAGGGACCAACCAGATTCACAGTCAAAGATCCATAGGAGAGAATGCTCATTGTCACATTACTTATAATAGTGAAAAACGTAAAGAGACTTATTATTTGATATTGGAGTAATCGTTTGATTAATCATATTCAAGTATACAATGGAAAGTAAGACAGCATCCAAACTCATGTTTCTGAAGATTATTGAATGACGTGCAGCTATGTTTACAATATGTACTAAGTAGAAAAAGTACAAAAAGCAAATGTCTTCACATAAATGTCTTGCATAACCCCTGTTTTACACAAACATAAGCATATAAGACCCGCTAAAAAGAATATTAGAAGAAAGTCATCCAAAAGTTAACAGTGATTAGACTTTAACTTACTCTTTTTATAATCCTAGTTTTTCCTAAATATTGTTCAATGAGCATGCATTCCTTCTATAATCAGAATGTCTTGAAAAACAGAAGAAATAATAAATCAGTACCTCTGTTTGTCCAAAGCTCATTGGACTTTATTTTGTCCTTTCACTCTACCTGAAAAGCCTGTGAAGATAACTCAGCTAAAGGGGAAACTGCCGCTGCATTTCATACATTTGCTCCTGCCCATTTTTGACACAGTCCCACTCATCTTCTCCACGGTGAGATCCATGGATGTCCCGGTACCGGCAGCCCCTCCCTGGTACCTGGGAGACGTATGAGGCCACGGTCCAGGCCGCATCTGTTAGCACAACTGAAGGTCATTTCTCAGCAGAAATTGAAATGGATGGTGTCTCCTCGCACAAGCGCTGATTGCCTTACAGCTGTGTAGTCACATGCACACGTGTGGAACCAAAGTCTGTGTAGATGCCATCTGTCCATCTTTCTCTACCCAAATCATACAGTAAGCCTAGTTCCAGCGAAAGTCAGGTCATTCTGCATACCACCCACCCCGGTTCACAGCCAGCTCGCGCTAAGCCACGGGGATTTCCCGTGACTCGGCTGTGCGATGCATGCCCCACGCACCCAGTTCCAATGGCTGCAAGGGGCACTTGGAACGGCCTCAGTGGGAGTCAGACCCCACAGCAACAAATGGAATTCAACTCGGGCGTGTCTACAGACCCTCCTCGCAAAACGCCTGACTGAGCTGACACTGCCAGACTCGCACAGCTTGTTCTTCTCTGAGTTGATACCCTAAACTCAGCAAGAATCAGGATGCTATTAGTCCATGTTAAGAAGTCACGCAGCATCACGTAGTAAGCTCAGCATTTGACACCGACAATACAATTCCATCATTATAATGGTTCTTTGAGAGAGGGAGCTATTGTATCCCCATTGTATACATGAGGAACCGGGACTCAGAGAGGTTAAGAAAAATGCCCAAAGCCACACAGCCCATAGATGGTGGGGCTGGGATATGAATCCAGGTGGCCTGCTCCGAGTCCCGTGCTTACCTGCTATGCATGATAACATAGCACATGGGCTTATCAATACCAGGGTTGCAGCACTAGTGTGCTGACGATACATAGCATGCTTTTCTCGTTACTCGGTACCCAGTCGGCTTTCAGTGAATATCACCATTGTTGTTCAATCCCCAATATAAGGTTTCAGGAAGAGAGAGGACACCACAGAGCTTTCTAGGGACTTCTGTTTCTATCCATCTCAGTTTTACTGTCATGTCCCATTGGTCCAGGAGAGAATGATTCCTGCCCTTATTGTCCTCACATGCTAATCAGAATTCATTGGTGAAAATCATTTTAAACTCCAGGTCATCTGTATATTCGTGCTTAATCACAACAGATCATGTGCTCAGAACTAGTGCCTGGACCCTGGAGACGAGTCCTCTCCTTGTCCCTTTCGTAAGGAGGCAGTCTTGGACTTGTTCTCACTCACTCCTTCTTGAATGGCAAGGGACCTAACAAACGGTGCTGTCCACACTCTCTCACTTTTTGATCAAACGGATAATATAGAAAGATAAAGAGCCATTTTTAAATCATGACCTTTTTTTCTTTTGTGAGCAGAATAAGCACACCCATTTCATGGAGCAGACTCTACCTTGAAGCCACAGTACATTCTAGAGTCTTCATCGATGACGTTCGATGTTTAACCTGAGCACTTGCTACATGTCCAGGAGCCACTCACTGCCGAAGGATCTTCAATCACGTGCCTCAGGGCAAACGCCATGTCCCCCACCCCTCCAAGGAGACAGGATGTTTCCAGAGCCCTCTCACCATGAAACGGCTGGCACACCACCAGGACTCTGCATAAGGAAACCCAGTCATGTCTACTTGGCTGACCTCAGATATCAGAGCACATGTACCTGGATTTCTGTCGCTGACGGCCCATCTGCAGAGACCCTGGCCCACTCTCACTCCCAGAACAAGTTCCTTTTAGTCAAAGGAAGCCATGTAACAGCTTTAAAATGCATAGGTCCTCAGCATCTCTAAGCCATTATGAAAATCATGCAGCAAGTCACTTGGCATATGCCCCAGGCCCTAAACGAAAGGGGTGCTTCAGGCCTTCCCATCCGGACAGACCCCTTCCGGGCATAGCCTGATGACCATCTCCTTGCTTCTGCAATCCAGGTTTGGCTCCAAGACCTTGACCCCTCCACGTCCTTCACACCTGGGCTGGCTGGTCTGCTCTTCCATGTACAGCTTCCGGGAACTTGCTGAATGACACTTCCCAGCAGAAATCCAAGATTCAAGGATGCCTGAAGGTCAGAGCATTAACATGCATCCACATTTTACAGAAGGAAGAGTGATGCAGAAATACTTAGAATCACGCCCGGATAACGGGATGAGTCAGAGGGGTTCCAGGAATAGACTGCAGATTTCTGTCTCCGATTACCATTCGGCATCACCACACAGAGGATTCTGTGAGGGCACAGTGACCTCACACATGTTCTCAGCCAAAAAATATTTGTTTCAAATTTGTTTCCAACTTCTCGCAAGCTGTAATAAACTCACCTTAAAGTGTTTTTTTCCTTAGATTTGACAACAGAAAATCAGTGTTAAAACTCTACTTATAAATGTGTGTTCATGTATTTGTAACTCTCTTTGGGGCTACCAGTCATAAATTCAGACTACAGAAAGCCTTTCTCTGTGGGAAGATTTATGAGGACACCAAAGGCAGTCTGGAAATTTGCACATTACATTGGCAGATAGACAAATGCTACTGAAGAGCCATCAACCCTTATATTTGACATGGAAGACAAAAAAATTCCCCAAGGCCTAGAAATGAACAAACTTGGGCTCATATGAATCAGGAGAGGAGGAAGGTAGGGGAGGAAGGTAGGGAGGACGGAAGGAGGGAGCAAGGGAAGGAGGGAGGGAGGGAAGAAGACCTAGCTTAGTGGTAAATTCAGACCAATGAAAGTTTGCTGTGTGACTAATGCTAGAATTCATTCCAGATAAGGGTTCCTTTGCAAATGCATGCTGAGAGTCGTGATTACAAAGGTGGGAGCAAATCCTATCAAATCCATTCTAGCTCCTCCTTACATAATGACAAGTCTCAGAGATACAGGTTAAACAATGGCACAATATGTCAAGGCTTCAGTAAGAATGCTAATCTTGGAAACCACAGAGAAAGACAACAGTCTAGGGGATTCCGAAAGGCTGTCTATTGCCTGTGGGGACATTGCAAAGTAACGGTGCCTGACAGAGCGAAGGGAGGAGGCCAATCGATGTTTCCACCGTGCCTTCCTGTCTGAATGGACGATCAGGGTGAGGAAGTGGGAAGTGCTTATGAAGGACAGCAAGCTCGCCTGTTAGAGTGACCTAAAGTGACCTTGAGGACTATGACAAATCAGCCCTAAAGCCATGACGAAATTTAATACTGACACAACTCAGTGCAAAAAGAAAAATTTTAGAGTGTTGCATCCCTAGTTCTGATGAACAAGAGAAGACTAAATTCAGGGTCCTTATTTTAAAATACACAAATTACATTAAGATAATAAAATGTTGCCAGGAAGGGGTCCAAGGTGGTCTTCTTAGATGTCATTCGCCCACCAACACTTCTAAGTAAATAAAGCGGTGCTAGTAAAGTGCCTGCGGGTATTCTGAAGACCTCATTTGCTTAAAATCAAGTTTTCCTCCTGGAATTTGTTTTGCCGTATTCGATTTCCTACCAAACTATATTGTTATAGGTAGTGCAAAGATAACTGCCAGACTAGCCCCAGTGAATTAGTTTAAATTCCTAATTAATGTAATATGAATCGGTGGGTTCCCTTAATACAAAGAGAGGGTATGTCAGCTTTTCTCAAAAGTATGTTCTTGTGAGACTCTAGTCCTAAGAAATTCTAAGAAAATGGGCTCCAAAGACAAATGTAATAATAATAACATTAGTAACAACAACAACACACACACCCTATTTCTGTGTAACACCTATTAATTAACAACAGTTGTGAACTGCTAAGGTGTCTTCATTAATCCATTCCACAAATATTCATTGAATGCCCTTTTATTGCCAAGCCCTGAACTAAGCAAATAATAGAAACAAAGAGAACAGTAGAGAACTAAAAATTCAAGTAAGACACACATTAAAAGGATAAACCAATAAAGCGTATGTCTTACTTTTATGAGAACCTGGAGGGTCTGGCAAGAACGCTGTGCCAGGACCGTCGCCGGGCCCTGCTATGGCTGCCTGAGCCCATGTGGTGACTACGGTCTGTTAAGTGTATCTGCAGATGGGCTAAAGAATCTTGAAAACCCTTATCCCTCAAAATAAAATGTATTTTAATTTCCTTTCAATAAAGATCCTAAATAATGTCAATCTGTACCAAACGCCAAGGAAATTTGTTCAGCTGTAAGGAAATTTTCTCATCTAAATGATGATGCGATAGCACAGTCCACCAGGAGACGTTATAGGCCCTGAATGTCCACTGAGGGGATTTAGTGCCACCTCTACCCTGTGGCCGGCCAGCTTTGCCTAGAACCAGGGTCTGACCTGGCAGACTTCTAGAGCTTCATTGTATACCTTCAGCCTTGACTGTGAGGGTCTCCAGAATAATAATACAGTGTGTGCTCGCGTGTAGGTGTGTGTGCACGTGTGTGCAAGTGTGTGTGTGTGTAGACAGAAAGGAAGAAAATGGCCTGCGAAGATCAGCCTAGTATTAAACGTCAGCTCCCTGCTTTTATTCAGGGAACACGGAGAACAGGAGAAAGAAAATGTAGGTTGTAATTACCACAAGCCTTGGTTTATACATTGGGTAAAATGTGCGTACTTTATTGTATCTATGACCCTGACCACAGTGCAATAATTGAGAAAGTTAAATTTATAGGAAGAACCAAAATGTCAGCATCCCCATTTTCTTAAATGGTGTCAGAGCTCTACCTTTTCCATGTAAAATGCGTTATCTTGTTAAGACAGCCACTGGGGTGGCCCCTCTGGGTTAGATACCAGCTCTGGAGTCCACTCTCCTCTTCGGATCTGATCAGTCAGGACCTCAGGAAGACGATATGCTAAGTATTTGTGGAAAAGCCACCACAACAGACGGGTGTTCCATCCTTGCCAGCACCAATCCTAGTACAAGGCATCTGAGATCCATTGTTCCAGGTCTTAAACTTGGGAGGACACCACACTGCCGAGGGTAGACTTAGCATGACAGCAAGCAAAGCAACAAACACCTTGGGTTTTGTGTGTGTGTGTGTGTGTGTGTGTGTGTGTGTATGCGCATATACATACACCTGCGTATATACACAATCACCACATGAACTCATCTTCTTCTTGTATCTTTAAAGACTGAGACTAGCTGGTAGTTTGGTCCCAAATCCCCCTTCCCGCCGCCAAAACTCTTAATACACACACACACACACACACTCCCAGACCCCACTGGGTGTCTGTTGCCATCTAATTTTAGCCATTTGCCACATGCATCAAAATATCAAGGGGCATGCACTGCCCTTCACCCAGACCCCAAGCGTGTGTACACTAATAATTCCTGTTGGCACCAGCGTAGGGAAACGGATTGTCATCTGTCAGAGATATTATTTGCTGCCTTTTCTACCCCCATTTAGGCTCAAAGGAATATTATTTGACTGACTAAATCTCCATTCATGTAGTTGTTAACTATTTATACAGTTTATACGTCAAAGAAAAGTGTTTCACTGGTTGGTAGCTCTCATGAAGACTGCATTTTAGAATACTTGTAGTCGAGATGTACCACCACCCGCAGAATAATTCAGAAAATTTCGGTCTTAGCTGCCAACACAACCAAAGTCGATCTTAGAGAGCCAGTCTGCTGTTCGTAAAAAAAAAAAAAAAAAAAAAAAAATGCTTGGAAGTGTCCGGCAGAGTCTGGGGGATGAGCTTTCATTTCGCTGCTGTGATTTTCTGGGTTTTTCTGGCATCTGTTCTTTTTAGAGAATGAAGGAAGGGACCCTGTGTTCCACAGCACAGCCCTTCCCCCTGCCTCTGGGGAGCCCAAGTTCCTGGTCAGATTGTGTTTTGTTTCATACCTTGAGACAGAAAGAGAAAGAACATTTCTATAAAAAGAAGTGTATTTCCAGAATATTCGTAGTTAGGTAATACTTGCTCCCCTGCTCCACTGTCAGTCTTCCCCTGTACCAGACCCTCGGCAGCACTCTCCTTTAGTTCCGGACAATTAGAAGAATTCGAATTCACTGTCCTTTCCTGCAAACTGAATACACATTTTGCAACCCACCAACCTGAAAAAGCCACTAACTGGCTGGTGGGGCTGATTTTCTAAGATTCTTTCTTCTTGCTGCCCACAAATCTAAATAGGTCTTTAAAAATCATCTCCAATGCTCAGTACCCTTTTTCTAATGATTGATGACAGTTCCATTCCCTCCTTTTATCTTCACAAGGTATCTGCCCCTCTTTCCAAATGTTAGCCTCCCAGCCTAAGGAAAAAGCCCCACATTCATATGCCTCTTAACATGAAAATATGACATAATTATTTTATCAGGTAAATTCAGTGTATGAAATCTGATTCTCACCCTGTTTACAGAAGCTTGGAAATGATTTCTGAGAAATTGGAAAATCTTAACAAAATTCCAAGGAAACCCAATGAGTTCTAACCAGGATATGAATTTAAGGAGAATACTAGTCGGTGTATGGGGAGGGGATATGCAAAGCTGGAAGCTGATTTATTACCCAAAGATGCCGGAATGTCATGTAGTGTGAGCCACATCGGTGTTAACTATAAATACTAAAGTTTTATTAGTACTTGTTCTTCCTTGCTCTTGAGAAGAATTTTGTGTTCCACCAGGTACAGTCTTGTCAAGTGAATGAGAAACAGAGTCTAGACATCCTTTATGTCAAATGGAGTGAATTTCATTTCTAAATGTTCCTGGGTTGCTTTATAGAGCTCACACTGCTTTTCCTCTTATTGGCTTGATCTTGTGGCTAATTTATTTAAAACACTTAACCAGCCGCTTATGGCTAGAATCCATTTTAATCTCTAAATTGACTACTCTCCTCAATTGAATTTAGAAATGAAGACGCTAGATGTTTGAGACTGGAATGGCGACTTCATCCCCTGACCTTGGACTGGGGGTCTTAGCAAAGCCTGGTTCCTGGACAGCACTCCTGACCCTGCCCCTCAGAGCCAAACCCACAGAGACTGTTTGACCGAGATCCTAAGCCTAAGTGCCTCGTGACACATAGTGACATTGGTGAGACAGAAGCCAAGTAAGCCAGTTATCCAGAAATGCATCCTAGAAACACCAGTGCAAACCCACACTTACTACTGCGCCAAGCAATGTGCTAGGAGCTCTAGAGAACACAAGAAGACATCAACATGACCCGTGCCTACGAATTGTTTACCATGTATGATGGAACGAGATGGGAATTGCCAAGTTAATGTGAGTACATCAAAGTACGATGAATTCTAAAATGGAAGAAGAAACAAAATCCGTGCACAGGTAGGGTAAAAATAATTCCAACGTAAGGGACTGGAGAGGTGTCTTTGAGCTGAGCCTTTAAAAACTACATTGAGTCTCCTCTCCCTCTCACCGCCTGATGCAGGTTGTAGGCGGTGGGAGTCCTGGGCTGAGGGACTCTGCCATGGTCCAGAATGAGGCCAGACAGCGTGGCTATGGGTGATGCTGCATGTGCCCCCAAAGAGGGGTGCCAAGGCTTACCAAGAAATACAAAAGGTAAAATCGGCCCTTGAAGACATGGAGAATGTTGTCCACCCCAGAGGGGTGGAAATAATTGTTCATCTAGTTCCCATATATCAGGGGTGGGTAAGACAAGCTTAGCAAACTACCAAAATCTCTGTTATAGTAAATTACAAAAGAACTCTTACATAAATCATGTTTGCTTATAATATAATTTTATATTCCTTATCTTTAAAAGTTATTTTGATTAATAAATTTTTCTGATTATAATAATACATGCTAATGTATGATATTAGTAAAATACTACAAAAGTATAACAAAATAATGTAAATCACCTGCAATCTCTCCGCCCAGAAATTACCATCCTTTCACATTATGATGTATTTTCTTCTAGGCATTTACTTATGAAAAATTAATTTCAATGTCACATAAATGGTTCTCCACAACTCCTGTCAGAGGTTTACATTTAGCAGTTCCGTATCGTATGGTTTTAAAATGGAAAAGGTAGCAGGATATACATGTCCATCGAGAAAATAATTATATAGTAGATAAAATGAAACAAAAAATATTTAACTTATGTTACATGGCATTCTTATGGGCAAATTTGCGAAAAAAAGTAATTTTTAATATATTAAAAAAGAAGTCATACTTAAGAGATAAGTAGGAGCGACACTGGGAAGTGTGAGTGAATTTCTTTGTTTGGAAGATAAGTGAAACATTTCCTATGAAGCAAACCCAGTTCTACCCTAAAGAGTGGCTCTGCCCCCAATTCAGCCCTGGAGAAACCCCCAGACGTTTCCTGAGGACAGAACCTCAGTTGGAACCTCCTCGGCCAGCGCGGAGCCCCAGCCGTCTTCCTATCAAGCAAACTGAATTTGGGGTGGGTCATCAGAGGCACTATCACAGGGGACGTGATCACAAAGCCCAGCTTGGTCACCTCCTATTTCTCAGTCTTCAGATGGCCTGGGGAGCAACTTCCTCGGGCGCTGGGACTAGCTCTGGAAATTCCTGGGTTCTTTTCAGGACTTCCTCCCAGGGTTGCCTTCCACAGACCCAGAAAGACCGAGTGCAGGGAATGGGCTGAGACAAGCTTCCACCAAATGTCTGTTAACAAACTGTCAGCAGGGCGGTGGGGGAAGTCTCTAGGACAAGATGGGGCCTTCTGTTCCCTGTAACCGCACCCCCATGTCTGACTTTCCAACTAACCCATCAAAGCAGACCTGCTTCCGGGCAAGCGAATCACAGCATGGGTTGTTCTCATTCTGTCATCACAAGGTGGATGGCTAATTTTATGTGTCAACTTGGCTAGGCCACAGCACTCAGATATCTGGTCAAACACAGATCTGCACGTTGCTGGGAAGACATTTTCTTAGATGAGGTGAACGTTTAACTTGCTAGTCTTTGAGTAAAGCAGACCGCTCTCCTTAGCATGGGTGAGCCTCATCCAAGCAGTTGAAGGCCTTAAGAGCAAAGACTGACCTTCCCCAGAAAGAGGGAGCCCTGCCTTCAGAAGTCAGCCATTGGTCTTGAGCTGCCACCTCAGCTCTTCCCTGGTTTCCAGTTGACTGGCCCTCCCTGTAAATTTCAGACATGACAGGCCCACAGTCTCATAAGCAACTAGCTTATAAGAGGAATTAAAGAATTACTTGGAATAGTTTACAAAGGCCATTAATACTTCATGGAATTTCCTAGAAAGATTTGGTCCATGTGCTCTGGGAAGGTAGAGAGTTCTTACTCATTCCACCCAGCCCCTGCCTTTATCCCCGGGCATATTACCTCAATCTAACTCCAGAGGGGAAATGCAAGTCATAAAGAAATTCTGAGCAAAGTCACTCACAAAGGCAAAAACCACAAACATCCCTGTCCCCACATTCCATCACTAGTGCAAGACCCAAGGATTTGTGAGGGATACAAATGATAGCTGTCTAACTAGTACATTGTTTTGTCCACCTGAAACTAATTTAAGTAAATAAATAAACAAATAAATAAACGACCCAAGGAGCTTCCAAAATTTAAATTAGACTGTGCATAATTAATGACCAGAAATTCCAATTTCGTGTTAATATGTTTTTATTTAAACAATTTCCCTCTCTTATCTGTGAGGGCTTATTATCAGTGTCATGGCAATCTCGTCTTTGAATTCCCTGTGTCGGATGCTTTACCTTTGCAGTTGAACAATAAAACAAATCTCCAAACAGCACCTGAGTGGCCCATGAGGGGCAAGGAGGACACTGGTAATAAGGCAGAAAGAGGGACACAAAAGCAGAAGCTGTAAGTTACACCCGAAGATGATACGCAGGAGGCAGGAAATTGATTTCCGATTATCAAGGCATTAGTCAAATTTCTCATCCAAACACAACATTAAACATTTGCCCCAACTTCCCAAGGTGACCGCAGGAATGTGTTTGGAGCGTCAGAAATCAAGAAATTGGAGGGTTAAAAATGAAACTGCTTCGATCATTTATCAAGCTCTGCAATGTCCCACTCTTAAAGGAAACAAGGAAGGGAAGCATCTGTTTCTGGGCATCTGGGTAGCAGAGAGCTGCTTGGTGATGAGAAAGGATGAGGGGAGCTGCTGGTTTGGGGATAAGAAGCAATTCTGTCAAACCACAAGTCAACAGCATGACAAGGAACTGGCGAGAACACCCAGTCTCTTCCCGCTGCACTCATGAGCCCGCGAACAGACAAAGATGCTAATTCACCTCTCCAAACAACCCCATATACTCTCAGCTGCTGTTCTATTTTATAAACATCATTATTTGTGAAATGTTCACTCATATCTATCCTGAGGAAGGGCAGCCAGAAGCATCCATTTTAAGTCTGTTGCATAATTGAGAATGTTAACAGCCAATTTTCTCAAACACTACACCATTGTGCCTGTTTTCAGTCACAAAAATAGTCCTCGTTGCTTCTAACCAAAGCTCGCACTCAGGGTTTATATGCATCCATTTCATTTTATTGTATTTTCGAGTGTTCCGTCAACTCAGCCTTTCCAGTGGAACTAGTTTTCCCCTGAGCACTCAAGTAATGATTCTTAGAAGGTAACAGCTGTGGGCCGATAGAGCCGATATATTCTGTGGAAGCCACAGTTGTTTGGAAGGTCAGTCATCAAATGGGGCTCATTTTTCACTGGAGACAAAGGCAACGCCAAGGTCTTTTCAATTTGTGTGGAATTAGGCTAGTTTTGTAGAAGTGATAACAAGAGCACTGGAGCAGTTTTCTTTTTAAGAAAAAAGTATGGTAAGAGATTTATAGCTTTAAAAATTCATGAAACATTGATCAAGCAGTAAAGCTTTAATGAGATTAGTGAAAAAATGACGAAGCAACGGTTATGGCTGTTTGTAGAAAAACAAGAGTCTTATCAAAGCGATCTTATTATTTCAAAATTTGCTATTTACATTAGAATTATTTTAATTAATGAGATAACAGGCCTGTAAGGTTAGAGAGAGCAGTAACAGAGAATGTAATAAAAACAATATTTTTCTCTGTGTGTTTGTTAATTCCAGAAAATTCAAGGAAACTTGTCAATACTGCTATTAACAGTTTGAAGCTATGGGTGAAGCATAGAAATGGGTCATAATATAAATGCTGCTTTGATTATGGACACTTGGAAAAAATTACGGACATATGGAAAAAGATTATGCTTTCTTTTTCTTTAGACAGGCTGTTTGGTTTGCTCATTTGTTTATTTTTTGCTTCCCCCTCCTTCCTTGTCTATCTGGTTTCTCACTTTCTTCAAATAACCAGTGTTTACCGACTGGCATAATTCAATTCATAGCTTTCTCCATGGGATCATGTAACCATGGCACAAGCATTTCATCTAAAATGTTGTTTGATTTAATCACTGCTTTATGAAAATTTAAAACATTGCATCCTGGAATTCCTCCATCCACTAGTATAAACTTCCACATAAGAGCTGCAAAATACCCCCGTACAGTATGAAGCTCTCATAAATGCTGGCTCCCCAAAATATCACCAAACCAGTCTGTTGATCAGTCAACGCAGAGTTTATTGCTTAGTGGGGTAAGGGAGAGACCAGCTCAAGAAGCCATGGCAGTGTCTCAGAGTGAGAAGCATGAAGTTGAGAGGAATATTTGTTGAGACTCTGAACTCCAAAATAAGGCAAATCTTTCCATTTGGAGGGTTGGTGAGGTTGGGTAAGGATCATGAAACAATAACTTTCTATTTCCAATTCTTCCAAAATAGCTTATCTTTTAACAACTCCATTAGAGTATAATTGACATACAATAAACTGCACGTATTTAAATTGGGCAATTTTATAAGTTTCGACATCTGTAACATCCATGGAATGAACCCCACAGTCAAGACAGTGAACGTATCTATCACCCCAAAGTCTCTTCATGCTCTTTCATAATCCTTCCTTCCTGCCCCTCCCCAGACCCCACCCAGGTAACAACTGATCTGCTTCCTGCCACTATGGAGTCGAGCGTTTTACATGAGTGGAATTAAACGGAATTAAAAGGTACTCTTTTGCCTGTTGTCTTTCACTTGGCATAATTATTTAGAGATACATTTATGTTGCATGTATCAATAGTTCATTCCCTTTATTGTTGAAAAGCATCCCATTGTACAGATATATCACCATTTGTTCATTCATCCATTGAAGGACTTTTGGGTTGTTTCCAGTTTGGGGGTTTTACAAATGAAGTTGCTATTAAACATTTGTGTACAAGCTCTCTGTGAGGACATGTGCTTTCATTTCTGTTAAACACCTAGGAGTGGAATGCTCCTAGGATAATATGGTCGATATTTACCTTTTTAAGAAACTGCCCGAGTGTTTTCCACATTGGTGTCATTTTACACTCCCACCAGCAGTGCGTGAAATTGCCAGTTTTTGCACATCTTCACCAACACTCAGCGGTCAGTCTTTTTCATCTTTGCCATTCGAATAGGAGTGTGGTGACATCACGTCGTGTAGTACTGATTGGTGACTGCTGCTCATGTCTACTGTTTCCTTGTTGGTTTTTCTGTCTACTTGTTCTATTAACTTTAAGAAATGTCTATTGGCATTTTCACTGGTAATTGTGGATTTTCTATTTCTCCTTGCACGTCTCTCCCTTTCCAATTCATATATTCTGAAGCTCTGTTATTAGGGGCATACGCATGGACCATTTTTAGGTCCTTTTGAGTCTCCTTTATCATAAGGCAAAGAAGAAATGACCTTTATCATTAGTACTACTCTCTGTAATTCTTGATATTAATATAGACACTGCAGCTTTCTTTTGACTTGTTTAAGCATGGGATGCCTTTTTCCACACTTGTATGGTTAGTCAATTTTTGCCTTTCAATTTAAAGTCATTTCTTTTGAACAATATGTAATCGGGCCTTGGTTTTTCATTCAATTTGACAATTTCTGCCTTTTAATTGGATGTTTAAATCATTTACATTTAATGTAATTATTGGTATGATTAGGATTGCTCTATCATTTTGCTCACATCTGTTCTTCATTGCTCTTTTTCTGCCTTCTTTTGGATTCATTGAGTCTTTTCTTATGATCTACTTTATCTCCTTTGTTGGTTCATTCACTGTTACTCTCTGGTGTGTCGTTTTAGTGGTTGGTTTAGGGCATACGATACACATCCTTACTTTATCAAAGTCTATTTTCAAGTGATGTTATAACATTTCATTATAATATAAGAAACTTGTAAACCATTTCCACTTCTCCCTTGCCTGACATTATGCTATTGTTTTAATACATTTTATTTTTTCAAAATTATGAACCCCATGAGAGATACTCATTTTGTTAATACAGTCAAATATCTTTAAAGAGAAGTTAATAATAAAAATTCATACGTATATTTTAATCCATGTATTGACTATTTCCTATGTTCCTCATCCCTTTGCACAGATCCAGCTTCTCATCTCGCATCATTTTCCTTCTGCCTTGAAGGGCTTCCTTCAAATTTCTTACAGTGTGAATACACTGGCAGTGAATTCTTTCAGATTCTGTATGTCTGAAAACATCTTTATTTCACCTTTGTTTCTGACAGATTGTTTGCTGAGTATGGATTTCTAAGTTAAAGGTGTTTTTCTTTCAGGATTCTAAAGATGCTGTTCCACTGTTTTGTCATTTGCTTTGTTTCCAGTGAGAAGTCTGCTGTCATCCTATCTTTGTTCCTCTGTCCAGATCAGGTCTTTTTATCTGTCTGCTTCTGAGGTTTTCTTTTTAAGATTGGCTTCAAGCAATTCAAACATGATGTGCCTTGGTGTAGTTTTTCCCTGTTGTCATTGTGATTTTTCGTGATCCTTGAATCTGTGTGTTTATAGTTGTAATCAAGAGTGACGATTATTCCTTCAAATATTTTTTTCTTGCTTCCACTGCTTGGGAAATTCCAACAAGGTGTCTATTATAACACTTGAAGTTTACTCACAATTCACTCATGCTCTTCTCATTTTAATATTTCCCCATGCATAGGTTCTATGACTGTCGTCAAGCGCACTAATCTTCACTTCAGCGGTGTCTAATCTGTCATTAATCTCATTCAGTGAGTCTTCAATGCAGACACCGTAATTCCCATCTTTATAAACTCAGTTTAGATCTTTTCCATATCTGCATGTCTCTACTTAACTTTTTGAAAATGTGGGATATTGTTATAATAACTTTTTATTTTCCCTGCTAATTCTAACATGTTGGTCAGTCTGTGTCAGTTTTAATTACATGTCCATTCTCCCATTATGATTGTGTTTTCCTGTTTCTTTGTATGCCTGACATTGCAAATTTTATCTTTTTGAGTGTAAGAAATCTTCGTATTCCTATAAATATTCTTGAGGGTTGTTTTGTTTTGTTTTGTTTTTCTGTGATGCAGTTAAATTCCTTACAACAGTTTGATTCTGTCAGATCTTGCCTATTAATGATTTGTTGGGAAAATTTCTAGCAGTGCTCTGCTGGGCTCATAATTCCTGACTACAGAGGTGCAACGCTCCCGAGTACTCACCGAGGGCCCCATGAGTTGAGTTTTCCAGTATGTCTGGTGGGAACAGGCAGTGTCTCAGCCCTCCAAGAGCATGCAGGCCTTTCACATGGCTCTTTCCCTGCCTCCAAGTATAACAGCTTTGCCACATATCTGTGCTGACCTGTACTGTGCTGAATAATTAAGGACGACTCTCTGCAGATCTTCAGGGTTCTCTCACTTCAAAGCTTTCTACTCTTTGGTACTCTGCACTCTAGCTACTTTGGTCTCCCCCAGAATCTCTGTTCCGTCTCCTGTGTTCAGAGTGTTTGTGGGGCTCCTCTTCTCTGGGCTACAACCTGAAAATTCTCTCAAGGCAATAAGCTGGGCAGTTATACAGCGCATCTTCTTTTATGCCCATGTCTCAAGGATCAGTCTTTATTGCCTGAGGCCAGGGTCTTAAACATATAAACACACATACACATATATATATACATATATGTGTATATACATATATATGTGCGTGTGTGTGTGTGTGTATATATATATGTGTGTGTGTGTGTGTGTGTGTGTGTGTGTGTGTGTGTGTTTTGTTTTATGTTTGTTTCAAACAGGAGGATCAATCTGGTTTCAGTTGCTCCTGGAGAGGAGTGCTCTACATAATAATTTAGGATTGATGGTCATAAGAAGCCAATGATTTTAAAACAAGAGGATCAGTGAGTAAACAGTAGTTTGATTCTTCCTATTAAATAATTTTATGTCTTTGAGAAAGTTACTTGCAACTTTTCTCTCTCTAGACAAACGTTTCCTGAAATGATAAAAACGTGTTAGTAGAGACAGTATGATAGGAAGGTCATGGTAAGGCAGACAGCAAGCTACATGGGTACAGAGATGCTTTTGTTTCTCAGTGGCCCCCTTGTTGTCATTCTTCAGCCTCAGCTGAAGGAGAGACACTAATAATACTTCAGGGGTGTGACTGATCCGTGTTTACCACTATTTGAGGTACTAATATCTGGTTGCGCATCAAGTTTCTGGACGTGGTTGCATCAAATTCCATAAAATGTCAGGTTTTCCTGCTCTTTCTGCTGGATGATCATTTGTTGGGTCACTTGAGATACCACAGCATTTAAGACTCTGGAGATGACATATCTGAACACTGCAACACAAACAAATACCCAAAGAAGGATTATAACCATATTTGCAGTTTCCTTCTCATCAAGAGGCTGAGAGTGTCCAGATTAAACCAAGAGATCCCATTCTCCATCTGAAAAGGCTACAGCACCAAATATAGGGTTATTGGCAAAATTATGTCATGTTATGATTGACTTGCTTGTGTTCCAGATCATTTACTAATATTAAATATCCCGGGAAGATCTGCAGATACAAATATTTTTTTCCTGCCATATTTCATAAATCTCTCAAGAATGGATTTATATGGACTTGGTGTGATTTTCTATTTTGTTTGCTAGTCCCTAGGTGTTGGCATGCAAGGTTCGCTTTAACTTCTGGGTCTCTTGTAAACCATACAATGAAGACACTTGAGGAGAGAGAAAAACAATCCAAAATTCTTGAGTGATTAGTTTGAGTTCTCAAATCAAGATCCAGTTTGCATCTTTCTTGAGTTAAATTATCAAATGATCTTTTTTTCTAGAAGAAAAACTGATGAGTCAAAATGAATGTCAGGTACTACCATGAAGGCAGGTAGCATAAGTTTACCAAAGTAGCAAGTTTCAATCTAGTTTTCAAGTAATACTAGTACGGTTTTGTATCACAAACCCAATACCAGTCATTGAGGAAGACTCAATGATGTGGTTTTGACCAAGCTATACCTGTAGAATTCTCAAATAGTGTGGTAATGTTTTGGTACCACTCACCAAGAATAGTTCAGCGTATCAAAATTATGAGTTAGATCTAAAGCAAACTAAAGGAACGTGTCTTATTTGCAAGATCTATGAAGGGGATACAGCCTCTAAGTATATACCTTATATTACCTATTCCTCTTCCAGGTCTATTTCTGTGAAAGTTCACTTCCTAAATTTAACTCTCTCACTAATGACCCCCATGTATTATTTTGGTGGAGATATGAACTTCCTTTTCTAGATATGCAAGATAAGATATTTTTAGAGTTCTATCTATTGTGGTATTTGCTATATAAAAAGTCATGTTTGCTAAATAAAAAGTCACCTGATGGCAAGTCCAGTAACCGAGGAGACCAACTGATTATTTACAAGAAGTTAGTACTAAGGGAAGCTGGGTGACTCCAAAAAAAGAAAAAACTACAAAACACCCAACAGTCAGTTTGGTTGTATGCTGTATGCTTTAACAAGTAAGTTGTAGCCAATATTCAACCCATACCTAGGAGTCACTAAGAATGTGAAAAAGCAATATTCAAAATTGAGCCTTATATGTAACAAGTAACCTAGGTTAGGTCAAAGTGGCTTTAACCCAGCTAGAAAAATAATTTTTTAATGCAGATGAAAGCGTGATGGTCTATGCTCTTGTAGTTCTGTGGAACTTAGACAGAAGATGTCTACATCTCATGCATCATTAACTTGGTCCGAAGTTCTGGGTAGAAGGTGTCTCCTTCTGAAGATCGTCTGCCTTTTAGTGGTTCTAAGAATCCTCAACTTGAGGTCTCCAATAGAGAAAGCCTTCCAGTGAGTGCAGGATAGTTTTTGCCTCTTTAATGGTGACACATGAATCCAAGAATCAATCCTTTGGAATTTTACTGCTGTCCTAGATGTCAATGGTACAGGATTGCATCCTTTCCTTTGGGGCTTGGGGACCGTGTTTCTTTGACATCTCTCCTAGAGACCAGGCATCTGGGTTTTAGGCAACATAAAGTTTGTTTAGGAGGATGTTGAAGAAAAGCTGCTTGTACTTGTTCATACAACTGGTGTCTCGCATGAGTCCCGCAGTATTTGACCATGTCTATTTGCAATTGTGTAAAGCCTAGAATTGGAAGTGATATTCACAAATACATGGGCCTGCTTGTTGCTAAGTCATGGGTGCAGAGTTAATGAGTCCTAGAGGCAGATGACCTCATTGTCATTAAATCCAATGGCAATACCTTAGGTCATGGAAGTTCTAAAATCCCTGAGAGTTCTGCTAACTTGAATTTTAGAATTCTCTTTGTTCTTTCCTCCTTCCCTGAATATTGGAGATGATACAGACATTAAAGTTTCTGAGCAAATGATAGGGCTTTGAAAAGCTCTTTAATAATAGTTCCAATAAAATGGAATTCCCTGTCCCTTGAGAGGTAAGTCATAATCCTCCAAGTTGGGAACACAACATCAAATAATTTTTGCTGCTATGAGCATTGTACCATTTCAGAAAGGAAAGGCTTCAGTCCATCCTAAAAATAATCAAACAATGTTTAAAGGACATATTCAAGACCCACTGCTGTAGGGAGCTATGTGAAATCTACTTGGAGATGAGCGAAGGGGTCCTAAGGTTTGACCATGTCCCACCTTTACCCACATTTACAGTTTTACCAGAATTCTGCTAGTGATAAGAGACATGTGCCAGAGACCACCCCCCACCCCAACCTTAACAGTTTTGCAAATTTCTCCATCAATGTTGACTGAGGACATTAGACATTTTTCCATCATGTGGTGGGTAATTTTACATAAAAAAATTTTTTTTGCAAGCTTCCATTTCAAGTTTTCTTACTTTGGAGCTGATCTCTTGCATTCTCTAACAGCCTATTTGAATCTCTCCAAAGATTTAGCTTCTTATTCTGAAGGCTAGAATGTCAGTGGGGCCGCCTGGGCATTTCCTCTCATCTCCATGTTGTTCTCTCTCATGTGAGCACCTACTTTTGTAACAGCCTGAGATTTGTTGATTTGATTTGTTGACCATCCAACATTCTTTGATTTGTTGACCATCCTTCATTGGGATTCCCACTAAGGTCAATAACTCTCTTTGTTTGTAAAACATTCAAAAATCATGGACTATGCCAAAAGCATAACTACTGCCACTGGATATATTAACCTTCTTATCTCTAATCTGCTCATATGGGCAGATTTTGCCTCTGGGAAGGGGTCTTTTTCTAGGGGTGAAATGAGTTTTATTTCAGCTTAACTCATCTGATATTTTCCTGTTTCAGTCTTAAGATACAAGCCATCGACAACCAAGAGTAAGTGTGCAGTTTCTAAAGGAGCACCTAATAAATATATTAGGGGTCTAGGTAGTTTGAGGTAATGAAAGAAAAGTGGTAGAAATCAAAGGATTAATAAACATAAATATGGGTGGAAATGGAAGAAGTAACAGGATTTCACGGGATGTTTGCCTACTTTCTGAGAAAGCCTGTGTATTCTTAGTGAGCAACACAGGTGGTACACCATGACAGACCAACAAAATTAAAGGAGACCCCAAAGCCAAGTTGGAGAACCTCCATTAGTCCAGCTGCTGCAGCTATTGCTCAAAGACTGTGTGGGTAGGATTTTGCCAAGGAGTCAAGAGAAACACTGTAGAAAGCTCTAGGCGTCTGATGATTTTCATGTGGCTGAATCGAACACCACAGACTTAGCTCTTTTGTAAAAATGATTATGGAGGCACAGAGTAGGATGGTGACACAGGGCTACTTATACCCCATGGGAAGCCTGTTAATATTTAGGGTTCTGGGAAAGGTCCAGTTACCAAGGACTTGGTTAAGTCATATCGCAGTGTGACAATTTCAGAAAAGTGGGGAACCCACATCTACAGTAACAAGCAAGACCCAGAAAACTTCTTAATAGTATCTTAGTTACTGTTCTGGGCAAGTTGACAAGGTTCTGTGGTCTGTGATGAGTTAGGATTTACCTCCGTAGGATAAAGCGTGACATATGTAGTCAAGTTTACAATGACAAAGGTGTAGTTTGTCTTTGGGAGCCTCCTGCCCTGTCTGAGCTAAAACAGTAAGTAGGTAGATGGACTGTCTTAAAACACAACAAAAGCTCATCTACACATTGGATAGGACCGGAATCAAAGGGAATACAGAGCAAACACAATGTACACCGATAAAATATGCATGCTTGGCAAGCAGCAAAGACAAACTCGGATTCGGGTTTGGTAGTACAACAAAGGCAAGAGTGACGGTTCTATCTGCCGTCCTCAGGTCCTGAACAAAGCGAAATGCCTGTGCGGTATTGGTTTTTGTTGGCTCATCTGTGTTTGGTTTGGTTTCTATTTGTGGTTGTTGTTGTCTCTATTGTTTCACTAGGAGGATAAGAATGTTATAAGAACTGGTACAGGTATGCTGAGTTTTTATCAGATATATGATTTACAAATATGATCTCATTCTGTGAATTTTCTTTTCACTTTCCCAATAAATCCACACACAAAAAAGACAGACATCCATAGTCTGTAAGCCTTCGCCATGATGCAAGTTTTCCCAAGTCTTCAGGAATTCTAGCTTAGGTCTTTCGTAAAATATTTTTATGACATTCATGAATCAAAACAATAGTAACTTTTCCATATGAAATTTCTACTGTTATCTAAGCATTAACGTTACAAGAATGGTGAAAAGAGTGAGGGTTTACAATAAATAATTTTGCATGCTTAACAAGTAGAAGGTATATTATTAGATAATCTAGCTATATAAGTACCATAGACCTTTATAGTTTAGTTCATTTAATAGCCACATGAGAGACTAAAGCATTCTATTAACTTCCCCTTATGCTAAATGAAAATTTCAAGAAGCAATTCTTCTTGTGTCTAATGTGTAACACCATAAAACCAGTCAAGACTACACCAGATACTAAACTCTGTCCCATGACTAGTCAGAGCTAAGAACCCACAAGACCTCCACATTAGGTTGAAGGCTCAATTCTGAGACCAGAATGGAGGACACGTGCACCTGGGAGAAAGTTGTGCGTACTTGTCTCTGAGCAGTGCAAGTGTACCTCATTTTACACAGCAACTTCGTTCCCTAAAAGTCATATGCTAATTGCACTGTTCTTAGTCAAATCGATCTTACATGTACCAGAAGTTTTGCTATTAAAGGCATATTACAGTTAATCCTTTTAAGAACAAAGAACATTTGTGAATTATTGCTCTCCAGTTTATCTGTACAGTACTGTAAATACGGATTTTCAAATACTACGTTTTCTTAAAATAGGGCACGCCCTGCCATGAGGTATAGCTGAACAATACAGATTACTCTGCAAGGATGGAAAACAAGGGACCAGCTTGTACCGGGCGCAGCTTGCGTGCCTGCATCCTGAGGAATGTGTTGGGTCTGGAAAGGATCCAGAGATGAGCAGCCACCATGACTAAGTTAATGGAAACTCAGACCCTTGAGAAATGTCAGATTTGAGCTCATTTAACTTGGGACAGAGGAAGCTATGGGACTTCAAGTTCGTGCTCTTCAAAAATATACAAAGTAGGGAAAACATTAAATATGATGGAGACAAAGAGAGTAAAACTTATGGTGATGGCTACGTAAGAATGAGTATAAACATGTGCGAAGAATACAGACAGTGCAGTGATGAAAGTGGTGGATAACACTGGTGAGTTTATGGAGAAAATGTGTTTGTTTAAAACTTCCCTTAATGTCACCATATTACATTGCATTGTGTAATGTTACAATTACCTATAAGAATATAAGAATCTATTATAACATAATAGAATAATGTTATATACAATGTATAAAATTTAGAGGGGAAAGAAGTGAGGCGGCTTAGGTAAATGTGGCTGAGCTGCCATGGACAAGGTAATTTAGGAGAAAGGTCCTCTGTCCTCCTTCTCAAATCCTCTCTCCCTGACTCTTGCCGGCTGCTGCTCCCACACTGTTGGCCTCACAGATGCCACCATTGTTACTCCCGTTAGTGGGGATGCAATGTCCTTTCATTTACTGAGCGACCCAACAGACATGAGTTGACGACCTACCATGCCAGACTCAGCGCTAGTGACTAAGGAGGCAACTGTAGCACATCACCGTCATCTCCCCCTGCCCCCCGATTTATCATATTTAGGGAGATGATGATGACGGAGCGGGATACGTGCAGAGAGCAGCCGAAGAGGCTGCGGACAGGCATTCGAGGGAAGCTGAGCCTGTACGTGTGGGCTAAGGAAAGCTTTCTGGTGGAAAGGACACCAAGGCTGGGTGAGGGGACAGGGTGGGAGGGAGACCCCAAATCGGGTGGCAGAAAGACTGGGAGGTTCAAGGAAGTTGAGAAGGGAGACAAGTGACACACCTGGAGAGGTGGGAACCTGCAAGGGGATGCTGAGTTTGACATTTATCCTAATCAAGCTCTAGGACGATCCTGAATAGAGCGATACAGTGAGAATGGCCTTTCAGAGAGTGGCTAAGTACAGGACAGATTAGAGGAGAGCAACGCAGAGACGGGGAGATGGGTTAAGAGGCCATTCCAACCAATGCAGCAAAGACTGTTAGCAGTGGGACTGGAGAGAAGGCGACAGAACGAAGTGCAACCTACGAGGTAGAAAACCGGATGTGGGGAAGCTTGATTATGGAGAGGAAGAAGGTGGGGGACCAGGAATGTCACAGATTTTGATGAAATAGGCAAAGAGAACTAGAAAGGATAGTATAGGTCTCCTAAGTTCAGAAAGATCCCGTGACAAGCTTCTGGCCAGTAGGTGATGGCAGGAGTGATGTGTAGTCAGAGGTGCTGGGTCAGGAAGTGTGAGCTCAGAAGAGTATGGGCGGGCGAGGGGCCCTATGGGAGTGAGTGGGCAGCAGGAAACAGAATCCCAGCTTTGCCTCGGCGCCTAACTGCAACCGGCCGGGACTCAGGGGTACAGTGGCATTCCGCAGGACACGCCAGCCTGGAAGGAAGAAAAAGGGACCGAGGAACAATTGCCATCACACACGGGTCCAAGCCACCATGAGGGCACTTACAGGCAGAGTGCCCCCGGTGCTGCCCTTCCTCCCCCTGAGCTCACAGTTCCCTCAGTGACGATTAAAATGCTCCCTCTGCTTTCATCACAGCCACTTTTCACTTTAGCACGTTTATGTTCAGTGTCTACCCTGTACAAGGACACAGAGATGCCAAGAGACCAGTGACACAGTGCCTGTCCCTAAGGAGTCCCCAGTCTGGAGAGGGGCTCAGATGAGGTGACAATGGTGTGTGGTGTGCTGAGGTTGGTACAGCACTGGCCGGATGCTGGTGACGGTCCCAGGGATCTAGGGCTTGACAGGCCTGAGCCAGTCTTCAAGTGCTGTCTTAAGAGCAGCTTCATACAGAGTAGGCGGACAGGCCCTAAGGAAAAGATGCAGACTGTGCGAGCCAAGGAGGCAGGGAACCTGGAAGTGAGGAGGGAGAGGAGGCCACATGTCACCTGGTCTGGCAGCTGGAGCATGAAGGGGCGGGGAGTGTGGCAGAGGAGACCGGGGAGATAAGCGATGGCACGGGGGCCTTGGTTTGCACCGGAGGTCGCTGGTACTGAGCTGGATAAGGGAGGAACGGAAGGAGCTCTAAAGCAGCACGGTATGTTCAGACACGCTTCTTCAGAGGCGGCTGACACTTTCCATTTCCACAGATGGTCAGACATAAGATATTAGTTATAATTATAGCGTATTTTTAAAAATGTGACAAAGGCTTTCTTAACTCTGGGAATGACCATCAAGAGATACCATGAAACACCTTTTCCTAGAACTTGATTACATAATTATTGTCAAAGGGTGCTACGTGCACGTGCTTCAAAATTCTCAAGGGACAGTATCAGGGTCCATGAAAACCTCCTTCCATACCAGGCCACCACTGCTTCCGTTCCAAAGAAATAGTTTCCCTCTCTCTCTCTCCCTCACTCACACACACATTTTCTTACACAGATGTTGGTAACATACTAAAGAAGCTGCTTCGTCACCCCTTTCATATATTTCTTGGAGACCATTCCCTATCAGTACATACAGAACTGCTTCCATATTTTAAGCGATGCTTAATTTTCACTCATGTGGATATATCATAATTTATTTAACCAGTTTCCTGTTTTCTGACTGATGGACATTTAGTCTGATGACACTCCTTTGCTACCAAGAAAAAGTACTGCAATAAATGCTCCCGCACATGTGTCATTTTGCGTTAAACATGAGAATGTGTTAGGGTAAGTCCTAGAAGGTCGAACCACTACACTGTTAGGTTGGTGCAAAAGTAATTGTGGTTTTGCAATTATTTTTGACCTTTTAAACTGCAATTACTTTTGCACCAACCTAATATTAGTTCCTAGAAGAGGCTGCATATTTTAAATGTTCATAAATGTTGCCTCTTTGTATATTATTAAGGTTGTAAAACTATATACTCCCCAAAGCAATTCACACCTGTCTCTCTACATCGTTGCAAAATTCTTGTGACACCAAACTTCTTGGTCATTGATAAGTGGAAAATACCACTTTATTTTAGATTTAATTTGAATATTTCTTATGGTTGAATATCTTTTCCTACATTTCAGAGCCACTTGATTTTTTTCACTGTGGCCCATTTTTCCAATGGGTTACTGATAATTTTCTTATAGATTTATAGGGGCTCTTCATGTATTAAAGAAATAAGCTCTTTGTGAAATGATTTGCAACAATTTTTTTCAATTTTGATTTATCTTTTGATCTTATTTTTGACACTTTTGCCATATATAATTTTCCCTAGTTTTATATAACGAAGTTTATCAGGCCTTTTTAAATAGAATTGCTTATGGATTTGAGGTCAAATTTATAGAGCTTTCCTATGCCAAGATTTTTTTTTTTTTAAAGATTATCTCATGTTGTCTTCTAACAGTTTTTATAATTTTATTATTGTACGTATACGCTTTTGTAAGAACTTATTTTGATATAAAATAGGAAATCCAACTTTAATTGTTTTCAGATGTTGGGCTATAATTGCTCCAATACATTTTATTGAATATCAACATTTTCCCCACTGATTTGAAATTCCACCTTTATAATATACAAAATACCTAGAGTGTTCAGGTTTATATTGGTTACATTGATCTATTTATATAGTAGATCATATTATTTTAAATAAAGAAAGTATGTTCCCTCTTTATTCTCCTATTTCAAAATTTCCTGGCTAAATTTGTGTGTTCGTTTTTCCATAGAAAGTTTAAAACCAACTTATCTGGCTCTAAAAGAAACACCCATCAGTAATTTTATTTAAATATCATTAAATTTATAGATTAACTTAGAAAGAACTAAAGCTTCATGATAGTGAGTCTTTCTATTTAAAACAAACATCATTTGTACAAAACTAATTTTGTGTCTGTTAAGTATAGTTTTAAAATACTTTTTATGAAGTTCATGTGTGACTCTTGTTAAAATGATACGTATTTAATCTTTTTGGTCACTATTGTAAGTGAGGCCTCTTCTTTTACTATATCTGCCTATAGATTACTGATCCCTGAATATTAATTTTATACTCAACACCTCACCTACAGTTTTTCCATTGGTTCTCCTGGATGTTTTAGTTAACCGTCATATCATGTGCACATATAGATAGTTTTGTCTCTCCTTTCCAATTGTTATACCTCTTAGCTTTCTTTCTCTCTCGCTCTCTCGCTCTCTCGCTCTCTCGCTCTCTCGCTCTCGCTCTCGCTCTCGCTCTCGCTCTCGCTCTCTCTCGCTCTCTCTCGCTCTCTCTCTGTCTCGCTCTCTCGCTCTCTCTCTCTTCTCTCTGTCATATATCTTTGGCTAGCATCTTTGAAACGATGCTAAATAACAATGATGACAGGTAGATGTAATTTTTAATTGTCCCTCACTTTAATAGAATGTATATCTGACAAGCATGCTGCTACCTTTGGAGATGACATGTATGAGGTGATATAAATATTAATTTCTTTATTCCTTTTTTAATGAAGAATATACACTGTGTCACTCTAGATCCAAGATAGCAGAGTAGATAAACACTGTGCCTGCTTCCTTCCATGAACACATTCAAATTACAACTAAATTATGGAACAATCAACCTGGAGAACCATCTGAAGTTTTATAACTAAAGATATAAGAAGAAGCCACGTCGAGACTGGTAGGAGGGCAGAGACGCAGAACAGGCCGCACACCTGTGTGTGGTGGATGAGCATCAGATGGGATAGCTCAGCTTCAGAGATTCCCCCTGGAGGAGAGAGGGACCCCAGCCCCAGACCAGCCTCCCCAGCCCAGAGCACTGGTGCCAGGAACAGGACACCTTACAACACCTTGCTTTGAAAAACGGGGGATTCCGACCATCCAGGTGGGACAGAAGGCGGCGGTTAACCCAGACATCCTCTTAAATGACCCGCGCACAGACTCACTCGCTCGCCGGCACTCACCTTGGGTTCCAGCGGAGGTGCGGTGACTCGGGGGTGTTGGAGGCATATGAGGGGGCAGACTGAGGAGTGTGGTTCACAGAGCGAGCTGGAGGACAGTTGCCACTTTCCCTGTAAGGGAATCTTCTCCCATGCAGCCGTCAAGCGGCAGGTGGGCGCAATCTTTTCTGTGTTGAGCCCTCCCCCTACGCTTACGGCCAAATCTGAATCTGATTGGCCTGGTGAACTCCAAAGCTCCGCCCTGCTGCCTCCACCCCACCCAACTCCCCCAAGTCCAGAAGCGTTTTTCTCTGTGATCAGCGAGCCCTGCCCACATTGCCGTCTTTTCTGGAAAACTATTGAAGTCCATGGGCCCCAGACAGTTGACAACAGGCCTCGGTGAGCTCTGAGACTTTTGCTGAGTAGCTCCAGGCTCAGCACTGGCACCAAACCAGAGTCTACATTAACCTGGTGACCACAACTCTTCCCACTGTACTGACTCCCTGAAATCCTGCCTCACCCAACTCACATACAACACGAGGCTTTATCAATGGCTGAACTGTAGGACAGCTGGCAGATGGCAGCAGGCCTCCAGATGTCCTGGCTTTTTGTGGAGCTACCCCAGACTTGGAACTAGTGGCCGTCATTCTGGGTTCACAGCGTGGCCTCTCCTAAATGCCTCCAACTTTGTCACAGGCAGCAAACAACTGAATCACTTTGTAGCTCCTACCAGGTAGTCCCCAGCCAGTCATATGCAATGGGTGACCTGTGCCTGCACCAGAGCCCCTCCCAAGAGGCCCCAGAACCAATATACTTAGAGGTTGGCTTCAGACCACAGCAGAGCACCACCCAATTAGCCCCACAAGTGGCACACACAAATGGTGGTCTCAACAGGCACCAGAGCCCACTGGTGTGAATCCCACTCAGTGTGATCAGCCTCCCCCACAACAGCCAGTGAGCTGTTGACATGGCCAAACCTCACAGTCAATCAGATTGAGGGCCAATCCCACCCATTGACATGCCAATAGCAATCAAGGCTCAACTGTAACAGGAGGGCACACACACCCACACAAAGGACACTCCTAGAGCACCTGGTGCAGGTGAGCAGGGAGAATGTGCCAGGGCACCTACACATAATGCCGCCCGGCCAAGACTAGGAGACATAACAGATCTATCTAATACATAAAAACAAACACACAGAGGCAACCAAAATGAGAAAACAAAGAAATATGTCCCATATGAAAAAACAGGAGAAAACTCCAGAAAAACAACTAAACAAAATGGACACAAGCAACCTACCAGACACAGAGTTCAAAACAATTGTTATAAGGTTGCTTAAGCAACTTGGGGAGAACTGCAACAAAGAGATAGCAAGCATAAAAAAGAATATAAAAACCATGAAAAAGAACTAGTCAGAAATGAAGAATATAATAACTGAAATGAAGAATGACCTAGAAGGAATCACCAGCAGACTAGATGAAGCGAGGATTGAATCAGCCATCCAGAAGACAAGGCAGCAAAAACACCCAATGGGAATAGCAAAAATAATCTAAAAAATGAGGATAGTTTAAGAGACCTCTGGGACAATATCAAGTGTACCAACTTTTGCCTCATGGGGTACCAGATGGAGAAGAGAGAAAGCAAGAATTGAAAACCTATTTGAATAAATAATGACTGAAAACTTCCCTAACCTGGAGAAGGAAACAGATATACAAGCCCAGGAAGCACAGAGTCCCAAACAAGAGGAACCCAAAGAGGCCCACACCAAGACACATTATAATTAGAATGGCAAAGGTTAAAGACAAAGAGAGAATCCTAAAAGCAGCAATAGAAAGACAACTAGTAACTTTAAAGGAGCCCCGAGAAGATTGTCAGCTGATTTCTCAACAGAAACTTTGCAGGCCAAAGGGATTGGCACAAAATATACAATGTGATGAAAAGCAAGGACCTACAACCAAGGATACTCTACCCAGCGAGGCTATCACTTAAAATCGAAGGACAGATAAAGAGCTTCCCAGACAAGAAAAAGCTAAAGAAGTCCATCACCACCAAACTAGTATTACAAGGAATCTTAGAGGGACTTCTTTAAGATGGAAAAAAAAAAAAAGATCAAAATTATGAATAATAAAATGCCAATAGCTACATATCGATCAATAATTACTTTCAATGTAAATAGAGTCAATGCTCCAATCAAAAGACATAGGATGGCTGAATGGATAAGAAAACAAAACCCTTACATATGCTGCCTACAAGAGACTTCAGATTGAAAGACACACAGATGGAAAGTAAAAGGGATGGAAAAAGTTATTTCACAAAAATGGAAACAAAAATAACAAAAGAACATGGATTAGCAACACTTATACCAGACAAAACATCCTTTAAAACAAAGGCTATAACAAGAGACAAAGAAAGACCTAGTAATCCCACTTCTGAGTATTTATCTGAAGAAACCCAAAAGGCTACTTCAAGGGGATATGGGCATCCATATGTTCATTGCAGCATTGTTTACAATGGCCAAGATGTGGAAGTAGCCTGGGTGTCCATCAATGGATGAATGGATAAGGAGGAGATGGTACATATATATGCAATGGAACATTGCTCAGCCATGGAAGGTAATGGGTTCTTGCAATTGAGTGGACCTGGAGGACATTGTGCTGAGTGGAGTCTCAGTTCAGGCAAAGAAAGATAGATGCAATGTGATTTTGCTTATGTGTGGAATCTAAAGAACAAAGCATAAACAAACTCATAGATACAGAGAACATACTGATGGTTGCCAGATGGGAGGGAGGTAAGGGGTGAGTGAAAAAGGGGAAGAGACTAAGAAGTACAAAATTTGTTGCCAAGAAGTAGTTATGGGTGTGCAGGGTATAGCATTAGGAATATAATCAATAATATTCTAATGACTATGTATGGTGTAGATGGGCACTAGATTTGTTGGGGTGATAAATGGGAAGGGGTTGGGGGGCAGGGTGAAAAAGGTGAAGGGATTAAGAAGTACAAATTGGTAGTTACGAAATAGTCATGGGAATGTAAAGTACAGCATAGGGAATATAGTCAATAACATGGTAATAACTATATATAGTGCCAGGTGGGTACTAGACTAGTCAGGGGCATCACTTCTTAAATTATATAAATGTTTAACCACTATGCTGTACACCTGAAATTAATATCAAATAATACTGAATGTCAACTGTAACGGAAAAATTTAAAAAGAGGTGAAAATGTGACGGGGAATAATAGGTCCAAATTCCAGCTATAAAACAAATAAGTCATGGGGATATAACATATAGCATGGGGAATATAGTCAATAATATTGTGATAGCACAGTACGGTGTCAGATGGTTACTGGATTTTTCACGGTGATCACTTCGTTAGGCATATAAATTTTCAATAACTATGGTGTAGCCCTGAAACTAATATAATAGTGTGTGTTAGCTATATTTTTAATAAAAATCTTTTTAAAAAGAATGTACATTGAATATTAGCAAAAATCTTCTTGGCACATTTGGAAATGATATTACCATTTTTCTCTTAAAACCTATTAAAATGGCAAATTAGTTTTAATTTTAAACTACCATTAAATTCCTGAAATAACTCCATTTTATTTATTTTTTTATGGTGCTGCTAGATTGTAGTCCTAATTTTGTTCATGTATAAAGATTATTGCATCTATAGTTTTCTTCTGGTCGTCTATTTTTGTTGTGGTTGGCAAGCTATTGCTAAGTACATACAAAGGACTTAGAAGTTGCCCATTTTCCCCCTTACATGATCTAGAACACCTTAATAATGTTGAAATTATATATTTCTTAAATGTTTGGTAGAATTTTCCTATGAAATAACCTGGGCCTGATGCTTTTTTCAAAAGGTAGCTACTGCAGCTTTCTATATTTCACCTACAATAACTAATCTCTTCAAATGTTTCCCTTTTGGGGTGAGTTTTGGTAAATCATTGATTTCAGAGCCTGAAATTATTTACATAGAAATAAGCAGAGTAATTTGTCATGATTCTTTGATTTCATCTCACCTGTCATTATTAACTATTATTTTGTGCATTTGTACTTTCTCACTCTTCATCTTAACTAGGCTTGCCAACAGTACATCAACATTTTTGCTTTTTTTTTTTTTAATTTAAACATCTAGCTTTAAATTTATTATTCCTTCTGTCAGCTTTTGTTTTCTTGTGCAACAATACCTATTTTATGTTTAACTCCTTTAATTATTTTTCTACTTGAACTCAAGTAGAAAAATCTTTATTTGATGTTAATGCATGTGTTTAAAACTATGAATATTACTCATCTCCAATTTTTGTTCCATAATTTCTATGTAGAATTTATTAACTTTAATTTTCAGATCCCTTCTGTTGCAGTTATTTTCGTTTTTCCTCAATAGTAGCTTACAAGGAATATGGTTTGTTACTATCATCACAGTTTTTATTATTTAGTCTTCATTTACAGAGCATAAGAATTTTTTTTATTTTTAATGTTTTATTATGATCAAAGAATGTGACATACTATTTCTACTCTGAAAATTAATGTGATTTTCCTTGGCAAAATTTTGTAAACATTTTAGTGACACTTAAAAAAGAAGATATATTCTGTTTTAAGGGTACAGTATTGATTTATCTCAATTAGATATGCCTTTTTTAATGTTATTTTGTTTTCTTGATCTGTGATGAATTGAGAGAATGAATCGAAGTATCCCTTTAGCCATTAATTTATTATTCTTTGCACTTTTATTTACATGTGTATTTATTCATTTATTTTTAAAATATGCATGCCATTTTATTTGGTACACGGTTGTTCTCTGATATCTTTATGTCAATTGTACTCCACTATTATTATAAGCGCCTATATTCTCTTGTTCAATGCTTTTTGCCCCCAAGTCTGATATAAAATCATGACCTCTGGATTTATGTTTGTTTGCATTTGCTAGGAATTTACTTATTCAATTTTAAGCATTTCTGATTTTCTTCATTTTGACTACATCTCTTGAATGTGTTTTCTCTACGTAGAACTCAGTGTTGCTAGTGAGGAATCCAAGACCAGTATGAATGGTTTTATTCTTAAAGATATTTTTGCTTAGGTTCTCGAAGAACCTCATTTCTTTTTTTTAAGTCCAATAAGCTTAATAGACTATATCTAATATATAAATTATGTCCATTTCTCCTGGAACGCCACTCGTCCTTTCAACATGGAGAGTTCAGTTTTTTTTTTCATTTATGGACTATCTTCTTGCATTATATCTTCAATTTTTTTTTCTGTTCTATTATTTTGGTTTATTCCTTTAGGGACTCCAATTACTTGTATGTCGACTACCATGTGTCTTCTAATCCCGTCTTTCTTATCTCTTACTACGTTTTTTTTTTAACATTGTAAAATATCCTTTGTGCTGCCTCCAGGAACATCTTCATTACAGTGATAGGTTTATTTTTCTTTCCATTTGTTTCCTAAAGCTCTCACAGTTCATGTTTGCCTCCCTCTTTCACGTCATCGTTTCTTCCCGCAGCTCTCATATCCCTGCTTTCTACTCCAGTTTCATAGAGGTCATTGCTTAGATTATTTCATTCTTGTTTTTGCTTTTATTTTTGCGCATAAATCCATGGGTATTTTTTGTTCATAATTTTAACCTGCTTTATGACAGTGGTTTATTTTTTATCTGCCATTTGCTTTTCCATTTGTCCTTATCCTTTTTTCTTATGACATCTTTGCATAGGAATGTGCTGTATTGCAATTCATGAGTTCTTTCAGCTTTTGGCTCTCTCCACACAACTGAGATCTACAACAAGCCATTTCCTGAAAATATAGCCGGTCGTCATGATCTATTCATTCCCAGCTTCCTTGCCTTTCCCCTATGCAAACAGTTTGGGACTTCTTCTTTTCCCTAGAGAAGGACGCTGGATTCACCCCTCTGAGCGCTGCTTCGGACTTGGAGAAACTGCTGAGCCCGTAGGCTGCACTACAGGGTCCTTGCTGCACGTACTCCTGGATCCATCTTGACCTTCAGAGCACACCTGTGTATATTGTGTTTCAGGTTACTTATATCTCACAGTTTCACTAAAATTGGTGCGTGCGTGCGTGCGTGCGTGCGTGCGTGTTCCTTGTTCCTTGTTCTCTTACTGCCTTTATGTAATTTCTCCAAGGAGAGGAGGCAACACCGTTTTTATTCCATTACCCTTCCAGTTAACAAACACATTGTTAGAACCCACTGAATATTAGGTGTTGCACAGGTGCCATGGGCAATACCTGACTGGACATGAAAGCTGGGCTCTGGTACCTCAGATGGGAGGAACAGGGTACTGCATAGGCTTTGCTTTTAGCTGGTGAAGCCTGAAATGGCAGGAGACCTTCAGACCTCTGTCCAAACTTACACCCCATAGAAGTCAACAGCTGAAATGTTAACAAATCCATATATGATCAAAACGCTCTCCTCGAGCCAGCAATTTACTTTGGTTTGAAAGCTAAGCCCCTGGCCACAGCTGTCCCTGACCCCCGCCCCAGCACAGACTCTTTCTCACAAATGGCCCTCACAGCTGGGAGTGTCAAACAGTCTATTCTTTCAAACCAGTTGTTTCTTAAAGCATTTGTCCCATCTGCCCAGGATTTTCCAGAGCCAGGCCCCGTATTGCAAGAGTCACTCCACTCTTGCTGGTGAAGCACAGGCCAGCTGCCAGCCCAGGGCCAGCAGTGGGTCTGAGGCCTGGCCCCACGATATCAGCTTACTTGCAGCTGTCCCTACCAGAGCCCAGGAAGCCCTCCACAGAATTCCCCTGTGTGCCTTAAAAGAAAAAAAGCAACGACTTGATTTCTATGATATGATGAGAACACATGCGAGGCCCTCTGTTTTCTTGTGTACAATTCTGAGAGCAGGGAAGTAAACTCCGGGCCCGACAAGACTATGCAAAACTGATTGCTCATTAAGGTAAAAACTTTAAAATGACACGGGAAAATACCATGATTTTTATAAAATACCACTTACTTAGGGACCTAGAAGGGCTTTGCAAGTTCAAACATTCTCCTGCCTTCATATTCCCACAGCGGCTGACTTGCTAAAAGTTACAAATATTCCCGTTTAGTACACAAAGAAACAGCGTGATTGATCACCTCAGGTGGGAAAAGAGCCATGTGAAGGATATTAGGCGAGTGTTTTTGGACAATCAGCTATTTCAACACAAAGGGAGAGAGAGGTTCTCAATTAGGCGAGTCCTGATAATTAAGGGTGACCTTCCCTGTGGAAATTTATTCAATTTATCCAATAGTTAATAATGAGAAGTCATCTCACCTGAGAAAAATGCATAGTAAGCAAAACGAGGCTCTTCAAAGAGCCTCTATAAATTGGGAACATGATTTTGACTCATGTTTCATTGGATGAGACCCATACAATAATATACATTTTTCTTTTCATGCATGCGTTTTTCTCAGACTTTTAAAAGGTATTATTTTTAGAGTATTACTTACTCATTCTCTAACCTCTGAAAGGTTAAACCAATGTGAAGACTGCCTATCTCAAATGCCTTTCTCAGTTAAAAAAAACAATCCAAAGGCACTTAACAGTCACTAAAATGTATGCACGTGCTTGAAGCAAAAACAAAACAGATGTAGTGTGTGCAACAGAAAACACAAGAGATTCTGGAAGTGCTTCAAATTATTTCTAACACTAATAGGAGTAACTGATGGCAAATATTCTTGCTGACACCAACTCAGCTTAGGACCGTAGCACTGAGTCAGGAGCCCATTCCACAAAGGAGCTCCTATTTAGGGATTTCCCAAGGGAAGCACTGCCTATGATGCAAGCAGCACAGATCCTGGCGAGAGAGTCACATCTTTCGTACAAAGTTTCTGGAAGGAAAGTAAAAATCATCTTCTTGGTAATAATACCTGTAGGGACAATCATTTGCCAAAGGTGTGCTCCTTCTTTGTGTACAATCCTAACACTGTTTTCTCCCCTTCCACGGGAAAGCATGAAAGATCGGGCTTTGCACTTGACCTGACTCTCAAATGGTGACTTCACATTTCTAAGGCAGCGATGTGGGAGACAGACTCTGGGGTACTGTGGCTTTGCACATGGTAGGACCTTAATATATGGTTGTTAGGGAAGGCTTGAATGATAATGATGTCAGCACAACTGTTTCAAGCTCAGCTTGGAAGCAAAAATGGAAGTCCTTATACTGAAAACAGACGGCCCTTATGGTCCTCACCTCCTGATCCCCTAGCCCTTGTGTCACCCTAAGCCCTTGAGTATGACTTGCTTCTAACAGGACATGGCAGAAGAGAGGGCTGCCCTTCTGAGATCAGAGGCTGTGGCCTCCATTTTGGTTGCTTTCTCTTGCCCTCTCAGGGGGAAGGTGCAGCCACCCTGGGAGGCAGCCCCGTAGGCAGGCCCACCTGGGGGAGGTTGAAGACAGGTCCTCCCTGTGGAGTATTGAGAGGACTGTAGCCTTGGCTGTCACCTTGATGGAAACAGCCTGAGACACGCCGAAGCCAGGACCATCCTGCTGAGCTGCTCCCAGATTCTTGAGTCACAGAAACTGTGACATAATAAATGTGTTGTTTCCAGCCGCTCAAGCATGGAGTAATTTGTTAGCAACAATAGAGAACAAATACATACAGCTGAAGGAGAATGTTTCCAGTCATTCCAGGCCGCATAACAAAGAACGGCACATCCTGATGCTTCAAAGCACCTAGAAAAGTTATTTTAGAAGATGTTTTCATCCTTCCCGACGACTGTATCAAATTCTGAAGTGTGGTCTCAGCACCCTCAGGAACCAACTGAAACATGGGCAAGCCTAGACTTTTGAGTGACATTTGAAGAATCATTAAAAGACTTTCAAAGTTAATTTACAGAAGCAGCTCAGGCCCTTGCTCCCAAAGTGCCAGGGATCACCCACCTGCCCATCACCCTGCTGGTCGCTCTCAGCCACCACCTTGGGACCATCTGCTTCCTCTGCTTCCCCTCTCCCTCCCGCTCCTTGTGATCCGTCATGAACCTTTGAATCTGTGTCAGGTTTGGCTCTGCCTTTCAGGTCTGTAATTGCCACATTCTCACAACCTCCATCAAGGTCTGTCACAAAGAGCTCCTAGCATCTCCTGTCACGCTTTGTCCTACAAGATCTCACCCTCTTAACCCTGAACATGACTTCACTCCTTGAGTCCTCATTGTTCGTTCAAGTGCCCGTGAATCCTTGCACTCTTCCCCTTGTGTGACCTCCTTCCTACAGCCATATTCATCTTCAAGACTCAGGTCCTGACTCCCCTGGAGGAACGTCCCTTCCCTACAAACCCGCCCACACTTTGCATCTCCTCGAACCTGGAAGCACAGACGAAAGCAGTGTGTCCACACGCATGACGTTTTCTCTTCTTTTCTCAGCTAAACTGAAAACTTGCTGGTACCAGCGCCCTCGCGCTCTTTGTTCCCACCATATTCCCTAACAGAAAACTGCATACTCTGCACATTAGATGAAGAGAACAGAAGAAAAACATTACTACCTGGACAGCCATGATGTGCCAGACAATTTAGAAGTGTAACTCGGCCAGTCCTCTGAGACATGTCCTGTGTCTGCATTTGACCAACGGGAAGATAAACTTGGGTAAGTTGGCCAAGTTCACCCTTCGTGTAAGTGGTAGAGCAGGAATGTGAGTGCAAGGCTGGAGGCCACCAAGTCTGCGCTCCTTACACTTGCGGCACCAACCCCAACACTAGCGTGAGCGTTTATTACACTTAAATCCGCGTCCATCTCAGTGACAGCATGATGGGGGCAGGGCAGCACGGTGACTAAGAGCAGGTGCCATGGGCCCCCTGCCTGCCTCACATCTCACCTCACCTCTTCCTCAGGCAGGTCAGTTAGCGTCTCTGAGACAACTGTCCTCTTACCAGGAGGAATGGAATGTATAGAGCCCGGGGTCCACGTGAGAATTAAAGGAGCTAATTAATGCACATACACTGTTTACATTTAAAAAAAAATGACAGCATCTCTTTTTTTTTTTTTTGTCTTGGCTCTATCCTCACCTCTCTCCCAGCAGCAGCTTAACCACAACACAAAATTCTGTGACTTTCCAAGTATTTTTAAATATGCCCAAAGTTTTATTGGTTTTTATTTGTGACTTCATAGAATTTTTTTTTTTCCTGCTTGTTGTATTCACTCTCGAAAATGAGGCAAAAAAACAGAACTCATACAATCAGAATTTTCCCAACCACCAAGTTCTGTGTGGACTGATTCAAATTCTTACGAGCAAGAGGCATTTTCAAATCACAGAAAAACTGCATTTTATTCCTGTTAAAGCAAAACAAACAATGGCAGTCTTTTTCAAGTTAGTAGCTAGAAAATAGAGAGGATAGATAGATAGATAGATAGATAGATAGAGATAGAGAGATAGAGAGATAGAGAGATAGAGAGATAGAGAGATAGATAGATAGATGATAGATAGATAGATAGATAGATGATAGATAGATAGACAACTGATAGACATAGACACGAGACAAAGAGAGAGAGCGAGCGAGAGAGAGAGAGAGAGAGAGAGAGAGAGAGAGAGATTTGAGCTACCAAATTGAAATGCAGATACAACACCCACAGCATTTTTTGAGCCAGAAGCATCACTAGCTCTCATCTGGTCTCTGTCTCTTCCCACTTGACCCAATTACACAGATGAGAAAGCCGAGCCTGTCGGAAACTGACTGTCCTGTTCACATAGTGACATTCGGGACCTAAAATCTGTTTCCTTCACCCCGACACTGCTGTTCTTCCCACTGCACTCATCTTGTTTTCTCTCTCAGATAATCGGAGGCCTCCTCTTAGCTGCTTTTATACCCTCATCTCTGCAATACTTCAGTCCCTACTTCGTAGCTCCTGCTTCCTCGTGCTACACAAGATTATCTCACCCTCCTATCTTCTAGTCTTCCACCCACGACACTCATTTTTAAACATTTATTTCACAGGCACCTCCCAGTAGCTGCTTATTCTTTGCCAGCCACACATCACTGATCCTCTCACGCGTGCACAGACCGCGCGTGCGGGTGTCTGGCTCCAGCTGACTGGTATTCCACTCCAAAGGTTTCTTAGGACAGAAAGGACTAGATAACAGTGTTTGCTGGGCTCTCTCCTGCACAAAGCCCTGCGTCCTCTCCTTGCCCACAGTGCATTGTTTCCCTACGCCCGTTCACGCTCGCTCCTCTTAGCCCCATCACCACCTGCTTCTTCACCTTCCTTTGCATCCTAGTATTTTTATAGGGCCACAGGGACCCCAGGAAATCATTTTTGACAGAGTTTGAGATTTATTGCCATGTTCCAACAGGTTTCTCTCTACCTTTAAACATGTTCTCTTTTGATCCTTTTTATTTCTTACATCCTCTATATGTGGTCTTGTTGATCTCTCTTTGCATATTATCGTATTATCATACCTAATTCTGTGTTCAGCCTTATTTCTATTCTGTCATTGAACACAGCTGCATCACTGGTTTCCGGGACAGCTGGACATGACTGCCAGTGACATAATTCTTAAAGCAGCTTTTATTAACTCACCCTAATGGCTTTAGCAAATTTAGCAAAACAACTTGGGAGCTGGGTGTCACAAAAGCTTCTGAGAAAATGTTGACATAAATCTTCCCATAGAACAATTTTCTGAGCATGCTTATTCTTCAAAATTTCAATCTGAGGGGGAAGAAAAAAGGCAATAATTCCACTGCCCAACTTGAAAATTTGGGAGGTTGAGGAAAGAACGCATTTCCCAGAAAGACTTTTCCCGCATTACATGCTGAACAATAAAAACACGAATTTCTGAGAGCTAAAACAGATAGTCCACCCCTATCCACTTTCTAAACCAGGGTGGGGCAAACTTTATCTGCAAAGGCCCACACGGTACCTATTTTTGGCTTTGGGGGACCTTGTGGTGACTCCTGGACTCTACTGCTGTAAGAGGAAGTGGCCATCACAGTAAGAGATGGACCTGCCCGGCTCCTGACAAACACCATTTATAGAAACAGGCAGTGGATGCGATTGGCCTGAAGGCCATGGGTGGCCGACTCCTGCTGGAAACCGGCACAGTATTCTCATCAGCGGCAGCCACAACCTAGAGAGAGTGCAGTTATCGGCTGAAGAGTTTTCAACAAGTAGGAGGGCACACATACCCGCAGTTCAGATGGGGTTGCAATCTCAAGGACAAGACCCCACTGGAGTTATTGGAGATTAAATGTTAAAAGGATACCAAAAGAGAGCAGTGGAGGGAAAAATTCAGCCCAGAGAGGATTGTGGAAATGCCATGCAAACCGCTGTGCCAACAGCCTGCTGACCTCACAGTAGAGAGGGGTCCACTAGGAGGTCACTGGTGACGCCACAAAAGGGCGATTCATAAGGAGACCCAGATGTGGACGCTCACCCTCAAGAGGAAAAGATCCGAAGAGCTGGAGAACAAACAGGAGATACCTGGATGTTTAAATCATCCCTGTGGGGCTGCTTCCCCAGGTCACATGACTTTGGAGACATCCCCTCCGCCTCCTCACCCTCCTCATCATCTTCATCCTCACCCTACCTTGTCATCATCCAATCCAGGCCTCTACGCTCCGAAGCTCATTCTCGAAATAGCAAAACTAAAACATTGCTCCTTTACTTTACAATTTGGCACACGAATGCTGCTCAGAGACGCTCATGACTAAAATCCGTTATCACCATCTGGGCCCATCGTGAGCATTTCATTGGTACCACAAATAGCTGTAGACTCAAAATGACACCAGCAACATCACCCTTGCCGATCCCGCTTTGCAGAGGTGAAGGGTTAACTAGCTCACCCACGGTGCCCAGAGCAGACGCGTTTAGAGAACAGCTGGGAAGACCTACTGCCCTTATACTTTAATGCATATGTAGGGCATCACCCTCACTGGCCCTCCGTGATGGCTTTTGTGTGTGTCTGTTTTTTTCTCCTCAAGGAGACTAGAAGAAGCCAGCTGGAGGTCACACAGGCTCCAGCCTGAACAACCGTCTCTCTTCTTGGAAATCACCCTGGTAGAAAACAGAATCTGCTCTAAGGTGACCACAAAGACTGCACCCTTCATAGACCACTAGAAATAAAATTCAATTTAAAACAACAATTGCAAAAAGACTACTCGTTACCTGGAATTTGTAGTGGGCTAGATTTCCTCTATCAAGCAAAACCCTTGACCTTCCTAGCTGCTTCAGGCCATTACCAATGGCACATGGTGGGAAGCAAAGCAGCAAAACACCTTTGTTTGTGATAAGCAGGATTTTATTCTAATGAGATGCCTTTTGAAATTAGTAGGGGCCGACTTCATTTCAAAGGTGAATGAACGTCTTCATGTCCCGTGGGCCCAACCAACTGGGTGTAGCTGCCCAAGACTTTGTTTTCTGAACTTCCCCAAAGTCCAGCATGATGCTCTAAGGACTTACATAAGTTTGTCAGTGAATCAAGAAGGCAAATCTGAATATAAAAAGGTAGAGTGGTCACATCTGGCCTACAGAGTCTGACAATTAAGTTCGTGAACTTGCTGCAACGATGTTGCTAATCTTTTTTGATATCAGAGGGATAATTCCTTATGAATTTGTACCAACTGGACAAACACTTAACCAAGCTGACTATTTGGAAGGGCTCAAAAGTCTGCATGAAAAAGTTACACAACCTGAACTTTTCACCAACGATTCATGGCTCTTGTATCACGACAATGCACCAGCTCACACAGCACTGTCTGTGAGGGAGTTTTTAGCCAGTAAACAAATAACTGTATTGGAACAGCCTCCCTACTCACCTGATCTGGCCCCCAATGACTTCTTTCTTTACCTGAAGATAAAGGAAATATTGAAAGGAAGACATTTGGATGACATTCAGGACATCAAGGGTAATACAACAACAGCTCTGATGGCCGTTCCAGAAAAAGAGTTCCAAATGCTTTGAAGGGTGGACTAGGAGCTGGCGTCGGTGCATAGCTTCCCAAGGGGAGTGCTTGTAAGGTGACATTCGTAGTGATATTCAGCAATGAGGTGTGTAGCAGTTTTTCTAGGATGAGTTTGTGAACTTAACTGTCAAACTTCATATACCATCACTTCGCTACATGATACTTCTATTAGGAAACACACCATACCAAAGAGAAAAATGCCACAAAATCAGATTTTCTGGACAAGACAAATGGAAAATGCAAAACCAATTCAGAGTGAGCCAGTATTAATGAAGCAATATAGTTAGTTATTTTCACTGCTCTCAGAAAACTGAACATAAACAGCCCTACCTCTCTCGGATTTTGAGTGTAAACTACCTCACCATATGTGAATTGCTCAACATGCTCAAAATATAATCTGCAGAGACTTAACCATAAAAATTATTTTCAGAAAGATTTTAGATTTCTGACTTGGAATATAAAGATTTGGAAGTACAGACTAATTGAAGGTTTGGATTTACAGAAAGTGGTTGCACTGAATTTCTATTGCTAAAGACGAGAAAAATTACTATTTAAATATCCAGAAAAATTATTCTGATGGATCTAAACCACAATAGAGTTTCTTGTCTGCATTATGAATTTGGGCTTAAAATTATAGACTGTGACTCAGTTAGAACCGATCCAGTGTTCTGCTCACCCTTTTATCACTAGTACCTAGCATGGTACCTGGCCCTCATAGAAGTTTAATAAATATTCTTAAGTAAGTCCGTGAAAGGAAGGAAAGGACATAAGAGAAAGAGAAAGAAGGAAAGTTTCAAATTAGTAGGTTGACATGGTCATATGCTCAAACGATTGACATGTATAAATGTCAAACCACATAGTATGTGACACATAAAGGACACAATTTTTCTGTTATATGCTTCATAAGAAAAGGCAGGCATGCGTGGGTAGGAAGAACTTTGCTGTTGAGACTTGGTAACTGAGGGCAGAGTCTAGTGTCATACACGGAGAAGACAAACATGCCAGTGTGTTCAGGAATCTGCTTCTCCCCCACCCAGAGTGCAGCCCCCACTCGGAAGAATCATGACACCATGACCTGGTTCAGTCTAATGAAAACGAGACAAGAACACCGGGCAACAATGTGCTCCCCAGAAACTCTCAAGGAAACCTACTTTACCCTCCCCAAATAGAGGAACTGCAGTCTTTTAAAATTTGCCTTTCTATCCCAGAAAATTGCGAAAACAAAAGTAGGTGGAATAGTGTAATACAGCCTCATTCCCTGCTTCACCAATGATAATCTTACTTCACCTCTAACCCTGCCCACGCTCCCTAATTTAGCACTGTGGTATGTCACAGAGATAGTGCCCTTTCTCCTCGTGTGTCACATCTCTACAGAGGAGCTTCCTTGTTACCTTTCACTAAGGCTTGGACTTGCCATGTGATCTGCCTTGGCCAATGGGATGTTAGTAAATGTGACACAAGCAGAAGCTTGCTTGAAAATTTCTGTGCGATCAGGTCACTCCCACTTTTGTATCCACCATCACCAAGATGACATGTGTGAGCAAGCCTGCCGAAGCAGACTGATGGTCATTCTAGTTGTCCCCTCCAAAGCCATTCTTGATCCGCTGACAGCCAGCCGACACCTATATATGCAGTTCAAGCTGGAATGAAAAGGATTGCCCAGGCAGGCCCAGCCGGGATCAGCAGAGCCCCGAGCCCAACTTGTGAACAAGAAATTCTTATTATGCAAGTAGGAATCTCAAAAACATAAGCATTTTTTTTCAATATGACCACAATACCATTAACACATATTTAGTAAAAAGCCCTTAAACATGGTACATTGAAATGTATCTTTTTCACTATTTATTGACTATTAATACGCAATCGGTGTTCAAATTTTCAATTGTCTCATAAGCATCACAGTTGTTTATAACGGTTTCTTTGAATCAGGATCCAAATGTAGTCCATACACTGTGTTTATTCTATATACATGTCCCTTAAATAGCTTCAATCCCTATATTCCCCATACACGCTCATCCTCGATATATTTTTCATTCACTGTATTTGTTGAATCAATCCACTCCTTTCTTCTGGAGAGCTTTCACACAATGGATTTTGTCTGTTAGATTCTAATGGTGACTGTCACTTAAATGAATCTGTCCTCAGAACTCCCTCTAATTGAGTTGAATCTAGAGCATTCATCAAATTCAACTTTGATTTTTTTTTTTTTTGCAAGGGTACTTCACAGTTGGTGGCATTTTCTTTGGGTGGCACATATCTGGTTGTCTTTCTTCATGTGATATAGCAGCCATTGTTAAATAATTCCTAGATCCATTCATTCAAGTTTGAAAACTGGTAAGAGTCTAATCAGATCATTCAACGTTTTTTGTTAGGTAGAATACTTCAGTAATTTCTTTTTCTCCTCATCGATAAGTTGGGTACAATTTTTATTAGAAAGACAGAATAAATGTTTGATTCTTTTGGCTATTTACTATTTTTTGAAATAAAAGTTGGGCTTACTAACATCTTCCAGCGGTGACCAATTAATCATTTTGTTTTGGTTGGTTTTTTGCATCATCACAAACTCATTGATATAAACATGCATCAGACCATTGCAGATGTTATTAGTATTGATGAACAAAATAGCCAGTCTTCTTCTGGTGGATTTCCTTCAACATAGCACCTTAGTCTTTTGACATCATGGCTATAGACTTTGATGTTGACAGCTCACCTTGGGTGTTTCCTCTCCACCTGCAATCAGCCTTTTCTTCAAGGATCCCTGGTTCCTAGCAGAGGGAATGGTATTTAGAGACCACACTCTGAGCTCTAGAGGGGCTTACTGTTACTAGATTGGACACTGTTTCTAGGTCTTTTCAGTGAACACAGCCAGAAGGGAAATGTTGTTGTTTTCATGTAAAACCCATCATGCGTTCATATTGATAATCCAAATCAAATTCAGCGTTTTTGCTTTCCTCCTTCTATCTCATGCTTTTTTTCTTTTTTACTGCAATTTTGTTGTTGTTGTCCTCAAGGACACTGGGAATGACAGAATATCACACAACTGTCCATCTGTTTTATCCATATCACACAGAACAATCTGTAAATTATAATATCAACACTACCAGCAATACGATGACTGAAAACAGCTCACGACAAAAAATTCCTTTGCCCTGTGTGTATATATGTACATTGAAGAAGTTAAATTACTACATTTTAAATCACTTTAAATAGTCTCTGTTGTGTGGTTATGCCTACAACTACTAGTTGAAATGTACTTTTATTTTAATTTCCAGGAGTTGTTTTTTAATTTAACTTCATGCCTTAATTATGTAAAATATTTACATTTATAGAGTCAACTGTATAAACAAGATTATTTAAAGAAGTCTAATGAAGATACTTTTTGTAAAATATTGTCTGAGTTCCTGGAAAAATGAAGATAATTTAATGCATGTGTATCAATAAGTTAGCTTATTCCAGCAAAATTCTTATGTATTAATCAGAATGGATTTAAAATGTGAAGTTAATACAGTGTCATATTTGACAGCTGTGAAGAATACATACAAAGTATATGCAAATTTGAAGCACAGTAATAAGCCAATCACCTGTGAAACCTCCATGAAATTAAAAAGCATTGCCAACATTTTTTATTCTGTGTAATTCCTTTCCACTGTGTCCTTTGTTTCCACCCAAAAATAACACTATCCTGAATTTTGTGGTTATCATGCTCTCTCTATATCTCATATACTATATACATATATGTATACATTATATACTTATATGGCTTTTATAGTTTTATCACATAGGTATATCTCTAAGAAATGTATTAACGTATTGTTGCACTTTTATATCTGTCCTTGTTTATATACTTATTTATTTATTCATTGCCATGGGAAACAGGAGGTTTTGGGGTGACAGAGACCTTTAATGACTCGCACATGCTCTGCATTGGTTTCCCACACCCCAGATTGCTATGGGGTGATGTGATGAGGGCCAGGTATAAACGGTGCGCACAGGACAGGAGCTGCAGGACCGTGAAGCCCGGAGCTGACACAGGATGGCAGGGACAGCTGCTCCTCCTCCATGGAGACAGAGGGAGAGAGACCTTTGTTCTGTAACATAAGCAAGGACTCTCTGAGAGGAGGGAAACGTCCACAAGTTTAAACAACCCTTTGGAATGTAGCAAGTGCCTCCCCAGTGTATACTTTTTGTTTTGTTTTGTTTTAATTCTCAGAGCTGACAAAACACCACAGAATAGAACTGTTTCTTAAGCAAGAACATGGTGTTATACACGGCTGCGTAAGTCAAAACCCGGAAATAAGCATTTTCCTAACACTATCCTTAAGTTTAGAAAACATATTTTTAAAAAAAAGCTACACTAATATTCCTGAGATTTAAGTGGGTTCATAAGTTACTAACATTAGGAGTCACAAAGTATTGTATACCTATTATCTCATTTGATCATCACAATTTTTGAAGGCCTGGACACACATTTTGATCCCTAGCTTAGAGACGAGAGCCCGTGAGATCAAGTGATTTGCTGAAGGCCACACAGTGACAGAGCTGTGATGCAAAAACAAGAACACTGACTCCATTTCCTCCTGGGTTCTTTCCACTATGTGGTCTTGAAGAAAATTTGTTAAATGTTAATTGAATTAAGCTAGACAGGTAAGGTTCTCTTATCTTCTGGAAATTTTGATTTTTTTTCCCTTTAAATTAAAGTTTATTGGGGCGACAATTGTTAGTAAAGTTACATAGCTTTCAGGTGTATGATTAATTCTGTAACACATTATCTATATCTCACATTGTGTGTTCACAACCCAGAGTCAGTTCTCTTTCCATCACCATATATTAGACCCCGTTTACCCTCTTCTAGAGCCCCACTCCCACCTCCCCCCTTACCCTCTAGTAACCCCTAAACAGCTGATTTTTTTAAGTGTCAATCAGAAAATAAATAGCAAAATGTTAAAGGAACATATAATTACCTACATACATGGCAATAAAAATTGCAAACCAAACTTGACAAGAACAAAAATCATAGGTGGATGCCACCATGACTTTTTATTAATATTCTAACCAAAAGCAAAGCTATGAAGTTGGACAGAATGAAGTTTATTCAAGTCTGACATTACAATATTTATAAGTCAGCAAAATCTGAGGCCATCTTCAGCCCTTTAAGTCCATCTCATAGGCTACATTACTAATTGTGTGGTGAAAACCTAACAGATGAAACAACAACAAGAAGGCCGCTGGCACTAGGAGCAAGAGCAGAGGTCCCCAAATCTTGAATTGTGTATCTACTTAAGAAATTCTACGTGATTCTCTGAACTTTGTTTCCCCACCATCCCAAATCCTAGAGGAACCCGATGAACGTGTTATGTACCTTCTAGTCCCCTGAGCAAATAAAACTCAGCTGGGCCCAGAGGCTACTGTCTCGTCACTCTACTCGTCACCAAGGACTAGACAAGATTCCCCAGTGATGCTTGTCTGCAGCAGCTGGAACCTCTAAAGCACCGGGGCTGTGCCGTAGTATGCCGAGTGACAGCTATGCGACCACACTCACCGGAGACATTAGCCCATGAACAACAGACAAGGACCCTCACGATGCATTTCGTACACACACACACACACACACACACACACACACACACACACACACCATGGCACAGCATGAGTACCTACTGTCTGGCTTCCCTCGTGTGTGAATTCCTAGTCTGGGGAAACCAATGTTTACCTTCAGAAAGCCACCTAGCTTAATATTAGGCTCAGAGCTCGTCAAGCCCCTGGGAGGATTGTCTGACACGTGTTACCTGACAACTTCCACTTGAAGAATAGCATCCGCAGACACAAGTGTAGGAAAACAAAGACTTCCCTGAGGTTACACGTGAGTCATATGAACCGCTAGACCAGGACCTAAGCCAATACACAGTGACACCTACTTCACAGTAGTATAGGGAATCAAAAAAGAACATTTATACTCTACTCGTGCCATCATGAAGCCATTCCGAGCTATTTTCCAAGCTGTTTTTTAGATTCCTAGGACCCGTGAACGTTAAAGTCACCTCCATTATAAACTCATGAAAATATGTTTAAAATTTTTTGCTAAACATTACTGTATATATAACAATGTATATACCACATTAAAACCATGTTACAAAATACACTGAAACGTTGATAAAGTAGAAAAGTACACATATATGGGTTTATAATCTCCTTGGTGGTTTATAAATTTACTGTCAATAAATGGTTAAAATTGAAACATCAGCTGTCTAGCAACTCACACATGCTTCATCAATGCCCGTGTCTGCTGGGCTGAGCCTGGGAGCATTTGTGCGAGAACAGGATTAAAAATGGAGAAACGCAATAGCACAGATATACCCAACTACCACGTGCAAATCTGTATTTGTTCCAAGAATCATCCCCAAAGTCACATATTTCTGTGTGGAAATTAGGGACTCAATTTTGATCATTTGTCCCAGTGTCCCTGCAAATTGTTCCTTCTTTGTCATTCATAATGTCACAGCTGTTCCTGTTAGAAGGAAGACAAAGAACAGAAAGGCAATTCATTTAGTCTTCATTCCTTGCTCTTCCTTTTAAAAAGGAAAGGAGAAAAGGGGGCCTGTGTCTCTTTGCAGTTTATTCAAGCAGTCTTGTCCATGATATGATACGCTCTCATATCAGCCCGTCTTGACACCAGCAAAGCCACACTTTACGCTCTAAACCAGGGGTCTGCCCCCACCCTGTGACAGAGAAGGGCTCAGGCGTTTCCGCCTCGAAGTGATGCATGTTTGTCAGGCTGGTCAAGTGGCTTTTACAGTTTTGCTAGTCTGAGTGAAATGGGGACATGCAGGGTGGATCACAGGCTGTTTGGAGCGTGGTTGTGCCCCTGTTCTGCATGGTTATATGGGAACAAGCCTGTTAGAAATGAAGTGTCGTTGCTTTTGCCAAACCTTTCCAGATCTGCAGTTTGGTGCAGGACTCGGTGTTTGCTTCCATCTTTGTTCTGCTTCGGGCCTCGCTCCCCCTGGAGTGCCGTCCTTTCTGGCCCTGCTTCCTTAAGGAGCGGTTGGCTGCCCAGACAGACTTCAGAGCTCCTTGAATAACTAAACAATGGCAACCCGCCCTTCCTGAAGCCAATAAAGATGTTTGCAAGAATCCAAACAGCCTAGGGAGGTGTCAGGAAGTGACCCAAGGAAGGCATGCTGCTCACAGGCCAGGGACATTGTAGAGATTTTCTTCTGGTCTGGTTGTTTGGATTGTAAGAGAATGCAGCCCCTCCCAGGGAAAGACTGACAGTCTGCTGGCTGTCATTCAGAGAACTACCTCCGTAATGTCTGGCCGCAAGCCTCAGGGGGCCCACGAAGGGAGACAAATGATGAAAGGATGGCAAAATCATTGCTTACCTGGTATCACGGAAAAGAGAAACAAGGGAAATTTTAGAACACGCTTCACAAACTCTCAAATATTGGGACATCCCAAATGCTTCGCCTACTCAGATACTAAAGATGTACTTATTTTGGAAAAGTTTTAAAGATTTCATCACCTTCAAACTAAGAAAACAATCATGGCACCATTTGCCAGCATATAAAAGACAGAAAAGCCCAAGAAATAGTCAAAGAACACAGAAGCTCCCTTGACTGAAGAAGCATGAAAGAGATCAGTTGTCCATAGGGATAAAATAGAGAAGTCCATGATGGAGCTAAGACACTGGGTTTTAGGAACTTTAGAGCTCAATAACATCTTAAACATCATCGAGGAGACCTCCCAGGCTCTCTGTAGTAATTATGTATTGCCCACAGAGCATCCAGTTTAAGCAACCCAATACTCCAAGGGTTAGATTAAACGCGATTGAGGAATGGAGAGGAAGTCAGGAGAAAGGGTCCATGCTCCCCACGCACAGATAATAGCGAAAGGTGTAGACAGAGGGAGATTTGTCAGGTGTCAGGTACAAAGGAGGAGGAGGCTGGGGACCCCCATTAGGACAAGTCTTACGAAGATTCTTTGCCTATGAGTACAATGTTTAGAGTCCTTCACTTTTACTAATGCTATTTACTATAAAATCATTACAGAAAAGCTTAAATAAACCTGCAGAATTGGACTGACCTGGCCACTAGTACTTGGACTAACCTGCCAGAACCAATGACTCTCAACAGTATTAAATGACCACATGAATTTTGTCTGGAGAAATCATCTTAAATAGTCAAGAATTCAAACTGTTCTTTCCAGGGTCCAAGAAGAACCAGAGGTCTGTGGCCTCCTCTGCCCTCGGTGGAGGACTTCTGCTTCGGGGCAGAACTCAGCTCACCCCTAAAACATCCACTTTCTAGCTATGAAAGGAGCACCACCTGTTCCCACCTGTCTTTTATCGCAGCTGCTTTCACCACATGACTGGATTGAGCTGAAAGATCTCCCCATGAAAGTGAGATGATCAAACAAGGAGAGACAGAACTGCATTATTACCCACCCCTCGGCCTTCATTCTGGTCTAAACCTGCTGACCAAGGACTAAAGGACGCCATGTTCATATTCAACCTTGACCATCACACCTGCGACCCTCTGCTTTTCATAACAATTGAGCTCAGAAGCAGAAAATACCAAACCCAAAGTAACTGATGCCACTGTGAAATGGTGCTCTATAGGAATAAAATAACTTGAGGACTGTTTTTTAAAATATCCAATAGGTTCTGACAAAATGGTATCAAACAATACTTGGACGTATTGAGGCCAAAACACTTTCAAACACTCTGGCCTTACGATATGCTATAAACTAAAATATTTCCTCCTTCAACACTGGTTTTGTTCCTCTTCCTTAAATTTGGTTCAGAGAATGGTGTTTTTCCTTTTAAAGCATTATTCGTTTCCTTCTCAAGTCATGCTCACAACAATCAACTTGGAAAAAATAGCCATCACAAGTTCGACTTCCTGAGTGACTTTATGAGCTGTAATGCATCATCGTCTCATTATTAAATCATAACCAGAATGAACATGAATAGGCCTCACTTTCCACAGCTTCCTAGACAGCACACATGGACCTGATTTCCAATCCCCTGGGATGGGACTTAAGTTCACACTGGTGTTATTTCACCTCTGTAGAGCCTTTTGCATCAAAAACAATAAATTTCCTTACACTTCAAAAATGTTCACACGTCAATAAGTTGACAAAGTAGATTTGTACTTTATGGTTGTTATGGGACAATTAGTGTTTCCCCAAGTTCATATGTGAAAGCTCTAAGCCCTAGTTCCTCAGAATGCGATTGTATTTGGAAATAAAATCTTTAAAGAGCGGATTAAGTTCATGTGAGGCCATCAGGGTGGGCCCTAATGCAATATGACTGGTGGCCTTAAAAGGAGAGGAGATTAAGACACAGACAGAGAGAGATACCGGACACTTGTACACAGAAGGATGACGGCATGAAGAGACAGCATCAGGGTGGTGTCTGCAGGCCAAGGAGAATGGCCTCAGAGGAAACAAATCCCGCCAGTACCTTGATCTTGGACTTCCACCCTCCAACAATGTAAGAAAATAAATTTCTGTTGTTTAAACTGCCCAGTCTGTGGTACATTGTTATGGCAACTGGCACAAACTAACACATTAGTCATCTCCTATAAGTCAGAAGGGCGTTGAGAAATTCTCATTCCATCACTTCAATTCAATGGGATGGTTGGACCACACTCATCCATATTTTATTTTGCCAAATTATTTCAGGTTAATCATTAAATGATCACAGCCCCTCTGAACTAGATTTCTAGTCTGGCCCGGAAATAATAGAAAAGGGCTATTGATTGGAATTTGCAAGGAAAGTGGAGGCAGAAAACCTGCACCCTCTCAACTCAAAGAAAAAGTAAAGTGAAGGAAATTGATCCTGAATACTTCATTCTTGTTTCCCTTTTCCACTTTTCCTTCTTATCCTTTCTTTCTCCATGTTCTTATCTGCAAAAATATATACCATAAACCAGAGGTTAAAGTTGTTGTAAGGATGGGGTGAATTAATATAATTGTGTGCTTCCCCAATCACAAGGGAGAATAAAATATGGTGGTCCACGGTCCAAGAGAAGGAGGAGGTAGAGAAGAAGAAAGAGAGTTAATATTTTGGGACTCTTACTATGTGTCAAATAACTGCCCTAAATATAATAGGTTACATGGATTATCTATCTCATTTAAATCTTGTGATAAGCCTGTGGGGTAGGTAGTAATATCAATTGCATTTTACAAATGCATTTACTAACACTTAGAAGGGCTAATTTACTTCCTAATTCACACTGCTAGTAAGCGATAAACCTTGTGGGTGGGGATCTGAGACCCAAGCTCTATGCTACTGTGTCCACCCAAAGTTTGCATTTTCCCATTGTAGCTAAGAAATTCATGCTAGTTTTGCATAGTAATTTGATAGTTGTCTTCATATATGACAGAAGCAGAAGTTATTCATGTTTGAGAGCATGTATAGCCTTTTCTTCTTCTGTTGGGAAGACAAATAAGTGGTGGGAGAAAAGAAAACAAAAACAAAAACAGGAAGTCAGAGGAAGAAAGGATCCATCCATCTGAATGAAGCACTGCACGGGCACGTATCAGATGATGTAGAACTCTGAGCGGCTGGGGGTGAAAATGAAGAGACATGGTTTCATGGAACAGCTGTTTTCCATACAGAAGACACTGAAAGTCGCAGAAGCGAGGAGAAAGAAGTTAAAGAGTTTTCTTCCTGTGCATGGAGAATACACTTTCTACCTCCCCACCCAGTCCCCAACAATTTCCATGACAAGTGAAATTAAATATTTGAATAACTTTAAACTCCTTTTTATTCTAAGTTGTGTTTATTTGAGTTGATAATGAGAAAATAATGGTCCTGTGATGCCCAGTTATACTTGGGTAATATTTTCCATATTATTCTCTAGGCTTGGCGTTCTAAAGCCAAGTTGGAGTTCACAGCTGTACTTTGTTTTCCATTTGTCACCCTATCCCTGGCCAAGAGTGCCTTTTGCCCACCAGCACAAGATCACTGGGAGGACGACGGAAAGGACCAGACTGGCTGGTCCCAAGTGTGTTGAGCCCCAGTGAAACATCCGTAAGTCGGCAGCAAGCAGGAGAGCTTAAGTTATGCTTTGAAGCAAATGGCAGCAATTTTCGGTCCCTAACAAAAGAAAACCTGAACTTGTACTCCCATGAAGTCTGTTGTAGTCTGATGGAGAACAGCTCTCCACAGAATTCCAGGCTTCTTCAGTCTGTGGCGTTTCCATCCCAACGCAAGGTTTCAGGGTTAGCCAAGATGAGGGAAGAACATGACAAGAACAAGAACATACAGTGGAGTGAGATAAGTCATCCCGATGTGTGGAAAAAGGAAGAGATCTGGAGTTATTAATAACTCCATGTGGGAGTAATGTCTACCACAAATGTGGTAGAGACCACAGGAACATTCATGTTGTAATTTAAAGGAAAATACTGGGACCCGAAGTCTTGCACAGTACTGGTGGTATGTAAGTCCACTTAAGGGGGAAGTGTAAAACCTCCCTCACAATGCTGCAGACCAAATGTCACTCCTTACCCTAACCCATGGACAGCCATTTTCCTAGTGTTCCTGGAAGGCAAACGGACAGTGATGGAAACACACTTGGACTTGTTCAAGATTCTGGTAGCTGCACCTACCAGGTCTTAACTTAGGGGTTTGGCAGCTATTATAGGACTTCACATCAAGCTTGATTTCTTCTATAAACTTGAGAAAGTCACAAGACATGTCATGACGTGGGCCAGAGAAAACTGAGTTTTGAGTCATGGTGAGAGCTGGCCACTGGAATAGTACAGGGATGGAAAGACCTGGAAGCTGAGAAATACTGCTGCCTGAGGGAGCTGATAACATTTCTTATGCTGCCTCATCTATGGACTCAAAGAACAGAACCCAATTTCCGTGGTGGAACACCTCACCGTGCTTTAGAGAAAATAAGGCAAGTGGAGAGTCGCTGGGATCCGCAAGTCAGGTTATAAAAGTTGGCGAGACGCAGAAGAACTAGGTGTCAAGGAGTGGGGTGAAGTGCACAGCTGCATCCCATAGGGAGGACACTGGCAGTGCCCACGGATGCAGAGACACGATGTTTTATCGTTACGGTGAAATACAATTGTGCTGCCCCTTTTGCTGTTTCCTTAAGGGACTCGGAAAAGAGATCGATTATTTTTCATTGCTTTCTGGAACTTGCTTTGACATTTTTGATTGACCAAGCAGAGACTGATCCATCCACACAGAGTCCTGGAATATTGGGTGTACAAACACTTCCTTGTCTTTAGTGAATTACCAGTGTGTAAAATTGCTACGTTTAGACAACATATTGTATTAGCCGACTTGGGCTCCAATAACAGATGTCACAGACTGGGCGGCTTAAACAACAGAAATGTATTTTCTCACAGTTCTGAAGGCAGGAAATCCAAGAGCAGGTGCCAGCAGGGTCAGACCCTGCTGAGAGCTCTCTCCCTGGCTGGGAGACCCAAATTCTCATTGTGTCCTCACATGATGGATGGAAAGAGAAGACAAGCTATGGTCACTAATCCCATCACAAGGGCCACACCCTCGTGACCTCATCTAAACCTAATCACCTCCCAAAGGCCCCACAGCCCATAGCTACCACACTGGGGACTAGGTCTTCAACATATGAATGGGGGCGGCGGGGGACACCATTCAGTCCATAACACATATCATGTTTATCTTGTGGCTTCAGCTATGCCCAGCCTACCGCTAAGCACCGTAGTGAAACATAATTTGACCTCTCTTCACACCAGGAGATGTTTTAATCCTACACTCTTAAGGTCCCACTTTAATAAAATGTCTGTATTCATCTAAAACTCACTCAATTTAAAAGTCCAAGCCTGCTTTTGCTTCTGCTTTCTAAAAATTAATTTTAATTCTGCATTCCTTTAAATTATGTAATAGAATTAAGTGCCCACCTAAAAACGGTTTTCTTTTATTGAACAAATATTTATCATACAGTAGCTTCATGTCAGGTGCTCTTCTGGAGAATTCCACATTTCACAAGAAAACCATCCCTGTCCTCAGGGTGTCACATTCCAGCAGAGGGAGAGGAGGGCTGAAAATCAGGCAGACGTGAATAATCTTACAGACCGTGATGGGTCACACAGGACATTTTAACAACTGCTGCCATATATATGAAGCACAGAGGGGAGGCTTCTCCCTTAAATATATTTGCCAAAGAAGGCCTCTCGGCAGAGGTGACATTTCAGTTGTGACCAGGAAAGCTGAGGCCGTCTAAGAGCTGGGACAGGAGCCTCCCACATGGAGCCCACATCGTGGAAGGGCCACGTATCAGGAGGGATTAACATGGGCCAGCAGCCTTGGTAGAGTTAGTATTTCTAGAAAACTCAACATGAATATAACGTGAAATATGTAACTCCCTTGCAGTGAAAGTACTTTCATTACAATGAGGGAAATTGATATGACAACACCTTTCAAATACATGAAAGGCTGAGGAAGTGGTGTGTGGCGCAATACAAGGGCATCGAATGTGAAGTAATTACCATTTTATAATCTGCAGAAAGTTCCCAGACCTACTTTCTATGTCAGTCTCCTGCTATCAGTGGCCTTGATCTGTTCCCTCAGTGTGCATTTTTCTATTTATTTGCATGAGTCACTGAAGCTCTAGAATATACTTTATGCAAAATTAAAGTAAATGTTTACTGGGGAGCCCATTGGCTTTTTCCTTCAATCAATCATTATGCAACAAATATTTATGCAGCACCTCCCATGTGCCAGGCATGATGCTAGATTCTTAGGGTGCAATGCTGAGCAAAACACATATGGATCCTATAATCTTTGAGTTTACAGCCCACTAAGGAAAGAAACCTGATCAAAGAAACAGAACTAAATGATTGCAAACTGTTGAGTGCTGTCAAAGAAAACTACAGTGAACTACAGAAAACAAGGAAGGTCACAGCAAGAAGAGACTATCAACTTGAAAGATCAGAGAAGTGTTATCTAAAGAACCAGCATCTTTACTGATCTAATGGAGGGGTGACGGGGCTAACTAGGAAAAGAGAAGTGGGTAACTTAGGAAAAAAACAAAGCCAAGTCAGCCTCAGCATTTTTATGTAGAAGGGCCCTGGGGATGCCCAAATGGCCCTGGATCCCGTTCCTCATCTGTTATGCACTGAATTGTGTCACCCCAAACTTCATATGCTGAGGTTCTAAGACCAGTGTCTTATAATGTGATTGTACTTGAAGATAAGGCCTTTAAAAACGTGAACAAGTTAAATTGAGGTCATTAGGGTAAACCTTGCTCCCATATGACTGGTGCCTGCATAAGAGGCAATTGGGGCACAGATAGGCACAGAGAGAAAAACCAAGGGAGGACACAGGGAGAACATGGCCATCTACAAGCCAAGGAAGGAGGAAAGAGTGCTGACACCATGTCAGTCTCTAGCCTCCAGAACTATGAGAAAATAATTTCTGTTCTTTAAACCACCTAGTCCGTGGTTCTTTGTTGTAAGAGTCCTAGCAAACCAATACACCATCTAATTATGTGTAACAACAAAACTCAAAAGAATTCTCTCCACTTCGGGCCTCGTATTCTTTCCACAACTCACTCCAAACATACTCCAGTCCTCACGTTTCTGTATATGTCTGCATCACCTAACAAGTTGATCACCTCCTCATTCTTGAAACACTTTTCTAGTAGCTGTTATTTCCTTCTCTTTCCTGGTCTTCCTCCTGCATTGTTGGCTACAATTTCTTCTGGCTCTTCCCACTCTCTAGACCTTCCAGGTCAAGTTCTCAAGAGTTCAGTCTTCCTCCCTCTTCTGTTCTCCCTGACACTCCCACGCTGTGGTAGAAGACATCCCTGGATGTTACTCCTACAACATAGGGAACCCCATAAAGGGACAATTATTATATGTTTGAAAGAGATCACTATGTACAGAGTATAGAAAGTAAAAGAGTAAATAAGGGAGTTGAGTTAAAAGACAATAATAAGAGTTAGACATATGTGGTGGCAATGAGGACGGACAGAAGTAGATAAAAGTGGGTACATACCTAAGAGTATTTAATATACTTAGGACTTGAAATCCTCAAGACTTAAGAGGAAGGGAGGAAGAGAAAAAATGTCACAATTCTGAGGTTTGCGGGGGGACCAGATAGATAATGCTGATTTCTACTGAGGTAAGAAATCCAGAAGGAAGAATAATTTTGTGGGGCAGATCACAAGTTCAGTTTTGGACATGATGAAGTACCCTTAAAACATGAAAATGGAAATGTCAAGTGGGCAATTAGACAATATGCATCTGGAGTTCAGAGGAGCTGATGGATCTAGAAATTCAAATTTAAGGGCCATTGGAATACAAATGGTGCTTGTAGATGGTAACAGCCATGAGTAAGGGTGAGATCTCTCTGTAGGACTAGAGTGGGAAGAAAAGGAGACCTGGAGAAAAATCTGCGAGGAAACACAAGATGCAAATACCTGGCACAAGAGGAAGAGCCACAAAATCAGACTGGAAAAAAGCAACCAGAGGAGAAGAAAAGAGAATAGTGTGGGGTCAAGGAAGCCAATGGGAGGAACGGAACCATCAGTCACATCAAATGCTGCTAACAGAATGCTAGAAACAGGCAAAGAGTTTGAATGGACATTTCTCCAAAAGAGACATACAAATAGCCAACAAGCATGTAAAAAAAGATGCTCAACATCACTAATCATTAGGAAAATGCAAATCAAGATCACAATGGGATTCTACCTTACACCCGTTAAGATAGCTGCTATCAAAAACACAGAAAATAAAAAGTATTGGCAATGATGTCACGGAATTAAAACTCTTGGGCACTGTTGGTGAAAACGTAAAATGATGAAGTCTCTGTAGAAAACAGTGTGGTGGTTCCTCAGAAAACTAAACATAGAATTACCTTATGATCCAGTATTTCTGCTTCTGAGAATATGCCCTTGTCCATATACCTAACAGAACTGTAAGCCAGGTCTTGAAGAGATGTTTGTACACCGTGTTTACAGAAGCATTATTCACAATAGCAAAAAAAAAAATAAAAATGGAAGCAGCCCAAGTATACATCAACAGATGAACAGATAAACAAAAGGTGTTAGATATATAAAGGGATTATTGTTCAGCCTTAAAAAGAAAAAAATTCTATAACAAGATGAACCACAGTAAATGAACATTGGCTTCAACTTAAAGTCACCAGCTGCATTAGCCACTAATAAGAGTCAGCCTGTCCTCTGAAGCTTGAAGCCAGGCCTTGACTCCTCTCTAGCTGTGAAAGTCCTAGATGACATCTTCTTCCAAGAGAAGGCTGTTTAGTCCGCACTGAAAATGTGTTGTTTAGTGCAGCCACCTTCATGAATTACCGTAGCTAGAACTTTTGGATAACTTGCTGCTTCACTTGTACCTTTATGTTAGAGAGATGGCTTCTTTCCTTAAACCCAGCCTCTGCCAGCTGCAAACTTTTCTTCTGTAGCTTCCTCACCTCAACCTTCACAGAACTGAAGAGAGTTGGGGCCTTGCTCAGGATTAGGCTTTGGCTTAAGGGAATGTTGTGGCTGCTCTGATCTTCTATCCAGACAGATGAAAACTTTCCTCATATCAGAAATAAAGCTGTTTCACTTTCTTAACATTCATGTATTCACTGACGTATCACTTTTAATTTCCCTCAAGAACTTTCCTTTCCATTCACAACTTGGCTAACTGCTTAACTGTTTGGTGCAAGAGGCCCAGCTTTTGGCCTAGCTCGGCTTTCGACATGTCTTCTTCATTAAGCTGAATCATTTCTAGCTTTTGATTTAAAGTGAGAGACATGCGACTCTTCCCTTCACTTAGAGGTCACTGTAGGGTTAATTGGCCTGATTTCAATATTGTTTCTCAGGGAACAGGGTAGGTAGGCTGAGGAGTGAGAGAGAGATTGGGGACCAACTGGTCAGTGGAGCAATCAGAACACATAAAACATTTATTAGGTTCGCCGTCTTACCCCGGTGCGGTTCATGGTGCCCCAAAACAATTACAATAGTAAATTCAAAGATCACTGATATCACAGCTCATCATAACAAATATAATAATGAAAACGTTTGAAATATTTTGAGAATAACCAAAATGTGACACAGAGACACTAAGTAAGCAAATGTTGCTGGGAAAATAGTACCCATTAGACTTGTTCAATGCAGAGTTGTCAAAAATCTTCAATTTGTAAAAAAAAAAAAAACACACACAAAACCCCCCCACACACACACAATATCTGTGAAGTGCAATAAAGCGAAGTGCAATCAAATGAGGTATGCCTGTATTTTCCTCATTTTGCAAATAAGGAAATCAGGATACAGCGAAACTAAGGATTTCCTCCAAAATCGATCAAATATCAAAGCAGGAATTTAAATCCAGGTCTGTGTGATTCCAAAGCTGTTTTCCTCCACCTTCTAGTACTCACTGCAGCCACTCCTAGAGGCAGGGCCTCACTAGCCCCAGAGGGGACCCCATGCTGCCCCTGGGCAGCTGAAATGTGGTCTTCTTCCCTCTCTGTGGCTGCCTCTCAACTGTCGCTTCCTCTCTCTCTTATTAAAAACCATTGGCTTTGGGGTTGTCTGCTGTTCTACCTCCTCTTTCTTGCCTTTACCTGTCATCTTCTTCTACCAACCAAGCTCCCAGAACTAGTAATGGGCCCTCAGTGGTCGCCCTGCTACCTCCCCCTCCAGTCTCCTCTCGTCATCTGCAAGCCTGCCCCTTTCCCTCTGTTTCTTCCAACTGTCCTGAGTACTTCTCTGTTCCCCACACACACTCTGCGCTCTGTAGCCCCCTGGCCTTTGCACATACGGGGTGCTCCACCACCTTACTGTCACCTGTGCTGGAAGAAATCCCCCCTTCCCCAATCTCCCAACTGATTTAGACGCCCACTGAGGGCAGAGCTTCTTCCATTTTGTCCCTGCTCTTCTCATTCACTCAACATCAAAAGTGCCAATGACCTTGTCAGGCCCTGGGGTGAGCAGTGAGTGATACCAAGTTCCTGACCCAGGGAGCTCGAGTCCTCATGACAGAGACCCAGTGCCTGCCACAGAGTGAAAGACCAATATGTCACAGCAAGTAGGGCTCTGGCCGCACACCTGCCCTATGGCTGTGAGCACAGGGAATGGCTTCCAGGAGAGAAGGGGCGGGAAGGAAGGGGGAGGGGGGAGGTGGAGGGAGGGAGGAGGTAGGAGGAGGGAGGAGGGAGACAGGAAGGAAGGAGGAGGGAGGGAGTTGGAAGGGAGGAGGAGGGAGGAGGGAGGAGGGAGGAGGGAGACAGGAAGGAAGGAGGAGGGAGGGAGGGAAGAGGCGGGAGGGGGAGCAGCTGACACACAAAGGAAAGCTGTTGTTATTTGGGGTGTGCGGTTTCCCGAGAAGGTGACTGCCCCCAAGTAGCAACATGTTAAATGAGGTTGACAACGTGTGAACTGGAAAATGTCACCAGGAGAAGAAAGACATGGTGAACTTTAGTTCTGATTTAAATTAATGGGAACTCAGGAGAGAAAATCCTTCCAGTGTTCCAAGAAGAGTCCCCAGGTTGTAAGTGTGGGCCCACGGAGCGGTGTCTGCCTGGTGTGATAGGTCAGTTTCCCGCACCTCACCTCGTCTTTATTTACAACGACCTAAAGTATTTAAACACATAAATGCTTCAATTGTAGGGCTGCACCCTGCTTCCCAGCTTTGGGCTCCACTCTAACAAGTCCCTTCTTTCCTTGTCAGTCTGGGCAGGAGAGGGCCACAGCCAGGAGAGGCCGTGGGAAGGCCAGGAGGGTGGGGCGTGAGACGCTCCGAGGCCGTGTGCAGTGCGACCAGCAAACAGCTCCTTGAAAGTCTTAATGTGCAGTATCCACGGAGAGGGGGGAAGGCCCCAGACAACAAGGAAAGGAATTACTCCCAAAGGAAACCAACCACATCTTCTTAGGAAAATGTGGGCGGCCCGGCACTGGGGAGTGGGGCCCGGAAGCTGGCAGATGAAGGGAAGGCAGCCACAGAGGACGCAGCGGCCTGGCCTCGGGCTCTCCCGCAGGCCTGTCCTCTCACATGCAGGCGCTCTCTGTTAAGTGACCTACCTACACCCCTAAAAGGACAGGTGCAAAGGTGGGAGACACCTGCTCTGGACAAGTCAAGCTGCTACTTTTCTTCCTATATTTATTACCCCATAAACTCAGACTTAAATAACAGCCAGCACTGATGACGGAAAGTGAAGTCTGGGCAAGGCAGGCAGACAGGGGAATCTGGACATGAAATACTTATGCAACAAGAAGTCCTGATTGAATAGAAAGCAGATGGACGCGAGGATGGAGGCGGGTTTGAGGGACCGCCATTACTGCAGGAACATTCTGGAGCATCTGGAACGCTGAGACAGCTGTTAGGAGAGAGCTGATTAGCGAACTCCTTCAGAACCCAGAGCAGCAAGGGGCGAAGGAGGAGCTGCCAGGAGAATTGACATCCTTGAATAAGAGACGTAAGTGGAATGGGAACAGAGCCGATCCTGAGTGGCTCTGCAATAATGTGAGTGTTAAATATACACCAGGGTGGGGGAGGGCCGCTAAAGAAACTAGTGTGGTGTTGGAAATAGGTGCTGCACCGGCGTTCATGTGCAGCTCACCCTCAGGTGTGTTTTGAAACAGACAAATGACAATACTTTTTAAGGGTAATCTATTACATCAGCTCCTTGCAACTCTGGGCTCTGGGGGCCGTGCCCGTGCATGCGGTGGTGGGGCTCACACCTCGCCCTCTCACCCAGGTGAGCCTGTGATGGTGAGCAGCGCCTGCTCCAATAAGGCTGCCTCCTCCATGAAGCCAACCATCCCTGAATTTCAAAGTGAACATGAATTTCCTTTTGCATGTGTAGTGTAGTGTTTTGTTTTGTTTTGTTTTGCACCCAGATTGTGAATTCTTTAAGACAGAGAAGAACCCTGTACCTGCAAACATCCTTCTCGCTCCTTGCTAATGAAACCACCAGAGACTGCGCGGGTGCTCCATGAAATGTGGGCCTTCTAACGGCCACAGCAACACAAACCCCACTTCCTCTCCAGTCCTGAAAGTTCAGAAAAGGCCACTCTGATGTCTTTGAGTCATCGAGAAGACGGGTATTGTCAATTGGTTACAAGAACACATGTGCACATGCTTTTGAAAGGCAGAAAGCATTTCGAGACCTGGATATGAACACCAGGTAACTGTTCTGTAAGCCCTGCTCCGGGAGCCCATTGCAAGCCTGTGCTATAGGAGGGTCACGGTTAAGAGAAGTCGCCAGTGTTTGCTGGTTTTGTTTTAGCCTCTCCTGCGACTGCATGAATCCCACCCTCCACCCTCCATCCTGCATGCTCGGTGGGACAGATTCACAAACAAGCTCTCTTGGTGCCCCAAGTCCTCACCCTTTGCCTCCACTCCCTTCCTGGCCTTCTTTGGGGTGATCTGCTGCAGCAATGTCCCCTGGCCTTTCCCCCACCTGCACCCCTCATAACTCAAACAATGTGCAGCCCTGCCTGCCTCTAGAGGACATGCATGTTTGTGCCAAGGGCACGTCCTGCAGTGCCCCTCCCCCACCACACTTGATGTGGGAGCCATGACAGGCAGGTCCTGCCCATGTCCCCTGGAGCTGGGAGCCAGTTCAGACAAGGCCTCTCTCCCACTGGTGCTTTGGGTGGGGCCATGCAGAGCTGCCCAGTCTGTCCACTCCCACAGGGATTTCAGGAGGTGGCTCTTTGTTGTCTTAGTTTCGTGGTGCCCCCCACCCCACTTCGCAGGTGTGCCAGAGGAGAGAACAGTGGGAGTCAGGCATGGAAGAGGTGGTGACAAGCCACATTCAGAATTCCCTCCCCCTTTCCTCCATTAGCCGTTTTCTCAGCAAGCCTACTGTCTCCCACATTTTGGCTCTAGAATGAATCTGCTTCCAGGGTGCCCTGCAGGTCCTCACGCCCAGAGAGCCCCAGGGAACACCTGCATGCCCTCCAGGAGGGTCCGAAGCTTTTCATAACAGCACTTGAGCTCAAAATAAGAACCCGCCACCCCCATAAGCCTTCTTGAGACATGAAACTGCTTCTAAGACACACTACACACCCATGTCCTGCCTTGGTTCTCACAGCGGCTCAGGGAAATGAGGTTCTAGTCAGTGTCCCACAGCTGTACCTTTACAGGTGGCAGAGCTGAGATCCCAGCCAGGTCCTTTGCATTGAGTCACTTAGTCTTCCTTGAGGCCAGAAGCCTGAGTCCACAGAGTAAGGTGTCACGTGCAGGTGGCTTCTGTCCCTTTACCACCTTCAGGCCCAACATGATTTAATCAGAAGAGACAACATTCTTGCCAAAGGAAAGCTGGCCTGAATGAAAGCAGGAGGCAGACAGAGCAGACCCAGCCAGTGGCCCCGTGGCTGCTGCCAGCTCGCTCGGAACTCTGCGCGTCAATCACCACCTGAGTCATCATAAGTCATCGTCATTTGGCCGCTCACAGGATGGGCAGCGCTCATCCCCTTGGCAGCCTGGAACCCTGAGGAGGTCCGGGCCCTGATAAGTCCACTCCAGCAAAGGCACATGTTTTTGACAACAAAAAAAGGGAACACCTTCCAAAGGGTAAGGTCAAGGTCTGGATCACCCACAAGCAGAGCTCCCGTTTCAAAAGCAGGTGCACTGGAAAACCTGCACAACGTAGCCCATTTGAAAGACAGTCCATCGTCACACCATGTTTCTATGAATCTAGATTCTACTCAAACGTGGCTGATTTAAACCCTGCCTGTAGCCAAGATTGGTAAAACCTCATCAGTGCCCACTCTGTCTATTTGGAAGTTGGTGTATGTATGTGTGTGTATAACCTGGGCAGGGCCAGACTGACATTCGCCTTTGAACTATCTCTGCAAAAACAATGAAGTTGCAGTATAGTTAGAATGGGACAGAAAATGCTCAATGTAAATATATTATGAATTAAAGAGCTGCCTGAACACATGTGTCTCTTACTGATCTGTTGCTCCGGTGTCAGAATACTGTGTATTCTTTAAAGCAACCCCAAATTTAATTTCCTTATAAATTTTGAATGTAGATCTTTTTCACTGGCCGTTTTTGACTTGGAAATCTAATGGAAGATTTCCAAAGGAAGTTGAAACAATGAGGCCACTCCATGATGGCAGAGCCGGGGGGAGGGCATGACCAAGAGCCGGACACAGTCAGGTGGGGGAGGTGGACAGACGCACAAGGCTTGGCTTCCACGTGTGGGACCTGACTGTGGCACCTCAGGGAGCAGGGCTGTCAGCCCGAGTACACGCAAGCATACAGTCTCTGTTTGTTCTAGACTGTTGGAAAATGCCCACCGAGCTCCCACCAGCTGCTCAGAGCTCCTTTCCTGGCTGTGGGTTGGATGACATTTTCCCTAACCTTTTTAACAAACATGGGGTGAGGACCACACTCTTTGGCTGAAAGACTAAATTTCAGGAAAGAAGTGGATAGAAGGAGAATTATTTTGGAGCCATCAGCAAACAGCACTAATCACCATGATCCCAAAGCATAGGAAACGCAAATCAAACTTGGGCTATCTGGGGAGACGCGATATTGTTGGACTAACCTCTACCCATCTCTAGGCAGGCCAAGCTGCACGATTCAGCACATTCCTATGGCCCAAATGTGAGAAACTTTCAAGTCCGTCTCGGCTGCCTCTACGTCCGTACATAATAGGGCCTGTCAGTGCCGTGGAGAGGGACCCTCTCAGCTTTCTTCAAGGAAATGGAAATGTGGAACTGGTGCCTGGAAACCCTCGGGCACAGAAGCACGTGCCCTTCCCAGGCCTCCCGCAGTGTCCCGTGGTCTCTCACGCATCACGGCATCTCCGTTCTCTTTTGGAGTCAGCTCCATTCTCCTTTCACCCAACTGGTACCCTCAGAATTGACAGCACCCTTGATGGTACCCCAAGTCAGAGTCTCTGTGATAGGCTTAAGGTGTCCCCCCCAAGTGTGTCTCTTCGTATGTTGAAATCCTAACCCCTCTACCTCAGAAGGTGGCCTTATTTGGAGAAAAGGTCTGTAAAAGTGGCCATTAAGTTAAATGAGGTGACTGGGTTAGTGCTAACCCTACATGGCTGGGTTTTTGTCGGAAGAGATTAGGACACAGAAGCATGGAAGAGAGACCATGTGATGACAGGAGCAGAAGACCACCATCTACAAGCCAAGGACAGAGGCCTCAGGAGAAACCAGCTCTGCTGGTGCCTTCATCTTGGGCTTCCAGCCTCCAGAATTAGGGGAAAATAAATTCCTGTTATTTAAGCCACCCGGTCTGTGGCACTTTGTTAGAACAGTGCAAGCAAACTCACACAGTCTTCTGGGATTTTCACCTCAGATTCTCAGCAACTGACCCAGGTACTCGGTTTCCACTTTCCTGAGAGAAGAGGCTGGTGGCTCATGCACCCTGCAAAGCCCGGTCCCACGGACACAGCTGGGCCACCATCTCTCTGGGTGGGAGATAACCTGTGCTTAGTGGCACAGGGCTAAGGAGAACCAGGTCATGTGACATAGAACCTGGCTGCCCAGGTGACCCCCAGAGCAGAGTCTGTGGTGACCCAAGTCCTCTGGAAGGCCCAAACTCCATGGTGGTACCTCCAGCATTGGGGGCCACAGACCACCACAAGCAGCTGCCTGCTTCCTGAGATGAGGTGGCCCAGGGGCAGATGCGAACATTGTTACTGTGGCCATACGGTTTCAGACAGGATTGAATTTTAGGTTTTAGGATGACGGTTTAGACTTAGAGAATGTGCTGTATGAAAGCAGAGGGTGATTGCCAGGGGCTGGGGGGAGGGGCATGGCAGTCAGTGTCTAGGGGCAGAGTTTCCATTTCTGAAGATGAAAAAGCTCTGGAGACGGGTGGGGGGATGTCCGCACAACAATGTGAATGCACTTAACGCACTCAACTGTACACTTAAAAATGGTTAAAATGGTAAATTTTTTGCCATGCATGTTTTACCTCAATAAAAAAATTAATGAATTTGAAGGACTGCGCACTCAAGTGGAAATGGAGCTTCCTACGCTGGTGCAGCCACAGGTCGTGTTGGAAAAGCCCCTCGCGCTGCTTACGAGGAATCACTGAGCCCACAGAGGCCACTCTTCCCACTTAAGTACCATCTGCTAAATGGTGAGCTCCAAGCTAATTACAAGAAGCTCCAGGCAATCAAGAGATGCACAGAGCACATGCTCAACGGACTCCTGAGATGGACTCGAGGAAACCCAGAGCGGGACCCCTCATTCTGGCCCAGAATCTCCTGGTCTGGATGAATCAGAACTGCCATCGGGACACTGGCTGGGACACAACAAACGGTCCCACTCACCCCCTCGAGTTCAGGATACCACAGGAATGATTTTCACTTACATGGACGTTATATATTTCTCACTAATATTCTCGCACATGTTTTTCTGCCTTGGAATCCTAGGAATTTTCCACCACTGGGAAATGGAAACGGAACCGTTAAAATAGAAAGGCTACCACATGCAGGATTCATTTGGAATCACAAAGAGAAAACAGCCCTGCTCTCTCCTTCATATCTGTGGGACCTAGAGGTTTGGAAAAGGTGTGAAATGTATTCCACGCACAGATATCCAGAAATAAAAAGGGAGAAAAGATTGAGAGCCTTCCTCCTCGCCTCCAATCCCAGCAATGGAGGGGAGCGGAGAGGAGAGAGAACTTTCCATCCCAGGCGTGGCTGTGTCCCATTGACTGGTGTGATATGTTTGTGCATGCATCATGTGTTAGCGTATTCTGTGTATGTCTCCTGCATAACATGGGAACTGTGTTTATATGATTCCATTGGGTTGCATTCACATCTGGAAGTTGGTGCCACTCTGTCCTAATTTGAAAAGCATTTCTCATCTATGATTACAAAGCAAAAGCTTGCCCCCTGCCAGACCTTTTCAGGGAGCACTGCTATTCCGCTGACCCCACAGCAGGCGGGAGAAACAACTCACACTCAAACTGAGCCTGGACCGCTGAGTCACAGGCCTTGGAATGAGGGCATTTGGGGGGACAGTCACAGCTCATTCACTGTGTCTCCTGTTCCTCCAACTCCATTTGGAACATAAGCCCCCAAACCACTCAGAAGGGAAAGTTGTCACAGAAAAGGCTTGATGACTAAAGCAGCCTCCTGAGATCTGAGTGGGCCAGGCCTGGAGATGTCCCCAGAGCCTTTCATCTGCCACTTGGACACAGAGCTGCCCACGGGAAGGAGAGAGGAGAAAGGATGGGCCCAACCTGCCCACACAGCACTCCCCGCTGCAGGAACAGATCTAGAGGCCAGTGGCCTCTCAGGTCCTGGTGGTCACAGCATGCTCCCAGATAGGCAACCCAGGCAGTGGGGGCTCCGTGGGGCCCCGGTCCGAGCTGCACCCTCAGCTTTCCCACTGTTAGAGTAACAAGGTTCCTAGTCTGAGCTGTAACCAGCTCGTGTCTGTGCTTCAGTCAGAACTGCAAAGAGGGAGAAAGATGGCTTGTAGGAATCAAGCAATAAATTCCACCCTGAATACCCAACATATATATATATTTTTTTTTTTTAATTCAATATATACATCAAGAATTTTTTTTTTTTTTTTTAATAAGGATTTTGACTGAATAGTGCCTAAGTACACCAGCTATCCTCTGTGTGCCTGGCTAGTGAAGTTTCTGGAGAAAGAAATCTGGAAAGCATCTTTGCAGTGGACCCAGCAGGTTTTTAGAACATCTGATGGCTGCTAACAAATAGCCTTTTAGCGAATTAAGTGTAAATGAATCAGAAGCTTATGGATCATGTTTTAGCTGAAACAAACAAAGGATCCAAAATTGGTAAGAAAAGGTGCTTGGCAAACTCATCCGTTTGTTGAACCCAAGCATTTGAAAAAAAAATTTGATTAATTTTGCCAACTCAAAACCCTGCCAATTTTCTGCTGTCCCTAAGTATTTACTAGCATTTTTCCAGATTGAATTTCCCATCCGTATTTCCGAATATTCTTGGCCGCTCTGCTGATAATCACTTGGAATGCTGTTTACACAGGGACAGGGAAAGTGCGCCTCACTGTGTGAGAATTAATCCAAAGTCATACTAACTTTGGACGGTTTTACCTTCCACAAAGTTCTTTTAAGAATATCACTCCATTTAGTTCTACCAACATTACCCTGTGAGCGTACGTATTACCCTCCTTCCACAGATAGAGAAACTGAGTCTCAGAGAGGGTGAATGACTCCATCAAAGCCCAGGAAAATGCAGAACAAGGATTAGCACCCAGGGCTCCTGGTCCCAAATCTGCACCATAGATTCTACACACTATCTGGAGCGTGCTAAGCTCTTAGCAAGCTCTCCCTAAGGGAGACACCTGCCAGAGAACAGGTGAAGTCTAAGGAAGCGGAAGGTGAGCCAGGTCGGGGCAGAAGGCCGGCCCTAGACCACTGAGGTGACTGCCCTCAGGGCTGCGTGGGGTTCTCTGTCCTGGCTCCTGTTTGTACCCACTCACTCTGTCAAAAATATTTCCTCTCTAGTTGGGTCCTCACAATACAAACAGGATGAGTCATGATTCTGAAACAAACATAAATAGAAAAGCATCCAGTTTAGGAATATACATGTGAAGAAGCCAAGTAAAATGCCGGTTACAGACTGAGCAATAGTGTTGTCAACCAGGGTGCGTCCCATGTTTAAGCAGCAGTAGCCCCACTGATTTACGCAAGCTCTGTACGCCAAGTAGATGATAAAGTGAGGAGTCCATCTTTTGCAACACCTCCCGATTTAGTATCCAGAGCTTAATTAATGTTCTGTTTACACCAACTTCCAGGTCATTAATAAAGATGTTTAATAGAACTGAATTTCATACCGATTTGCATGCAGGACACCCTGCTGCGTTTCTCCCCCTGGTTGTGGGCCTGCCACCCCCATAAACACACACGCGCACACAACACATACACAGGCACACAAACGAACACATACACACACACATGCACACACACACATGCACATACACACGCACATACACGCACACACATGCACACGCACACATACACATGCACACATGCACACAACACATACACAGGCACACAAATGAACACACACATACACACACATGCACACATGCACACACACACAGATACACACACATAAACATGCACACGCGCACACAGATATACACACACGCACACATGCGCGCGCGCACACACGACTAGGGTCCGAGATTCTTGGTATTACCATTTATTTAAAATCCCAGAACTGCCTGTTCTGTCCTCACACTAGAAATGTGACATGGGGGGACGTGTGGCGCTCTGGAGAGCCTGGTCTGTGCTAGGAGTCCTTTAGCCAGAGGGACCTGGAAGCGACTGGATAGCAGACCCTTTCTGGAGGGCAGGGCAGTGTGGAGTTAAACCCTGGAACTCTGGACCCCATCTTGCCCCACCCCCAAGAAGTCCTGTTGAAGCTCTAGGTCAAAAGGAGGAACAACCAAAAACGGAAAAACTCTGAAGATGGGAGACCCAAGGCAGCATGGCCGCCGTTCTGCCCAAGTTGTGGCTCCAATGAGGAGGTTCCTGCACGCACCAGGTGCCCCAGGGCGCATGACTCTGTCACACTGAAAACTCCTTGCATTCAAAGTGCTCACCCTGGTGGCCCACTCGTGTTTGCCGCGGTGGCAGTCTCTGGGGCAGGAGAGGGCACTAGGAAGTTTGGGGGCAGAACCCTCACCATGAGCCCAGTTTTCTCTTCCTCACCCTCACACCCATTTTTCAGATTAGGTCACTGAAATTCAAGAAAAGTGAAACCCCTTAGCCAAGGTCACCATGTTTGACCCACTTGCCACCTGCACAAAACTAAACACAGTAGCATAAACTGGAGGTATTTAACATACATGCACATTATAACCCTTGGTTTTACCCAAGAGGCAAGTCGGTGCCACTAGACACTCACATTTGCAAACACACAGGCTGAGTGGCTGAGGGTGTCTTGTGTTTCTAGGGACTGGAGGCCAAGGTAGGAGTAAAGAGCAAAGCAAAATAATAACAGGTAAGATCTATCGAGTGCTTACCTATGTCAGATAGTGTCCCGCTCTGCACCTATGTTGGTCACATGCACCATTCCCACGGCCCTTTGAGATAGGGAATGTCCCCATTCCCATTTTGCACATTAGGACACTGAGGCAAGAGAGGGGTGGGAGCTGCCTAAAGTCACAGAGCTGGTAAGAAGCAGAGCTGGGATAGGTGCCCACGCCCCGAGCTGCACACCTACTCCAGACAAGCGGTCAGCAGGATGTGCTTCCCGCCCAGTGTGTTTGGCTTCTCTCTCTTTTCTGTCGGTCACTTCCTGATTCATATTTGGGGATCAGGGGCAGCTTCTGCTTGATGGGTCACACCAGCCCCAAAGATGGAGGACAGCCACCTGGAAGGCTGCTCGGGTTCCCAGAGGACTGCGCGTGAGAGGAATGAAGTCCCGTGCTGCTGGGCGCTGACACGGGTGGTGCTTCTCACTGCAGCAGCACGTCCCCTGTGCTGACACAGGCTGGGAGGGAACACGCCCAGCAAGCCCGCTTAGCGCATGAGTATACCAGGGACCGCCCAGGCTGGGCTGCAGGCCACAGACACTGGGCATTCCCAGGTCTCCCAGCTGAAACTCTGGTTTTGAATCTTCATGCAAATGAGATCTTTGATGTCTTCTCTGAGGCGGTAAGAAATCAAGTAGAAGCTGATTTTTCTTCCATGGTTCAAAGCTTGAAAATTAAACAAACTCTGAACTGATAAACTCAAAGACCAAAACGTTTAAGGAGGGAAAGTCAGACTTAAAGTCGTAAAATGTTAAGGTCACTATTTCTAGGATTACAAAGCTTTTGAATTTGGAAGGAACCGTCGAGATGATTAATGAAACATCGTCGTCTTCTAGATCAGGACACAAGATCCAGTGTGCACAGAGACTCCTGCAGCTGACAAGTCGCCAAGACGGCCCTAAACTCGGGTCTCTGCTGCTGGGAGCTGACTCTGCTCCACACACCCCTCTCTGAGGACACGGGACTTCTGAGACCCCTTCACGTTTCCCGAGCCACTGCTGTTCTCTAAGGCATCGCATTCGTTAATGTCTCTATGTTGAGTATTTATTGAGCTGTTATGATGTGCCCAGAAGCCAGTCATCGTAAAGAGGATGCAATTATGAGAAGCATAAAATGGGATCTTACTCCATGTTCATGTGTGCGACAACCATGGTTGTCCAGATACAGACTAATTCATCACAAGGGTCCCTTGCACTACCTTTTTATGGAAATCCCCCCCCCCCACACACACACACACACGTGTGCATGTAAAACTGGAGAAATCTGAACACAGCCAATGGATTGTATCAATCTCAGTTTCCTAGGTGGAATGTAGTTTGTAAAATGTTACATCTACACAACATTGGGGGAAATGGGTAAAGGGTACATGTATCTATCTGTATTACTAACTCAGAAGCTTAGGTCAAAATAATGAGAACAAGGCAAAATCAGAAACAAAAAGTAAAAGGAGGAGGAGGGGAAAAACAATATGTAGAACTCTGGTGAAGACAACTTGAGCTACCGAGCATGGGATTTATTTCTGAGCTTCCCAGTAGCCCAAGCAAACAGGGAACCAGCATAATTATCACTGTCCAGATCTCAGTGGGAAGACACTTATTTTTATGCTAACATCAGTTAGGTTTCCTAAATTAACTCAGCAAGTGCTTAACGGCAAAGAAACGGAAGGCAGCTGGCAAACTGAGCACCTACTATGTGGACTAGAGACATTACTGTCTTGTGGGTATTTCATTGACTCCTGCCTGACAACAGCGACAACAGGAGAATAACGTGCTTAGGGCGCACGGCCACGGTGGAGGCAGGGTTTGAATGAAACCTGGCCTGTCGGAGACAGGACTGACAGAAAAGCCCAACACTCACTGTCTCGTGGATGGCGAAGGAAGCAAATGAATTCACTCATGCACCCTCATGCAGAATAAATGAATTCATAAATAAATTACACGAAGCACTTGCTCTGGAGCCCACGGCATTTGGTTTTACTTGGAAGGCAATACACATCCTGGCTTGGGGCCAGGAACCCTGCAGGGACGTCAGCTCGCTTCGTCCCACACCCACATCTCAGTGATGGGCGAAGCTGTGCTGTCCCTTGTAGAATCACCCCTTCCCCGCTCCTCCCACTGCTGCTGCCTCAGCTCAGCCCTTCGTCGTCTCAGGTGGCATCCCCCAGGGGGAGCCTGGCCATGGGACACACGCTGGCCTCTGGACACAAGTGTGTGAGCTCAGACAAGTGACCTGGACTCTCTGAGCCTGAGTGTACTGATGTCCCAGAGTGGTGATGACGTGTCTGCTTCAGGCTTTTGTCCACACAAAGCGCTCAGATGCCTGCATATAAAACGTGCTTCCTGCATGTCACTGGGGTAGCCCGCCTCACCCCTTCATGCTGCCAGGGTCACTTATGCAAGGGCATCTCAGAGCACTGCAGTCTCTTTTCAGACACCCTGGAAGAGGCCATATGGCTTCCAAGATAAAGTCCAAACCCTTGGAGGGCGTTCCAGGCCTCCCTCCAGCCAGCCCTCACCGTGCCCCAGCCTCGGGCAGCCCCAGCCCTTCCCGGAGCAGAGTGGCCATCTCTGCCAGGCTTCTTGGCCTTTCTTTCCTACCACTACCTGCTGGCCTGGAATGCGTCTACCCTGGGACCCCAGACACGTCAGCCAGACTACTGCCTGCTCTCTGAGATGTCACCACCAGCCCAGCCCCAGACCCCAGCCACACTGGCCTCTGTCCTTTTGAGACCCCGGAACTGGACCTACTTCCCCCATAGCTCCCAGGACACTTCTGTTCACATGTCCCCTCAAATCACAAGCTCCTTGCTGGCAAGGGCCATGTCACAGTGACTGCCCAGCACAACGTCGGCACATAGTAGGTGCTCAACGTGTGATTGAGGAGTGACTAGAATGACACCCACACCAGGCATTCATTTGTTCATTCATTACTCGCCAGGCACCGTTCTAGGTCCTGGGGACACGCAGGCACTGGAAGAAACAGCCGTACTCTCAGTGACCAAACAGCAGACAGGCTTCCTATTGCTACTGTAACAAATGACCACAAACAGCATCTCAAAGCAACACAATTCATTGTCCTGTGATTCTGGAGGTCAGAAGTCCAGCCCAGTCTACTGGGGCCAGAGCCAGTGTCTGCAGGGCTGGTCCCTCTGGAGGCTGCAGGGGAAAATCATTTCTTGCGTATTCCAGCTTGCGGAGGCGCCCACGTTCCCCGACTTATGGCCCCTCCCCCATCACTCTCATCCTGCCTCTGCCCCACACCTCCTTCTCTGACTTGGACCCTCGTGAGGAGGTGGGTCCACTGATACTCCAGGACCGGCTCCCATCCCCAATCCACAGCTCGTCACACCCCACAGTCCCTTCACCATGAGGTGACACATTCACTGGTCTGGGTTCAGGACGTGCACATCGCTGGGAGTCATCCTTCTGTCCACCACAGGCAGGAAGGGAGAAACAATGGGGGGGGTGGAAGTCACCATGCATTTTACACGGTGTGACAGGGCACGCCTGGCTGAGAAGGTGCCACTGAGGGTAGCCCTGTGGTTCAGGAGGGATCGAGCTGGGCAGACACCAGGGTGCTCTTTGCAGCATCCTGCCCCGGATCCCTGCCGTGCCCAGGAGGGTGATGGGGCCTGGGACAGGAGCCAGGGCCAGAAGGGGGGCCCTGCGAGGTGTGGGAGCCACTGGGGTGGGCAGAGCACTGGGCCTTGGGTCACGGAGGTCATGAAGGAAACAGGGAGCCCTGGAGGAATAGGAACCCCAACCTGCACCTCTCAGCATGGCACCGAGCATAGACCCAAAGAGAGAAGGGTGAGGAAGCAGGGCCACCAGTGTCAGACCTCGTTTAACCTTCCTGATGTCCCCAGGAGGGACACTCCTGCCCCCCCAGGATATATGGCTAGTGGTGGCTCAGCCAGCCCTCCCCAAACGCACATCTCCCCACCCCGGAGGTAAAAACACAACAAACGGGCGTGTTTGATGCTGTCCTGTGCCTGGCAGGCCACCACAGGCGTGTAGGCATTACTCACGTGCGGTAGATTTCCAGAACCCTACAAACCCCAGCAAGGCCGCTTCCCGCCTTTTCAGAGGGGCCTGCAGCCCGAGGCCCACGGGGCGGTGAGAGTATGTCCGTGTGGCTCTCCCAGAGCCCCACGTGCCCTTTACTGTCGCTCATCTCACTGCTCGTCCTCGAGTCCCTGAGGACAATTAGACCTGAACTCAGGGAACATATTTATCTCACACTGGGGATAGTCCATCAAATGCCTCTTCCGATAGAACTCATTTGAGAGAAGGCAAGAACACTCCAAAGGACAATGAATACATCGTCCATCTTCGCGTAATTTCCGGCAGGTGCCCCAGCCAAAGGCACAGATCCTTCCCCTCTCTGCAGCTGGGGGTGGGGGTGGGGGGGCAGGTGGTCAAGGTCAGTGATGTTTTGAATGGAAATGCTGCAGCCTACACTTTCACCTGATTCTGATAATAAATTCCAGAAAAAAACACATTTTATCGCTCCAGTTCTGTTTAATTCTCCCCACCTAAGGCCTAGGTGTGGCCTGGAATACTCTCAGATCCACACCAATTATGCATGAGACAGCTCATTCCCCATCATTACAAACAAAGACAGGCCCAAGGGATTTAGTCTGGCTTCTAGGAAAGCCGTCGGTGCCAACTCGACCCCCTTCAGCGTGTTACAAACAGCTGGTCTGACCAGGGCTCCTCACGCCCTCCAAAAAATATCGCCTCTGCTAAGAAAAACGAAACAGGGAGGAAGAGAGAGAGCCGGACAAGAATAGAAGAATCATTTTTTCACTTCAGGAGCAAAAAGGGCCCAAATCGTTGCATCCAGTCTGCAGTTTTGACCCTTCCTGGGCCGGGACGCGGGGGTGGGGGGTGGGCGGGAGGCCTCCAGGAATGGACCTCATGCCTTATCGTCCGTTCTGTCACCTGGGCTTGAAAGTCCCCGCTCAGACCTGTCTGCAGCCTTGTCCAAATGAGAACCAGACATTCAATCTCCCTTCTCCTGGAAATGAGGTGCTGCGAGAAAGGTGACACACACACTCCTGTCCCTGCCCATCCCTCCCTGGCCTGCCCTCATCTTCCTCACCCACGTGAATGTCCCCAGTCACCCTCCTGTAGAGTGACAGGACTGACAGCCACTGTTCCTTGCATACATCTGACTCTTGGGAACACTGCAACTCACCCCATGGGTGTCAGCCCTGGCCCTGCAGCCATGTGGCTGCTAACCTTGGAGGTGACCAGCTCCCGCAGTGACTCAGGCCTTCACCTCCTGCCCACAGAAGCAAGTCCAGCCTCCTTTCACGCTGGCGGCCACCACGTCCGATCCAGTCTGCCCTGGCCGGATCTCAGTCTAAACTCAACCAGCGCCTGCATGGGGTCCATGACGTCCCCTGCAAATAGGTGTTCTACCTCTATGAAAGAAAAGTCTAGAACAGGCTTACCGAGCAGCCCTCGGGGCATTTGGACTGGATCATTCATCGTGGTGAGGCTGTCGTGTGCTCTGCAGGATGTCCAGCAGTGTCTCCTCCAATGTGGTAACAATCAAAACCCTCTCCACACATGACCAAATGTCCCCAGGGGAAAAGACCATACCACTTGAGAACCACTGTTTAGAGGAAAGAGAATGGGAAGTGACACCTGGTGTGACTATAAGACCAGATGATGTGTTCAGAGCTCAAGGAGAGCAGTTTGGGACTATGCTTGGCAGTCAGTTAGGGGTCCAGATGCTTCTACAGACCACTGTGTGGGAGGAGGGGAGAATGTACGCTTGGAGAGGGCCAGCCTGGAGCTGGGGGAGGGGGTCTCAGAAAGGCGCCACCTGATCCTGACAACCACCTTGAGTCCGCCATCCTAATGTCACACCTGATTACATGTCCTGTCCCACCACCATGCACCCCACAGAGAGAAGCAGGCCACTCAGGACAGAAAAGCCACTTGGGCAAAGATACACGTTACCGCAGCCTTACTGTCACAGCAGGTGGCACACCACACAGCTGCCTGACCAAAGGACACTGGTTTAGAAAAGTCACACCTATTCAGTGATGTTCTATGAAGTCATTTAAAAAAATGCAGCATGTGCTGATATGGAAGGGGCCCCAGAAAGAGAAGAGCAAGACACACTAGTGTTTGTGGTATGCTTCCATTTCTGTAAAAGTAAATATGAGTTAAAATGTGTGGATGTGTGGAGACTCTCTCTGAAAAGATACATAAGAAACGTTCATTGTAGTTGCTTCTGGTGGGCCTGGGGGTCTCAGGACGAAGGAGAAAGTTTCCACCATGTGTACCCATTCATGTTCTGAATATTTTACCACACACATGCATGCTTTTTCAGTAAAATTAAAAATACTTAATTTAAAAATATAAATGCATCATATATATGCATAAATACCTACACTGGACTTCACACATCTAAAAATACAAAGAGTAATCTTGGCCAAAGAAGAAACTGCTGAAGACCCCTAACATTTTTTTTCCTAGTAGATATGCTAAGATCTTTCTGCACAAGAAGTATACCTACAAGACAGAAAACTGACCCGGACCACCTGTAAAAGGAAAATGCTGCAAGGTGACCCAGGAAAAGGCAATTTTGCAAAGAGCTGTCGGCAGCCAAGCTCAGTTGGCGCAAACAGCCCTGAGAGCTCTCACCTTTCCATTTAGTGCACTTTTAAGTCCTTGGTGCATGCTAATTCTTGATAAACAAAGGTGCAGCAGGTGGTGGGTTTTTATGTGACTGCTAGATTATCATGAATGCTTAGTCAGGAGCAATACACAGCATCGCAGTAAGCTAGTAAATCTGCTAACACCCGCAGACTGGAGGTACAATTCTACCAACAGCGTGAACACTCTTTCCTGGAGGCAGGTCTGGGGAAGAAGCAGCAGATCACATGGGTGATAAGGTCAAAGATTACAACTGTCAATTTATTTGTTCTTACATCAGGAGTAACATAATTTTGTAACTAGCAGCAATCCTGCCTGATTCAATCTCCATTCCTTCCCAAGTATTGAAATGGAAATCTCTTGATATATCAATAAAGTCATATTTTCTAACCTAAACACGACCCCTCAAGCAGTGCCAAATCGATGGGCCCAAAGCTAAGAAGATAAACAATTATGAACAATAAATAAGAATGAAAGGAAGAATATCCAAGGTTATTTCCAAAGTCATAAAACTGCGTGATTTCTCAAAGTTTCAGATAAGTTTTTACATGTAACTTAAAACTACCTAACGTCACCAAATTTCAATAAACTGATCAATCCTTTGAACATTAAGCTATATATTTTAAAGTGTGTTAAAAGTCTTAATCACAGAAACTTCTTGTTTATTTTGAAAACTCGGGGGGCGGGGCTTTGCTTTGGAGTTTGTGTTTGCTTTTGGTTCATGCCCTCCACCACCTAACATACGACAGTAGGCTGTCTGCCTTGGAAAGTAAGTTTCCTCGGGGAGGACCAGAATCTCGGCAGTGAAATAGATTGGCTGATTGACAGAAAATTTGCCAGTTTCTACTAATGTGCACAGACATTTCACCTCACGAAATACTTGCCACCATGTGCTTTTAAAAGAGTGATTCTATGTATGCCTAGCCACTCAGAAACGCTTTGCACAAAGCCCTTCATTCATCAGGCACCCACTATAGTGTGGGCATATCCACAGCCCTTTTACTCGCCTTTAAAATAGGGCATGGTCATCCCTGTTTTCCAGATGAAGAAATTGAGGTTCCAATGGCTCATCCAAAATCCCCCAGGGAGGAGCGGCTGAGACAAAGCCTCAGCCCAGGACTGTGGGGTTCGAGGCGCCCTCTGAACCCAATAGCACTGACAGCACGCAGCCTGTGCACCCAGCCTGTCACTCAGCCACAGAGTGAGGCCTCGCTGCAGGGACAGGCAGCGCGTCTGCCCGGTCCAGTCCAGGCCTGGCCGCGCAGCCCTGGGACTGAGGAACCTGGAGTCAGTTTAATGCCACAATCAGTCTGCCAGTGTTTCCCACGCACTCCGGCCTCACTTGCCTTCCCTGATGCTATTTGTTTTGTCAAGAGGAGGAAGAAGCCGGATTCTTTCAAATTGAGCATCTACAGGAGGAAGGCAGTGTGTGTGCTATGTGCCCAAGAAACACCACCCTGGCACAAAGGAGCAATGGAAGAGCCAGAGGAGCACACCGTGCAAAGGTGCAGAGGTGTTCCGAAATAAGTCCAAGTACTACATCGCTACACACTCCTCAAACTGGAGGATGCAAAACAAGAGGACCCGATACATCTTTATGAAGCAACAAGTTTATTGCAAGATTTGGAAGAAACAAGTGCTTCAATAAGAACCAAGAGAGCAGGGAAGGGTAGCCGGGTTCCAAGAAAACAGTCCAATCTCTGAAGTTTCACCCAGGTGGGGGCCGAGTAGGGGACCTGCAAAGAGAGCCGCCTCTCCTCTTGTCCCCCCGGGGGCTCTAGGCCTTCCTCCAAGCTCACCAGGGATGTACCGTATGATGCTTCCAAAGGCCAGGGCGATGCCAGGCACCCTGGATGTGAGTCCTGTGCAGAGAACGCCACAGCAGTTTGTTCACCGCATCGTCCGCTGGAGCAAGTCCTCTTGCCATGGCTCCTTGCACACACACTGTGCAAGGAAACTGAGGTTCCCATGGCTCATCCAAGATCCCCCAGGAAGATCTCGCACTGCTGCCACCTGCAGTTTGCGTCCAGCCTCTGGCCCAATCTCCCCCACCACATGGCCAGGCTCTCTGGACGTCAGCTTCGTCCACGTCAGAATTGAAAATGCAGGGAGCCTGGCTTGACTTCCCCGGAGTCCTGTTGTAGCCCTGGCTTGGTGTCTAAAATCTAAACAGGCTGTATCTGGTTGCTTTTGGAGCACTTCTTCTTAGGTGGTAGGCACCACAGCTTCCTTAGAAAATTGAAGCACCTTCTAGCCAGCCGCCGCCGGCCCTTGCTTTTTCCTTCTGCGCTTCCATAGCTGCTGCCACTGCTCCTGGTGCTGCTGGTATTATGGGTGGAGGGGGAGTCCTCAGGGCCATCCTGGGGGGCGGGTCTAGGGGTGGCATTCTTCGGCTCCCGGTTGAGTGTCGGAGTGGTGGTCCTCAACTGCTCCGGCATTGGTGGGGAAGTGGTGGGCCTTGCATCCTCCGGCATTGGTGGGGGAGTGGTGGGCCTTGCGTCCTCCGGCATTGGTGGGGGAGTGGTGGGCCTTGCGTCCTCCGGCATTGGTGGGGCACTGGTGGGCCTTGAGTCCTTCGGCATTGGTGGGGGACGGGTGGGCCTTGAGACCTCCAGCATTGGTGGGGCACTGGTGGGCCTTGAGACCTCCGCCGTTGGTGGGGGATGGGTGGGCCTGGAGACCTCCGCCGTTGGTGGGGGATGGGTGGGCCTTGAGACCTCCGCCGTTGGTGGGGGATGGGTGGGCCTGGAGTCCTCCGCCGTTGGTGGGGGATGGGTGGGCCTGGAGTCCTCCGCCGTTGGTGGGGGATGGGTGGGCCTCGAGTCGGACTCTACCGTTGGTGGGGGACGGGTGGGACTTGAGTCCTCCGGCATTGGTGGAGCAGTGGTGGGCCTTGAGTCCGAGTCCCAGTCCGAGTCCGAGTCCGAGTCTGGGTTGGGTGGGAGGGCAGCAGTCCTGGACTTCAGGCTGGTTCTGGGAGTGGCAGTTTTGGACTTTGGGCTGGCTCGGGCAGTGGCAGTTCTCAACTTAGGACTCGGTCTGGGAATGGCTGTCTTCAACTGCGGGCTATGTCGCGGCGAGACCTTCGTCCACTTTGTGCTGGGTTGGAGACTGGCCTTCCTGGACTTGGGTCTGGGTCCGGATGGGGCCTTCCTGGATGTCGAGCTGCCGGAAGGACCTGCGGAATCCTCAGTCTCCTGCCCTGACTCCAGGTCCTTTGGCGGCTGCTCTGTCTGAGCCTCCTGATCTGGGGAGCCACCAAAGCTCTTAGGGTCACTGGATCTGTAGGGCTTCACTAAGATGGTTCTGTACTTTATTCTGGCCTTTTCTGCTTGTAGCATCAGATATGTTGCCATGGTCCTGTCGTATGACCCTTGTGTCACCGAGGCCCGAACCGCCGAAGCCCATGTCGACCATCCTCTGTTCCACACTGGGCTCCAGGTCCTCACCCCCGGGCTCAGCGAAAGGCCTGAGCTCCTCCACGTGACCCTTGTTCAGCCACACGTCTGGCATGATCTCTCTTAGAGAGCGTCTGTCCTTGGGGTTCGTGGTTATTAGTTTATTGAGGAGGTGCTGCAGTTCAATTGTTAGGAAAGGGGGGACACTGTAGAGGCCTCTCTGTATCTGCTGCACCAGCTGCTTCAAGTCCTGGCCCTTAAAAGGGGTGGTGCCAGTGACCATCTGGTACAGCACCACCCCCAGACTCCAAATGTCCACTGGAGGGCCATCGTAGTCCCTTCCCTGGAAAAGCTCCGGGGCTGCGTAAAGGGGGCTGCCACAGAACGTGCTCAGCTTGCTTCCGTCGAAAGGTGTACTCATCGAGAAGTCGGCAAGCCTGGCGTTCATGTTGATGTCCAGGAGCACGTTCTGTGGCTTCACGTCCCTGTGGATCACCCCCTTGTCGTGGCAGTAGTGCACCGCCGACACCAGTTGCCGGAAGGTGCGTCGGGCCGCACCTTCTGCCATGCGGCCATGCAGCTCCAGGTAATCCCACAAGTCCCCTCTACTCGCATGCTCCATGACCAGGAACAACGAGTCTTCGGTGTCGATTACCTGGAATAACTGCACGATGTTCGGGTGACGCAAGCCCAGCATGCAGCGGGCTTCCTGCAGGCCATGTCTCTGGGTTCTGTGGACGCCCCGCCTCCGGATGATTTTGATGGCCACCTCGGTGCCGGTCGGAAGGTGCCGGCCCAACTTCACCTTGGCGTGGCTGCCCTCGCCGATGGTGTCCAGGAGCTCGTAGTCGTCAAGATAGAGCAGCTGGTCAGCGAGTGCGGCTGCAGGTTGCTGTGCCATGGTGAGCTGCTAACTACACTAGCTTACACTACGCTAATAATAACAACTGCACTATGCTAACTACTAACTGTATGAAAAATATTACTAACTCTACTAATAATAACTGTACTAACTGCTAACTAGATATACTAACTATATAAAAATATTACTAAGTGAAAAACAATAACTACTACCTGCTAACTAAATATACTATCTGTATCAAAAATATCACTATTAATAAAAAATAATAAATGTACTAACTATGCTAACAAAATATACTCTCTGTATCAAAAATATCACTCTTAATAAAAATAATAAATGTACTAACTATGCTAACAAAATATACTCTCTGTATCAAAAATATCACTATTAATAAAAAATAATAAATGTACTAACTATGCTAACAAAATATACTCTCTGTATCAAAAATATCACTCTTAATAAAAAATAATAAATGTACTAACTATGCTAACAAAATATACTCTCTGTATCAAAAATATCACTCTTAATAAAAATAATAAATGTACTAACTATGCTAACAAAATATACTCTCTGTATCAAAAATATCACTCTTAATAAAAATAATAAATGTACTAACTATGCTAACAAAATATACTCTCTGTATCAAAAATATCACTATTAATAAAAAATAATAAATGTACTAACTATGCTAACAAAATATACTCTCTGTATCAAAAATATCACTACTAATAAAAAATAAATGTACTAACTATGCTAATGAAATATACTATCTATATAAAAAATATTACTATTAATAAAAAATAATAAATGTACTAATATATGGGTGGGAAAGAAAATAAAATGGGGGAATACAAGGAGAAAACAAGCTAAAACGTCCAAGTCCAACAGGTCACCACAAAACAGCTTCCTGGGCAATAAGGACAAAATCTCAGGCGAGCCAGGGCCCTATATGCACTTTCTGGTAATTCCATCACAAGGTGCTTTATGAGGTCAGAGCACAAAACTGACCAGTCACTGCTGAGGATAAACCATAGTGGTTTTTCTCAGCTTTTGGTCTCATGACTGACCTCTATACTCTGGGGAAAAAAAGGGGGGGGATACGCCAAAGAGCTTTTTGTTTATGTGAGATATTAAAGATTGACATTTACTCTATTAGAAATTAAAATCTGTAGGATGCTTCAAAAAATATGTATATTAGAATGTTATTCCAGGGGTGGTAGGGTGGTGGATAGTGTTGCATTTTGAAAAGTCCCTAAGATATGCTAGCCCCTCAGCCATTCCCCTCATTCCATTCCCTCAGCCAAGAAATGGTGCTGCCCTTTGAGAATCACTGCTTTGGTGTACAATAAATTAACTTTTTTAATTAAAAAAAAAAGAAAATAAGAGGAAGAAGCCGAGGCAGGAAGAAAAAGAAAGCCATCGATATAACCAGACTGGCTCTGCACCTTCTGTCCTCCAGCTGCTTTGGGGCTTCAGTGGGACCCAGCTGCCATGGCCTGGGGACAGGGCCTCTTCCAGCCTGAGGGCAGTGACCACTCACATCCCAGGGCTGACGAGACACAGCAGCGCCTGGAGGGACCACATGTTTTTCTACCAATTTCAGCTGCAGCAGAAGTTGGGGTGACTCCCAAACTGCACCCCAGGCCCCACTGCCAGGATGGAGACTGGCAGGGCTCAGAGCACAAATACATCTGGGAATTCGCCCCATCTCAGATAGAAAATGTTCAGGAAAAAAAAAAAGTTACATTGTTGCTGATGTGACCATGTAGTTAGACCCACGATGGATGGCTGCATCTATTCTGGACATGTAGAGGCTTTTTTCTTGTCATTATTCTCTAAACAATACAGTGTAATAACTATTAAATCAACATTTACATTATATTAGATATTACAGGTAACCTACAGATGGTTTAAAGTACACAGGAGGATGTATATAGGTTACGTCCAAACACAGCAATCCCCCCTCATCTACGGTTTCGCTTTCCAAGGTCACAGTTACCTGTGGTCCACTGAGGTCCAAAAATATGAAAAGGAAAATTCCAGAAGTAAACAACTCATAAGTTTTAAACGATGCACCATTCCGAGCAGCTTGATGAAATCTCTCCCTACGTCACTGCATCTCGCCGGGGACGTGAATCATCCCTTGCCCAGTGTCTGCACCTCCCTTCATTTCATCGGAGGACTGTATCTTTTCATGTTATCACAAGAAGAGTGAGTACAGTACAATCAGGCATTTTGAGAGAGAGACCAAGCTCACATCATTTTGATTAAAGTATATTGCTGTAATTACTGTTTTAATCTCCACGAGCCTAGTTTATAACTTAACTTTATCATAGGTGAGCACGTATAGGGAAACATAGTATACGTAGGGTTGGTACAATCCGCGGCTTCAGGCATCCACTGGGCGTCTTGGAGCGTTTTCCCCTCTGATAAGGGGGGGACAACTGCACTGCACCATTTTATATAAGGGGCTTGAGCATCGTGGATTTGGGTGTCCAGGGGATGGGGTGGGGCAGGAACACATCCTCCACTGATACTCAGAGACACTCTACAGGGGAAGGGGGCCAGTTATTTTCCCACAATTACACTGTCACCTCTTATGCTGTGGCAGGAAAAAATGAGGTCATTTAGAAAGACAGTTGAATAAACTGAGGAGCCCAATGGGCTGGAACCGCAAAACAGATCCCCGGCTAGAGGAAGTCTCCCCCAGAGGGAAAGGCAGAAGAAATCTGTTGAACCCACTATTCTCTTGGTTTGCTCTGTGAAGAAAACTCTCTTACAAGAAAAGGGAACAATGGAAAATAAAGCAGGCTTCATTCTTCACATTTCCCATTAGCTGGCAGCCTTCATGGCAGAACCCGTGAATTTAGCTTTAGATGTCTGGAGTCCAGCCAACAGCGGCAGCTTCCATATGCTTTGCAAAGGCCCTACCAGCCACGGCAGTGCGCTGGCAGGCATGAGGGGTAAATCAGCGCAGATTTCTGTGCGGGCCCAATTCTCCACTTTGCTACTTGATTTTGAGAAATCTCCCTGCACTTGCCGCCTAATCCCGGTCTTACAGGCGTCACCGGGGCTAACTGCCCATCCTGAATAATTGTTTTTCTTGGTGGGCTTAGCTCTCACCTGGCCAGATCGCCACCCATCACATCTGTCACATTCAGGCTGTCAAAGCGAGAAGCCAAACATCTCAATCACCATGCTTCCTGGGCCCGTGTTCCTCTCAGCCCTGAACAGAGCCAAGGGGAAGCGAGGATGGTGAGAAGGCACCACAGGGCCAAGTCACCTGGCAGAGGCGGGGTGTGCCCTGGGCCTCTTCCCTTCCTGCCACTCCCACCTTCCCCTCCCTGCACACACCGCAAATGTATACACGCATCGTGCACACATGATACACGCACCTGTGCACACACTGCGCACCCATGAACACATATACACACACACACCTGGGCATGCACACAGGCCCACACACATGCACGTATGTGCACACAGGATACTCACACGCACAATACACTTGTGGGCACGCACACGCCTGCACACATTTGCGCACCGGCACCCATGTGCCCCACACTTATTTGCGGTTTCTTATTCCAAATCAAGCCTGGCATGTTGACACATTGTTCCAGCCTGAAATTGCCCTCACACTAGATCTCCTGGCTGGTCCAGGTGGGCCCGATGGAAGTGTCCCCCTGGTACAGAAAGGTCCAGCAGTTATTGCCCAGTGGGCATCAGATATGACTGGGCCTTTTTCCAAGCATTACGTCTACTTGACATTTTTCCCCATGGAGTTTTGAATGTGTTGAATAAATGGATTGATCTAGTTGCACAAACTTTGGCAAATCATTTAACCTCTGTGTATTTCAACTTCTCCATCAGTAAAGAGAAGAGTAACAGCCACTCAGCAGGCTGCTGTGTGGATGCAGGGAACACCCTGGCCAGTCCCACACTGACGCTTCCGTCTGCAGCTGAACTCATGGCCATCTCCCGACACCCCCCTATTGAGGAGGTCACTATTCACAGTACTGCGCCACATATTACAGGACAAAAGAGAAACAGCGGCCTGGGGTCAAGGCCCCTGTACACAAGAAATGGTTAGTCATTGGAACAACATGAAAATGTGCGGCAAGCGGACAAGAGGGGGCCCAGCTCCCTCTGGGCCCCGAACTCTGAACAACAAGGCCCGGGCTCAGCCCCCAGCACCAGCTCCAACAGCACGTGCACCCCTTGTGGCCCCAGGAGGCTGGCTGCCTCTCTTCTTCCACTTACTGCTCAGATTCGCCCCTTACTGACCCATCTCAGCTTCGAGGCTACAATCAGAGAAAGGAAGAAATAGCTGGAGCATAGGGAACTCATTCAAGAGACACCACCCAACCAAACCCCAAGCAAAAATGCTAAGTGGAAAAGGCCCAGATTTTGTGGGGTCTGTAATTATACAGTCTGGGGGATGCTCTCTGGGGAAAGGGCACAAAGTGATAAATGAGGGGTGAATATGAATATATGTTCATAACGAGAGGAGTAATAACAACAAATCACTGGAACGTGGAGACCCTGTTTTTCTGAGACGACCTGTTGGCTGTTGGGGTTCCCAGAGGAAAGCTTCCTGACTCAGACTGGCCTCCCGCCCACTTAGACACTCGGACCCAGAGCAGCCAACATGAAGGGCTCTCAGGCACCTCTTGCCTCAGTGTCTTCGTGGCACCGCCACCTCTGTATGTCTTTCAGGGACGACGACGCGGCTCTGCCTGCGTTTGTAAGGAACGACAATTTGCTCAACAGCTAGAATGACCCGCTGCTCTGGAGTGTCCACCGCTGGCATGAGCAGAGGAAATGCAGGTGAACCTCACCTGACTGGTCTTCTACTAAGTGAACCAGATAACCTAAACAATCCTACAAGAGCCTTTCTAAATCCTGAAAAGCAAGTGACATCCTTGCTGGATGAGTATTTAATGTGCAGTCCAGTTAGCATATCGGTGCCCATTGCTTATGCTCGCAGTGCAGTAGCGTCGTCCTTCATGTGACCACCCTGCCGGTCGCCACCGGGCGCCCATCCACAGCACCTTGCTCTCCCTGCCTTCTGCCCACCTTCCCGCGAGGACCGCTCCCCTTCCCTCCGTCTCTCCACCTGTCCGCACTGATGATCTGTACAGCTCCATTTGGATAACAGTAGGTTCGTCCACAATTGTCACTGTGGAGGGTTCCCGAGCTCTGTGCCATAGATCTCGTTCTGTTTCCCCAAGACTGCAGTGTGGTGGGTGCAAAGGCCTCGCCCATCCCAAACCCATGCTCTCCTGTACCTCACTCTATCTGCAGCGTCCGAGTCCTGTACCTCGTCTTCAGGGTGCTTCCGTCCCGTGCAGAACGGCCTGGTCACCTCAGCTGGGACCGGCACCCATCTTCAAAGCCTTGTGGCTCTCCCACCACCTCGTAATTCTCATCACAGTTACGCAAACGCACAACTCGCCTGGCCCCTCTGGGCGGCCAGCTTTCCAAAGTAAAAGTTCCCGGCATCCACGGAAATCCATGGGGAAATGAGTGACAAAGGAACGGAACGCGCTTGTTATGCAAAAGACCCCATGTACTTTCTAAGGAAAACAACGATATTTTCAAAATTACTGATGAGAAAGCATGTTCTTTTGTAAGAGTGACACTGGTAATCTGGAGGTGCCCATGTGTCCTTGGGCAGGTTGCTTACCCTTTTGGTGCCCAGTCTCCCTCAGCAGAAAAACGAGAGTAATAATAGCACCTGCCTCCTGGGCCCATTCGGAGCTCAGGTGGGTTAGGTGAGTGTAAGCTGGCACACTGTAGGTACTCACAAAAAATAAGCTGATTGTTCTGGCCTCGCTCACAGGGAAGAAACACTCTCCTACCTGCCCTGTCTCACCAAGGCGATAGAGTTAAACTTACTCTGGGGCGTAAGGCCTGATGCGAGCAGGATTCCTGGAAGGGGCAGTTTTCAAGTGGTCTGGATGCATCAGCACCTCTACTCACAGCTTCCGCCTGCGGGGGCCCACACTGTGGCTTCCTGGCTGCAAAGGGCCCACCTTCCCACACGTCCCCTACTTCTTCCAACTGTTTGTTTGTCCCACTCCAAATTTGTCCAAACACAAATTGCCTCCTAAAAACCTCCATTTGAGCAGCAGTCACGTCTGAGTCTCCAGGGAAGCGCCACTCCACCACGGTTCTCTCCCCAGGAGTTCAAATCATTACTGTTTGCTGGAACCTCCTGACACTTGAAATTCCTCTAAATTAATAAATGGACTTGACCCTGTGATTGGGGTAGGGGCTTAACTACTCTGCACGTAGGTTCTTCCTAATCGGAAACGGTCCACAGGGCAGCATGCTTTGCTTCTGCAAACTGCAAGGTGGCCACCTGATGATTTGACTGAGTATATTTTTAAGGGTAAAACAAGAGATTCTTGTCATACAAGGCCCAGGACAATTACTCACTCATGTTAAAACTGCACAGAAAGTGCCGACTGTAGCTTTACTCTACCTGATACAAATATGCAGCGCATGAAAAGCATCCTGCATAATCTCCGCTGTCACTATCACATCTCCATCACCTGGGGCCTAACCTCCTGCAGGCACCTTCTAACCGGCCTCTCAGCCCCCAGCCCACCCCACCCCACCCAACCATGCTTTCTATATGTACCAGTTATTTTTTAAAACTCTTAGTAAATGAGTTTTTGGAGAAAAACAAAATAAGAGAGCTGAACTTCAATACCAATAGCCTGCAGCTGAGAATAACGACCACGTGTCATTTTGCTCGGTTGTTAGATCAAGGTCTCAGATTTTCAAAAGTGATTTAGAACCCCTGCCTGACAAATCTGTAAAAAGAGCACTGATGATTGAATGACAAACTTGGAGCAAGCAAAGGATATCTTGGACAGTCAGCATTTTGATAGTCAACGTGGCTGTCATTAGTCTCAACAATAATAATAGTAATAATGAGACCAACAATACCAAGTGGCACGTGAAAATGGACAGGAAACCACACTGACCACATCTCACAGCTCAGGATCATTTTCAGACGCTCTGTGCCTTTGTTGGCTTAAAACTTTCCAAATCACTGTGGTTTGAACAGAGGAGCATGTACCAGCCTTGGGCTGAGAATGTTCGTCTGAGGATATTTTCCTTCTCGGTGCCTTCATTTTGAAAACCTTAAAAACTCCAATCTATTGCCTGCAGGAGATCCCTCAGACGAACAGCCCTGAGCCCTGCTGCGCTGTCAACACTACACTCACGTCTGTGTTTACAAGCCCAGTGACCACAGAAAGCTGTCTGGCCTGTAATACGCGGGTGCACACCCCAGCCTGCCTTTAGGTTGCCATGTACTCAGGTCCAAGCCCCGTAATCTCCCAGTCGAACCTGTGTTGAGTTTCTTTTTAATAAACCAGTTTGAAAAAATAAAACTTATTTTTGGAAGTGGTAACTTACAATCAAGAAGGATTTTTCAAATGCTAAAGTTTTGGTTTCTCAAATTATTTAACAGATTTCATTTGACATCAGGAAATCCCCCAGTATGGCAGAGAATTGTACAACGTCTCAGAGAGGGAGCATGGGGCAGTGGTTAAGAGTAGGGACTCTGGAGCTTCAATGGCGGGGTTTAAATCCTAGCACTACCACATAGTAACTGTGGGTTCTTGGGTAAATTACTTAACCTGTCTGTGTCTCAGTGTTCTTGACTATAAAATGGGTATAATCTACTGTGACAAACATTACTTTTGGTGAGATTTCCAGTTCTCTATTTCCAGGTACACGTCCCCTTGAACTTAGGTGTGGCCATAGGAAACACTTGGGCCAATGAAATATCAGTGGAGTGACGCAAGTGACTTTAGGGGAGAAATATTGAAAAGCTGCCATGCAATTCTCCGAGTTTCGTCCCCCTGTGGAGATGACCATAGAAGCTCAGGTTGATTTTGAGGTGACGTAAGATGGAAACTGAACTTTCATTAATTGACTTGATATGCATGAGAAATAAACATTTGCTGAGTTTAGCCACTGAGATTTGGGTGTTGCTTGTTGCTGGAGCCTAAGCTAGCCTGTTCTGGCCGATGCATTTCCCCACGGATGTTATGAGATCAGTGAATAGTGTACATAAACACTTCAAAAACGCCTAGCACATAAAATCTATGCAAACATTTGCTAAAATTTCTCCATTGCATTTATTCTAACATGCATTATTTTTCACCTTTTCATATTTTATAATCGATGGCCTTTTCTACTTTAATTGGCAGCAGCACCCCTTTCTCAATGGTCCACAAAATAACGGCGCACCTTAGATTCAATGAGAGAATATTTTCATTATTATTATGATTTTAGGGGCGAGTGAGTAATGAATAGAGGCCACCCTCTTAATATGTAAGTGTTATATTCCCGCCTCACTGTACAAATGAAGGTGCTGCAATAGTCTGAATAGAGAATGGAGCGGTTGCCTGAAACACAGTCGTAACACAAGCTGAATTTAGTTAGCATGGGAACCCTATTTATATCTGGAGCAGATGTATTATTTGGATTCAATCTTTATACGTACCGACAGCTAACCGTTCATTAGTAGTAAGCTAACAGTACATATGCAAGAAAGAACTTTTGCTAAATGCTTTGTAAAAATTTGTTCAGTATTATATTTGGGCTGCACTAATAAATTAATTGGCCTATCAGAATAATAGAATGGCAGTTAAAAGCAAATTCGTTTTTCCCCCAGCAAAGTACCAGTCATCACAATAAATTAATGTTAATCTTGAACACTCTTTCCTGGAGGCAGGTCTGGGGAAGAAGCAGCAGATCACATGGGTGATAAGGTCAAAGATTACAACTGTCAATTTATTTGTTCTTACATCAGGAGTAACATAATTTTGTAACTAGCAGCAATCCTGCCTGATTCAATCTCCATTCCTTCCCAAGTATTGAAATGGAAATCTCTTGGTATATCAATAAAGTCATATTTTCTAACCTAAACACGACCCTTCAAGCAGTGCCAAATCGATGGGCCCAAAGCTAAGAAGATAAACAATTATGAACAATAAATAAGAATGAAAGGAAGAATATCCAAGGTTATTTCCAAAGTCATAAAACTGCGTGATTTCTCAAAGTTTCAGATAAGTTTTTACATGTAACTTAAAGCTACCTAATGTCACCAAATTTCAATAAACTGATCAATCCTTTGAACATTAAGCTATATATTTTAAAGTGTGTTAAAAGTCTTAATCACAGAAACTTCTTGTTTATTTTGAAAACTCCGGGGGCGGGGCTTTGCTTTGGAGTTTGTGTTTGCTTTTGGTTCATGCCCTCCACCACCTAACATACGACAGTAGGCTGTCTGCCTTGGAGAGTAAGTTTCCTCGGGGAGGACCAGAATCTCGGCAGTGAAATAGATTGGCTGATTGACAGAAAATTTGCCAGTTTCTACTAATGTGCACAGACATTTCATCTCACGAAATACTTGCCACCATGTGCTTTTAAAAGAGTGATTCTATGTATGCCTAGCCACTCAGAAACGCTTTGCACAAAGCCCTTCATTCATCAGGCACCCACTATAGTGTGGGCATATCCACGGCCCTTTTACTCGCCTTTAAAATAGGGCATGGTCATCCCTGTTTTCCAGATGAAGAAATTGAGGTTCCAATGGCTCATCCAAAATCCCCCAGGGAGGAGCGGCTGAGACAAAGCCTCAGCCCAGGACTGTGGGGTTCGAGGCGCCCTCTGAACCCAATAGCACTGACAGCACGCAGCCTGTGCACCCAGCCTGTCACTCAGCCACAGAGTGAGGCCTCGCTGCAGGGACAGGCAGCGCGTCTGCCCGGTCCAGTCCAGGCCTGGCCGCGCAGCCCTGGGACTGAGGAACCTGGAGTCAGTTTAATGCCACAATCAGTCTGCCAGTGTTTCCCACGCACTCCGGCCTCACTTGCCTTCCCTGATGCTATTTGTTTTGTCAAGAGGAGGAAGAAGCCGGATTCTTTCAAATTGAGCATCTACAGGAGGAAGGCAGTGTGTGCTATGTGCCCAAGAAACACCACCCTGGCACAAAGGAGCAATGGAAGAGCCAGAGGAGCACACCGTGCAAAGGTGCAGAGGTGTTCAAATAAGTCCAAGTACTACATCGCTACACACTCCTCAAACTGGAGGATGCAAAACAAGAGGACCCGATACATCTTTATGAAGCAACAAGTTTATTGCAAGATTTGGAAGAAACAAGTGCTTCAATAAGAACCAAGAGAGCAGGGAAGGGTAGCCGGGTTCCAAGAAAAACAGTCCAATCTCTGAAGTTTCACCCAGGTGGGGGCCGAGTAGGGGACCTGCAAAGAGAGCCGCCTCTCCTCTTGTCCCCGGGGCTCTAGGCCTTCCTCCAAGCTCACCAGGGATGTACCGTATGATGCTTCCAAAGGCCAGGGCGATGCCAGGCACCCTGGATGTGAGTCCTGTGCAGAGAACGCCACAGCAGTTTGTTCACCGCATCGTCCGCTGGAGCAAGTCCTCTTGCCATGGCTCCTTGCACACACACTGTGCAAGGAAACTGAGGTTCCCATGGCTCATCCAAGATCCCCCAGGAAGATCTCGCACTGCTGCCACCTGCAGTTTGCGTCCAGCCTCTGGCCCAATCTCCCCCACCACATGGCCAGGCTCTCTGGACGTCAGCTTCGTCCACGTCAGAATTGAAAATGCAGGGAGCCTGGCTTGACTTCCCCGGAGTCCTGTTGTAGCCCTGGCTTGGTGTCTAAAATCTAAACAGGCTGTATCTGGTTGCTTTTGGAGCACTTCTTCTTAGGCGGTAGGCAGCACAGCTTCCTTAGAAAATTGAAGCACCTTCTAGCCAGCCGCCGCCGGCCCTTGCTTTTTCCTTCTGCGCTTCCATAGCTGCTGCCACTGCTCCTGGTGCTGCTGGTATTATGGGTGGAGGGGGAGTCCTCAGGGCCATCCTGGGGGGCGGGTCTAGGGGTGGCATTCTTCGGCTCCCGGTTGAGTGTCGGAGTGGTGGTCCTCAACTGCTCCGGCATTGGTGGGGGAGTGGTGGGCCTTGCGTCCTCCGGCACTGGTGGGGGAGTGGTGGGCCTTGCGTCCTCCGGCATTGGTGGGGCACTGGTGGGCCTTGAGACCTCCGGCATTGGTGGGGCACTGGTGGGCCTTGAGACCTCCAGCATTGGTGGGGCACTGGTGGGCCTTGAGACCTCCGCCGTTGGTGGGGGATGGGTGGGCCTGGAGTCCTCCGCCGTTGGTGGGGGATGGGTGGGCCTGGAGTCCTCCGCCGTTGGTGGGGGATGGGTGGGCCTCGAGTCGGACTCTACCTTTGGTGGGGGACGGGTGGGACTTGAGTCCTCCGGCATTGGTGGAGCAGTGGTGGGCCTTGAGTCCGAGTCCCAGTCCGAGTCCGAGTCCGAGTCTGGGTTGGGTGGGAGGGCAGCAGTCCTGGACTTCAGGCTGGTTCTGGGAGTGGCAGTTTTGGACTTTGGGCTGGCTCGGGCAGTGGCAGTTCTCAACTTAGGACTCGGTCTGGGACTGGCTGTCGTCAACTGCGGCCTATGTTGCGGCGAGACCTTCGTCCACTTTGTGCTGGGTTGGAGACTGGCCTTCCTGGACTTGGGGCTGGGTCCGGATGCGGCCTTCCTGGATGTCGAGCTGCCGGAAGGACCTGCGGAATCCTCAGTCTCCTGCCCTGACTCCAGGTCCTTTGGCGGCTGCTCTGTCTGAGCCTCCTGATCTGGGGAGCCACCAAAACTCGTAGGGTCACTGGATCTGTAGGGCTTCACCAAGATGGTTCTGTATTTTATTCTGGCCTTTTCTGCTTGTAGCATCAGATATGTTGCCATGGTCCTGTCGTATGACCCTTGTGTCACCGAGGCCCGAACCGCGTCCCGCTCGAAGCCCATGTCGACCATCCTCTGTTCCACACTGGGCTCCAGGTCCTCACCCCCGGGCTCAGCGAAAGGCCTGAGCTCCTCCACGTGACCCTTGTTCAGCCACACGTCTGGCATGATCTCTCTTAGAGAGCGTCTGTCCTTGGGGTTCGTGGTTATTAGTTTATTGAGGAGGTGCTGCAGTTCAATTGTTAGGAAAGGGGGGACGCTGTAGAGGCCTCTCTGTATCTGCTGCACCAGCTGCTTCAAGTCCTGGCCCTTAAAAGGGGTGGTGCCAGTGACCATCTGGTACAGCACCACCCCAGACTCCAAATGTCCACTGGAGGGCCATCGTAGTCCCTTCCTGGAAAAGCTCCGGGGCTGCGTAAAGGGGCTGCCACAGAACGTGCTCAGCTTGCTTCCGTCGAAAGGTGTACTCATCGAGAAGTCGGCAAGCCTGGCGTTCATGTTGATGTCCAGGAGCACGTTCTGTGGCTTCACGTCCCTGTGGATCACCCCTTGTCATGGCAGTAGTGCACCGCCGACACCAGTTGCGGAAGGTGCGTCGGGCGCACCTTCTGCCATGCGGCCATGCAGCTCCAGGTAATCCCACAAGTCCCTCTACTGCATGCTCCATGACCAGGAACAACGAGTCTTCGGTGTCGATTACCTGGAATAACTGCACGATGTTCGGGTGACGCAAGCCCAGCATGCAGCGGGCTTCCTGCAGGCCATGTCTCTGGGTTCTGTGGACGCCCCGCCTCCGGATGATTTTGATGGCCACCTCGGTGCCGGTCGGAAGGTGCCGGCCCAACTTCACCTTGGCGTGGCTGCCCTCGCCGATGGTGTCCAGGAGCTCGTAGTCGTCAAGATAGAGCAGCTGGTCAGCGAGTGCGGCTGCAGGTTGCTGTGCCATGGTGAGCTGCTAACTACACTAGCTTACACTACGCTAATAATAACAACTGCACTATGCTAACTACTAACTGTATGAAAAATATTACTAACTCTACTAATAATAACTGTACTAACTGCTAACTAGATATACTAACTATATAAAAATATTACTAAGTGAAAAACAATAACTACTACCTGCTAACTAAATATACTATCTGTATCAAAAATATCACTATTAATAAAAAATAATAAATGTACTAACTATGCTAACAAAATATACTCTCTGTATCAAAAATATCACTCTTAATAAAAATAATAAATGTACTAACTATGCTAACAAAATATACTCTCTGTATCAAAAATATCACTATTAATAAAAAATAATAAATGTACTAACTATGCTAACAAAATATACTCTCTGTATCAAAAATATCACTACTAATAAAAAATAAATGTACTAACTATGCTAATGAAATATACTATCTATATAAAAAATATTACTATTAATAAAAAATAATAAATGTACTAATATATGGGTGGGAAAGAAAATAAAATGGGGGAATACAAGGAGAAAACAAGCTAAAACGTCCAAGTCCAACAGGTCACCACAAAACAGCTTCCTGGGCAATAAGGACAAAATCTCAGGCGAGCCAGGGCCCTATATGCACTTTCTGGTAATTCCATCACAAGGTGCTTTATGAGGTCAGAGCACAAAACTGACCAGTCACTGCTGAGGATAAACCATAGTGGTTTTTCTCAGCTTTTGGTCTCATGACTGACCTCTATACTCTGGGGAAAAAAGGGGGGATACAAAGAGCTTTTTGTTTATGTGAGATATTAAAGATTGACATTTACTCTATTAGAAATTAAAATCTGTAGGATGCTTCAAAAAATATGTATATTAGAATGTTATTCCAGGGGTGGTAGGGTGGTGGATAGTGTTGCATTTTGAAAAGTCCCTAAGATATGCTAGCCCCTCAGCCATTCCCCTCATTCCATTCCCTCAGCCAAGAAATGGTGCTGCCCTTTGAGAATCACTGCTTTGGTGTACAATAAATTAACTTTTTTAATTTAAAAAAAAAGAAAATAAGAGGAAGAAGCCGAGGCAGGAAGAAAAAGAAAGCCATCGATATAACCAGACTGGCTCTGCACCTTCTGTCCTCCAGCTGCTTTGGGGCTTCAGTGGGACCCAGCTGCCATGGCCTGGGGACAGGGCCTCTTCCAGCCTGAGGGCAGTGACCACTCACATCCCAGGGCTGACGAGACACAGCAGCGCCTGGAGGGACCACATGTTTTTCTACCAATTTCAGCTGCAGCAGAAGTTGGGGTGACTCCCAAACTGCACCCCAGGCCCCACTGCCAGGATGGAGACTGGCAGGGCTCAGAGCACAAATACATCTGGGAATTCGCCCCATCTCAGATAGAAAATGTTCAGGAAAAAAAAAAAAGTTACATTGTTGCTGATGTGACCATGTAGTTAGACCCACGATGGATGGCTGCATCTATTCTGGACATGTAGAGGCTTTTTTCTTGTCATTATTCTCTAAACAATACAGTGTAATAACTATTAAATCAACATTTACATTATATTAGATATTACAGGTAACCTACAGATGGTTTAAAGTACACAGGAGGATGTATATAGGTTACGTCCAAACACAGCAATCCCCCCTCATCTACGGTTTCGCTTTCCAAGGTCACAGTTACCTGTGGTCCACTGAGGTCCAAAAATATGAAAAGGAAAATTCCAGAAGTAAACAACTCATAAGTTTTAAACGATGCACCATTCCGAGCAGCTTGATGAAATCTCTCCCTACGTCACTGCATCTCGCCGGGGACGTGAATCATCCCTTGCCCAGTGTCTGCACCTCCCTTCATTTCATCGGAGGACTGTATCTTTTCATGTTATCACAAGAAGAGTGAGTACAGTACAATCAGGCATTTTGAGAGAGAGACCAAGCTCACATCATTTTGATTAAAGTATATTGCTGTAATTACTGTTTTAATCTCCACGAGCCTAGTTTATAACTTAACTTTATCATAGGTGAGCACGTATAGGGAAACATAGTATACGTAGGGTTGGTACAATCCGCGGCTTCAGGCATCCACTGGGCGTCTTGGAGCGTTTTCCCCTCTGATAAGGGGGGGACAACTGCACTGCACCATTTTATATAAGGGGCTTGAGCATCGTGGATTTGGGTGTCCAGGGGATGGGGTGGGGCAGGAACACATCCTCCACTGATACTCAGAGACACTCTACAGGGGAAGGGGGCCAGTTATTTTCCCACAATTACACTGTTACCTCTTATGCTGTGGCAGGAAAAAATGAGGTCATTTAGAAAGACAGTTGAATAAACTGAGGAGCCCAATGGGCTGGAACTGCAAAACAGATCCCGGCTAGAGGAAGTCTCCCCAGAGGGAAAGGCAGAAGAAATCTGTTGAACCCACTATTCTCTTGGTTTGCTCTGTGAAGAAAACTCTCTTACAAGAAAAGGGAACAATGGAAAATAAAGCAGGCTTCATTCTTCACATTTCCCATTAGCTGGCAGCCTTCATGGCAGAACCCGTGAATTTAGCTTTAGATGTCTGGAGTCCAGCCAACAGCGGCAGCTTCCATATGCTTTGCAAAGGCCCTACCAGCCACGGCAGTGCGCTGGCAGGCATGAGGGTAAATCAGCGCAGATTTCTGTGCGGGCCCAATTCTCCACTTTGCTACTTGATTTTGAGAAATCTCCCTGCACTTGCCGCCTAATCCCGGTCTTACAGGCGTCACCGGGGCTAACTGCCCATCCTGAATAATTGTTTTTCTTGGTGGGCTTAGCTCTCACCTGGCCAGATCGCCACCCATCACATCTGTCACATTCAGGCTGTCAAAGCGAGAAGCCAAACATCTCAATCACCATGCTTCCTGGGCCCGTGTTCCTCTCAGCCCTGAACAGAGCCAAGGGGAAGCGAGGATGGTGAGAAGGCACCACAGGGCCAAGTCACCTGGCAGAGGCGGGGTGTGCCCTGGGCCTCTTCCCTTCCTGCCACTCCCACCTTCCCCTCCCTGCACACACGCAAATGTATACACGCATCGTGCACACATGATACACGCACCTGTGCACACACTACGCACCCATGAACACATATACACACACACACACCTGGGCATGCACACAGGCCCACACACATGCACGTATGTGCACACAGGATACTCACACGCACAATACACTTGTGGGCACGCACACGCCTGCACACATTTGCGCACCGGCACCCATGTGCCCCACACTTATTTGCGGTTTCTTATTCCAAATCAAGCCTGGCATGTTGACACATTGTTCCAGCCTGAAATTGCCCTCACACTAGATCTCCTGGCTGGTCCAGGTGGGCCCGATGGAAGTGTCCCCCTGGTACAGAAAGGTCCAGCAGTTATTGCCCAGTGGGCATCAGATATGACTGGGCCTTTTTCCAAGCATTACGTCTACTTGACATTTTTCCCCATGGAGTTTTGAATGTGTTGAATAAATGGATTGATCTAGTTGCACAAACTTTGGCAAATCATTTAACCTCTGTGTATTTCAACTTCTCCATCAGTAAAGAGAAGAGTAACAGCCACTCAGCAGGCTGCTGTGTGGATGCAGGGAACACCCTGGCCAGTCCCACACTGACGCCTTCCGTCTGCAGCTGAACTCATGGCCATCTCCCGACACCCCCTATTGAGGAGGTCACTATTCACAGTACTGCGCCACATATTACAGGACAAAAGAGAAACAGCGGCCTGGGGTCAAGGCCCTGTACACAAGAAATGGTTAGTCATTGGAACAACATGAAAATGTGCGGCAAGCGGACAAGAGGGGCCCAGCTCCCTCTGGGCCCCGAACTCTGAACAACAAGGCCCGGGCTCAGCCCCCAGCACCAGCTCCAACAGCACGTGCACCTTGTGGCCCCAGGAGGCTGGCTGCCTCTCTTCTTCCACTTACTGCTCAGATTCGCCTTACTGACCCATCTCAGCTTCGAGGCTACAATCAGAGAAAGGAAGAAATAGCTGGAGCATAGGGAACTCATTCAAGAGACACCACCCAACCAAACCCCAAGCAAAAATGCTAAGTGGAAAAGGCCCAGATTTTGTGGGGTCTGTAATTATACAGTCTGGGGATGCTCTCTGGGGAAAGGGCACAAAGTGATAAATGAGGGGTGAATATGAATATATGTTCATAACGAGAGGAGTAATAACAACAAATCACTGGAACGTGGAGACCCTGTTTTTCTGAGACGACCTGTTGGCTGTTGGGGTTCCCAGAGGAAAGCTTCCTGACTCAGACTGGCCTCCCGCCCACTTAGACACTCGGACCCAGAGCAGCCAACATGAAGGGCTCTCAGGCACCTCTTGCCTCAGTGTCTTCGTGGCACCGCCACCTCTGTATGTCTTTCAGGGACGGCAGCTGCTCTGCCTGCGTTTGTAAGGAACGACAATTTGCTCAACAGCTAGAATGACCCGCTGCTCTGGAGTGTCCACCCGCTGGCATGAGCAGAGGAAATGCAGGTGAACCTCACCTGACTGGTCTTCTACTAAGTGAACCAGATAACCTAAACAATCCTACAAGAGCCTTTCTAAATCCTGAAAAGCAAGTGACATCCTTGCTGGATGAGTATTTAATGTGCAGTCCAGTTAGCATATCGGTGCCCATTGCTTATGCTCGCAGTGCAGTAGCGTCGTCCTTCATGTGACCACCCTGCCGGTCGCCACGGCGCCCATCCACAGCACCTTGCTCTCCCTGCCTTCTGCCCACCTTCCCGCGAGGACCGCTCCCCTTCCCTCCGTCTCTCCACCTGTCCGCACTGATGATCTGTACAGCTCCATTTGGATAACAGTAGGTTCGTCCACAATTGTCACTGTGGAGGGTTCCCGAGCTCTGTGCCATAGATCTCGTTCTGTTTCCCCAAGACTGCAGTGTGGTGGGTGCAAAGGCCTCGCCCATCCCAAACCCATGCTCTCCTGTACCTCACTCTATCTGCAGCGTCCGAGTCCTGTACCTCGTCTTCAGGGTGCTTCCGTCCCGTGCAGAACGGCCTGGTCACCTCAGCTGGGACCGGCACCCATCTTCAAAGCCTTGTGGCTCTCCCACCACCTCGTAATTCTCATCACAGTTACGCAAACGCACAACTCGCCTGGCCCCTCTGGGCGGCCAGCTTTCCAAAGTAAAAGTTCCCGGCATCCACGGAAATCCATGGGGAAATGAGTGACAAAGGAACGGAACGCGCTTGTTATGCAAAAGACCCCATGTACTTTCTAAGGAAAACAACGATATTTTCAAAATTACTGATGAGAAAGCATGTTCTTTTGTAAGAGTGACACTGGTAATCTGGAGGTGCCCATGTGTCCTTGGGCAGGTTGCTTACCCTTTTGGTGCCCAGTCTCCCTCAGCAGAAAAACGAGAGTAATAATAGCACCTGCCTCCTGGGCCTATTCGGAGCTCAGGTGGGTTAGGTGAGTGTAAGCTGGCACACTGTAGGTACTCACAAAAAATAAGCTGATTGTTCTGGCCTCGCTCACAGGGAAGAAACACTCTCCTACCTGCCCTGTCTCACCAAGGCGATAGAGTTAAACTTACTCTGGGGCGTAAGGCCTGATGCGAGCAGGATTCCTGGAAGGGGCAGTTTTCAAGTGGTCTGGATGCATCAGCACCTCTACTCACAGCTTCCGCCTGCGGGGGCCCACACTGTGGCTTCCTGGCTACAAAGGGCCCACCTTCCCACACGTCCCCTACTTCTTCCAACTGTTTGTTTGTCCCACTCCAAATTTGTCCAAACACAAAATGCCTCCTAAAAACCTCCATTTGAGCAGCAGTCACGTCTGAGTCTCCAGGGAAGCGCCACTCCACCACGGTTCTCTCCCCAGGAGTTCAAATCATTACTGTTTGCTGGAACCTCCTGACACTTGAAATTCCTCTAAATTAATAAATGGACTTGACCCTGTGATTGGGGTAGGGGCTTTAACTACTCTGCACGTAGGTTCTTCCTAATCGGAACGGTCCACAGGGCAGCATGCTTTGCTTCTGCAAACTGCAAGGTGGCCACCTGATGATTTGACTGAGTATATTTTTAAGGGTAAAACAAGAGATTCTTGTCATACAAGGCCCAGGACAATTACTCACTCATGTTAAAACTGCACAGAAAGTGCCGACTGTAGCTTTACTCTACCTGATACAAATATGCAGCGCATGAAAAGCATCCTGCATAATCTCCGCTGTCACTATCACATCTCCATCACCTGGGGCCTAACCTCCTGCAGGCACCTTCTAACCGGCCTCTCAGCCCCCAGCCCACCCCACCCCCACCCAACCATGCTTTCTATATGTACCAGTTATTTTTTAAAACTCTTAGTAAATGAGTTTTTGGAGAAAAACAAAATAAGAGAGCTGAACTTCAATACCAATAGCCTGCAGCTGAGAATAACGTGTCATTTTGCTCGGTTGTTAGATCAAGGTCTCAGATTTTCAAAAGTGATTTAGAACCCCTGCCTGACAAATCTGTAAAAAGAGCACTGATGATTGAATGACAAACTTGGAGCAAGCAAAGGATATCTTGGACAGTCAGCATTTTGATAGTCAACGTGGCTGTCATTAGTCTCAACAATAATAATAGTAATAATGAGACCAACAATACCAAGTGGCACGTGAAAATGGACAGGAAACCACACTGACCACATCTCACAGCTCAGGATCATTTTCAGACGCTCTGTGCCTTTGTTGGCTTAAAACTTTCCAAATCACTGTGTTTCGAACAGAGGAGCATGTACCAGCCTTGGGCTGAGAATGTTCTGAGGATATTTTCCTTCTCGGTGCCTTCATTTTGAAAACCTTAAAACTCCAATCTATTGCCTGCAGGAGATCCCTCAGACGAACAGCCCTGAGCCCTGCTGCGCTGTCAACACTACACTCACGTCTGTGTTTACAAGCCCAGTGACCACAGAAAGCTGTCTGGCCTGTAATACGCGGGTACACACCCCAGCCTGCCTTTAGGTTGCCATGTACTCAGGTCCAAGCCCGTAATCTCCCAGTCGAACCTGTGTTGAGTTTCTTTTAATAAACCAGTTTGAAAAAATAAAACTTATTTTTGGAAGTGGTAACTTACAATCAAGAAGGATTTTTCAAATGCTAAAGTTTTGGTTTCTCAAATTATTTAACAGATTTCATTTGACATCAGGAAATCCCCCAGTATGGCAGAGAATTGTACAACGTCTCAGAGAGGGAGCATGGGGCAGTGGTTAAGAGTAGGGACTCTGGAGCTTCAATGGCGGGGTTTAAATCCTAGCACTACCACATAGTAACTGTGGGTTCTTGGGTAAATTACTTAACCTGTCTGTGTCTCAGTGTTCTTGACTATAAAATGGGTATAATCTACTGTGACAAACATTACTTTTGGTGAGATTTCCAGTTCTCTATTTCCAGGTACACGTCCCCTTGAACTTAGGTGTGGCCATAGGAAACACTTGGGCCAATGAAATATCAGTGGAGTGACGCAAGTGACTTTAGGGGAGAAATATTGAAGAGCTGCCATGCAATTCTCCGAGTTTCGTCCCCCTGTGGAGATGACCATAGAAGCTCAGGTTGATTTTGAGGTGACGTAAGATGGAAACTGAACTTTCATTAATTGACTTGATATGCATGAGAAATAAACATTTGCTGAGTTTAGCCACTGAGATTTGGGTGTTGCTTGTTGCTGGAGCCTAAGCTAGCCTGTTCTGGCCGATGCATTTCCCCACGGATGTTATGAGATCAGTGAATAGTGTACATAAACACTTCAAAAACGCCTAGCACATAAAATCTATGCAAACATTTGCTAAAATTTCTCCATTGCATTTATTCTAACATGCATTATTTTTCACCTTTTCATATTTTATAATCGATGGCCTTTTCTACTTTAATTGGCAGCAGCACCCTTTCTCAATGGTCCACAAAATAACGGCACCTTAGATTCAATGAGAGAATATTTTCATTATTATTATGATTTTAGGGCGAGTGAGTAATGAATAGAGGCCACCCTCTTAATATGTAAGTGTTATATTCCGCCTCACTGTACAAATGAAGGTGCTGCAATAGTCTGAATAGAGAATGGAGCGGTTGCCTGAAACACAGTCGTAACACAAGCTGAATTTAGTTAGCATGGGAACCCTATTTATATCTGGAGCAGATGTATTATTTGGATTCAATCTTTATACGTACCGACAGCTAACCATTCATTAGTAGTAAGCTAACAGTACATATGCAAGAAAGAACTTTTGCTAAATGCTTTGTAAAAATTTGTTCAGTATTATATTTGGGCTGCACTAATAAATTAATTGGCCTATCAGAATAATAGAATGGCAGTTAAAAGCAAATTCGTTTTTCCCCCAGCAAAGTACCAGTCATCACAATAAATTAATGTTAATCTTGAACACTCTTTCCTGGAGGCAGGTCTGGGGAAGAAGCAGCAGATCACATGGGTGATAAGGTCAAAGATTACAACTGTCAATTTATTTGTTCTTACATCAGGAGTAACATAATTTTGTAACTAGCAGCAATCCTGCCTGATTCAATCTCCATTCCTTCCCAAGTATTGAAATGGAAATCTCTTGGTATATCAATAAAGTCATATTTTCTAACCTAAACACGACCCTTCAAGCAGTGCCAAATCGATGGGCCCAAAGCTAAGAAGATAAACAATTATGAACAATAAATAAGAATGAAAGGAAGAATATCCAAGGTTATTTCCAAAGTCATAAAACTGCGTGATTTCTCAAAGTTCACGTTAGAAAATTACATGTAACTTAAAACTAACAAACGTCACCAAATTTCAATAAACTGATCAATCCTTTGAACATTAAGCTATATATTTTAAAGTGTGTTAAAAGTCTTAATCACAGAAACTTCTTGTTTATTTTGAAAACTCGGGGCGGGGCTTTGCTTTGGAGTTTGTGTTTGCTTTTGGTTCATGCCCTCCACCACCTAACATACGACAGTAGGCTGTCTGCCTTGGAGAGTAAGTTTCCTCGGGAGGACCAGAATCTCGGCAGTGAAATAGATTGGCTGATTGACAGAAAATTTGCCAGTTTCTACTAATGTGCACAGACATTTCATCTCACGAAATACTTGCCACCATGTGCTTTTAAAAGAGTGATTCTATGTATGCCTAGCCACTCAGAAACGCTTTGCACAAAGCCCTTCATTCATCAGGCACCCACTATAGTGTGGGCATATCCACGGCCCTTTTACTCGCCTTTAAAATAGGGCATGGTCATCCCTGTTTTCCAGATGAAGAAATTGAGGTTCCAATGGCTCATCCAAAATCCCCCAGGAGGAGCGGCTGAGACAAAGCCTCAGCCCAGGACTGTGGGGTTCGAGGCGCCTCTGAACCCAATAGCACTGACAGCACGCAGCCTGTGCACCCAGCCTGTCACTCAGCCACAGAGTGAGGCCTCGCTGCAGGGACAGGCAGCGCGTCTGCCCGGTCCAGTCCAGGCCTGGCCGCGCAGCCCTGGGACTGAGGAACCTGGAGTCAGTTTAATGCCACAATCAGTCTGCCAGTGTTTCCCACGCACTCCGGCCTCACTTGCCTTCCTGATGCTATTTGTTTTGTCAAGAGGAGGAAGAAGCCGGATTCTTTCAAATTGAGCATCTACAGGAGGAAGGCAGTGTGTGTGCTATGTGCCCAAGAAACACCACCCTGGCACAAAGGAGCAATGGAAGAGCCAGAGGAGCACACCGTGCAAAGGTGCAGAGGTGTTCCGAAATAAGTCCAAGTACTACATCGCTACACACTCCTCAAACTGGAGGATGCAAAACAAGAGGACCCGATACATCTTTATGAAGCAACAAGTTTATTGCAAGATTTGGAAGAAACAAGTGCTTCAATAAGAACCAAGAGAGCAGGGAAGGGTAGCCGGGTTCCAAGAAAAACAGTCCAATCTCTGAAGTTTCACCCAGGTGGGGGCCGAGTAGGGGACCTGCAAAGAGAGCCGCCTCTCCTCTTGTCCCCCCGGGGGCTCTAGGCCTTCCTCCAAGCTCACCAGGGATGTACCGTATGATGCTTCCAAAGGCCAGGGCGATGCCAGGCACCCTGGATGTGAGTCCTGTGCAGAGAACGCCACAGCAGTTTGTTCACCGCATCGTCCGCTGGAGCAAGTCCTCTTGCCATGGCTCCTTGCACACACACTGTGCAAGGAAACTGAGGTTCCCATGGCTCATCCAAGATCCCCCAGGAAGATCTCGCACTGCTGCCACCTGCAGTTTGCGTCCAGCCTCTGGCCCAATCTCCCCCACCACATGGCCAGGCTCTCTGGACGTCAGCTTCGTCCACGTCAGAATTGAAAATGCAGGGAGCCTGGCTTGACTTCCCCGGAGTCCTGTTGTAGCCCTGGCTTGGTGTCTAAAATCTAAACAGGCTGTATCTGGTTGCTTTTGGAGCACTTCTTCTTAGGCGGTAGGCAGCACAGCTTCCTTAGAAAATTGAAGCACCTTCTAGCCAGCCGCCGCCCTTGCTTTTTCCTTCTGCGCTTCCATAGCTGCTGCCACTGCTCCTGGTGCTGCTGGTATTATGGGTGGAGGGGAGTCCTCAGGGCCATCCTGGGGGCGGGTCTAGGGGTGGCATTCTTGGCTCCCGGTTGAGTGTCGGAGTGGTGGTCCTCAACTGCTCCGGCATTGGTGGGGAGTGGTGGGCCTTGCGTCCTCCGGCATTGGTGGGGAGTGGTGGGCCTTGCGTCCTCCGGCATTGGTGGGGCACTGGTGGGCCTTGAGACCTCCGGCATTGGTGGGGCACTGGTGGGCCTTGAGACCTCCAGCATTGGTGGGGCACTGGTGGGCCTTGAGACCTCCGCCGTTGGTGGGGGATGGGTGGGCCTGGAGTCCTCCGCCGTGGTGGGGGATGGGTGGGCCTGGAGTCCTCCGCCGTTGGTGGGGATGGGTGGGCCTCGAGTCGGACTCTACCTTTGGTGGGGGACGGTGGGACTTGAGTCCTCCGGCATTGGTGGAGCAGTGGTGGGCCTTGAGTCCGAGTCCCAGTCCGAGTCCGAGTCCGAGTCTGGGTTGGGTGGGAGGGCAGCAGTCCTGGACTTCAGGCTGGTTCTGGGAGTGGCAGTTTTGGACTTTGGGCTGGCTCGGGCAGTGGCAGTTCTCAACTTAGGACTCGGTCTGGGACTGGCTGTCTTCAACTGCGGCTATGTTGCGCGAGACCTTCGTCCACTTTGTGCTGGGTTGGAGACTGGCCTTCCTGGACTTGGGGCTGGGTCCGGATGGGGCCTTCCTGGATGTCGAGCTGCCGGAAGGACCTGCGGAATCCTCAGTCTCCTGCCCTGACTCCAGGTCCTTTGGCGGCTGCTCTGTCTGAGCCTCCTGATCTGGGGAGCCACCAAAGCTCTTAGGGTCACTGGATCTGTAGGGCTTCACCAAGATGGTTCTGTATTTTATTCTGGCCTTTTCTGCTTGTAGCATCAGATATGTTGCCATGGTCCTGTCGTATGACCCTTGTGTCACCGAGGCCCGAATCGCGTCCCGGTCGAAGCCCATGTCGACCATCCTCTGTTCCACACTGGGCTCCAGGTCCTCACCCCCGGGCTCAGCGAAAGGCCTGAGCTCCTCCACGTGACCCTTGTTCAGCCACACGTCTGGCATGATCTCTCTTAGAGAGCGTCTGTCCTTGGGGTTCGTGGTTATTAGTTTATTGAGGAGGTGCTGCAGTTCAATTGTTAGGAAAGGGGGGACACTGTAGAGGCCTCTCTGTATCTGCTGCACCAGCTGCTTCAAGTCCTGGCCCTTAAAAGGGGTGGTGCCAGTGACCATCTGGTACAGCACCACCCCCAGACTCCAAATGTCCACTGGAGGGCCATCGTAGTCCCTTCCTGGAAAAGCTCCGGGGCTGCGTAAAGGGGCTGCCACAGAACGTGCTCAGCTTGCTTCCGTCGAAAGGTGTACTCATCGAGAAGTCGGCAAGCCTGGCGTTCATGTTGATGTCCAGGAGCACGTTCTGTGGCTTCACGTCCCTGTGGATCACCCCTTGTCGTGGCAGTAGTGCACCGCCGACACCAGTTGCCGGAGGTGCGTCGGGCGCACCTTCTGCCATGCGGCCATGCAGCTCCAGGTAATCCCACAAGTCCCTCTACTCGCATGCTCCATGACCAGGAACAACGAGTCTTCGTGTCGATTACCTGGAATAACTGCACGATGTTCGGGTGACGCAAGCCCAGCATGCAGCGGGCTTCCTGCAGGCCATGTCTCTGGGTTCTGTGGACGCCCGCCTCGGATGATTTTGATGGCCACCTCGGTGCCGGTCGGAAGGTGCCGCCCAACTTCACCTTGGCGTGGCTGCCCTCGCCGATGGTGTCCAGGAGCTCGTAGTCGTCAAGATAGAGCAGCTGGTCAGCGAAAAGGCTGCAGGTTGCTGTGCCATGGTGAGCTGCTAACTACACTAGCTTACACTACGCTAATAATAACAACTGCACTATGCTAACTACTAACTGTATGAAAAATATTACTAACTCTACTAATAATAACTGTACTAACTGCTAACTAGATATACTAACTATATAAAAATATTACTAAGTGAAAAACAATAACTACTACCTGCTAACTAAATATACTATCTGTATCAAAAATATCACTATTAATAAAAAATAATAAATGTACTAACTATGCTAACAAAATATACTCTCTGTATCAAAAATATCACTCTTAATAAAAATAATAAATGTACTAACTATGCTAACAAAATATACTCTCTGTATCAAAAATATCACTCTTAATAAAAAATAATAAATGTACTAACTATGCTAACAAAATATACTCTCTGTATCAAAAATATCACTCTTAATAAAAATAATAAATGTACTAACTATGCTAACAAAATATACTCTCTGTATCAAAAATATCACTCTTAATAAAAATAATAAATGTACTAACTATGCTAACAAAATATACTCTCTGTATCAAAAATATCACTATTAATAAAAATAATAAATGTACTAACTATGCTAACAAAATATACTATCTATATAAAAAATATTACTATTAATAAAAATAATAAATGTACTAATATATGGGTGGGAAAGAAAATAAAATGGGGAATACAAGGAGAAAACAAGCTAAAACGTCCAAGTCCAACAGGTCACCACAAAACAGCTTCCTGGGCAATAAGGACAAAATCTCAGGCGAGCCAGGGCCCTATATGCACTTTCTGGTAATTCCATCACAAGGTGCTTTATGAGGTCAGAGCACAAAACTGACCAGTCACTGCTGAGGATAAACCATAGTGGTTTTTCTCAGCTTTTGGTCTCATGACTGACCTCTATACTCTGGGGAAAAAAGGGGGGATACGCCAAAGAGCTTTTTGTTTATGTGAGATATTAAAGATTGACATTTACTCTATTAGAAATTAAAATCTGTAGGATGCTTCAAAAAATATGTATATTAGAATGTTATTCCAGGGGTGGTAGGGTGGTGGATAGTGTTGCATTTTGAAAAGTCCCTAAGATATGCTAGCCCCTCAGCCATTCCCTCATTCCATTCCCTCAGCCAAGAAATGGTGCTGCCCTTTGAGAATCACTGCTTTGGTGTACAATAAATTAACTTTTTAATTAAAAAAAAGAAAATAAGAGGAAGAAGCCGAGGCAGGAAGAAAAGAAAGCCATCGATATAACCAGACTGGCTCTGCACCTTCTGTCCTCCAGCTGCTTTGGGGCTTCAGTGGGACCCAGCTGCCATGGCCTGGGGACAGGGCCTCTTCCAGCCTGAGGGCAGTGACCACTCACATCCCAGGGCTGACGAGACACAGCAGCGCCTGGAGGGACCACATGTTTTTCTACCAATTTCAGCTGCAGCAGAAGTTGGGGTGACTCCCAAACTGCACCCCAGGCCCCACTGCCAGGATGGAGACTGGCAGGGCTCAGAGCACAAATACATCTGGGAATTCGCCCCATCTCAGATAGAAAATGTTCAGGAAAAAAAAAAAAGTTACATTGTTGCTGATGTGACCATGTAGTTAGACCCACGATGGATGGCTGCATCTATTCTGGACATGTAGAGGCTTTTTTCTTGTCATTATTCTCTAAACAATACAGTGTAATAACTATTAAATCAACATTTACATTATATTAGATATTACAGGTAACCTACAGATGGTTTAAAGTACACAGGAGGATGTATATAGGTTACGTCCAAACACAGCAATCCCCCCTCATCTACGGTTTCGCTTTCCAAGGTCACAGTTACCTGTGGTCCACTGAGGTCCAAAAATATGAAAAGGAAAATTCCAGAAGTAAACAACTCATAAGTTTTAAACGATGCACCATTCCGAGCAGCTTGATGAAATCTCTCCCTACGTCACTGCATCTCGCCGGGGACGTGAATCATCCCTTGCCCAGTGTCTGCACCTCCCTTCATTTCATCGGAGGACTGTATCTTTTCATGTTATCACAAGAAGAGTGAGTACAGTACAATCAGGCATTTTGAGAGAGAGACCAAGCTCACATCATTTTGATTAAAGTATATTGCTGTAATTACTGTTTTAATCTCCACGAGCCTAGTTTATAACTTAACTTTATCATAGGTGAGCACGTATAGGGAAACATAGTATACGTAGGGTTGGTACAATCCGCGGCTTCAGGCATCCACTGGGCGTCTTGGAGCGTTTTCCCCTCTGATAAGGGGGGGACAACTGCACTGCACCATTTTATATAAGGGGCTTGAGCATCGTGGATTTGGGTGTCCAGGGGATGGGGTGGGGCAGGAACACATCCTCCACTGATACTCAGAGACACTCTACAGGGGAAGGGGGCCAGTTATTTTCCCACAATTACACTGTTACCTCTTATGCTGTGGCAGGAAAAATGAGGTCATTTAGAAAGACAGTTGAATAAACTGAGGAGCCCAATGGGCTGGAACTGCAAAACAGATCCCGCGCTAGAGGAAGTCTCCCCCAGAGGGAAAGGCAGAAGAAATCTGTTGAACCCACTATTCTCTTGGTTTGCTCTGTGAAGAAAACTCTCTTACAAGAAAAGGGAACAATGGAAAATAAAGCAGGCTTCATTCTTCACATTTCCCATTAGCTGGCAGCCTTCATGGCAGAACCCGTGAATTTAGCTTTAGATGTCTGGAGTCCAGCCAACAGCGGCAGCTTCCATATGCTTTGCAAAGGCCCTACCAGCCACGGCAGTGCGCTGGCAGGCATGAGGGGTAAATCAGCGCAGATTTCTGTGCGGGCCCAATTTCTCCACTTTGCTACTTGATTTTGAGAAATCTCCCTGCACTTGCCGCCTAATCCCGGTCTTACAGGCGTCACCGGGCTAACTGCCCATCCTGAATAATTGTTTTTCTTGGTGGGCTTAGCTCTCACCTGGCCAGATCGCCACCCATCACATCTGTCACATTCAGGCTGTCAAAGCGAGAAGCCAAACATCTCAATCACCATGCTTCCTGGGCCCGTGTTCCTCTCAGCCCTGAACAGAGCCAAGGGAAGCGAGGATGGTGAGAAGGCACCACAGGGCCAAGTCACCTGGCAGAGGCGGGTGTGCCCTGGGCCTCTTCCCTTCCTGCCACTCCCACCTTCCCTCCCTGCACACACGCAAATGTATACACGCATCGTGCACACATGATACACGCACCTGTGCACACACTGCGCACCCATGAACACATATACACACACACACCTGGGCATGCACACAGGCCCACACACATGCACGTATGTGCACACAGGATACTCACACGCACAATACACTTGTGGGCACGCACACGCCTGCACACATTTGCACCGCACCCATGTGCCCCACACTTATTTGCGGTTTCTTATTCCAAATCAAGCCTGGCATGTTGACACATTGTTCCAGCCTGAAATTGCCCTCACACTAGATCTCCTGGCTGGTCCAGGTGGGCCCGATGGAAGTGTCCCCCTGGTACAGAAAGGTCCAGCAGTTATTGCCCAGTGGGCATCAGATATGACTGGGCCTTTTTCCAAGCATTACGTCTACTTGACATTTTTCCCCATGGAGTTTTGAATGTGTTGAATAAATGGATTGATCTAGTTGCACAAACTTTGGCAAATCATTTAACCTCTGTGTATTTCAACTTCTCCATCAGTAAAGAGAAGAGTAACAGCCACTCAGCAGGCTGCTGTGTGGATGCAGGGAACACCCTGGCCAGTCCCACACTGACGCTTCCGTCTGCAGCTGAACTCATGGCCATCTCCCGACACCCCCCTATTGAGGAGGTCACTATTCACAGTACTGCGCCACATATTACAGGACAAAAGAGAAACAGCGGCCTGGGGTCAAGGCCCCTGTACACAAGAAATGGTTAGTCATTGGAACAACATGAAAATGTGCGGCAAGCGGACAAGAGGGGGCCCAGCTCCCTCTGGGCCCCGAACTCTGAACAACAAGGCCCGGGCTCAGCCCCCAGCACCAGCTCCAACAGCACGTGCACCCCTTGTGGCCCCAGGAGGCTGGCTGCCTCTCTTCTTCCACTTACTGCTCAGATTCGCCTTACTGACCCATCTCAGCTTCGAGGCTACAATCAGAGAAAGGAAGAAATAGCTGGAGCATAGGGAACTCATTCAAGAGACACCACCCAACCAAACCCCAAGCAAAAATGCTAAGTGGAAAAGGCCCAGATTTTGTGGGGTCTGTAATTATACAGTCTGGGGATGCTCTCTGGGGAAAGGGCACAAAGTGATAAATGAGGGGTGAATATGAATATATGTTCATAACGAGAGGAGTAATAACAACAAATCACTGGAACGTGGAGACCCTGTTTTTCTGAGACGACCTGTTGGCTGTTGGGGTTCCCAGAGGAAAGCTTCCTGACTCAGACTGGCCTCCCGCCCACTTAGACACTCGGACCCAGAGCAGCCAACATGAAGGGCTCTCAGGCACCTCTTGCCTCAGTGTCTTCGTGGCACCGCCACCTCTGTATGTCTTTCAGGGACGACGCGGCTCTGCCTGCGTTTGTAAGGAACGACAATTTGCTCAACAGCTAGAATGACCCGCTGCTCTGGAGTGTCCACCCGCTGGCATGAGCAGAGGAAATGCAGGTGAACCTCACCTGACTGGTCTTCTACTAAGTGAACCAGATAACCTAAACAATCCTACAAGAGCCTTTCTAAATCCTGAAAAGCAAGTGACATCCTTGCTGGATGAGTATTTAATGTGCAGTCCAGTTAGCATATCGGTGCCCATTGCTTATGCTCGCAGTGCAGTAGCGTGCGTCCTTCATGTGACCACCCTGCCGGTCGCCACCGGCGCTTCCATCCACAGCACCTTGCTCTCCCCTGCCTTCTGCCCACCTTCCCGCGAGGACCGCTCCCCTTCCCTCCGTCTCTCCACCTGTCCGCACTGATGATCTGTACAGCTCCATTTGGATAACAGTAGGTTCGTCCACAATTGTCACTGTGGAGGGTTCCCGAGCTCTGTGCCATAGATCTCGTTCTGTTTCCCCAAGACTGCAGTGTGGTGGGTGCAAAGGCCTCGCCCATCCCAAACCCATGCTCTCCTGTACCTCACTCTATCTGCAGCGTCCGAGTCCTGTACCTCGTCTTCAGGGTGCTTCCGTCCCGTGCAGAACGGCCTGGTCACCTCAGCTGGGACCGGCACCCATCTTCAAAGCCTTGTGGCTCTCCCACCACCTCGTAATTCTCATCACAGTTACGCAAACGCACAACTCGCCTGGCCCCTCTGGGCGGCCAGCTTTCCAAAGTAAAAGTTCCCGGCATCCACGGAAATCCATGGGGAAATGAGTGACAAAGGAACGGCGCTTGTTATGCAAAAGACCCCATGTACTTTCTAAGGAAAACAACGATATTTTCAAAATTACTGATGAGAAAGCATGTTCTTTTGTAAGAGTGACACTGGTAATCTGGAGGTGCCCATGTGTCCTTGGGCAGGTTGCTTACCCTTTTGGTGCCCAGTCTCCCTCAGCAGAAAAACGAGAGTAATAATAGCACCTGCCTCCTGGGCCCATTCGGAGCTCAGGTGGGTTAGGTGAGTGTAAGCTGGCACACTGTAGGTACTCACAAAAATAAGCTGATTGTTCTGGCCTCGCTCACAGGGAAGAAACACTCTCCTACCTGCCCTGTCTCACCAAGGCGATAGAGTTAAACTTACTCTGGGGCGTAAGGCCTGATGCGAGCAGGATTCCTGGAAGGGCAGTTTTCAAGTGGTCTGGATGCATCAGCACCTCTACTCACAGCTTCCGCCTCTGGGGCCCACACTGTGGCTTCCTGGCTGCAAAGGGCCCACCTTCCCACACGTCCCCTACTTCTTCCAACTGTTTGTTTGTCCCACTCCAAATTTGTCCAAACACAAATTGCCTCCTAAAACCTCCATTTGAGCAGCAGTCACGTCTGAGTCTCCAGGGAAGCGCCACTCCACCACGGTTCTCTCCCCAGGAGTTCAAATCATTACTGTTTGCTGGAACCTCCTGACACTTGAAATTCCTCTAAATTAATAAATGGACTTGACCCTGTGATTGGGGTAGGGGCTTTAACTACTCTGCACGTAGGTTCTTCCTAATCGGAACGGTCCACAGGGCAGCATGCTTTGCTTCTGCAAACTGCAAGGTGGCCACCTGATGATTTGACTGAGTATATTTTTAAGGGTAAAACAAGAGATTCTTGTCATACAAGGCCCAGGACAATTACTCACTCATGTTAAAACTGCACAGAAAGTGCCGACTGTAGCTTTACTCTACCTGATACAAATATGCAGCGCATGAAAAGCATCCTGCATAATCTCCGCTGTCACTATCACATCTCCATCACCTGGGGCCTAACCTCCTGCAGGCACCTTCTAACCGGCCTCTCAGCCGCCAGCCCACCCCACCCACACCCAACCATGCTTTCTATATGTACCAGTTATTTTTTAAAACTCTTAGTAAATGAGTTTTTGGAGAAAAACAAAATAAGAGAGCTGAACTTCAATACCAATAGCCTGCAGCTGAGAATAACGACCACGTGTCATTTTGCTCGGTTGTTAGATCAAGGTCTCAGATTTTCAAAAGTGATTTAGAACCCCTGCCTGACAAATCTGTAAAAGAGCACTGATGATTGAATGACAAACTTGGAGCAAGCAAAGGATATCTTGGACAGTCAGCATTTTGATAGTCAACGTGGCTGTCATTAGTCTCAACAATAATAATAGTAATAATGAGACCAACAATACCAAGTGGCACGTGAAAATGGACAGGAAACCACACTGACCACATCTCACAGCTCAGGATCATTTTCAGACGCTCTGTGCCTTTGTTGGCTTAAAACTTTCCAAATCACTGTGTTTGAACAGAGGAGCATGTACCAGCCTTGGGCTGAGAATGTTCGTCTGAGGATATTTTCCTTCTCGGTGCCTTCATTTTGAAAACCTTAAAAACTCCAATCTATTGCCTGCAGGAGATCCCTCAGACGAACAGCCCTGAGCCCTGCTGCGCTGTCAACACTACACTCACGTCTGTGTTTACAAGCCCAGTGACCACAGAAAGCTGTCTGGCCTGTAATACGCGGGTACACACCCCAGCCTGCCTTTAGGTTGCCATGTACTCAGGTCCAAGCCCCGTAATCTCCCAGTCGAACCTGTGTTGAGTTTCTTTTTAATAAACCAGTTTGAAAAAATAAAACTTATTTTTGGAAGTGGTAACTTACAATCAAGAAGGATTTTTCAAATGCTAAAGTTTTGGTTTCTCAAATTATTTAACAGATTTCATTTGACATCAGGAAATCCCCCAGTATGGCAGAGAATTGTACAACGTCTCAGAGAGGGAGCATGGGGCAGTGGTTAAGAGTAGGGACTCTGGAGCTTCAATGGCGGGGTTTAAATCCTAGCACTACCACATAGTAACTGTGGGTTCTTGGGTAAATTACTTAACCTGTCTGTGTCTCAGTGTTCTTGACTATAAAATGGGTATAATCTACTGTGACAAACATTACTTTTGGTGAGATTTCCAGTTCTCTATTTCCAGGTACACGTCCCCTTGAACTTAGGTGTGGCCATAGGAAACACTTGGGCCAATGAAATATCAGTGGAGTGACGCAAGTGACTTTAGGGGAGAAATATTGAAGAGCTGCCATGCAATTCTCCGAGTTTCGTCCCCTGTGGAGATGACCATAGAAGCTCAGGTTGATTTTGAGGTGACGTAAGATGGAAACTGAACTTTCATTAATTGACTTGATATGCATGAGAAATAAACATTTGCTGAGTTTAGCCACTGAGATTTGGGTGTTGCTTGTTGCTGGAGCCTAAGCTAGCCTGTTCTGGCCGATGCATTTCCCCACGGATGTTATGAGATCAGTGAATAGTGTACATAAACACTTCAAAAACGCCTAGCACATAAAATCTATGCAAACATTTGCTAAAATTTCTCCATTGCATTTATTCTAACATGCATTATTTTTCACCTTTTCATATTTTATAATCGATGGCCTTTTCTACTTTAATTGGCAGCAGCACCTCTTTCTCAATGGTCCACAAAATAATGGCGCACCTTAGATTCAATGAGAGAATATTTTCATTATTATTATGATTTTAGGGCGAGTGAGTAATGAATAGAGGCCACCCTCTTAATATGTAAGTGTTATATTCCGCCTCACTGTACAAATGAAGGCGCTGCAATAGTCTGAATAGAGAATGGAGCGGTTGCCTGAAACACAGTCGTAACACAAGCTGAATTTAGTTAGCATGGGAACCCTATTTATATCTGGAGCAGATGTATTATTTGGATTCAATCTTTATACGTGCCGACAGCTAACCATTCATTAGTAGTAAGCTAACAGTACATATGCAAGAAAGAACTTTTGCTAAATGCTTTGTAAAAATTTGTTCAGTATTATATTTGGGCTGCACTAATAAATTAATTGGCCTATCAGAATAATAGAATGGCAGTTAAAAGCAAATTCGTTTTTCCCCCAGCAAAGTACCAGTCATCACAATAAATTAATGTTAATCTTGAACACTCTTTCCTGGAGGCAGGTCTGGGGAAGAAGCAGCAGATCACATGGGTGATAAGGTCAAAGATTACAACTGTCAATTTATTTGTTCTTACATCAGGAGTAACATAATTTTGTAACTAGCAGCAATCCTGCCTGATTCAATCTCCATTCCTTCCCAAGTATTGAAATGGAAATCTCTTGGTATATCAATAAAGTCATATTTTCTAACCTAAACATGACCCCTCAAGCAGTGCCAAATCAATGGGCCCAAAGCTAAGAAGATAAACAATTATGAACAATAAATAAGAATGAAAGGAAGAATATCCAAGGTTATTTCCAAAGTCATAAAACTGCGTGATTTCTCAAAGTTTCAGATAAGTTTTTACATGTAACTTAAAACTATCTAACGTCACCAAATTTCAATAAACTGATCAATCCTTTGAACATTAAGCTATATATTTTAAAGTGTGTTAAAAGTCTTAATCACAGAAACTTCTTGTTTATTTTGAAAACTCGGGGGGCGGGGCTTTGCTTTGGAGTTTGTGTTTGCTTTTGGTTCATGCCTCCACCACCTAACATACGACAGTAGGCTGTCTGCCTTGGAGAGTAAGTTTCCTCGGGGAGGACCAGAATCTCGGCAGTGAAATAGATTGGCTGATTGACAGAAAATTTGCCAGTTTCTACTAATGTGCACAGACATTTCACCTCACGAAATACTTGCCACCATGTGCTTTTAAAAGAGTGATTCTATGTATGCCTAGCCACTCAGAAACGCTTTGCACAAAGCCCTTCATTCATCAGGCACCCACTATAGTGTGGGCATATCCACGGCCCTTTTACTCGCCTTTAAAATAGGGCATGGTCATCCCTGTTTTCCAGATGAAGAAATTGAGGTTCCAATGGCTCATCCAAAATCCCCCAGGGAGGAGCGGCTGAGACAAAGCCTCAGCCCAGGACTGTGGGGTTCGAGGGCGCCCTCTGAACCCAATAGCACTGACAGCACGCAGCCTGTGCACCCAGCCTGTCACTCAGCCACAGAGTGAGGCCTCGCTGCAGGGACAGGCAGCGCGTCCGGCCCGGTCCAGTCCAGGCCTGGCCGCGCAGCCCTGGGACTGAGGAACCTGGAGTCAGTTTAATGCCACAATCAGTCTGCCAGTGTTTCCCACGCACTCCGGCCTCACTTGCCTTCCCTGATGCTATTTGTTTTGTCAAGAGGAGGAAGAAGCCGGATTCTTTCAAATTGAGCATCTACAGGAGGAAGGCAGTGTGTGTGCTATGTGCCCAAGAAACACCACCCTGGCACAAAGGAGCAATGGAAGAGCCAGAGGAGCACACCGTGCAAAGGTGCAGAGGTGTTCCGAAATAAGTCCAAGTACTACATCGCTACACACTCCTCAAACTGGAGGATGCAAAACAAGAGGACCCGATACATCTTTATGAAGCAACAAGTTTATTGCAAGATTTGGAAGAAACAAGTGCTTCAATAAGAACCAAGAGAGCAGGGAAGGGTAGCCGGGTTCCAAGAAAAACAGTCCAATCTCTGAAGTTTCACCCAGGTGGGGGCCGAGTAGGGGACCTGCAAAGAGAGCCGCCTCTCCTCTTGTCCCCCCGGGGGCTCTAGGCCTTCCTCCAAGCTCACCAGGGATGTACCGTATGATGCTTCCAAAGGCCAGGGCGATGCCAGGCACCCTGGATGTGAGTCCTGTGCAGAGAACGCCACAGCAGTTTGTTCACCGCATCGTCCGCTGGAGCAAGTCCTCTTGCCATGGCTCCTTGCACACACACTGTGCAAGGAAACTGAGGTTCCCATGGCTCATCCAAGATCCCCCAGGAAGATCTCGCACTGCTGCCACCTGCAGTTTGCGTCCAGCCTCTGGCCCAATCTCCCCCACCACATGGCCAGGCTCTCTGGACGTCCAGCTTCGCCCACGTCAGAATTGAAAATGCAGGGAGCCTGGCTTGACTTCCCGGAGTCCTGTTGTAGCCCTGGCTTGGTGTCTAAAATCTAAACAGGCTGTATCTGGTTGCTTTTGGAGCACTTCTTCTTAGGCGGTAGGCAGCACAGCTTCCTTAGAAAATTGAAGCACCTTCTAGCCAGCCGCCGCCCTTGCTTTTTCCTTCTGCGCTTCCATAGCTGCTGCCACTGCTCCTGGTGCTGCTGGTATTATGGGTGGAGGGGAGTCCTCAGGGCCATCCTGGGGGCGGGTCTAGGGGTGGCATTCTTGGCTCCCGGTTGAGTGTCGGAGTGGTGGTCCTCAACTGCTCCGGCATTGGTGGGGAGTGGTGGGCCTTGCGTCCTCCGGCACTGGTGGGGAGTGGTGGGCCTTGCGTCCTCCGGCATTGGTGGGGCACTGGTGGGCCTTGAGACCTCCGGCATTGGTGGGGCACTGGTGGGCCTTGAGACCTCCGGCATTGGTGGGGCACTGGTGGGCCTTGAGACCTCCAGCATTGGTGGGGCACTGGTGGGCCTTGAGACCTCCGCCGTTGGTGGGGGATGGGTGGGCCTGGAGTCCTCCGCCGTTGGTGGGGGACGGGTGGGACTTGAGTCCTCCGGCATTGGTGGAGCAGTGGTGGGCCTTGAGTCCGAGTCCCAGTCCGAGTCCGAGTCCGAGTCTGGGTTGGGTGGGAGGGCAGCAGTCCTGGACTTCAGGCTGGTTCTGGGAGTGGCAGTTTTGGACTTTGGGCTGGCTCGGGCAGTGGCAGTTCTCAACTTAGGACTCGGTCTGGGACTGGCTGTCGTCAACTGCGGCCTATGTTGCGGCGAGACCTTCGTCCACTTTGTGCTGGGTTGGAGACTGGCCTTCCTGGACTTGGGGCTGGGTCCGGATGCGGCCTTCCTGGATGTCGAGCTGCCGGAAGGACCTGCGGAATCCTCAGTCTCCTGCCCTGACTCCAGGTCCTTTGGCGGCTGCTCTGTCTGAGCCTCCTGATCTGGGGAGCCACCAAAACTCGTAGGGTCACTGGATCTGTAGGGCTTCACCAAGATGGTTCTGTATTTTATTCTGGCCTTTTCTGCTTGTAGCATCAGATATGTTGCCATGGTCCTGTCGTATGACCCTTGTGTCACCGAGGCCCGAATCGCGTCCCGCTCGAAGCCCATGTCGACCATCCTCTGTTCCACACTGGGCTCCAGGTCCTCACCCCCGGGCTCAGCGAAAGGCCTGAGCTCCTCCACGTGACCCTTGTTCAGCCACACGTCTGGCATGATCTCTCTTAGAGAGCGTCTGTCCTTGGGGTTCGTGGTTATTAGTTTATTGAGGAGGTGCTGCAGTTCAATTGTTAGGAAAGGGGGGACGCTGTAGAGGCCTCTCTGTATCTGCTGCACCAGCTGCTTCAAGTCCTGGCCCTTAAAAGGGGTGGTGCCAGTGACCATCTGGTACAGCACCACCCCCAGACTCCAAATGTCCACTGGAGGGCCATCGTAGTCCCTTCCCTGGAAAAGCTCCGGGGCTGCGTAAAGGGGGCTGCCACAGAACGTGCTCAGCTTGCTTCCGTCGAAAGGTGTACTCATCGAGAAGTCGGCAAGCCTGGCGTTCATGTTGATGTCCAGGAGCACGTTCTGTGGCTTCACGTCCCTGTGGATCACCCCCTTGTCGTGGCAGTAGTGCACCGCCGACACCAGTTGCCGGAAGGTGCGTCGGGCCGCACCTTCTGCCATGCGGCCATGCAGCTCCAGGTAATCCCACAAGTCCCTCTACTGCATGCTCCATGACCAGGAACAACGAGTCTTCGGTGTCGATTACCTGGAATAACTGCACGATGTTCGGGTGACGCAAGCCCAGCATGCAGCGGGCTTCCTGCAGGCCATGTCTCTGGGTTCTGTGGACGCCCCGCCTCCGGATGATTTTGATGGCCACCTCGGTGCCGGTCGGAAGGTGCCGCCCAACTTCACCTTGGCGTGGCTGCCCTCGCCGATGGTGTCCAGGAGCTCGTAGTCGTCAAGATAGAGCAGCTGGTCAGCGGTTGCTGTGCCATGGTGAGCTGCTAACTACACTAGCTTACACTACGCTAATAATAACAACTGCACTATGCTAACTACTAACTGTATGAAAAATATTACTAACTCTACTAATAATAACTGTACTAACTGCTAACTAGATATACTAACTATATAAAAATATTACTAAGTGAAAAACAATAACTACTACCTGCTAACTAAATATACTATCTGTATCAAAAATATCACTATTAATAAAAAATAATAAATGTACTAACTATGCTAACAAAATATACTCTCTGTATCAAAAATATCACTCTTAATAAAAATAATAAATGTACTAACTATGCTAACAAAATATACTCTCTGTATCAAAAATATCACTCTTAATAAAAATAATAAATGTACTAACTATGCTAACAAAATATACTCTCTGTATCAAAAATATCACTCTTAATAAAAATAATAAATGTACTAACTATGCTAACAAAATATACTCTCTGTATCAAAAATATCACTCTTAATAAAAATAATAAATGTACTAACTATGCTAACAAAATATACTCTCTGTATCAAAAATATCACTCTTAATAAAAATAATAAATGTACTAACTATGCTAACAAAATATACTCTCTGTATCAAAAATATCACTCTTAATAAAAATAATAAATGTACTAACTATGCTAACAAAATATACTCTCTGTATCAAAAATATCACTACTAATAAAAAATAAATGTACTAACTATGCTAATGAAATATACTATCTATATAAAAAATATTACTATTAAGGAGAAAACAAGCTAAAACGTCCAAGTCCAACAGGTCACCACAAAACAGCTTCCTGGGCAATAAGGACAAAATCTCAGGCGAGCCAGGGCCCTATATGCACTTTCTGGTAATTCCATCACAAGGTGCTTTATGAGGTCAGAGCACAAAACTGACCAGTCACTGCTGAGGATAAACCATACTGGTTTTTCTCAGCTTTTGGTCTCATGACTGACCTCTATACTCTGGGGAAAAAAAGGGGGGGGATACGCCAAAGAGCTTTTTGTTTATGTGAGATATTAAAGATTGACATTTACTCTATTAGAAATTAAAATCTGTAGGATGCTTCAAAAAATATGTATATTAGAATGTTATTCCAGGGGTGGTAGGGTGGTGGATAGTGTTGCATTTTGAAAAGTCCCTAAGATATGCTAGCCCCTCAGCCATTCCCCTCATTCCATTCCCTCAGCCAAGAAATGGTGCTGCCCTTTGAGAATCACTGCTTTGGTGTACAATAAATTAACTTTTTTAATTTAAAAAAAAAGAAAATAAGAGGAAGAAGCCGAGGCAGGAAGAAAAAGAAAGCCATCGATATAACCAGACTGGCTCTGCACCTTCTGTCCTCCAGCTGCTTTGGGGCTTCAGTGGGACCCAGCTGCCATGGCCTGGGGACAGGGCCTCTTCCAGCCTGAGGGCAGTGACCACTCACATCCCAGGGCTGACGAGACACAGCAGCGCCTGGAGGGACCACATGTTTTTCTACCAATTTCAGCTGCAGCAGAAGTTGGGGTGACTCCCAAACTGCACCCCAGGCCCCACTGCCAGGATGGAGACTGGCAGGGCTCAGAGCACAAATACATCTGGGAATTCGCCCCATCTCAGATAGAAATGTTCAGGAAAAAAAAAAAAGTTACATTGTTGCTGATGTGACCATGTAGTTAGACCCACGATGGATGGCTGCATCTATTCTGGACATGTAGAGGCTTTTTTCTTGTCATTATTCTCTAAACAATACAGTGTAATAACTATTAAATCAACATTTACATTATATTAGATATTACAGGTAACCTACAGATGGTTTAAAGTACACAGGAGGATGTATATAGGTTACGTCCAAACACAGCAATCCCCCCTCATCTACGGTTTCGCTTTCCAAGGTCACAGTTACCTGTGGTCCACTGAGGTCCAAAAATATGAAAAGGAAAATTCCAGAAGTAAACAACTCATAAGTTTTAAACGATGCACCATTCCGAGCAGCTTGATGAAATCTCTCCCTACGTCACTGCATCTCGCCGGGGACGTGAATCATCCCTTGCCCAGTGTCTGCACCTCCCTTCATTTCATCGGAGGACTGTATCTTTTCATGTTATCACAAGAAGAGTGAGTACAGTACAATCAGGCATTTTGAGAGAGAGACCAAGCTCACATCATTTTGATTAAAGTATATTGCTGTAATTACTGTTTTAATCTCCACGAGCCTAGTTTATAACTTAACTTTATCATAGGTGAGCACGTATAGGGAAACATAGTATACGTAGGGTTGGTACAATCCATGCTTCAGGCATCCACTGGGCGTCTTGGAGCGTTTTCCCTCTGATAAGGGGGACAACTGCACTGCACCATTTTATATAAGGGGCTTGAGCATCGTGGATTTGGGTGTCCAGGGGATGGGGTGGGGCAGGAACACATCCTCCACTGATACTCAGAGACACTCTACAGGGGAAGGGGGCCAGTTATTTTCCCACAATTACACTGTTACCTCTTATGCTGTGGCAGGAAAAAATGAGGTCATTTAGAAAGACAGTTGAATAAACTGAGGAGCCCAATGGGCTGGAACTGCAAAACAGATCCCCGGCTAGAGGAAGTCTCCCCCAGAGGGAAAGGCAGAAGAAATCTGTTGAACCCACTATTCTCTTGGTTTGCTCTGTGAAGAAAACTCTCTTACAAGAAAAGGGAACAATGGAAAATAAAGCAGGCTTCATTCTTCACATTTCCCATTAGCTGGCAGCCTTCATGGCAGAACCCGTGAATTTAGCTTTAGATGTCTGGAGTCCAGCCAACAGCGGCAGCTTCCATATGCTTTGCAAAGGCCCTACCAGCCACGGCAGTGCGCTGGCAGGCATGAGGGGTAAATCAGCGCAGATTTCTGTGCGGGCCCAATTTCTCCACTTTGCTACTTGATTTTGAGAAATCTCCCTGCACTTGCCGCCTAATCCCGGTCTTACAGGCGTCACCGGGGCTAACTGCCCATCCTGAATAATTGTTTTTCTTGGTGGGCTTAGCTCTCACCTGGCCAGATCGCCACCCATCACATCTGTCACATTCAGGCTGTCAAAGCGAGAAGCCAAACATCTCAATCACCATGCTTCCTGGGCCCGTGTTCCTCTCAGCCCTGAACAGAGCCAAGGGGAAGCGAGGATGGTGAGAAGGCACCACAGGGCCAAGTCACCTGGCAGAGGCGGGGTGTGCCCTGGGCCTCTTCCCTTCCTGCCACTCCCACCTTCCCCTCCCTGCACACACGCAAATGTATACACGCATCGTGCACACATGATACACGCACCTGTGCACACACTGCGCACCCATGAACACATATACACACACACACCTGGGCATGCACACAGGCCCACACACATGCACGTATGTGCACACAGGATACTCACACGCACAATACACTTGTGGGCACGCACACGCCTGCACACATTTGCGCACCGGCACCCATGTGCCCCACACTTATTTGCGGTTTCTTATTCCAAATCAAGCCTGGCATGTTGACACATTGTTCCAGCCTGAAATTGCCCTCACACTAGATCTCCTGGCTGGTCCAGGTGGGCCCGATGGAAGTGTCCCCCTGGTACAGAAAGGTCCAGCAGTTATTGCCCAGTGGGCATCAGATATGACTGGGCCTTTTTCCAAGCATTACGTCTACTTGACATTTTTCCCCATGGAGTTTTGAATGTGTTGAATAAATGGATTGATCTAGTTGCACAAACTTTGGCAAATCATTTAACCTCTGTGTATTTCAACTTCTCCATCAGTAAAGAGAAGAGTAACAGCCACTCAGCAGGCTGCTGTGTGGATGCAGGGAACACCCTGGCCAGTCCCACACTGACGCTTCCGTCTGCAGCTGAACTCATGGCCATCTCCCGACACCCCCCTATTGAGGAGGTCACTATTCACAGTACTGCGCCACATATTACAGGACAAAAGAGAAACAGCGGCCTGGGGTCAAGGCCCCTGTACACAAGAAATGGTTAGTCATTGGAACAACATGAAAATGTGCGGCAAGCGGACAAGAGGGGGCCCAGCTCCCTCTGGGCCCCGAACTCTGAACAACAAGGCCCGGGCTCAGCCCCCAGCACCAGCTCCAACAGCACGTGCACCCCTTGTGGCCCCAGGAGGCTGGCTGCCTCTCTTCTTCCACTTACTGCTCAGATTCGCCCCTTACTGACCCATCTCAGCTTCGAGGCTACAATCAGAGAAAGGAAGAAATAGCTGGAGCATAGGGAACTCATTCAAGAGACACCACCCAACCAAACCCCAAGCAAAAATGCTAAGTGGAAAAGGCCCAGATTTTGTGGGGTCTGTAATTATACAGTCTGGGGGATGCTCTCTGGGGAAAGGGCACAAAGTGATAAATGAGGGGTGAATATGAATATATGTTCATAACGAGAGGAGTAATAACAACAAATCACTGGAACGTGGAGACCCTGTTTTTCTGAGACGACCTGTTGGCTGTTGGGGTTCCCAGAGGAAAGCTTCCTGACTCAGACTGGCCTCCCGCCCACTTAGACACTCGGACCCAGAGCAGCCAACATGAAGGGCTCTCAGGCACCTCTTGCCTCAGTGTCTTCGTGGCACCGCCACCTCTGTATGTCTTTCAGGGACGACGACGCGGCTCTGCCTGCGTTTGTAAGGAACGACAATTTGCTCAACAGCTAGAATGACCCGCTGCTCTGGAGTGTCCACCCGCTGGCATGAGCAGAGGAAATGCAGGTGAACCTCACCTGACTGGTCTTCTACTAAGTGAACCAGATAACCTAAACAATCCTACAAGAGCCTTTCTAAATCCTGAAAAGCAAGTGACATCCTTGCTGGATGAGTATTTAATGTGCAGTCCAGTTAGCATATCGGTGCCCATTGCTTATGCTCGCAGTGCAGTAGCGTGCGTCCTTCATGTGACCACCCTGCCGGTCGCCACCGGCGCTTCCATCCACAGCACCTTGCTCTCCCCTGCCTTCTGCCCACCTTCCCGCGAGGACCGCTCCCCTTCCCTCCGTCTCTCCACCTGTCCGCACTGATGATCTGTACAGCTCCATTTGGATAACAGTAGGTTCGTCCACAATTGTCACTGTGGAGGGTTCCCGAGCTCTGTGCCATAGATCTCGTTCTGTTTCCCCAAGACTGCAGTGTGGTGGGTGCAAAGGCCTCGCCCATCCCAAACCCATGCTCTCCTGTACCTCACTCTATCTGCAGCGTCCGAGTCCTGTACCTCGTCTTCAGGGTGCTTCCGTCCCGTGCAGAACGGCCTGGTCACCTCAGCTGGGACCGGCACCCATCTTCAAAGCCTTGTGGCTCTCCCACCACCTCGTAATTCTCATCACAGTTACGCAAACGCACAACTCGCCTGGCCCCTCTGGGCGGCCAGCTTTCCAAAGTAAAAGTTCCCGGCATCCACGGAAATCCATGGGGAAATGAGTGACAAAGGAACGGAACGCGCTTGTTATGCAAAAGACCCCATGTACTTTCTAAGGAAAACAACGATATTTTCAAAATTACTGATGAGAAAGCATGTTCTTTTGTAAGAGTGACACTGGTAATCTGGAGGTGCCCATGTGTCCTTGGGCAGGTTGCTTACCCTTTTGGTGCCCAGTCTCCCTCAGCAGAAAAACGAGAGTAATAATAGCACCTGCCTCCTGGGCCTATTCGGAGCTCAGGTGGGTTAGGTGAGTGTAAGCTGGCACACTGTAGGTACTCACAAAAAATAAGCTGATTGTTCTGGCCTCGCTCACAGGGAAGAAACACTCTCCTACCTGCCCTGTCTCACCAAGGCGATAGAGTTAAACTTACTCTGGGGCGTAAGGCCTGATGCGAGCAGGATTCCTGGAAGGGGCAGTTTTCAAGTGGTCTGGATGCATCAGCACCTCTACTCACAGCTTCCGCCTGCGGGGGCCCACACTGTGGCTTCCTGGCTGCAAAGGGCCCACCTTCCCACACGTCCCCTACTTCTTCCAACTGTTTGTTTGTCCCACTCCAAATTTGTCCAAACACAAATTGCCTCCTAAAAACCTCCATTTGAGCAGCAGTCACGTCTGAGTCTCCAGGGAAGCGCCACTCCACCACGGTTCTCTCCCCAGGAGTTCAAATCATTACTGTTTGCTGGAACCTCCTGACACTTGAAATTCCTCTAAATTAATAAATGGACTTGACCCTGTGATTGGGGTAGGGGGCTTTAACTACTCTGCACGTAGGTTCTTCCTAATCGGAAACGGTCCACAGGGCAGCATGCTTTGCTTCTGCAAACTGCAAGGTGGCCACCTGATGATTTGACTGAGTATATTTTTAAGGGTAAAACAAGAGATTCTTGTCATACAAGGCCCAGGACAATTACTCACTCATGTTAAAACTGCACAGAAAGTGCCGACTGTAGCTTTACTCTACCTGATACAAATATGCAGCGCATGAAAAGCATCCTGCATAATCTCCGCTGTCACTATCACATCTCCATCACCTGGGGCCTAACCTCCTGCAGGCACCTTCTAACCGCCTCTCAGCCCCAGCCCACCCCACCCCACCCAACCATGCTTTCTATATGTACCAGTTATTTTCTCAAACTCTTAGTAAATGAGTTTTTGGAGAAAAACAAAATAAGAGAGCTGAACTTCAATACCAATAGCCTGCAGCTGAGAATAACGACCACGTGTCATTTTGCTCGGTTGTTAGATCAAGGTCTCAGATTTTCAAAAGTGATTTAGAACCCCTGCCTGACAAATCTGTAAAAAGAGCACTGATGATTGAATGACAAACTTGGAGCAAGCAAAGGATATCTTGGACAGTCAGCATTTTGATAGTCAACGTGGCTGTCATTAGTCTCAACAATAATAATAGTAATAATGAGACCAACAATACCAAGTGGCACGTGAAAATGGACAGGAAACCACACTGACCACATCTCACAGCTCAGGATCATTTTCAGACGCTCTGTGCCTTTGTTGGCTTAAAACTTTCCAAATCACTGTGTTTCGAACAGAGGAGCATGTACCAGCCTTGGGCTGAGAATGTTCGTCTGAGGATATTTTCCTTCTCGGTGCCTTCATTTTGAAAACCTTAAAAACTCCAATCTATTGCCTGCAGGAGATCCCTCAGACGAACAGCCCTGAGCCCTGCTGCGCTGTCAACACTACACTCACGTCTGTGTTTACAAGCCCAGTGACCACAGAAAGCTGTCTGGCCTGTAATACGCGGGTACACACCCCAGCCTGCCTTTAGGTTGCCATGTACTCAGGTCCAAGCCCCGTAATCTCCCAGTCGAACCTGTGTTGAGTTTCTTTTTAATAAACCAGTTTGAAAAAATAAAACTTATTTTTGGAAGTGGTAACTTACAATCAAGAAGGATTTTTCAAATGCTAAAGTTTTGGTTTCTCAAATTATTTAACAGATTTCATTTGACATCAGGAAATCCCCCAGTATGGCAGAGAATTGTACAACGTCTCAGAGAGGGAGCATGGGGCAGTGGTTAAGAGTAGGGACTCTGGAGCTTCAATGGCGGGGTTTAAATCCTAGCACTACCACATAGTAACTGTGGGTTCTTGGGTAAATTACTTAACCTGTCTGTGTCTCAGTGTTCTTGACTATAAAATGGGTATAATCTACTGTGACAAACATTACTTTTGGTGAGATTTCCAGTTCTCTATTTCCAGGTACACGTCCCCTTGAACTTAGGTGTGGCCATAGGAAACACTTGGGCCAATGAAATATCAGTGGAGTGACGCAAGTGACTTTAGGGGAGAAATATTGAAGAGCTGCCATGCAATTCTCCGAGTTTCGTCCCCCTGTGGAGATGACCATAGAAGCTCAGGTTGATTTTGAGGTGACGTAAGATGGAAACTGAACTTTCATTAATTGACTTGATATGCATGAGAAATAAACATTTGCTGAGTTTAGCCACTGAGATTTGGGTGTTGCTTGTTGCTGGAGCCTAAGCTAGCCTGTTCTGGCCGATGCATTTCCCCACGGATGTTATGAGATCAGTGAATAGTGTACATAAACACTTCAAAAACGCCTAGCACATAAAATCTATGCAAACATTTGCTAAAATTTCTCCATTGCATTTATTCTAACATGCATTATTTTTCACCTTTTCATATTTTATAATCGATGGCCTTTTCTACTTTAATTGGCAGCAGCACCTCTTTCTCAATGGTCCACAAAATAATGGCGCACCTTAGATTCAATGAGAGAATATTTTCATTATTATTATGATTTTAGGGGCGAGTGAGTAATGAATAGAGGCCACCCTCTTAATATGTAAGTGTTATATTCCCGCCTCACTGTACAAATGAAGGCGCTGCAATAGTCTGAATAGAGAATGGAGCGGTTGCCTGAAACACAGTCGTAACACAAGCTGAATTTAGTTAGCATGGGAACCCTATTTATATCTGGAGCAGATGTATTATTTGGATTCAATCTTTATACGTACCGACAGCTAACCATTCATTAGTAGTAAGCTAACAGTACATATGCAAGAAAGAACTTTTGCTAAATGCTTTGTAAAAATTTGTTCAGTATTATATTTGGGCTGCACTAATAAATTAATTGGCCTATCAGAATAATAGAATGGCAGTTAAAAGCAAATTCGTTTTTCCCCCAGCAAAGTACCAGTCATCACAATAAATTAATGTTAATCTTGAACACTCTTTCCTGGAGGCAGGTCTGGGGAAGAAGCAGCAGATCACATGGGTGATAAGGTCAAAGATTACAACTGTCAATTTATTTGTTCTTACATCAGGAGTAACATAATTTTGTAACTAGCAGCAATCCTGCCTGATTCAATCTCCATTCCTTCCCAAGTATTGAAATGGAAATCTCTTGGTATATCAATAAAGTCATATTTTCTAACCTAAACATGACCCCTCAAGCAGTGCCAAATCAATGGGCCCAAAGCTAAGAAGATAAACAATTATGAACAATAAATAAGAATGAAAGGAAGAATATCCAAGGTTATTTCCAAAGTCATAAAACTGCGTGATTTCTCAAAGTTTCAGATAAGTTTTTACATGTAACTTAAAACTATCTAACGTCACCAAATTTCAATAAACTGATCAATCCTTTGAACATTAAGCTATATATTTTAAAGTGTGTTAAAAGTCTTAATCACAGAAACTTCTTGTTTATTTTGAAAACTCGGGGGGCGGGGCTTTGCTTTGGAGTTTGTGTTTGCTTTTGGTTCATGCCCTCCACCACCTAACATACGACAGTAGGCTGTCTGCCTTGGAGAGTAAGTTTCCTCGGGGAGGACCAGAATCTCGGCAGTGAAATAGATTGGCTGATTGACAGAAAATTTGCCAGTTTCTACTAATGTGCACAGACATTTCACCTCACGAAATACTTGCCACCATGTGCTTTTAAAAGAGTGATTCTATGTATGCCTAGCCACTCAGAAACGCTTTGCACAAAGCCCTTCATTCATCAGGCACCCACTATAGTGTGGGCATATCCACGGCCCTTTTACTCGCCTTTAAAATAGGGCATGGTCATCCCTGTTTTCCAGATGAAGAAATTGAGGTTCCAATGGCTCATCCAAAATCCCCCAGGGAGGAGCGGCTGAGACAAAGCCTCAGCCCAGGACTGTGGGGTTCGAGGGCGCCCTCTGAACCCAATAGCACTGACAGCACGCAGCCTGTGCACCCAGCCTGTCACTCAGCCACAGAGTGAGGCCTCGCTGCAGGGACAGGCAGCGCGTCCGGCCCGGTCCAGTCCAGGCCTGGCCGCGCAGCCCTGGGACTGAGGAACCTGGAGTCAGTTTAATGCCACAATCAGTCTGCCAGTGTTTCCCACGCACTCCGGCCTCACTTGCCTTCCCTGATGCTATTTGTTTTGTCAAGAGGAGGAAGAAGCCGGATTCTTTCAAATTGAGCATCTACAGGAGGAAGGCAGTGTGTGTGCTATGTGCCCAAGAAACACCACCCTGGCACAAAGGAGCAATGGAAGAGCCAGAGGAGCACACCGTGCAAAGGTGCAGAGGTGTTCCGAAATAAGTCCAAGTACTACATCGCTACACACTCCTCAAACTGGAGGATGCAAAACAAGAGGACCCGATACATCTTTATGAAGCAACAAGTTTATTGCAAGATTTGGAAGAAACAAGTGCTTCAATAAGAACCAAGAGAGCAGGGAAGGGTAGCCGGGTTCCAAGAAAAACAGTCCAATCTCTGAAGTTTCACCCAGGTGGGGGCCGAGTAGGGGACCTGCAAAGAGAGCCGCCTCCTCTTGTCCCCCGGGGCTCTAGGCCTTCCTCCAAGCTCACCAGGGATGTACCGTATGATGCTTCCAAAGGCCAGGGCGATGCCAGGCACCCTGGATGTGAGTCCTGTGCAGAGAACGCCACAGCAGTTTGTTCACCGCATCGTCCGCTGGAGCAAGTCCTCTTGCCATGGCTCCTTGCACACACACTGTGCAAGGAAACTGAGGTTCCCATGGCTCATCCAAGATCCCCCAGGAAGATCTCGCACTGCTGCCACCTGCAGTTTGCGTCCAGCCTCTGGCCCAATCTCCCCCACCACATGGCCAGGCTCTCTGGACGTCAGCTTCGTCCACGTCAGAATTGAAAATGCAGGGAGCCTGGCTTGACTTCCCCGGAGTCCTGTTGTAGCCCTGGCTTGGTGTCTAAAATCTAAACAGGCTGTATCTGGTTGCTTTTGGAGCACTTCTTCTTAGGTGGTAGGCACCACAGCTTCCTTAGAAAATTGAAGCACCTTCTAGCCAGCCGCCGCCGGCCCTTGCTTTTTCCTTCTGCGCTTCCATAGCTGCTGCCACTGCTCCTGGTGCTGCTGGTATTATGGGTGGAGGGGGAGTCCTCAGGGCCATCCTGGGGGGCGGGTCTAGGGGTGGCATTCTTCGGCTCCCGGTTGAGTGTCGGAGTGGTGGTCCTCAACTGCTCCGGCATTGGTGGGGGAGTGGTGGGCCTTGCGTCCTCCGGCACTGGTGGGGGAGTGGTGGGCCTTGCGTCCTCCGGCATTGGTGGGGGAGTGGTGGGCCTTGCGTCCTCCGGCATTGGTGGGGCACTGGTGGGCCTTGAGTCCTTCGGCATTGGTGGGGGACGGGTGGGCCTTGAGACCTCCAGCATTGGTGGGGCACTGGTGGGCCTTGAGACCTCCGCCGTTGGTGGGGGATGGGTGGGCCTGGAGTCCTCCGCCGTTGGTGGGGGATGGGTGGGCCTGGAGTCCTCCGCCGTTGGTGGGGGATGGGTGGGCCTCGAGTCGGACTCTACCGTTGGTGGGGGACGGGTGGGACTTGAGTCCTCCGGCATTGGTGGAGCAGTGGTGGGCCTTGAGTCCGAGTCCCAGTCCGAGTCCGAGTCCGAGTCTGGGTTGGGTGGGAGGGCAGCAGTCCTGGACTTCAGGCTGGTTCTGGGAGTGGCAGTTTTGGACTTTGGGCTGGCTCGGGCAGTGGCAGTTCTCAACTTAGGACTCGGTCTGGGAATGGCTGTCTTCAACTGCGGGCTATGTCGCGGCGAGACCTTCGTCCACTTTGTGCTGGGTTGGAGACTGGCCTTCCTGGACTTGGGTCTGGGTCCGGATGGGGCCTTCCTGGATGTCGAGCTGCCGGAAGGACCTGCGGAATCCTCAGTCTCCTGCCCTGACTCCAGGTCCTTTGGCGGCTGCTCTGTCTGAGCCTCCTGATCTGGGGAGCCACCAAAGCTCTTAGGGTCACTGGATCTGTAGGGCTTCACTAAGATGGTTCTGTACTTTATTCTGGCCTTTTCTGCTTGTAGCATCAGATATGTTGCCATGGTCCTGTCGTATGACCCTTGTGTCACCGAGGCCCGAACCGCGTCCCGCTCGAAGCCCATGTCGACCATCCTCTGTTCCACACTGGGCTCCAGGTCCTCACCCCCGGGCTCAGCGAAAGGCCTGAGCTCCTCCACGTGACCCTTGTTCAGCCACACGTCTGGCATGATCTCTCTTAGAGAGCGTCTGTCCTTGGGGTTCGTGGTTATTAGTTTATTGAGGAGGTGCTGCAGTTCAATTGTTAGGAAAGGGGGGACGCTGTAGAGGCCTCTCTGTATCTGCTGCACCAGCTGCTTCAAGTCCTGGCCCTTAAAAGGGGTGGTGCCAGTGACCATCTGGTACAGCACCACCCCCAGACTCCAAATGTCCACTGGAGGGCCATCGTAGTCCCTTCCCTGGAAAAGCTCCGGGGCTGCGTAAATGGGGCTGCCACAGAACGTGCTCAGCTTGCTTCCGTCGAAAGGTGTACTCATCGAGAAGTCGGCAAGCCTGGCGTTCATGTTGATGTCCAGGAGCACGTTCTGTGGCTTCACGTCCCTGTGGATCACCCCCTTGTCATGGCAGTAGTGCACCGCCGACACCAGTTGCCGGAAGGTGCGTCGGGCCGCACCTTCTGCCATGCGGCCATGCAGCTCCAGGTAATCCCACAAGTCCCCTCTACTCGCATGCTCCATGACCAGGAACAACGAGTCTTCGGTGTCGATTACCTGGAATAACTGCACGATGTTCGGGTGACGCAAGCCCAGCATGCAGCGGGCTTCCTGCAGGCCATGTCTCTGGGTTCTGTGGACGCCCCGCCTCCGGATGATTTTGATGGCCACCTCGGTGCCGGTCGGAAGGTGCCGGCCCAACTTCACCTTGGCGTGGCTGCCCTCGCCGATGGTGTCCAGGAGCTCGTAGTCGTCAAGATAGAGCAGCTGGTCAGCGAGTGCGGCTGCAGGTTGCTGTGCCATGGTGAGCTGCTAACTACACTAGCTTACACTACGCTAATAATAACAACTGCACTATGCTAACTACTAACTGTATGAAAAATATTACTAACTCTACTAATAATAACTGTACTAACTGCTAACTAGATATACTAACTATATAAAAATATTACTAAGTGAAAAACAATAACTACTAACTGCTAACTAAATATACTCTCTGTATCAAAAATATCACTCTTAATAAAAATAATAAATGTACTAACTATGCTAACAAAATATACTCTCTGTATCAAAAATATCACTCTTAATAAAAATAATAAATGTACTAACTATGCTAACAAAATATACTCTCTGTATCAAAAATATCACTATTAATAAAAAATAATAAATGTACTAACTATGCTAACAAAATATACTCTCTGTATCAAAAATATCACTCTTAATAAAAATAATAAATGTACTAACTATGCTAACAAAATATACTCTCTGTATCAAAATATCACTCTTAATAAAAATAATAAATGTACTAACTATGCTAACAAAATATACTCTCTGTATCAAAATATCACTATTAATAAAAATAATAAATGTACTAACTATGCTAACAAAATATACTCTCTGTATCAAAAATATCACTACTAATAAAAAATAAATGTACTAACTATGCTAATGAAATATACTATCTATATAAAAACTATTACTATTAATAAAAAATAATAAATGTACTAATATATGGGTGGGAAAGAAAATAAAATGGGGGAATACAAGGAGAAAACAAGCTAAAACGTCCAAGTCCAACAGGTCACCACAAAACAGCTTCCTGGGCAATAAGGACAAAATCTCAGGCGAGCCAGGGCCCTATATGCACTTTCTGGTAATTCCATCACAAGGTGCTTTATGAGGTCAGAGCACAAAACTGACCAGTCACTGCTGAGGATAAACCATACTGGTTTTTCTCAGCTTTTGGTCTCATGACTGACCTCTATACTCTGGGGAAAAAAAGGGGGGGGATACGCCAAAGAGCTTTTTGTTTATGTGAGATATTAAAGATTGACATTTACTCTATTAGAAATTAAAATCTGTAGGATGCTTCAAAAAATATGTATATTAGAATGTTATTCCAGGGGTGGTAGGGTGGTGGATAGTGTTGCATTTTGAAAAGTCCCTAAGATATGCTAGCCCCTCAGCCATTCCCCTCATTCCATTCCCTCAGCCAAGAAATGGTGCTGCCCTTTGAGAATCACTGCTTTGGTGTACAATAAATTAACTTTTTTAATTTAAAAAAAAAGAAAATAAGAGGAAGAAGCCGAGGCAGGAAGAAAAAGAAAGCCATCGATATAACCAGACTGGCTCTGCACCTTCTGTCCTCCAGCTGCTTTGGGGCTTCAGTGGGACCCAGCTGCCATGGCCTGGGGACAGGGCCTCTTCCAGCCTGAGGGCAGTGACCACTCACATCCCAGGGCTGACGAGACACAGCAGCGCCTGGAGGGACCACATGTTTTTCTACCAATTTCAGCTGCAGCAGAAGTTGGGGTGACTCCCAAACTGCACCCCAGGCCCCACTGCCAGGATGGAGACTGGCAGGGCTCAGAGCACAAATACATCTGGGAATTCGCCCCATCTCAGATAGAAAATGTTCAGGAAAAAAAAAAGTTACATTGTTGCTGATGTGACCATGTAGTTAGACCCACGATGGATGGCTGCATCTATTCTGGACATGTAGAGGCTTTTTCTTGTCATTATTCTCTAAACAATACAGTGTAATAACTATTAAATCAACATTTACATTATATTAGATATTACAGGTAACCTACAGATGGTTTAAAGTACACAGGAGGATGTATATAGGTTACGTCCAAACACAGCAATCCCCCTCATCTACGGTTTCGCTTTCCAAGGTCACAGTTACCTGTGGTCCACTGAGGTCCAAAAATATGAAAAGGAAAATTCCAGAAGTAAACAACTCATAAGTTTTAAACGATGCACCATTCCGAGCAGCTTGATGAAATCTCTCCCTCGTCACTGCATCTCGCCGGGACGTGAATCATCCTTGCCCAGTGTCTGCACCTCCCTTCATTTCATCGGAGGACTGTATCTTTTCATGTTATCACAAGAAGAGTGAGTACAGTACAATCAGGCATTTTGAGAGAGACCAAGCTCACATCATTTTGATTAAAGTATATTGCTGTAATTACTGTTTTAATCTCCACGAGCCTAGTTTATAACTTAACTTTATCATAGGTGAGCACGTATAGGGAAACATAGTATACGTAGGGTTGGTACAATCCGCGGCTTCAGGCATCCACTGGGCGTCTTGGAGCGTTTTCCCCTCTGATAAGGGGGGGACAACTGCACTGCACCATTTTATATAAGGGGCTTGAGCATCGTGGATTTGGGTGTCCAGGGGATGGGGTGGGGCAGGAACACATCCTCCACTGATACTCAGAGACACTCTACAGGGGAAGGGGGCCAGTTATTTTCCCACAATTACACTGTTACCTCTTATGCTGTGGCAGGAAAAAATGAGGTCATTTAGAAAGACAGTTGAATAAACTGAGGAGCCCAATGGGCTGGAACTGCAAAACAGATCCCCGGCTAGAGGAAGTCTCCCCCAGAGGGAAAGGCAGAAGAAATCTGTTGAACCCACTATTCTCTTGGTTTGCTCTGTGAAGAAAACTCTCTTACAAGAAAAGGGAACAATGGAAAATAAAGCAGGCTTCATTCTTCACATTTCCCATTAGCTGGCAGCCTTCATGGCAGAACCCGTGAATTTAGCTTTAGATGTCTGGAGTCCAGCCAACAGCGGCAGCTTCCATATGCTTTGCAAAGGCCCTACCAGCCACGGCAGTGCGCTGGCAGGCATGAGGGGTAAATCAGCGCAGATTTCTGTGCGGGCCCAATTTCTCCACTTTGCTACTTGATTTTGAGAAATCTCCCTGCACTTGCCGCCTAATCCCGGTCTTACAGGCGTCACCGGGGCTAACTGCCCATCCTGAATAATTGTTTTTCTTGGTGGGCTTAGCTCTCACCTGGCCAGATCGCCACCCATCACATCTGTCACATTCAGGCTGTCAAAGCGAGAAGCCAAACATCTCAATCACCATGCTTCCTGGGCCCGTGTTCCTCTCAGCCCTGAACAGAGCCAAGGGGAAGCGAGGATGGTGAGAAGGCACCACAGGGCCAAGTCACCTGGCAGAGGCGGGGTGTGCCCTGGGCCTCTTCCCTTCCTGCCACTCCCACCTTCCCCTCCCTGCACACACGCAAATGTATACACGCATCGTGCACACATGATACACGCACCTGTGCACACACTGCGCACCCATGAACACATATACACACACACACCTGGGCATGCACACAGGCCCACACACATGCACGTATGTGCACACAGGATACTCACACGCACAATACACTTGTGGGCACGCACACGCCTGCACACATTTGCGCACCGGCACCCATGTGCCCCACACTTATTTGCGGTTTCTTATTCCAAATCAAGCCTGGCATGTTGACACATTGTTCCAGCCTGAAATTGCCCTCACACTAGATCTCCTGGCTGGTCCAGGTGGGCCCGATGGAAGTGTCCCCCTGGTACAGAAAGGTCCAGCAGTTATTGCCCAGTGGGCATCAGATATGACTGGGCCTTTTTCCAAGCATTACGTCTACTTGACATTTTTCCCCATGGAGTTTTGAATGTGTTGAATAAATGGATTGATCTAGTTGCACAAACTTTGGCAAATCATTTAACCTCTGTGTATTTCAACTTCTCCATCAGTAAAGAGAAGAGTAACAGCCACTCAGCAGGCTGCTGTGTGGATGCAGGGAACACCCTGGCCAGTCCCACACTGACGCTTCCGTCTGCAGCTGAACTCATGGCCATCTCCCGACACCCCCTATTGAGGAGGTCACTATTCACAGTACTGCGCCACATATTACAGGACAAAAGAGAACAGCGGCCTGGGGTCAAGGCCCCTGTACACAAGAAATGGTTAGTCATTGGAACAACATGAAAATGTGCGGCAAGCGGACAAGAGGGGGCCCAGCTCCCTCTGGGCCCCGAACTCTGAACAACAAGGCCCGGGCTCAGCCCCCAGCACCAGCTCCAACAGCACGTGCACCCCTTGTGGCCCCAGGAGGCTGGCTGCCTCTCTTCTTCCACTTACTGCTCAGATTCGCCCCTTACTGACCCATCTCAGCTTCGAGGCTACAATCAGAGAAAGGAAGAAATAGCTGGAGCATAGGGAACTCATTCAAGAGACACCACCCAACCAAACCCCAAGCAAAAATGCTAAGTGGAAAAGGCCCAGATTTTGTGGGGTCTGTAATTATACAGTCTGGGGGATGCTCTCTGGGGAAAGGGCACAAAGTGATAAATGAGGGGTGAATATGAATATATGTTCATAACGAGAGGAGTAATAACAACAAATCACTGGAACGTGGAGACCCTGTTTTTCTGAGACGACCTGTTGGCTGTTGGGGTTCCCAGAGGAAAGCTTCCTGACTCAGACTGGCCTCCCGCCCACTTAGACACTCGGACCCAGAGCAGCCAACATGAAGGGCTCTCAGGCACCTCTTGCCTCAGTGTCTTCGTGGCACCGCCACCTCTGTATGTCTTTCAGGGACGACGACGCGGCTCTGCCTGCGTTTGTAAGGAACGACAATTTGCTCAACAGCTAGAATGACCCGCTGCTCTGGAGTGTCCACCCGCTGGCATGAGCAGAGGAAATGCAGGTGAACCTCACCTGACTGGTCTTCTACTAAGTGAACCAGATAACCTAAACAATCCTACAAGAGCCTTTCTAAATCCTGAAAAGCAAGTGACATCCTTGCTGGATGAGTATTTAATGTGCAGTCCAGTTAGCATATCGGTGCCCATTGCTTATGCTCGCAGTGCAGTAGCGTGCGTCCTTCATGTGACCACCCTGCCGGTCGCCACCGGCGCTTCCATCCACAGCACCTTGCTCTCCCCTGCCTTCTGCCCACCTTCCCGCGAGGACCGCTCCCCTTCCCTCCGTCTCTCCACCTGTCCGCACTGATGATCTGTACAGCTCCATTTGGATAACAGTAGGTTCGTCCACAATTGTCACTGTGGAGGGTTCCCGAGCTCTGTGCCATAGATCTCGTTCTGTTTCCCCAAGACTGCAGTGTGGTGGGTGCAAAGGCCTCGCCCATCCCAAACCCATGCTCTCCTGTACCTCACTCTATCTGCAGCGTCCGAGTCCTGTACCTCGTCTTCAGGGTGCTTCCGTCCCGTGCAGAACGGCCTGGTCACCTCAGCTGGGACCGGCACCCATCTTCAAAGCCTTGTGGCTCTCCCACCACCTCGTAATTCTCATCACAGTTACGCAACGCACAACTCGCCTGGCCCCTCTGGGCGGCCAGCTTTCAAAGTAAAAGTTCCCGGCATCCACGGAAATCCATGGGGAAATGAGTGACAAAGGAACGGAATGCGCTTGTTATGCAAAAGACCCCATGTACTTTCTAAGGAAAACAACGATATTTTCAAAATTACTGATGAGAAAGCATGTTCTTTTGTAAGAGTGACACTGGTAATCTGGAGGTGCCCATGTGTCCTTGGGCAGGTTGCTTACCCTTTTGGTGCCCAGTCTCCCTCAGCAGAAAAACGAGAGTAATAATAGCACCTGCCTCCTGGGCCCATTCGGAGCTCAGGTGGGTTAGGTGAGTGTAAGCTGGCACACTGTAGGTACTCACAAAAATAAGCTGATTGTTCTGGCCTCGCTCACAGGGAAGAAACACTCTCCTACCTGCCCTGTCTCACCAAGGCGATAGAGTTAAACTTACTCTGGGGCGTAAGGCCTGATGCGAGCAGGATTCCTGGAAGGGGCAGTTTTCAAGTGGTCTGGATGCATCAGCACCTCTACTCACAGCTTCCGCCTGCGGGGGCCCACACTGTGGCTTCCTGGCTGCAAAGGGCCCACCTTCCCACACGTCCCCTACTTCTTCCAACTGTTTGTTTGTCCCACTCCAAATTTGTCCAAACACAAATTGCCTCCGTAAAACCTCCATTTGAGCAGCAGTCACGTCTGAGTCTCCAGGGAAGCGCCACTCCACCACGGTTCTCTCCCCAGGAGTTCAAATCATTACTGTTTGCTGGAACCTCCTGACACTTGAAATTCCTCTAAATTAATAAATGGACTTGACCCTGTGATTGGGGTAGGGGGCTTTAACTACTCTGCACGTAGGTTCTTCCTAATCGGAAACGGTCCACAGGGCAGCATGCTTTGCTTCTGCAAACTGCAAGGTGGCCACCTGATGATTTGACTGAGTATATTTTTAAGGGTAAAACAAGAGATTCTTGTCATACAAGGCCCAGGACAATTACTCACTCATGTTAAAACTGCACAGAAAGTGCCGACTGTAGCTTTACTCTACCTGATACAAATATGCAGCGCATGAAAAGCATCCTGCATAATCTCCGCTGTCACTATCACATCTCCATCACCTGGGGCCTAACCTCCTGCAGGCACCTTCTAACCGGCCTCTCAGCCCCCAGCCCACCCCACCCCCACCCAACCATGCTTTCTATATGTACCAGTTATTTTTTAAAACTCTTAGTAAATGAGTTTTTGGAGAAAAACAAAATAAGAGAGCTGAACTTCAATACCAATAGCCTGCAGCTGAGAATAACGACCACGTGTCATTTTGCTCGGTTGTTAGATCAAGGTCTCAGATTTTCAAAAGTGATTTAGAACCCCTGCCTGACAAATCTGTAAAAAGAGCACTGATGATTGAATGACAAACTTGGAGCAAGCAAAGGATATCTTGGACAGTCAGCATTTTGATAGTCAACGTGGCTGTCATTAGTCTCAACAATAATAATAGTAATAATGAGACCAACAATACCAAGTGGCACGTGAAAATGGACAGGAAACCACACTGACCACATCTCACAGCTCAGGATCATTTTCAGACGCTCTGTGCCTTTGTTGGCTTAAAACTTTCCAAATCACTGTGTTTGAACAGAGGAGCATGTACCAGCCTTGGGCTGAGAATGTTCGTCTGAGGATATTTTCCTTCTCGGTGCCTTCATTTTGAAAACCTTAAAAACTCCAATCTATTGCCTGCAGGAGATCCCTCAGACGAACAGCCCTGAGCCCTGCTGCGCTGTCAACACTACACTCACGTCTGTGTTTACAAGCCCAGTGACCACAGAAAGCTGTCTGGCCTGTAATACGCGGGTGCACACCCCAGCCTGCCTTTAGGTTGCCATGTACTCAGGTCCAAGCCCCGTAATCTCCCAGTCGAACCTGTGTTGAGTTTCTTTTTAATAAACCAGTTTGAAAAAATAAAACTTATTTTTGGAAGTGGTAACTTACAATCAAGAAGGATTTTTCAAATGCTAAAGTTTTGGTTTCTCAAATTATTTAACAGATTTCATTTGACATCAGGAAATCCCCCAGTATGGCAGAGAATTGTACAACGTCTCAGAGAGGGAGCATGGGGCAGTGGTTAAGAGTAGGGACTCTGGAGCTTCAATGGCGGGGTTTAAATCCTAGCACTACCACATAGTAACTGTGGGTTCTTGGGTAAATTACTTAACCTGTCTGTGTCTCAGTGTTCTTGACTATAAAATGGGTATAATCTACTGTGACAAACATTACTTTTGGTGAGATTTCCAGTTCTCTATTTCCAGGTACACGTCCCCTTGAACTTAGGTGTGGCCATAAGAAACACTTGGGCCAATGAAATATCAGTGGAGTGACGCAAGTGACTTTAGGGGAGAAATATTGAAGAGCTGCCATGCAATTCTCCGAGTTTCGTCCCCCTGTGGAGATGACCATAGAAGCTCAGGTTGATTTTGAGGTGACGTAAGATGGAAACTGAACTTTCATTAATTGACTTGATATGCATGAGAAATAAACATTTGCTGAGTTTAGCCACTGAGATTTGGGTGTTGCTTGTTGCTGGAGCCTAAGCTAGCCTGTTCTGGCCGATGCATTTCCCCACGGATGTTATGAGATCAGTGAATAGTGTACATAAACACTTCAAAAACGCCTAGCACATAAAATCTATGCAAACATTTGCTAAAATTTCTCCATTGCATTTATTCTAACATGCATTATTTTTCACCTTTTCATATTTTATAATCGATGGCCTTTTCTACTTTAATTGGCAGCAGCACCCCTTTCTCAATGGTCCACAAAATAACGGCGCACCTTAGATTCAATGAGAGAATATTTTCATTATTATTATGATTTTAGGGGCGAGTGAGTAATGAATAGAGGCCACCCTCTTAATATGTAAGTGTTATATTCCCGCCTCACTGTACAAATGAAGGTGCTGCAATAGTCTGAATAGAGAATGGAGCGGTTGCCTGAAACACAGTCGTAACACAAGCTGAATTTAGTTAGCATGGGAACCCTATTTATATCTGGAGCAGATGTATTATTTGGATTCAATCTTTATACGTACCGACAGCTAACCATTCATTAGTAGTAAGCTAACAGTACACATGCAAGAAAGAACTTTTGCTAAATGCTTTGTAAAAATTTGTTCAGTATTATATTTGGGCTGCACTAATAAATTAATTGGCCTATCAGAATAATAGAATGGCAGTTAAAAGCAAATTCGTTTTTCCCCCAGCAAAGTACCAGTCATCACAATAAATTAATGTTAATCTTGTTTGATTTTATAATTTTCCCCATATTGAATTTGTAAATTGGTTTTAGTTTTGTAATTATATAAGAATTAGAAGTTTTCCTTGGTTTTATATTTGCACATATTAATATAATGGAATAATAAACGTAATTAAGTCAAAATAGGAAATCTTTTAAACAGGATTTATACATGATTTAATTTTGAGAAACGCTGGTTTAACTACTCAGCCATACAGTTTCTTCGTGTTTCTGACAATACTCCTAAAACATGCTCTGTAAAGAACTCCTGACAGATGTGGAAACCGGGAAGAAACCTCGGTTTGACAGCCAATCTGCAGGTTGAAAGGCGTGTCCTCATCCTCGGTTCTCCACCTCCCACCAGCGGTTCTGGCTTTTCTTCTGGAGTGCTGCTGGAAATCACTCCTGGGGGCCAATATTGCAGCCGCAGGAGTGCAGGTGAGAATTAGGGGAGACGAGAGAACATGCCTGACAGTGGGTTCTAGGAACCATGTCCTCCACTTCAAGGAAAGAACAAGAGACGGTGCAATAGCAAACCCCACACCTGCTCCCTGAGTGGTGGGGCCGCTGCTGTGCAGACGTCTCCATCTGCGGATGCCCAGGCCTCGCGGGCATCCAGGTTTATGTGTGCCCCACACCCAAACCCCGCTCCTGTGGGGGCTCCCGTCTGGGCTATTGGTGCCCCCAGGGGTTGGGGCTGCTGTTGTCACAAACATCGGAACATCTGGCCTCACCCCCACGGCGTCGTGTCGCCAGTCTCATCACAAACACCAGCACTTCCGGTAACGAGGCCATGCTGCCTGGTTTTAGGAGGCAGGGCAAGAAAATTTATGTTCTTGTTGCATATTGATTGGCATTTGGACCTCGACTGAGTTCCTTAATGTAGTAATTCATGGTTTGGAAACTCTGATGAAAAACTGAGTCATCTTGGCTTCTCAGGAGAATATGTTGTCCAAGGTGACAAACTGAAACTCATTCAGATTTGATTATCTGAACCAACCTCCGGGTGACGGGGAACCACCACTCTTAAAGAGATTTTTTAGAAATTAAGTCGTCTTCTCTGAGGTAGGTACATTTGTTGGTTATGCAGCTGGAACAGACCAGGGATAATTCTGGTTCTATCACCTAGTGTTACTGAAGAGACAAGACCCAGAGTGGGAGAGTCACTTTTTCAGGGTCACATAGCTATTAGGTTGGTGCAAAAGTAATTGCGGTTTCAAAGGTTAAAAATTGCAAAACCCGCAATTCCTTTTGCACCGACCTAATAATTAGCAGGAACACTGGGCAGAAGCCACAGGTCTGATCCAGCACAGTGGCCCTTCCTCACTTTCAGAAAATGTGATATACCATTTCAGTTCATTGTCTTCTCACCAACCAGTGGCACCCTCACGTGATGAGTAAGTCATCACATGTGGCCCCAGATTTTGGTCAGATTGTGGTCATTTGATGCCACCGAGCAAACGCACTATATGGCAGTATCAGTCAGGTGAGCGCTGACTCAACTGGGGACCCTAGAGAATGACGGTGCGACTTGGGGCCAGGGGCAAGCCCTGACCTAAGAAAATGTGGGCTCATTAAAATACGTGAACATGGAGGGGTGCAGTCAGGACGCGGCCGAGGGGGCATTGTGTCCCCCAAAGCTATGCTGAGGTCCTAACCCCCAGTACCTGTGAATGTCCCCTTATTCAGAAATAGGCCTTTGCAAATTTCGCCTTGTTAAGATGAGGTCACTCGGTTAAGTCTGAACCCCAGATGACTTGTGTTCACATGAGAAGACCACTGGCAACCATAAGAGGCTGGAAGACCCAAGGTAGGATCCTCCCCCATGGATTTGCCCTGCTGACACCTTCATCTTGGCTTTGACCTCCAGAACTGTGAGAGAATAGATTTCTGGTGTTTGAAGCCACGCAGTTTGTGGTATTTTGTTATGGCAGCGCTAGGAAACTAATATAGGTGGCAAATGGTTTTATGCAAACCATGCAGTGCTCACTTGTTTGGTGGTGATTTTACACTTTTAAACTCTTCAAGGGCACTGCCAAAAATTTCTGGTATTTGAAAATATCCTGCGAACATGAAATAATAGAGGACAGTTGGCTGCGCAGACGTTTTCATTTCCCTTAGACGCCCACATCCCCTCTAATCACTATTTACACCCTCTCTATACCGTGCCACGGCTCCTTTCCCTTCACCACAGAACAAAATCTCTCCCAGCTTTCATCTCCCATGAGTGACAGACAGAGGTCGCCGACAATACTGCTAGTCGGCCTGATCCTACTACCTCTTTATGTTACAACCACACCCAGGCACTCGTGCAAACCTTCATTCAGGAGATAATTAGCAAGCACCTTCCATGTGGCAGGCGTGGCTGGACCCTGGGATGCGGCAGTGAACAGAAGACCCTCTCCCAGGACGTTTGAATCAGAGATTAGGCAGACCAGGGTCAAGAGAGAAAGATAAGAGAGACAGACAGAGACAAGAGACAGAGAGAGAGAGAGAGAGAGAGAGAGAGAGAGAGAGAGACAGAGACAGAGACAGAGACAGAGACAGAGACAGAGAGAGACAGAGAGAGAGGTGATATATAGATATATGGATGGATGGATACATAGATAAATGATGAGATGATGTATAGGTGTGTGGGTAGATAGATAATGGATGGATAGGAAGAGAGAGAGAGAGAGAGAGAGAGAGAGAGAGAGAGAGAGAGAGATAATGGATGGATAGATGGATTGATGATTGCTAGATAGCTAAATAGATGACAAATAATGGATAGATGGATAGATACCTAGGTAATGGATGGATAGAGGCATAGATAGATGATAGATAGATAGATAGATAGATAGATAGATAGATAGATAGATGATAGATAAGAGTATCAGGTAGTGATAAATACCAGGCAAAACAAAATAAATGCAGTGATTGGTGTGGCCAGCCAGGTGGTTATTTTATTTTGTTCGGTCTGGGCAGTCACTGAGGGGGTGACCCTGGAGCTGAGGTCTGCATGAAACCTTGGCTCTAGCCACATGAGGGGAGGGGACAGCATCTCAGTCAGAGGCCATAACTAGTGCACGACCTGAAGGTGAGACCGGGCATCGCATGTGGGAGGCGCAGTGCCCTCCTCTGGGTCCCCAGCTCTCACACGTCCAGGCACTCCCCCTTTGAAGTGAGACATGGCTGCGTCCCCGTGCTTTAGCACTGGTGCAGGATTTGCCATGTCCCCTTCCTCCTTCTGCCCCTATGCAGGAGAGCCCTGAGCTCACAGGCAACCCTGGGCTCTCCAAACAGTAGACTTGCTAACCAAGAAGGACGCAGCTTGCAGGCTGCAAACCCAGACATACAGTGACAGCAGAGGTCATGCTGACCTTCAGCAACTGCAAGCACGTCCAGCTTTCAGGTTCTCCTTCAGGAGACAGTCTCTGTGAACAGAGTTTGATGGACCTTAACCATAAACACTGCTGTTAGCAGGACACAGGATCCCTGACGAGGGTACTGGCTCTGCTGGGCGCTCACCATGCCGACCCCTGAGGCTTGTGGCGTGTTCAGGCCCGTTACAGGAGTGAGAGGATGGCCGGGGACACTGGAGGAGGCAGGTCATTGGCCGGAGGGCCCTGATCCAACTCATCACACCACAGCTGTCTCTCAGTCTCTTCCTGTTCCCTGGCTGCCCCTCTGTCCACATGGTCTCACCCTCAGGACCAGTGAGGCTCCTTTCTGCTGTCCTCTCAGCCTCATATCAGCCTTTCCTGTCTCTACAAACACCTCACCTCACACTAATACTGGTGCTCTCCAGACATGGTGCACCCGCGAACTCAAGGTCACCCCCTCATCCATTCTCGTTACACTTCCCTCTTGCTCTTCACTTCCCTCTTCCCCCTCACTTCCCTCTTTCCACATTCCCTCTTCCTCCTCACTTCCCTCTTCCTCCTCACTTCCCTCTTCCTCCTCACTTCCCTCTTTCCACACTTCCCTCTTCCCCCTCACTTCCCTCTTCCTCCTCACTTCCCTCTTCCTCCTCACTTCCCTCTTCCTCCTCACTTCCCTCTTCCTCCTCACTTCCCTCTTCCTCCACACTTCCCTCTTCCTCCTCACTTCCCTCTTCCCCTCACTTCCCTCTTCCCCCACACTTCCCTCTTCCCCCTCACGTCCCTCTTCCCCCTCACTTCCCTCTTCCCCCTCACTTCCCTCTTCCCCCTCACTTCCCTCTTGCCCCTCACTTCCCTCTTCCCCCTCACGTCCCTCTTCCCCCTCACGTCCCTCTTGCTCCTCACTTCCCTCTTCCCCCCACTTCCCTCTTCCTCCTCACTTCCCTCTTGCTCCTCACTTCCCTCTTCCCCTCACTTCCCTCTTCCCCACACTTCCCTCTTCCCCTCACGTCCCTCTTCCCCTCACGTCCATCTTCCCCTCACTTCCCTCTTGCCCTCACTTCCCTCTTGCCCTCACTTCCCTCTTGCCCTCACTTCCCTCTTCCCCTCACTTCCCTCTTCCCCTCACTTCCCTCTTCCCCTCACTTCCCTCTTCCCCTCACTTCCCTCTTCCCCTCACTTCCCTCTTCCCCTCACTTCCCTCTTCCCCTCACTTCCCTCTTCCCCTCACTTCCCTCTTCCCCTCACTTCCCTCTTCCCCTCACTTCCCTCTTCCCCTCACTTCCCTCTTCCCCCACTTCCCTCTTCCCCTCACTTCCCTCTTCCCCCACTTCCCTCTTCCCCTCACTTCCCTCTTCCCCTCACTTCCCTCTTCCCCTCACGTCCCTCTTCCCCTCACGTCCCTCTTCCCCTCACTTCCCTCTTCCTCCTCACTTCCCCCTCACTTCCCTCTTCCCCCTCACTTCCCTCTTCCTCCTCACTTCCCTCTTCCTCCTCACTTCCCTCTTCCCCTCACTTCCCTCTTCCCCTCACTTCCCTCTTCCCCCTCACTTCCCTCTTCCCCTCACTTCCCTCTTCCCCTCACTTCCCTCTTCCCCTCACTTCCCTCTTCCCCTCACTTCCCTCTTCCTCCTCACTTCCCTCTTCCTCCTCACTTCCCTCTTCCTCCTCACTTCCCTCTTCCTCCTCACTTCCCTCTTCCTCCTCACTTCCCTCTTCCTCCCCTCTTCCCCCTCACTTCCCTCTTCCCCCTCACTTCCCTCTTGCTCCTCACTTCCCTCTTCCTCCTCACTTCCCTCTTCCTCCTCACTTCCCTCTTCCTCCTCACTTCCCTCTTGCTCCTCACTTCCCTCTTCCTCCTCACTTCCCTCTTGCTCCTCACTTCCCTCTTCCCCCTCACTTCCCTCTTCCCCCTCACTTCCCTCTTCCCCCTCACTTCCCTCTTCCCCCTCACTTCCCTCTTGCTCCTCACTTCCCTCTTGCTCCTCACTTCCCTCTTGCTCCTCACTTCCCTCTTCCTCCTCTCTTCCCTCTTCCTCCTCACTTCCCTCTTCCTCCTCACTTCCCTCTTCCTCCTCACTTCCCTCTTCCTCCTCACTTCCTCTTGCTCCTCACTTCCCTCTTGCTCCTCACTTCCTCTTCCTCCTCACTTCCCTCTTCCTCCTCACTTCCCTCTTCCTCCTCACTTCCCTCTTCCTCCTCACTTCCCTCTTCCCCTCACTTCCCTCTTCCCCTCACTTCCCTCTTCCCCTCACTTCCCTCTTCCCCTCACTTCCCTCTTCCCCTCACTTCCCTCTTCCCCTCACTTCCCTCTTCCCCCTCACTTCCCTCTTGCTCCTCACTTCCCTCTTCCCCTCACTTCCCTCTTCCTCCTCACTTCCCTCTTCCTCCTCACTTCCCTCTTGCACCTCACTTCCCTCTTCCTCCTCACATCCCTCTTGCTCCTCACTTCCCTCTTGCTCCTCACTTCCCTCTTCCTCCTCACTTCCCTCTTCCTCCTCACTTCCCTCTTCCTCCTCACTTCCCTCTTCCCCCTCACTTCCCTCTTGCTCCTCACTTCCCTCTTCCTCCTCACTTCCCTCTTCCTCCTCACTTCCCTCTTCCTCCTCACTTCCCTCTTGCCACATTTCCTTCTCCCTTCACACCTCCCTCTTCCCTCCATACGTCCTCAGGTCCTTTTCCTCCTCCTGGCTGTTCAGTGAGCTCTGAGATCCCTTGCATTTCCTGAGCTGTGGAGTCAGTGGCTTCCCCTGCCTCTCCCGAACCCATCCTGACCCTGTTGTGACCTGGCGCTGTCATCCTCCCACCAGAGCTGTCCTCTTGATAATCATCACTGACCCTCTAGTCTCCACGTCCAGTGTCTCATTTTGGTCCCTTTCCCTGCACCTTCAGAGAACTCAGGTTAGTCTCAGACCAAGCAGAGGCCTTGCCCCCACTCCCGTGTCTGGCTATAGACGCCTCTAGGAGTTGGGGTGAGGGTTGAGGGAGGGTGAGGATAATGAAGGGAGGATGTGGGGGGCACAAGCAGAGGGGAAGCGAGAGTGAGCAAGCATGTGAGGGACTAGAATGGGAATCTCACCAACTAGGTGGGAGGGGTGGGAGCAGTGGGAAGGAAGTAGGGGGAGGGGGCAGGCAGGTGGCTTAAGTGGTGGTAGGGGAGGAGTGGGGGATGGGGAAGGTGTAGGGGTGGGAGGAGTGGGGGATGGGGAAGGTGTGGGGGTGGGAGGAGTGGGGGATGGGGAAGGTGTGGGGGTGGGAGGAGTGGGGGATGGGGAAGGGTGTAGGGGTGGGAGGAGTGGGGGATGGGGAAGGTGTAGGGGTGGGAGGAGTGGGGGATGGGGAAGGTGTAGGGGTGGGAGGAGTGGGGGATGGGGAAGGTGTAGGGGTGGGAGGAGTGGGGGATGGGGAAGGGTGTAGGGGTGGGAGGCGTGGGGGAACAGAAAGGGGTGGGTGGGGGTACGGGGGGGTACTGAAATTGGGTATGTCCACATCAAAGCTGCCCTCTCATGCGTTGAAGGCTCTATCATGAATCTGAGGATGGAGGAATCAGGATCTCTCCCAACTCAGCCATACGACAATGTGGACGAAAGGACACCTGGACCCCAAGGGTATCGTGTGAGGGTCACCCAGAAAGCCAGCGTCTTCTGAGGACCTGGAGGGCTTTACTTCAGCACAGGCTGCCCTCTGGGTCTCACAGACACCCCAGTCTCCAGAGCGTTCCCCGCGGGGCAAGGGCCCCCGAGAGCCATGCTAAGAAAGAGGAAAGGAAGACTGAGGCACATCACAGGGCGTGTCTCCTTCCTCACAGGCCTCTGACTATTCCAGTTCCTGCCCAAACCCTGGTGTTGGGGTCTGTGGCCCAGACGGAGCAGCCGCAGCGGGAGGATCAGAAAACATTATCATCTTTACTTGTCCAAAATCCAATTTTTAAGACCAGACAATGTAGGCCACGAGAGAAAGAGATCATGGAGGAGGGGTCAGGAGGTTGGAAATACCCAAAGCCCTCGTGCCTTTTGTCCTCCTGAAGTAAAAAGGCAGGAAGTGGCTTCCGGCTGATTCCGGCACCCACCCAGGCTCGCTTTGCTGGTGGGAAGTTCTCACAACTGTCCTGGCTCCGTGTTTATCTTTGTGTTGTGGGTCACCTCCCGCAGAGAGTAAGTTCCCTGTAAACAGAGTCTGCTTCATTTTTGTTCTCCCCATAGTATTTCAGCCCATGCGCACAGTAGGAGCACAAAGGACATTGCGTTGAACTGAGTGAAACGCCAGTCTCAACAGCCTTTGTGCTTCTGGAAGACCCCATTGTCTGGCCACTGCCAGCCTCACTTTCCCTCAGGAGAGGACTCCCTCAGCCCTTCACAGAACCAGCCTTATGGAGCCGCCAGCCTGGGCCTCTCCCCAGGCCCTGGGAAGACTTTGGCATTGAGTCAGCACTTTCCTTTTTCCAGAACTCTCGGGGAGATGAGGCCAGTGGGGTACCTGGGCCAGAGCACTCTGGTTGGACGACACCCTCCACACATCCATATTTGTGAGCCGCTGAAAGAGGAAATGCAGCACCAGCGACCTCCCAGCTGCAGGCCAGTGGAGCAGCCCGGGAAGAGGTGGTGGCAGAGCTCTGCAGCTGTGCAGAATTTCCCCAGATCCCTGCCACGCAATTCCTTTCATTTACAGACATTAAAGGACGGCTGATGAGAACTCTGAAAGTGTCTCTCATCAATGGGGTCTTACGCCAGTTCTACCAAAAAGGCCATTTTTTGTTGTTGTTTTTTGTTTTGTTTTTTTAACTTCTCAACATCAATGCCCCGCCAAAAAATGAGTTGGATCTGCTTCAAAAATACTATAAAACTCAGAACTGGCAAGTATAAATGGCTCTAAATTTAGCAAATCTTGTTCACCCAACCAACACCCACTGTTGCTCTTCCCACCCTTTCCAACCCTGCCGAGGTCCGAGTTCCACAGGCTGACTGTCTCCCACGCCTGACCTTCACTCTCACATGCACCGTGGCTGCGTAACTGAGAAACGTGTGTTGTGCCCTCGGTACACGTGAAGGGCTGAGCCCCCTGCCCCCACCAGCTGAGCTGTGTCCCCATCCCCCTCATTTGGCAAACAGCAGTGGTGCAGTGGGTGGAGACGAGGAAAACATCTGCCTTCCTCATCTGGCATTCCAAATGCAGGCCTGGAGAGGAGCACACAGTGTTCTGACCGGCTGGACACTCCTATGCAAACGGACGGTTTGCAAAGCTGATTTCCTCTGGGGTGACGGGTGTGGAGGCATCTGACCACTGGTTAGCAGGCCTGAGACCTTTCTCCTGGTCCCTTCCCCCCAGACTGTTCTGACCACTGTTTTTGTCCTCAGTGTCACACCGTGTCAAACACCATCCACGTGCACGTTTTGTGTGCAGCAGGTTGACAATTTCTAAGAGGACACACTGAGCGACACCAAGAAGAAAGGGTGACAGGGGTCTTGGTCCTTACATGCCGGGTCAAGTAAGACTTAAAAGACTGAAACGGACTCCTGTTTCCTCGACCAGGGGCCGCCCCCTTTCAGATGACAACATGTTCTCTCTCAGTTCTGTTCACCGGATTGTTACTCACTTTGGACCTCCTCCCAGAAGCTCCTGACGGTGCCCTCTAATAGCTCAAATCTGAGGTCACTGAGTGCTGGGTGTCCCCAGGGGCTCTAATCTCCAGGTCATTCTTACAGATGTCAGCAAGTAGCAAAGAGCGGCGTTCGTGATGCCCAGGACAAATCAACATTCCCCTCACAAGCTGGACAACTAATTGTAGTCACATGTGGGCTATTTTTCCTTCGAGTAAACTAGGTGGAGAGAAAGAGGGATTGCTTATCTTGAGTGGACTAAAGATGTAATAAAAAAAAAATTAAAATTTAGGCTTGTACCATGTGTCCCCGAAAATAAGACCTAACCGGAAAATAAGCCCTAGCATGATTTTTCAGGATGACATCCCCTGAACATAAGCCTTACTGTGTCTTTTGGAGCAAAAATTAATATAAGACCCAGTCTTATTTTCGGGAAAACACCGTATGGAAACAGGAAACAGAGAACAGGAAGTGCAAGAAAATAACCAGGGCTTGAGAGAAGAGGAAGTAAGTACAGAGTTGGAAGAACCTCTGGGCCACCACCAGGACCCAGAACTTCTCTGATGCTTCCTGTGACTCCAGGGTTCCCAGCTCCAGCCCCTTGTACTGACGCCAGGCAGTGCGCCTGCGAATTGCACGAGGTTCTCATCGGACATACAGACTCTGGAGCGGAGAATCAGATTCCATGGGTCTGGGGCCAGCCAACGATTCTGTTTGTCTGTTGTGTGTGTGTTTGTGTGTTTGCGTGCTTGTTAATTTCCAGGTGACCTGGATGCAGAGCCAGGTTTCGATTAGTCTACAAAACTCAGACTTGTTGATGTTCTTTCCATATCTTTGAAATGCAAAATTGGTGGGTTTTTTTGTTTTGGTTTGGTTTGGTTTGTTTGTTTTTTATTCAATAAAAAGGATTGAAAAATGACAATAAATTTCAAGGAAAAAAAGACTTGGGCTATTTAAATACAAGGCTGATGATGCGTGCTATTTTGACCTTCATTGTATGTGCATGGCATACAAACACAAAGTTTATATATAAACTCAAAGTTTATAAACATTGTGTAAGGTTTTCATTAGGCATTTTATATCCATAATTCAATCTCGAGAGGTGAGGGCCCCCACAGCTAATTTGTCTCAAAACCAGCTTTATTTATTAGTGGAAAATGATGCTTAGGGGCCACGGGTTTAGACCAACTTCCAAAATGCTGCTAAATTTCACTGACCTGTCACAAGTATCAGTCGTTCCCTAACCTCCAATATGTGTTTGTTTGTGTGGTGTGTTGAAAAGCCTGCAGTGTGGGACGGACGTTCAGGAAGACAGGTCACAGGCTGCCCGTTAGTGCCTGTGCTTCGTGCATGATGAGAAGAATTCCCACTCGGCTCTGTGGTTTCAGCAGAGCTCGCACCGGGACCAGGGGGCCCTGGACTGCTCAGACCCACTGAGAAAGAGCGCATGGCTGGCGGGGGGTGAGGGATTGGGGATCATTTTTCCAGGCCACTTACGTGTGCCCTCCTGCCTTCCATCCTGCCTGCTCGCAATCAGAGCCAACTGGAGTGAAGTACACTGAAGGGAGGGAGGAACTGCCATCCGCTGTCCCTTGCTGGGGACTGCCGGGCTGGTCTCCTCTCCTACAGGAAGGGAGGTGACGCAGCTCATCATCAAGGATGTGGACTGGTGGTGGGGGGTCACAAAGAGGGCAACACTGGGGAGGACAAGTCTGCGTATTACTAACAACCAAAAGATTCCTTTGAAGGTACCCATTTAGATAATAATTTTGAAGGAAAAGACCACGAACCTGCTGGCCTCCCCGAGGGTCGGGGGGGAGGGTGCGGTCACACAGTGGAACACAGGGAGTCCCCCCTCCCTCAGCCACCCTGCTGTCTCCAACTCGGGCTCACCTCTTGGGCAGCTGGAGAGAGCATGTTCTTCCAGTGGCCACCCCTCAGTTGCTCACGTGCTGAAAGGATAGACACCTTCTGCTGCAGAGCAGAGCCCCCAGGATGCCATCACAGGCGGGCGGTGCTCCCAGGACAGGGGGGGGAAGCAGATTCCCATGCTTTCTTCATGCTAAGCTTATCACTGAGCTGAAGGGAAACCATGCTCAAATGCCAACTTGGGTCGCCTTCCCTCTGAAGCTGGGGTAGCGGGTGTGGCGGTGACAACAGGTCATATGCCCAGCAGCCCTGCTTCTAGGGCCCCATGGCGCATACCCACACGCACCCCTTTACAACTTCTCTGAGAGCAAACCCATAGTGTCTAAAATGATGCACGTCAAACATCATGATGGTTCTAAAAAGAGGCTTGACTATAGTTATACAGTGGAGACAAATTAGCTATAGGAGGCCCTCTCCTTTCAAGGTTTGACTAGCAAGATAAAGTACCTTATTAAAATCTTATAGAATATTCATAAACTGGTACGGCACATAAAATGAACCTCAAAATAATACTTAGTAAGCATTGTATTTCCATAGCATGGACATTTTTCCTTTGTATTTTATAATTGTTTTTCAATTCTTATTACATTGAAAGTCCAACATTCCCATTTCATAGATATGGGGGTAAAATTCCTGCGAGTTTGAGTGAATGAGATGAGAAATCTGGTTTCACAACTCCCAGTCCAATAAACTCAGTACAGAGTGAGGGCTGACACGCCCACCACGCTCACCACCGTACGTGCCATCGAGGGTCCGAGCACGCACGCCCACAACTCCACCTGGCTGTTTCAGATGAAGAGAAGTGTGTGGTAAGAAGGCCTTGGAGAATCCTTCCAGCCTTGGGAGTGCTCCATCCCTCATCTCATGAAAAAACCTACCTTCAGCTTTCTGAAGAGCCCTCAAACCACAGAGACTAAGCCCCCAAATAAAAATAAAACTGATGTCAGCTCTGAGATACTAAAGTCATTCATCACCTACCTCCTTTCGCCCCTCCCCCGCGGGCTTCAGGCCTTCTTGGCCCTTCCCAGTTCTTCTGGGGTGCAGAGAAACCTGCCCACCGTGGCCAGTTACAGAGCCTCCTACCCGTCAAGGCTGCCTCCAGTGAAGAGCTCATTTGTGACCCGGGACATTCCACTTGTGGGAGAGAAAACAGACCCTTTCCATGTCTGTGATAAGGGGCCACTCTGGAAGGTTTTCTATCACATGAATAATCTAGATGACAGGTCATTACAATTTCTCCATAACACCTTATGCCAGTCCACAGTCACTCACGCAGCTTTCGAGAAAGATCAGTGTTCTGCCCACTGGACCACCCACGCTGGCCTGGGACATCTCTGTCCCATAGGTGGCCCTGGGCAGCGATGGAGGTGGACAAAGGAAGTATTCGAGACCACGTTCTGATCCTTTGTTAACATCAAAGCGACAGAACTATTCTATTTCCTCTCCAAGGCCCCCTTGCTGTGGAACGTGACACCCTCCCAGAGATGAAAGAGACAAAGCTAAGGGGAAGCAGGGAGCCAGGGAAAGTCTTACAAATCCAACTTGCCTCTTTTAGGAATAGAATCACTCATCGTAGCTGGCGTTAGTGCGAGGCATCTGCCAAATCTCAGCGTGACCGGGTCTCCCGGGCGCAGCTTGGTCCCACGCTGCGGCCTCATCTCCCACTCGTCTTAGGCTTTGGTTCTTCCTCCTCTTCTCTGCCTTGGTGTCCAGAAAGACTGGGGTGAGGTCCAGTTTGTTATCCTGCCTTCTCGGCCCTATTTTCCAGAGACATCGTTCTGTCAATGCCTCCCAGGAACCTTCCCCAGTGACGAGCCTCCGCCCAGAGGTCTGTATTTTGCCCTTTGGTGACATGCTGCTCATGTATATGGCACCAACAGGTGTGCAGACTGAAGCTCATACATGGAAACTCATATATGGTCACGCTTGTCACCAGTGGGGTCACCTGTAGACATTGCCAAGAAATGCCTCTTCTTCCCTCCTTCGTGCCCTCTGCAGACACTCCCTAAAAGCTGCCGCCCACATCAGAAATGCCTGCCTGCTTTTGCTTCTCTCTCTGCTTGCTCACAGCGTGACCTACCTGCTCCAGCTTAAATTCATCACACGGGCTCCCTGTGATGGTCGGGGGTATAATTCTCACTCTCTGGCAATGGAATTTACAGGTGACTTCTGATGTACCCAGATTCCAGAGTTATAGGAGAGAGGAACAAATAAAGGACATGGCTAAACCCGTTTATAGAGCAAGGGAAAAAACACAACCCAGGCAGAAGAAAACAGCCTTCTTTTCCCACTGACTGTCAAGTAACTATGAAGCTACTGCTAACATTTTAGAATTTATATCCATACCCGTGCACTTATATCCCAATTACGCATCGCCATGGGAACCAGGTATTTTTTACTAACTGTTAAGTAGGATAAAGACACAAAAGAAAGAAAAAAATGCCAAGATACAGATCTCTGGGTGTGGGTGTTTTCCCAGGTGGTGATTTAATGAGTTTAAGCTTTTGAGGGATAGTTTGTATTCGTTGTGGTCCCCTTCCTCGCACCAGACCTTAGCTCAGTGGCTCTTCATCTGATGGGGCATCAGAACCACCGGAGGCCTGTGAGCACCCAGAGTTCTGGCCCTCCCTCCCTGGAGTTTCTGATTCAGGGGGGCCCAGAACCTGCGTTTCTAACAGGTTCTGCCCGCCAGGGAACCACACTTTGAGAAATACCACTTCGCGTAGTGCTTTAAGATTCCGCAGAGAAGGACGCCTGTGGGTGAGATCCTGCCGTAAACGGTCACACTAACGCACGTGCACAGGCTTGACTTGGAAAGTCCTTCCTGAGCGCCTCCTTCACGTCACTGTTCAAAAGTCTAGCACTCAACTTAACGACACAGCTCTTCAGCCAAGGAAAATGTCCTGAAACATTCTGAAGGATCTCAAGTAGACTTACTATGAATCTAATTTAGGTTTAACAGGAAGCTTTTACAAGTTAATTAAACATCAACTGATTACTAAGACATATCCACTGAGGATTACTATGGAATAGTAAGTCTATATTTATGACACAACTGCTAACTCTAGTACTTAGCAGGTAATAACCAGCTGTCTCATTAGAGAGAAAGTGAACGGCTACGGAGGAAACAGTTGGTATGTGTGAGTACTTTTCATTGTCAGACTTGCCAGTGCATGGCAGCAGACCAACTTGATTTGGGATAACATTTTCAAGCTATTTTCCTTTTCCTGCCCTGTTTATTAAGTTGCTCCCTGACCAGTAGTGACTCCTACATACAAACCCTAACATGAAGCACACCCAAACCTAACCTGGATTTCTGGTCTCAGAGCACAAAAGAGTAACAACCACGACAACAAAACTATAAGAACCCCCTGCTGGGTCTCTTGTGCTTCGTGTGCTACATGCGTTAGCGGTGGCAGCTGTTCTCCAGTGGGTGGAATCAGGGCCCAGAGGGATCAGGGAGCTGATCAAGACCCCACATGAAAGTCAGCGGTAGCGCGAAGGCGAAACCAGGTTGGGTGGCCCCACAGCTCTTACGCGTTGTCATAAAGCTGCAGTGAACATTGAACAGTTTAGGGTTGATAAAATCGTTCCGATATTTTGCTGGAGATTTTCACGTGGCACATACTAGAACGATTTGATGTAGCACATACAGAACGTTCTTTATGATTTTCAAATAAAAGACTTGAGGCTCAATGAGGATGAGAGAGTTGTACAGGTTCACAGAGCAAGTTCATAGAAACCAAGACTCTAACTATACTACAAAGTCCCCTCTAAACTATAACTCCTTTTGTGTGACAGATTAGTATGCTTCACTCAGTAAGTTAAAAGGTATTTACTAAATGTTCTCTATGTGCTAAATGCCAATAAAGCATGTTTGCTGATAACTTGTATTATTGGTCAACCTGAACGATACGTAGTTGTAGAAGATGAAAGATGGCCACATATTCTTTGACACTCCTCCCACTGAGAGAAAGGGGCTATTTGTCTTCCCATAGGCTCTGGGCTGGCCTGTGACTGCTTTGGCTGAGAGGGGTGGGAGGGAAGGACACTAGGCCAGTTCTGGGCATAGCCATGAGAAGGACTGGTGCCTCCCTCCATGGTCTCCTGGAGCTGCCATGTAAGAGTCCGATGGCATCTGCCATAGGGCGTATGGGGAGGCCCTGAGATGACATGATGACATGGCCAGCCTTCCAACAGCCAGGGTGCCAGGCTTCTGAGAAAAGCCTTCTTGGCCCCCCGGCCAGCCTAACTACCAGCTGAATAATTCTAGGCAATTCCAGCCAGTGCAACCTGGAATGGAAGAATCACCCAGCCGAGTCCTGCTCAAATCCTTTACTCCTCAAATTATGAAATGTAATAAAATTGCTCATGTTTCAAGTCACTACATTTTCAGTTAGCTCATTATGCAGCACTAGGTTAGCAGAAAAAAACTTATTACCTAGAAGTGGTATGCTGCTGTGCCAACATTTACAACAAGCAGCAGTGGGTTGGGACATGGTGGAGAGAGAGGTCTGAAAGGCTTTATAAGACCTGTTTGTGGAGAGGAAGGACAGAGAAATTGTTATTGGAGGCTGAGAAAAAAATGACCCATGTTATGTAGGGCGAATGATTCCATGAAACCATCCCTTGCCGTAACGTGGAAAACAGAAGGTATATCTGAACCCATGAAGTGGGCTGAGGCTTCCCAGGAAGCATATAGAACTCATCTTCTGCCTGTTAATGATGAAATTCGAGAAGACAAAGATGAATCAGACAAGGAACTGTTCTTTTTTTTTTTCCTTAGCAGAACATAGAGGAAAATATAAAGGAGCCCGGGCTTGTTAGGTTTGAAAATAAAATATCCCTATCCTTAGTTTCTCCAAGCAGAAGATTCTGAAAGGAAAAAATGGCTTCAGAGCAAAGATCAAATCCATGGTGTTAGTGCAAGATTGTTTGTGAAGACCTGGGAGCATCTAAGGGGGTGTCTCATAGATGGTTTCAGATAGAAAACGCCCTGCCCAGGATACCCAAGACGGGCCTCGCAGACCTTCTCTATGAAAAAGCATGGCCTCCAAGTATCTTAAGGGCATGGTTCCAGAGCAGCTTCCCACAGAGCTGAAGATAAAGAAAGCTTCACGACGCAAGTCCTTGAGTCTGTGAGTGTTGAGAAAAAGAGGAGCTCGGATGAGCCCAGCCTACCAGCTGACGCTCCCAGGTCTCCGGTGCACGAGTGAAGCCATCGTGCAGCCTCCAGACACCACGTGAACTCTACATGAAACTGAAGAATTGCTGGGCCAAGGCCTGCCCAAATTCTTGATTCACACAACTGTGAGATGTGATAAAATGGTTGATATTTTAAGCCACTAATTTGGGAGGTCATTTGTTACGTATCAAATGATTACAATTATTATGATATGAATTTTCACAGTAAATAAGAAAACCATCCGAAAGCATCAAACAGTAATTTCATCACATTTTATGTGCTCAAAACTGCAACAGTTTCCACCAAGATATGACCTGCTACTAACCACCTAGTAAACAAATCCAAGAGTTTCTTATATTTTCTTCAGCAATAAACACTGTTGACTTTATCCTCCTTTACGAAATTCCTCTTGACTTCCACTGCACATAATAGACTTATAAAAATCTCTTAACCATACTTTTGTAAATGGCTATCATTTGTGTCTTTCAATTTTCACTTCCACCACTCTAGTTTGAACCATCTCTTACCTAGACTGTTGTAATTGCTTTCTAACTACTGTCTCTACTTCCAGGATGTTCTAAACCTCGTGCCAGATAAATTTTCCCAAAGTGCCACTCTGATCATATCCAGCCTTACCTCCTACACCAATCAAAATGCACTACTCACCATTCCCCAAATATACGTCCCCTGGATCCCTACACACTCCATTCCTTCTCATAGAATAACATCTTTTCCTCACCTAATATCCATCCTGGTCATTGAAAACCAGTGCCATTCTGATCTGATCCCTAAAACCCTACTGTGCTGCTGTTTTCCTCACCGGGGAGGTATGGATTTGACCCCCCAGCTGAAAGTCAGTCTCCCAGACTCCCATGGTTTGGGCAGACTGGTTTTGGGTCACATGTGCCCGATAGCCAAGTGATTAATTTATACATTTGTCTTGTACCAGATTACATGCTTCTCAAGGTTGGGGACTATATCCCACCTGTGGGGTATACAGAAAGTTAATTGAATACACTAGGGAAGATGGAATTTCCCCTCAAAAAACGTTATGTGCAGCAAAAAGACAAGACTAACACAATGAACAATTAAAGAACAAAATAGACAAGATATAATGAACTTCTAAGTTACATGGTAAGACTCTAAGCACTTGAGGAAGTTTGGAGATGCAGAGTGCTATCTTTGAGAGTTGAAATCATCAAGCAAACCTCGAAGTATGAGGCAGAATGTGCACTTGGGATGTCAGATTGTGGGGAGAGAAGTGGAGAGAAAGGAAGCCACTGAAGACGAAGAAATCATCGTGAGCAAAGACAGGTGAGAATAAGCAGGAGGCAGTCACAGAAGAGGGAACAGATGGGCTGCAAGTAATTCTCAGGGAATTCCATTAGTTCAGATCATTCTGCAAGACCAGGCTACTCTCCTAAGATAAGAAATCCTTATTATTTGTGTGTGTGTGTGTGTGTGTGTGTGTGTGTGTGTGTGTGTGTGTCCTAACCAGAGTCTTAAGATCTTTGACTATAAAATCATAAAAATGTTTCCCAGACCAGAAACTGGGACGTACAAGGGTGAAATGTTTAATCCAATACTGTAGGAAAATCAAGGAAATATTATTACCCTGCATACTAAAGTTTTCGGCAAGTATTTCCCCAACTTGTAAGAATCACATACGGAAGACTTGACCACTCCCACAGTTTTATGGATCGCCAGAGGCCCAGTCCCTTCTCAGTTTGAAGAACCAACATCATCTGTTAAATGGACAAGAGGGTATCTGGAAGAAAAGGACGCGTGCTGAGGTAGAAACCTCAGTGCTCATCTGTATTAGGTGCTGCTCTCCTGGGCCCTGGGAGGGTGATGTCCCCTGCCATGCTTGCAGTGAGGCGGGACTTGGGGCCAGCTCTGCTAGGCATCGCTAGTGAACACCCCCCATAATCTCTGCCATGGTGGTCACAGAAGCTGGTGATACGGTGGGATTGCCTCGAGACTGAAGTGGTGTACACCCTTGAGCCACCATGTGGAACAGAGTGGCCTTGAGAGTTACCGAGACCTACAGCGAACAATGTGTGTGAGAAAAATCAACATGTTTGCTGAGCACCCGAGGGTTCGAGGCTATTGCTGCAGCAGAACTGGGCCTATGCTGACTAATTCAGTAACAATTTAGTTACATGTGTTTCCTGAACAAAGTGTTCTTACCCTCATTTTAGAGACAGTGGATCTGTGACTTGTGGGGGGGTTGAGTGAGTTGCCCCAGACCCCAGTACCTAGTGTAGAACAAATCCAAGCTGACACTAGCTATCTGACTCTGAATCTCTGGGGTTGTCACCTGTGCTGTCCTTTCTCCCAAGAAAATAAAATCTTCCACAGGTTATGGCTACTACCTGGAAAAGCAGGCTGCAAAATGGAAACATATTCATAACGTATATTCAATAATAGGGTGTCTGTAACAGGGACAAACCCTCACTCCACCACTCTGTCGACCCATAAAATAAGAATTTCCACCAACACCTCCACCCTCTCGGTGAGTTGGAGCAGAAGAAGCTGCCATCTCTCCATCGCTTCTCAGTTCTTTCCTGAGGAGAGTAAGAGGATGTATGTAAAAAGTGGGAGCCTGACAACCATTGGTCCCTGTTTCTCGGAGAGTTGGGGTTAAGGAATTAAGGGGAGCTGCTCATGAGGACCTTCTTCTGCTCTCCCTGGTGTCCCTCCAGACCAGTTGACCCCTCAGACTTGAATTTAAGGTCCCCATAGCAGATCCTATACATCTGCTGGGTCCATAGTCAGCCCGTAAACTCAGTTTAGGGGGAAAAGGTGTAGGAAGCTCATTTTGGCCTCACGTGTAATCCTGCTGTACCCAGTTTTTCCAGTAAAGAGCAAATTGGAGCCCCCTCTGATTCTGTATCTCTTCCAATAGTTCAGAATTCAGAGGGGTAAAAACACCAACTCCCTCTAAACCCTCCAACACCATCATCCTGAAAGAAAGAGCAACAAAAGTAGTGCTGCATGTGAAACATCAGCTCAGTCAGCTCAGAGAACAGAAACAACACGGCGTGCCAACAGTTCCTCATGTCAAGTTCCTTGACTTCCTCTGAACAGGACTTGGGATCGGCAACCCCGCCCCGAAATAAATAAAGCTCAGGCTTGACATTATCAACTCGTTTCACTATGTTCCGGGGCTCATGTTTATCCTCTCCCTTCTTTTTCTTCCGTTCTTCTCCGTGTGTCCAGGGGAAGTGGCTTTCCACAGGGACCCCGGGCGCGACTGCCGTGCCCAGCGCTAACACCAGCCCTGGAAACGGCACTGACTGCTCAATCACGGCTTCGGAAACAAGCTGCAAAGCTGCAGTGCCTTTGAGGAGCCAGATGGCAGTAATGTGTTTTCATGGTTACCTTTAGAATAAGAGAACAATGCAACAGATCTCGACCCACAGAGAAGGAAAAAAAGAGCAGCTTCTTAGCGACCACAGCCTGTTGGTCTCCATCTGCTCCCCAGCGTGCTGAGGTCTCTGCCCAGAGCTGCTGGGGTGCCCCCCATTCAGGTTAGCTTCTCCACTGTGAGCTGAAGCCCATGACTCCCCACCCCCAGGCCTGGCACCATCCATTGCTTTTCCCAGTCTTGCTCTGCTGACTGGCTCTTTCTCCAGCCTCTAAACCTGCCCGACTTGCTCCCATCCAGGCATGAGGACAAGAAAATGCCTCCCCTGTCGGTTGCCACTGCTCCTCTGCCCTGGCCAGCTGCTTAGAGAGCCACCCGCACACCCCGATTCCTACCCCCTTCCCTGCCACACAGTCTGCAGTCCCATCACCGCTCACACAAACTTCTCTCTCCAACCATCTCTGAAGATGGCCTCTACTAGGTTGAATAGTGTCCCCCCAAAATCCACGTCCACTCAGAGCCTGTGAGTGTGGCCTGATTTGGAAGTAGGGCCTTCAAGATATCATCAAGTAGGATGAGGTCATTAGGGTGGGCCCTACTCCAATATGACTGGTGTCTGCATAAGATGGGACACAGGGAGAAAGCCACACGGTCATGGAGGCAGGGGTGGGAGGGATGTGTGTACAGGCTGGGGAAGGCCAGGGACTGACGTCACCACCAGAAGCTGGGAGAGGCGGGGCGATTCTTCCCTGCAGCCTTTGGAGGGAACATGGTTCTGCTGACACCTTGATTTTGCACTTGTGGACTCCAGAACTGTGAGAGGATCAACTTCTGGTGTTTTAAGCCGCCTGGTTTCTGGTCTTTGTTACAAAGACCTGGGGAGCCCTAGGGAGCTAATACACAGCCTCTTCCAGCCCTTATCCTAACCACTCCTTTGCAGAACTTTGCACTCCTTCCAGCTCCATCCTTCCTGAAACCCCCTTCATCGTGATCTTTACAAGATGACGTCCCAGTTTTCCTCCTCCTCTTTGACGGCCCCTGTGTTTTTCAGTGTTGGTGTCCCCACAGGTCTTTCCTTACCCCTCTCTTCTTCTCACTCTACTCTTTCCAAGCTGAGCTCATTTACCTCCTATACACGACTCCAGCGTCTGTACCTTTCCTCTCCCTGGAGCTCCAGGCCCTGTTTCCAAACCCCAGGCTTCTCCACCACATATGCTACTCAGCCAACTGTAGACTCATTGTTTGTTACGTTCATTTGTTCTGAAACAAAGTCGGGTCTCATTCCCCCTCCTCTGCGATACAGTAAACAAAGCTCATTGCCCCGCCACTGCCCTGTCCCAACCTGCTCCTTTTCAATGTTCTCTACCAGTTAATGGCATCAAAAGCCACCAAGTCTTCCCCACTGTGCACTGAAATCATCTTCCATTCTCTCCTCTTTTCTCATCCCCATTGTCATTGCCTGATAACCTGTCTTCAATCTCTCCTGAAGAGACTACAATAGTGGCTTCTATCCCATGTACTATTGCTACTTAGAAGAAAAAAAAAATCCAAACTTAGTGGCATAAAACAGCAAGCATTTTACCAAGCTTCTGTGAGGTCTCAGGTAGGAAGACGCAGGCTGGGATGGTTGAGGGCTGCAGTCATCTGATTACTCCCTGATGCTTACATCTGAGACTTGGTCCTATGCGTCCCCTGCAGGCCTACACCTGCTTTCTCCTGTGGCTACACGGGCTTCCTCGCAGCACGGGGCTGGATCCCGAAAGTGAGCATCTTCAAGATCACTAGGGAGAAGCTGCAGAGCCTTTTACTGCCACGTCTCATGAGTCACGTCGCGTCACCTTTGGTAGAGTCACAAGTCTACCCCATTCAAGGGGACAGAGTATACATGTCACCTTTCAACTGGAGAAGTGGTAAAGTCAAATTGGAAGAAAATGTTGTAGGACGGTTGACACTGTGTGTGCCAGAAAATGCCACCTGCTATAGCTTCCTGACTACCTTGCCCACCTGAGGGCCTCAACCTCGACCCAGATGTCCTCTGTCACGTGCCCACATTATGTGTCGCTGTTGCCTAACAACACTTGATAAATCCACTTACGACAAAACAGATGTGAAAGCTTTCCTGTTGCTTGTGGGCTGGTTACTTTGCTATTGGCTCTCAGCTCTCATTCACCACCCCCTTTAAACTGTCCCACGGTGTGGGGTTGTCATGCTGTATGCCCCATTTCCCAGAGTCCCTTGCCAGCTGCCTCCTGTTAGGTTCTCCTGAGTTTCTAGAAGACACCAGAAAGAAACTGAGACAAACAGGTGGGGACAGAATGAACCTCCTCTCCCCTGTCAGCATCATTTCAGCAGCGGCCCTTTGGCCTGGCGGTGACAGTAGGTTCCAGTTTTCAACTTCTGTCTGTACTGCCAGAAACAGCCTCATTGTGCCCCTCAGGGACCCTAGAAGCAGCAGGGTCATGACACTTCCTCGGGAACCTGAGCCCCAACTCCACAGAGCCCTTCCCCCAAGCATCCAGGCCCTTCCCTTGCTCCCCCAGGGTGGCACCTGCTTCCGGAAATCGTACATCAGGGCTATTTTTGGCCCTTTCAAGTCAATACCTATCAGATCAATCCCCTGTATTAAACTCCCTCTTTTAAAATACCCAGTGTGTGTGGACTCTAAAGCACTGAATAAATGAGCAAAGTAGACAGAAAAATAAAATTCAAATAAAATACCCAGTGTGGTTCCTCTTTTCCTGATTAGACCCTGACAGCTAGAGCACACAGAACCTTCCATGAAGGGACAGACATGTAAGACCTTCCATAAATGGCCACAATCCACCCTTCAAAACCTGCGTCCCAGGCTTCTCCCCACAAAGCTCTCTGCATTCTGGCCGCAAGTAGTGTCTCAGGTTTTCCCCCAAACCCTACATTTAATTCACACCCTGTGACTATGTACAAACTACACTGTGAACTTCACGAGGGGAGGAAGTGTGTCTTACTCACTTTCATCTCTTTCCTTCACACCTCCTCGCTTTCCTTACTGCTCCTCATGCAATGTCTGACAGATAACAAATGTTAGTTTAAGGAACACATAAAGTTATCAACTCATCCATGATATGATGGAGAAGTGATTTATTGAGTGGATCTCTGACACTGGGCACAGACGTGTGGGATGGACGCTGAGGGTTGGGTCTCACCTGAGCCTCACACACCACGTCATCAAGTGTCCTCCCATTTGTCCTATAGATTAAGGGAGGCATGACTATAACCTTGAGGTGTTTTTTGTATATTAACCAGGAAATCCCAGGAGGTCCAGGCATGAATCTGAGCTCCAAGTACTTTAATATGCTCATTGTAGTTGTGACATCTGATTGACATGCGCCCAACCACAGCTCTCCCTCCAGTACACAAGGGGAAATTACTGTGATCAAACAGTATAATGGGTGGTACAGATGACATTATGATAGCACTGAGAATTAATCTTGTCCCTTTTGCCAAGGCATCCAGATGCCCCCCTAAGTTTAACATCAGAAACCTGTAAGGGCATCTGGTCAACAATCCTCGGACATAGTGTCTCAGACAAGAAGCTGGAGTGATTTTCTCAGCCCCACCAGAAGCCTAAATGAGGTACCAGGAATATCTTAGCCTCAGAGAGATAGGAAGGAAGAAGGTTTCCAGACACTTTACATTAGAAATGAGTCATCTTACAAAACCAACTTCGCCTTTCATTTGGTTCTCTGGCAAAAACAAATAAGCAACACTAATACTACTAATACCAAGTACTCCATACTTCATTTGTCTTTCACTCTTCTCCAAACAGGTAAAGACATTGCCTTCCCTTTAGCACGTTGCAGTTCAGGCTCATTTGGTTGCAAGGGACAAAAATTCCCTCTAGGTGGAGGAGACAAGAAGGTGTTTATGTGGGGAGTGATGAGAGACTCCTTCTGGAACCCCGAGAATGACTGCTGTAAATGGCAGCTGTACTCTGGCTGCAGAAGGAGGCAGAGTAGATCCAAGCAGACCCGGGACCCCCGGAAGGAGGATGTGCTCTTCACCCCAGCGTGCCACCATTTTCCCATCAATAGTCACAGAAGCACCCGCATCTCTTTTCTCTTACTACTGACAGTGCTTTCTTTCCTTCCAGTTCGAGGTCTAAGAAAGAAGGAATTGGATCAGACCAGCTCGTCATCCTGTGGTGTGGACCGGCTGCCCTGAAGTGTCGGGTGTTCATATCTTGTCAGCTGGGGGTTAAGTGTAAGATGCCGGCGTGTTTGTCAGGGGTGAGAGCGGTAAACTAGGCAGAAGGAGCTGGGGGACTGTACCTAAAAAGCATCATCAATTTGGGGGAAATTATTTTTCAACTGAAATACACATTGTATAAATTTATCTTATTATCATATTTCTTCCCCAATTCAAATTTCCATATATCAGTTTATCTTGTAAATATGTAAGGCGTGCCTTGTGCTGTAGCAACAAGTCAAGCCACCTAGAAGCTTATTTTCATGTATTTGGAAATATAAATATAAGGCCATCGCACTGAGAACCTTGTAGCCTAGTAACACTGGAGACTATGCAGAGAGGGCTGCAATGGGAAGGGGATTGGTTTTGTGTAAGGACCCGAACTCTCCTGGAAGAGAGAGAGGGCGAGAATTTGCTTTTTCAGTTGTATGTTTTGTGAGGTTCTCTGACAGTCAGAGACACTCCCAACCAAGTCTGCACCGAAAGCAAATGACACCAAAGGAAGGAGAGTAGACGACTCGCCAGGTGCCCTAATGCAAAACAAGGACCTAACATTTCAGGGTTTGGAGTTAAATCTGGAAGCACCTTGAGACTCAGCCATCCAGGACGGTGGTTTGGGGATGACGGCCACAGTGTCTGTGTGAACTTACAGAGCTTCAGTCATGACATTCAAGAGTGAGCCATTCGGGGGACTTAGGTGCCCACTGAATGGCAAGAGAAACGACTGATCACTTTTAAGGAGAACCAAGATGGAAGGCCTGCCTGAGTCAGTGCGGTCACCTCTTGAACGGATAAAAGTTATTCCTCCTCCCATAACCCTGGCCTTCCCTGTCTCTCCCTGGCACATCCTACATAGCGTTCAAAACTCGACTCAAAAGTATCCTGACCATTGAAGCCTGTCCTAGCTTCCTCCTGTGCCACCAAATTCTGAGGTCACTTGGTTCAACTAACCAATTGTAATCATCCACTGGTGAGTCTGTCTCCCCCGCTAAGCTGTGATGAGATATTCATGGCACTCTCAATAGGTAGAATAAATAAATGATCTAATTGACGTTTTATGGAGTTGAATATAGCTTTTCATTTTAAAGGATGGGCTAACACTACACTAGGTTGAAGTACTATTTTACTTCCAGTGAAATTCTTCGAGTCTTCTGAACAATTTAATGTTCTTCCCAGCAGGAGCTCCTAAATATGAAAATAGACACTGTCCATTGGAACTGGGGAACCCCCGTCACTGACCAGGTGGGTTCCTTTCACAAACATGGGTTCCTACTTCTCATGGCAAATGATGAGAATATTTATTAAATGCCTGCTACAGGTCAGGATATGCTGGACCATCAGAAACCTGTAAGATACCGTGAGGAAACGAGGTGCACCCAGCAACACGGAGCGGCTAAGTGACAGAGAGTGGCTCTCCTTCCAGCTCTGCCCACCCGCCAGCTGAGAAGACACTCCTTTCTCGCCGCTCTCCTTCAAGCGCCTGTCAAGTCCTCGACAAACCATCCCTGGTTGCATCTAAAATCTTCCCATTTGAAATGTTATGTGGATGAACATTAGACAAACCTTCAGTCACGCTCTGCTCCACTGCACTTCCGCGTACCTCTCCTTCCGAGTTTCCCCAGGGCTCCACGAATCGTTGTGCAGTCTCTTTCAGAACAGCTGTGTCTGAGCACTCGTGTCCTATCCTTGAAGGATGGAGTGAAAATGGTGCATGACCCATTTCCTCTCCTCTTGCGCTGCCAAAAACACATTTCTTAGGCCTGGTGTTTTGTTTCAATCCAGAAACCAACACTTTTTTCAAGGTAGGGCTGGATGTGAGAACTAGAGTAAACGTGTTACTGCAGGGAGCAAACCAGGTCTCTGATTCATGCATCGGGGCGGTCTGTCCCCACCCAGGAAGGAATATGCACTTTTGATGACTTTTAAGTTCCTGAGGTCTCAGTTACCCCTCCTGTAATTTGGGGAACTGCTCTAACACAAAGATAGACACGTATTGGGTTTCACTGGAACTTTTTCCAGCCTCCCTGTCCCGTGCCACCAATTTCAAAAATAAGTAACTTTCTTCCTCAAAGTTTTGATGCCCTTAGAGAGCTCAAGCTTGATCAATCTCCAAAATACAAATAAAATAGTTTGAACAGAAAATTTTGAAAGGAGCACAAAGGAGTGGAGAGAGCGTATTTACAAATTCCTTTCTTTGAGACCTGCTTGCATAGCATTGTTAGAATGTTATTAAGGAAAGATCGTTTCTTTCTGCAACAATTAAAGTTGCAGGTTAACCTTAGGAAAGACGAAAATGAATCTGGCCCCAGAAGTGACAAGAATCAGACCCGAAATCAAACGATCCCGAATCTTCGGCTGTTCAACTTGCACACAAGCACACTCAACCCTCGTAAACACGTGAGAGTCAACAGAAGACTAGACAGTATTAGATTTCTTCTACTTTACAATGAAACCACTGAATTAGACTTAAAATCTAACTTCACCAACACCATCCTTTCCCTCAAACTCCAATCCAGTTTGTGTGTCCTCCCCCGGAGCCCTTCCTTCCGAGGGAGACCGTTAACTCGGGAAGTGCCGCGCGTCGTGACGTGTTCAACGCACCGGGCGCAGTAAATGTCAGGCCCTGCCTGGAGCTGCCCTTTTCTTCAACTAGTCACAGCTGCCACAGGCATTTGCAGCAAAATTGTGAGACATCCAGATCTGCCCTCTGCAACGGAGGCTGCACTCGCTGGCGTTCTAGCGGGGCTGCCGGACGAAGCAGCCGTGCGCAGACACAGGGGCCCCGGGTCCCACCCAGGGCACGTCCTACCCGATGTTCTGAGCCGGGACACGGCTCCGCGCTGGAACCGTTCTCAACACCGCGCTTCTCCTCCGCATTGAGCTCGGGCTGCCTGAGGACCCGCATGCTGCCACTTGCTATCGCAGAGAAAGAGAATTAGCAGACTTGACTGCATGGAAATGGGCCCCGAATTTTATTCCAGCCACTTCTAAAAGGTCACGTTTGTTTGTTTGTTTGTTTGTTTGTTTGTTTGTTTGTTTGTTTGACAAAAGTGAAAAAAGGATGGGACACAGAGAGGGTATCAGAGCATTACCGTGTTGGGGCCTGGCGATTCTGGACGAGGACTGCTCTGGTCCCGTTATTCCTATACGTGCGCGACCCCTGCTTACTGTGAATGGACATGGGCAGGGGGGTTACTGCAGAATGATTGCGCCCAGGTAAAACACACACATACACACACACACTCACTCATGCTTTCTTAATCTTGGGGAAAGGCAGCAAATTTTAATTTAGAAGAAAATGATTTAAGCATCGCAGTTGAAGGAACAACATTTTGAAGTTACTCATTAGTATAAATATTACCGGTTTGTTACCGCAATCCTAACGTCTCCAGCTATGTTGTCTTCTAGGTTTAAAAGCAGTAATTAGCACCTCAGTAAGAAAAGCAAGTCTGGCCACCACAGCAGGAAGGCAACCCCTTGCAATCTGGCCCAAAGAAACACTAATCCTTCATATCCACAAGCCAAGTGCTTCTGGTGAGCGAGCATTGCACGGGCTCTGGTGGCGCCTGCGAGAGTCTGGTCACAGCCCTGTGGGGAGGATGTGGGGTTGCCTGTAACGCAAACACGGGTGTTCTACGTGCTGGAACACGTGCGCTGTCCGCAAAGCTGCTGGAGCTCCGGACAGAACGCGCTCCTTCTGTCTGGCCGGGCTTCCGCGCCGGGCCTGGGAGGGCGGGAGGATTCTCACAGGAGGTGCGAGGGCTGCAGGGAGCCTCTGAAGAGAGCAGTACGTGCGGGGCAAGAGGGCCATGACGGCTGTAGGCACACCAGAGCACAAAGTAGGTGTCACGGTGTGTCTGCAGGGTCCTACCAGGGGAGCAGAACCAGTACGACACAGGCAGGAAGAGGTCGAATCAAGGAACTGGCTCATGGGATTGTGGGGCTGGCTAAGCAAGTCTGAGATCCACAGCAGGACGGAGAGAATCGCACGCACGGGCAGAAACCTGATAATGGCACTTGGTCAACAGGAAAACCCCCCATATTTGCGTCTTCAACTCTAGGTGCTGGATAGTATTGTTTCACTTAGGAAAGAATTAATTTACCATCTTGAGTCTTTGTATAGAAATCCCAAAGCAAGTCCCACAAGCTTAATACCACATCCAGAGATTAAAATCCCCTCTGTTCATGACTTTTTTTTTTTTCGTGGAGTTGGGTTTCTCCTGGTTTTTCTCCAGTGGTAGCTTTAACTGAAGCAATAGATGCAGCAGCTGATACCTTATATTAAAAGAGCAGCCTCACCACGTTGGTACGGCTGAGGGATTTTATTTTACAAAACCCATAACCAGAAAACATTGGCTCTGCCTTTTGTACTAGAGATGTGATGGAATTAAAGGATTCAAGGTTGCAAAGCCTTCATGAATAATTTAGAATCCTTGAGTCCCAGCAAATACTCGCCTCGCTTTCTGTGTGTCGGTATTGGGCGCTGACATTTGAAGAAGGTTCAGTGGTGCTGAGCGCCACTTAATTCAGGATCAGCTTCAGCAGCAAATGCAAACGCTGGTTTCAGCGGCTCTGTGTCACCTTCTGTCTAAAATCTCAGAATCCGTGCATTTTCAATATGATGGGCTCTATACAATTTATTTTAACGAACGCTTAATTGACATTCACTAAGCGCATCCTAAATAATGACTCATTTTTCGCCTCATAACAAACCTGTTAGGGAGGAGCCCTAATTACGCTCCTTTTGCAAATGAACTATTAGGTTGGTGCAAAAGTAATTGTGGCTTTTGCAATTAGTTTTAACCTTTTAAACCACAATTATTTTTGCACCAACCTAATAACAAAACACAGGGAGATCGAGTTCCTCCTCCAATCCACATGCAAGAGAGGTGCAGCTGGGATTAGGTGCCAGCTCTCTGGCCTGGGCTCTACTCTCAGCCATTACGCCACCTGCCATATCAGCCATGGAAAGAGTAGCAGTGACAGCCAAGGGGTGCCACAGATTTCCTGCTACATGTTGAGGAAGGGGCAAGACATTGGGTGGATCTCGGCCCAATTTGGAAAATCTGTTCTCTGCTTGAATCCCCACTACCAGTCGTCTTCCCACCAACCTGTGAACAAGAGAAAATGTTCTCCATTACCACAGCATGGCCACACAATACAACACTCAAGAGTCACTGCCAAAGTGGCTGATGAGATCTCTGTCCCCCTGCAGAGAAAGAGGCATTCCCAGGGCTGAAAGGAAATAGTGGGGCCACTGACAGCCCATGTTACAGGAATAGCCTCAAGGACACCATTGGGAGACACTTAAATTTCTGAATAAATGTTGAATATTTACGCCTATGGACTCTGACATTTTTCCTAAAAGGTCATAAAGGTCCTCAGATGACAAAGTAACCCTCTAAGTGGCAATCCAGGTGGAAAATAGAGAAAAGGCTTGCCACCTTAGTCTGAACAAAACAAGGAAAGGAAGGGGTTCCCAGACCAGCCGGGGCGGTAGCCTTCCCCGGCCTGGCTGTGGGTTTTCATCCATTCCTTGGTATGAAGGATTCAGAAATTTATGCCAGACTACATGTGATCTGTTACACAAGAGGACTAGTTATCATGAAGTTGGTACAGGAAGGAAAGCTGGGTCAGTGTATTCACATAAAACTGAAACCAGACTCTCACAATGATAAAAACCAGTTGACTGGGGTTTATCTTGAACTGAAAATCATAAAATCAAATTTTTTTGTTTATATTTAAAATCATTTTAGGTTATTATTAGACAAAATATACAAGTATTGAGAGAGGGAGGTGTCGCAATATGACATCCTACATTTTATATTCAGCTTCCTCAGTGTAATCAGAAGAGGCTTGGTTTTGCAAAAATGTACTAGAGCGCTTCATCAGTGCTTCTAACTGTCCCTCATGAGCTTCTCAAACACTGTCCTTGCCAATTTCTGCTCTTCACTTGTTAGCTGGAATACCCCTCTCAGAGTCTAGCTTTTCAAGGATGATGCACAAGATTTGAATACGTCTCTTACATCACTGTCACTAAGTTCATATAATTCTGTCTCTGTTGCAAGACCCACAATTTCACATTGCAAATGTTTTGGATGCATTTGCACAGCAATGTCTGATGTAATAAAGACAATGATAACAAACAAAGTGGGTTACCATGAAGACTGGTCATTCTTCGTTGATTACTGACTATTTTTATGTTAATAATGACTTTTCTTTTCTCTAAGCAGACTAGCACATGAGGAAACCAAGTTAATAAGAGCAGAAAATAAGGACCTCTGTGACACTCCCCTACAGATCCTTTTTATTTTCATCATGATCGCCTGCAATAGAGAAGTTCTAGAACAGTTACACTCTGCTCTCAGGATCACATGACCCTATCCCCCAGTACCTCTAGTACCTTCTATTTTCATTAAGATAATCAATGGAGTGTACTCAAAAGCAAGCAAATACAGAACTATTAAAATAATATATATAATACTCCTTTTTAAATCTTTTTTTATTTAAGTATAGTTGGTACACAATAATATATTAGTTATGTTAATCTCAGGTGTATAATATAGTAATTTGACATATTTATATCTTACAGTGAGCTCACCCCACTAATTCTAGTACTTGTCTGTCACAATGCAAACTTATCACAATAATATTGGCAATTTTCCCCTTCACCTTTTCACCCATCCCTCATCCCACCTCTGGCAACCATCCCTTTAGTCTCTATTTCTATGAGTCTGTTTTTGTTTTGTTTTGTCTGTTTGCTTGTTTTGTTTTGTTTTGTTTTTAGATTACACATATAAATGAAATCATATGGTATTTGTCGTACTCTGTCTGACTTATTTCACTTAGCATAACATAGCTAGTCTGGCAAGAATTTAAGAAAAAGTTCTCACATGCCAAAAACGACAACAAATCTTAAATAAAAGTTGGTAAGCAAAGACTAAGGCTGGAAGATGCAGTAGTCTGCTAATCTCTGGGGCTGTGCAGAGAAAACAGAAAAGAAAGGCTAGGATATCAGTAAGGCATTATATCTGACTGAGACCATCACATAATAAACACCAGAACCCTTAGAAAACAACATTCACAAGGAGACAGTATGAAAAGACTCTTCAATGTTGGTCCTGAATGGAGGGGTTGGGGGGCATTCCACTCGGAGGATGTCTCGCCACATACCAGCCCTCTGTGCATTTGGGGCCAGAGTTGTCCTATCTGTGTGGCTTCCATGACTCCTAGTGTTTGTGTCCGCAGGCACAGGGCAAAACCCTAAACCTAGACCTCAAGAATTCTGAAATATAAATTTCCAAGCACTATCATTCACAATTCAAAATCAGGCAATACGTACAAGTATACAATCCACTGTGCAGAAGAATCAACAGAAGGAATATACCAAAAACAAACCCACAAAGGAAAAGAATTTAGAATTATCAAATACAAAAATATGAAATGCATGTTTAGCATGTTTCAATAAATTAAAAAAGATATCAAAATTATGATGTAAAACTACTAAAAATGTCATTAAGATTTGAAAAAGAGCCAAATAAATCTACTAAAATTGGAAAATGTAAAAAATAAAATAATGTAATAAACAAAAAAATAACAAAGATGGATTAAAACAGAAGATTATACATCTTTAAAGAGACAGAAGATTATACATCTTTAAAGAGATCATCAGTGAACTGGAAGATATATTTGAAGAAATGCCTCAGACTGAATCACAGAGATATAAAGGGGAAAAGGAAATAGTAACAAGGAATTGAGAAACATGGTGATATAATCAATCATCCAAGTAATTTTTGAAGGAGACAATGCAATGGGGAAAGAAGAAATATTTGAACAGATACTGGTTGAGAATTTTTGTAAATTGATGATAGATATAATTCTTCAGATTCAGGAAACCCAAAAAATTCTAAGTAGGAAAATAAATACTAAAACACTAGAGAACAATAGCATATTAGTTAGGAAGAGCATGATTGGAATTAAGGCAGTATAAGGTTCTTGTGTTCTATAGGAATAAAGTAAATATATTAATTGACTTTAGATTGTATTAACTTAAACATATTTTAATTTATTAGGGAACCACTATAAGATAATATATTACTTCCAACTAGTGGAAGGAAAAAATTATAATAAGGAAAAGGAAGAAAATCCCAGTCAATCCAAAAGTAAGCAATAAAGAAGAAAAGTACTAAGAAAAAGGAGAACAGATAGGAAGCACATAAGATGTTAAAAATAAATAAAATATATGTATATATCAATAATAACAATAAATATAAATGACTCAAACTCATCAGTGAATAGGCACAGATTGCCAGATTTTATATATATATATACATATATATATATATATATATATATATATATATATATATTTTTTTTTTTTTTTTTTTTAATTATATATACAGTATACTGGCAACACACCTAAGACAGAAAGACTTAGAAAAATAAAAAATAAAAGATATACATAGAAGATATTAACCAAAAGAGAGTTGGTATTAAGAATACAAAAAATATTCTTAAAGCAATATTGATTAGTGGAGCTAAATGAGATCACTAGACCACAATAAAATGGTCAACTTTATTGTCATTTTTATTAGAAGGATAAAAAAACTTAAACTTATAGGCACTTATTAATATAATTTCAAAATACAGTTTTTAAATGGCAGGACTTCAAGAGAAACTTTAAAATCTACTAATATAGAGGAAAATTTTTAACATTCTTCTCTAAATAACTGATAGAGCGAGCAATTTTTAAAATCAGAAAAAAATGTAGAGTATTTAAACAACTTAATTAACTATCCTGACTTGTTCTCTAAAACTGCAGAACTCTTTTCAAGCATACATGGAATATTTATAAAAATTGACCATATCCTGGACTATAAACTAAGCTTCAACACATTTCTAAAAATTGTTAATATACAAACCACATACTCTTGCCAAGTGCAAATAAGCTAGAAATTAATAATAAAAAGATTTTTTTAACCCTCCTACATGTGCAAAGTTTTAAACACCTTGTTAAATAGCCTTAATTTAAATAAGAAACCATAACTGAAAATAAATACTCTGAACAATCATAAATGTGTATCACATATCAAAACACACATGTTGTAGCTGTACACTATTAAAGTGAAATTTATAGGCTTAAATGCCTATTTTAGAAAAAGAAAAGTCTTAAAATGGCTAAAAGTTAATGAACTAAATATACAACTTAAATAATTATATCAAGAGCAACAGAATAAAAGTTTTTAAAACGCAGAAAGGAAGAAACTATAAAGGTAAGAGCAGAAATGAATAAATTAGAAAACAAAAACACAGAAAAAAGGGAATTAAGAAAAACAAATCCCCCAGATATGGGTGTCCAGAGAATTAAGAGAAACACCCTTCATGTGGTGAAAAAGCAAGTAAACCGCTACACATTTTCCACATTGAGCCTATGGCTAATGTATTGCAATGTTAAAATGAGCCCTCAGTCTCCCAGAGCATATTGTTTGGGTTGTTCTCTCCGGCTACAGCATACCAACTACTGTGCTAAGTGCTGCTGTACAAAAACGCACAAGGAACAGTCTCTGTTCACATGCACATCACAACTGTAACCACCTTACCCCATCAGCTACACAACAATAGAGTCCGTTGGTCTTTTGTCAACCCATTAGTCAATCATTTTGCTGCATTACTTGATGTTTTTCTGGAAAATCCTTCCTCTAGCAGGTCTACAGAGGGGGTTATTAACCTTAATTTGATTATGGCCGTGAATGTTGGAGGCTGAGGCCAAGACACCGAGCCCGATGCTTCAGGAAACCATTTTTATCTGCTCTGTATTTAGTGAAAAGAATAATGATCTGTTTCAAACCAATTACCCAAGCAGACATACACAGTCTTTCTCTTCTAAAAATCATCAAGGATAAAAGGAATGCTGCTTCAACAGCAAACTGTGAGTGTCCTGACCCAGCTGCAGTGCAAAGCTGATAAGCCAGCATCCACTGAGCACCTGAACACATTTCTGAAGTTCATCATATGGGATTCAGAACCTCAGGGGGATGGCCATTTGCCCAGTAATTACCAATCAATTTAATTGAATTTGACTCTCAAGTCACCACACATATCATCTCATGGAGCAGCAAGGGTGACCCTTGCAAATAAACCAGGTGAATGGTCCCAGAGCGTGGCTCTCTCATGAGACAACATGGAGAGGTTATGAGGGCAGGACATGTTCAAGTTGTTTTCCAAAAACCACTATAAATACTTTGGTGCTGCTCAACTTTGCATGCATTATGGGTAAATAAAATAAATCGCTTGATCATAATTAAAAAGGAAGTAGTATGTTTATATTTTATCTAAGTGTTCCATTACCCTAGGAAGATGGCAAAGGATCAGAGCTGTCACCTGCGAGATGAATGGTTCGAAGCTGCTGTCACCTTGGATGTCCCAGCCTAATGATTTTATATATATAATAAATAATAGATTGTAATACATGTTATACATAAAATAACGTGTATAAATCATATATAAATAATATTCAAGCACATAATAAATATATAATTATATATAACATATATGTAGCTCAAAAACCACTTTAGGGGCGACTGGATGCTTCAGTTGGTTAGAGCACGAGCGCTGAACAACAAGGTTGCTGGTTCAATTCCCGCATGGGATGGTGGGTTATGCCCCCTGAAACTAAAGGTTGAAAACAGTGACTGGCTTGGAGCTGAGCTGCGCCCTCCACAACTAGATCGAAGGACAACAACTTGGAGCTGATGGGCCCTGGATAAAGACACTGTTCCCCAATAAAAAATAAATACATAAATAAATAAATAAATAAATAAATAAATAAATAAATAAAACCACTTTAATAACTGAGAGGAAAAGCAAGCTAGAAGATGAAGTTCACTAGCATATTTAAATACCTAAATATCCTAGTCTTTGGATGAGAATGTTACTTTCACCTGCCCAGAATGACACCCACAGTTATTGCCCCAGATCTCATGTCTTCTAAGAATATATTCTGATCAATTAAATTAACTGATCAATCCTAGTAGCCATAGGAAAAACATCAATCAAAGAAAGGAAAGAGATCCAAGATGGCAGAGAGAATAAACACTGTGCCTGCTTCTTTCTGTGAACACAATAGAACTACAACTAAATCAGAGAACAATCAACCTGGAGAACCATCTGAATTCTAGCTGAACAGAAGTTTTATAGCTAAGGTTATAAAGAAGAAGCCACATTGAGACTGGTATGAGGGGCAGAGACACAGAACAGCTGGCCTGAAACCTTGGTGTGATGGTTGAGGACTGGGAGGGATATATCAGCTGCGGAGGTTCCCACCCACGGAGGAGTGAGGGATCCTTGGCCCCATACCAGGCTCTCCAGTCTGGAGTACTGGTGCTGGGAAGAGGAGCCCCCACAACATCTGGCTGTGGAAAAAAAAAAAATTCTGACTATCCTGGTAGGACAGAAGGCTTCAGGAAACCCAGATGTCCTATTAAAATGGCTATGCACAGATTCACTCACTCGCAAGCACTCACCCTGGGCTCCACTGGAGGGACAGTGACTTGGGAGGCATCGGAGGCATACAGGGGGTAGACTGAAGTGTGTGACTTTGTGGTGAGGGCTGGAGAGACAGTTGCCATTTTCTCTGTGTAGCGTCCTCCTTGCGTACAGCTGGCAGGCAGGTGCCCTCTTGCCTGTGTTGAGCCCAGCCCCACAGGCCAAATCTGAATCTGGTCTGGTGAGCTCTGCTGAAACCCCACCCCACCCAACTCCCCCAATGCCAGCACCAGAGGCACTTTCTAAGTAAGCAGCCAGCCCCACCCACAATGCATTCTTTCTGAGAAACCTATCTTAGTCCTTGGACCCCAGACAAACAGCGACTGCTCTGAGACTTGCTGAGTGTCTCCAGGCTCAGCACAGGTACGAAACCAGAATCGACATTAACCTGGTGACCACAACTCTTCCCACTGTAGTGATTCCCTGAGATCCTGCCTCACTCAACTCACATACCCCATGAGGCTTTATCAGTGGCTGAACCTTAAGGGAGTTGGCGGGTGTGAGCAGGCCTCTGGGTGCCCTGGCTTTCTGCAGAGCTACCCCAGACCTGGTACTAGTGGCAGATGTCCTCAGTTTGCAGCCTGGCCTTTCCCACAAGCCTCCAGGTCCAGCACAGGTAGCAAACAACTGAAGATCACTTTGTAGCTCCTACCAGGTAGTCCCTAGCCAATCACAGGCAGTGGGTGACCTGGGTGTGCACCAAAGTCCCTCCCAAGAGGCCCCAGAAACAACATATTTGGAAGTTGCCTTCAGACTGCAGCAGAACACCATCCAATTAGCCCCACAAGTGGCACACACAAATGACAGTCTCAGCATGCACCAGAACCCAGTGGGGCAAATCCCATTCAGTGGGTAAGCCACCACCCACAGCATCCCATAAGCTGTGGACATGGTCAAGCCCCACAGTCAATCAGCCTGAGGGTCAATTGCACCCACTGACATACCAATAACTATCAAGGCTCAAATGTAACAGGAGGACACATATAACCCACACAAGGAACATTCCTGGAGCACCTGGAGCAAGTGACCAGGGAGACTGTGCCAGGGCCCCACTACATAAGGGCACCTACTACATAAGGCCACTCCGCCAAGACTGGGAGATATAGCAGATCTACCTAATACACAGAAACAAACACAGAGGGGCTGTCAAAATGAGGAAACAAAGAAATATGTCCCAAATAAAAGAAGAGGAGAAAACTCCAGAAAAAGAACAAAACAAAATGGAGGCAAGCAACTAACCAGATACAGAGTTCAATACAATGGTTATAAAGATGCTCGAGGAACTTAGTGAGAACTTCAATAAAGAGATAGCCAAGCATAAAAAAGAACATAGAAACCTTAAAAAAGTACCAGTCAGAAATGAAGAATACAATAACTGAAATGAAGAATGCACGAGAAGGAATCACCAGCAGACTAGATGAAGGAGAGGATTGAATCAGTGACTTGGAAGACATGGTAGCATAAAACACCCAGTTGGAAGAGCAAAAACAAAGGAGTCCAACATCAAGCATAACAACATTCACATCATAAGGGCACCAGAAGGAGGAGAAAGGAAGGAATTGAGGATGGATTTGAACAAATAATGATGGAAAACTTCCCTAACCTGGTGAAGGAAATAGACATACAAGCCCAGGAAGCACAGAGCGTCCCAAACATGATGAACCCAAACAGGCCCACACCAAGGCACATAATATAAAACAGCAAAGGTTAAAGACAAGGAGAGACTCCTAAAAGCAGCAAGAGAAAGGCAACTAATAACTTACAAGGGAACTCCCATATCATTGTCAGCTGATTTCTCAACAGAAATTTTGCAGGCCAGAAGGGATTGGCACAAAATATTCAACGTGATGAAAAGCCGTGACCTACAACCAAGAGTACTCTACCCAGCAAGACTATCATTTAAAATTGAAGGAGAAATAAAGAGCTTTTTCCCAGTAAGAAACAGCTAAAGGAGTTCATCACCATCAAACCAGTATTACAAGGAATGTTAGAGGGACTCTTTTAAGACAGAAAGAAAAAAATCAAAATTATGAATAATAAAATGGCAAAAGCTACATATCTATTAACAATTACTTTCAATGTAAATAGATTCAATGCTCCATTAGAAAGACATAGGAGGGTTGAATGAATATGCAACCAAAACCCTTACATATGCTGCCTACTAGAGACTCCAGATTGAAAGACACACAGAGACGGAAAGTAAAGGACATACACAGATGGAAAAAGATATTTCATGAAAATGGAAAAAATAAGCTGGAGTAGCAATACGTATACCAGACAAAATAGACTTTAAAACAAAGGCTATAACAAGAGACAAAGAAGGACCCCATAATCCCACTTTTGGGTATTTATCTAAAGAAACCCAAAACACTAATTTGAGGGGACATGTGCATCCATATGTTCATTGCAGTATTGTTTACAATGGCCAAGATGTGGGGCAGCTTGGCGTCAATGGATGAATGGATGAAGAAGACATGGTACACACAAGGTCTGACAAGTATGTTCGTGAACTTGTTGCAATGCTGTTGCTAAGCTTTTTTGATAGCAGAGGGATTATTCATTATGAATTTGTACCAACTGGACAAGCAGTTAACCAAGTTTACTATTTGGAAGTGCTGAAAATGCTGCATGAAAAAGTTAGATGACCTGAACTTTTTGCCAACAATTCATGGCTCTTGCATCACGACAATGCACCAGCTCACACGGCACTGTCTGTGGGGGAGTTTTTAGCCAGCAAACAAATAACGGTATTGGAACACCTTCCCTAATCACCTGTCTGGCCTCCAATGACTTCTTCCTTTACCCAAAGATAAAGGAAATATTGAAAAAGACATTTGGATGACATTCAGGACATCAAGGGTAATATGATGACAGCTCTGATGGCCATTCCTGAAAAAGAGTTCCAAAATTCCTTTGAAGGGTGGACTAGGTGCGGATATTGGTGCACAGCTTCCCAAGGGGAGTACTTGGAAGGTGACTGTAGTGGTATTCAGCAATGAGGTATGTAGCACTTTTTCCAGGATGAGTTCATGAACTTAATTGTCTGACCTCGTATATACAATGGAATATTGCTTAGCCAGGGAAGGGAATGGGTTCTTGCCATCTGCAGCATCATGGATGAACCTGGAGGGAATTGTGCTGAGTGGAGTGTCAGAGAAAGATAGATGCAATGTTATTTTGCTTATATGTGGAACCTAAAGAACAAAATTAACAAACAAAACAGAAAAAAACTCATAAATTCAGAAAACATTTTGATGGTTGCCAGATGGGAGAGGTTTGGGGGTGTGGGTGAAAAAAGGGGAAGGGATTAAGAAGTACAAATTGGTAGTTACAAAATAGTCACGGGAATGTAAAGTAAAGCACAGGGAATATAATCAATAATATTGTAATAACTCTATATGGTGCCAGGTGGGTACTAGACTAGTCAGGGGGGATCACTTCTTAAATTATATAAATGTCTAACCACTGTCCTATATACCAGAAATTAATATAAAATAATATTGACTATCAACTGTAATTGAAAAATTTAAAAAGGGGAGAAAAGGTGAAGGCAAATAAGAGGTTCAAATTTCCAGGTATAAAAGAAATAAGTTATGGGGATATAATGTACAGAATAGGGAATACAGTCAATAATATTGTGACAGTGTGGTTTGGTGTCAGATGGTTACTGGACTTATCATGGGGATGACTTCTTTAGGCATATAACTGTTGAATAACTATGGTGTACCCCTGAAACTAATATCACATTGTATGTTATCCATAATTTTAATAAAAATCTTACCAAAAAAGTCCAAGACACCATAATAATAATAAAAAAAAACTATAAAAAAAAAAAAAGAAAAGAACTCTTACTTATCTACTTGGAATTTCCTATCAGGCCACAATGCTAAACTCATTCAGTGACTCTCCTGTTATAAACTTTTCCTATTTCCTGCGTGTGAAGACCACTTCCATTCTGGACAACATTCACATAACACCATTGTCCAAGGAGATTGAAATGCTCTGGGAGCTCAACATGACAGTCCCACCCCATTCAACAATGCAACTGGTACTGCAGTGTCACCCCTGTGGCCTGTAACCATAGTCACACTCTCACTGCCACGCTCAATTTGGGGAGCAAATGGAGAAACTAGAGACCAAATTCCTCTGAGAACTCCAGCTCTGTCTCCTCTAACTCTTCCCCCACCACTTTCTCTCACACAGCCCTTTCTTCTGCTTCCCCCAGTGTCATCACACAAGCAGCAGCGTGTGTGCACACACACACACACACACACACACACACACACACACACACACTGCCGCCCCAGTTCCCAGGAGCACGTAGTCACTGGTGCTCTGTGTGTGCTGTGCATTCCTGGAAGGCCCAGTAACTCGAAGCTTAGCTGGAGATCAGGAGTAAAATCACTGCATTCAAGTGATAACACGGGGTTCTGCAAGGCTTCAGATACAATATTAATTATTTACAAAAAATGAGTTGCACCTGCACTCAAATGTAACTATATCAAATAAAATTTATAGCATGCAGATGATTTCAACTTCTTTATCACATATTTGTTTCTTAAAACAATTGTGTTAAGAGAGGCTCCCTCAGGCAATAAATCCTTATGTTTAACTTAACTCTCATTTTCCATCCTAACCAGGCTCCTGTGTAATAAAAGCAAAAGTCATCTGACATGTTTGTAGAGCACTTTATCCAAAGAGTCCCAAAGGCTTTACAGATTTCATCCTATCAGAGGGAAAGGAGTAAATTATTCACTTTACAGAGAGCTGTGAATAACATTTCCTGGCTACTTCAATCACTAACTCTAACAGTGAGAAACCAAATCAGTCTCCTCCAGCCATTTTCAGGCCAACATCCATCTGCAAGCTAGCGGGGACCCAGAGAGAGGAGACCAACTCCCCCGTGCCATGCCGCCATCTGTCTTCCCAGGTGCCAATCACTAACCGTCTTTCTCCTCTTCACTCTGATTTTTATCCACCAGGTCAAAACGGGGAAACAGAAAATGAGAACACTTCAAACACTTAATAATCCGTACACTAAATGGTCCCCTGTTACTCTGAAATGTTAATGTCATTTCCAAGAGGAAGCCTCCATTTCATCGTAAAAGCCTCCTCTTGCCATTCATCTCCAAAATTAAAGTCAGTCTTCTAACCTGCATATTACCATTGGTCACCAATGGAAGCAAAACAGAAAGAAGGAGCAGGCATTGGTCAAAATAAAATAGTGCCTAAAGACAGACAATATCCACATATGTAAGTTGCAGCAGCTATGAGAAAAACCAGAAACGACAAAAATAAAGAAATACAAGTGATCTCTAGCAAGGACACAATGAGATGGCCTGTCAACTCTCCCTTATGGTGGGTGATGTTTCTCAAAGATGCAAATAGAATCATCCCATTTTTGCTCAAGAAAAATAAACGTGGAGGAAATGCATTATTCAACTGTGTTCTTATCTGGGAAGGTGAACAACAACCTCCCTGGACACATTCAATCAACAACATTGATCACCTACCAGGCCCCAAGCACTGGGCCTGGAGAGGGTGTGCACACGCTCAGTGCTTACCTAGGACCCGCTGGGCTTATTAGCTTTGGTTTCTACCATTGGCCTATACGTATCCGGGCAGTGCCTTGAAAGAACTAACCCAGATATTTAATTTATCACTAGGAACACATACCCCCCCAAAAAAAATATTATTTTTAATGTTCACATTACTTACAGCATAGTAATAAATATATGCAGAACTGCAAATAAACGCCTTTACAGATTACGAATCGATGCACTAAAGGTTTCAGCTTCACTCTCATATCTAATCAATCCAAGAGCAGTATATAGCTGTGTATATGCCAAATCAATAAAAAATACACCTTAAAAACACCTATAAAAGAGAATGCTATAGAATATCTACTATGGGACTACAAGAAGCAATTACACTGTGCAATTATGTAGCATAATACCAACAGCAAGTAGTTACCTTAACTGCGCATGAAAAATTATGGGGTGTTTGAAGCTAACGTGCTCCCCATTACATCTTTCTCAAGCAAAATCCAATATCAAGAACTATATTTATAGTCTTTTATTCAAGTATTCTGGCACTGTCACCAAAATGGAATTTTTTGGTGCTAAATAGGACTAATGGCACGACTCAAAACTTGTATTCAAAGCTTGAGCTCCTGTGGGTCCCAAGTAGGACACTGCTCGAGGCTCAGAAAGGCCATGTCCCCAGGCTCACAGGAGTCTGCCCTCCTGGGCTCACAGAGCTGTACCCTTTCATGGGCTTCTATTATTCAGCTTTGTCCCGTTTTAGCACAGATGAGCAGAAAGCAGTGTTTTACTGTAGCTAACCATGCTGCTGATCCTGTAGTTTCCTTAGTTTCCAGAACTTCTGCAGTTGGAGATTCCCGATGTAGCCTGGCCTTCCCTTAGCGTCTGGTAAGAACCTTCCTTCAGCAGCAGCAGCAGCAGGCACATGAGCCCTGTCCGATCAACAGTTTGTCTTGCCAAAACACGGGAACAGAGAAAGGGGAGAGAAAGGGAAGAGAAGAAATGAAAGGAAGGAAAATAAAGACATGAGGAGACATGAAATGAAATGTGACCCAACACTTTGAAAATTGTTTTGATCTCTACTGGGTGTTCTTTTCTACGTGAATAGAAATATTTCCGTAGCACCCATTGTACGGTCACTACCTACCACTGATGAGACACTGAAAGGCCCGGGCTCAGGCTTTGGAGGTTGTCTCTTTAAAGGGGCCGTGGCGAAACAGACAAGTGAGTGTATCATTTGTAAGGCTAGATGCTGTGTTGTCTGAAGACGGGATGGAAAAATGGTTACGTACGGCCTGAAGAAAATAACTCAGAGAGAAAAAGGATCACTGTCCTCAAACGCTTAAACAAGCGTCACGTAAGAGAAATAAGACGCTCTTCAAGGACCCACAGCTGGAAGAGTGGGAGCTCCTGGGAGAACTTGTTTTCAGTGTAAGAAAGGATTTCCCAAATATTGGGCCTCAGAACAGGAAAAGGTCATCTCAGGCCCCAGAGAACTCCTGTCACCAAAACAGACAGAGACCAGCAGAAGAGAATCTTGCCCTCAGATGACACTGCAGACTCTTGAGAGAGAATATTATGGTATGCCAGGACCGTTAAAGGCAAGCATATCCGACAGACAAAATATCCTGGCTGTTCTAGAAAGGAGACCATTCCAGAACTGAACAGTAGCTAACTGCTCTGAAAAGAAAGAATGAGACCAGGGGAATCCAAGAAGCTGTGCCTTATGAAGCATAATGAGCAGCACAGTGAAGTCTACCCCATGGAGTGGCATGCAGCTGAAGACGGCTGGAAACAGCCGTGAATGTTCGGAGAAGGAACTGGCCAAGCCAGCGTTACCATGGTAAAAAGAGATTTTTTTTTTTTAAAGAAATTGTTATACACATTCACCCTTTTTCATTTTGTATTACACATTTGCGCTATAGAACGCTACGTTATATTTGAAGCTAAATTAGATATTTTACATTTTAGCATGATTAAATAACCTGTTTCAGGTGACCCGAGCCATGGTATTTGGCTGGTTTTGTTTTCACATGGTGTCAAAAGCGGCTCCAGTGACTGGGAGTAAGGAGAGTCTGCAGGTGGCAACTGGAAGTCTCTTTGGGTTCAGTGCCCCAAACTGCACACCTGACGGGAGCTGGATGGAAGTGGTGGCGGGGTTCCAGACCTCACCCCAATATCTTTAACGGTTCATTCATTTGCACTCACGTATTTCATTTTGTTCCATCGTCTTCCCAGAAGAGCCTGGCCATGAAGTGGTGTTATCTTCCGGAACCCACGCAGCTCTGCCGAGCACTGATTCACACAGCACAGGCCCTTGATGTCACATGTGATTACCATGGAGGGTCGCATGTGTCCACCCTACACCGGTGAGCTGGAGCTCTGTCCACTTAGGGACCCAGGCGGGATGGTGTGGCCACCCCCTGGAGCGTGGCCAGCCACAGAAAACAAAGGGAAAGAGGACACGAGAATTACTGAAGCTCCCACAGGAGGTAGCGAACGTCACTCCCTCTAGCATATCATTGGTTGGAGCAAGTCACATGGTCACACCTGACTTCAAAAGGGATGGAGCCAGAGATCCTACTGGGCCCTGAAGCAGAGGGCAGGGGTGTTTGTGAGCAGCCCTAAGGGCCACAACTAAGACGGAGGGTTCTGACCTACGTGGCCCGAAAGTCTGTGTGCAGCTAAGCTCCTCACTGAGGTGAGATGTGGGTGTCCAGGAATGGCCTCCAGGAATGTAACCCTGATGCTGACAAGGTCAGAAGGGACTAGATCAGGCCAGCTCAGCAGAATCACCTGAATCCCATGAAAGAAGAGCAACCGCCCCGCCCCTGTGATACCCACTGAATGGAACCTTAGGCTGTAGTTCCTGAGCCAACGGCCTCCTCAGACCCGCTCCCACCACCTCCCCCGAGGCCTCCATCTCAGACTCTGTTACTGGGATTTAGAATTGACCTTTTGGCCAGAACGTGCATGGAACCCCCAGAGCTGAGCCCCTGTGAGCACCATTTTCTGCCTCCTGGATATTTATAGTCCACGCTGAAACGTTATCTGATCCAGCGGTAGCTTTGAGAGGGTAAAGCTGTAAGATCAGAGGAGAGCTGGCATTCCAATGCCACCGAGGCCTCCTGATGCCCGTGACTTCTCAGGCATGGCAGCATTTTGTGGTGTGAACATCTTACAGGAAATCATCCAAATGAGATAGCTTCCTCATTAGGGGTCTGTCATGAACTGCGAAAAGGAAGACGTATGTAAAGCATCGTGTTTTTTCCTGAAGGTGGCTAAAATGTCAATCTTCTCCAAGTAAATGTGGACCCATTAAGTTGCTTTATAAATGAACACTCAGTGTTTATAATTCTTGCCACGGCAAGTTCTGTTCTTCATTTCTCTTTCACTGGAGGACCCCCAGAGAAAGCAGTTTGGGGAACTCCATCCTGACTCAATGAAGACCGAGCAGCTCCTGTTCACTCTGTTTCAGCTTCTCTTTCGTGGCACCAGGGGCAGGATATTATTCGCAAGCAGCCAAGGTAATTACCATCCAGCAGGGTCCAATTGTTTTCAATTAAAAACTTTACTGTAGTCTTTAGTTTGCAATGCCATGGTCACCATCTGCTTTCACTGGAGGTCTACCAGCCAAAAACCCAGGCCGCCTCTTAATGCCATTAACTCTTGAGAACCATTTTCCTCGAAAATGAAAAAACTCAATAGTCCAGGGAAAATATGGGGACAGGCTGACACATCTTTGGTGACCTAGGGAAAGCTATAATACAGGACTCTAGAATGTCACTTCTCTGCAAGACAAGCACTTCCTCTTCAAGCCTGAAGTACTAGATAATTGTCTTAATTCTCAGCTTTATTTCAACAGGAGATGATCCGCTTGAACTGCTCCACTTCCCACCTCCCATCCAGCCTCCGGATCCCATAGCTCTTGGCTAAAGGTCCCCAACTATAATTTCATCAGATGTATCGTTTAGGTAGAGACAGTTTTCATTTTTCAGACTCAATATCAGTCCAAGTCTGTATAGCGCCCCATGTCCCCAAATCTCGGTAGGGTAAACTGTGAAGAGCCACCCAGGGTATCCAATGGAAACTGTCATAGAAGGTATTTTAGCTGTTTTCATAATTTAAGAGCCTAGACTTTTTTTCTAAAGTCACAAAGTTATGAGAAATTAACTTGGGTGTTTTATGAACCTATGAAGGGTGACAGCCCAAGGGCGAGACTTGGAGTTTTTGACACGAATGACCCCGTCTTGGTAGTTTGCTCTGCTCGTACAGCTCGGCCCTCCTTGCCCTCCTGTCCGACGGAAGCTGTTTGGCAGCTGCTCGTCACCACATCCTGGTCAACAAGATGAATGTGCAAATCGCAGAGAGGGATCCCTTCCCAAATAAAATGGCAAAGCCTTGCAAAGAGAAAGCGTCAGGCACTTTCTTCCCTTTCCCCTTATCTTTTCTCCACATGTATTTTGGACGGGAATCCAAAGGAGGAGCCACCATCTTGTGACTGTGGGTCAGTAAACATGAAGACAAAGGCATAAGTACTAAGGATGGTGGAGCAGAGATTCAGAAAGAAACTGAGTCCTGCACAGCACAGGATGAGCCCTAGGCTGCTGGCACCCTGACCTCTGATAGGTGAGGGATAAAAATCACAAGCTGCTTCACACCGGCCAGTAGGACTTGCTCTTATTGGGAGGGGGGATGCATTCCTAACTAGCAGAGTAATTAAACCCTAAAATAGTCACAAAAGGACGTGAGAAAACCACAGGTACCCTCCCTTCTGAGTCCAGACCAAGAAAGTATTTCCATTTTAAAGTTTAATCGTGAGATTCACAAAATTGTAAGGAAAAAAAAAAGTCTTGAAGGAATTAACTAACCTAAAAAAATTTTAGATACAAAATCAGAAATCCATGTGTAATAGTTGTTGCTACTGTCCAAATATTCCTTCTTGAAACATGATAACATTATGCTTTCGAGACCCTTTTGACATGAGGCCGAATCATCTGACTTTCTTTGGCCCATGAAATGAGAATCTCACTGAAGGGTCGTTTCCCCAGCAGAAGCTTTAAGAATCAGTGTGCACATTTCCAGGTTCCCTGTCTCTAACTGAGGTGATGGGGAAACACAGGTGAAAATGGAGGATCTTGCCAACCTGGGTCACTAAAGGTCTTCCAGAAGCAGTGTCCCCTGCTGACCCACACTGGAAACACTGCCTGAGTAAGGAAGAAACCTACATTGTATTAGGCCACAGAGAAGGTAGTTGTTTGTTACAGCAGCATAACCTATCCCACATGACAGCTGGACCATGCTAACAACTCTGGATAATGCAGAAATACCAAGTTGGACAAAAGGACCTCTGAAAGACTGAGATGGTTGCTAAGAAATTTTTAAGCAGATATGACAAGGAATGTCTTGACAAGTGAAGGACGAGAGCAGTGGTCCCCAAACTTTGCTGCACCTCACAGTCCCTTGGGAGCTTCTAATAGGGCAGCTGCCCAGGTCAGCACCCCACACAAATTAAATCAGAATGGCTGGGGGTGGGAGCCAAGCGTCGGAATGTTATAAAGACCCCAGTGATGACAATGGACAAGTAAGTGGTAACCATTCCATCAAAGTCTGTTTTCTTAACAAAAACAAAACAATGAAAAAAACATTCCTTTGATGAGCACAAAAATATTTATTTCAAGGAAGACAAAGAGCGATGGCTGGCTGGCCATTCTGGAAAGGAGGCTATCAAGCTAAAGATCTAGCTGAGAGGGCAAATCACTGTTTAACCACTGTCTAACCAGGTAGAAAGGGAGGGACTCCTCGCCAGACCACTCCTGTATCTCCAGCTTCGTGCACCTCTCAAGGGACCCTACTGTCTGTCACTTCAGTTGCCTAATATTATCTGAGAGTCAACTTGCCAGCAAAACATGACAGCATCTTTCTCCAGAATTCACAGATTGCCTACAGGCATTGGGGTGCCTTTTAGGAACAACAATTTCCCAAGCACATAGCCCTCATTCTTTGTTCTCCCCAGACTCTTTCACCTGGTTTTCACCCGAGAGGCCTGATAGTTCCCCCCAGTTTCAGGTCTCAGCCTGGGCTTCAGAAAGGCAAGAAAGAGGCCGTGCTCTGCAGTCAACAGTTAATTCTGGATGCCAAGTTCTGCCCCAATCCGCGATGCGCCTCTGCCCTCATGCAGAAATGGCACATTGGAAATCTCATCATGGTGAACTGTTCTTTCCAGAAGAGAATCAAGTAAAAAACTAGATATTTTTAAGTTCTCCATGCACAATTTGCCCAGGAAATACTCCCCACCTATTTTTGTAGGGCTTATGACAAATCTGAGTAGGGCCAGCCCCACCTGGAAACATCCCCGGGGCCCCTGAGAAATGCCTGTCTGATGAGTCTATACACACACCCCTAAGTGGGCCTCTGCTCTGCCTCCCCTGCCTTCCCACCCCCACGCCCAGCAGGCTTTCCTGTTAGCCCTTTGCAGTTGTTCAAGAAACTATGCACGTAGCATAGCAATCAGATGCTTTCTCCTCAGATGGCTTGGCTAATGGCCACTTCCTGTGCTTGTCAAATGAAAAAAGAAAAACTGGTCTACCCCCAGTGACTTATTGTATCACTTCCCGTATCTGAGTCTCTGGCAGGCGGCATAATTTAACGTCACTCGTAAATTAAGAGCCTCTTGCAAGGGTGCTACAGCTGAGCCCTCCACCCCGTTTTGCTGATTATAAAGAAACCTTGCCAGGACTTCCATTATGAATAGTCATTTCCTAAAATGTAACTCCAACAACCCTGACATCTAATCATATATTAAATGAATAGAGGTTATATATCCACGCTGTATCCCTCTGAGCTCATTCTGATGATTAAAATGACTTCTTCTAATGTTCTCCCAGCACCCACTGAGCCCATGATGTCAGCTTTCACCATGACCCACTGCGTGGCCTTCTCCCTCGCACCCCTGCCAGGCCTCCAGCCTCCAGGCTGTCCCCCACACTTTTCCTTCTCTGTCTGCTTGCTCCGTCTCTCCTGCCATCACGCCCTGGCCTGTGAGGAGAGTCAAGGTGAGGTCAGCCTCTTGCACACTCAGCCCTCAGCTGCTGTAGCACCGAGGCTGAGCGGCCCACCAGGAGCGTGGGGGGGGGGGGGCAGGCTGCAGAGCCCCGCTGCTCCCTGTGCATCCCAGCACTGATATGAGCAGAGGGCATCTCCCCAACTCCCCCCTACCGTCCCCCCCCCCCACTGCTAACCTGGCTGATACCTGGGGAGAAAGGCTCTCTTTATGCCATAAGAGCCTTTGTGTTTTTGTTTTGTTTTGTTTTGTTCAGTTGTTGCGTTTCTTCAATGTTGAATTGTGAGCAGCAGTAGATTTGGAGTCAGATGGCCAATTTTCATTCCGTTTTGCTTTACACAGGGTGGCCCCAGCAGCCCTTATTGCTGAGTGACCTGTGTTTGGGAAATCACAATCTCTCTGATCCTCAGATTCCTCATCAATAAAATGGGGATAATACCAGAATCTATACTCATAGGATTGTTGTGAGGGTCAGTGAGATCGCATATGTGAAAATACTTTACAAAATATTAAAATATATTAGCTGTTGTCATTGCTAAAATATAGTAAGGATGGAGTAATCAACCTAGTTCTAACCATGACTTTATTATTTATGAGATGGGTGTCCTTAAACAATATGCGTAACACCTTGGGGCCAACTCACGGCTCATTCCTAAGTGTGTTGTGAAGATTAAAATGAGATGATATAAAATACACACCACAGTACTTGGCAAAAAGTAAGAGCTCGGTAAATGACAGCTGCATTTATTTTTCTTGTTAGTATTATTACTATTTGAGTAGGACAAGCAGATAAAAGCCTTGTCCGAGCAAAGTAAATGAGATGCCATTTTTTATATCTTCTGAGTCTCAAAAAGAAAAGATCGAGGAGTGGGATTTTCACAATTCCAAAATGACTTTGATTCAAAAATAAAGACCAATGCTTGATAGCCCCAGACTATTGTCTAATGGATTTGAGAACTCTGAAAAAAAAAAAATGTGAGAACAGCTGACACACTACAGCTTAAATAGAATCAGTCACTGAAATTGCTCTGGATTGGTTTCAGTGTTTCTCAGCGGAGTTCTTTTTTTAGCCATACATGTGTCCTAAATATATAATTATATGGCAGAATATAATAGCTCATTTAGAGTCACTGAGGCCTATTATATGATCCAGCAGGTCCACGGGGCGGGTGTCAGAGGAGTTGTGGTTAACACGCATGAGTACAGACAGATGTCAATAGATGGTCTCAGGACCCGTTTTCATCTTGTCTTCCCCAGTCTCCCCGAAGACAGACCATCATTCCCCTGCCCCAAACTAATTGTTTTAAATTGATGCTACATATTAGTTCAAAAGCTCAAAGAAGCTTCTATGCAAAATTTCTTAAGGGCAGAATAGGTGTGTGTGTCTATATGTGTTATATCTCTGTGTGTGTCCGTGTGTATGTTTGTGCATCTGTCTGTCTTAAGTGTGTGTGTCCCCAAATGCTACAAACTGAATCTTGGACATAGCAGACACTCAGTTTTTCAAAGAATAAATAAACAGTGCAAATTAACCTGCCCCCCACCACCTCCTGAAAGCATCTCCTTGCACCCATCTATGAAATGTGTGCATGTGTATAACCATTAGGCCAAACAAGAAACCACACTTTTTCAACCACCTTGACTTGGATTTTAGATAGACTTGGCCAGAGCCATAATCTTTTAGCAGAGTTAACCACCTTGCCAATATATCCCCGTTGATTAACCGATTAACAATGCAGACTTTTTATCAATTTCCATTCCTATTGGACAGTTTCTCTCCATTCGTGACACATTAGTTGGGGCATTAGACACCCTATACTCAAAATTCACTACGTAATTTATTTTTAATCCCAAGAAAAACCAAGACTGATGAAACTTGGGTATGCCTTAAACCACTGACGCCTAAGGATCGGGGACAGAAATGCCTCCTGTTACCCGCTATGTGTACAAGTGCCCTCGGGGCTCCCAGCCATCAGCGAGGAGTCCACTCTGCTTACTTAAGCCGATTCAAACAGACCTGGTCAATCTTTAACTTCTTGCAATTAAAGATTGTGAGGAGCCACATTTCATCCAGAGTGCGTTCACCTACCTAAGGGACAGCCCCACTAGTTCAATAGAAAACTGTCCCCCACAGAGGCCAACAGCGCACGTAAATGACACTTGTGTGTGGCCAAAATGCTGCCCGCGCTGCTCCAGAATGCCTGTATTCCTGTCCCTGAGAGAACTTTCGCATCAGGCCTGGTTGTCACTTTCCAGAGATTCAAATCTCTGCAAGGATGGCTGAGTGAGGTGTCTGTCTTCCCCTGGAATTCAGAGGAATCTTCTGGAGCTCCCAGATCTGTGACCAACCAACCAGAGCAAGCACCACAGGGCAATTTCATGTTGCATTTTGTACTCTAGGTAATTTCAGCGCAAACTTAGATTCTGGGATCTAATTTTCAAGACCCCTTTTCTCCAGGATACAATCTCGGGCCAGTCCTGGCCCAACTCTCCTGATCCCTTCACAGCCACGTCTCCAGGAAGCTGGGAAATGCTTCACAGACTACATTCTGGGGTTTCCAGCTTCCTTCCTGTCATTGGAAAGGAAGCATCATGCTACCCAGGGAGGGTGTGGGTCTAAATCTGGTGAAGGAGCCCAGGAACGATGTGGGTCGTAGGCCATTGTGTAGAGGTCACACGTGTGGGTGAGAAGTTGTCTCTCCACAGAGGGAAGACCACTAAAGCAAGAGGGGGGCCTGTCTCAAGCCAGTGGTGGGGGTCTGAGGACACTAGGTGATTAGATGGTCTCCTGTGATGCTCAGCCAAGAGAACAAACAGAAAGGGGGAGGGAAGATGGAAGGAAAATGTCCTGGTGAGAAAGACCACACCCATGTCTTTCCATGATGCCCTCAGAATAGCCCAACACTGATTTCAATCCAGCTGGTATTGAGCTGTCATTCTAGCCTCATGACAACATAAACCGTCCTTTGATAAAAACTTCCTTCCCTTCCTCCAACCATGGCTTGCTCCATTCTTGCCCTCAATGGCCCTCACTTCTCTCCAAAATAGACCTTGGCTCCAGCCAGAGCGGGCTGCCTCTTGCTGGCACAACACAGCTGGGTTCCCAGGCGTCAGCATGAGGGCTGCTGCAGCCTTCTGTGGTCCGTCCTCAGGGGCCATCCAAAGCAGCTTCTCACCCAAAAAGAGAAGCTGCCACCCCAGCCCCTCCACCCATTTGTTCTGGCAGCTTTCTCTACCAGCAACAAACACCCTCCCTTGTTTTCTCCATCAAACAAAATCTTACCATCACCAAGGCTCAGCTCAGAGCCCTCCTCCCCCAAGAAGCCTTCTCTGCTCAGCCCGACCAGATGGGATCCCTCACTCCCATGAATTCCTACAATCCCTACTGACAGGAAAAGGGATCTTGGGCTCAGCCAGGACCGTCCAAGCACCTACTGTGAGCTACATGAGCGTCTGAGAGCTTCGGGTATAGAACTAATACCACCCTCATTGTCGGTACTGTCAATCAGTTCTGCTCACAGGTGAGGACACTGAGGGCAAAAGAGGACAGCTGACATGCCCACGGTCACCACTAATAAGCGACCAAGCTGGGCTCTAGCCCCAGCACACAGGCCCCGGAGCATGCGCTCTGGGTCCCCCAGCACCTTCTTTGAGGTCGCAGGCCCGTGGCTCTCAGTGGACACCCAGCCTAGCCCAGCTTTGCATCAGCATTTGGTTTTGCTGTTTGATGTACCCGTGGCACCGCTCCAAGCACACTGCCAATTCCAGGAGGGCACGGACCATGAGTCAGGCTTCTCGGGATGAAGCTGATGACAAGAATCAGTGCTCTCCTGCCGCGAGACTTGAGAGGACCCTGGTCAAGCTGAGGGCTCCACAGCATCTGTTTAGGGGTCCCTCCTGAGGGGCCCCTCACTCCTGAGGCCAGTAATCCAGCTCGGGTCACACAGTCTGTATCTCTGTAGCAAGGGGGCAGCGGGCGCTGCTACTAGACAGTGGATATTGACGTTTTCCATACAGTTTTCCTTCCTGATAGACAAGTTTCCAACTCAGCAAAGGATAGAGTTTCTGGGGTTGGGAGACATTGTTATTTTGAGAGAAAAATCACCGGAATCCAGACTCGGCCAGATCCAGTCTAAAACCCATCACTCAGGGTTGAAGCTGGAGTAAGCACATCAAAATCGCTCTGTCCCCACATCTCCACGGTCTGTGTGTGGGGACGGCTGGAGACTTTGTGCTGAGACCTGAGCCCTGAGCAGAACAGGGCAGCGCCAGAGGACCTCGGTGGTCCACAGCACAATGGAGGGGGGTCACAATGAATGCTGGGGTTCAGAGCATATAAGACGAGCAGCGAGGAGACGCAGTCCCCTCATTGGCAGGTGGGATTACGGGACTTTGGTCCTACAGTTGACTCTATGGATCCCTATTTTGCAGCTGCCTCCATTCACCAAATGTGACCTGATGTCATCAGAACAGTAGCGAGAACTATTAATTGTGAATCTAGGATCGTCCCCATCTTAAGCCTGGCGTCCATTTGGATCTTGACTTGACATCTGCTTCTTGATTTAATTTACATTTTCCTATTCACCTTTCTCTCTTGTGTTTACCCAGATCCCAACTGGAGCGATCAGCTGAGTTGGCATTACTCATGTCAGAGGTCTGAAGAAAGTATATGAGCTTTGAGTTCCTTCCAGGAGGGCCATGTCTGTTCCAGCTCATTTGCTGTAAAATCGTTAATCCGCCTTACCCACACGGACGTGCTCCAGTTACAACAGACTTTAGCAATAGCAAGAAGATTCATAGATATGGGAAGGAGCTAATTTTCCTGCTAAGCTTCACTCACACTCAACGACCAAAACAGATCTGCTCCCAGCTTCTCTTGGCCTAGGCCCTATTGGAAACCAAAACACACACTGGGCAAAAATAAGAGGCTTCAGATCTAGCCTCCCCTCTAGGGAGACTTCCCACACCCTCAATGGAACCCAGAGAGGAAACACCAATGGTGCCACAGAGAGACTCTGGACCCACAGCTCTTCCAAAGTCCTCAGATCAGCACTGCACGTAAGTAAGAGCACCGCACTTACTAGGAGATGCACTTTCAAGATAGGTGCCCCAGCTTCTTTGTCCCCCAAGCCCCCCTAAACCGAGCTTCTGAAGGCAACGCCCGCTCCACTTCATGCCCCACTGCCCGCCCCATCACCAGAACTTGAGCCTGGCCTTGCTACACTGTGATCACTGAGACATGTTATCTGCTCCTGCCCTTTTCAGCAAAGCCCCACATGGGAGAGAAAAGGAAGCAGACATGGAAGGGGAGTCAGCTCCCTCTGCAGCCTGCAGGCTCAGCTGGCTAAGTGTCCGGTCATTTGCAGCCTTACAGAGCTGAAAATGCCAAATGCTTCTGTGACCCGAGATGAAGCAGCGATAACAGGTGGCACTACAGAGGGAGAGCCTCAGTGGAGAAAAGACTGTGCCCCCAATCCTGTTTCAATTACCTTTCCTTATGAGTTCCTGGGCAGAGCAGGGGAGCCAGCCCAGCCGGCGAGTCCAAAGGTGGGTGCTGCCTTCCCACTGAGCCCATTTTGTTCAGGTGACCTCAAGGACAGGGGAGGCAGGGAGGACAAACCTCGAGCTGGAAACTGTCCAGATGAGGTCCATGGCTGTCATCTTACACTTGGAACTGGACAGAACAAATAGACTGGACAGCTTGGAAGTTTCTGAGTGAATTACATCGCCAAAGAAACACACACTGACCCACAAACACCTGCAATTACAACCAGTTCTAAATCCTTGATTTTCCAAAACTGCAGCAATTGGGCTATAAAGCCATTAGTCCCGAAGAAGGGCATGTGTGCAGTGTCCACTTTGCCTGTGGCCATGGAGGACAGGGGGCAAGGACAAACTTCCCAGAGAGCCCAGTGGACGGGGAGCTAGCGACTCCCTGGGCAGAACCAGCTGTGGCCGGGGTTCGCCAACACTCCATCTCCAGCAGGACTGAGCATCATGGTGGAGCAGTAGTTTGGTGGGTTCTTCATTCTCCTTCGTCCAGTGGGAGTTTTTACTGAGGTCACTCTGCTCATATATTCTGGTTATAGAGGGCATTGAGTGGAAGGGTAAGCGGGGACTTTAAGATGGATGCAGTAAACAGACTGGAGGGGAGGGTTCTCTTTCTTAGGGAGGTGCAAATGCTTTCTGTGTGGGGGCAAAAAAAAGCCCATGAATATTTGGGTTCCTGAAAGTAAGAATTGTGACAGAGACTCTTAGCCACCACATACTATCTATTCTCCCCTTCTTCTACAGAAATTAAACCTACAATTCTTAGGTGGAAGCACGATCAAGGAATAAAGACCACACTTCCCAACCCCTTGTAGATAGACGGGGCCAGGTAACTGAGCTCTGGCTCAGAGTATGGAAACAGAAATGACGCACCACATGCCCACGTCGTGTCTTTCCTTCCCCATTTCATCCTCCCCAATGGATGAGGTGCTGGAACATTCTGGACCTTGCAAAAGAGGGCAACACTATAGATATAGTATTGCTATGGGGTAAAGAAACCTGGGCACCTGACGCCTCAGAACCAAGGTAACAGCTCTGGACCATTTATTGTGGATTGCTACCATGTTTCCCAGAAAATAAGATCAAGCTGGACCATCAGCTCTAATGCATCTTTTGGAGCAAAAATTAATATAAGACCTGGTATATATTATATTATATTATATTATATTATGTTATGTTATGTTATGTTATGTTATGTTATGTTATGTTATGTTATATTATATTATATTATATTATATTATATTATATTATATTATATTATATTATATTATACCTGGTAAATATTATATTATATTATATTATATTATATTATATTATATTATATTATATTATACCTGGTATATATTATATTATATTATATTATATTATATTATATTATATATATTATATTATATTATATTATATTATATTATATAGACCGGGTCTTATATTAAGATAAGACCGGGTTTTATATTAATTTTTGTTCCAAAAGCCACATTAGAGCTGATGATCCAGCTACGTCTTATTTTCGGGGAAACACGGTATATGGAAGAGAAAAAACTCATGCGTGCTACTATATCTTACTTCAGCAGCCAAGTCTGTTCTATCTAATAGAGCACTGAAAATTGAGTAAATCTACCAAAATGTAGAGAAGGAAGAAAGGAAGGGGAGAGGGAGGGAGGGAGAGAGGAAGGTAGAGAGGAAGGAAAGAAGAAGAAAGGAAGTAGGAAGGAAGGGAGGAAGGGAGGGAGGGGAAGAGGGAAGAGAGAGAGAGAGAGAATAAAGGAGGTGAAAAGGAAAGAGAGAAATAAGTAAATTGGAGGATAGGCCACAAGATCCAACATCCTAACACAGAAAGTTCCAGAAAGACAGAATAGGGAAAATAGAGTAAAGGAAATCATCATAAAACTAACACAAGAAAACTTTTTCAGAAAATGGACATGTGTTACAAATTGCAAGGACCCATTGAATGCCCAGCACAATGATAAAAATAGATTCACCCCAAGGCACATCACCACAAAATTATGTCCCCAGGGATAAAGAAAATGTTCTATGACCTTTCAGAGAGAAAAGAAAAAAAAACAAAACAAAAAAAAAACCAGGTATTATATAAAGGATAAAAAATCAAAATGTCATCTAACTTCTCACCACCAATAATGTAAGCTGAAGCAAATCCTTCATGATTTTAATGGGAAATCATTTCTAACCTAGAATTTGGCAGCCAGTCAGAGTAGTAATCAACTATGAGGACAGAACAAAGATAGTTTCAGACAAGCCAGTCCTACCTATTCTCGAGAAGTAACAGAAGGATGTTCTCCATAAAACAAGGATTAAAGTAGAAAAGCAGAAGACAAAGCGAGGTTCTATGAAATCAGGGACCCGAAACAAGAAAGAGGAAAGTGAGCCCCAAAAGGCAACAAGAGACAATTTGAAAGTGACCGCATTGTGCCTGAGCTGGAGGACACTGGTCTGCACTGAGGGTTTGGAAGTCTCCAGAGAGTTCTGAAGGTGAAACTCACCCACTATCTAACGTGTGTGAGGACAGTGAGAGTCATACAACTAGGGGAGAGTTTGGGCTTAACTGCAGCACGGAGAACACTAAGCAAACACAAAACTCAGGAGCCTGTGTAGTGCACTTGGATGGGAGGAGTGTCAGAAGATACAGAAATGCTCATCCTCCAGGGCAGAAAGCCAACAATAATGCCTACACCTAAGATGAGATGAGAAATATTAACATAAGCTTTTTTCTCTTTTTCTTTTTTCTTCTTTATTTTTTTGGAGAGAGAGAAACAGAAGTAAATACTAAAAGAACTCAAAGTGGTTGTTTTTGGGGAAAGGAAAATGAGGAGGAAGTAGTGCCATTCGACTCCATGTGCACACAATTCTGGCTTTTAAAAATAGAAAAGAAGAGGAGGGAGGAAAGAAAAGAGAAAACTAAGGAAAGCAAAAGGGACGAGAAAAAGAAGAGAAAGGGAAAGGCAGGAGAGAGAAAGAAAAGGAAAGGAATGTCAGCAACAAGGAAAGAGGAATGGAGTCCAAGAAAGGATGGGTATAGAGACAGAGCACGTAGCAGCATAAATCCTGCCTTCTTTCCCACAAGCCTGTTAAAGACCCACTCCGTGCGTGCAAGTAACTGGGTGGACGTGAGAAGTAAGGGATGGGACAGCTGGATGCTGCGAACTGGGAAACTGGCATCGAGGTGGGTGAGAATAGGGCCAGTCCCAAAGGGCAACTCGAGTTGTAAACAAGGATGTCATTAAACTAAAACTTGGAGGTGGGCAAATGTCTCAGAATTCTGTATTTATATTTGGTTCCAAATGTACCACCTGCCTATGAAGACGCCGTATTCATAGCTTGTTGCTCCAGCCTCAACGGTCACCAGCTCACTTTTTTATACAAATGGAATGAACATGGAAACATATGCAGACATCACCTACTGAGAATTATTGGAACTTCAAATGCAGAGTGAATTAGGAAGATTCCATCTTGGCCCCATTTTCATTCCTTTCAAAGTTTCTTTAAGGGAAAAAGAAAGAAAAATTTTCTGAAAATTAAAGGAAAATATGTTTACTGGCTAGTGTAGTGATTTTAATTACTAACATATTAAATGTTCAAGAATGGGGTTGAGAAATGGACTCCTTATTTGTATTCAAAGGTAAATTACCAGAAACTCCATTCTTTAGAGTAACATCTGTTTTGTAACAGTCCAATTTTATTTAATAAACTTTATTTATATTTTTAAGTGTGAAAGCTAAGATTCTATTACATTCTTCTGCTGTGGCAAAACCACCCTGTGACATAGAAATTAAGCTTTGAGAAGATATATCTAAATTAAATAAGACAGAGGATTCAATGAATTTTTTTCATCGTTACGCATTTGTACAGATGACAGTCACTAATTCTTGAAATTACGTGTTTCCTCTTTAACACACTCCGCTTTCCAGCACCGGCTTGGAACAAAGGGTCGTAACTCACTGGATCTAAAGCTGTAAGTCAAGGTAGACTTACTACATCAGCAGGGGAAGCAATGAGATCCACCAACGAACAAGGGAAGGACAGCCATTGATTGGCCTTCCTGGCTGTCAATCCCTCCTGGGCTGTCAATGTGAGGCCCACCCACATCATCAAGGTTAACATTCTTAAAGTTAACGTTCTTTTAGATATAAAGGTTAATCCCATCCGCAGCAGGTGTCAGTGAAAAGAGCCATGTGGAGCTGGGGGCGAGCCCGTGGGAGTCACAATGTCGACCCCTGGAGTTCTGGACTGAGGGCATGCCACCGACAGCGGAGGAATCACGTATCTTGGGAAACATGACTCCCACTGTTCTGTGGACCCCTGGTCAAAACAGAATGGCCATCCGTGGGCACCAAGTGACCACGTGACCAGAAAGCCCATGATGAGCGGTGGGCCTTTCAGACCTACTAAGCTCAACCATCTGTAAGATGGAAGCAGTACGTCTGGGTTCCACCAAGAGCAGGTCCAGAGGACACAAGCGAGGACACAGCCGGTGGCCTCGACCACTATCACACCAGCACCTATGCCTCAGTTCATGGCTGTAAGGGGTGATTCTGTTTGACCAGGAGGAAGAGTTTGTTTATGGATGTCGGCTAGGTAAGTGGAGCTGTGACAATAAACAGGGGTGTCTTTGAAATATATTGTTGAGAGAAAACCCTCCCAGTGGGCAGAGCTTTGGACAATGCACCTGGTCATTCCTTTAGGGTGGCAATAGAAGTTCCCTGAGATTAGACTATAAATGAACTCTTGGGCAATTGTGAATGATCTGGACAGCTGGTCAGGGACCTGGAAGGGAAACAGATTGGAAGATGGGGGACAGAGAAGTCTGAGGTAGAGGCATAGGGACATTTGGGACTGGGCACAGAGCGTAAAGATACATGTTGACGCCCACCAGAAATTATCCACATTGAAGGGGCACTAAATAAACAAGCGGGCAAGATGATTAGGCCACTTGACGTCAGCCAATGTCTGTCACTGGCTGCATTTACGACACAATGAGCACATGGACATATTGGTCCCCGCGGCAGAGAGGGAGACTACCCATGGACCCGACACCCTGGACTCCTTGGGACTGATCGCATTACTGTTGCCACTGCGTTCCTGGCCTGTGAGCAACACGTCAGAGCTCGGCCCTCCACATGGCACCGCCCGTCCAGGAAACAGCTGCCTCCCTGGAGGCAAGCTGACCAGTCCAACCCCTTGCACCTTGCAGGGTCGTGGTAAGTCTCGCAGAAACAAGCACGTGTGCACAACAGGGCTCTGCCTGTGTCTGCTTACAGGTCTCGGGCAGAAGCGATGGCTAAGGGCTAACAGAAGCCTTTGCTCTGCATACCATCACAACAGAAAGCCAGCCCTTTACAAGGAACGGCATGTGGGCCCACCATCAGTGCACCTGCTTATAAAATAGACTCAGCAGAGCGTCTGGAAAAGGGAGGAAGCAAGTTGCTGACTGCTGAGCTGGAGCAAAACACGTATCACAGCTCCCTTGGCCTGCCCTTGCCCTTGCTAAGGAGCGCGGGTCCCCTTAACCCAGTGCTCTCAAAGGGGCCTGCGTCACAGTGAGCTGATGCAGGGTGCCCGGCCCCGCCCTCAGCGTTTCTGATTCAGGACATGTGGGATGAATCTGCATCTCTAACAAGTTCCCAGAACGCTGAGGTGCTGGCCTGGGCACCACACTGTAAGGAGCATCACCTTAACCTTTCCTTGTGGTTTTTATTTTCCAAATTTAGACCATCTTCGTGACCTTCTTCTGACTTCTACCATGTTCTCTTCAGTGAAAAGCCCTATTTGCAAAGCATGTTGTCCACAGACTGCCCAGCACAGAGCACAGAAGAAGGATTACTTTGCAGTTTTGCTGTGTCAGCCTGCTTTGAATACCCTCTAGTGCTGCGCCCGCTTGAGCTTTCACAGTATGTGGGTGATTCATGGTCTGCTTTCATCTACCATGACCCGTGGTCACATCACATAACATCCTTCTCCACCTCGCACACGAGACGCAACGATGACCCACGCAAACAGCGCCCATGTTTATCTGCAACAAGAAGAATTTTTTCATATTTTCCTACTCAGGCACTTATTTTATTCATAACCATGATGAACAGTATGAAACACATACTATTTCCAAATAAGGTAGAATAATAAGTGACTACTGATCTCTTGAATTGAATTGAATTGCAATAAATTGCTTAGAATCCATTAGCTGACTCCCCATACACCCACGGTTCCATCTTATTTTCTTTGCTTGCATAGGAAGAGTCTTCATCTTCACAAAATCAAGCCTCTAACTATATTCCAAGTGGCAAGTCCAATTCTTCCAGCTTCAGTAATGCAGCAGCAGGGCACTTCCGGCTCTGCTCGGCGCTAAACACATGTGTTCTTGGTGATCCATTTCTCAAGTGTTGCTCTCCTCCTGCCTCTCAGGCTTTGAATTGCCTTGCAAGCTGTTTTCCCCATGGGACGGCCAGCATCAGTCCTGGATGGTGAGTTTTGTGTTCAGGAAGTTGTAACACTTTCAGGGGAGGCCCCTACCTCCCTAGCCTGCTTACACAGCAGGGTGTTCTGCTGTTTGAAGGGCAGTGGTTCTCATGGAGACCCTGGGCACCTTCTGTGTGCTGACGTCATGAGAGGACCCAAGAAAGTCCTAACCTAATCATAGTGCGTTTACAACGTCAGTTCCGCGCCATGCTCCTTAGCCCAATAGGAACTGGACAAAGCTACCGCTCAGAGGAGAGAGACGGGAGCAGGACAGCTATGTGGGGTCCCAACTTCCCAAGCACTGGGTAAGATTAGCTCTCTCCACAGGTCTACGGCTCATGGCAATGGACTTAGGTCAACAAAAGACCCTGAGCCAAAGAATGCCACATAATTGGGGATCCCCCCTTCGTCTCCCCTATAAATCAGAATCTTCCATCATTTCCAGCTGTTAGTGGGAGACATCCAGCCATCAGCTCATAATACAGTACGTTGCATATCACTTAGCCCCGGTAGCTGACCCACATGCTGCATATACTGAGTGCTCTGATTTCTATTAATGTGTGTGTTATTTTATAAATTCTAAGCTACTGTATTAATAGTAAAAGCACCCATATGTGTAATAGGAGAATTAGAAATTCAAATACCATAGGGGCCAGCAAGTAACCAAATGAAGTGGACCCGTAGTAAAGCAGGGGGACTGGCGGGGACTGCCTACAGGAAGCGCCTGACACTGGCTTCAGCCGTTTGGGCATGGTGGCCAAGTAATGCCAGATCCTCTGACTTTTCCAGAAAAATGGAAAAATCAAAATTTGTACGTGAAATCTCCTGGCTTTTAAATGTTGGCAACTAATTCAAACTGTTGAAAATCTGAAGCAGCCCAACCCCACACGGGTAACAGCCAAGCCGGCCCTCCAGTCTGTAGCCTCTCTGGCTTACCATTTCAAGATCTTAGCTGACCATTCGAACAGTGTCCCGTTTGACAAGACAGAGAGCATGTCTCCTCTTTACAGAGGAGGAAACAGCGTTCACGGTAGCTGATGACGTTCCAAAGGCCTTGTAGCTAACAGAGCGGAGCCGGGAAGCAGAGCACGAGTGTCCACTTCTGTCTAGGACACATGGTTAGCTTTCCCTAACTGCTGGCTTACTGTGAGAAGCCCACAGCAGGAAACAGGGTGGGCAGGCAGACCCCCATTCTTCCATCCTGTAGCATTGCTATCTTCAATCTGTGCCATCCAAAACCACCTGGTCTGGCAGCAGAGGTGGGAGAATGCTCAAGTCACTTGAGGGGACATTTTATGAGTAGGCCTGGAAGTGGCACGTATCACACCTGCTTACGTTCAGTTGACCAGAATATGGAAATGTGGTGACCACCCCCCAACTGCAAGGGAAGCTGGTAAATGTAGTGTAGCAGCGTGCATAGAGAGAGGGGCAGGCTGACGTGGTGACCTTTGCTGTTCTGCCACAAACTGACATGAAAACAATTTATGCCCTCCAGTACCATCATTGTTTTGGTGGGAAATGTACCTCTTTTGTGTTGAGGCTTCACATTTTGGAAACATTATTAATACTAGATCATGGACTGACAAATCTTCACCTGATAAAATAGCAAACTGTTATTCGCGTGTTCATTATTCCTAGTGTAGTGCGTTGCACAGAGCTGGCCTTCAGTGATACTTACTGGAAAGGACTGAATTCCCTCTGAGGGTTGACACTGTGTGACAGGTTGGGCTGAGCAGCAACATCTTCTTCCCAGATGCGCGCACCTGGGAGACGCTGGTGCGCGAGAAGAGCCCGAGATGAGCCTAGACGAACACCGTGTGCAGTAGGCAAGGAGCCTCAGACGAGTCACTTCCCCGCCCCAGCTGCAGTTTCCCCGTAGTGGAACGGAGACACCACCACATGACATGCTTTACAGCATTGCTGTGGAGCCACATGCAGTACCTGACCTGTCCCAGTGCCTCACAGAAGATGCTCAACAAACGATTGCTCAATAAATGAGATGCTCGGCAAGGCGCCATGGCTGGAGCAAACCGGAACAGCCCAAACCCATCAGCATCGCTGGGGAAATCCCAGATGACACAGCACGCGGGTGAGTGTCTTGAGTGACATCCTCGCAGGAAAAGTACGCCTTTCACACCTGTGCGGTTGTCTCCTGTGCAGAGAGCACAGGGCTGATGGCCACCCCAGGGGAGGGGCTTCCTAACCGGTGCTCTGGGACACGTGGTTACGCCAGGACACACAGATCCAATTGAGGCGCTGGGTGGTCCCCAATGTGTGACTTTTCACCTCCCAGCAGTTTGGTTGGGGCTCAGCTTATCCGCGTGCTGTACAAACAGCTCCATTCTCTGTGTGCGCTGGCAGGCGAGAAAAGTTGGGAAGCCCTCTCCTTTTTCAGCAGAACATAGATTACTTTCCCCAGAAGCCCAGGTCCTGTAACAGTTAAAAACGGGTCTTCTCTTGTTGCGGGAAAGAGAAAAGAAAGAAGCAGCCCAGCTTGAAAGCAAATGAGCCCCGTCACAGCCGCACAGGCCCCGGGCTGGGCCCCAGAAGGCTGAGCGTGGGCAAATGGGAAACGATGGTCCTGAAGGTAAGTATATCCACCATCAGATACCTGTGAAATCAGATTACATTGAATATCAAGTATAGCTGTAAAATGAAAAAAATAAAATCATTCACAGCCAGAGAAGGCAGCAGAGGAAACTGTGACCTTCATTTTAGTGAGAAGAATAGGTGGTACTTCTCTAACTTTGAAGAAATTTAAAAACCGTGGGAGGCCGAGCACCTCTAGGCCTGAAGTGGGGCCAGGAAGCTGCGCTGGGTGGGCCCCCGGCAGTCCTTGCCCAGACCACTCTTTCAGAAACAGACAGGGGGGTCAGTAGCTGCAATCTACAGCTGACCCCAGATAGCCACAAGTATCAGAACCTTCTAGAGCTACGCTTTCATTTGAAATACAGTTTGTACATCCGATACCGTGAGCCACATGCTACATGCCATGGCTGTCCTCAAACTGGCTGGACCCCAAGCCCAGAGGGTCACATTCAGGGGGTGTGATACTTGCCCCCACACCTCCCTGTCTAACAAGTCTCAAGTCCCCAGGTGACGCGCCGTGCTGGTCGCGGGTCACACTTGGCGAAGCACCAGCCCAGACGGAGGGCGGCTCTCAGCTTCCCCTTCTGAGATCCGACCTGGACAGCTCTGTCGTGGGCCGTCCTGCGCATAGCAGGACCGCCAGCAGTACCTTCAGCCCCTACCCGACAGATGCCAGCAGCTCCCTCGACCTGTCACAACCGAAAGCGTTCCAGACATTGCCAAATGTCTCCTGTGCGGTGCAAATTCTTCCCTCACCACCCATTTGAGAGCAGCTGGTCTAGGGGAACCCCGTGCCCTGCCTAATAGTGTCAGCGCTGCCTGAGGGCTCTGGGAGGTGGGGATACAGTTTTCCATCACCTTTTTTTTTTCTTACAAATTCCTACCTCTGCTCACTTGTTATCCCTGCCTGCCCTGTGGCCCGTGGGGCTGCCTCCTGTCCCCACCTCCATTTCCTTCAAGCACAGAAGCGGATCTCCCTCATTCCCTAAGTAGTTTTCCCCTAACTTTCTTCAGCATGAGAGTCAGCCAATCCTCTTGTTAAATACAGATTCTCCGGCTCCTCTGAACATTCTGACTCAGAAGCCTGCAACGGGGCCCCGGAATCTGTACGTTAAAAGTGTCCCAGGGGATGATGGCATCATAAAAGTCTGGGCAACTCTGCCTTCAACAGTGCTTCTCAAATTTTAAGGTCAAGTATATCTTGTTAAATTCCAGATTTTGATGCAGTCAAGCTGGGGTGGAGCCTGAGATTGCATTTCTAAGCAGCTTGCAGGTTTGGCAACACGGCCAGGTGCCCAGACCATGCCCTGAGTGGCATGACTACTGAGCATCTGAGGGGTTGAGCTAAGGTGCAGACAGGGGTGAGGCAAGGGTGCGAGGCGGGGCTGGTGGAGAGAATTTCCGCACAGTTCAGGGACACGTCACATTGAACATCAGGCCTCAGAACAGACGGCAGTGTTTCTGGGGCTTCGTTGGCTGTGTCCTATCTCAGGAAATCTCCTACTAGCTTGTCTATTCTCGTTGGCACCGCGTTACTGCAGATTGCATCCCAGTCCTTTCCCGTCATCCACCATCACACCCCCCACTGTGCACACGGGGATTTAGATTTGCCTTCCCGCACTCCCCTTTCTTACTCCTTTTGAATCAGAGGTGGCTCAAGTGAACACCTTGAACTTGTGAACCGAAACGTTCCATCAGAGAGTTTTCCGAAAGAAACGTCCACCCTGCCCTCCATGAGGAATCCTCTGTTATTCCAGCCCTGTGGTTCTTAACAGGTGGCCAGCATCCCCTGTGACCTTGTCCGACATGCAGTGAATCAGAAACCTGTGGGTGGGGCCTGGCGCTCTGTGTTTTAACAGGTCAGCCAAGTCATTTGATGCGTCTTCAAGTTAGAGACCTCTTCTAGAATACACTCAGCTTTTAAAACACAGCCCTCTGCCATCTGCACAGGGAACCTCAGGCCTCTTAGGCACCAGCCAGTGAAGTCACAGCTTCTTGGCTTTGCTGCGTGACTCCATCAGCCAGTGAGGTTTAAGGCGTTTGAATAGCCGCGCCGGGTACACACTTCCTTACTAAACACCAATAAATCTACAAACACAGGCGAACCGGGAAGCAGACACTGTCCTTCTGCATGCCTCAATTAATTATGTAATATGATACACCTCCAGCAGTTGTAGGCACTTTGAGCTGGACCTACGTAGATAACTTCTCTCCTTCATGAAAAACGAAACATAACGCGGTATCTTCTTCAGACTAAAACCATGATGTGATTTGCAAGTGCCCTGCTTTCCAGGCATGAGGAATATTCTCATTATTCATAATCTACAAATCAACCTGGAACCTAGGAGACCCTTGTAGAGGCAAACAGGAGAAAGTCTGCATCTAAACATGCCAAATACACGGTGTCTCCTTTCGAATAATTTAGACCTGGTCACCCACACATGCTGATGTCATGTTGGCCTTAATCACCTCTGGAATCACCTCCACGCACTGAGTGCCAGTTGTGCACACACGGCGGAGGTTGGTTTTGAATTCGTTGTACTCGAAATGAGCAGAGCGCATATAGAACAAAGGAAAGAAGAATAAAACTCATCTGGAAACCTCAGGAAAATTTAACAACTTCATTAAGACTTGCTTTCCCATTGGCATTTACTAGGATTGTAAATGCCACACAGTAACAGCACCAAACTAAGTCCTCCTGAAGCTAGGTTGGCACAAAAGGTGGGCAAGTACCTGGTGCCTATGGCCTCTGGGAAAACGCTCAGTGATGGACAGTCATTTCCTGTCTCTTAAAATAAGACGCCTGAATATGAGCGCTTACAGGCTATTTTTCTTGGTTCTCCTGATTTACTCCAGTTCTTCCCTTTCAACTCAATGGAATTAAAAGTATGTTCTGCAAAACCAAAGAAGAGAGGAAATCTTTCTTCCTTTCCCCCATTTCAGTGGCGACAGGTAAGCTCCAGACCTTTAGCTCCAAACTCACAGAAGCAGAGAAGCTGGCTTTGCTGCACGTGCAAACCACAATGCACAAAGGGAGGGTGGCCTCAGAGGCCAGTCTGTCACACAGGAGTGGCAGGTCCTTACAAGATCTTGCAAGAGAAGGCGAGAAAACCGAATGCAACCTGCAATGACATCCTTCCAAACATGGAGAGCAAGCAGGTAGGTGTCGACACAGTGAGGGGCAGAATTCTCAGCTGGCCCCCGGGTCCAGCCCCAGTACATGTCAACATAACCTGTCCCTTCCCGTGTGGTAGGACCTGTGGACGCATGGGCCATCAGCCCACGATGACATTACTAGAGCCTTGTCTTTGCTAATGAAAGGGTATTATTCTGTGTGGGCCTGATCCAATCAGAGGGGCCTTTGAAAGGTGAAGTCACAGCTACTCACTCCTGCTTGCTCGAAAAAAGCACACATCCCTGACCTGAACTGTCTACGGGGGGCCACCAGCCAAGGAACCGTTGGGGGGCCTCAAGGGACCGGCAGCCACAAAGAAGGACAAGTGAGCGTGGAAGAGGGTCCTGAGCCTCGGCTAAGACCCCAGCCTCAGCCGACACGTTGATTTCAGCCTGCTGAGATCCAGACAACCCATGTCCCCCTCCCGGCCACCTAAACTACAAAGTGGAGAATTTGTGTCGTTTTGAGCGGCTCAGTGTGTGGCGATTTGTTATACAGCAATAGAAAACACATACAGATGCATAAAATTATTCAGAACAATGCTATTAAGTGTTTACTTCATTGGAGCAGCATTTTTTAAAAACTAAAAACTAGCGTGAACCTACGGAGATCAGCTGAGTCAGCCAGGAAAACCGTTGTAAATTCTCCACCTGGAAATACACTGACCTGCAGAGTCCCTTCTGCCGTCGCCCCATTTTCATCAAAGCCCAAGGATGTTCCCAGGGTGTCTTCTGTGCTTCCCAGTCTCCTGTGCACCCACACCTTTCATCCCCAGTTCTCACTACAGCGACATTTCGAATCGCAGTCACACTAGCAGGATTGCTATTTTTTCTGGCTCTTATCTTTCCTTGGTAGCGGATCTCAGTCCCCCGGGTGGCCCCACCTCCAGTTAGTCGTGGTCCTCATGTAGGACCACAGGCACCTAGGGCCAGTGCGTGGGTCCACCATTCTCCTTGCTCTCCACGTGGACCTCCACGTGACACCTGAAAGGACAGCGTCCCCATCAACGACTTCACCACGTCTGCAACATGTGGAAACGTCTCAGGTCCTCAATGTACTGAAGCCACATGTCACACAGGTGTGCCGGGCGTCCAGGTCAAAGCTCGTGTGAGGCTCAATGTGGAGAGGGAGTAACTGAGGCAGGTGCTTGGCAGCAAAGCATCTGAACACCTGTCCATCAAAGTCCTTCAGACATTTTCACAAATCCCACCTCCCAAATGACACTCCGCTCTGGCCTTCCCCACTTCTCTCTGCAACCCCAGGCCCCTACTGATTTCTCAGTCACAAGTTTTGTCACTTTGGCATCTCAGGTCTCTCTTCCTGCCCCAAAGCAGCTGTCAAAGCGTCATCTATCCCCACCACCAACCCCACTTCCAAAACAGTGTTCTCTCCTGAAGTGGGGTTCTCTTGCCAGCTGCTAGAATAATAACTCCCCCAGCATTTTGGAGATACTATGTTCCCAAAAGAAGTAGAAGACACACCCCACAGTATCTCGCAGCCATGGCAGCAAGGGGCACGACTTAGTCCTCATCTGCTGCCTACCAAACGACCCCAACCCGTGAATCAAAACAACCATGATTTATTGTTTTTCGCGTGTCTCGGGGCTGACTGGTGGCTTATCTGATGGCCCTCTAGGCAGCACCATCAGGTTGGGCTATTGGCCTGGAAGGTCCGCGACCGCCTTGCCAGCCTGTTTGGGGACTGTGACGGTTGCCAGCCAAGCTGCTGCATTGTCCTCCACACAACCTGTCACTCTCTGAGGGGTGAGACGGGGCCCTCCTATGGCTGCTGCTTGGGGGGCAGTGTTCTAAGAGAGAGAAGCAGAAGCTGCAAGCCTCTCAAAGTGTAGCCTCAGAAGTCACAAAATCACTGCCACCATGTTCTGATGGTCAAAGCATGACATCACAAGGCCAGCCGAGCTGTGGGGAGGGGGCCGGCACAGTGGACTTCGGAGCTTGATGGAAGAACAACAAACTCACATTGAACGGGGCAGCTGTTTCTGGGTGGAGGGGCTGGAGACAGATTCTGAGATCTCGTTCTGCCATGCGGGTCATGTATATGTCCTTCATTCTCTCTCTGTCATGCGCCTCTCCCTTCCTCCATCACACACACACACGCACACACACGCACACGCACTCACGGTCCTGGACCAGGACACAGAGCCAAGGGCGGCCAACATCCCCCAGATGCCCATTTCCCTGGGATCTTGGCGGACACTTGTCTGCCCAACTCTCGTTTAGGATGAGTTCTTCTTCTTATTTATTTATTTTTATTTTGCAATTATAGCTGCCTTTCAATATTATTTTATATGAGTTTCAGGTGTGCGGCACAACAGTTAGACACATATAAGGTATGCAGTGATCCCCCAATATGTCTAGTCCCCACCCGGCCCCATACAGTTATTACAACATTACTGACTCTATTCCCTGTGCTGTACTTTACATCCGCATGAATATTTTCACCTATTTGCACTTCTTAATCTTTTTACCTTTTTCACCCAGCCCCCCTTAAACATGTTGAGTCCAAGGCTCCCTGACCCCCAAACTGGCCAGACTTGACCCAGCATGTCTGGATCCAAGAAGGGTACCCTGCTTTGCCCCAAACTTGGGCCACCCTCCTACAAGCTCCTACACAGCCCTGTGCAAATGCGGCTCTATTGTGATCCCTCCCCTTGTGGAACCCAAGGGCCCCCAAGCACTGGGACATCCCAGACGTCAGAGTCCAGCGTGAGCCAGGGAAGAAACAGGAGGGGCGGGACAAGGCGGCTGCTGGACCTGCTTGTATGGACAGCGAAAAGAGCCAATTGGAAAGCAGGGCCCAGGAGCAAGTGAATACAGGCGCAGGGCCACGGGCAAATGGATGCCGAGATATCAGTTACATTCAGGAAGTGTCAGGGAGCCTTGGAAATGATCCTGAAGCAAACAGAGCAAACTCGGGTCTGACAGCACAACCGGCTACAAACACCCCTGACAGTGTCGCTCAGTAGAAGTGCTTCTGTGCACAGCACTTCCTGCAACGCCCGCGCAGTTCACCTGTGTGGTGCGGGGTTCCACGAAGAAGCAATGCATGAAAAACAAATCTTGAAGAAACAAACAAAAAAAATCATGGCCCCCAGGGTAAATGACACACACTTAACATTGTCACCTTGAGGAAAGTGAGCCACTAAAAAAAGTCTGCACATACTGCAGGGCCTGATTACCCAGTTGAAATATCCATGTTAATTAACCTGATGAATTTCAGCTTTTCTCTATGCGGTGTAGACAGAGCCATACTCTGGGAAAATACATGATTACTTTTCCCCATGGAAAAGCCCAATACTAAAAAGCCATTAGCCTATGTCCTCTCAAAGTCCAAAACTTCCTGAAGAGAGAATCTTCTTCCTCTAAAGGGACTATCCTGGGAGCTCACATGAACCCATGTGGCCGCTCAAAATTGTTGTCGTCAAAAAAAGAAGCAAACAAACAAAAGGACTTATTTGCCAATATTAAGAGGTAGGGGTGGCAAGTTCTTAGGGATGAGAAAGGGAAGGAGAGTGGCTTTCAAACAGGCAAGTTAGCTATTATGTTTTGGGGGAATTTTTTTAAAAGCAACTTGGTACATTTCTATTTTTAAATTAATGACATGTGCTTGATCAAAAATGCTATTTTCAGTAAATTGCACAGATAATTAAGTCTAATTTCAATGATGTTTGAAATAATAGCAGTAAATCTTTATGGATTCTTGTGTTCAATCCACACTGAAAATTCATCTAAATTTTATTTTAATACAGATTTTTCTCATCTTGATGACATTTATGGCTTTAGTTAACTGGGCTACGTCTTCATAGACCAAATGGAAAAGAAGAAAATTATTTGACCAACTGAAGCATTTTAAAAATAGATTTATCCTAATTATACAGAGTACTGCTTCAATTGTTCACTATTTTTTCCTTTGTGGTTTTCAGTCCATATTATCAAATCCTCTCCCTCAAGTTTCAGAATGAATGGATTATAATTGTCTCCCAAATGCATAATTAGGAGTGAAAGTTATAAATACATAATTTAACAAACTACTCTCAAAATCTTAATGAGGGTGGGGGGTGGTAGAGACTTTTTGGTTTAAATGGATCATTGAACAAACTGCTTTCTAAAAAGATCGTAGCTCAGAGCTAAAGGGAGTTCTTAAATCATCCCCCCTACCCCATAAAATAGCACTCGACAGGGAAAGTCACTTCTGCTATTTCCTCTACCCTCTCACCCTCACTAAATGGTAGTTACAGCTGTTGAGGCATTTGGGGAGGTGAAGTCGCTTCCTGGATACCCTGGACCCGCCCCTGTTTTCTGAAGGCAGGACTCTCCATTACACTGGGTGTGAAGTAAACTGGTTTGTACTGGAAAGATTCACTAACACCTGCGCTCCCTCCACCCACCAAAAAGGGTGCCCCTATTAGCTTATTATCAAGCCAGCTGAAACTATCTTTAGACATGAATTTCTATGTTTGACTGGGTTTTTTTATTTATTTCCAGAGTCAGCAAACTTTTTCTCTAAAGAGCTATACAGTAAATATTTGGGGACTTGCATTCTCTATGTAAGGTCTCGGTTGCAGCTACTCAACTCTGCCGTTTTAACAGAAAAGCAGCCATATGCAATACATAAATAAATGTGTGCAGCTGTCGTTCAAATAAAACTTTATTTACAGAACTACACAGTGGGCTAGATTTGGCCTCCGTGCAGTGGTCGGTGAGCCCTGTGTCATTTGGGGCACACAGACACAGAATGTTGATGCTTTTTTTTTTTTCCAATTTATTTTTTAAATTTATTGGGGTGACAACTGTAGATTTCAGGTGTACAATTCTGTATTACATCATCTATAAATCCCATTGTGTGTTCACCACCCAGTCAGTTCTCCTTCCATCACCATATATTTGATCCCCCTTACCCTCATCTCCCACCCCCCACCCCCCTTACTCCCTCGGCCATCCTCATTACAAAACAGGGCGTAGGATGAGCTCTGTACTGAGTGAAATGTTTATGTACTTACATTTCTATTTCAATACCCACATACTTCCCAGAAAAGATTTAGAAAGGCTTATAGTAAATCCCCACTTGGAAATGTACAAAAGATACTTGAAGTGATCTGAAACTACTCAGGGAAAGTAGGAAAACACGACTAGTCAGGCATTTTTCCCGAATATGCGGAGACTGTGTACCATTAAATTTCAATCTACGAATGAATTCCTCACTGGGTCGGGCCGAGTCTCCTGGTAGGTCACGCAGAAAGGTTACAGAGCTGCTCTTCAGGGAATACAAAATTCCTCCTGGCACATTATTTCAAGGAGAAGTTAATCAGACATGACCTGACATAAGAGGCATTTCCCTATGTGGCCAGTATCTTTAGCAAAGGCATAATACTGATTCAATCCTGAACCTCGGTCAAGGCAGTCATTTCCATGGAGAATCAAGTTCATCAAGTGTAGTGCTCTCTTCTCAATGTCACAGAGATGGGACCAGGAAGGTCAGCATATCCCTCAGGCCCAACTTTCTAGACCGAGTTCTCCTATGAAAGGGACTGAGTGACAATGAGTATGTGAAGCCATATAATAAACAGAGAACTTCTTTCCTGAGCAGCAAAGTACATCAAGATTTTGAAGACAAGTGAGTGGCACCTTTGCACTACTGAGAATGCACATCTATTGTGGACTAAAATGCAAAATTGACATAACTTTCCAGATCAAGCACTAGCCTTCGAAGATGGACAGCATTGTGCTGTGGTAAAGAGCACACACGTGTTCTAAAAGCAGACCCTCTGGGTGCGGGCTCTGGCTTATTTGTGAAGGTTTGAGGCAGCTGTTACCTCCCTGAGACTTAGTTCGCTCATTTAGAAAGCAGGCTCAATAATAAACAGCACCGCATGGAGTGAGTATCAGGATGAAATCATCTACCTCTGTGACAGTCCCCCCCACACACACAGATGTGTTGCCTTGTCTCGCCTCAGCCTCTGTGGCGATGGGCACCGCCCCTAGGTCCCGTGCTTTCACTGCTCCTGACCATTCTGGGGACACCATTCCTACTCAGTAAATAAGTGGCAGGTGCTTCCGGATACCCAGATATGGGGGTCAGTAAACTCCTCGTTCCACCTCCATTCCATCTCTCAGTCACTTCCCAGAAACGTTCTTGAGATGGCTTTGAAGGGTCAGTGGTTCCAGGAGCCAACAGGGGGTGGACCGACCAGGAACCACGTATCCAGTGACGCCTGGTTCCTAACAGCACAGATGCCAAGAAAATGGTTCAATATCACACTTGACATTTTCAAAAGGTGCGATCGGATCTGAATGATTTTCCCTGTTGAAGGAGGAATGAAATAATTCATAACACTGAGTCACTGTTGTGTGAACAAACGTTACTTGTCAGAAAAGAGCTGTCTGCCAGATCATGAATTTGCATTCTTCGCAACGAAGCCATTGATTGCTTCTTTACAAATACCAGGTTCTGCTGGAAAAACTTTGCACCTCAGCAGAAAGGCACTTGTGTTTTAGACTTAATCACTCGCATTACTTAATTTTTTATGTTTAATTATTCAACGAAAGAAAGATTTAATTGCCTGCTCTGTTCAAGTCTCCACCTTCCAAAGGGAATATGAAGAATGTGCAAATGATGGTTCTTTGTAACAGAGCAGGGAGGTCGTCACAAGACGGGGGAGCTCTAGGAGGAGCAGGCTTTGGACATCAGACCCCCTGCCACCTGCCCTGCCAAAGCCACTCCACCTCTTGCAGAAGAACGGCCGGGTGCTCAGCCGTCCAGCTCCGCATTCCCAGTGTGAGAACACCACCGTGGAGTGTGACAGTGCGCAGACAGCCCCTGACAAGTCTCTAGAAGAACAAAAGGACTGCCCTAGATGAGACGCGGCGGCAACTTCAGGTAGGCTGGAAAGACCGTACAACACACGCAATCTAGAAAAGTCCTTGTCCGTGTGATTGTATCATTGTATTCCTCTACCAGAATCAAAATATGAATTCCGATTTGAATATTTAGGCTAAAATGTGGTTGTGACATTTTATTTGTGACTCGGAAGTGGTCAGGTCTCGTGAACAATTATGAACAGGCGGACTGTCGCCAGACCAAGGCCTGTCGGGTGCTCACAAACTGAAAAGCACAGATGTGTTCGCACCCCCACAGCGGTCACAAGGCTCTGGCCACCCCCACGTCAGGCCCTCCGTCAAGAGCGGGAATGTGGTCTGGGATCAGGGGTCAGGGACCTCGGTCAAATGGCACAGCCGCCTGGGAACACCAGGGGCCTCCCCACCCGACCTCAGGCGGTGTGTGTGCCTCACATTGCATGTTTCCCCAAAAGCACATCCACACACATGGGGGGGAAGGTGCTGTCGGGGGCTCTGGCTTCTCTGCCAAAGGGGAATTGTCCCAGACTTCCCATTTTCCCAACTTTTAGCCTCAAGCTCTTAACATTTCCTAAGCACTTAACAGGTCTTGCCCCAGTTGTTTGTGTCTTACTCCTGTGAGGACCGGAGACCACAATTCCTCTGTGCCTGGGGATGCCCATGAGATGGTAGCCAGTGTACATCACGTGCTCTTACACATTTACACTCACACAGTCTCCCTCACATTATATTCACACACTCACACTGTTACCCATTTACACTCACAGGCACACACAGTCTCACACTTAAGTTCACATTCACACGCTGTCTCATACATTCACACTCACAACACACTCACTTAACATTCACATTCACATTCTCAAGTTCACACACATTCACTCAGTCTCACACTTACATTCACACTCACTCACTGTCTCACACTCACACACATTCTCACGTACATTCACACACACACACACACACTCTCTCTCTCTCATACACTCACACACATGAGCAATCCCACAGCTGGGCAGCCCGCACCCCCTGCCCGGTAGGGCCTCTGGGGGAAATGGCTGCATAGTGAATATGGGCAGAGGGCATCTTGGGAGCCTCAGAAATGGCCCTGAGCTGTAGCTGGTTCAAGAGAAGCAGAATGGATCTCGTGTGGACTCCAGTTTCACAAGAGGACCTGGTCCTGAAAAAGCCTCACAGACAGAAACTGGTGACTTGTCGTCAGCCCGACAGGGACGCATCAGAGCAATGCTCATGTTAGACACGTGAGAGTCAAGGACAAATGCTGCTCCCTAGTCACTAGAAAAGCTTACATCCACCCTCTCCTGGAGCTCAGGAGCCGTCTAATGAAAAAAGGGGGCGAGGACCAAATCGAATGAGATTTAGAAAACTAGAAATAGAGTTTTAGAAAGATTAAGTAGCTTACTGTTCTCCATCACCTAGGTTTGTAATCTAAAATTCACAGCTCCCACATACACTCCTGGTTATTCCTTCTTGTGAAACAGCAAGAGCAGACAAGGCGTAGAGGGTGCCATGGCTGCAACGGCCTCAACGGACACCCAGCACCAGCACGGAGGCCTCGTCACAGCGCTGGGTGAAAGGCCAGCCGGGGCGAGAGCAGTTTGCTATCTGAGATGACCCACTCTAACGAATTCCTCAAAGCGTCTTGAGATCTAACAGTCAGCCTAGAATCTCTCAAAGACCCACCTTCCCCTTTCTTCCCTCTTTCTCAACTATCAAAAACATATTTCTGCCCAAAACCTCCTTCCGGTCATTGCATAAAGGTATAGGGACTCACTTCAAATTTCTCTGCCGAAGTGACAGTCATGGGCCAAGATGTGTGGAAAGTTCTCCTGAATAGAAAACAGTAGCAGGTATGAGATGTGACTCCTGAGACTAGGTCACGAAGAGACTGTGGCCTCTGGCTTCCACGCCTTCTCTCACTTTCTCGCCCACTCTGAGGAATGCAAGTTACCACGCTGGGAGCTGCCCTGTGGCGAGGGACATGTGGCAGGGAATCGGGGAAGCCTCCGGCCAGCCGCCAGCAAGAAACCGAATCCTGCCAACCAACATGTCCATGAGCTTGGAAGTGCATCTTTCCCCAGTCCAGCCTCCGGATGAGACGGCAGCCCAGCTGACACCTTGATCACAGCCACGTGGGACACACGGAAACAGGTAGCCAGCTAAGCTGCACCCATATTCCTAACCCACAGAAACTCTGAGATAATAAATGTTGGGTATTTACACCCATTAAGTTTGGGGTAATTTGTTATACCACAATAGGTAACTAAAATAATGCCTATATACTATTTTCTTTATAAAAATAATCAGGTTTTCCCTACATTGAGGAAGAATTGCCTTCTACTTAGTCATTTAATTTTTACTCAGTAAGAAATTTTATGAGCTGCTTATAAGAAAACAAAGCTAAATTTAGCCTCTACCATTTAAATCACTATTTCCATTTTCTACTCTGCTTTTAACAGGACCTTAATATATTCTCCGTACATTTTAAGTTTTTAAATTTTTAAGTCTTAAAAAGGAAAGAAAAAAAGGAGAATCAGATATTTTCTCTGCATATACAATTCATGCTCTTTAAACAGAGAACACGATTCTTCCACAGTCTCAATTTCTAGCCTCTTGCTCTATCAAGTGTTGCAAAATTAGATTTTTTTTTCCCTACATTACCTGAAAAGATTGTTCTTTTTCATATCTTATGCTCTGGCTGTTCTGACAGTGCAATCTCTGCAAAATATAAAGAAACTGTTATTTGGTAAATTAATACTTTGGTTACCATGGGTATATTATGGGATCGTGACATTTTTTTCATTCCTGCCCCATGGGGTGACTGCATTAAGCATCACCAAACATCTCAGCTAATTTCAGCCCTAAGTCAAGCCTTAGGTCTAAGCAACATCTTTCACATTAGCCGCCTGTGGTGGGTGCTTTCTGCAAACAGAGTCTAAGTCTTAAGCAGTGCTCATAAAAGAAGGCTTTAAGTTAGACTTTGTCTCCACATATAAAACAATGTGGAAAACTGAGCAATCTCAGGGGAAGCTCAAGCACGTCCTTCATCAAAGTCCACTTGTGCTGGAAAGACCTGGATAATTTCTATACAAACATGGAGGAGAGGAGCTCCCACTGGTCAGGCGTGCTGTGGCCGAGTCTCCTTGCCGGCGGGACCGGAGCCTGCTCTCTGCTGGGGTGAGCGACGGGTGGGAGCCTATGGCTGGCGACTACGGGGCATGCATCACCCCCATGCAGAGTCCCTCCAGACAGGCCTGCTTCCGCCTCAGCCCACAGCGCTTCTCTCCAGGTCTCCGTCAGGCTTCCATTTGTCCTCATGCCAGAGCGGAGCGCACTCCCTGACCAGTCATATAAATGGCTCCCCTCTCTGCCGCCTGGATTCTCTACCCCCTGGCCCTGCTGTTTGTCCTCGAGCGCCCATCACTTCCTGAAATGAGGTACTTGCTCTCTGATTTGCATGTTATTTCTCCTACTGGAATGTAAACTCCAGGGGAACAGTGACTGTGTCATCTACACATGGAAATGCCAGGCACAAAGTCATCAAGTAGCAACAACGATTGAAGAAATGAGTGGATGAATTTAATCAGGTTGCTGAAGAGAAAAAGAAAGATAAGCACCTTCGGGGGAGAGGCACCCACGTGATGCTCCAGCAGCGCAAGTCCCTGGAGTATGAGAATATAAAAGAAGGATGTTTTAAAAATTGGGAACATGGGAAAAAATGAGCGCATCCTACAACACAGGACAGTAGGAGAAGCCGTTGGGTATTGTTTTACGGAGCAGTGACTGATGGTGGGGGCTCTGTAGCTCAGCCGTGCGCATGACAGCCTCTCACGCGCCTCGAGCGAGAGGAAGGAAGCCAGCAGCTGGGACAGAACGCCCACCGGCCCAGCTCTGTGTCCACCTCTCCTTGTGTAAACATTTAAAAGACATGGCCAGGAGAACCCAAGACAAATGCATCCAGCGCAGCTGGTGACAAATGCATGTTCAGCGAACCACACGGTGGTGATAACCTGGTCACTGAGGGATAAAGAGAAGCCACTGCTGTAATTGACCTAAATGGCAATTGCGGTGAAATGACTGGGAACCATACCTCATTACAGGTGCACAATGCTCACGCTTGACGTGGTGCAGGAACCTCCTAACGAGGATGTATTCTCGCTGCTTCCCACTCTTGCAGAAGCACCTCACCCCGACGGACAGAGAGAACAGATGTGTGGCTTGACCTCGGGCCTGGCCTGGAAGGTGGCCGCAGTCTAATGAAGTAAAATGACATCTTTTTCTCCCTTCAAGACAAAAGTCCTGGGCAACAGAAGTGTGCAAGCCGCATGCCCACTGCACTCCGCTCTGCTTGGCTTAAAGAGGATCCCAATGAGCCAAGCCTGTGACATCCCTCAGCACCTCGGATTTAGAGTTTATGCAGCGCTCTGCTCTGACCTCCTGCTTGTCCACGTTCCCGAATGGCAGCATTTCCTGCCTCAGCCCCTCGTCCCAACCCCAGGCTGTCACTTTCTCCTTCTCCTCCCATTGATGCCATGGTGACAAAACCAAGTCCAAACACTTTAGAGAAGCGCACCTATAACCAACAAGAAAGGGCTCTCCTGCTTCCAAGACAGTACAAGCCCAGGCAGCCAGAGACCACCGCTGCCATCCCAGGGGCCCAGAGTGCTGCTTGTCCTGAGTCACGGACCCTCTGGATGGACACTTAGGGCGCATTGACCAAAAGTCAGTTAGGTTAGCCAACAGAAGAAAGAATTGATCGGTCAGGAGTTAAATCTGGCTGTATAATGTCAAAACAACCAATTAGAAAAAAATGTTTAATATGGATTTACTGGAGCAAGAGAGGGTTGGGTCATTTCCAACAAGCACTTCTTCTCCACTGAGTTCAGGGGTTCTCTATCCCACTCCCTCCCCGACCAGGTGGACAGTCTGCCACAGCACTGAGTGGACAGGAACTCAGGTGAAGGACAGTCACCAGGCTGCACTGCCACTGCCCACTTCCTCTCACCGGGATCGTGCGTCTGTTGTCTGGCCACGTCTCAGCCAGCCCTTTATCCCCAGGGCCCAGTACAGACTCTGAAACATAGGAGGTGCTTGGACGAGCTTCTTGTTGTTGCTATAACAAATGCCACAAGCAGTGGTTTTCAGAAAGCATAAGTTCATTACCTTAGAGTTCTGGAGGTCACAAGTCCGACATCAAGACAGTGGCAGGGACAGCTCTTCCTGGAAACTCTAGGGGAGAATCATGTTCCTTGGTTTTTCCAGCTTCTAAAGGCACCCACATTTTTTGGCTCGTGGCTCCTTCCTCCATCTTCAAAGCCAGCAACAGCTGGTGAAGTCTTCCTCACATCCTGTCTCTCAGATGCAGACTCTTCTGCCTGCCTCTTGTACTTTTAAGAAAAACTGTGATGACGCTGGGCCCACCCAGATAATCTAATCTCCTATCATAAGGTCAGCTGACTACTGACCTGAATTCATCTACAACCCTCATTCCCCTTTGTCATGTAGCCAATGCAGTCCCAGGTTCTGTGCATGAGGAGGTAGATCTCTTTAGGGGACCATTATTTTGCCAACCACAGTGCTCAACAGGTAAGTGTTTGATGAGTGTCAATTAATAACCCTGAACTATTTAGGCAATCACATGACCACCAGGCAACTATTCCATCCTCAAAGCATTTCATATTTTAAAAAGAAAGAAACCATCCAAAATATTATCCATTTCTACACCAGCCCCATTGGTGAAAACTGGCAGCTTTCAGCCACACTCAGAAAGCCATCAGGTGATTAACTTTGTCATCAATAACCAAGTGGTCAAGGTTTTGGATACAGGCATACATAGTACTGCCTAGTGCAGACAAAAGTGGCAGGAAATGTTATTAATTAGATTCTTCTTGGACACTACTTAATGGAAGTCATGAAATGATTTTTTTCTAATTCTGGTTTGTTGGATCTACTCAATAAGCCCTGGAAACTCCTTCTAATTACATGACAAACACAGTGTGCCTGGGACAAGGCTTAGATGGAGGAGCAGGCTTATAGCTGCTGGTGGCCCTGGAGAAAAGATTGGAGGTGAAAGTTGTTTCTTCACTGGAAAAGGCTGGATCCAGTCAGATAAGTTGCAAGAATCCCCAGCTTCCTACCTTTCCCTTGCAAAGTGGCATTTCTCCCTGCCAGGCACAAATCTGCTCTTGTTCCTGGAGACCTCGCGAGGCTGAGGGCAATTCTGCCTGGAGCCAGGGCACAGAGGCTCAGAGCGGCGCTGTCCAATTCAGCACCACGCGAGAAGGTGAGCCCTCCTCCTGGGACCTCTGAGGTTTCACTGCCTCTCAAGAACTGCTCCTGGGGAATGAGGTTAGACACATGGGGTGGGGCCCTTTCTTTAGACACTCCCTAAACCAGGGTGGGGCCACACTCAGGGCTCAGGTTAGGCTCCCATGCTGTGAAGATTTGGCTCTACGGCTTCCTGGCAGATCCGAGAGGGACAGCCTAACTACACATGGAGGTCTGTGGACAGCTGGGCACGTTGCAATTTCTTTTGCAAGGAGAGGGCTTGCAGCCTCTCTGTGGTTCCAAGGATCCCTATACCCTTATTATTTTTAACTTTTTAGCACCCAGGCAAAATAGACAAGCCCATGTATGACCTCTACATCATAAGTTAAAATCACCTTATGAAGAGAAAATATAGTAATATCAGTTTGTTAGAGATACACACAATATTTTCCTTAAGGCAGAAGATTAATTATTATAATTCACAATGATTTATTGGATATTTCCTATGTGTTGGGAAGTATACCAGATGCCATAAAAACACACTACCACATTTAATCATTATCACAACCTAAGAGAAAAATTTCTTGCAAATGAAAATCTCAAAGTTCAGAAAAGTGACATAACTTTTCAGGTGGTTGAAATACTGTTTTCAATATTCAGGTATGTAGTGCTATTTCTAATTACTTAAATATCTATTTTCTTTTGGTTTGATATGTTATTTTGAAAACTTTAAGTGTGATTCATTTATGTCTTGAGATGTTCAAGAGACTTCGATGTGGCATTAAAATTTCTAACCAAACCAAGGTATGTTTTAGAAAACATGATAACCACACTCCCCTTGTTAGACTCTTCCAACAAATCTTCATAATTTTCCGCTCCAAAATCCCAGATTGCAAATGGGATCGAGCCTCTTTTCTCTTGTTTAATATCCGTTTACATTTACCCAAAGCCACTCACTTCTAGAAGTACCTGTTGGTGGCGAGGGGATTGAGGAGAAGCTGCAATGTTGAGGAAAGTGGGGGAAAGTGTAGGAGTGACTCTCAGTCCTCCCAGGCCCCAGCCCCGGAGCTGACCACCCCCATCCCAGGGCTGGTTACCCCTCTCCACTCATTCTCCCCTTTCCTCCCTCCTGAGCCAGACTTCCTCCTCTCGGAGACAGATCCCTCTACCCTAGGCTAAATCATTTCTAACAAGATCTCTGGATATTGGAAGGCTAAGCCAGAAGCCCTCAGTCCTGAAGGCTAGACCCCTTTCAGGTGGAAAATATAATAACTGGACGCCTGTGTGATGAGATACTACATAATATTATGTGAAATAAATACTGGGTATTTTCAATTACTCGAATTGCAATCACTAAATATTACAGATAAGTCACCTGTCACTAGAGTGACGAGGCCTGGTACTCTGCTCTGTGGCCAGCTGTGCAGCCCTGGCCCCTGGGAGCTGGTGCTACTACAAGCCAGCCATCAGGCTTTGCTGTTCTCTCAGTGAACACAAACAATCTCACAAAATGTCACATCAGACAAGGCCACTGTGTGAGCACCACGGATCAAGACAAGAACAAGACCACTTACGATCATGTCTGAGTACAGACAAAACATGCACCTGTCCAGGTCACAAAACACCAGACATCCCCCCACCCTGCCTAACACGAGTGACTGTTTCTCTACCAAGCATAGCTTAGCTTTGGTCTACTCTTCCCCCCTTCAGATAAGATTTTGTAAGCTACATAGTCATAGGATTAATTGCCACCACTTCCTAACAGCATCCAACCCATATCCACATCCACAAGGCTATTTACTCAGTACTGTTTTAACAGCAAAGACTGTTCACGACCTCAGTGTCCATCAACAGGGAGTGAAGTCAGTTAAACTGCAGTACAACAGAGCACTGTGTGGCTGAGGAAGGAATAGGGACTACCTGCCTATGGTGCGGCGATCTACAGGATAATTAAGGAGACAAAACCAAAACGCAGGACAGCATTACTAGTACAGTGCCCGTTATGAACAAAAGGGGAGGGAGGAGAGAGAGGGAACGCAGGGGAGGGGCCAAAGACAGGTGCTAGATCGTACTGAATACACCTGACCAAATAGTTTTGGTTTTGAATCTATACAGTGTTTCATAAATTTTAAAAAGAAAAACCTCTCTCAAAAAACAAACCTGAGAAAATACCAAAAGTATATCCAGTTGGTTAATCCACACAGAGAAGAGTTCTTATAACCCTAAAACACAATATTTTGATGGTTATCCTAAGGCCGAAAACAGCTGAAAGTAATCAAAAATAGCTGTCTATCTTTTGTAACTTATAATATTATTATTTTGAGAAATATGTATATATAGTACATACATACATACATACTAGGAATAAAACAAATAATATTAATGATATTCGGTAAAAGGTTTTCAGTATAACAAAAATGATATACTTGTATTTAAACTGTCGCCTATATCTTTGTATGCACTCACAATTATTTCCTTAGAATAATTTCTTACAATTAAAATTATGATATTTAGGTTTTTAAAAACATTCTGACAAAGTAGCCTGAAAGAAGTTTGCAATAAATTTAAATACCAGTAGTGGTACCTAAGAGTGGTCACCTCCCATAACCTCTTCAATACTGGGTGCTATTTTTCAACTGGTTTCTAATGTGATAGCTGATAAACAGTAACTTGTTGCCATTTTACTTTTATTTTTTAGCTGTTTAGTGAAGTAGAGCTCTTCACACACATTTGGCCTCTCAGTATCCTGTGTGTCAACTGTGTGCTCATATCTTTTGTCCACTTTTCCTTCTACATGTGTTGACCTTTATATTTATTTTATCAATCCCCTTATATACTTGGCCTTTACTATAAGCTGCCATGAATGCTTTTAAGAAGGAGGCAGTACAGTAACAATAAATAAATAAGAAAAACATCACTGTTAAACAGATATTTCTTCTTAGTTAATTGACAGGAGATCCAAGATGGAGGAGTAAACACTGTGCCTGCTTCCTTTTATAAGCATATTAAAATTACAACTAAATTATAGAACAGTCAACTTGGAGAACTATCTGAAGTCTAGCCGAACAGAAGTTTTATAAATAAGGACATAGAGAAGCCACCTCAAGACTGGTAGGAGGGGCAGAGACACAGAACGGGCCCCACACCTCTGTGTGGTGGTTGAAAACCAGGAGGGATCGCTTGGATCCCCCAGGAGGAGCGACACCAAGCCCCACACCAAGCCCCCCGGACGAGAGCACTGGTGCCAAGATGAGGACCCCCCACGACACCTTGCTGTGAAAAACAGTGGGGATTCTGACTGACCGGGGAGGACGGAAGGCGGTGGGAAACCCAGGCGTCCTTTTAAACGGCCGGTGCACAGACTCACTGGCTCGCAGGCACTCACCTTGGGCTCCAGCAGAGGGACAGAGACTCAGGGGCTGTCAGAGGCAGATGAGGGAGCAGACGGAGGTGTGTGGCTTGGAGGCAAGGTTTGGAGGACAGTCGCTATTTTCCCTGTTAGGTCCTTCTCTGCAGCCGGCAGGCAGGCGCCATTTTTTCAGTGTTGATCCCGCCCCGAAATGTCGACTCTGAATCTGATTGGCCTGGTGAGCTCTACAGCTCCGCCCTGCTGACTCACTGGAACCCCCCAATGCCGGAGGCACTTTCTCTCAAGGAGCCAGCCCTGCCTGCATTGTACTCTTTCTTGGAAACTATCAGAGTCCCCAGGCCAAGGCTGGGCAGTGACTGGCCTCAATGTGCTCTGAGGCTTTTGCTGAGTAGCTCCAGGCTCAGCACTGGCACCAAACCAGAATTTCCATTAACCTGGTGACCACAACTCTTCCTACCCTAGTGACTCCCTAAGACCCTGCCTCAGCCAATTTGCATACCACATGAGGCTTTATCAACGGCTAAACATTAAAGGAGTTGGCACGTGGCAGCAGGCCTCTGGGTGTCCTGGCTTTTTGCAGAGCTACTCCAGGCCTGGTACTGGAGGCAGACATCCTTGGTTTGCAGCATGGCCCCTCCCATGTGCCTCTAGGTCCAGCACTGGCAGCAAACAACTGTGGATCACTTTGTAGCTTCTACCAGGTAGTGCCCTGCTGGTAACAGCAGTGGGTGACCTGGGCCTAACTGAAGCCCCTCACAAGAGGCCCCAGAACGAATATACTTGGAGGTTGGCTTCAGATCATAGCAGAGCACCACCCACAAGTAGCACACCCAAAGGTTAGTCCCTAGAGGCATCAGAGCTCACTGGGACAAATCCCACCCAATGGGGTAAGCACCCCGCACAGCAGCCTGTAAGCAGTGTACGTGGCCAAACACCACAGCCAATCAGCCTGAGGGTCGGCACTGACCCTCTGACATGCCAACTCCAACCAAGGCTCAACTATAACAGGAGGGCACACACAACCTACACAAGGAACACCCCTGGAGCACCTGGCGTGGGTGAACAGGGAGACTGTGCCAGGGCCCCACAGGGCACCTACTACATTAGGCCACCTGGCCAACCCTGGGAGACAGAGCAGATCTACTTCATCCATAGAAACAAACACAGAGGCAGCCAAAATGAGGAAACAAAGAAATACATCCCAAATGAAAGAACAGGAGAAAACTCCATATAAAGAACTAAGCAAAATGTAGGCAAGCAATCCACCAGACACAGAATTCAAAACAATGGTTATAAGAATGCTCAAGGGACTTAGTGAGAAATTCAACACAGAGATAGTAAGCATAAAAGGGGACACAGAAACCATAAAAAATGAACGAGTCAGAAGTGAAGAATACAATAACTGAAGTGAAGAATGCACTAGAAGGAATCACCAGCAGACTACATGAAGAAGAGCATCGAATCAGCGATTTGGAAGACAAGGTAGCAGAGAACACCCAATCAGAACAGCACAAAAATTAAAAAAATCCCCTCCAAAAATGAGGATAGTTTAAGAGACCTCTGGGACAATATCAAGCATAACATTCACATCATAGGGGTACCAGAAGGAGAAGAGAGAAAGTAAATAATTGAGAATGTATTTGAAGAAATAATGACTGAAAACTTTCCTAACCTGGCAAAGGAAATAGACATACAAGCCTAGGAAGCACAGAGAGTCTCAAACAAGAGGAACCTAATACAGGCCCACACCAAGACACATTGTAACTAAATTGGCAAAGGTTAAAGACAAAGAGAGAATCTTAAAAGCTGCAAGAGAAAAGCAACTAGTAAATTATAAGGGAGCTCCCGTAAGATTGTCAGCTGATTTCTCAACAGAAACTTTGCAGGACAGAAGGAATTGGCACAAAATATTCAACATTATGAAAAGCAAGGACCTACAACCAAGAGTACTCTACCCAGTAAGGTTATCATTTAAAATCGAAGGACAGATGAAGAGCTTCCCAGACGAGAAAAACCAAAAGGAGTTCATCACCATTAAACCAAAACCAGTATTATAAGGAATGTTAGAGGGACTTCTTTAAGACAGAAAAAAAAAATCAAAATTATGAATAATAAAATGGCAATAGCTACAAATCTATAAACAATTACTTTCAATGTAAATAGATCCAATGCTCCAATCATAAGACATAGGAGGGCTGAATGGATAAGAAAACAAAACACATATCCTGCCTACATTAGACTCCAGATTGAAAACACACACAGATATAAAGTAAAAGGATGGAAAAAGACATTTAATGAAAATGGGAACAAACAAACAAAAAGAGCTGGGGTAGCAGTACTTATACCAGACAAAATAGACTTTAAAACAAAGGCTGTAACACGAGACAAAGAAGGACCCAGTTATCCCACTTCTAGGTATGTATCCGAAGAAACCTAAAATGTTACGTCGAAGGGACATGTGCATCCATATGTTCATTGCAGCATGTTTACAATGACCAAGTTGTGGAGTCAGCCTCGGTGTCTGTCGATGGCAGAATGGATAAAGGGGAGGTGGTACATATATACCATGGAATATTGCTCGGCCATGGAAGGGAATGGGCTCTTGCCATCTGTGGTGGCATGAATGGACCAGAAGGGCATTATGCTGAGTGGAATATGTCAGACAGAAAGACAGACGCAATGTGATTTCACCTATATGTGGAATCTAAAGAACAAAACAAACAAACAAAACAGAAGCAAACTCATAGATACAGAGAACATTTTGATGGTTGCCAGATGGGAGAGGGTTTAGGGGGCAGGGTGAAAAAAGGTCAAGGGATTAAGAAGTACAAATTGGTAGTTACAAAACAGTCATGGGGATGTAAAATATAGCAAAGGGAATATAGTCAATAATATGGTAATAACTATGTATAGTGCCAGGTGGGTACTAGACTAGTCAGGGGGAATCACTTCCTAAATTACATAAATATCTAACCATTATGCTGTACACCTGAAATTAGTATCAAATAATATTGAATGTCAACTATAATTGAAAAAAAACTATTAGGCAGGAGTCTTGTCATGGTTTCCTTGGTTATAAATAGGAATTAATTAAAACCTTAACAGATTTCCCCCAAAACAAGAAGTTAATTGAGGTATAAAAGGGTTAAATCACTGACCCCAGGCCATACCACTATTAATCGGCAGAGTTAGGACTCAAATCCACACCTACATGACACATGACTGTGCTGTTAATAGCTTTGAATTCTGTTTCCCCCTTAATTCGTTCATTAAGCTAATATTTGTTAGATGTGTATTTCAGTATTCTATCTCCATATGTAGGCAAAAGGAAGTAAAATTTTGTTTTTCATGAACGCCAAGGAAACAAATATAGTTTTGGATAACAAACAATACTGACTTCATTATGTCTCTTCTCTGGAAGTACCTAGACATATTAAAATTCTTCTATAAGCCACACTCAAGTAGTCTTAATGGTGGCAAGAAAGTTACGTGGAGAACATTGACAACTCATGAAAACTGTTGAGATAAATAAACCGAAGATTATGTAAAAAGCATTCTGAAAACTAGAAGTAATATTGAGACAAATAATAAAGTGAGTAAATCAGCAGGAAAAAAACACATATTTCTTGAAAACCCCTTACATGTGAGGGACTGTGAGAGAGCTCTGGTGGCCACAAAGATGACATGAGTGGGGGTATGTCCTCAAGGAAATGTAGGGTCCAGAAGGGGAGATGAGACATGCATATAGCAACTCAATCACAAGGCAGAGATAACGTACTGTATACATTCAGAGGAGACAGAGGCCACTTTTTGCTGGGAAGATAAAGCATAGGCTTACAATAGACATTGGCAGTTAATCTTTGCTGTGAAGGGCAAATAAAATTCTGATATATGGACACTGAGAAAAAAACATTTAATATAATGCCTACACGTGATTAAAACCAGAGGCTCAAATCATAGGGCATGATTAAAGAGAAAATATTTCTATTTGGCGGTAGTAAAAATGGGGAACGTGAATTATGGAAACTAAGGCTGTAGTTTTCCATCAAACCCAGAATATGCCGACCCTTGAAGGATAGGTTACAAGACTTGGCATCCATATTCTATCAGCAACCGTGAGCCTTGCTTTATTTTCTGGAGAAGTGCTACAACCAAAATTGAGCTTCTGAAGGACCCGTCTAGTAACATGTCTCAGGGCTAAAGACATCACACCTGGACAAGTGACACTTCACACTCTGTTGTGAAGCTGCTGAAACAGCCAGGTAAGAGGCAGTGCAGACCAGAACTGGAGAACCCGGTGGCACAATGAGGCAGCAGCGGAGCCGGCCCGCGAGCCCACATGCACAGCACATGGCAAAGGCAACGGTGGTCAGCAAGTTTGCAGAAGAGATGGCCAACCCTTAGATGAATGGTGTGGGGCAGGTTAGGCTGGTAGAGAAGAGAGAACACATCTTTTCCTGCTGTGTGAAGGAGGAGGTCGGTTTGCATGAAGATAGAGACACAGAAGTTGGAAGAACGCAGATGTCTTCGCGTAAGGTGATTCTGGTAAGGTAGAAGGTGAGACATTGAGGGTGAGGGTTTTGCTAATACTGCTGTGGCACTTAAGAGAAGAGGCCATTTGAGAGAAGGTAAAAGACTGCCCAGAAGTATTGAGAGCTGAGCAACTTCCTCTGCATGAGTTTGGATGGATGCCAGTCTTCCTGGATGCACAACTTCCTGTGCAAACTGCAGCAGAGAGAGAAAGGGCCGTGTAAGACTGACTGATGGACTGGATGGAAGAGCAACACATTCATCCATTCGACAAATACTTATCGACGAGCTCTCGGGAAAGGACTCCTGCGAATGGCAATGCCATCCCATCAAGCCGAAGACCCAGTGGCACATCAGATAGACGGGTGTGGCCCAGTGAGAGACGGACATGGAGGAAGAGGAGCCAGAGACACGACAAAGTGTACGTGAAAAGCTGATTAAAGGGTCCAGGCGTAGACAGGCTGTGAGGACCAGCGCAACTTGATGAGTTGAGAAAAGGGGCAGCAACGTAGCTAGAGCAGGGGTACCAAGCTGACGGTGCCATGTTGGCATTGCACAAAGGAGGCCGGCCAAAGGGATGAGTGGGGTGGAAATCTGAGCCTGTGGGTCTGTGACCCTGCAGAGGGGGCACTGTTTTCCAACTTGCCTGTCCAGAGGGGGACACCTTTTCGATTTGCGCAAAGACACTCTAGAGGTCGAGCTGAAGGTCACAGAAAAGAGCCAGGATTACCTGAGAAAGAGAATAGGGGGTTGTGATCAGAGAAAACTGTCAGCCTTCGAGGTTCAAGGGGTAGAGCACACTCAGTGGAACTGGGGATATTTGAAGAAAGAAGCAGGGAAGAAAAAATTAGGAGCAAAAGACTTGGAATAGGAGCCAAAGGGCTAATGCATATATTAGGGAAGCAAGAAGACAAACAGAATGGAGGAATGTCAAGAGACCCCTGCAAGGAAGTTATATTCTTCCTCCTTGGCAACTCTCCCATCTTGCCTCACTGCAGAACACCTCCTGACAGCATAGCGCTTGCTTCTACTGTGGTTCATGCTCATTTCTAACATCCTCAGCTCTGTTTTCACTATGACAGGTAAATCTTGGTAAGCACTGGGCTCAGGTCACACAAACCAGTAAAGTAAATAGCTTTCTTGTGTCTTTTTTCTTTTATTTGTGTTTCTTTCATTTCTAAATGCATGATGCTGCAACAGCAATATAATTGATGACTTAATGGGCTGAATTTAAATTCAAGTAATATTTCCATTCATCTAAAAGCTATACTTTAAAAGTCTGTAAAATTAATTTATTGAAAAAATTCCAACATAACTCTACTAGAAAAATCTCCTCTGAATAATAATGCCATAGATTTTCAGATTTCCTCCCCCACCCCCCTTTTCATCAGCTCATACCTTCTTCCTGCAGATGTGTGGGCAAACACATGACCAAAAACCTCAGCACTTGAGGCTTTAGAATATGAGTCTCCAAAACCTCAAAAATCCACACAGACTTTTAGAGAAAGACAGAACACCAGAAAGACAAGATGTGAATTGGAAGAGTCGCCAGACAGGAAGGCAGGACGGGCCCCCTGCTGAGGCTGGGCGCTTGGGGGTGTGAGTGCCCCACACAAGCAGACAGCCCTGTGCCCTCAATGGAGGAAGGACAAAAACAATGACAGGTCTCGGCTCTGTTCATTTAAACGTTCATCAAAGCTGAATCTCTCACCCAGGGTATATTCCTTTCCTGGGGCTGTAACAAATTACCGCAAACCTGGGGGCTGATGAAACAGAAATTATCCTCTCTTTGTTGTGGAGACCAGAAATCTGAAATTCAGGTGGCAACATGTCCCCTGCGCCTCCCAAGGTTCTTGGGGAGGATCCTTGCTTGGCCTCTTCCAGCTCCTGGGGGCTCAGCCTCTGCCTGCTCATCACACGGCTCTTTCCCGTGTGCATCTTCTCCCCTGTCTCTCATAAAGATACTTGTCATTGGACTTGAAGCCCACCTGCGTAATCCACAATGATCTGGTCTTTCCCCCCACAGCTTCACCGACAGAGAAGTGATACATAACAACACTAAGGTACACGTCTTGATTCGATACACTTCCATGTTGCAAAATGATTGCCATCATAGCTAACACCTCCATCGTGTTACATAGTTACCATTTCCTTTTAGGAGAACATTATTGATTTACTCTCTTTGCAACTTTCAAGTATATAATACGATATTATTAACCACTGTCGCCCTGCTACACATGACATCCCCAGAACGTACTCACCTGACAGCTGGAAATTTGTACGCTTTGACCAACATCTCCCATTTCCCCCACCCCCAGCTGCTGGTGACCACCACTCTCCTCTCTATTTCTATGAGGTCAGCTTTTCTCGATTCCACGTATAAGTGACATCATACTTTGTCCTTCCTGGTCTGACTTATTTCACTTAGCACAATGCCCTCAGGGCTGACTCATGCTGTCGCCAACATTGGCTGTCCTCCTTCCTCGTGGCTGAGTAATATTCCCTTGTATGCACACACCACATCTTCTTTAGCCCTTCATCCATTGGCAAACACAGGTTGTTTCCATTCCTTGGCTACAGTGACTAATGCTGCAGTGAACACAGGAAGGCAGATATCGCTTTGAAATCCTGTTTGCATTTTCTTTGGGTACATGTCCAGAAGTGGGATCGCTGGATCATATGGTAGCTCTAGTTTTAATTTTTAAAGGAACCTCCACACTGTTTTCTATAGTGGCTGCACCAATTTACATTCCCACTAACAGTGCTCGAGGGTTTCCTTTATCCCAATTCTCACCAACACTTCTCTCTGGTCCTTTTGATGATGCCATTCGAACGGTTGTGAGATGATATGGAGGTTTTGATCTGTATTTCCCTGACACTGAGCACTGTTTTCCTGGACGTGTTGGCCATCTGTGTGTCTTCTTTGGGAAAATTGTCCATTCAGTTCCTTCACCCATTTTTTAATCAGAATGTTTGTTTTTGCTACCGAGTTGTATAAGATAATCTCATCTTAAGACACTTAATTCCATCTGCAAAGACCTTTTTTCAAAATAAGGTCACATTCACATGTCCTAAGTGTTAGGACATGGACACAGCCTTTTTAGAGCCATCATTCGACCTGCCACCCAGGTATGTCGTGGTGCTGTTTGTTTCCGAGAGGATATTTTTGGCTGCAAGGAACAGAAATCAGCTCAAACCAGCCTAGACAATGAGCAGGTTTTTAGATCACACAACTGGAGGTACAGAGAACACAGGTGTGTGACCGATCCAGGTGTCTTTCTCCTCTCCACTCTCCTATTTGAGTATCAGTTTCTTCCCAAGGTTGTTGCAGGACGGCCTCTGTGGTCATCATAGGGATACGTGTTCTTGCTCATAGCCAGCAGAAGAGAGCAAGAGAAAACCCAAACCGGACATAGACGTCTGATGGAGCCAAATTGGATCATGCCCCCACCGCCACCTGCCCCGCCATGGAACCATCACGGTTCCCAGGAGAATTCCCTGCCCCATTGGGTAACATAAATTCCAGCCTGCAGCCTGGATTTGGGGAAATGCTGAGCATCATCTGAACTGTACAGCTAGGTAGAAGAGAGAAGAAAACCCGAACACAATTATAAAACAGAAAGGGGAAAGTAGACACTGAGTAGGAAACTAATAGCTCCACTAGGGTGTGTAATAGTGATGGTCATTGCAGAAGGATGACAATCTGACTTGGGACCACTCGGCTCCCTCCCTGTTCTCGCATTAGGTCCTGGGGTTGAGTTGACCCTACAACGAGCTAGAAAATCTAGGGCCACTGTTAACATGCTTACTTAATCCTGTCATTGATCCTGCCTCTATGCAAGCAGGAAAAAAGAAAAAAAATTAATAAACAGGGGATAGAACAACAGGGAAAGGCAAAGTGAGACTAACAACTATTTTCAAAACTGCAAATGACGTCATGTGAATGAATGAGGACTCTTACGTTCACTGCTGTTGTTGCTCTAAACAGAGAACAGTCGCTATAGCCCTCATAATGCAGTTTACCCAGCTCACAGGTTCACTCACTTGAGTAGAGCTGGACAAACTCTAATTCTTCATCTGCGTCCCTTCTTTCTCAAGGCCCCCTGAGGACCAGCCTCCCTCTGTCCCTGTCCCATTTCACCAGCGTGTACAGCACATGACAAGATATTCAGCCTCTGTCACTGACACCCGTCACTGGTAGCTTCCTGAAGCACTATCCTGATCTCCAATAAGAAAAGCACACACTGCCCAATGGTGGTTTGCTTTGGAGATGCCCTGGGACCCTGCAGGACACAATCTCAACCATTCTGTGCGGATTTTACTAGTTTAAAGATTGAGGGTCAGGGTATTGACAAGTTCCAAAGCATCTCTCAAAATCCCACTGTGAATCCAGTTTATGACTTTTACTTCTCATCTCTGAGACTCAGGTCAAAGAACGAAATCACCAAATTACAAAAAGACAGGGTTTTTTATTCCCACTCTCTTTTTAAAGTGGAACTTCATCTCTATGCTTTTCCATACTTGGACATTTTAGAAATTACAGAAAAGCGTCGGAAGAAATCGCAATGTGAGTCCATCGCCCCTAGAAAACAAACAAGCACTTTTAACATGTTGCTGTACACCCTTCTACAGATATTTATACGGACAGCAATCTTCCCAGACAGGTGGAGAACTAGATATATGAGGGGAGATGGCTAGATAGACTGATCGCTTGGCAGACTGGATTGCTCTTTTCACTTAGAAATATAGTCAAGAGTTTTCCCATATCATTAAATTGAGAACATGACTTTTGTTGTGGAGAAATTTTTGCAGCTTTCTATTTTGATAAAATTTCAAACTTGGAGGAAAACTTCAAGACAAGTTCAAAGATGAGTTCAAAGAAATATATACACTTTTCCCCAAAACCATCTCAGAGTAAATTGCAAATATCATGCTCCCTTATCCCCAAATGCTTAAGGACGTATTTCCTAAGAAAAAGAACCTTCTCTCACAAAATCACAATATAATTATCAGAGTCCAGGAATTGAACATTGCTACAAATATCTAATTCACAGTCCATTTCCAAATTGCTTCAATTATCCTAATGTTATATCTCTAGCTATTTTTCTTTGTCCAATCCAGAGTGCAATCCAGGATCATCTGTTGCAAGAACAATTTAGTGGATGTATAGAGTCCCACCACATGGATGTCTCTATTTTATTAACCAGTTCTTACTGTTGAATGTTTATATTTGACTTCTATTTTTTCTTTTCTGTAAGTGAAGCTACGATCCGTGCTCTTAAATCTTCATCCCAACCCGCTTAAATAATTATCTTAAAATAAATTAATAATTTTGACCATGTGAAGTTACCATTTTTGTAGGTCAAAATTATTGAATATTGGTTATTTCATGTTTCACTTAATAGAAAAGTAGAATTAATCAGATAAAGGAAATTATTAGGGCATTTGGCAAGTACTACCAAATTGCCCTCCTGAAATTATATTTTGACCTTTCATCACATGTAAGATTGCCCAGTTCCTTTCAGTCTCATCAGCACTGTTGATATGTGTAAACGATTGGTTTGTTGGGGGGGATGGGGGGGACAGGGATCCCCTCATCATTTTAATTTATACTTTTAAAAACCTGAGTTTTAAATGTTTAAAGTCCAGTGACCACTTGTGTTTTTTGTTTTGTGAATTTGTTACTCTTGTCCAGGGGTGTCCAAACTTTTTTCAACGTTTTTCACCAAGGGCCATATGTGGTAAAATACACAAACAGCCGGGCCACTCACTCGAGGTGAAGTACGTATTGTCTCACCTGATTTATTTAAGTAAACTAAATATAGTTTTGGGAATTTGCTGCGGGCCAATTAACAATGGACTGCGGGCCGCAGTTGGCCCGCGGGCCGCAGTTTGGACACCACCCCTGCTCTTGTCCTTCCATTTTCCTGCTGGTGTACTCATCATTATAAAACTGATTTGGGGAGCCTTAGATGTAAAGGAATTAACTCACATTGGGTGTTCACCCAGTGTGTTATTTGACTTTATTTTGCTTATTTTATTTTCCGATGATTTTATCTTTATAGAGTAAATCTATAATGCCTCAATGATTAGAAAGTACTTCTTTCTCCTACTCCAGATTCAGACAAATATTTAGCTACTGTTTTTCTTAGTTATATGAGCTTTTTAATGTTGAACAGTTTTGCCCATATGCAATTTACTTTAAGGTATGGTCTGCATGATGTGCTGGATGCATTTAAGGTAATTTTTTCCAATTGTTAAACTTGCCAGTGCATGTTGAATATTTTATTGAGTATTGAATATGTTTCCCAAATCATCTGAAAGGCAAACCACGTGTCCAACTCATGCTAAATTAAGTGTTAAATTCTTCTACTGATAGCATGTAAACCTTCCATTACGGGGATCATTTTATGTGGTCTCCAGCCATACTGTTTTGATTATGTCATTTTATAATTTATTTTAACAATCATTTTAATAAGAAAGAACTTGTCATTACTCTTCTTTTCTAAAGTATCTTTGGATAGTTTTCTTTCTTGGAATCATTTCATAGTTATTTTGTCAAGCTGCCAAAGAATCCATTGTAATTAAAGTAAAAATTACACTAAATTTATAAACTGATTTGAGGTGAATGGGAAGGTCTTACAATGTTCTGTTGCCACACGTCAATACCTACGCTTTTTTGTTTATTTCGGTAACGTTTCCTGGCCCTGCGTAAAGTATTTTAAATGTATTTGTATACCTTGTATTTATCATTAACTATTCTAGTGAATTTTATGATTTTATTGCTATTATGAATGGCAAAATGAAGGAATTTTAAAAATCGATTTTTTTTAATGGAAACTAAATTTATTTGGAAGTTCGGGGTGAACACCGGTAGACATTACTGCTGAGACTTTTTCCATAAATGCTGACCCATGGCTTCCACCTAACATCTGACATGACAAAGCCTTGTGAAGAAATGTGCCCCCCGCAGGCCAGGACGTCGGGTGGGCGTGTTAAGCCGCATCCTCTGGAAGGAGAAGCTGCAGCACCAGCCGAGTTTCCAGGTGCATCCCGGAGACCCCGGACCAGCACTGTTGGTGGCCGCTGCACGGCTGACTTTGCAACACAGCTCGGGAAAGAAGCCGCCAGTGCAGACGCCCAGTCAGACCGGCGAGATGCTGCTGTGCGTCCTCGGGGACCTGACATAACCCGGGAGACTGTTCATTTCTCCTCCAGAAGGAGTTCCAGAAAAGTCAAAGTGTGTTGGAACTTAAATACACCCATTTCTCATTCTTGGAACTAGACTCTGCGGTTTCAAGGTAAAGAGGCTCGAGCAGCCCAGGTAAAAGGCAATCCCGTGGACCTGGGCATTAACGGAGCTGGAGCCACCTGGGGCGGGGGAGGGGAGGGGAACAGACGTCGCACGTCTAACCACAGCACCGCTGCGGGACGTGTCCACAGTGGGGGCAGGCGTCCCAGAGGCCAGAGGCGGGTGGCATTTATGTCACCTGTGTTCCTGACTTACAACCCCTCACCGCGCTTGCCAGTACTGCAGCGGGCTTGGCACATACTCTGGTCCTTTGGAGCCACGGTCCCTTGGAGTTGATGGATCAAGATGACAACAAAACACACACCAATCCTCACCTCCTCACGGTTCTCCAAACACATTGAAACCAGAGGTCAAATATTTTACACAAGTATTTAAAATCCACAGCCACCCTGAAACCCAGAGGAATCCCTCCGTGAGCCCAGAGGGTAAGTGGAGGTCAGTGTCACACAGCTCTCAGGACCCTGGCTGCAAATTGAAACTGACACAACCCAGCCCCACTCTTGAGAGCAACCAAAATAGCTTCACCAACCTGCCATGCTTAATTTTATGTGTCAACTTGACTAGGCCAGCAGGTGCCCACATATTTGGTCATATGTTAGTCCAGCGGTGTCTGTGAGGGTGTTTCTGGACGAGGCTAGCATTTGAATTGGCACACTGAGTGAAGTTGATCACCCTCCCCAGCGTGGCTGGGCTCCATTCAACATGTTGGGGGCCTGAGCGGAACAAAAGAACAAGAGAAGAGAGAATTCTCTCTCTCTCTCCGCCTGACCGCTAAACGGGGACATCAGCCTTTCCTGCCCTTGAACTGGGATTCCCACCTTCAGTGCCCCAGGTTCTGGGTCTTTCAGACTCAGACCAGAATCTACACCATTTTCTCTCTGGTTGTCAGGCCACATAGGATGTCACCAGCTCTCCTGGGTCTCCAGCTTGCAGACAGATCATGGCCCTGAGCCTCCATGTCTGTAATTAACCTATTGGCTCTGTTTCTCTGGAGAACCTGGACTAATGCACAACCCAAAACCACAACACAGCCCAAAATAAACCGGCAAGAGGTGCATGAGGAGAAAACTCCATAAAACATGAGCTCTGGAACAAGAGTTACAAACGGCACAGGAAACCCAGCTGAGGAAAGAAACCCAACATGCACCAGACCAAACAAATGAAAGAGGTGACCGCCAGAAGACAACGGAGTAACACCATCTAAGTGTTAGGGGAAAGTAACTGTGACCTTAGAATGCTCTGTCCACCTATTTTATTATTCAAAAGGAGGGTGAGATTAAGACGTTTGCGGACACACGTAGATAAGAATTACCACTTAAAAACCTTCGATGAAATACTGTGTATAAGGTGCACCCATGTTTTTGTCCCAAACTTGCAGGGAAAGAAAATCTTTTATTTTAATTTTTAAATTCAAATTTTTATTTGTTTACATTTAGGTGCTTGTTTTTTGTATTATTTATTTTTTAACATATTATGGTACAAGAAATTTAATGTAACAAATAATTACAAAACACAAGAACAGGTATAAGGTACAAGAAATTTTATGTACCGGTAACCAATTTACGGTATTTACACATCATAGAAGGCCAAGAACTCTTCATTGTTGCAAGTTTATCATAAGTTCAACAAAACCGATTATCAAATTCCAGGGTATTTTTTTGTATATGGATGTCATTATTGACTTCTAGAGTTATGCTTTTAACTCACAAGCATAAATAAAAGAATTAAAAACATTTATATAGATATGGAATCAGTACTGCCCATGTATAATGTGCATCCTTATTTTTCCCTCACAAATTTGGGCAAAAACGTGTCATTATACACAGTAAAATACGGTACTAAAGGCAGTTTTTGACACCAAGGCAAACACTAGCTCTCCTTTGCCCGCCACACCCACGGCCCCTGGGGATCCTGCCTAAGAGGATCCCAGGCCTGGCCACCTTTGCTGATGGGGTGAGGTGTTCCTGCGGTGGGGACCCAGGTGGTTTCCTTCACAGCCTCCAGAAGCAGGACCTGGACCACTGGCAAGTCACTTAAACCCTCTTCACCTGAGCTTTCTTGACTGGTAAGGGGAGGCCTCCAGACGGCTGCTGCCCTGCAGGTGTGTCAGGATTTAATGAGGTACAGTACACCGATGGGTCTCGCTGTCCTCTGAGTTGGCAAAGCAACATGACAGGGAACTGGGCGAAACTGGGCGAAAAGCACAAACCTGAGGGTGTGCCCAGATCTGCTGAGTCAGAAACTGGGGGTGGGGCCGGCAGTCCCTTTCAATAATGCCCCCAGGTGATTCTGACACAGCTCGACTTTGAGACCCTGATGCAGGTAAAGCTCTGTGCTTGACAGGTGGGTAGCACTGGGTTCTTTGTAACAGGCAGACCTACTTCCTCTGGTTGGCAGTGCTTATTGCGCTTATTATTGTTATTATTACTAATTACTACCATCCGTCATTATTACTGTTCTCACAGCAGCAACGGAGTCTGTACCAAATGAAGCATAAAGGCTGGACTCCCCGGGGGTCTGGGAGGAGCCCCCACAAACTGCGACACCTGGACCAGATCTGTCGCGGAAAGCAGCAAGGTGGGTTCATCTCTCAACTTCAAGCTTAAAAGTAGTCTTATTCCAATTCAGACCCAGTTTGTTCCAAGTGAAGGCAAAGGGAATATTTTCCTATTTATTTGAATGTGTGTGATGCTCCTTTTCTCTTGCTCTTACCCGCCCCCTCCCCACCTTAGGTGGGAGTTTTTCTGGACTTAAACTCTGTCAAGTTCTTGTCCCCAAAGCAAGCAAGACGCTGCACAACACGTCCTCCCTGGGCTCCTGGCTCAGCCATGGAGGCCGCCGGAAGGTTGTCAGCGCTCACTCCCGGGAGGGCAGGGTTCATAAGAAGCTTCCAGAGTCTGCACAATCCCCGCCCCCCCGTCCCTCCCCCTACACACACACGGTAATCTACAAAACGCAGAAAAACAGTTTTCATTTTGTTGTCTTGTTAAAATTGTTGTGAAAGTACCGCCTCCCTCTGCCCTTCTGTCACCGCCAGCCCCACAGCTTCCCTGGAAGGCCTGTCCCATAGGGCCTGCACGGGCCCACCAGGCAGATGAGGGAGCAGCTGGGGGGCACTTTCAAGACCCATGCCACGTGCTCCCCAGAACAGGCCCCACGAATCAACAACGCTGGAGCAGAACCGACAACAAGCTGCATCATGGGCGGTGAAAACAAGGCTTGCACAGAGCTTTATTTCTGCTTTCCATCCTTGAATGACGTTCTGTTTATTAAAGATTTTCAAAGCTCAGTGTGTAAAATGCAGCAAGAGAAGACACCATGCTGCTTGGCTGACTTCCCCCAGGGGAGTACTCTGAGGGCAGACTGTGATCCACCTGCCCCTGGGGTCCACCTGCCCCTGTAGGTCCACCTGCCCCTGGGGTCCACCTGCCCCTGTAGGTCCACCTGCCCCTGGGGTCCACTGCAGCAGCTGCACTGCTGGCTCCTTGCAGAACACTGGGCTGCAGGAGTAGAGATACAGACTATACATGCTCCCTAGAAGCTGATTTGCTCCTAGTGAATTTCATCTCCACCACATGTGCATCAGTGTACAAGCCGGAGTCAGAAGCCATAGCAAAAGTAGAAACAACAGCAAACTGTAACGGTTCGACCCCAACTACATTCTCCCCTTGCGATTGTTTAAAATGCTGATGGGTCCCAGGTAGGGTCCAGGAGGCGTTCTTGCCAGTCTTTGGCCCCAAAATTCAACACCAGACTAGCCGCTTCAGCAGGACCAAGACTTCACGCACTTGTGGAACTTTCCACAACACAGTCCTGCACAAGCCTCTGAGGGATGAAGAACTCAGGCAGAGTCGCTCCCGGAGCTCCCTGGACCGCACGCCCTCTTCCCCTGGGCCACCACCGCCCACCCCCACCGCCTCCAGGCTCCTGGGACTCTGCTCCCCCAGGGGCACTCAGAGCTTGGCTGCACCCTGCCAAGGTGTCCTCTGTGACATGCCTTAGAGCTGGGAGGGAGGGAGAAGGGAGGGCAGGAGGGACCCCGACCTCCTCCCTCTGTGTGCATCCGCAGGCACCCCCTGATGCGTCCTGCTCACCTTGGGGACACGCTTCTGTTCTTGTGCCTCTAACTCCCATAAGTGTTAAGGTGGCCCCACACAGAGTGGGGAAAGGCTGGGCCCTGGGGAGAAGGGCAGAGGGAGAAGAATTATGGTTCAAATGGAGGTTCTAAGAATTAAGCAAATATCTTCGTGTGAAAACAGTCCTGAGGGAAAATACGCAGCATTTTCTAATGGATAAACAAAGTAAGTTAGCTCTGGGCATCCTAGTGGCCGCGCAGGGAGCCCTGGGCCTAAAGACCGATGCTTGCTGACCACCCATCACCCCATGCCCTTCCTGTGCACTTTTGTCAAAGAACAAAGGACTAGAAGGAAATGAGTGCTTCGCGGGCTACAAACTAAGCACAATTCTTCGGATGGAGTCTAGAAATTAAGACCTCGGAACTCACCCTCTTTTCTTTTATCAAATGTGCTTTTTTAGAAAAATAATAAGTACTGAACAGCCTACACTCTCTGTGAATAATCCAAAGGCCGCCAAAGGGCTTCCCTAATGTTAACATCGAGGATGAAGATGCGTATCTGCCTCCTGCCTCCTATTAACTAAATTACAGCAGCATTTATAGGAGCAAAGCGATAAAAAACGGAAAGGATGGAATCAGAAAGGCACCTATTATGCTCGTTAACAGAGGAGCCGTTAACGGGATGAACAGCGTTGGCTCTACCGGCAAAGGCAGCACCTTCTCAGATACGGAGATCTGGAGAACGGGAGTTCCACCACGGATCATCCGTAATTATTGAAATCTTTTCCCCAAACGAAACGCAAACTAGTTTTCTGGATGGCAGACTGTTATTAACGTATGCAGCTAACAAACCTTAGCGACAATCATGCATGAAAATAGGAAAATTATTTGGCTTTTTATGTTAAAACAATTCCAATTGAGAAAAGCATGATTGAAATCAACACGTGAAGACAGAAGATGCAGTTCCCAAGTGGTGTTATCTGTGACTGAAGCTTCAACGTGGGAAGTTCAGAATCTGGACCCGCAGGCACCAAGGCCCAGGAAGGCGGTCACGTGTGGCTGCCTGTGGGCGGGGCCGCGAAGGGCCCTGGGGGCGTGTCCCCAGCTGCTCTGCGGGCAGCAAGAGCCCCGCCTCAATTCCTCCTGTTTCCGCCCCTAAGTTCTCTTCGTAAGAAAGATGAGACCAACCCATTCCCCTGAAGGTGAGCCCTAAGGATCAAAATGTGCCCTCTCCCTGGGAAATTTGCATTTTAATGAAAGAAAAAACTTGACTCCACAAGAAGGTATCCTAAAACAAGAGAATTTTAGGAACCAGAAACCTAAGATGTGAGAGGCATGGAAAGCAGGCTTGAGAGGAGGTGACCAGGCAGAGTTTGGGCCCCTCGGAGGCATCCAGGATTTGCGCTTCCTCGCAGGCCACCCTTTCACCCATCACCTTCCGGGACTGGGGGAAGGGGAAGAGTAGATATAGTTTAAACCTCATTTTCATCAAAAAAATTGCCTGCGCTGATGTTAATTAATGTAAATGAATGATAAAATGACTGTGATATAAATAAACAAAAGACCTGAGACCTGGATTTTTAAATAAAACTATTTGACATTTTGTCATTCTGTGATACACACATGTATTTTAAAGCTTATCAGGGTATATTTTGGTCTAGGACAGTCCCAGAACAACCGTACAGGCTATCTAGAACTTTAATTTATGTTTCTAAATAGTCAAGGAAATCCCTGTAAATCATTTTCATCAAATATATGTATTCGTGATTCCCACAAGACCCGCCAGTGGCTGCAACCTTCAGATAAGATGCCCGTTTCCCAGTGTTTTACTCAATTAACTTCATAAGCTTTCCTTTGGCTTCACAGCAACAGCATTAATGAAATGAGAGCTTGTGCCCACATAGCAATTGGCTGCGTCCTGCCCAGACACTGCGGTTTTGCATCCAGCCTTGTCAGAGGCACTCACTCTTCAAACACTAACGCAAACTCCCGCATTAACATGATTGCGTTAACTAACGCTGTAGGGAGAGTGGGGCCAGGTCGCCCTCCTGGTGTCCCTGTGAGGGTGCACGGGCTGCCGGCCGGAGCACAGTGAACGCAGCGACAGAGTATTCCCGGCACCTGCTGGGACACGGAACAAGGCTGCCGTGTCGTCAGGGCTCCGTTCTGCTCACCACCCACAAAGGGACCGAAGCTCATCGTTACCGGGATTTAAGTAGGTTTACTGTGGGTCACACCTGTCTGCCGCCTCCACAGCCCTCACCTCCCATCTTTAAAACAAATTCTCTAAACCCCTCCCCACCCAGCGCAAGTCCGCTGACACGGGGCTCTCGCTGGAGGCGGTGCAGCCAGTGGCTGACGTCTTACTGTTCTGGCACCAGCGTCAGTAAGACGGCTCCCGAGAGGGGCGGCAGCACTGAGGGACACGGCAGGAGAAATCTAAAGATGGCCTCACGTGGTGAGACAGGCTTCCCTCTGCACGTGTATGTGCGTTCCAACCACTCGAGCTAAGCAGGTGGGGGGATCGCCTTTTACAGCTGAGAGGACTCAGGTCCACGCAGGGAAGCTGCCCACTGTCCCCTCTCCACCGCAGGCCACCCCCCTGCAGTTCCCGGATCTGAGGACACTGACTGACGCAGCCCAGCGCCATCCCTGCTCTCAGGAGGCTAGTATTCTAGTAGAAAGAAGCAGGCAGTGAACTAGCGAATTAGTAGCAGGTAATTTTAACTAGAAGCACACGGACACAACCAGGCAATGAGGCGGGGCTTGCTGCAAAGACCACTTTAGACACCAGGAAGGAGCAGACAGTAGGTCTGAGACTTCAGTGACAAGGCGAGAGTGGCCGGAGCATCCGGGCATCGGGAGCAAGTTCTGGGCCAACGTCCCTGGTTGCAAAGGTCCCCAGCTGGGAGTAAGCAGGGCACCATGGAGTCACAGTAGGAGTGAGGGGGTCATAGAGCCTGTCGAGGAAGAGCCGCCCCAGGTGAGTGAAGTCCAGGTGAGGTCCCACTGGGGGTCCCAGGTGAGGTCCGGGTGGGTCCAGGTCGGGGCCCAGGTGGGGGCCGGGTCGGCAGGGAGGATGGGAAGGGCCTGCTCTTGTCTTTGTTATTCCACGTGTTACGGAAGCCAGTTGAGGGTTGAAAACAGGAGATTCACCTGGTGTGATGTGCTTTTTAAAAAGATCCTTCCAGCGGCTGTTTGGGGATAGACTGTGTTGAGAAAGTGCAAGCAGGGCGTGTGGTTAGAGGTGAGAAGAAACCAGGCTGGGAGCCCGCCTCCCGGGTCCCAGCCAAATACATGTACGATGTACGGTTTGTTTCCCAGACGGTTCTAACTTGAGGCCCGCAGGCCAGGCCCGCAGAGACCGGCAGCGGTTAGGCGGCGGGCACGCGGGCAGCCGCGCGAGGGAAGGAGGGAGCAGTAACGGCCATGTGAGAAGGCGCCCCCAGCTCCTCAGTCACCTTCTCCCCGGGACGCAGACAAGACCCCGTGCTCTCACATGGCACCTTGAGTCGGGAAAGACAGACACACGGGTCAAGGACTCACAGACCGCCTGCTCCCCTCCCGACTAAGAACATTAAACAGGAACAATATTGGGCAAGATACGAGTAAACAAATAGTTCTTACTTCTCGAAAGTCCAGAGTCACGGGCTGTCTCCCTCACATCTGCAGGGTCTCCTTGCGTCCTGATGCTACTAACCCATCTCTCTCCAGTGTCTCTCCAGAGCCTTCCCGACCACTGAGGGGACTCTTCCATGACCAGGACGCAGAGGGCCCTGAGAGATGCGGGCCCAGGGGATCAGCCCCTGCTCTCGTCCTGGCGCCTTCCATTTCGGGCAAGGAAATACCGAGGAGGGGGCAGCGCAGCCGACCTTGAGCGCGGGCTTGCTCCCACCCCGTCTGTTCCGGCCCGGGGTCCCCTACATGGGGCTGCTGGCCACTCAGCAACCAGCGTTCGCTAGATCTCGGGGACAGAGCCACTGACACCAAAGTGATGCACGGCCAGGTACTGGGGTCCCGGGTGGGGGGGCAGCCCCGTTGGACAGAAGGTCTCGCTCCTACGTCCTGCGTCCTACGTCCCACGTGCACGCAACAGCGGGAGTGCCACACAGACTGCCCAACCCCCACTGCCCCAGTGGATTGGACAAGGAACTGACATTTTCTAAACAGCTTTTGCTTCACCCTTGATTAGAAACTATCTTTAATTAAAACACCACATCAGAATTCTGAGCCAATTTCATCCTGGCTCTCCTAAGTGCTTTGCACAAAACATTAACTCTGGAATCTCATTACACATTTGCAACCCCTGTGACAAGCGTAAATGATAATTTAGCTCTAATGCCTCCTTGAGCAAGCCATAGTTTTCAAAGCTTATGGACAATAGTAACTTACTGAGGGGAATGGGTAAGTGTTGGACCTATCTTTTTAAACAGAGTTAGAGCTGGGATAGCATCGGGCTAAACAAATCAGCGCAGAGCACGCATCTGACACCCCCAGCTGGTCCCCTGGAAACCTGCGTCGTTCCTGCAAGTCCAAGTCCCTGAGTTCCGCCTAGAGGAGGGTGTGCAGTAGCTGCTCTGGTAAGCCGGGGGAAGCCATGCTGTGAATCGCGTGGCTCATTTGTTCACAGGACAGAAGCCTCAGAGGACCTGCGTGACGACGTACGTTAGAAGACCTCTCCTGGACAGGGAGCTTCTTGAGCACTGCAGGCTCGAGGAACATAATGAGGGTGTAGAGCTGTGTCGCTTCTGACTGGTCACACTTGCCTAGCTGCGCCCGTGTGGCACTGGCCCGTGTGGCACTGGCCATGCTCTTAGTCCCTCCAGCACATTCCTCCAACCTCTCATGACTGGACCAAGGCTGGGCTTTTGATTTGGACTCAGCAAGAGCGGCTAATGCTTAGGCTCCTGGCCTGCAAATACACAGCCCTATCTAACGGGCCAGCTGGGCCAAGCAGATGCTCAGACCGGCCAATGTGGGGGAGGGAAAGTGAGGAAGGTGTGAGGAGACATGCCCAGATCCACAAGGGGAATGTCCCAGGCCCCGAGAGGCCAGCCAGTGAGAAGCTGTGCTGAATGGACAGGGAAGGTGAGCAAGAAGGAGCAAACTCTTTGGACCCCAAAGAGCCTCCCATCCAGAGTCTAGGAGTCCTGGCGTGAATGGTCCTGTCTGGGGACTTGCATGCAAGTTCAGCATCCTTATTCCACATAGAGTTTCAGTACGGCACCTTGAGCTAGCCCTACGCACTGGTCATAGTAGTCAGTGGCAGTGACAAAACAACGTGTGTGCGTGTGTGTTGGCAAGCGTGGGATTTTACTGGTTCATGACGTCACAACAATTCCGAAGCCTCTTCTCTAGAAAGTGCTCAGGGAACCTCCCCTGCCATCCAGGTCCCCCTCCACCTCCTCTGTCCTTTTTGCTCCACCTTCTCCTGGACAAACCTCTCTTACTGCACGGCACTGTCGCCTTGTCTGAGGGTTCTCCCCCGCTACCCTTTTAGTTTCCCAAAGGCACAGCCTCCGTCCTGTTAAACCGCCCCCCCCCCCTCCAGATACCAGGCAGCACCAGCTTCCAGTGTGTAAGAGGGGGAAGCTTTGAAAGTAACCCGACAAAGCTGATTTCTAGTCATTATTTTACATTTCTCTGAATCCGGCTATGGATCATTTATGAAATATTTTTAGCCAAATGTAAAATTCCTTTCTTGCTCTTTGTTGATACAACTTTTGCTCCTCAATGAACGGAATCATTTTGATTTCACTTTAACATGACAATTTCCCACATTCAAATGTTAGAGCTGCTGTAGGTTCCAAACCAAGTTAAAGCTCCACCTACAATGGATGAATTCAGTACTTGCCAGCTTTGGAATAACAATAAAAAGGATGTGTACATTATGTGTACAAAAGTGCCAACCTTTTTAGTTCTTCCGATCCTTCTACTTCACCAGTTTTTAAAACAGAGTGGTGCTAACTTTTGTTCTCGCTCTTCTTTTCCGGGTCTAATAAAGAGCACTTAAAAGTACAGCTGAACTTCCAAGTTCAGGTGCAGTCTTGTTAGCAGCACCATTAATTCTTAACTGATCTTTTATGCCGCTTAGTGACATATAATTGACATGTAACACAGTAAGCATCAGGGGTATTATGTGAGGATTTGATGCATGTACTCGTATGCATATTACACAATGATTACCGCAGGTTAGTTAACACATCCGTCACCTCACACAGTTACCTTTTTTTTCCGTTGGTGTGGTGAGAACTTTTAAGATTTACTCTCACTCGCAAGTAGACAAGACAGTGTTGTTAGCTGTAGTTACCATAGTATACATTAGATCCCAGGATGTATTTATTTCATAACTGGAAGTTTGTACCTTTTGACCACCTTTACCCATTTCCCCTACCACCAGCCCCACCACCACCACCACGCTGCTTGAATGTAAGCATGGCCATGTGACTTGCTTTGGCCAATAAGGGGTGAAGGAGGTCAAATGTGATTAGGAAACAATGAGTGGTTCCCTTTACTTTTTTCTCTTTGCCATTATGAATTTGGAACGCTACATCGAGATGAAAACCCTGTGATCCTGGGTCCTGAGTATTCACGATTGAATGAGCCCTGCACTAGCCAGCACAGAGATAGGTCATACGTAGAAGGGAAAATAAAGCTTCATTGTGTTGTCACTGATATTTCAGGGCTGCTTGTTATAGGATAACCCAGCCTAATCTGAAGGATTCAATATTTTAATTGCATTCCCCTTTCAAACGTATATGCTTTTAATGGACATTTGAGTTGTATCTTGCTTTTGGTAAACCCCGAAATATTGTTTTACACGATCAAAGTTTACTTAGACTTAGACACAGATTTACAGCTGTCTGTGATCTTTACTGCTATTTGATATCAGATAGCTAGTTCATTAAGGACCGTGTTCCTTCTGCCTGAAATACATCTCGGAGAGTTCTCTCTAGCGTGGGTCTACTGACAAACTCTCTTACTTTTGGTTAACCTGAAAATATATCTTGCACTTATTCTTGAAATATATTTTCAGTGAGTATAAAATTCAGTTAGATAGTCTAAATGTGAATTTCATTGATCTTCTTGAATTTATGATTTGGTGTTTTTCATTATTTCTGAGAATTTCTCCTTGTTCACTTATTGGCTTTGCCTACTGAGTCCTCTCTTTCCTTCTGGAACCCAGTTTAGATGTATCATGGAAGTCATTCTAGCCTTCATATTTTTCAATATCTCATTCACATTGTCTAGCTTTCTGTGCCACATCTGGACACTTTCTTAATTCTCTCTTCAGCTGTATCTAATCTCCAGTCAAATCTATGTTTTTCCAAGTAAAAAACTCTGACACCAGCGATTTTAACTCCATTTTCCCCCTCCCATTTTTCTCCAGCTGCCCAATTAGGAGGATGCCTTAGGAGGATTCCATTCATCACTCTTCTCGTGGAACTCTCCCCTGACCACCTGAGGGACCCACTCTCACTTCTGGCGCCTGTTCACCCGCACTCTGGCTTTCTCTCTGGGAGTTCTTTAAAACCTGACTTATGCTGCATTATTGTTATTACTACATTTTTTATCATATTTTTCAGAGGGGTAGGTTTCTTGCTAAGCAAAACTGTCCTCACACAGGCCACGCAAGAGCCTAAGATGCCAGGTAAGGTAATAATGCTCCATATGCCCACCCCTCTGAACCAAGTCCATGGTTGCAGCCCGGGCAGCCAGCCTCTCATGTCTGCTCCTGGCCTGGTCCCTGGGGAAGCTGTGATGTAAGATTTGTATCACAATAAGCAGGTAAGACGCCACCACAGGGGTGCCTGAGTGGGGTTGCTTATTCCACAGGTTCCCTCAGTGACAAAGGGTAATTGACCTCACAAGCTCCCTCCTGCCATCCTGTGTGTTGCTCAGGAGCGGGGTTCTCTCATGGCAGAGCCAGGCGCTGCCTGAGAAAGTAATGCCTGTGTTTTGAGAAGTGGTAGAGAGACCACTAGGCTCCCTTTGGAGGAGCACATGAAATAACGATCAGGACAGCCTTCTTCATCTTCATCGGCTTGTTAGTTTCAGCTTGTATTTCCCCAACATTAGCGTCTAGAAGAATAAAGTTCTACGGTCAGTGAAAAAGAACATGGGGATGACTGGCCATTACAGGCTGTGCAACAGGTCCTTGACATGGCTGAGCAGAGTGCAACAGTTTAAAGTGCATTTCTGTGGAGGTTCCTTGAAAATTGGTTGGAGGCTGTGGGTTCGAAGCCGGCATCTGGTGTGTCTCCTCTGGTTTACTGGTCAAGTCATTTACGTGCGTCTCCTCTGAATATTCACACAATTGAAAAAAGGCCTGGGAATAAACGTCATAATCTCATAGTCGGGGGGATGGGCAGGTACTGTTTACCTTTGAAATTTTCAGGTCACTTAGCTGATGTTTAATACACAAAGTAGAATTTAATGTGCGGATACATAAGGTTTAAATATCATTGCATAGTAGTGACTTTTTAGGCAATCACAATTGCATATGCCCATTACAATTGTGGGAGGGGTTTAGTTGGCGCTTACTGGAAAACTCCAGGCTAGTTCCAAAATGCATGTCTTATTTTAATCATGTAGGAGATGCATAAAACATCTTACCTAACACGGCAAAGAGCACCTGGCCACCCCCTCGAGCGATGCACGTCTCAGGACCGAGTGGTACCTTCTTCGCAGACTACAGTCAGGTACAAATTCTCCCCTCCCAGTATCTTGGACTAGTTTAAATACACATCATTGATGCACTACCAGGAAAATAGAAGACAGTAATAGTGACAAATGCCACTGAACACATAGCAGACCCAGGCAAAGTGCTGACAGGCTTACAGCAAGTAGCTCACTTACTCCTTCTGACAGCCCTACGAGGTAGGCACTGTGTCCCCATTTTATAGATGAGACACCTGAAATAGGAGGTAACCTGTCCAAAATCACCAGAGGTGTAAAGTAGCCACAAACCCAGAGCCTGTATTACGCTGACAAATAGATATACTTCGGCGTGGAAAATACCTTAAATATGTAGGTTTCTAATTGGAAATTGGAAATAGTGATTGACGCGTACTTTCTAATTCCATCAAAAAAATATTACATCTTGTGTTGTTTTTTTTATATAGTAACTGTGAGCTCAGCATTGTTCTGCTGGGTGGGAGAATGGGCCCTCACTGGGCCGTGGTGGAAACCCTGTTTGTTTACCCAGGCTGTGGTTGCCCATTACTGGACAGCAGGGTTGCCCTCCACGTGTGAGTGCAGCTGTGCACATACTGGGTGGGACATTGGGTGACACGTCGGGTCTTCAAGGCCATATTTCTCAAGGCCTGTGCCCAGATCCCCTTGGGACAGGTCTGAGATACACACAGTGCTGGCTGCTCCTGTGGACAGCAAACCCAGTTCCCTAAAATTCCTTTACAGCAATGATTGCCATTCTTTAAAAGTGGCGGGGGTGGGGGAGGAACTACCTTAATGCTACTATTTGAAAAAATACAGGTTGACACGAAGCACACCACCCTGTAGGACAAAAATCCAGATGAAAGGACTTGGAATTGAGATGGCAAGAAGGCAGACTCAAGTACTTGTCGCCTTCCTGGGGACAAGATGAAAATCAAACACGGTGTAGAGAAATAGGGAAGGCTGCAGGTTCTGTTACAGACCTCTTAAAGCTCCTAGTTTCCTGTTTCCCCGGATTTCCTGAGAGTGACCAGGGCTCAGCAAAGGCCTTTGATCGGTCACCAGCATCTTCCTGTTGTTTCTCCTTAGGTCCCCTGTGCTGACTGGGCCCCCAACCTATGCTGAAAAGTGGTGACAATTAGGTTATTTCCATTCTCTCAGAGTCCTAATGTAACTCTATACTTGCCAAGGATTTATCAATGAAAGTAAGTCAAGATCAGCTGATTTTCATTGTTGTTCAAACAGTTGCAGAACTCTCTTTAGAAGCCCACCCAAATACTCCAAGTTTAAGGCAAAAATTATGACATGTATTTGATACTGCTTTTTAGTATTCTGTGTATTGTTTCAAATGTTAGCAGTAGGTGATTTTATAATTTTGTTTTAAAGAATGAGGCATTTGCATTTTCTAGTAATTATGGCTATAAATGATTTTTAGGCTAAATAAAGAAGCGTTTGTAGCCTAGGGTTCAATTTAGATGTGGTGCAGTGTTTTAACAGTAGACATTTCCATTATGTTTAAACAGTCAACCATACAGTTTGGAGAAAGCCACATTAGATGTAAGAACTTTGCCACCGTGTTTCCCCTAAAATAAGACCTAGTCAGACAATCAGCTCTAATGTGTGTTTTGGAGCAAAAATTAATATAAAACCCGGTCTTATTTTACTATGATATAAGACTGGATCTTTATAATATAATACAACATAATAAAACATAACATATATAATATAATATAATATAATATAATATAATATAATATAATATAATATAATATAATATAATATAATATAATATATAATAATACAATACAATAATATAATACCGATCTTCTATTAATTTTTGCTCCAAAAGATGCATTAGAGCTGATTGTCCAGCGAGGCCTTATTTTCGGGGCAACACAGTAGTGCACAGGCCCAACTACCTGACAGTGTTCTGATGGCGGGGTTGGTACGAATGCCTCCTGTAGAAATAGACCGGCATAGTCTGCAGAACATGAAGTGAATGAACCACATAAATGATCACGGTGCTGGATCACCTAACCCACAGAGAGCTACATTCGGCGGGGGACAAGCGAGTCGTGGTGACCTCAAAGAAACGTTATCATCCCCCAACATTACATGGTGAATCTGAATCAGATTTACTGGGAGAAAAAGAAAAGAAATCTTAGTTGATTTGGAATCATTGAAACCAAGTGGCGTCTTCCATTGACAATCCACGTGTCCTTAAAAGGTTTGTAGTAGCTGTGGGGCACAAGCAGGTTCCTCTGAATGTGAGCAGTTTGCTGCAGCCCAAGGTGAGAATAAAGCGCGTTTTATTATACTCAGGATTTTCTGTCTTTGTAGCTTTCTCAACAATATCTGTGGGGGTGTAAGTAATTTCCCAGAGGTCAACTCTTGGTAAAATGCTCTGCCACTCTTTCTCAGGAGTAGATGAGCAATGATTTATGAACAGAATGTATACTGGATACCAGGAAGGCCAAGAATCACGTCGTTTGGATAAGAGCTTATGTTTCCATAGGAAAAATAGATAGGTCAGCTTGACTTCTATGACCAAACATTATGAATTTTAAAGTGAAACATGTGATATTGGCCATGCTCTAAATATAACAGCTTAATAATCGTAGTTTTCATGTTATATTTAGCTCTGAACTTCTTTCAGCTCTGAGCAGGCTGTCACACTGGGCGCCACCTTTTCACAAAGCCCCAGTTTCCACTTTACCCCACCCCTACCCCTGGTAGGAGCAAAATAGTAGATTACGAAGGCATCCGACATGTTGTCCCCTCAGCTGGTAGCTCCTGAACCAGTGTCTCTGGTTGGAGCTAAAAGAAGCCTCATCAGCTGCTCCTGGACACCTATTCAATTATTTTCTAGATACACAGGGACTGGAGACAGGTCGGGAAGCCCTGTTCTGGGGAACCCATTCGAGCCCCCGAGTTTTGGGGACAGGAGGAAGACCTCCTAACACACCTCTTTCCCCTTATCCCTCATCTTGGTGGAGAGAAACGGATATGGTACCTAGGCTGAGCCTTAAAATGAAGGAAATTGTATCAGTTCGGGTTAATTTGGCCGAAAGCATACGGATGGATGGGCTGTGGGAGAAACAAGAGGGAAAGACTTGCAGGAATTCAAACACGAAGGGATGACTCCAGCAATATCGTTTCTAAGTGTACCTCCCTGGGCATCTGCTCCCTCCTCTGTAATCAGTAGGGTGTTAGTCTGTGTGAGCACCAAAGTCGCTTTAATTCTAAAGGGATTTGATCTTTTTTTGTTGGTGTTGTTCTAAATCTTTATTTATGATGCTTACAAAAAGATGCTAGGCCATCTCTCAGATCAGGAAAACTGCATAAGCTGTTTTCTGTAGCTGCCTCTCCTTCATGCAACACAATCATACCCTTAAAGTGACTTCTGCAGCCTTGCAGGTTACCATGAGTAAGGAGCAAGGTCCATGTCCCCTCCAGGGACAGGAGGACAGGACACGCCTAGCATTGCCATCATCTTCCACAGGCAGCTCAGGTGTGTTTTAGAAGTTACTGATCTATCACCTCCTCCTGGGCTTGATGTCTTTACTGTAGTTTCAGCCAGTCAGCTGGTTCCCACACCAAATCGAAGGCCTAAACCTATCATTTGAATTTACAATTTTCCAGGGACAGCTTTGGAAATAGGACATATAGCGGCACATATTCAGTTGTCAAATATTTATCGAGCACTTAGGTTTCAATTGCAATTAAATGCAGAGATGTGAAACTGAAGGAGAAACATACTCATTGCTCATGTCTTTCAGGCCACTCTAGATAGATTTTTGATCATATCTGCTTCCACAGAACAGAAGAATCTTAAGAAGGTATACAGACTACTGAGATGAAAGGCCAGGCTGCCATTTTTAGATAAAGTTCCTGTTCTCAGACAATGTGATTCAGTGGTAGCCCCGGGGCACATGGAAGATTACTGAGCTGGTGATTGTTCTGTACCAGGGCCACAGTGTCCTATACTACTAGGGCCACGTCACACGAGGGCTTGGCTTTGGGCCCAGAGAGACCCCTTGGACCCTAGGATATGGAGGACAAAAACCTGAGCTTCCTGGGCCTGAGAAACAAATGCCTTTCTGCACAGGGAGGCAGACAGATGAGAACAAGTGGGTTCTTTCCGCTAAGACTGAACAACAAAACAGAATGGCTTCTTACAGATATCTCTGTTACACAGTAATTTAGTAAGGTAGGCTTTTGGGAAACGGGATTACTTCAAATATGGCTACATCAAGAAGCAAAACTTCTACTAAAATTTAGCCATCTTTACTATACACAGACCCTTAGCTCCATTGTTCACAAGATTCATAAACTTACTAGATGTTCTGCATAGACAGGGGCTGCTGTCGTTCTGTGGTTGGAAAACTAACACACTAGGTCTACATTATGCTGTCTTCCCCAGTCCTAGACTGGGAGCTGTTTGAAGATAGAACTGTCTCTTCATTCTTGTCTAACAGAGGCCAGACATGGTCTTCAGCACAATGACCTTAGCACATCAATACTTCTTGTGTAAATAAAATGGCTTAGTAATTTTGGGAGTTCTTTCACTTATATTTGGAATGTTAATAAATCAGCATAAATTCAAAATTGGATGTCTATTGAAATAATGGAACTGACAGTTCAGTCTCGAAATATATGAAATGTACCCCTTAATCATCACCCTATTAAATTCTGAAAGTAAAATGGTGCAGCCACTTTGGAAGACAGTTTGGCAATTTCTTGTAAAACTAAACACACTGTTACCATATGATCCAGTAATCATGCCATTTGGTATTTACTCAAAGAAGCTGAAAACTTATGTCCACACAAAAACCTGCACACAAGTTGTATAGAGCACTCATTCTGAACACGAAATGGACTCTAAGCACCCTGCTATGTCCGTCACAAAGTGACTTCATGCCAGAGCATCCCGGGAAAGGTGCACCCAGGGAACGCCCTGACCAGGTAACTCCAGACACAGAGCGCAGTGTGGCATCTGACGGTTTATCGGACCACAGATGGGGGCACCGCACCGGGTCTCCGGCATAAGAATGGAGCTCTCTGATGGCTCCTCGCTCAGGCCTCAGCCGCCGAGCTCACAGCCGCACCTGCACTCGCCCCAGACGGAGCGCTTGAAGCCTCGCCTGCTGACCGTCTCACTGGCCTGGCCTGACACCCGACACTGAGGACTCTAGCGCCCAAGGGACTCTTGCTGAACACCGACTCTCTCATCCCCCTTGCATGAGACTCTCTGTCCGCCTGGCCTAACCCTATCGCTTGCAAACTTGTGTGACCCTCTCGTGTGAAACCGCTCTACCCAGACTATTGGAGCCGTCCTCTGGCTGGAGCCCTGGTTCATGCCCAGGGGAAACCGAGTCGGTAGGACTAGATCCATGGCTTTATTCTAATCAAGTCTGACGTGGGAAGACACAAATGTGTGTGAGACTGTACTTTGATAGCCACACCCTGCTCACAACATGAGTGTTCACAGCAGCTTTATTCATACCGTAATTGCCAAAACATGGAAGCAACCAAATGTCTCCTTCAGTGGGTTAATGAATAAACTGTGGTACATGCAGACAATGGAATATTATTCAATGCTAAAAAGGAATGATTTATCAAGCCATGAAAAGATATGGAGGAAACTTAAATGTATATTATTACTATGTAGAAGAGACCCATCTAAAAATGCCGCATACTGTATGGTTCCAACTATAAGACATTCTGGGCAAAGGCAAAACTACGGAGACAGTAGAAGGATCAGGGTTGCTAGAGGATGGGGAAAGGATGAGTGGGTGGGGCACAGGACTCTTAGGGCAGTGAAACTCGCCTGTCTGACACCACAGTGATGTCTACGTGTGCTTATACATTTCTCCAAACCCGTGTACAGCACCAAGAGTGAACCCTGATGTCACTATGGACTGTGGGTGATATGTGTCAGTGGAGGTTCACCAGTTGTGGCAGACGTGCCACTCTGATGGGGGTGTGATATTGGGGGTGGCTGTGCGTGTGTGAGCGCAGGCACACATGAACAATCGCTGTACTGTCTGCTCAAGTTTGCTGTGACCCTAACACTGCCCTAAAATATAAAGTCTATTAAAAATAAAACAAAACACTTTGCCAGAATCATCAGTGTATTAAATTAATAAAACTCTATTTGTGACAGTTCCTATGATGAAAGTACCATGGGGGGAAAATGATGATCAAGCAGCCTCAATAAAAATATTAACTTATCTCTGTAAACACACATATTCCAAGTTAACTTGGTGCATTGTAATGTAAATGTAGAATTGAAATCTTTATTTGGACAATGGGCATACACTTTATACAACTTTAAACAAAGTACATAAATTCCTAAGAAAGTTATGTTTCCATTTTGCCTTGCAATATACCAAACTTTTAGACACTTGGATGCTTCCGGCAAAGTGAGTCCACAGTGAAAATGTAAAAGGCAAGCTCTATTGCTCTAAAAAATAAAAATGCACAGCACAGGCAAAATAAGGGAGAGATCCAGGATGGCAGGGTAGATGGACATTGCATCCTTCCATGAACACATTCAAATTACAACTAAATTGGAGAACAATCAACCTGGAGAACCACCTGAAGTCTAGCCAAACAGAAGTTTTACAACTAAGGACGTAAAGAAGCCACGCTGAGTCTGGTAGGAGGGGCGCAGACATGGAATGGGCCCACACCTGTATGTGGTAGATGAGAATCAGGTGGGAAATTTCAGCCGCGAAGACTCCCCCTGGAGGAGCCAGGACCCCAGCCCAACACCAAGCCCCCCAGCCTGGAGCACTGATGTCAAGATGAGGAGCCCCCACAACACCTGGCTGTGAAAAACAGTGGGGATTCCGACCGACCAGGTGGGACAGAAGGTGGCGGGAATCCCAGATGTCCTCCAAAATGGCCGGCGCACAGACTCACTTGGTCACAGGCACTCACCTTGGGCTTCAGCGAAGGGACGGTGACTCGGGAGCACCTGAGGTATACAGGGGCAGACTGAGGTGTGTGGCAAGGGCTGGAGGACAGTTGGCATTTTCCCTGTGTGGGATCCTTCTCCCAAACAGCCAGCAGGCGGGCGCCATCTTTCCTGTGTTGAGCCCGCCCCCACAGGCCAAATCTGAATCGGATTGGTCTGGTGAGCTCCACTGGGACCCCACCCCACCCAACACCCCAACGCAGGGGTCACTTTCTCTGTGAGCAGCCAGCTCGCCCTCATTGCACTCTTGCTTTTCATCACATTGAACATTTCATCATGTTGAATATTTCAAGATAAATATTTCATAAAAATATTTCATGAAAATGGAAACAGAAAAAGCTGGGGTAGCAATACAGTGGTACCTCGGTTTTCTAACGTAATCTGTTCTGGAAGACGGTTGGAATTCTGAAACATTTGAAAACTGAGGTGCAGTTTCCCCATAGAAAGTAATGTGAAATGGATTAACCCGTTCCAGACCTTTAAAATCAACCCCTAAAACTGCAAATTTAGCTTGAATTTTACTAGCTAATGATACCATAGATCCATAAAATGTATGGAGTTCGTAAACCGAAATGTTTGTCAACAGAGACGTTCGAAAACTGAGGTACCACTGTACTTACACCAAACAAGAGACTTTAAAACAAAGGATATAAAAAGAGACAAAGAAGGACCCAGTAATCCCACTTCTAGGTTTTTATCCAAAGAAACCCAAACTGCTACTTCGAGGGGATGTGTGTTTCTATATGTTCATTGCAGTATGTTTACAATGGCCAAGATGTGAGGCAGCCTGGGTGTACATCAATGGAAGAATCGATAAAGAGTAGGTGGTACGTAGCTACGATGGAATATTGCTCAGCCAGTGAAGGGAATGGGTTCCTGCCATATGCGGTGGCATGGAGGGTATTATGCTGAGTGGAGTGTCAGACAGAGAAAGACAGATGCAATGTGATTTAGCTCATATAGGGATCTAAAGAACAAAATAAAACAAATTCAGAGATGCAGAGAACATTTTGATGGTTACCAGGTAGGAAGGGATCTGGGGGTGTGAGTGAAAAAACGGGAAGGGATTAAGAAGTACAAATTGGTGGTTACAAAATAGTCATGGGGATGTTGTGTATCTCATAAGGAATATAGTCAATAATATTGTAATAACTATGTATGGTGTCAGATGGGTACTAGATCTGTTGCGGTAATGCATGGGAGGGGTTTGGGGGACAGGGTGAAAAAGTGAAGGGATTAAGAAGCACAAATTGGTAGCTACAAAATAGTCATGGGGATGTAAAGTAAAGCATGGGGAATATAGTCAGTAATATGGTAATAACTATGTATAGTGCCAGGTGGGTACTAAACTAGTCAGAGGTATCCCTTCTAAACTATATAAATGTCTAACCACTCTGTTGTACACCTGAAATTAATATAATATTGAATGTCAACTGTAATAAAAAATTAAAAAGGGGGGGTAAGGTGAAGGGCAATGAGGTCTAAATCCCCAGATATAAAACAAACAAGTCACGGGATGTAATGTACAGCATGGGGAATATAGTCAGTAATATTGTGACAGCAGGTACGGTGTCAGATGGCTGCTGGACTTATGGTGATCACTTCTTTAGGTATTGTTAAGTGTTTAATAACTATGGTGTACACCTGAAACTAACATAATATTGTATGTTAGCTATATTTTTAAAAATCTTAAAAAACATTGCAAAATAAAACTTGCCATTAAAAAACGCACAGCATACACCTTATACATTTACGTTTTTAATATGGCCTGTCACAAACATTTTACCATCAATTTTCTTAGAGCTGCTTTGTTTGAAGAGCATAACTTAAGGGTAACAGTAAAACATTTGTCAATTTTATATTAAAAGGGTCTAAGAATTACTTGTGAAATGAAGGATGTCTTCAGTGAAAAATTCCTACTTGTGATGTCTACCCAGACCACATATTTGAGGCTTATCTGAGTCTCCCAAACAGGCCACCCAGGAAGCATTTTTGGAAGGACATGGATATTCAAAGGGTGTGTGTTCGTTTTCTCATTCTAAAGCATCAACCATTTTATCCCACGGGTTTACCACATTTAGTTTGGTGCTCTGATAAGCAGAGAAATGGTTCTTTTTGTTACATGTATGCTGATTTTATTGAATCACATACTGTTATAGCATCTGATTATCTCCTTGTGTCCACGGTCCAAGCACTAAAAACGTGGACTGAAGTGCTGATATAAGTAATACCGGGTCCAAGACAGACTTGATTCCTGAGGGGCCACTTTCTAGTGTCTTTTAGCTAGTATTTGATTTCTAAAGCCATTGGTGTACAACGTGGGACTACAACAATCATTTTCTAACATTCAGCCCGCACATTTCCCCTGGCACGTCTGTATTTTAATTCCATTACCACAACTCTGGTTTCTATTCTTAAGACATTTTCGGAGGGCAAGTAGGTAGTAATTCTGACTGAAAAGGAGAGATAATAGGGACTACTGCGCGTACAAATCTGAAGGGATTCCGTAGGACCCACTGAGGGCTGTCAGCCAGACGGTGTGTTTGGACACTATTACCAAACTCTTGTGAGCAACCTGCGAGAATGGACAGGGACCGCACAGCACACATCACTGTCATCATCTGTGGGTCGTTGTACAAAATAAAAGAAAGAAATGGAAGTTGGTATGGTAACCAACTCCATTTTTCAAGTTCAGTATTTATAATATTTTTTTTCTATTTTTCCTTCCAATTAGCTCTGTGCAATGCTGTTGGAGAAATCACTTCTTTGAATTCTGCGATTATACTGGTAAGGAAAGAATGAGCTTCCTATTATTTCCCTTAACACACACTCACTTGGGTCATAGTTGATTGCATATTTACTCAAATTTGGAGTTCTGTAGAAAAAAATATTACACAGTGTATTTCAAATTTAAAACAAGTTGTATCTTCTGGGGGTATTTCTCACTAGTGTTAGTTCAGATACAACCTATGCTTTGTGATTCAGTAACTTTACTTTGCTATCAACTCTCGAGCATGGAGGTGGAGAATTTTCTGTACACTGTAACAAGCGGTTCCAAAAAATTCAGGTTAACACCTCTCTGAAGCAAAGTATTTACAAGATCTCAGTGCCTGCCAGTTAAATGGCATGTAGGTAATTGGTGAGGTCCACATCATTAACGTTTTCCTTGAATAGTACAGAATATGTCAAATAGATTCACATAGAATTCAATGACAATGCAGTGCCCTTTTGAATACACAAAACACATATTTTCTTCTGTCTCTCCATGCCAGGTTGCTTTTATTATAAAAGCTCCAAAAGCAAAGGGAGGTATCTATAATGTCAACAATGATACCTAGCGATATCACTTTCCCAGTTTAATTTCCACCTTTGACTCAAGAACCAACTTTACCACTAATATTCAAAAAAACTGATGCTTGAATGGTTGAGTGGGGCATTTGTACATTTGATTTGTTAATCTAGTGTTCTTTCCTCACATATCAATTTAGATCTTAGCTCCTTGCATCCTTAGGTGTTTTCACACGTGTAGTGCTCCACCCACGAACAAGTTTTACATTTTCCTACCGTGTAGAATAAGTTTAACCTTTGAACAAATTTTGTAGTGCCCTTTTACCTGAGTGGGAAAACAGTGGGCAAAAGCATCATTCATTAATATAAACCATTTAATTAAGATGTATTCAAAGCAACTTTCCACTTGCACTTGTTCTAATTTCATAGACTAAATCATTTAAAACACTGGTATGAGCACCTTTGAAAATTCAGGTTTCAAGCCTAGCCAAGGTACTTCATTCATTCCCAACCCTGATATATAATAGGAGCTCTAAGTTAAAGGAGTGATCATGAAATTTGTAGTACCAACTTGAATAGTTCTGCAAGAAAATACTTGTGGATTCATTTGCAAATATTTTATTTTGCTCAATCATTTCCCCCCCGTAACTTTCATTAGTATCCAGAGCACACATTAGGAAAACACAACCACTGTTAAATTTGTATACTAATTTTGAGACGCTCTGAAACTGTCTAGCACACAAACAGCAGCACTTTTATGGTGGTCTGTGCTCTTTATATAGATCACAAAACAGCGCTTAACTGAAATAATCTAATTTTAATATACATTTTTCTGGAAAAAATGTGATCCCAAACATATTATCACTATTTGCTTTTAGATGCAGAATATTTTTAACACAACTGTTAAATATTCAGTTAAACTGCTTTCTAACGAAACCAGAATTACTATAGAGCTCGCAGATTACAAAAAAATTACATTAGGAAGGAAACCCAAATGTAACCTCATCCCTCTGCTCACTTAATAGAAATTTCTCCCTTATTAAATACTAAGAAATAAAGTATGTATGGATTATGATGACAGACGAATATTTTTGGTTTAGAAACCACATTCACCTGATTTTTCAAGAGGAAAAACATTAAAGCCTGTTTTACATTATACCCTTTGAGAAATTAGCTTGGTGTTTGAAGAGTGAAAAGTGCCTCTGGATCCAGAGAGTCAAGCACGGATGCCTGAGGGCACCAGGGAGGTGCCATAAATGAAGCAAGATGGGAAAGGAAACCCACAGCACATTTGTCACTCCAGGAGCAGTAAGAAGTGTCGGGCAGTGACTAACTGGGGAAGTACTTGGTTTAGAGGGGGTTAGCGAAATGATTGTTTCAGCTAAAGGATACCATGAGAATCGACTTGAGCTTTCTGGGTATTTTGATCTTTGCAAAAGTGCAGACTTTGCGAATGGCTGCTGCCGTTAGTCTGTCCGGTGCTCTGGGTCCTACCTGTGTCAGCTACTTTTAGAAGCTTGTGAAAAGGATACTGCCAAGGAAACCGAAGGTTCTAATGAGTGATCGGTAAGGAGAACTTGGATATTGTATGAAAAAGGACTGGGAAACTCAAGATGCACGGAGTCATAAAACATAGATAGATGTCAACATAAACCCTTAAAGATTTCAAAACACTGGAAGCAATCTTTCTACCAATTCTCCTTTGTTCAAGAAATTGATAAAACAAGTCATTTTCACATAGCTGAGATCAAGATTTGGTCAGCATTCTTTTCTTTTTCTAACATCTACGTACAAATCGTACCTGAGTTTCTCAATTAGAAACGACAACTATTTTGGATGTGTCCCCGACTGAGGAGCACTGTAGAAGTGTGTTTACAGATTTCTTTTTCATCACTGCAATCAGGGCAAACATTATGGTCACATTCCAGTTCAGTTCCATTAGAGCTCTAGAATGTCAGATTCTTGTTTTCTTTAAATAGTAAAACCATCAGTAAAAATGAAAAATGTGCATTTATTCTGATATTTATACAGAGGGCTTGGGGGGCACCTGCAGCGTGTGCAGCTGCAGGTGTCTCGAGGACGAAGGGCACCACTTCCTCCGGTTGGCTTATTGCACTTCATGCACAGGCAGACGGGGCTCTCCATTCACGCGACTTGGGAAGACCTAGTCCAACTTTTCTCTCTACATACAAATTCTGCAAGTACAATTCTAAATGTTTGATATACACCACAATATAAACCATAAAAGATGTATTTGGTGATCAAAACTGCTCAATAATAGCATTCTTAAAAAGATGCATTTTTTTTACACTGGGAGCTGAGCTTTGTTCCACAATATGGTCTTTTGCCAAGAGACAGCAAAATCATACGCAGTGTTAAGTTGCTACCTGCTTCACTCACTACTCGCTTCTACTCTGAGGTAATTCTTCCTTCCCCTGTCCCCAGTATTAGTGCAGCAGAAACACAGAAAAGAGAGTTCTATGCTTAGGTGAACCAGTTTGATTCAGCATTGAGTTCCAGTATTTTAAGTCTCTTCATAACAAAGACTGAAATTTCAATTTAATTTTAAAGAAACCAGATAAAATTAGATGTGTACCATATGAATATTTCTAAAAGTGTTGTATGTAAAATGAATTATTTTTCCACTTTAAATAAAGGTATTAGGGAATTTGCGATGTTAAAAAATTACCTTAAGTACTTCTTACAGTTTGTAAGTCCCAAAAGTTTTGAGTAATTTTTGCTATTAAATAATGGATTATAATTTAGCAATCCTTTTCATCCTATTAAAAATCACTTACTGGAAATACTGTAAGTAACTGTTATCAAGGAATACAGACCTCTCATCCCAAACAAGCAAACAACCCTGCCCTGCACCCCTCCCCACCACCAGACAGGAGAAACTTAGACTCTCATATATATAATAAGTGTTAGGCTACGCTGGTAAAAAAGACTGATTTGGTAATGAACAATTTCTTTTAAACCTACTGTCTGCTTTTGATGCACTAGAAAATTTAGATCCTTCATATTTATCTAGTGTTTACTTAGGAAAGTTGACCTCCCCACCTATGCTGTGTACACCAACGCACAGCGTGGCTTCACGGGGGGCCTCTTAGGCGGGCTCTGCTAAGAGCGTGAAGCAACTGCACGAGGGTGGATGTGTCTACTTTCATCGGACCTTCTTTATTCTTTGACACTTTGCCTGAGAGTAAAAAAAGCATTAACTACTAACTACATTAATCTGACCAACTTCTTGACTGAAAGCTTCACTTTCAATTGTTTTACCAAGTAGTAAAAAATACTGACTCTAGCATTTTATCATTCTAAGAATTCGGTTAATTTCATGTTTAAATACTATCACAGACTGAATAAAAATGGGATTTGTAATGTTATTTTCACCTTTTAAAAAGGGCCTTTTGCAATTTTTCCAACATGTAAAAGGTGACAATAGGACATGATTATAAATTAGCCTCAACTGAAAGTGAGACAAGACTGCATCCACAGGCGTCAGAAACTGCACAGTGAGTGCACAGAAACTCATCAAGCTAAGTGACATGGTACCATGACTTGTGTATAGCAGCTTGAAAGACATGTTCAGATCCCTGCAGAATAACGTGAACTGCACGGCAATGAGAACTTTTACAGCTGGTGATGTATTACAGCTCTGTCTACCTACCGATAATGAACACCCCCCACAGATAAACAATCCATATGACCATCTCAATGAGACCATCTCAATGAGACCATCTCAATGAGAACTTTTACAGCTGGTGGTGTATTAAAGCCTGTCTACCTACCGATAATGAACACCCCCCACAGATAAACAATCCATATGACCATCTCAATTATGACTCAGTCAGCTGTTATCACTATCCTGTGTTTCACACATGTACATATACTATGGGAATAAATAAATATGGGGCTACTTGGACAGTATGACTGGTTAAAAGCATATTGGTACAGGCAGCTAGCTATGTCTTCTGTAACATGCGACTCATTTCAGCCCCAAAGTTTAGAACTTTAAAATAAATAAACCATAATTTACAAAAATAAGTCATTATTTACAAATGCAAAAATTCATCCTAAGAATTTATTATCCAGAACTGTTTCACAGAAAAGATTACCAACATCTGTGAAATAAAAACGCACTTCAAGAGTTAAACGCAAGAATTCATAGCAATTTACCTAGGCTGCAGGCAAGAAAGGCATGAAGATATCGAATGAAGCTTCTTAAATTCACTTGCATGCAAGAAATTTTAATGATATCTAATTTCCCAAATGCCAGTTTCCTTGTCCCTTAAACTTCCTGTAGTAATGGCATATTCTGACTGCACTCTAGCAGGTGAGAGAGAGAGAACACCTGAGGAAAGCTGAAAATGCTGTCTGGTATCTGGGGCACAGTCACATGGGGTGGATTGTCACGGTCAATGGCTGTCATGAGAAACAGAGCCACTCCACCTCTGGCTTCACCTGTGGTGAGCGCCCCCAAAGGAACAGCTGGCTAAAACAGATGAACACTTCGTAAAAGAAATGCGTCCAATTAAAACATAAATCTGAAAAGACAAAACCTCAGCAGATTCTTTGCTTTATAATGTAACCATAACATTACCCGCTTATAGAAATTAAAAGAAACGGTTCAACAAAGAATCAAACTGGTTTCTTGGGGACTTCGTTACAACGAATCTCTTTACTCTTTATGCTGTGAGCAGACAGTGATTATTTTGGAGAAGGAAGAATAAGAAAGTGTGGAATTAGTAACGCAGAGGCCGAAAGGCAAGTGGCAAGACTAGAAGAAGACGGCCTCGAACCAAAGCTATTTTGTTCCCCTCTCTACTGGTATCTCCCCCACAAGGGAAAAGAATAACCAAAGCCATTTTAACAGTAGTGTGCGGAATTGTCAGCTGACAAACAACAAAAAAACACGTCACGCTATGTTATCTGTGGTCACGTTCTTCAGGGTTAGTCCAGTAATTCAAGACTTTACATTCTTTTGTCTTTATTTGTTTATTCAATTAAACACGTAAAGGTTAATAAACAGACATAGTCCAGAGTTAGTAGGTTGGTATTATAACATTTATTAAAATAATGCCATGGGTTAATAGAAACAGCAAAGAACCAAAGAATTAAAATGCAAGCTATGTAAAATCCCAACTAAAACCCAAAAGTGTCTAATGTATTAATTCATTAGCTAACTAAAAAGCCCAAGAAAGACACGACACCCAATATAATAAAGTACTGCAAAACAATTGGCAATTTTCAGATATCAAAATTGTGGATTTTGCATTTTGTATCCTTTTCTCAATCAAGAAAAAAATTCTTTTTGAATGTTATATAACATACATATAAAACAAGATAGAAAAATACATTATAAACTTGTAACAATGGCTGTAAATACATTATCTTACATGTTTCTCATAGGCAATAGGTTGGTTATGGTACATACACAGCATGAAACTACTAAGATAATAAAGAATAGACAAAAATACATGTCAGCTGTACGGTAACATACAAGCGACACTCCCATCTACCCACGCTAAAAAATTACATAATACTGTCAAAAAAAGTCTTAAAAACTACATATTTTAATAAGAAATAAATTCAATAAAGAATGATAATACTGAGAACCAAGGCATTCAGAGATTTCAAAAGTCATGCTTTTTTTTTCAGTTGATCCAAAATTGTGTCAACTAAGTTTTCAAAAGTTTGTTCAGAGCCAACATTACTCATAAATGTCACACATGTATTTCATACATTTACTTTCTTCCCCATAAAAGACCTTTGATAAACGTCTAAAATGTCCAGGTATAACATAGTTGAGATGAAACTGGATCAAATACTGGTATCGTTTTTAAACTACTACCACCTCAAGTGTTTGAGTGTCGCAAATTTATTCACCAACCAAACAAAACAAAAACCAAAATGGCACAGCATATATTGTAAATAAACCAAAACAACTGTATGTGTAACAGAAAGACAAAGCAGTGGCACATGGAACCAAAGCTAGCCGATACAAAGCAATGAATGTCTATTGCATAGTAAATAAACTGAAACCGGTTTCCAAGTGAGACCAGGTGATGGAGGTCACCACGAACGTGCTGACTGAGCTTCCTGCTGACCTTTGACTGGGAAGGTATGGAAGAGGGAACGAGTTGATGAGCTGGGGACCCACTGCCCTAGGTATTTGCCACGTCTGGTACTGAGCAGTTAATGACTACTCACTGAAAGTGTTTAGATAGAGGCTCTGTGCACAAATAGCTTCAACTACAAAAACTAACTGAATTTCATGACAAATGGGAAGCTTCAACTCATGTAGTTGAGTGTTTATATGCACAATGCTAGTTTTTCACATTCTTTTATAGTTAAGAAAAAAAAATGTGTGCGGGGTGGGGCAGCTTAGGTTGGTTACTAAGACCAGCAAAGAGATGGACGACCCAAGTGATCTAGCATGGTAGAAAGAAGTCTCATTAAGTTTGGGTCATTTAAAAAACATTATTTTCCAGAATGAAAATCACAAAGATTCCTTTTTGTGAAAATGTTTGCAAAGTATACTATTAACTTCCAATTAATAAGATAGAATCCAACATACATCCCCTTCTCCAAATAAAACAAAGCTATAATTTTGTCTGTAAACTGATGTTCAAATCACACATAATTTTTATCTCAGAATCCTCTGGGCTAACACTAAATATTGCAATAACCGAAAGCAATCAATTATGATTTTAAAAGAATGATGTTTTAAAACTTACTTGTTACGCATTAGAAAAATTATCAAATTATTTCACAGTATCAGATTTGGCAAATTTGTATCAAGGTAACGTGGCAAAAATTATATAATTCAAACCATCAACTCATTTGTCTCCCCTCATATCTTCTTGCACATACTGGGCACTGAATAACATGTATGAACTTGTATTCCGAGGGAGGAGCTGATCTTATGAGACACTTGACTAAATGACCATGAAGAAAAATAAGGCACTTTCTTTTCTTTAGACTTATTCCAATACTTAAAAAATAAAAAAGAAAGACAAAAAGGCTCTTTTGGTCTTTTGTTTCTTGACAACCACCAGAAAAAATCATTTAATGAAATAAAGGGTTTCTTTGTTCTTTTTCTTTTTTTTTTTTATAACACTTGAAAGTATAAAATGCTACATTTCCAAAAATATATATATTTTTTTCTGCACCAGCACCCTTGTATAGTAAAAGTATCTACTTTTGATCATTTGTTTCAATGCACTACACTTTTATCTACAATTTCATTACATGTATACAGCAAATAGGCAAGCATGGCTTTTACATCCTTAATGATTTTTTCTATACAGGGAGGTTTAAAAAAAATATTTGAACAGTTTGCCCAGTAATGTGACACATAATGCATGTACCTTGTTCTCGTATATTTTTTTAAGGAGGTGTAAAATAAAGGTTCAGTAATTTTAACTCAGATATTTCTCTTCTTAAAAATAGTGTTGCAGTTTTGTTCTTTGCATTACTTTTCAAAATTCCTTGTTAAGTTGTTCTCTCATGGCACACTTCTAATACTTCAAATTTTGGCAGGCTATATAAAAAAAGGCTGCAACTTTGCCCTCTGAGGGCACTGTAGAGACTAAACAGCGTATCAAATTTTGAATACTTTTTGAAATCACTTCACCAATGACATCCCTGACCAAAGGTTCATGCATGATGCATCACCACACAGTACATTCAGAGAGCTTAGACTCGCTATGAGAAGAGATTCCTACAAGTCTCTCACAGTAACTGCCTCTGTCACTGAGTAGTTAAGGGCCATCTGTCTCCCCTTCTGAAGTGAGGCCTTCTTACCGTTCGCTTAGGGTGGGACTTTAAAAGATGACCAGTGCTGTGGGATGAATTGGGCCTTATTGCTTTACTACTATTCAGTGCAGTTTCTAGAACCACTTTCACCCAAACAGGAAAAAAAAAAAAAAAAAGGAGAAAAAAAAGACCCAAAAGCTGAGTTGGAGGACAATTTCTTTGTCTTTTGTTTGGTTAGATGGTAAGACGAACGGACAAGTGCCTCAGCTCGCTGCACTGACGACAGGCAAGCAAAGGCGATTACCAGTTAACTGATCAGCAGGCAGGCATGGTCAGGTCATCATTGGGTGAAGAGTTCAGAGGTCAGAAGGTCATAGGTTAGTTGCCGGTGGCGGCTGGGTGGTTAGAAACAAAAAACAAAACAAAAAAAAAAAAAAAAAAGAAAAGAAAAGATAGAGAAGAGATTAGTTTCAGCTAGTGACGGCTTAATGACAACATGAAAAACTAATCACAACTAATAAAAAAAAGCATGTTTAATTCTGACAAACTGATTGACACCATCTACAGAATACAATAAAAATCATGACAACTTCATATCATGATTTGAACAAATGAAGGAGAGCCCACTCCCACAAAAAAACAAAAACAAACAAAAAAAAACTGGTTAACAGGAAAAAAATAGAAATAAAATGTAACTAACAACTAATAGTTAGTAGCAGTCAATGAAGGAAACTGGAAAACAACAACAATGAATAGGTTTGGTATACAGAATTTTGAAACAGTCAGTGCAGTTATCAGTATCTGACTGCTATTAAGCATTAGTATTCTCTCAGATGCAAGCATTAAAGCAACTATTAATGATGGATGTGATTATTAATAACTGATGATTAACAGAATTGAATCTAAAGGTATTTTAATTTCTGTGAACAATTTGGTTCAACATAAACTCTGGGCCAAACAAGGTTTCTTTTGTTCAATAAATGTTTATTGCTTTTTCAATTATTCTATGTACAAACAACATGGAATTCCTTGGCCTCATGATACAAAGCAACACTAAACTGTAGTCTAGCAGTGTAGGCAACATCATGGGAACCAGAAAAAGGCCAGGCCTTCTGCACTGGCCAACATTTTCCAGTTGAAAATACTATTTTACACATATAGAACACTTATAAAATGCACTTGCATGTAAACACTGTAAAATCTTGCCATTTAAAATTCTATACTCAAAAAGCTCTAAGTACATCAAAAAATAGAAGAAATTTCTAACTGATACCAATAAGGCAGTTTAAAACTACAAACAGCTTTCTTTATTCAATTTCAAAGCTAATTCTCTGCAAATACAATAAAATCTGACATTTCATATACATTCCTGCTTTATATATTTTAAAAGCCACCTGTAAATACTATTTTCTTTTGAAAAATAACAAACGGAACAAAAAATTTTTAAAAAATTACAGTAAAACATAAAGTAGTTCTCAAGTGGAAAAGTAATCGTTCCCCATGTCCTTAATCAATCTCTGTCCCATTTTGCGTCACCAAACTTGGTCCACTTAACAGTAGTATGATTTAAGACTCATTCAACAGCTTAATTATTTCTACTAAATTCTGAGGTTTGATAGAATTTTCTGTACTGTTGCCACTGTGACTAAGGCAGAGGAGATATGAAAATTATTCAGTGCAAAGGTAGATTCTGTGCCACTTCACAAATCAGACCCAGTAGGTATAATGTTCACAGAGTTTACGTGAGCTATATAATGGACTGGTTTACCTTCATATAACAAAAATGCTTTTTATAGTCTATCATTTAAGATAGTTTATAAATACTACAAAAATACTGTATCTTGAGTGTGACCAAATCTTCCCTGAACTTCTTCAAAATAGTGAAATTTTATTTAAAATAAAAACGGCTATCCCAAAATCAAAGAAGAAAATAAATATTTAACATGATGTAGTCATACCATTCCATAGGTACTCCAGGAAAGACAGAATCTTAAAGCATTTTTGATTACTTAAAATTTTGATTAGAATTGTATTAAATTTCTTATACAAATTATGTAAATAATGGTTTTTGCAAAATCCTTATTCAGAAATATTCTGATTTTTTTTTTTTTGCATGTGGAATATATAAACAAAGCAAACTACCATTTATATATATACCAGTACACCTAAAATACATCCTCTGCCAAGTCCTGGCCTCCTACAGTACACACAGGTGTGTCAACCGTGTAAAATCACTTACGGTTCATTACAACTAAAAAGTCAGTTGGTCTTTTATAGGCTTCAAATTCAGTTTTTAAATATGTGTAGAGATGGGTTTATTTTTAGTAAAAAACTAGATATTCGTCAACCATGCAGTATTCTAACTGCTCATATAGAATTACATGGTTATAGGTCCAAGGGCTGAGTTTCCTTGCATTAAATGAACACTAATATTAATCTTCCCTTCAAAAGATTAAAAAATTAAAAAACCCTCAAAAATAGAGAAAACAGTAGTATCATAAAATAATTTAAGCGAAGGACTTCAGACATCTTCCTTAGACCAGTGAGTGCATTCAGTGATAATAACAGCAGTATACAAACTATTCTGTTACTTAGAGGGAAAAATGGTAGCATTTCGGTTTGCTGACATTGCAATTTTTGAAAAAACAAACAAACAAACAAACAAAAAAAAACAGTGACAGGACTAATCAAAACACATATAACTGCAACAGAGCCATGCACGGAATGTGTTGTTGTTTCCTAATACAGTCAAATCTTCCTAATATTTTCAGCCATCTCAAGGACTGGAGTATTAAATAGGCCAATAATTGTTGTGTTAAAACAAAATTATGAGAAATCTAAAAGGGGCATAAAGGTTAACAGAAGAAAAACTACTTTAAAATACTCTTTTGAATTATTTTAGACATTAGCAATGTGAAAAGAAAGTTTCTATTTATTCATGGAATTATCGGGATTCTTTCAATCTAAATAACTTTTTCTTCTAACAATGTCCTCCTTCACTAGGAGACTTGTTCTGATGCAAGAAGGGTAGCGACACACTTACAAGGAGTATCATCGCCACAGATAATCGTTGAGCTTAGGGGTCTATTTATTTTGTTCATTAAATAATCACTACAAGTAATGTATTAATTAAAAGTCTTCAAGGCTCTTGAATTATATATGATGCTAAATAAATATCATCAATATCTTTGTAAAAGTATTTCATTCCGATGTGGACAACAGCTGTGTCCAATACTTATCATCCATATTCAAGATAACCATGCAAAGCAGGCAGGTCTTTCATAAGTTCATAGAAGATATAGAATTGGGGTGTGAAACCATCACTTTCCCCACTAACATTAGAGACTTTGATCAACCTATTAGTAGGTAATAAATGTGCCATAATAAAAGCTTGTAAAAAATGCTTTTCTATCTTGCTTCAGATTCCTATCTTGTGATGACAAACTCAGAAAACGATTCAATGTCAATAAACCGAAAATATCACTCCTTAATAAACATGAATAATTTATAAAGGGGTCCAAGGGCATATATAGGACACAAATTACAAATGTTGAAAAGGAGAAAAATGAAGACTTATTTTCCAGTCACAGGTTAGTCAAAAAAGATATTCAAACAGCTGGATTCATGTCACCACAGAAGTTCAAGAGATGGTTTACCTTTAGATAATATATTTTAGCAGCAGACAACAACAAAAAAAAAAAAAAGAAAAAAAAAAAATCAAAGGATCCATTTTGGAAAAAAATACAAAAGGGAAATGATTTTCTGATTTATAAAAGCTCCACTGCATCAGAGTTAAGTTCACAGTCCTTACTTTGTTGATTTAGGCTAAGTACTTGACATGTATATCCTCACGTTTATACAGTGGCTCAAATACGTATGGAAACTAAATCTTCAATTTTCTCCAAAAGAACACAGGAGGCATTCCCTTACTTCTCTCATTAAAGCACCATCAGCTCAGTTCATTTTGCAAAACCAACCCAAAATTTCAGAACAATTAAAAGGTAAAATTTTCACAAAAATTATTACTGAAAAATAAGGCAAAAACAAAATTTATAGCTCCCCAAATGGACTAATTTACGTTTTAGTAGGAATAAATCATAGTACATACTAATAGGATGTAATAAGTTAAAATATGAAGGGAGAAAAAAAAACCCAACCCTCAAATCTGTCAATTATTATAAATTAATTCAGAAAAGGAAAAGAAATGGTGTGCAGGTAAGCAGTTATATATTTTTCCATCAGGTGTGGTGTTGCAAATTGTATGGACACCCAGCGCATTTCTTATAAACAAGAACTGCAGAACTAAACTAACCTCGGTCTGCGGTCACAATCCTTTGGTAAGGATGGACACGCATATCGTGCCTTCGAACTTTAGTAGCCACCGCACCTAGTTAAATTGCAATTACCAAGACAAAGTTAGAAAACATTCACAAGGGAAAAGAAAACAAACATTAACAGCAGGTTTATCAAAATGGATTTCAAATGTTAATTTACTACAAAAGTTTCGTTTTAAGAAACACATTAAGGCACAGTAGTTTTAAAATTAACCATAGTATGTTGCGTATATATGCGTCTATTAATATTGCATTTATTTCAAACATCTTGGCCTTAACCTATTTCATCCATTCATTTACAATCCCAAGTTACAGTATTTCATGAATGCTATTAGATCCAAACATATTCAAGCTTTACTAGTCACATATTCACTGAAGTGCCTTCTTGCAGCAGGACTACTTAAATAATACCATGTTTAATACTGACAATTGTTTCCTAACCTTAAGAACACTTCCAGAGTTTATCACTTAAAAAGGTTTAAAAGCAACTCTTAAAGCCTACAGATTGTGTTTTTAAACTTTTGAGTCAATAAGTATGAACTGCAATGAATTAGGTGATTAGTAAAGCAAACAGTATAGTACACTTAGCAGTCAGTATACTACTACACACTCCTTTAAAATTACCGTTACTTTGTAAGATTACAGACTAAACCAAATTAATAACATACGTTTACTTTCTATCAGTGTGCAAAAAGTGCAAGTAAGTCACTGACTGCTAGGCTAAGCTTCCCTCCCACCCCACCCCCGAAGGCTGCTGAGACTAAGCATTTGTTAAATTCAGATCTGATGAGGGTTCAGTTAAGACCGTTCTTGAATTCTTAGCCTTTCGTTGGGAAAGCCATACCTAAAGATAAAAGGAAGGGAATTAAAAATTAGTCATAAATGAAGATTTGATGCTAATACCAATCTCCTCACTACCACCAACACACATGTCTGCATCTGTTTTGAAGGGCACTGCTTATTTTAAAATGATGTGAGACTTGATATATAGCATGCATGTTATCTGTGTGCAAATTTACTATAGCTTAGCAATTTGAAATAATTGTCTTAATTCTCCAAGTGGTCAATCAATATGTTTTACTGCTTAGATGGCAAAGCAAGAAATAAAATTGATCATAATGGATTTTAGTCACTTAGATAGTCCTCATCATTGTTCATCTTATGAATGCCAATTAGGCATCTGTATGTTTTGCTTTTAATTTTTGTCAGTATAATATAATTAAGGATTATAACTAAAAATTTCCCAACACAACAAATAAACCATAGTGCTTTGAAATGAGAAACAAATTTTGCAGTGCCTCTTGCTGATTCTAAGCAGTAAACTGGTCCATCAGCCATTTCTCACTTTAGATAAACTAATCTTATACAAGTATCATTTCACGAGGCAAAATCAGTGAGATCTTGCATTGAGAGTGCTGGGATAGCAGCTGGTGGCTAAGAGTGCCAGCCCTGCGGGAAGCAACAGTCGAACTCCTCGAACAGACGCTGTGCGTGCAGCAGGGAGGAGCTCTGGGGGAGGAGCAGGCAGGGGCCACAGGACAGAGCGTTAACAGAAAGGAAAAGGTAAACAGGTTATATGTTACATGTTATTTTTAAAATGCTTCAAGAAATATGCAACAGAAACAAGCTTCGCATAAACAGTTCTATGGTAGAATTCTGACCTGTAATACTTTATACAATGATTTAGAGATAAATGGGAAACGCGTACAATAAAATGTATTTGTTCATGAAACAATGAGCACCTGAGTGCATGCACACACACAGATAACATACAGAGCATTGTGGCTTTCTTTAATTGAACAATGAGTTTTCAAGTTTAAATCTCTGTGTCCAGGTTCATTAAAGGCTTTCAAATTTTGATAAATCAGTATTAATGCTGGAAAAAAAAACAAAAAAAAAAAACTTAAAAGATCAAAGTCCTAAGAGTCAACAGCATGCATGCAGCACCAAGGTCATGTACAATTCAAGGAAAAAAAGAATTCAAATTCTGTCTGGTAAAACAAAGGGGCAGCAAGCACGGAAGCAGCCTGTTCCACATTGACTGGTCGTGTTATAACAGCTGCTGTACTCTAGTCCTTCCTCCAGCAAGTCAATGGGCTGAAATATCAGGCATGACTGGCATTTCAATCCACTCTATAAAAAAAAGGCATCGGTAATGTCTTTTTCAAGCACACCACTTTTTGTTCATGTAAAACTGAGCGTTTATAGTATGACCTTAAATTTTTGCCTCAAGTGTGATTCTAACTCTGTGACTTGGTACTTACTTAGCAATTCCATACTGTGCTATCGAAATTAAGAATTTCTCTTATGTTTAATATTAACTAGGACTCCAAAAGAGAAAAACTGAAGAAACCCAAAGAATGAAGCTATTTACTGGTGTCCTTTCATATTTTAAGTGATCACAAATATTAGAAAACACATACACAATTAGTTTAAAAAAATCTCTCTCACAGTACTTTTCACATAGAAAATGAAAATTTAGCTGACAAATAAATCTGTGCTACAAAAAGAATCTAACTTTGGGTGGCAAAGGGGATGGGAGAAGTAGGCCAATGGGTGGGATCTGAAACTCACGAGGACCTCACTGATGTCAAAAGTGTAAAGTATTTCCTGTTTAAAATATTCATAGCAAATATACCCATCCAAAGTGAATCTGAATAACTCTAAGGTGCAATTATTTAAAAGGGGAGCCTTTATGGGGGGCTGAAATAAAACCCAGTCTTCAGTCTTTCCTCCTGGAAACTTGTCTTGCCTCTCTAAAACTGATACAATGTTTTCAAAGGCTAGGGCAGCAAAAGTTATGAGGAAAACTGTTAACCATACAGAGAAAACAACTTACCTAATACACCACTAGGTTCAATAGGATACTCAAGGATTGACGTAGCTGGCGCCAACGTGTAGGGGTATTCATAGGGTGTGTAGATTAAACCAGCTTCTGGCCCTGGAGGAACTATTGCAGCAGTTGGGTGAGGAGTTCCGTTTGGCATGACCGCGGTCTGTATTTGTCTGATCAAAGGCATTATGGTAGGGCCAGCTGGCGTAGGAGTACGCAGGGCAGCTGGTGGGAGAACAGGCGCAGGCCCAGTAATAATCCTTGGAGCAGCCTGGGCTGTTGCTGCAAGAGAAAAGGCAAGGGCTGCTACAGTAAGCAAAGAAAGTTAGAAGGAAGTGTAGAGACAGTGGTGTAAAATACAGAAAATGAGAGGGAAGTAGGAAAAAGAAAGGAAAAAGCAGGAAAGAAGAAAAATAAAAGGAAATCATTAGTACATGCGCTGATCACACGGAAATGCCAAAGCACACCAATCAAATGCAAACAGCTGCCCCTTTCCCAATGTGATTAAGAATGAATGTGCAAAAATTAAAAAGCCACTGTAAAAAACAAACAAAAAAAACGAACAAGAACATTAAAAAAGGTTATATTTAGTTCATATTTGCTATATCTCTGTTTTTAAAATCTCTCGAGACTAAAGGTGCATGCAGAAGCACAAGAAAACACTTGCATGAAAAGATGTTAAAATTTTTTTTAATTGGAGTCCACAGAAATACAGCCTTTGGTGTATTTCTAAAGAGTAGCTTCAGTTTCAAATTAAAGAAAGAATAGTTTTTATTGTTATTAAGTAACCACTAATTATACATAAATTTCCTGCACGGGTAGGAATAAACTTCATCATAGAAAAATAATACACTAAACGTCCCATTCCTAACTAAATACATGACTGTTAATGATATACTCATTCTCACGAGTAAATGGAAGCCAACCATTTGTAAAGTAACCACTTCTAAACTCACCAGGTTGTCTACATTTTGGAAACTTGGCTAGAACTTTAAAATTCAATTTCTTTAAAAAATTAATAATTTAAATATGAAATTATATTCATACAAAATATGTAAACCTTAGGCTGTCAAAATGTAAATTTCACGTAATAATTTTAAATATAAAAAACAATCCTCTTTAGCTTATGAAAACATGCACAAATATATATATAAAGGAAAAAGCTGGATTTAAAATAGTATCGCCTACTGCTCTCTGTGAACTCACATATAAAATCAATAGAGAAACAATACCGGAGGGAAAACATGCAAGCCGGGGGAAAGGACAGAATCCAACAGAAGGATCACTGCATTCAGATACATTCCAAATTAGCTTTAAAAAAAGATGTGATTTTTTTTTGCATCCTTTTCATAAATGTAACATAATAAGCTAGAAGCCTTAGATCTGTAGTTAACAGAGTAAGAAATTTACTCAAGACTCTTGAATTTAGAAGTTGAAATTTCATCAAAAGAAAAGTTTGTAAACCCAAAACTTAAAGACATGCTGGCATAAAGTAAAATCAAGAGTGTGTTCTCAATTTGCAGAAGCAGTAAAAATAGGACTGTCAGCCCCCTATCAAGTGACAATTACTTCTACTCTCCCCTTTGTTTAACTGTTCATGTGTTGTGCTGCCCAAAGGAGAAAGGTTTGTGGACAAACAGCTGAGAGGGCTGTACCCCTGGGCCTCAGTCTCATTCTTACGTGATTTAATGTTGGCATCTCTGTAGGTGCCATTCAGAATCGCGAGCTCCATCAGCTGCATCTTCTTCAGGCTGTCTTCTCCCTCTGCCTACACATGGAAAACAAAAGAGCAGTGAGCACTGAGATGGGGGTCCATACACCACAACGGTTTCTATGCCGGAGCCTTAAACCAGATTGCATGTGACTACAGCCATGCGTTTCAATTAGGAAAAGAAGACGAGGGAAGCTAAGGTCCTGACACACTGAATGAAGCCTATTCTCTCACCGAGCGTGTATTGGTACAGAGGATACTTAACTGCCATTAGCTGCGTTTCTATTTAGAAAATGTTAATTTAAGTTACACGGATTTATTGATGTTCTCCTAAAAAGCTTTGCTTTCAAATGGAATGAATGAAATGTTAGATAAGATTAAATACAGTATCTTCTCTTTAGCATCTATCATTTTGTTGAAGATTCCAAAACTCAATGTAGTCATTAAAAGATAAAAAACAAAAGCTAAAACAGAGATTTTAAGCATATATGATTTGATTATGGTATTCAGGTAAGATAATTTTCTGTTTAATTCTCAAAAAAGGGAAATTTAATGAAATCATAAGAATTTCTAAAATTTGTATATGTATTCTGCCAACATTCCTCTCCCCTAAGTTAACAAGTGTTATCAATTCTGAAGCAGATCTATCGTTAGGGTCACCATTTCATGTATTGTCCAAACCATGAAAAATTTAAAAGCAAACAGGATCCTACTAGCTAACTCTGCTATGACGACAGGCAGAACCAGGGCTGTCTCTGACTATCAGAATGTAAAGCCATCCTGTTGACCTTGGAGTCACCCCATTCTTTCCAGTCATCACCCTGTTCTAGTCATTATTGGGGTATTATCAAAACTACTACAAACGTATCTTAATGGTGTCTGTTCTCCAATCAATTGACATACATACATGGCCAGATTAATTGCCCCAAATGCAATTTTCCTCTTGAGGCTTCTTAATCTCATGTCTCAAAACCCTTCGTGGTTTCTTGCTATCTAAAAGTATAAACCATTTAAGCTACTTATGATCTGGCCCCAAACTCCCTTCTCAACTTAAACCAATTAATCTACTTTTTACTTGCATGCTGTCCCAAATCACTCGCCCTTACTCATCTCTGCGCATACTCCCGTAAACTCCATCTTGAATGATTCTCTGTACTCCACTCCACAGAGCCACTTTCCAAATCCCACCTAATCCCCCCCCAACTTTCACTTAAATACCACTTTTTCGAAGGGCCACCCCCAGGTTATATTGTCTCTGCCTTGAATCACAGGTGGTTGTCTCTCACCACCGCCAAAATAAGCTCCAGGGAAGAACTATTTCTTACTTATCACTGCCTATGTCCCTTTTCTCCCCCACCCCCAAGTTATTTACTAGAACTCATTTTTTAAATGATTGGTATGAGAAATCTTTAACTTTATTTCAAACTTCAAGTGTCTAAATCCTACAGGATGAACTTGAACCAGCCACAGTACAAGCAGGCGGCAGACAAAAGTCCACCGCCCAGGTTCATCCCTGAAGATGGTGGTACAAAGGAACTAGGAGCTGCTCATATGTTTTATTCATTAGCTAATCCTCAGAATTTAGTATTTAAAGAGGAAGGAACCCAATTATACATGTTTATAAGTTTGGTCCTTCCTGATTCAAGAAAGGAGCAGAACTGATAACAAGCTTCTCAGTCTCCTTTTCTACTGCAGTTGTAAATGATACCAAAACTGACCTTGGCACTACAGCAGAAAATGGGACACGATAACTTGTAGTACAGAGAACTGCTGAATGAATTTTTAATAAAACATAAAACACAAAAATAATTAAGGAAAAGGATGAGTGAAAACATCATGAAGACCATGATTGATGTGCCACGGCCAACTTTTCAAAAGCCTACTTTGCAGCAGGAGAACATGAAGAGGATACTTGCATGTTTGTGGAATTACTATTCCTTGATCCCTATGAATCTGTACAAAGATGAATGAAAAAAATGCAGTAATAGGATTTCCTTGAAAGACCAGCAATTAATTATTACAGATAAAAATAAGTAAGCACTATTACTGGAAGGGAGGACTTAACTGGAAATCCGTTATGATTAAACTTGTTCACTGGAAACTAATAATACTAAATATTAACATAGCAAATCATTTTCAATTTAAATAAACACATACACACATAATGGAGTACCAAAAGAAGTATACAAATTGCACTCTCTATATAAAGCAGAAAAGCACTAGATACACCTTAGGTCATCTTCCACAGCGAGAAAGTAGTACAGCTTAAAACTCAGCAAATTAAGAGGAAGAAATGAAGATGGAAGAAGTGATATGACATAATGCAGGGGTGTCCAAACTGTGGCCCGCGGGCCAACTGCAGCCCGTGATCCACTTTTAATTGGCCCGCAGCAAATTCCAAAAATATATTTAGTTTACTTAAATAAACGAGGTGAGGCAATACATACTTCACCTCGAGTGAGTGGCCCGGCTGTTTGTGTATTTTACCGCATATGGCCCTTGGTGAAAAACGTTGAAAAAAGTTTGGACACCCTGACATAATGCCTCATACAGAGAGCCCTGTACAGAGAAGAATGTGGAATACATGTTTTCATGGAATTTCTACAGATGCAGTGTCAAACATGGGAGAAAGCCAAAGAGAAGATGATGGGAGAAATACAAGTGTGCACACTGGGGTACGTGCACGCAGGTGTGAGACTTCTGCAGGGTGCAGGAGACTGAGAGACAGATGTAGTGACATCAGCAGAGAGCCCTCAAGAGAATAAAACCCAGAGCAGCACAGCTTTCGCTGGGGGTGTCAGGGGGACATGCCATAATGACTTCGCTAGAGGCCACTGAGACTGACAAGTTAGGAATTACGGTGTGGACACTGGACTGTAGCACGTGATGTCAGGCCACAGCGACATGAAGCAGAGCACTGGATCCAGTCGGCAAAGCTGCAACCTGAGCCTGGAGGTCTCTCTGGAATGAGCATTCCTCGGGGCTCCTCGCCACTCCAGCCGCTGTGCTCACTTGGGAGATGCTAGAGCTCATTGCAGAATTCCTTCCACACACAAGTGGGTATTTCAGCCTTCTTGTCCTGGTTTTGTCAACGAAACTTGACAGCACATACCTGCCTCAACACCGTGGAAGGTGGATGCCACCTCTTTTTCAAATAGGATTTCAGACAAGAAACTTGCTGGTTTCTTAGTATCACCACTAAGTTTTTTCTATAGCCAGGTTTCAGGCCAGGAGTTTATCTGACCTCTTCTCTCAAAGTTAAGAAGCTGATCAAATGTGGCATCCTGAAATCATACAGCTCAACTCTACACATTCCAAGAGGAATTTTACAGAACTCGCTCAGAGTCAAGCACCTGCACACAGACGGAGCGCTGACTTTCTCATTTATAACAAAGGAAGCTGTTCTGAAGCAACCAAATCTAAGGTCATAAAATGCTACCTTACAACACTGAACGTAAGTGGTCACCTAGACCTCACAACTTCTCATATTTAAGTATCTGCTCTATATTTAAGAAGTGAAGGTATACTTTACATGTGGTGAAATTCTGAGGTCCTAAGTGCCACATTCAATCAGTTCCGATGAATGCATATCAGACACCACTCAGAAAGTTCCTTGGTTCCTGCTCCCGGCCAAGCCCCCACCAAGACCAGACCTCCATCACCTCAGTTTAGTTTTGCCTATTCTGGAATTTCAGACAATGGAATCGCATAGTATATACACGTCCTTCGTGCCCAGCTTCCTTCCCTCAGCATATTTATGAACCGCCTCCATAGTGCTGCACGTATCAGTAGTTCATTAGTTTTCACAGCTGAGTAGTATTTTATTTATCCATTCTTCTGCTACGGACATTTGGGTGTTTCTAGTTTTGGGATATTGTGAATAAAGCTACTATGAAAATGTATGTTCAAGGCTTTTGTTGTGAACATAAGTTGTTTTTTTTTTCTTTGGGATAAATACCTAAGAGTGAAAATTTGCTGCATCATAGGGTAGATGAATATTTTTCGTATGTTTTGGAAAACATTATGTAAGGATTATTAAATATTATGAACATTTTTACCTTTGAAACATAAAAGTTTACAAATCTAACAAACACTTGCTAACCCTCTACAGGCCCAGGGCCCTTCTGAGAACTAGATATGAGGCCTTTATCACAAGCACTTTCCGCTCATAACACATCTATGGCACTGGTACCACATTACCCCTGAGGCTCAGACAGGTTAGGTGACTTTTCCAAGATTACCAAAGGTCATACTGCAAAATGGCTTCCAACTCAGAGTACGTCATCCGAAGTCCTCATTACACCTCCCCAATGCTGTGGTGACGTTAAGTAGGAGTACCTTTTGCATTCAAAGACCTCTCGTAAGGGTGGCGGGATGGCTCAGCTGGTTAGAGCACGAGCTCTCAACCACAAGGTTGCCAGTTCAATTCCCACATGGGATGGTGGGCTGTGCCGCCTACAACTAAGATTGAAAACGGTGACTGAACTAGGAGCTGAGCTGCACCCTCCACAACTAGATTGAAGGACAATGACTTGGAGCTCATGGGCCCTGGAGAAACACACCGTTCCCCAATATTCCCCAATAAAAATAAATAAAGAAAAAAGACCTCTCATAAGAAACGAAGAAAATCATGTTTATTTGGTACTTTAAAAAGTACACATTTTAAAAAACCCACAACAGTATAATTCGTAATAGAGAGCTAAAAAAATGTACGAATATTTCCACATCATTAAAAATGTGTCAACTAATAATTTGAACCACTGCCTGTAAGTAAAGTCCAAACTATATAGCTTAGCATTCACTCACTGACGACTTCCACAAGCAATCCTATTTACAATGTTTTTACTAGTGACAATCATTTGTCCACTGTCCCCTACATATGCGTTCCTGTGCTTTTCTGCCTCCGAGTCAGACCCAATCCTGAGCAGTTTGTACCCTGCTCTCCTAATGGCCCAAGTCACTGCCCTCTCAGAGTACAGTCTTTTCTAACCATTCCCACACGTTATGTATCATTTCTCTAAATCTATGCTGCTCCTTTAAGGAGGGATCAATCATATACAGCCACCTGTTATCTCATCTTTTCTATTTTTTCATGTTGTTTTTAGGAAATTTATCATGACTAATATCCATAAATTAATCAATATCCAGTCTTCTTTACAGCTCCCAAAGCCTTGCAAAACTCAACTTGTTCAATACATTAAATATTTTTCTATAAATATAAAATGAGTATAAAAGGTCTTCCAAAAATAAAGGAAAAAGTACATGGCTAATTCACTTGTAGAACAGGGCTGAACAAGCAATAAGTAGAGAAGAGAAAAGGAAAGAGTGACCAACATTTATAAAGACTTTTAATACCAATCATCGCCTGCATCTGCGAGCTGAAGAAAAGTCTGGCAAAGAACTTCAGTGACTTGAATTTAAACAGAGGGTCTTACACAGGGGAGTGACAACAAAATTTGTCTTTAAAGGCTCATTCTGCTACTTTGTGAATGGACTGTTGGGGACGAATGAAAAGAGCAGGAATGAGCTTTAGTTCAGTCCAGGAGACAACAGAAGATGAACTGGACATGGGTGCAGGTAATAACAGAGATGGAAAAAGTAAAAGAACTTGACAGGACTTAATGACCAGTTGGATGTATGGGGTGAGGGAAAAGGAGACATTCAAGAATGATATTTAGGGTTTTAGATTAAGCAATCAAAGTGTATCGGGGCTCCATTTCATGAGAAGAGAAAGGCTGAGTGATATGGCATCAAATACTAAGCCTGCAATGCCCACTTTAAACACCCAAGCGGAGATGTCATGGAGATAGTGGACTGTGCATCGGGGGGCTACTTACCCCAACTTATCCTAGAAAGCTGGTAGAAAAATTAGCTTCCCACATTTTCAGAGTATTTTTCTCAAGATGACTATGTCATTAAATTCCAAACTGACCCGCCTCATACTTTCAAATGCTGGGTCTAGTCATATTTCAAATGCTCTACTTACTAGTATTTCTTCTTTGCCAGCTGGTTCTGCTAGGCTCTCACGGGGAGGGGCACTAGAGGAGCCCTGAGAGCTGGCTGAGGGGAGAAGGGATGCTCCTTCCTGTGACCTGTTCTCAGCTATGCACCTGGCCAGAGTCACTAGTTTCCAGGCTCCCCATGTCCTCCCAGCACTTCTGGAACCAGCATCACTGTGCTCCCACACCTGCCCAGGAGCTAGTGCAGCGGCCGGCCAGTGTATCTGAGCTACTGAGAGGCCAGCCACTCCTCTGAGCTATGGAGGTTCCAGTATGGACGAGATACACCAGTGTCAGAGGTCTCCGTTGCACCTCTGCATAGAACTTTAAGTGTCTAAGATCTAATAACAGTACGGCTCTTTCGCTTTTATTTACCAGGCCTGGAGTAAGAGCTGCTTCCTGCAGTTTCTAAATCTGTATCACACCCTGTCTCCTTCCTCCGTTTTTAGTTCTCAATACCTGTTTAACCACTTCCTCTATTAGCTCCCTCTGTTGACATGCAGTAAGTCCTTACTTAATGGCAGTGGAAGGCTCTGCGACTATAAGCAAAATGATGTAACGCAGCCACTGTCACCACAGGCTAATTGATGCAAACAAGAGTTCAGTTCCTAGGGCAGCTCATCAATGCTATAAGAAACGACGTTATTCGAGGACCTGCTGTACCTAGTGTGGTTTGTGTTTTCCTGATACAGAAGTGGCTCCCCATCATTACTTCACGGAATCTGAATTTCCCAGACGTGGCATTTATGGCCATACCAACTTCCTCTTCGCTTACTTCACCAATCTCGTTTTATGTCGAAAATCTATGTGGATTCTATTATAATCTGCTAACTATTTCTTTAGGTTATTTAAAGGTCCCTTGATTCCAGGTTCCTTATTTTTCCCAGTCTTCACTGTTCAGTTAGCAGATAGCTAATCAGCACCTACTGTGATGTGGATACTGTGTTAAGTCCAACAGAAAAAGAGCGACATTCACAAACCAAAGAGCATTAGAGAAATTCACAGAATCATTACAGAAGCCCAGCATGTACAGGCATACCTTGGGGATAACGCAAGTTTGGTTGCAGACCACCATGGTAAAGTGGGTCACACGAATATTTTTTGGTTTCTCAGTGCATATAAAAGTTATGTGTATACTGTTCTATAGTCTATTAAGTGTGCAACAGCATTATATCTACAAAAAGTACACAACATAATGAAAAATACTTTATTGCTACAAAGTGCTAACCATTATCTGAGCTTCAGTGCATCGTAATCTTTTTGGTGGTGAAGTGTCCTGCCCTCCATGCTGATGGCTACTGACTGATCAGGGTGGTGCACATTGAAGGCTGAGGTACCATGGTCATTTCTTAAAATAAAACAATGAAGTTTGCTGCATTGATTGACTCTTCCTTCCACGAACGATTTTTCTGTAGCATGTGATGTTATTTGATAGCACTTTACCCACAGTAGAGCCTCTTTCAAAATTGGGAGTCCATCCTCTCAAACCCTGCCGCTGCTCTGTCAACTAAGTTGATGTAATATTCCAAATCCTTTGTTTTCACTTCAAAAATCTTCACCAGAAGCAGATTTCATGTTCTTTGCACATCCATAAAATGCAACTTCTCATTTGTTAAAGTTTTATCATGAGCTTGCAACAATTCAGTCACATCTGCAGGCTCCACTTCTAATTCCAGTTCTCTTGCTGTTTCCAGCACATCTGTAGTGACTTCCTCCACTGAAGTCGCAAACCCTCAAAGTCATCTATGAGGGTTGGAATCAACTTGTTCCAAACTCCTGTTAATGTTGGTATTTTGTCCTCTTCCCACGAAGCACTAATGTTCTTAATGGCATCCTTTCCAAAGGTTTTCAATTTACTTTTCCCAGCCATTAGAGAAATCACTGTTTATGGCAGCTACAGCCTTATGAAATGTATTTCTTAAATAATAAGACTTGTAAGTTAAAATTACTCCTTAATCCATGGGCCACTGAATGGGTGTTGTGTTAGGAGGCATGAAAAAAACATTCATCTCTTTGTACATCAACAAAGCTCTTGGACGATCAGGTGCATTATCAATGAGCAACAATATTTTGAAAAGAATCATTTTTGCTGAAAAGTATGTCACAACAGTGGGCTTAAAATATACAGTAAACCATGCTGACATCCAGAATTTGTTGCTCTATTTATAGAGGATGAGGAGAGTAGATTTAACATAAAGTTTTCCAGAATTTTTAGAATGGTAAATGAGCACTGGCTTCAACCTAAAGTCACCAGCTGCATTAGCCACTAACGAGAGAGTCAGCCTGTCCTCTGAAGCTTGAAGCCAGGCATTGACTCCTCTCTAGCTGTGAAAGTCCTAGATGACATCTTCTTCCAAGAGAAGCCTTTTAAATCTACACTGAAAATTTGTTGTTTAGAGTTACCTTCTGGATAACTTGCTGCTTCACATGTATGTTATGGAGACAACGTCTTTCGTTAAACCCAGCCTCTGCCAGCTGCGAACTTTTCTTTTGCAGCTTCCTCACCTCAGCCTTCACAGAACTGAAGAGAGTTGGAGCCTTGCTCAGGATTAGGCTTTGGCTTATGGGAATGTTGTGGCTGCTCTGATCTTCTATCCAGACAGACTGAAATTTTCCTCATACCGTGTTTCCCCAAAAATAAGACCTAGCCAGATAATCAGCGCTAATGCATCTTTTGGAGCAAAAATTAATATAAGATGAAATTTAATATAAGACCCATCTTATATTAATTTTTGTTCCAAAATTTGCATTAAAGCTGATTGTCTGGCTAGGTCTTATTTTTGGGGAAACACGGTATCAGTAATAAAGCTGTTTCACTTTTTTAACGTTCGTGTGTTCACTGGAGTAGCATTTTTAATTTCCCTCAAGAACTTTCCTTTCCATTCACAACTTGGCTAACTGCTTAACTGTTTGGTGCAAGAGGCCCAGCTTTTGGCCTAGCTCGGCTTTCGACATGTCTTCTTCATTAAACTGAATCATTTCTAGCTTTTGATTTAAAGTGAGAGACATGCGACTCTTCCCTTCACTTAGAGGTCACTGTAGGGTTAATTGGCCCGATTTCAATATTGTTTCTCAGGGAACAGGGAAGGTAGGCGGAGGAGTGAGAGAGAGATGGGGGACCAACTGGTCAGTGGAGCAGTCAGAACACCTAAAACATTTATTAAGTTCGCCGTCTTACCCCGGTGCGGTTCATGGTGCCCCAAAACAATTACAACAGTATATTCAAAGATCACTGATATCACAACAAATATAATAATAATGAAAACGTTTGAAATATTGCGAGAAATACCAAATGTGACAGAGGACATGAAGTGAGCAAATGCTGTTGGAAAATGGAGCCCCCAGTCTTGCTTGACACAGGGTTGCCACAAACCTTCCATTTGTGAGCAATGCAGTATATGTGATGTGCAATAAAGCTTAGTGTAACAGAACAAGGTATGCCTGTATTGAAAGGATGCATCAGAACTGTTGTGTTTAGGTGGAGAGGCAAAGACAAATGAGCATCATTCCTTCACCTAGAAGATCTGGCCTGCTTATCTTGTAGAGGCAAGCCCTTAGTTCAAATATACGCAAAGATGGCTGTGATGTTTCATTGAAAAATGTGTGGGTCAAAACGTGAGACACAATAAGGGGGAAAAAATCTTTTTCTATTTCCCATTACATTATTCATCACGCTCCCATTTTATCATAATGTAGATCGTTCCAGACTTACAATGGTTCTATTTAAGATTTTGATTTATAGTGGTGAGAAAGTGATTTGCATTCAGTAGAAACTGTACTTCAAATTTTGAATGTGGCTCTTTTCCTGGGCAAGCGATATGCAGCACAATCCTGTGTTGTGGGATGAGATGGCGGCCGCGAGCCACTGGTCGCGGTTCATCATGGGATCACAAGAGAAAACTTGCAATACGCTACAGTCCGCGGCGTTGCCAGCGTCTTTTCGATAGCGTGTTTCCGCATCCCAGCATATGTACAAAATGCCCATCTGTGTCTCCTGCTTCTGGAGAGAAGAGGAGGAAGGTAATTCCTCCTGAGAAAAAACTCAGGAGAGTTGCCCAACTGTGGGCTAATGGTAAGTGTTCTGAGCACGCTGAAGGCAGCCTAGGCTAAGCTATGTTTGGTAGGTTAGATGTGTTAAGTGCATTTTCGACTTACGGTGGGTTTATTAGGATATAACCACATCATATGTCGAGAAGCATCTGTATCTGGTACCATAGATAAAGTAAGATAAGGGAGGGAGAAAGCAGGAGGCACTTAAACCAGAAAAGCTTAACAGACTCCAACACACACACACACACACACACACACACACACACACACACTCACACCCGATGTTATAATAATTACATTAACTATTAATCTACATAAAACTATCAAATACTTTCACTTTAGGATATATGTTCTTTTTTCAGCAAAGTATATAAACAGATCCATCTAAAAGTAGTAATGATCTCAGAAAGAAAAGGCCGTGTCTCATACTAAGCATTTATTTCTTCCTATGCAAAGTATAGTATGATACAATTTGAGGTTTTATTCTTTACAGTAAACTTAATAAGAATGACAAACTTTTGGAAGATTTCTATGATCTGTACTTCAGGTGACACACCAGCATTAGAGCCACACCATTATTTTATGGCAGCACAAGGGACCTCTAACGTTGACTGTATTTTAGACAGACATTATCAGACTACATGGTTGGGACAACAGAAGGGAAGACATTAAAATACATATTGCCAGCTTACGAGAGGCTTATTCTATAGTAACAGATGAGGAGTAGGAACCTGAAAAAATAATGATCTGAAAATCTATTAGTTAGGAGAGGTATATGGAAGGAGGAGGCATAAAATTTAAAAAAGCACATCTGCAGAGGTAGAGGGGGTGGGGAGAGAGGTAGACACTTGTAGGATCTCATAATGAAAGCCTGACCCAAAATTCTGAAAGGACACATAAAACACATATATATTCAGAATAAGCACTGACTCTACAGGAAGGAAAATAAGTTTATTTATGTTTACAAAATACTGACGATGTACTAAAGACCAATCACTTGCTTAGGGGTAGAAAGCATTAGATGTGATCCCTGACTTGACGATTTATAGTCTAGTCTGGGGAGAGACAGAAAGCTAGAGCACATTCAATAAAGTGTAATAGATACTATGACAAAAATGTACACAGAGTGTACTGAAGGACCAAATGAAAAAGCACGGGAAGGATAACAAATCGCTTTAAGGATCTGGTAACTAGAAAGCAAACACGAGTACATATGCAAAGTGTTTCCATTTTAGGGGTTAACAGTGAGAACAAAACTCACCCCTTAGTGCCTGTGATAACACTGTTAATTCATCCCATCTGGTCTTAAAAGAACACCACTGTATAATGTCCATCTTCTACCAGGACTCTAAAGTAATTCCCTTTTCACTAGGAGGTGTTCATGAGACTCCTGAGCCATCAAGCACAATCTAATGACCTCCAAGGAGAGCGGAAGCATAGAGCCACCTGGTCTTCAGAGCAATGTGAAGTCATCATGTTAGCTGCACTTATACTCAAACTATTTTTGGATGTGTCATTATGGTGACAACTGAGGCCATTAAATGTGGTTAACTTCCATCTTAATCTTTTTTCTTTGTTGTTTCACAAGATATCCAAAGGCCTATCTTTCATTGTCAACAGCTGACTAAAACTCTGAACCTCAAATTAAGGCCGAGGGAGAATGAAGAAGGGAAGGAAAAAGGCTGGTAATTTCTTCAAATGCCGTCTGGCAGCATTTGACCTCTATGAAGCATAACAACTACAGCTGCAGTGAAGGCAAGTAAGACAAAGGCTTCTGCACTGTAATTTTTGTTCTACATTGTTGCCACTCTTAATACCTTCCCTTGGTCAGCAAAAAATAAGCTAATGAAATATTTCATTATTTAAAGTCCCTTTTTTTCTGGGAGCTGAATAAAAGTCCCTATTATGAGTGTATAGTTTGTAAAGAATTTAACCTTTCTTACCCCATTTAACTTCCTGACAAGTCTGTCAGGTATGTAACACAGGTATTAGCCCTCTCATTGAATGTGTTTCAGGGTAAATTAAGCAAGAGACAAGACTCTGTACCACTGCGTTAATACAGTGCTTGCATAGTTTTCATTACGCTTCGCTACCCCAGGAGAGTCAGGAAGCCAGGTTTGATTCAGCCACATTTGAAGAATCAAATAATAATAAATAAAACTTGGAATGTAAACAACATAATCCTTTTGGGATGAAAAATATTCTACTTCTGAAGTAAATTGCCAATACTCCCCATTTCTTAAGTGGGAAACTATATAGCAATCTAAAAACCTGATTTTAAAGCAGGTAAAAAATCAGGGAAAGGTGAGCTGACTGTTTAAGAACAGGAGTCAATTTTAGAACTAAAACCGAAGAAATTTTTTCCTCCATAGCAGGACCAATTGTGAGTGAAACAGCTGTTCTGCTAGAATATACCATACACTATTTTAGAGGAAAGCAATAGAAGAAGTTCCTCTACTTAAGAACTTTGAAACTTATGAACTTTTACAGTTCACCAATAAAGCCACTCTCATTAAGCAAGCTAATTATGCATGATCATTTTGGGTTTTGGCTATTCCTGTATTCTTTGTGGCTACTATGTTTACTGTTTGTTTGTTTTTTTTGAGGTGTTTTATGAATACTAAGAATCACGCAATGACCAATAAGTGTATGAGCCCATGAACTTTTAGTAACATATAATTATCAATAGAAACAAAAATTGAAAAGTAGTGAGAAAATGATAAATGCTGGAGAGCATTTTAAGACCCCAAGGGCTCTTACGTCAAACTGCAGCTAGAACTTACCGTAAGTCACACATGAAAGCATGTGATGTGACCTCATGGCTTGGGTGAATGCTTAACATGTTCCTGTGTGGACATGACCACTGGGGGGGGAGAGGCTACTCAGGCTGCCGGGATTCCCTGCAAAACTTGGGCTCATCAAGGGAGGCACTTGCCTCAACAGATTTCTTCCCATATACGCAAAACGAATCTATTCTGAAAAGGGTACCAGTGACACCCCCCAAAGGGGGAGGGAACAGTGACACAACCTTAGGCCACCAAGGACAGGGTCAGAACTCCAGCAGGACGTACCCAGGGACTGAAAGTAGAAAACACTCTTAAATGACTTGGACTCACAAACAAATCATCTGAGGTATTTTCTTTCCAAATCTAGGTGCTTTTACATCACTTTACAATTGCGTTTTAAAATTTACCCATATTCTACTATTCTAGGGAAGCTTAACATTTTTATTCCCATCTATATTTTGTTATTTATGAAAGGGATTTTTCCTTTAACAGGTTGTTATATAATTTTAAATCTTACTATTTTTATGAAATATTCTATCAAAAATTTTCAATTATAGTCCTTGAAACTTTAAAAAACTGATTATACTTTTATATAAACGTTTACTGAAACATTATTTCTAGAACAGGTTTTAACTAACAAACAATGTCTGCACTCCAGGAAACCAGTTTGTGACTGTGGGTAGATGGGGGGACAGGGGCAGTGGGCGTGGACACAGAAACCACAAACAATTAAGACAAATTGATAAGGAATTTCCAGGAACGTAATGGAAGAATATCAAACTAACTTTGGGCTGGTGACGGATAGGGCAGGGAAGGCTATGAGATATCAATACATAATAATATACAATTTGAGACCCAAAGGATGAGTAAGAGTTAAAGAGGGAAGAAAGAGTAAAGGTGGTTCTGAGAAAAAGGAAAAACATATTCAAATATCTAGAATCAAGAGTGTGAGATAAATAATGAGGCTGGTAAGATGAAAATAGTTTGCAAGTCAGGTTCAAGCAAGTGGGTGCACTCCTGGGAGTAACTACAAGTCACTCAAGTTTTAACCTAAGGAGAATCACGATGTGATTTTTATTTGAGAAGCAGCACGTTAGCTCCAGGGTGGAGACTACAGTAGTCCCCCTTCTCTGCTCGGAAGACCCCCAGTGGATGCCTGAAACCAGGGATACTACCAAAGCCTACATATACTACTCGTATGTTTTTCCCTACATATAACCTGTGGTAACATTTCATTTATAAATTAGGCACAGTAAAAGACTAATAACAACTTATAATAAAATAGAACAATTATAACAACATACTGTAATAAAAGTTAGGTTAATGTGCTGTCCCTCTCAAAAATCTTATTGTACTGTACTCACCTTTTCACTTAAAGGAAGCAGCACTTTCCAGCTTCTCTTTGGCATATGTGAATTGCCAGCATCACTGCTCTTGCACTCTCTGGGGTCACACTTCAGTAAAATAAGGGTGACCTGAACACAAGCACTGTGATACCGCAACCATCAAATCTGGTAACGGAAACTGCAACTAAATGACTAACGGGCAGGTGGTGTATACAGCACGGAGATACTGGACAAAGAGATAATTCATGTACTGGGCAGGATGGAGCGGCCAGTACAAGGCTCCATCATGATACTCAGAATACTGTGCAATTTAAAACTTACAAATTGTTTATTTCTGGAACTTTCCATTTAACATTTTCAGACCACGGTTGACTGAAACGGCAAAAAGCGAAACCACGAATAGGGGGGGGGGGGCTACTGTATTCAAAACGGTAGGACTTAAGAGGCAACATATAATGATATCCTGAATTGCCATGATTACAGTGGGGCTGCAGTTAATGGTTCCCTACTGCTTAACAGTAACCTCTGCCTTTATAAAGATAAATGTTACAAATCACTTTCCTGATTGAGGATTACTTCTTTTGAATAAATTACATTTATTTACTTCCTTTCCACTGTACTCCAGAAGATGCACACATTGCTAAACTGTCCTGAAAAGGCTTTTCTAATGTACATGCTTACGCAAAGGTATAGGTATTAATTTTATGGCCCCTTCAATAATGTTTTTAAAATCTAAACAAAACAAAAATAATTACTAACGAATGGGAAAAAGCTTCTGAGTTCCTTGAATAAAGGCTCAAGTTGGGCTTTTTTGCAGGCATTTAAGGAAGAGCTCTGATTTCCCCACTTTGTCTTTTCTATGGAAACTGTCTGCTCAGATTGCACTAAAATATGCTATTTCACTAATGAGGCTATGCACGTGGTAAAGGTGATCACTCTGTGACTGGTGGCACTCGTCTGACAAGCTGGCCCAGGAATCCCAAAGAAAAGATCAGAGAGGACTAACTGCTTATAATTTGACTCAGTTTTAGTACTAGTTTTTGTATATTTCATACACGTATGTATGTATGTATGTATGTATGTATGTATAATACACGTGCATGAATACATATGTATATACAATATATAGTTCTTAAAAGTTACCTGTACTTTCAGGTTTTTCCTTTTTATCATGGAAAATAGCAGATAACTAAAAATTAGTATACTCTTAAAATTACTTCTAATTTATAAAAATCAGAAGTTAAAACAGGGCTCATATAACAGACGTATGCTTTAGAAAGAAACTCCGTAATGCATTTTTTAAATTTAGGAACACCACAAAAGATTAAGCTGAGTGGCTCAAAGACATTTTTACTGGCTTGTACCTACAATCATGATCAAATCTAAGAACGATTGCTTTACTTGGTTTTTAAACTACAGAAAGTAGTATTTCTTCATTTCAACGGCTCTAGTGCTTTAGTTTGGTATAATTATTATGAGTGATGGCATAATTCTTACCACTGGCATCAATGTACAAATGGTGGTATTTTTCTTAACAGATGAATTTTCAGGATAAGAAATGGAATCAGGAAGCAATGAATTAGAGGACAGACACAATGACCAGTTACTACACTACTGGTTAAAATTTGATTGATGTTCCACACATAAGCAGCTTTTTATTAAGGTGGCTAGTGCTTTAAATATTTGGTATGAATGTTTAAGAAACAATTTGCTGGTGGTGAAAAGACAGGCAACAGCTCTGGTTCCAGAGTTAGAAGTAATTCAACTCTAGATTATGTCATGTTAATATATAGGCTTTATAGTATTGGATTTCGAGCTTTTTCAAAAATCTTTGATTATTGAAATTGCCATAGGAAAAAATAAATCGGCTAATGTGAGTTTGAAACTCTCCTAATTTCCCACGAAAAACTGTTTCTAACCAAAGTGCTGATTGCAGCTTATCAGCAGCACACCCCTTCAGCTGTTGCAGAACAGAGCGCATACAACTGTACGAGCAGGTTCCTGGTCTATAGAACACTAATAAGTTCAATGAATATAAGCAGATGCTTAAAATACCTCTTCAAACAGTACTGTGTTAGATTAAAAAAATAGAACGTTTGCGTTAAGAGGTTGTGAATAACAAAGTGAAGACTACTTCTATGGCATATTAATATGCACCATTTTAAACACCTAACAGATACTGTGTAGTGTTTTTAGGGTATAAATCTCGTATTTATTGATTTTTCACTGGAAATTGCAAATTGTTCAAAGTACTGGATTACAACGAGAACTTTTTCTTGTGGTTTTTCCTGAGCCTTTTCCCACCTTAGTTTCTACTGTGAAATCTGCTACCCAGTCCTTCTATATCCACTACAGGTCACTACAATACACCAAATAAATAAGGAGTGTTCTGGAAACTGCAAGTTATTTCCTATGAGTGGAGTGTAAGTGGGTAAAGGAGAAAGGACATGAAATAAATCTGGAAGGGTAGGTACACACCAGATGGATGGCTATGAATGTCATGTTAACCAGTTTCCATTTTTACCACGCAGTGACAGAAAGCCAGTGAAAATCTCAACCAGGAGCGTGATGATACTTCCATAGATTAAAAAGAAAGCTTTGGCTATGATGAGGGGGGAGTACTACTGGGTCTGGACCAATAGTTAAACCAGAAAAGACAGTCATGTGCTATGAAAAGGCAGAAACAGAAAGAACTTGGTGATAAAGTAGATGGGAAAGAGTGGGGGCAGGGAGAAAACAGAAGGTAAAATGAAGGATGTATGACTCCTAGGCAACTAATGCCAGTCACATAAAGAAAACAATGCAGGAATCACTCACTATATGAGGAGAGCAAAGAAGGATGTGATTTCAGTTTTGAAAATTAATGTCTGAGATGGCTATAAGTCACCCAAGGGGAGCCGTTGAATGGATGATCGGTGATCTGGATGGAGTTCGAGGTTAGAAGCATACTGAAGAATCACCACAAATGGCAGTGGTCCCTGGAAATATGGTTATGATGAGACTGCCCAAGAAGAACAAATTGGAGAGAAGATCACTCTAGAAAAGTATTTACACCTTTAGTGAGAACATGACATTTCTGAAGAGCAAGCATCACCTGATCGAATAAGTGATTGGCAAACTCATTAATTTTGTCCTAGCCTCATTTTCCTCACTGAATCTAAATCTTTGTACGTACTGATGTCTTGGTTTCTAGGCTGGTAAACAGCAGTTTCTCAACAGAAGTTTGTGAAGTGAATTGCTTTTGACAGTCATTAAATGAGTCTTTTAATCTCCACAAGTACGTTATAATTCTACAGAATCTAAATTCAGTAATCAAAGTATTTTATTTAAACAGTATACTGCCATCATTCACAGGGGAATTCATAAAATAAATTAATATCAGAAAGAAAGCAAATTCATACATCTGCTTGGCTGGCTCAGAGAAATTATATTCTACAAAGAATTTTAGCAAAATAAGCTGATGCCATGTCAGTTTAAAGGCAGAATTTTAAAATAATTCAATTTATATTTGATTTATACGTTAAAGATTAAATGTTTCCCCCACAAAGGTATTAAAAGAGAAAGAAAAACACACATCTACTTACATAATTCTGCAATACAGGCTTCAGAATAATTCTCATAAAGGAGTCTTAATTATTAAAAATGTCACTTTTCAAATTAAATTTTCAAAATTCAGTTATCCAAAAATACAGAAAACAATCAAGCTATAAGATGAACTACCAAATAAGTTTATCTGAAGCAATCTTAAAATAATATTGAAATGTTCATTTGAATCATGAGTATACTATTAAAATTTCACAATGATCATATCTGAATAATTTTACTCATAAATATCACACTTGAAATATTGTCAAGAAATTAAATATAAAGGTTAAAAATACAAGCAAGTTAAATAAAACAAGGAGCTTTTGGCTTTAACTTTTTGCTAATTTAATTTCAATGTTCATTAATACAAAGTGAATGGATTACAAACGCTTTGCCTGTATGTATATAAGGAACGTGAGGCTACTTACCAACCATCAGAAGGGCATGCAAACAAATTAAAGGGATGTATGAAAAGAATTGAACTGAAGAAGACACAGTGAGAAATCACTCACCTATTTTTCTATTAAATAATTTTTATGTTTAATAAAAAAATTAAAGTATATTTTAAATTAATTTTAGGGTATCTGTGTGGAACACCATACATACATTTACTAGGAATATAGTAAATTTATTTAAAAAAATATAGTAAATTTATTTAAAAAAATACAGTAAATTTATTTAAAAATATAAAATGCATTATCCCAGCCAGTGAGCAGCATATTTACTTATGGGACAGAAATAATATTTAAGAATAAACAGCTACAAGCAAGTATAAAATGTTACATGATAAATTCTACATACAAATTCTGAGGGATGTATAGAAGACAAGATTAAAATGGAAGAACTTCCTATATAAAGTGCAAAAATACTGCTTAGGGAATAAACACATACTGCCCTATTATTCTATGCCCAGTATCTCATTTTATATTTGTAACACTTCAAATTTAAAGTTATACGCTACCTAAACTGACTGTCAATCTCAACAAAATTTTGTGTTTAGAGAAGCTTTTCCTCAGTGAATCCTTACAAGGGGGATGTTTTTCATTGAGTCTATATTTGAAAGCTTGATCAGTTACCCTAGACAAAGCATATTTGATTATCGCCACCAACGAGCTGCATCAAACTGAAACTCCAAATTTGGGGAAAAGCCCCTCTGTTGGTTTTAAAAAGCCTGATTCACTACCAGACAAGATTACGGCCAGAGAGTACAGAAAGCTCACACAGCTCAGTGATTTACACAACTCTGCTGAAAGTGACTGAAGTCTGGAAACCTACACCATGTCACACTTCTTAACTTATCCATATGGACTGCTATCCAAAGATATAGTATTTTCAATTATTTGTGAAAATTTTAGTTGGAAAAATGCTCCTGTGGCTGCCCTAACGCAGAATAAATGATACAGCCACAATATGGGGTAGGTTATACAAAGATAAGTGATTTAGAATCAAATTACATTTTATTTAGCATTCTCTCGTTTTGCAAGAAAAAATTAATCAGCACATTTCACTTTCTGCAAGTGTTTCTCTCTTTTCCTGTTTCCTCAAGCAGTGCACACCCACTCATTCCTGTCAGAGTACCTTACACACAGCACATAGCATGCACGCCACTTTGATTCCGGGAGCTCTAGAGATCTCTGGTAAGGGCTTCTATGATGGTCTTTGTATTCTAAATTTCAATGAGAGTTTAGAAAATCTTACCTGTTATTGGGTCAAGTTTTATTAATTTACTAATTAGGGTTCAACAGTAACCTCAGAACTACAGGATTTTAATCAGACTACTTTGATATGTAGTTATACTTTAAGGAGTAAAGATTAATATATAAATAAAATATATCTGTTGTTCTTTAAAAATGTTATATACCTTCTCACCTGAATGAATCGCTCTGCATACGTGCATCAGATGCATACCTACATCTCCTATAAAACATTTTTGAAAAGATGCGGCTACATTTTCAGGCCACAAGGTTAGCAACAACCATACTATTACTTTTCTTAAGAAAGTGTAACCTACTGGCTTGAAAATGTTGATAGACTTCCCCAAAGGCCTTATTTATTGTGAGAGAATATTTTACAGTCTCCACGTTTTAAATAGTTAAATTTCCCTGAGTGTTTCTTCTGGAGGGTCGATATAAACCACCAATACAAGAACTATTATTATGACTGATATCTTGAGGACTGGTGAAGTTATATAAGCATAAGTGATCACCCTAAACATTTCAGGGAGCATTTTCTCACTAAAAATTACACTAATACCTAGTTTTGAGACAGTGGAGCTTTGAAGCTCTGAAAATATTTACACGCAACCTGAATAATCCAGTTTATGAGCCTGAGTACCTTATTTTTTTTTCTGAAAAACTGTAATTGTTCATCTTACTTTGTGAGACAAATATGACAACTGTAAAGATGTAGATTACATGCACTAAGAAAAAATAAACTTAATAATTGGGTTAATGTTTATGAAAACAAAACAACCACTTTAATAGCATCATTTTAAGATAGATTAAATTTAGGAAGGGAAAGTTATATCTAGAGCATATCTTGTCTTTCCTCTGGAGATTTGGAACAAAATATCTTTCCTTAAATACGCTTATGGTACTCCATTTAGTGAAAAGAGAAGCTTTAATAAGCGGATCGTCTGCATGGGAGCGTGGATCAACTCATTCTCATTAAGAATTTAAGAAACTATCCACCTTCTATACAGTCCTGCCTACATATGAGAGAAAGCCAGGACTGGCTCCTTTCAAACCTGTAATTTATGAGTTTATTCAAACCTGCCAAATTGCTTTAAGTAAACGCCTCTCACATTTGAAAATTCTCATGGCAGCTCATTTAGTTTGGCAGACAGGCAGACCCAAATTCAATCCTTTTATCCTGCAGCTAAACCATTACAATGGCAGTTCTGCTCTGACACTCTGAAGAGACTGCTAATTAGTGTACACTGGTCCCTAGACAGGTTCCCATTCAGATTAAAATGGTTGTGCAGGGTGGAAAACAGTAGCAACACCTTTCTTTACATGAGAGAGATGGTCTTTCATAATACAGCTCTAGGAAGGAGCAAGTGCATTACAGCTAGATAGATGTCTTTTAATATATCCTTTGATACCTTGATTTCCTTCTCAATAAAATGAAAAGGAGGCCAGTAATCCCACAGATTTCAATTACTGACACCTCGGTCAAAAGCTAAACGCAGCGCCACCTATCAGCACATTAACGATCCACTTCCAAACCCTTAACTAAGATCAGACACGTTCTAGAGTCATCATCTCCCTTCCTAGCTTACTCTTTACTTCTTTTTATTTCTCTCCGGGTTATAATTAATACATAGTTAACTGTAAGTCAAGTGCATAGCATCAGACAAAAAAGAAACATGTCTGGGAAACAAAAAGCAAATTGAAAAAAATATTTTGTGATGGATCCCTTTCTACTACTCTCAAATTTTGATGACATTACCATCTGCCATTTTATTAGTAAGTGAATTAAAATTTCTTTTGATGAATAGTTTCAAATTTCATAATATTCCTTGAAATAACTGACAACAACTTTAAATTTCAAAATCCTCAGCTGGAATTTGCCAGAATCTATTAGATTATTTAGTTTAATATTACTGAACTCTATGTATATAAATGTTTTCATAAAGGGATAAGCTATATATTCAAAACTGATTCCTGTTTAAGTTCTCAAACACCTATAATTAAAGAGAAAATGAAACATCAAAGTAAAAAGACAGGTATACCCACCATAAAGAAAAAAAGCCTGAAATAAACACTTTATGAACGGTCTATGACTGGTGGCGTCTTGTGTGCCCACGTCTGTTTAAAATTATGAGAACGTAAACTTCAGCTGCCTGAAATCACTTCAGCTCTCTAAGACAGGTGAGTGCTACTCATTTAGTCTTTCCATTTAGTATTTTATCTCAACAGAAAACTTTTAACTTCATTCCTAGTGAAAGGGAGGAAAAATTACAGTGAGGAAGTAGATTTAGGCATATATCCCTCACTTCTACTTTCTCAGTCTTCGTATCAACATATTCCAGCACAATATTCCCCTACTTCCACGTCTAGTTTTTCTTTTCTTTTTTAAAGGTCCTTTTGAAGATTAGAAAAGATCGTAGACTATGGATCCATATAAGGTCTTAGCTAATGAATACAAATGATAGGATTTACTATTTTCTAACTTACACAATGAGATTTAATTGAAAGAGGGATGATATCTGATACCTGAATGGTAGGTGCATACCCACAGTGAGTGTGTGTGTGTGTTGGGGGTGGGGGGGCCAGAGGGGCATGGCAATTTACACATGGTGTTACTTTTTTAGCAACAGGTAATAGATGGGTTTCCTAATTTTCTTGCTTATTATACCACTGTAAACAAAAGCCTATATTGATGAGGTGGGAATTAGCAATGAGTATTTGTAGGCAGGGAACAGAATTCGTTTCTTCTGGTGTGAGGCTGCCAGTGACCAGGCACTGAGGCTACAGCTGATATGGCCAACAATGTAACTAGCCCACGTATTATATTAAAAAACAAGAGGAGGAAAGATGAGACATGTCTCACATTTCCTCGGAACCAAAATAATAGTTATTACCTTTACAAAGTCCTTCCAAGGTAAATAAGCAATAAGAACTCAATTTTACAAATAAGGAAATCAAAGCTCTTAGTTTAAGTGACAGTCCCTGACCATGATTTGCACAATCCTATTGTATTTGTCACCACTTTTCATGACCTGAAATGAACAACTATCTACCCCTAAAATGCACATACACCAATCTTTGTCTCTATGAAGTTCCCGCTCAAGTCTCACTACCCTACATGAAGTCTGATTGCCTAAGCACCCCAGTTCATCCTGACATCACCCTGCGAAGCCCTATAACACTTTCTGTAGCACTGCCTGCCACCTATGTACTGCTGGGCCTATACTGTACTGCACAGTAACACAGCTGTCATTTCTGGGAAAAACAAAGACTTCAAAATTAAAACAAGGTGAAAGTTGCCATTATAATAAAAAACAAGTGAAATCATTTAATGATGCAAAACCGTGTTCATATAGGTTGTGTAGGCTATACATACACACATACATTCAGGCATGCATGGGAGTACACTAAATGAGTCTGCCAGTTCTGTGACATCAAGGAGAACACACTAGTTTACATATTTTTACAATAAAGGAATGGACATCTTTATATACATTTTTCAGTAATTAAGAAAACTAGGAAGAAACCCAAATTAGGACAGGAAAAGATGTGACCAGTATTTTCAACCACCTTTACCTACATGACTTTTATAATGCACATACCCACTACTACAAACTACATACACATTTAAGTGCACATATGATATTCACCAAAATAGACCATATGCTAGACTATAAAAAAGTGCTAAGTAGATTCAAGAAGACTAAAATATTACAGAAGACATTTTCTGAGAAGAGAACTTAGAGCTCAGTCACAATCAGGTCAACAGAAAAGTGAAGGACCACGAGGAGATGTCGGTCAATTGGTACAAACGTTCAGTTACACAGAATAAAAGACGGAGAACTAAGGCACAACGTGGTGATGATAGTTAATAATCCTGCATTGTCCGGAATTTGCTGACAGCAGGTGTATGGTGACTACGTGAGGCGACACATGTCAACTGGACTGTGGTAATCATTTCACAACGTGCATCAAACCATTGTGCTGTACACCTTAATAAGATCACATTGTACAACCTAAATGTATACATGTTTTAGTTGTCAATCATATGTCAGTAAAACTGAAAAAATAAAATTTTGAGAGTAACAGAAAAAAAGAAGGCAAAACTAACCCCAGTAGTTGTCTGGGGGCAGTGCGGGCGGGGTTGATGGCAAGAGGGTAAGGGAACGTTCGGGGTGAGGGCAATCTTGATTGTGGTAGTGATTATATGTGTATACAGTTGTCAAAACTCAAATTGTACACTTAAAAGGAAATGGGTTTTATTGCATGTTTAAAAAGGAATGGGGAAAAAATCTCGAGTTTTCTTTCTTCATGCCTTCAGAATGACTTCATTAGCATGAAAAAGAGTAGTTCAACTGTATTTAAATCAGACCCATGAGTTTCCACAGTATTTCTTAAACGGGTATGTCTAGACCACTAAATGTGAACGTATTCCCAGAGAGAAAACGTGATGATCAATCAAATTGGAAATGGTTCCTAGCAGAGGGGCACAGTAGTGACTAGTGTATCAAAGGTTTGCTTCCCTGGGAACGCCTATGGAAGGTGTCTCGTGGAACACAGGTAGGGAGAGCCGCTGATAATCTCTTTCTTCAAAGTCTGTTCCTACTCACACCATCTTCATCAAGGTAACATCAATTATATCCTTCCAGTTGTTCCAGCTGAAAACAGTGATGCCATCCTTCACTCCTTGCTTTCTAACATTCCAGAGAAATCCCTTAGCGAAACCTGCTGGCTTCACTTGGAAATATGCTTAGAATCAGACCATGCCTCACCACTATGGCTACCTTGGCCCCCCATTATCATCTCTCATCTGGATTAATGCAACAGTCCAGCAATTGGCAAACTGTCTGTAATAAGCCAGACAGTAAATGGCTTTTCTGGGCATATGGTCTCTGTTAATTACTCAACTCAGCCACGGGAGTGCAAAGGTAGCCACAGACAATATGTAAATGAGTAAGTGTGGCTATGTTTCAATAAAGCTCAATGAACAATGAAATCTGAATTTCATGTAATTTTTACATTTCGTGAAATATTCTTCTTCTGGTTGTATCCCCAGCCATTACAAAATATAAAAACCATTCTTAGCTCACAAGCTATTCAAAACCAGGTGGGAGGCTGGATTTGGCCCACAGGGCATAGTATGCAGACTCCTGTGAGAGATTCCTTTCTTCCACTCTTGTGCTCTTGTTTTAAACAGAGCAGCCTTATAAAATACTGATCAAATCACGTCATTGCCCTCTCTTCAAATCCTTCCAATGGTTTTACCCATCTTAGACTTTAAAGCCACAGTCCTTAAAATAGTCAAGGTCCTGTACAATAATCAATCAATTGCCCTCATACACAAAAGAGCACATCAAGACCAAGTTATAAGACACTGTGTTATAAAAGGCAAATGAACTGAAAACTAACATATTACAGTATCAGTGTCGCAAGAATAAAGGAAATGAAAACAGTTAATGACAGAATTGAGTAAATTAATACACAAACTTTCTGTGAGGATCAAACATACGTTAAAGGGATTTGAAAAGTACTATGGAAAAGTAAGAAATCATTGTTTCACAGGTCACAGAATTTTGTAGTTACACTTGTAAACATATTAGGTAAATCCTAACCTAAGACTATAAGAAGAAATTTCAGCTAAGAAATTTAATAGCCCGGTGTATTCTGAAATACTCAGAAAAAGTCTTTCAGACACAAACAAGCATTAAAATGTCATGTGAAGAAAGTTTTCTAATTTTAATAAACAAGTGCAACATATAACATATATGTCTAAAAGCCTAAGGTTGACACACATAAAATTAGCAATTAAATAATCTACTTAAAATACCGTTTATCTAATTACAAACTGATAATTTATCATAAGGGCTGCACCACAGAAAATTGATTGAAGAAAAATTTGTAAAAAGCCAATTAATAGTACCACTTGTAATTAGGCCTACTAGCAATACATATATACATATATACATACACACACGTATATATATCTTGTCTTAAATATTTAGCAAAAATATAGTAATCTACATTGTAAAAAAATACCTCCATATTTACCAAAATTGGTAAATTATCTACATTATAAAAAAACTCCTTAAGAATCAAAAACCAGTTTTTTCTACCCAATTAATTTGCATAACAAAGCAGTTACATAAAACCAGGAAGCACAAATCCCTAGTAATTCCAAGCAACCCTAGTTCCGTTACAGGATGCACTTGAAATAAGAAGGCTACCCCTATATCAAATCTTGACACAATGCATTGCTTTTTCCTAGATAACCTTTGCTTACTTAACATTCTACCTTCACATTCACACTCAGTAAAATTCCACCAGTCATTTTGAGGATTTCCTCATACTCATGTTGCTCATTTCCTTCTACTGCATCCTAGTACTTCAAAATTCTCTCTCATAACTTGGAGAGAAAAATGTACTACATGTGAAGTTTTACTTTATAGTTAACACAAGGCTATCCAGAGTCCTAAAATTACTTCATTTACATTTTCATTCTCTGAATTTAAACATTTCCACAACTATCTACACGTCATTTACAATTAAGAGCCACCTCTTCACTACACAACGAGTTTCACAGCAGACAACTCTCTGGTTACCCCACTTTCAAAGGAGGCAGTATGGAGTTTAAATTTCATTCTAAGTGAAATGGCAAATCAAATCACTGACACGCTTTAATATGACTGTTACTTTTAAAAATCACCCTCACTAATTTATGGGAGAATGAAGTGAGTAAAATAAGATTAAAAGTGAAAAGAGTAGATTATTTCAACTGAGGTGAAATATACGGAATCCAAGAAATACTCTGGAGATAGATTTCTATCAGCAGTTGGTTTCTGCCAAGGATGATCGGAGTCCCCGAAGACTAGCAAAATCAGGACATTCTTCTATAGTCCTTTTCTACCAGTGAGTATAATTTAATTGTTCACAAATTGTCACACTTCAATTATAAAACTATGCTGAAGGCCTCAGTAATCTGAAGAAGGTATAGTTCAGGTTTATGGAAGTGAGATTTAAACAGCTGGATTGACTGCACTTATGATGAAAAGGGTATTTTTGTAGATATTTGACAGTAACAGATTTAGACTTGTGAGATAAAAACACTATATAACTAGAGAAATAACTCTTGCCTAGTCATGCATGGTTTATTTATTTTGTGATTGAAGAAATAAGAGATTAAAATAACTGATTATTGAAATCAAAGAAACATCTGAAATAAAAATGGTATCATTCCCAGAGTGAACAAGTTTTTTAGGTAAAATATTATCAGATTCTATCAATGAATGAAGTGTGATTGTTTCAAAACCCAATTCCTTTTGCAGTGGAATTAGAATATTAAATTGCTTTGTAAAAAAAATTAATTGCACTAATAATACTACTTGAGTCCATGTGCTTGTTGGAAAAATGGGTGGGGTTGGGGAGAGAACCTACTTCATAACGTTGTTTTGAAAGCCCAATTTAAATTTAAAATTTAATATGTTAGACATTCAGGTATGTGTAGTGTTACATGAATTGATGGGGACACATTCAAATCATCAAAATTATTAGCAAAATTAGAACCGAGTCACAAGGAGTGTAAGTACAATCTTTACCCAGATTCATCAACCTTGAAAAGCAGCAGGTGTAAAATACAAATCAGAACATTAAGTTATGAAATTTGAGATCAAACACGAAGTCTACTGCTCTATACTCCCCATCTCTAGGTCCCTCGAGCCATGGCTACAACTTCTGCTACACAACATTAAACAAAATAGCACACCACCATTAAAATACACACAACTTTCTTCCTACAGCTTTCCAAAAAAGAACTGATTCTACATGGTTAGGTAAGAAATATTTATACTGAAATAATACAATTCCACACTTAAGCTATAAATCCATTCTGTAAATGATGTAAACTATATTCCCCATAGAAGCAATATGAAACTAGGAATTATGTACTTGTTCAAGAAAAGAAGACAAAAACATAGTTTTTTGTTACAAGCATATCTATAACATCACGTAGCACCTTAATATAAAAACTGACCTAAAATAATAATTATAAAAACCATGAGAATTATTTTATTCCTATTTTTGTAATTAAAGCCCTTATGGTTTTTAAAAATATACTATTAGAAAAGCAAAGATTAAAAACTGTGACAACACTCAGGGCTTGAGACTGTGTTGAGAAACAGGCACTTGCATGTAACACTGGCAGGACTGTAAATTAATACAAATTTTCTGTAAGGCAACTTAGAAATTTTAATATGAGAAGTATTAAAATTTAAAATGCACTTACCCTTTACCCTAGTAATTCTGCTTCAAGAGATTTTCCTATAAGTGTATGTACGGTATGTGCACAAGTTAATTAACTCTGCTTGCCAAGTTTAAGCAGCATTTTCTCACTGCAGAGAAGGGAACTGTCCACTGCTGGACATTCTCCTGTCGTATGTTTACGGAGGTGCCCTCGGCAAGTCCGAGGAAGCACCATGGAGTGGGAGGCTGAAGAGCAATGGAGGAAAAAGATCACTGAAGAGGAAATTATAAAAGAACTGAGACGTCAAGAGTACTAAAAGGATCCTTTACATAAATAATGAAATCTCAGGGAAAGAAAAGTCCAGCTCCTTTTTCTCTTGTCCCATTCTTTCTGACCCAAGCCAATCAGGCTTTTAAACTAACCATTCCAAAAAACCAACCAAACAAACAAAAAAAAACTGATTGTCAAGGTCACCAATGACCACTAACTGGCCAAACCCAACAGTTAACTCCCCATTCTTAGCAAAACCAACCTCCAGCCACAAACCGCAAGTTTCTTCACGTGGTTCCTAGGATCCCACACTCCCGGTTCTCCTCCAACCCCCGCGCTGCTCTGCTGGGTCTTCTGTGCTGGATCTTCTTCCTCTTCGTCCTGACGACCCACCTGCATGGTGAAGTCCCTGGGGAGCAGCCCACAGACTGCTCTTCCACACCTCCATCCAACGTCTACATGCCACCCAGTCCCACGGTTCTAAAAGCTTTGGATCGGATGATGACTGCAAAAGTGACATATTCTAGCCCCATCTTACCACCTAACCTGATTATGGTAACCAAATGCCCACTGAACATTTGGTATCTCAACTTTTATATTTCCCTCCCCAACCTGCTCCTCCAACAGTATAAACAAAGGACAACTCCAATTTGCTCACAGTGAAAACCTCGGTCCTCACATATGTCACACCCAAGCCATCAAAATTCCTCTCAGCTTTACCTTCCAAATAAACCATGATCTGACTCCTTGACACCTTCAAAGCTAGTCACGTCCCTTTCATCTTACATGAACTCACATGCCTGTGCACTAGCATCTCTCCCTTCATCATCACCCTCAAGTGTATTCTCTATCTGGAATGATCCTTGGAAGCAGAAATCAGACCATGGCATTCCTCTCTAAGTCCTCCACAGCCTCTCGTCTCAGACTAAAATCCTGTAATAGCCTTAGCACAGCCTACAGGCCTCTGTAACCTGCCATCCTCTCCTCACCCTGCTGACCTGACTCCCACGGCTCCCAACTGCTCATTAAGCTCCCCACGGGACCACCTTGATATGCATCAAATGCATCTCAGGCCACTGCACTTCCTGTTCTCTTTGCCCAGAAGCTTCTTGGATAGTCAAATGATTGCAACACATTTCAATCAGGTTTTTTCAAACGTCACCGTCTCAGAAGCATTTTCTAATCATCCCACATAAAAGTGTTTCCATGATTCTCTACCTCCTTACCCTGCTTTATTTTTCTTCACATCTCCTTATCACAACCTAATATAGTTTATATTTATTTTTGCTTATCGTCAGTGATCTAAACCCCTCCCCACACCCAACCAGAGGGTAAGCTTCATAATGGCAGCATTCTGTTGGTCAGCTTTATTTATCTTCTCTGTATCTTTACCAGCTGACACAATGTAAGTATGCAATAAACATTTGCTGCAAGAATCACAAAGGCCCATATGTGAGAAAAAGACTGAGAAGAAGTTGTTTCAAAAAATTCAAATGAATACATAATGATTCAATCTGTGGGTAGTGACTAATGTGTGTATATGTGTATGTGCTTTAAATATGGGGGACAGTGAAAGATTTAAGCTTGAAAGGCACGCTATGGCAAATTATGAAGGAACTTGTAAGGCCATGTGAAGGAATTCTGTATTCTCTTCTCAGAGTAACAGGAAACCACTATTCGCAAGTAGGAAAAGGTATGAATAGACTCTAAGGTAAAGACGGGTTTGAGGAGTTGACTACAAGTAGGGTCACCAGTGGTGGGGTTCTGAGATAACTGGCTTGAATTAGGGTCAAGACAATGGGCTTAAGAGAAAGTAAGCTAATTTGAGAGACGTAAAAAATAAACTTGACTGAATCTGAAGAGTGGTAACAGCTGGTAAGGCCAAACTGTATTAATAGGATATTGAAGAGACAAAAAAGACACAACTGAAAATTCCAAATCCAAAAGGCCTGTAAATTTCTGTTAACTCAATGTCAAATAAGCATTTACAATGAAAATGGCCCACAGAACAAAATTCTAAGCATCACTATTCTCTAGATAAACTTTGGGACATAAAAAACCACAGAAAAGTTTCAAAGAGTTTTCATGAAACACAAGGATAAATTACAAAGATATATTGGCAGCTCACTGGAAGGGCAGTCTGAGGTCAGACAAAATATAAATGCTTTTAAGAAATACGTTCTCTTTCCTGCAGTGATTCTGACACCCCTCCTTAAGTCAAATCTCAATGAGTTACGACAACGTTTCTTCTCTATAATTTTCAGTTCAATGTGAGGGCCTCTTACACAATACATTTCAACATAACTGCTGGTCTCTATGTCATTCCCACTATACCTTTTACACAAAAAGCAAGATAAACAGAATTAGCCAAATTCATTTATATGTGAATTATTTTTATAAGATCAAGATTGGTCAATATTTTCAATCCAAAAATATATTTTCTTAAATATTTAAATGATGAAAAAACTAATAAGCCTATACTGGATTTTTTTAAAGGGCCAATCCAATTTATTTAAAAAAGAATAACAGCGAACTGGGAAGAAACTTCTATTTCCTCTAATCTTGAATTACTGCATTCCTTTTACAAGCAGCATTTGGAAAGAGTAACATATAAACCTATACAACTGTATAACATTACTTACACAATGACAAAAAACTGAAGCAAACTCTAATGGAACAATTACGTGCGAGGCATTCTGCTACGCGTTCTCCACGTATCATCTCATTTCACCTTAACTACATGGGAATTTAATGATGGTCCAATTTTATAGATTAGGAAATGGAGACAGTAAAAAACTGCAAAGATGGGATTCAAATCCACAAGTCAGCTCTCAAATACTAAGTATTTTGTCTCCTGACAACCTATTTAAGTAAAATCCAAAATCACGTGAGACTTCAGGATTGTAAAGCTTCTGTTTTACTTAACCCTTGTTTATCCTGGTATCATCATTGGAAATGTATAATATTCAGTTAAAACTAATGCCCTAATAGAGTATCCATGTTACAATAAACATATTTAATGAAATGGATAGGAATAAGAAATTATTATAAGGTTAAGTCACTTTAAAGAACCCATTCCTTAAAGTATTTTTATTCTACAGTTTGTAATTCTAAGAAAGTCTTATTACTGCAGAGCTAGTAATTAATAACAATCCTAAAATACTCCCATAGGAGATTGATCTATCATCAAAAGTGTTATTTTCCTTTAATATAAATTGTATGCATTTTTTTTAAAAAGCTTCTGTTATTTTTTATCTACTGCCACCTTTTCATCTTCAAAGGCAAATAATTTTAAAACCAAAATGCCCCTTAGAGGACATGTGTCCCAACTTTCATTTTGTAAATGAGGAAACAGACACAAAGAAGTTCACTCACTTTCTGAAAAGACACACAGCTAGTTAGTAACACGGTAGATTTCTAATCCAGTGCTCTCTCACAGGTTAGTAATTGTTAGAACTAAAGCAGCTTACAGAATGATGAGAATAATGTAATAGGTCAGTAAGAGTTCTAATTATTAGACACTGATCTACTTAATGTATAAGGTGAACTCATTTGTTTGGTTACATTGCATGAGCTGAATATCTTCAGTTATATACAGTCTTGATGTTAAGTAAAATTTTGTGATCATGGGACTAATAGCCCAGTAGGCTTAGGGAAAAGCCCTTTTCTATGCATCTTTTCCATACTGCACAATTATTAAGGAAAAGGAGGTTATATGGTTTAATAGTGCACAATTACAGATTTTTAGTTTATATTTAACCTGCTTGCTTATATTCCTTATAAGACCTATAGAACAGAATTTACATGGAATTATTTTCTTCCAAGGAGTTAATTTTAACAAGTAAATGGAAAATGTTTACAATTTGTAAGTTTGCTTATAGAATAAATAGACTACCTGGGGAATAAAGAACAGCAGATATTCTACTCATTTATGTAAATGTCAATAAATTTCTGTTGGACAGAATACTAACAATATTTCTAGATTTTTTTCAATAGCAAGTCATGCCTACATATCCATATATTTTACAATATAAAACAATTTTAATAGTCTTAGAAAACCAATAATTTATTTTTTCCATTGAAAAATGTTCTTGGATTAGTTCAACAATCATTTGTGAAGTTACTTCAGGTTTCTGTAACATGGAGGAAAAGTCACAAAGAAAGGGGGAAATTACAATGGGATAGACGGAGAAAGAGAGTAAAGGGAGGGAGGATGAGAACACAAAGGTGCCTGGTATGTTAGTAAAAGTTAGCTCTTATTTTTCTAAAAGAAATTTTTACCGCATTATGGGAAAACTTCACTATAGGACATTAATCTTTCTATGGGAGATAATATGCTAGGCAAGTACTTGGAGCCCATAAGCAACTCAAATAATGTGCTCCTACTAACACAGCTCACCCAAGAGTTGTACAGACTTCTGTAGACTCATTACTTGCTTACAATGAAAAATTGTTCCATTAAAAAAAGCTTTCATTACCCTACTTATGATGTACCTACATTCTTATCCTGTAATAAAGTGACCTAATGGTAATGATACTTTTGAAAAGTAGGCCACTACTTGAGTTTGCCCCCCCTCACAACACTTCCATCACAAAGTACAAACAGGCTTTCCCATTTAAGGATTTGAATGTCTATGTTTATTATATTATAGTAAATGTCTATGTTTATTATATTATAGTAAAGGAGTCATAAATTTTTTTGTATTTTGTATTTAAATAAAATTTCTAACAATGTGTTTTTTTATTACAATACTCTTACAGTAATTTAAAATTAAACTGAAAAAAGGGGTTGGCACCCAAATCCAAGACATGGAAATTATTACTTACTGCAGGTACCAGTAATTTCTTCACTTCTTCAACGGCTCTCTTCAGTTTGATCTCTGCTCTGTTTTGAGCGTCTTCCACAGTGATCAGTACATGTAAATCTTCATTGAGATGCTCCCAATTGGGCTTGCCTCTATTTTGCTCCTCCTAAAAAATTTAGAGTACATTATTATAATTTTTTCTTTCAAAAGAGTGTATTCTTCATAATACTAACCCGTCGCCATTTAAATTATGCTTGAATTATTTTTCTACAATGACATAAGTCTTTTGAATTATTTTCTTGGCTAAAAACCTGTGTGTAAACCTAATGGATCCAACGATAGTTAACTGAACAAACATTTGTTGAGCACGTACTATATACCAAGCATGGAGCCAGATACAAAGGATACAGCAGGAGCAAGGCAATCACAACCCCTGTTGTGATCTTAAGTAACAGAAACTCACTTATGGTGTCATTCTTAGGTTATCATGAAAAGCATATTGTTAGTTCTATATTCACTGATGAGCAAATGGAAGGTTATTGGGGTTAATATAAGTCAGACACTTATCAAGGTCACATAGCTAATAACGTCAACTTAGGAGCTGAATCAAAGTTTTCATTCTCAAATTCAGTAATCTTTTCATTTCATTACAACTATTTTTAACAACACTGGCTGAATTCAAGATTAGGAAAAGTACTTTGCAGATAGACATTATTGTGTAAGAGAAATGCCATTTATTTTAAATATTTCCAGGAGTATTTATGGAAACATTTTGTTATAATCACAATAAAAATTAAATGTAAGAACAGTTTTAACTACATTTCCATCATTAGCTTACTTTAAAAACTCCTTAATTATATCAACCCACAAGCACTACTTCAATGGAGAATATCTATGTTTCATTTCCTCCATGTCTTCAACTCTCCTTGTGGCGATATCTCCAGGTTGGAAATACTGTCAAGCTACAAAGAGGTTTGGAAGCAAAGTTGGCCACATTTCCCTTCCACCTAAGATATAATAATTTCATAACTGCTTCTTGTTTTAAGTTTTAGAGATAATATATAATTATATTTACAAATAATTTATAATATATAATTCTTAAAAATATTAAGCAAAATAAGACTATAAACTTATAAATACAAAAATGGTATATATAAGTAACCTGGCTCAGTGCCTGGTACCACATACAAACAATAATAATACCTGCTGCTGTCGAACTTTCACCATAAATTGTGAGCTTTTAATCAAAGAAAATAAAAGTGGTATAAATTAATAAAACTGGTAAGGTTAAACAGCCTTCTACTATAACTCACGTTTGCAAAGGCCATGCTAGAAAAAAATCTACCCTGTTTCCCAGAAAATAAGACCTAGCCAGACAATCAGCTTTAATGCATCTTTTGGAGCAAAAATTAATATAGACCCAGTATTACAATATATTATATTGTATTATATTATATTATATTATACTATAGTATTATATTACACTATATTATACCAGGTCTTATATTATATAAGATCCAGTCTTACAGTAAAACAAGACCGGGTCTTATACTAATTTTTGCTCCAAAAGGTGCATTAGAGCTGATTGTCCGGCTAGGTCTTATTTTCGGGGAAACGTGGTATGTAGCTCAGCTAGTAAGAATAGAAGTAAGTTCTAACAGTCAAATATACGCTTTGCCTTTATTTTCTGTTCATATCATTACTGTGAAAACACATCCCAATGTTGTGAGGGGAGATGCGAAAGCACACCAGCCCACAGCAGGCCATCTACGTGTTCCCGCAGTGAGCCCAGAGCCACCACAGGGCACTCACAGCTGTACCATGGGGGTATTTGAGATTTCAAGGGCAACAGCAACAGTCAATGTCTGCTGGACACCATGCAAACTTCTATTTCCAAATACTTAATTTTTTCAACATTAAATCATGCTACATTCCTTTTGATGATGTCATATCTTTGCAATGTTAGGTTTTCAGTGGTTGCTATAAGAAGGAAGTCCATGCAAAAATCAAATTGGAACAGGAAAAGAGGGTGGCAGCTTCCAACCTGAGAACGTGAAGAATGCCCAAAAGAAATACACATCCCACCAACAAATAATGTGGTTATTTATGAGTAAAATTAATTTTTTTTCAATTTCAGTTGCTTTGATGTAAATTCTAAGTTGTTTGGAACTAACTATATGATAAGAAATATGATTAAGTATTCCTTTTCACCTAGGGGATACCATGAAAAAAATCCCAGAAACTGAGGAGTCAATGAGTCAAAAAATACTGGGAACCTTTAGGGTTATCTGTATGTCAAAGAATAAAAAATGTGTATACATACCTCTTCTGTGGGAAAAAATCAATTTGTAAATCCAGATTTTAATTTTATGTTGAAAAACGCTGACAATATTTTCTCCAAAATTTCTATATTTATTTATTTATCAATTTGGGGGTGTAGATACATTTAATAAAGTTACTTGTATTATTTGATGGACCTAAAAGTGTGTCTATATCCCTGTTATAAGGGAATTCTGCTTCCAGCCAAGTAACTAACATGAGCAAGACTTACTCTCCCGCCCGCAATCACCGAAAAATAGGTACGACATAAAAAACACCAGTTCTCCAGCTCCGGGACCTCCGGTGACAAGGACAGTGAGGCTGAGACGGGAAATTAGCGAAGCAAGCCCCACCACAGCCCCACGATTGCCCCAGCTCCCTGGCTTGCGAGTCTCTAAGCCACAGCCCTGGGAAGGGTGCCAGGCTGACTCCCTGGGCAGAGGAGACTAAGCTGAGAGTCCAGGGAGCCCAAAGCAGCCAGAGGGCACAGGAAGGGGTCCCGGAAAGAGCTGCACAGAAAGACGTCTGTGGGAAACTGAACAAGGCCCCCTCCAGCACTCAGCTCAACACTGATGGGGCATGTGTGGGAGGAAAGAGCAGAGGCCACAGAAGGAGCCGCCAAAGGAGACAGAAGTGCCAGGTTCTCACACAAGGCCAGACTGAGAGACTTCACCATTCACATGTAGACAGTGCAGAAAGTACACAGGAGGCCTTGCCTCAGTACTGGGAAATGACTAAACCTCATCTGAGCCCCGTCCCAGTACTGCCTAATAAATCCTGAAAGCAAGACCTAAAAGCATCAAACTATTTCCAAGTAACTAAACTGTCCCAGAACAAAGACGAAGATTACTTACAGAAATACAAATAACCACCCAACAAGGTAAACTCCACATTATCTGGCACCTCATCAGAGCTTAACAGGCATGCAAAGAAGCTGAAATATATAACATATACGAGAAAAAACTCAATTGAAACCACTCTAGATGTTGTTATAACTGGTAGGCAAAGACACCAAAAGTGTGTGTGTGTGAGAAAGCTACCAATGCAGACAGATACTGAAACAGGCAGAAGTGAGGAACATTTATAATTCAAAATATTTTAGAAAGGCCTAGGAATAAAAGTTAAAATTATAACTGACTTAACACAGGAAAAGACATGGAAAAGACAGAAGCCAGAGGATTTTAAAAGGAAAGGATATTATTTACATGACAGGAACACAGAACAAAGTTGCAGTATAAGTTGACATTGCACTTTACTGAGGGAATACATCTTTAAGTTACAAAACATCTTGGTAAAAATATACTGTACTTAATTCAACAACTTAAGTGCCAGTTAAAAATACAAAAATTAAAACAGTTGCACCTATCCTAATGTTTGCTTCAAAATAAAGTTTTGCTTGCAGTTTTAAAAAATGTTGAAAGAAAACTTATAGACAAAGACGGTGAAATTAATTCAATCGTGCACTTTCACTCCCTCCTAAAATTCTTCTAAAATACTGCAGAGTTTAAAATGTACAAACTTATAAGAAAAAAATGGGAAAGGAAACAATTTAGAAACTAGAAAGCAGATGGCTAAGTTAGGGACTTTGCCCACCAGTCCCATTGAGAAGGAACCGATTTATACTGCAGAACCCCTCCCCAAAAAGGCAAAGGGAATGGCAGCACTGAAAGTGGGGTAAGTGTAAGGCTAAGACGGAATACAAGACTGGCTGAATTCTCACTAAGGAGCAACTGAATCTCCACATCCCTGCCCCAAACAGCTGGCTACCTAACACTAATTCCCACTTTTTGGGACTGGCTTCTGAGGGGCCACTGATGATAGGTCCTTTCACACACGGAACGCTAAGGTGTCCAGCTCTCCTGCACTCTCCACAGACAGTGAAAGCTCCGGCCCACACGCTGCTGGCACGTGACCTGAAGACCTTTCTGAGGGTCGCTGACCAGCCCAACAAAAAGAAAACAACCTGAAGAAAGCAACCACTGAACAAGAAGAAAAAGTGAAAAATCCTCTGAGTTAAGAGAAGATACTGCATCCTTAAAACAAGTGAAGAACCCTATTAAAAAAATTCAAAACATAAAACAGAAACATAAAAAAGAACTCCTGACAGTATAAATATGACAGTCAGAATGAAAAACTGGACAGAGGAGCTACAGGATAAAAATTGAGGAATTCTCCCTCCAACTAGTATCAAAGGCAGACAGACATGGAAAATGTAGAGAACAGTATGAAAATTAGAGGATACTTCAAGAGGTTCAGAAACTGAGTGACATATGTCATACCAAGGAGAAAGCAGAAGAGAAAAAAAGCATCCACATAATACATACTTTTAAAAGAAAACTGAAGGATAAGAGCTTCCAATTCAAGTGTCCACTGATTTCTCACCAGTGAATAAATGAGATGGTAACTAAAAAAAATCAACTAGTAGCAAGGTAAGCATAAAATGTAGCAATAAATATTATCAAAAGGATCTCTCTCTTTTTTTAAATTTTCAGTTTCAACCTCACTACTCATTAGAGAAATGCAAATAAAAACCACAATGAGATACCATCTCAATCCGGTCAGAATGGCTATTATCAATAAATCAACAATAATGAATGTCAACTACAATTTATATATATATATATATATATATATATATATATATATATACACACACACATATATATATACAAAAAGTGGAGTACAGCATTAGGAATAGAGACAGTGGAAATGTAATGACCCTGTGTGATGTCAGAGGGATAGTTGATGGGGGGAGAGGGGTTGACACTGTGTGAGGGATATAAATGATAAATGTCTAACTATTACATTGCTTTGTGCACCTGAAACTAATAAATAAAAATAAATAAATAAATCAACAAACAACAAGTGCTGGCGAGGATGTGAAGAAAAGGGAACCCTCGTGCACTGTTGGTGGGATTGCAGGTTTATGCAGCCACTATGAAGAACAGTATGGAGGTACCTCAAAAAACTGGAAATGGAACTACCTTATGACCCAGCAATTCCACTCTTAGGTATCTGTCCAGAGAAATCCAAAAGGCTAATTTGAAAAACTATATGCAACCCTATGCTTATTGCGGCACTATTCACAATAGCCAAGACCTGGAAACAACCAAAATGTCCATCAGTAGATGACTGGATTAAGAGACTGTGGTACATTTATACAATGGAGTATTACTCGGTCATAAAGAAGAATGAAATCTTACCATTTGCACTGATATGGATGGACCTAAAAGGATCTCTTAAAGAGGAGGAAGTTGGGGGCAGGTGGTTAGACAGCAGAGGAGGCGAGACCCATGTTTTCCTTATCAGGCCTTACAGAATTACATATTTTAAATCTATGAACATATATCAGACTTTGTTTAAAAAAAGGTTTTAAGATAATTCTCCCCCGAAGTCATACTTATCCAATTGTAGTCCATTCTAACTCAGGAAAAGTTAAGTAAATCACTTCAACATTGAGATTTGAGCCTAGTAATTATTCAATGCAAGTGTAATTTTTCCCTGTGTTCTCTTTCTGTTTCTTAAAAAGACAATAAAGGAAATCTGGAATTGGCAAATATTATAGCGAAGTCTATAAAACATATCCATAGAGGTTCTCTTTCAGTCATCAGCAAACAAGAAACAGAATAAAACTACAAGGTGCCTACTTCTCTACTCCCAAATACCTAAACTAAGAATTCACTCCCTAAATTTATCACTTCAACAAATAATTTGGGACAAAAAAAGGTTGAAATGAAGCAAAGAAGAGGGTAACAAAATGGATATATACAAAAAATCGTGTACCTCTTAGCAACTGTGGTCTATGAGGCATTAATTTCTTTTTGGAGTTACATTTCCAATAATATTTCATGAGTAAACAACTGCGATACTGGTGTAGAAAAACAGCTCACTATTACTAATTATTGTCATGTCTGTTTCAAGGTCGCCCAACGCAATGGCATTTCACGTTATGTGCCATTAGATCTGCAGCGATACAGAAGAACATTGGGGTTTTCGCATCGACCTCCCCCAGATACGCATCCAGCACAGTATACCCCACTGATGTCCAGACCTGCAAATTCAACTGCCAGCGGGACACGTGCAGGGTCTCTACAGCACCATCGACTCCACATGTGCAAACGAGCTTATCATGTCCCTTCTCCAAACCTGCCCACAATTATGTCTCAGCTATTACTGAGCCTGAATAAGGATGAATTTTCTGAATAAGTGTGGATTTTTATAACTTGAGGACAAGGACCAATAGGTTTTGTAGAAAAATCTTTGAAATGCAGCCATAAGCTCACTTGTACCTTGACAGAGAGAGACGCTGTTGTAAATTCACGCATTTATTTCGACCCACACGAACTTCAGGCGCCGTTTCCTGCTCACTGCCCCACGACAGGCTTACATTCACTCCACACTTGAAACAAACTGGCCTCTTCCTAGACAGGGATTCTGATACCCGTAACTCCTGCCAAGTTATCACCTACGTCCAGTCCAGAATGCCTCTTGGTTCCCTCTAACACTCACTTTTATTTATCTCTTGCTCTAAGTACCATACTCCACTGTCTTCCTGTAGTTACTGGAAAGTTGGATCCCAGTTAAATACCAGAACCATGTCTCACTGATTCTTACCCTCTTGAAGGCACACACACACTGACTTTTCACGTATCTGGCCTTAAACAAATATTTACGAACCCAACAAGTGTGCCTTTTTGTTGAGCAGCATCATTAAAACCAAGTAGCAAACCGGCATCCCCGTCCTGCAGCTTCCCCACCGGCTCTGCGGTGCTCGTTATTACTGCGTCTCCACCTACAGCAGCCAGGCTTCCGTGATCACGTAGCGTGGTTTCTGGATCTGCTTCTTTCTGACCTCCTGTTTAAGGTGCCTGTTACATTTGACAATCTTTGACCCTATGTTTTATTCTCAACTTCTCTTCTAGTCACCTCTCCCAGATTTTCTACAATAACGCCGACGAAGTCTGATTTTCATGTTCCACCAAAGACAGTGTTTTTCCGTTACTCTATCAGCTCAATATTACCTTGTTTCAATGTATCAGAAGAAGCCTTCTTTAAGGGTCAAAGTCTTTTTTAAAACTACAAGACTATAGTTATAGCTAATATAACAGAGCAAAGTGACAGTAAGAACAAACATATATAATTACTACGTAAATATGTTCAAAGCACAAAACCACTGACCTTTTAGTTTAAGGCAGGTTGAAATGACAAGAGTATTCAAGGAAATGGAATATAGCTTCAGTTATAAAGTACATTAAAGCTCAGTGGCATAGAAACAACTCTGTAACTCCATTTATACTGATTATAGAGCAGAGACACGGTTACCAATGATTCTTTACTTATATGATCTACATTCTTGACAAGTTTGCTACAGGGAAATAACAAATTCCAAGTAACTCTTAGTCTTTCAGGTGATGATAAAGAAACAAACTGAGAAATGAAAATGATGGTGATGATGACGACTGTAACTAGGGCTTTAGTAAGCACTGCTGCTTGCTGAGTACTGGGCTAAGTTATACACACACGCCCCTCATCCGAGCCTCCTGACAGCCGTGAGTTCTTGCAAACGCGGAGGCAGAGGCAGACAGGGCTCGCCAGCTCATGCGTACAGTGAGTGTCCCACAGGGCAGCACTTCAGAGCCTGCACTCTCAACAACCAATCCCTAACACACGCCATCACCTACATGAGAGCCCTGGAACTTTTCAAATTGCCCTAAGACAGCCTCGTACGTTAGTGAAGGAGCCAGAAACAGAACAATGAGATTTTGAATCTTTAGAATTTTTCCTACTTTATTATTTACCTTTAAACATTTTTTTTTGGGGGGGGGGGGGTGGAATTCTCTAAGCACATCTGTCCTCAAAGAAATTTAGATATGATAGGGACTTTGAATGCAGACATAAAACAAATTAATTGAGATTTGGTAAATTTGGTTGGTTTTTTTGTTTTGTTTTGTATTGTATTGGTCATATCTCCTAATTCCAAGTCAAGTGCTCTTTCTTCATAAATGAATTGTTGAATAAGTCACACGAAAAACAGTATTTAAAAACTGGCACAGAAGCATCTGGTTAAACAGATCTCTTGTACCTACAAAAATGCTTTTTTCCTAGATGAGAAATTTGTTATCAGATTTCAATTACACAAAGATACAAAAATGATAAACTTGTGGCCACTTAAACAGAATTCCTGCAGTCCAAGTTTTCAATAGGTGAGGTTCTTAAAACTAAAACTTGGTCTTAATACACAATGCATACATATATATCTCCAACATAATTACTAAGTTAGGGTTAATTAGAACCACTGTCCTGAAACAAGTTCTCACCATTATTTTTCAATAAAACATTCATTTCATTTTTGAAGCTGATGTTTACAGTGATGTAAAAACAGTAAAAAAAAAAAATCTCAACATGTGAGAAACTACTTTTGATTAAAACAAGAAATATCAAGAGTCACTGCCGTATGAAGTTTAAAATTATGCTCTAATTACAGTATTTGTTTGAACAACAAAGTAATTGTATAGCATGAAGCGTCAGAACACACTGATTGTCCCAACCCCTGCTGAGAGACTCTTAATTATAGATTTGTAGTCAAGCAAATGAACACGAGACTTCTCCCCCTACTACTGTGCTCTTGATGTGAAAACCTCCTCGATAGGATTTCCAAAGTGTTATATATTTGAGTAAACCAAGGTTCTAATAACACACTATATATATTTTAAGCTAAGTGGTAAAGCTTAGACATACAACTATCTCCGGTTGTACATACAATTTTAAACTAGTTTAGGAACTGTTCATTGGAAAACCAGACATAAAGTAGATATTACATAATTGTTCACTGACTTCAGTTATAAAGTTGGCCTCAAAAAGTTTTCTAACTTAAACTTGAGTCCAACAACAATCATATTTTCAAAAAGAATTATTTTCTAATACTATATGAAGACTAGGATAATTTTATATTCAGGTTGTTGAAATCTTCATCTAGGAAAGTCTTTATAGGCAGTAGGCATTCAATAAATGTTTATTAAATTAGGCACGATGAAACAATTTCTCAATTCAAAGAACTCTTACTTTATGCCAAAGATTTTCCAAGTTAAAAACAAAAAGGACTATTCTCAATACTTTTCCTCCACAAGAAACATCTATCTCCTACAAGCACAATACTAAAAGACTGCCAGATAATTCTCTCCTTGCAATTTCCATATATCAATTCCACTAATTTAACTGTAATTAATGCATGTCCAAACTAAACTCATGAATCCCTACTTTTGGACAATTAATTTTGATGACCAAAATTATTAAAATTTCTCTATATCAGAGCTGCTTGTAGTATATGGGAAAACAATTCTGGAAGTGGCCATTTAAAAATACAGAGTGCGAACAAATAAAGATCTGGCGGAAAATCCTTATGGAAACTTTGGGCTGCGTTCCTGTTGCAAAATATCTGAATCTCAGTTTACTCATCTGTAAAGTACAGTATTTATGTCACAGCACTGTGACGAGCTCTAAATGTGTTATATTTGTATAGCACATAGAGTACCTACAATCTCCTAACCGTTGTGTAACTGACGTTACCATGGTTTGAAAAGGCTGTCCTCTATAATCAAAGAGGGACAAATGAGTACAGGAAACAACACAAGCAGGGACACACAGAAGGGATGAGTGAACGCACAGCAAATAAACTCACATAACCAGTGGTTATCCTTTAGAAAGGTAAAACTTAAAAAGCACTACAGGGACAAAAAGTACCAGCTTCAGATAATCTACTTTAATTAGCTTAGTCAATAAAAATGTATTAAACATAATAAATAAAAATGTGAAATTATTTTAAGATATAATTTTTAGGAGAAAGAAATTTAATAAAGATCCCCTGTAATGTCTGGGGTTGTAGACCGGAAGAGGCTCAGCAGATCAAAGCGACGGATGGACTGCCCTCCATTCAGGCTTCAGTAACGCACAAAGGAGGACAACTACAGTTTCCCAGAAAGAGCAATAAACCAAGATTATTTCACAAGCTCTACACAAAACAGACTAGAAGAGTGATAAAAGAATTTACAAAAAATTAATGAAATTAAAGATTGAGTTCAAATACTACTACTTCCATAATATTTTCCCAAGTCACCCCCCATCAGAATTCATCCCCCCAATTTCCTCCCATTGAATTTTATGGCTTTATAATCATACTTAAGACTGTACTAGTGTCCCCTGCATCTGGTATACAGAGTAGTAAGCCTCTAGGGAGCAAGATGGTTCCTTTACATTTTTTTCCTTGTTGGCATTACAGTACATTTAAACATAAGAGTTTGGTACGGAATTCTGTTCTTTGACCCTGCACAGATCCAGACTTGTGTTTCTATTTTCATCAGTTTTTCGTGGATATATATTTGCATATTTGTCTTATTTTATGTGCATATTCTGTAAGTGAAATAATGTGTCACACATAAACATACTACTAGTTTCCCAACATATGTACATTTTACCATAATGAGCACAATGCAAATTCATTTAAAAAGCTTTACTAAATTCATCGTAGGCTTTTTAATCATTTTGCATTTTCTTAGCACATGTTAAACACTGTCCTTATCTATTATAAACCATTTACCTAACGTATTTCGCAAATTTTTTTTTATACAGTAAGCGCTTACAACATCTGGAATTACATTTCTACATTATAAACTGAAAATAGCAAGTAAATAAAATATGCTGGTTAATTGATTACTAAGCTCTTAAACCATATGGTGTCTTCTTGTGCATTTTACATGTGTCCTTTTCTATGTAGGTTAGGGGAAATAATTAAATATCTGAAAAACTCAATTCAAGATCTGTAAAGAAAAACAGCAACCAGGCACTATCAAAACAGAGTATTTTACCTGCCACCTGTAAAACTGAAATAAAAACACATATACAAAAGAAAGACACGAACCAGATGAATGAACTACAAGCGCAAGCAAAGTAAGGATTATCTAGAAGAATCCATGTAGCCTACCTTAATTCCTGACACAAAAGATCATAGCCTAATGTAATAAAATTAGGCTTTCCAAATGTAAGATACGAATAGCACATGGTTCATTTTGTTCCAGTCCCTGAGGACCATGAGATAGAAGGTAAAGAGCAGCTCCACTACTTGTTATTGTTACTTTGCAATGTCCTGTTCAACCTAATGCCACCATGAATATTTATAGCATTCATACTGCCCATATATTAATTCACAGATGCCATCATGTAATCTTGAACCCATCAGTGATAAAATGCATCAAAAATACAATCCGGTAGAATAATGACTTTTATCTATGACTGCTGATTTAGGAATGCGTATCTTTGTGTGTGGGGAAGAGCTATATTGTCATAACTGGGTAAAGAAAAAAAGCACGAATCTGTAATTGTTTTACATTCCATGGGGTTAAGCAGCTGTCGAGTATTCACATTTACTTATTGATAACTAGAGTGTTAGGTTTGCTCCAAATCCTCACTCATCATTTGCTGAATGTAGAATAGAGAGCAAATAAAAAGAGCTGGTTAAGTAGGAAGGCACTAATACAAGGTCTCTCCCCATTCACTGCCTCCAAAAGCGGACAGGGGCCACAACAGCAAAGAAAGAGCAGACTAGAACGCTGGCTTTACCTCAGTGTCATCGCAGTTTCTCTGTCAACTTGAGCAACTCATTCATATATTCATGGATTTATTTCATAAATTGTTTATTAAGGTTTTCTACTCCACAGAAGGTACACTGCTAGTAAACAAGGCTATGACAGGTAACAGGACAGACATGCAAGCCCTCAAAAAGCTTACAGGCTAGCAAGGAAGACATACCTAATAACAGAAGAGTTATTTACTTGTAATTGAGATGAGTGACAGACATCAAATTTGCTGTACTATAAAAATGCATACTAGGCCTGACTGATCTAGTTTATATGGTAACTATCTCCTGAAAATTTATTTCCTCATTTGTAAAGGTCACCGGGTGGCGAGGATTAAATGAGAGAAAGAGTGTTTAAGACAGTGAGTACTCATAAACACTTTCAATGTGTCACTGACTACCCCGCTCCCTTCCTAGGACTTACTTAAAAGGTGGCTTTCCAGCTAACAGGGATTTCCCTTAATTCCACTGGAGGACTGATTTCTTGTCGTTATGTTAATATAACCAAGTACCAGGGAAGTCCCAGTTTCTCAATTACAAATCCTCAAAATCAAAGTCACAGTAAAAAAAAAGTAATAAAATTGATCAGGAATTAACCAATGACTCCTTTAGATTAAAAAATACAGGTGCCCACCTTAAATTACCTGGTATATATCATAATTCTTTCTTGGTAGTTACTTTAATTTTGGAAAGTTCTAGAATTAAGATTAGAATGATAAAAATAGATCAAACCCATGGTTAAGTCTTCATGTGTTTATTGTCTAAAGTATTTGTAACAGTTAAGATTATTTGGCAAGTTAAAGTATCTTAAGATTACTCTACTGATTTCAACTGAAAAAAGTATAAGCAGGCACACACAACACACCCCAGACATTATCGAGGTGGGTCAGAAGCATCTGTATTTTTAACAAGCTCTGCAGCTAGTTCCAATGCCCAGCCAAGCAGTAGTAGGTATTATGACTGTGAACACCACACCTCCATACTTCTACACTATAATTTGGGTGACGTAATGTCTTAAAGTAACCAAACACATAATGATTGACCAAATGATTAATGTATCATGAGCAAATTTCTTTATTTTCCTAATAATTCCAAAATGTTAACATATATTTCACATTTCTATACTTCTCAGTGGATAAAAAGCAAGGATAATTTTTAGTTATAAAAACTAGGTAAATCCAGGGCTCTCTAGGCTTACATTTCTCCTATATTACACCACCTCTATAATCCAAATCTATAAAAACCCAAGACTTTTTTCCCCAGTCTTTTATTAAAATTTGTCTAACAAAATAGTCACATGCCACCTAACGGCCTTTCAGTCAGTGATGGGCCCCATAATGACGGTGGTCCCACCGGAATTTTCCAGCTCCATGATAATCTTATCACCTAGTAAGTCATAGGTATCTTCCTATTGTAGTGCCAAGATTGCAAAAATCAACGCGGCAAAGAATTTTAACCTGGGTGTGGATGAGAATGACACTGAGGAGCTCCTAGCGGGGGTTCCTGGGGAAATGACTAGTGAAGTTGTTCGAACTGGAACAGAAATCACAGCTGAAGCAGAGGCAAGAGAAAAGAAAACTGCAGAGAACAAAAGAATCCCCAAGAAAATTCAGTGAAGGGTTTAGCAGAAAATTTACAGGCCTCAACAAGCTCCTTAGGAAGTTGGAAAACATGGACCCCAACACCAAGAGGTTTTCATGAATAGAGAGGGGTGTTCATGGTGCAGATCTGCTTACAAGCACATCTATGATGAAACAAAGAAACAAACCAAGAAATCCATCGGGGTCATATTTCCGAAAAAAAGTGACATTTTTGCAAGAAGAGTCTCAGTCAGGCCCTGTGGGAGGTGTTCCAGAAGCCCTGCGGTCACAGGAGATGGCACCTCCGTGCATGTGTTACTACTGCTGCCCCTGAAGACCTTCTAGTGGGACAAGATGTAGAGGGAGACACGGTGACACCGATGACTCTGACCCTGTGTGGGCCTAGACGTGTGTGTGCCCGTGTGTGTATCTTTAGTTCTTAACAAAAAAAGTTTAAAAAGTTAAAAACAAATTAAAAGGAAAAAAGTTTATAAATTAAAGATATGAAGAAAATATTTCTATACAGCTATACAATGTATTGTTTTAATCTAAGTATTATTACAAGAGTAAAAAAGTTTTAAAAAATTAACACATTTTTTATGAAGTACGCAAGTTCAAGCAAGCTCAGGTTAATTTATTATTGACAAGAGAAAGTTATTGTTTTTTATGAAGGTAGTGCAGCCTAGGCTCCCAGTGCTTATGGTCTATCGCAGCGAGCAGACCCAGCCGGGCCGCGGCCTTGACATTCCCTCGCACTGATTCACCGAGAGCAGCGTCTTGTCCTGCAGACTCCATTCATGGTAAGCTCCCTGACAGCTATACCATTTTTATCTTTCTTACTGTATTTCTACTGTACTTTTCCTATGTTTAGATATGTTTAGAGACACAAACACTGAGCGCTGTGTTGCAACTGCCCGGAGTATCAGCACCGGAACTGCGGCGCAGGCCTCCAGCCCCCGCGCCTGTGCGCAGAGGCTCCCCGACGCTCGCACAGGGCAAAACCGCCTACGGAAGCGTTTCTCAGAACGTAACTCTGTCTTTAAGTGACGCATGACTGTATTAACTACAAAAAGTGGTACCTTTCTTATAACCCTTCACTATAATTTGCTTAGCAAAACATAACCATAAAAGTGATGGAGTTAATGCAGCACATTATATTATAAAGCAATTTTCCTTTTCTCTGAAGAAGACTGAACTATTTTCACTTCTTGTGAGTACTTCTGAAACATACCCGACTCAGGGGAAGGCTGCTAAGTACATTCAAAGATGTTAATAAATTGGAAACATTTTTAAAAATCATTCTTCATGACTTACATGGATTTCAACACAGTTTAAAGACAAGTAGGTGTGAACACAACCAACAGCAGCACTTTCAACGTTTGCATCTTAACAGGTGGTGGTCAAGATCCAATAGGGGAATTTAGAATAGCCTCTTCCCTTTTATTCTTTCCACTCTACGGGGTTTAATTCAACTATGTCAGCCAAGCGAAGAGTACTTTCTCAGCAGAATAAAATAAATAAATAAATAAAAGTTCAGAGAATCCATGTTTTGTTCTGTTTATTAGAAATAATTTCAAGCATGTTCAAGTTTCCGAGATACGGAACTAAAGTGAAATTCTTTTTAAACCTCTTCCTGTTATCAACTGACATCCATATAACTATATAATCAAAAAGATATTATTTGCTTCAAAGTCTTGATAGGAGCTTTACAATGTTTTCTCGGTGACCAAGGAACAGTGCATTACTTGTCCCCCAGTGATTAAAGACATACCTTACCCCGGATGAGATTTGCTTGGACAGGATAACCATGGCCATGCTTTCAAAACAAACACTCTTGCTGCACTTCCTCTTAATTAACTAAGACACAGATACTAGCCACCATCTAACTGAAATATGAAGCCAATGAAAACCATTTTTGGGGGTATAAAACTTTGACAATTGTATGAAATCATTGTAATGCTTATGAATTAAGCTACTATTAACCATTACTGTGGTTAATTTTGAGAATGAGGTTCAATTTAAGTAATGTTAATAGTAACCATTATAATGCAGAAAACATGTTTTGGAAAATGAGCACAGATACAATACCTAAGGATCTACCAATTGCCTATATTGTAAAACAATAAATATAAAAATACAGAAGATAATCCTTCAGTTAAGTTAGTAACCCCGAATGGCAGGCAGATATCAATAACCTTACTTTACAGATGAGGAGATTTGACAGAGAAAGTTACTTAAGTCCTTCAACCAGTAAGTAAAAGACCCAGAGAAACAGAAAACCAATCTGACTCTTCCTCTCATGTCCTCTCTGGATTCTGCCACAACGGAAGAAGCATTGTTAACTGAACCATATTTGTTCTCAAGTCCACACGAAATCTGACATTCTCTCTTTCAGGTCCCCTTTATGTCAAGTTGTCTCAAGAGCTCTCTCATCCTGACTTTCTCTAGCAGTCCTAGTCATGTGATTCTGATTAATGAAACCCTATGTATCCATAAACCTCATCTTTTCATTTCTACTATAGGCTACTTAAAGTTAGGATTCCTGCCTGATGCTTCTAAGAATATTCATCACACTCAGATGTTTTTTTAGTGAAATGAAAAGACTCTGGTGGATAACAGGAGAGAAAGTACCATGTTGCATGAACACCAACTCCATACCTAGTTCAGCTCTTTACCTATAGAGAACATGTGCCAAAAGATCCTCATGGAGAACAGAAAGCCCGATGACTATGTTCATGCTACTCGAAGAAGAAGAATTACTAAATAAATTCATGGAGCCATAAAAAAATGTAAGCCTCTCTAAACACCTACTGCATTTGGGAAAGCTGGGGAGTTGGTGTGGCCTTCTTAAGCTTACCTCATGGGGTGTTATGAAAATACAAAACTGACACTCTTAGGGAAAAAGAAAGAATTTATAAATAGAATTAACTTGATTGCCTTTGAAAAACAGAGCGTTTTATTCTAATTATTTCCTGCAGGAAAGAATTGATTCTTAGTAGTAGAAACTCTTACACAATAAATTAAAGGGTAACCCTCAAAGTCTGCAGCTCATAAAATGTGAACAATTTATCCTCAAATACAAATTTAATCTTAACAGTTAATACCTACACATACATCCCTTGCTCAAAGAAATACAATATCCTTCAATATCAATAACCAAAATAAAGGGAACGACTACTTAGGAAAAGTCAGTAGTTATCTGGGTGTGTCAGCTTAGTTAAGCTCAACCACAGTAGCCAGAATTCCATTCGACTGTTTGCAGGTAGGGTGAGCAATAGGTGTATTCCTTCCCAAGAGATAGAGGACAAAAGGGACACAGTGGTCATTTTGTAGCACATACACACCTTCTCCCAGCTATTCAAACACTACCCTAGGCACTGCTGGAAAAGGATTCTGTAAATGTAGTCGAAATCGCTAACCAGTTGACTTTAATCAAACAGGACTGATTCCGACAGAAGCCTTGTAGAGTGGGATTAGGCTTTCTGTAAACTCAAGATACCCCAAACACCAACTGGGTCTGCAATTACTCTCCTTTCTCCTGGGTCTTCTTCCTGACTGGCTGCTCTGGACCCTGGACTAGGGAACAGGCCCAAGTGTTGAAGCCAATTCTTCATAATAAATCCATGTGTGTGTCTCCTGCTGCTTCTCTGGTTGAACCCTGATTTACACACTTTTCATTAAAGTTTCATCATCATAAAATTACAAAATAAAATTTAAAGTATCTCATTAAGCGACTAAAGCCATAGTTATAGCGTAGGCCATAAAATGCAAGGGGCTACCCTTGGCAATCAATACGTTTCAAAGTAGTCATAATATGTTTAAGAGTATTTTTAGGCTAAAGAATTAAAATCTATTCCAAAATGTTAAATAATGTGGACCAAATCCACACTGCTAAGAAAGAAGTATTCATTTGGTGTGAATAATTTCTTCAATTAACATGTTATATTAATCCTTATTCAATAAACATGATAGAAAGCAATTAAGACCAGAAAAATGAAAACTTTTCCTGAAATGTCATCAAGACAGTAAAGACATACTGAAAAGACTGTAAACCCCCAAGTGTAACTAGATGTACAAGTAATTTAAGACTAATTTTTAGAAATGCTCTGCTTTATCCAAGAGACCCTCCATATTACTGGACTGCAAGCAACAGAGCAGGATGCGAGTGCACGCGCATACAGTCAACTTTCTACAAATAATCTGCACTCTTAAGACGTTACTAACCCATAAAAAGATATTAATCTCATTTTTATCAACATTCAAGAATACAACTGAATTTAGTTTGCTACTATTCAATCAGGAGACTACAGGCTTTGAAAATAATTTCCTACATAAATGAACAGATTACATCACAAAGAGGTGACATTTAAGAGAGAAAAAAAGAAAAGTGAAAAACTTTGGTCACTTATTGGTGAACTTTGGTCATCAATTGCTGGACTAATTTTGTACTTTAAAAGGGGAAACAGTAGCCAATTACCTACGTCCACCCTGTGTCAAATATTCAATATTTAAAGTGCTTCCTAATAGTTTTATAAATTAGATGTAAAATCTCTTGATATTTCATCTCACATGTGACATGACCCATTAACAAATCACCATGTGAAAAGGTTCCCTTTTGGAAACTGTTCTATGTGTAAAGAACATCATCAATATATTTTTAACACTGAACAGAAAGTACTCAGAATAGTAATTAAAAACCGTGCCCTTTTCTCAACATCACAATTTCAAGATGGGGTATATGTTCAATCAAGTGTATCTGATCAAATTTATTCCTTTTTATTACCACATAATATTCTGTTACAAGAAGAAACCACAAATCCATTTAATTTATGGCCATCCATTTATGTTGTTTCCAATTTTTTACTATTATAAACAATGCTGCAGTTAACATAATCATACCCATCTTTCCAAACGGACAAATAGTGTAATTTGCTTGGATAAGACCTTTTCAAAAATCTGCTATTCACCGACACGGGCCAATTGTTCTCCAAGGTGGCTGGACCACTTGACACTCCAGGCCCCAAAGTGAATGGGTGTTCTTGTCCCCACACCCTAGGCCTTGGTAGTGGTTTTAGTTTTGACAACTCAGTGGGTATCAAATGGTACACTATTCTCCTTATAATGTGCACTTCTCTGAGTATTAAGGAATTAAAGCATTTTTCATGTGTTCAGTATTCATTCTGGTTTGTGATTCTGTGAGCTACCCATTTGCTATTGGATCTGTGGTCATGTTTTCATTTTTGAATGGATTCTTTACATATTCTGAATATGTAAAACACTTTGTGTGGCTTGTCCTTTAATGAAATACGGTGCCTTTTGCGTAACAAGACTTTTTTCAATGTAGTCATATCTATCCATCTTACCTTATGAGTTTTCTAGTAAACAATCCTTCCTTCCTTCCTTATCCTGAAGTCACAAATATTAGGTTGATGCAAAAGTAATTGTGGTTTTTGCATTTTTAACCTTTTAAACCACAGTTACTTTTGCACCAACCTAATACATTCTCCTACAGTTTCTTCTAATGGTTAAATTTTTTGCTCTTCACTTTTCTGTAACTTTTTGCATATGTGACCCCAACTATCGTAACATCACTGAGTAAGTCACGTCTCCCACTTCCCATTTGTCACTCCTGTGCATCTACTCCTTCTTTCCACAATATAAATATTACGCTAAAATCACTCAGTCTAATCTGATCTAATTGTTGTCTCTCAGGAATATGAACAAAATGACAGGAATTACGTGCACTTAAGGCACTCCTCCAATTTGTTTTACTTTTAGAATTGTTCCAATTACCAATGGACAGTTTTACTATCTTAAGAATTCTGAAATCAATCATTTCAGTTCCACACGCAAAACGTTTTATTTTCTAATAAGAAAAAGGAATTTCTTATTCGATATTATAAAAACTGATTCACAAGCAAATGATATCTTTAAAATACAGCATTTAAGGTACATCAGTTCCTCAAATTTATATCTCTAAAGTTGTTCATTGAGTTTTCCATGATTAAAAAAATGTCTCGTATTTCTAATCTGGCTCTCATTTCCACGCTTAATATTTACTTACAATATGTCACCTATTCTAAGACATTTTCAAGAAAATATTTTAGTATCTCTGAAACCTGATGTGTCTTAGTAAGCCAGGCAGTAGGACACAGCTCCCCCTGCTAACCCCCTGTGCAGAGAGGCAGTCTGGCCCAAGCCCTGAGCACCCCCGCGCGTCCCCCCAGCTGTGCCAGTGCCAGAGGGCAGGCTTATCTATCTCCTCCAAACTAGGAGAGCAGTTTCCGTAGTCAGTCACACAGGCACTAAGTGCCTCGAGGACCATACATGACAACTGCTCATTGCCTTGAGGCCAGAGACTGTACAGTCTGCTGCCTGTTCACAGGGCTGGGACCGTGGAGGAACTCAGTTCCTCCTGTGCAATGCAGTTCTGTGAGTGCACAGTATGCTGGGAACCTGGGCTCAGCATCAGTGGAAATATGCTGACCCTCTGCTACTGCTTTTGCTGGGAATAAAGTCTGGTCTCTGATCAGAAGCCTCAGGTCTTTCATCCTTAAAAGTGTGCTGGCAAGTTAACTTTTAGTTTACAAACAGGATAAATCAGACCCTTTACTGTTCTTGACAACAATGTGTATTAAAACTTCCAAAGGCTTGGAAAAAACTCTAAGGAGACTACCAGAGCAATCCTTTAAAAATGCTGCATCGTCAACATGCTGGTACCACAGGCTGCCATGTGACATGGAAAACATCACTGAGTAAAAGCTGACAAAAGACCTCTCTGAGAAGGTCCCAGAAATGAATTTCACATATATTTCCCTTTTAACAGAATATATATATACATACACACACACATACATATATACATATATATGTATATGTATGTGTGTGTATATATATATATATATAACAGAATATAATGAAGACAGGACTAAGTAAATCTACATATAATTACAAATTCTAGGCAAGTTTTGTGTCATTTTATTTGGTTGCTTTTGTTCCCTTGGCAGTATATAAAATAATGCTGCTATAATTAATGACATCAAATTCAGTTCTGCTTTGTTTTTCTTAATCAGTTTTCTGTAAGTTTATCTACTTTGTGAATTTACAAACATCTTTTACTGGAATCAATAATTAGTATGTTTTCTATTTATTAAGTTTTGCTTTGATTTCCTTTTTATCTTTGTTGTGATCTACTTTACTTTTCTTCTAGATCTTTACTTTAAACTGTACCTCATTTTTAATTTCCAGCTCAAATTCCACTGTGATTGAAACACACTGAATATTTCAGACTACTGAACTCTGCTGAGGCTTTACAGGCCCAGCACACAGCCAATCTGGCAAAATGTTTCACGTGACTTTAAAAAAATGAATTACGCCATCGTTAGGTACAATGTTCTTCTTTTGTAAATTAGGTCAAGTCTGTGAGTTGTGTTGCTCAGATCCTCTATATTCTTATTGAGTTTTTGTGTCCTTGTTCTATCAGTTATTCAGAGTTATCTTAAAATTATGATTGTGGATTTGTGTTTTTCTTCTTTTACTTCTGGCAATTTTTACTTTATATATCTTTAACCTATGCTATTTGGTTATCTATAAATTTAAGATCATAATCTCTTCTTGCTGTACTGACCTTTTATATAACATAGAATTTTCTAGAAACAATCAGGAAGTCTGCAAATAGAGTTTTCCTGTAAATACTGCTTTAGCTTCATCTTACAAATTTTATGTTGTATTTTCATTATCATTTAGTGAAAAATACTTTCTAATGTCTCTTGAGACATTTCACGATCAGTGGAATACATAGAAGCATGTTGTTCAATTTCCAAATATTTGGGGTTTAATTCCATTTTGGACAGAGCTCATACTCTGTATAACTTCAGTATTTTCCACCTTATCACCTGGTATATGTTTTATTTTGGTGAATATACCATGTGTGCTTGAAAAAAACACGTGAATTTGTTAGGTATAATGTTTTATAAACACCAAACAGGTCAAGGTGGCTTATAACGTTCAGATCTTCCAAGTTTCTAATGAATTTTTTATCTCATTCTATCCATTGCTGATAGAGTTGTGTTAAAATATCAATTTGATTGTAGAACTGTCTATTCCTGCCTTAAGTTTAGTCAATTCATTTCATGCATTAAGTGACTATATTAAGTGAGTTATTACATGACTGCATTAAGTGAACATCTGATTGTCTTATCTTTCTGCTAAATTGATTTGTCATTATAAAATACCCTTTTACCTGATATAATTTTTTCTCTTGAAATCTATTTTATCTGATATTACACCATTCCAACCTTCTGTTTACTGTTTTTTGATACATCTTTTCCCATCTATTTACTTTCAACCTACTACCTTTCTGTTTAAATTTTCTCGAGAAACTTTATAGTTTAGTATAACTATAGGTATGGCTATATACTTCACAGTATATAGCCAGGGTTATTTTACTTTTAAATCCATGTGATAGTCTCTGCTTTTTCATTGAAGTATTTTTTTCCATTGCTATTTAATGTAATATCGATAAGATTAGGTTTGGGTCTACTAACTTTATCACTGATTTTCTATTTGTAGCCTGTTTTCGTTCCACTTCTTCCCTTCCCAACTTTTAAAAATATACTATTGCAATATATTGTATAATTCCATTTCACTTTTCCTTAGTGTCTTTTTACTTGTACTCCTGTGCATTGTTTTCAGTGGTTGCTCTGGTGATTAAATATAAATCACTACCATTTCAAAGTCTACTTAATGATTAATATTTTACCACTTCACATAATATGTAGAAATCTCGTAACCATACAGGTCCATATTTACACATGTATAGGTTAAAAACTCCACAGGACAATGTCCCCCCCCCCCCAACCAACAGTCATATGTATTATAAAGAAATTAAGACAGAAAACAGAACCTCCCCACCCCCGCAAAAAAAGTCTATTTACCCAGAGATTTACCATTACTGGTGTTCATCATTTCTAGGTACCAACTTTCTATCTGCTCTCATTTCTCTTTTGCCTAAAAAATTCCCCTTTAGCATTTCCGTTATGCAGATCTGCTGGGAATGAATTCTCTGAGTTGTCTTTTATTTTAAAATGGCTTTATTTCATCTTCATTTTGAAGATACTTCAAAATGTCAATGGTTATAGAATTCAGGTTGACAATTTTTGTCTTCTAGCATTTAAAAGATATTTTGCTCTCTTCTGGCCACCCTACTTTCTGATAAGTCAGCCACTAATTGTATCATAGTTCCTCTGTACATAACGTATCATTTTTGTCTTGCTGCTTTCAAGACTGGCTGTTTTTACTCTAATGTAACACAGTGTGGTCTCTTTTGTGTTGATTTTGGTTGTTGCATGATTAGCATCTTGAATCTGTAAATTTATATCTTTCAACAAGTTTGTGAGATTCTGTGCCATTACTTCAAGTACTTTTCTGTCTTACTTGCTCTCTCTTCTGAGTCTCCAAATACACGTTAGACCACTTGACACGCTATTATTCTGTTACCTCAATTTTGTTTCTCTTCCTGTTATTTACAATGATAGTTTCTATTGCTCTATCTTTAAGTTTGCATACTCCTTCCTCAGCAGTTAAATTCATCCAGTAACATTATTATTTCAGGTATTCTATTTTCAGTTATAAAATTTCCATTTTGGTTCTTTTTACAGTTTCTATTTCTCTGCTAGGATTCCCTATCTTTTTGTATTTTGTCTTCTCTATGAGAATCATTGCAACAGTTACAATACATATTTTGATAGTTCCAACATCTGGAAGTTGGTATCAGTTGATTTTATTTTGAGAATGTGATTCATGTTCAGGTTTCACTTTTGAACTGTATGCTGATTCTGGATTGTTTTCTTTTAAGGGCTTCTTTTTATTTTTAGTAGGTCATTGTCTTGACTCAATTCAGAACAAAGTTTGTTTCGCTGGTGCCAAGTCCAGTCTCAGTTCAAATCTGTAGCTAAGATCCTTTAAGTCTGTTCTGCATGTGTGTAATTCAGGAGTCAGCTAGAATCTGGGATTCCTTCTGTCTCTTTTCCTTCCTGGATTCCACTTTTTCCAACAACAGGGATTCCCCCTGGTTGAAATTAGTGCCATCTACTATGCTTAACCCCAGGCTAAAAGCCAGGCAAAAGCATTCACTGGGGGTGGCCGGTTAGCTCAGCTGGTTAGAGCGTGGTGCTGGTAGCACCAAGGTTGCCGGTCCAATCCCCGCATCACTGTGAGTTGTGCCCTCCTAAAAAAAACAACCAAAACAAAAACAAAAACACACACACAGAAAACCATCATTCACTGTACAAACTTCCCTCCCCCAAGGGCTAAAGGGCTAACTCCATTCTAGCTCTGCTTGTATTCATTCCCCAGTGCTGTGGGCCTTGTAGAACTCTGTGCAGGTCAGTCAGTCTGATATGAATTTATTAATTCATTACTGAAAACAGAAGGCCTCGAGTTATTTCGAAGCTCATTTTTCCGGAAGGACAGCAATAACCCAGTATTCAGATCAGCAGGCAGCTTGGCCCTAGTTCTAGTTACAATACTATCTCTCCTCCTTTTGGCCACCAGGAACATTTCCTAGGTGGAAGTCACAGCTTTTAGCCTCTATTCCTAAGTGGCTTAGCCCACCCCAAAGCCCAGTTTACTTCCGGGAGACCAGCTCCAAAGTTCAGGGTCAAGTTCCTGGCTGTCTAGCTCTTAATCATCCCAGAACCGAGTGAATCTTCCATTTAGTCCTCGCTTATAGCTTTGTGCTTCTGGTTCACAGGCGGAAAAAATTCATACACATTGACCAACATGGCTACTGGGCAATATAAATCTTAAAACACAACAATGAAAACTAAAATTATGTATGAAAATAGAAAATTAATTCAATGTTAGAAATGAAGAGCTCCAGCGATGAAGGGTCACATTAATGAAGCATTCCTAAGTGTCTCCAATATGCCGGGCACTGTGCTCATTACCGAGAAGATTAAGACAAAGTCACCATTCTTAAATAACTCTGTAATCAACCACACACGATGCGAAGTGCTTTAATGGAGATAGGGCTATGTATGGGACAAGTGGAGTGGGAAACAACTTAGTCTGAATATATTGTCTGAGACTTAGAAAGGATTTAAAAGAGCCAAATAGGATCCAAAACATAGGTCAGGCACTTGGAAACTTTGTAGAGATCACAAATGATGTGATTTAAAAGGGTACTCTTCCTCATCCGCACAGTGAAACTTCCTGTGGCTATACATGCCCTTTAAAAGGTTTAGGGTTTTCTTTAACCTAAAGAACTCTCATACACTCAGATTTTATGATTGATCCCTCAATTACATAGTTTCATACATTAATGCTTCAACTACATTAATGTAACCAGACCAACAACAGAAATGTCAACTCAGTTGGGAAAACCTCAAAAAAACTAAATTCTCTGATAACTTTTTCTCAATTAATGAAGTTTATTAAAATATAAAACTTATTTCTCAAATTATTAGGAAACAATTTTCCGAAGGCCAAGAAGAATAAGCAGTGTTTTTAAAATAAAGCTTAAAAGTATTTGGATTCAAAAGTAATAAGCTTTTTAAAAGGGGAGGAAACATTAGTGAATTTACGTATAAAGTTACATTTAAAATGACAATGACAATATAAATTTCAAAGTTCATCTTAATAGAATAATCTTTTTTTCTTTTCTATTAAATTCGAAATACACTGGAGTTCCTTTTGAAGCACAAAACATTTAAGAGGGCACAAATATCAGGCGTTCCTAGAGAAATCATAAAGTTTCACCTAAGTGCCAAACACTTTGTATTGTTCAATCCTAGTGCTTTATTTTAACTCTGGTCCCAGGCTGAACGGGCTCTCTAGTCTGAGTTTAAACGATCAAGAAGCAACTTTAGATTTATATATATAAGTTTAGTAAGTTCAAAAGTATTTTCCAATTGCCTCCCCCAAAGATTAGTTTTCAATTAGTATTTTATTAAAAATTCCCAACTTAACCAACCTTGCATTTCCAAAATAAACCTTAAGAAGAAACTGCTATAAACCAATAATGTCTACCCTACTTCCTTCCATACCTTAACAGTAATATAAAAATTTTGGGTATGACTGCAAATATTATTTTCTTCAGAATGTTAGGAGCTTAGATGTCCAGTTTTTAATACAATAAATCATCTCCACCCCTAAGTTCCATACAGGCTAACTATGATAGCAAAGTACATTGCTTTTAAATGTAATTTACACACTGGATTTATTAAAACACTGAAAATGTTTCTCTGCCCCTCCCCATTTTGACTACTATAATGATTCAGTACTTTCCAAATCCTGTTTTTTCCAGCTATCTTTGGTCAATTCTCCCAGGCCACATATCCCTGCTGACCGTTAGCCTCTGTTAGTTTTCTTTCCTGAAGCTACCCAGAACTCTCATTAAATCTCTCATTTTATCATTCAGTATACTATTCAAAACTGTAACTTACACATCTTTCATTAGCATGTGTTGTAGGTCAAAAGTAATTTCAAGGACAAAGACCAAATGGCAGAGAGATCAAAGCAGAGTAAAGTACACACAACGCAGAACTGTGATGTGACGCTTTATGCTGAGGCATGTATATGTAGGCGTGTTTTCCACTCTGCATACCAGTATTCATTGGCTCGGAGTGCCTGACAAAGGCAGAGCACAGAAAAACATACATGTTGGCAGTTTACTGTATACATTTATAAATACATTTTCAAAAGGAAAATATTTCAGAAACAAACATTAAAAGAACTGGCACTGAGTCGAGTAGCATGAAACAGCACACAGAATGGGTATATGCTTTTACACCCTTTCCACACATTACCTGTAGTCTTCCCACAGCAGTCCTTAGCTGTTATTCCATTACCCGAATTACACATATTAAAGACCCAAATTAGGAAAGTGAATTGATACCAAACAAACAGGTGATTTACATATTTGATAAGAAAAAAAAAACAAAAAAAAACCCCACAAAACAAAAAAAAAACACACCGAAATTTTAAACTTGAAACTTGCATTCGATTTAGAAATTCAGAAGAGTAAAATATAAAAAAAAAACTTTCACTAGCCTGAAACTGCTAATCAGTGGCTAAAAAACTTCCAAATGCGATTTAAGAATATAAAGAATATCTCTCTTAACTCTTTTACAAGGCAGCAAGAATAAAATAAAAATTTTAAGTTTATTGAAGCCTAAAGGGCACATCTTGGGGTAGTTTTCTATTCTCAAAAGATCTAGCAAAAACAAAGCTACCCAAAAACAGCTGGAAAGTCAAGTTAATTTTCTTCATCTCTTGTCTTCCCAACTGATAAACGAGGGCATTATGGCTGCTTAAAACACGTTTTAATTGAGTGCTGTCACTGATAAGAAGAAAAGTGTGGAACCACTACTTTTCCATATGAAACAAAGCAGGTAATTACCAGCCATTCTGGCACAATCCCTTATCACCAAAATATACAATGAATGCTAACTCTGTCAGAGCCAATGCCTGTTACCACAATGCAGGCAGAGCTGGTGTTTCAGGGTCACATTCTCCTCGGGATTACACAAGCATACATTGACAGCTCAGCCAGACACCTATAATTAAACACAAGCAGAGCGTAATGCTCATATCCAGGCCAACTTGTATGCAAAGGGGTTTCCCCTCCTCCCAGAACAGCTGACTGCCTTTCGTTTTAGTTTCAAGTAGTTACAGTTCACTTAGTTTTGATTACACAGCAATTAGATATGCAAATGCATGAGATCCGGAAAAATACTTTTTCAAACATGAGATTGTGAGCAATCAGGCCCATTCTCTCCTCTTGTATACACAAGCAACTCATTAAACAGCTATTGTCTAAAAACTATCTCTGCCTCAAATGCCCTGGGTTTTTTAAAATGTTAAAAACATTCAAAACACATCACTGGAATAAATTTCTCTTGCCAACCCAGTGCATGTGTATTTGCGTGCAGGATGGAGAGACACAGTGATTGGACAAAGAAAAGAACACACCCCAATTCACATTGTTTAGGGTTACTTCGAGGCCTGTTGAGAAATTTGTTGTAATTTTTTTTAAACATACAATTTAAAACCTTCTATTAAATGACACCCATTGTTAACAGAATAAAAAAAGTATTGCCAAGTATTCCAACTATTTACCTGAGAAACTCTTTTCATTTTACTTTATGGGTTTTATAAGCTATTTGCAGGTGTTTGTGTGGAGAAGAATCATGTATATTCTGGAGGGGAGGGGAGTAAAAACATGTGCTCTTGAAGAAGATCAAAACTGTTACCTGATGTTCTTCTGTGGGCATGACTTGAAAAACTAATATGGCCATTAACATTCCTGCAAAATGTACTCACAGACTGTCTCTACCCTGGCAATTAATTTTACTTTTAGGCTTTAAACTTCAACTTCGCTTCTAAACTTCAAGTCTTATTTAATTACCTTATTACAAAGTGCCTTGTTGGCTTTTTCTTTGTCTTTTTGTTTTTTTGTAACTTGTCATGTGTCAGTTATTTATACTTAAGTAAATTTTTCAAGTGTTTCCCCTGCGTTATCTATTCAATGCTCCTATACTTTGGAAAATTCAGGAAGCTGGCTGACAAAAATTCTGTAGTAAAAGAATGTAATTTTTTAATGGGCACCATTTACGTCCACACTTCATTGAACAAATCAAAAATATAAATTATTGCTCTTGGAGAATGCAGCCTGGGTAAGGAAACAGAAACAAACAGTATAATTAAAGATTAAACTGTATATCTAGAGAACAAGTGCTTTGGAAATTCAGCGAAGGAAGAGTAGCAAAGGCTGAATGAAGAACGCTGATAGCGCTGGAATAAAGTGAATCTGCAAGCAAGTTCCAAGTCCACACCGCCACCGCCATCTCTCCCATCTCAGTTAAGTGCAAGCACCTATTCACAAATCCCCTTGCTTCAACTCTTACCCACATCCCCCCACACACCCTTTTACAATCCATTCTCTAATTGTGTCGAGACAATTCTTTAAAAAAAAGTATCATATCATGCCAATCCTGCTTCAAACCCTCCACTGCCTTCCAGCAAAAGTCAAACACCTTCCCACATTGCACAGAGAGATGTGGACAGAGAATACCACTCCACCATTTCTTGCCACTCTTCTCCACCCACAGTGACCTTGTCATTCCTAGGCCAGTTCAATCTCATTGCTCTGAGTGCCTTTGCGCCCCCTTGTCAGAGGTTAGAGGTCATCTCCTCACACAGCCCCTCCTTGGCCACCATAGTTAAAAGCACTCCACACTGGCGACACATAGCACCTCATGTTATTCTTTTCATGGCACTTACCACTATCGAAAACAGTCTTGTTCATTTACTTACCTATCTTCTGTCTTCCTCTCTAACTTTAGCTCTATGAGAACAAGAACCTCCCAGTTTTGTCCCAGAGTAGGGGAAAAAACTTCTAAATTATTTAATAAACTTTGAAAAGTAAAAGGCTATTTTAGGTGGGAGAAAGCATGTGAATAAACATGCGTAGGGGCAATTAAGAATGGCTTCATTTTTTAGAAGCTGATGAGACAGCACTGACAAAATAGAAGATACTCCAGAATAACACTGTATGAAGGAGATAATGGACTTAGCTGTATTATTTGCCAGGTAACTTAAATGTGCATTGTTGGTGATGATGAAACAAAACCACGTTTGGTTGGGCATGATGACGCTACTAACACTGCTTCAAAAATTTTCATCAAGCCTGGCACTTAATGTCACAATGGAACCTAGACTTCTTTTCCAGCTTGATGAAGTGTTTTTCTTTTTCACCTAATCATTTCATCAAAAGCTAATTCCACAAAAATGATGAGTCTGACAGTACTCACATCTTTACTGCCAATGAAATGCACTCGCTGCATCCAGGCTAGGTTTGGCCTATCTACTGCATACTGGTCCAAAATAAGTCATACATGTAGATGAATATGGATAAAAGTCCCAAGTATATATTTTTTCACTATGGCTGCTGGTGAAAGCAAACTAGTAAAGAACAAATATGCAGGACGTGAAGTACCAGAGGACAGAATGTTTCTCTGATATACACATTTTTTCCATAACTTATTTTCACCAAGTATACAGGCATTAGTTCTCATTCGAAGAGCAGCAGCACTTTGAAACTGACATATTAAAGGTAACATTTTAATTTCATATCAAAATTTTCCTAAGTCCACAGTATCATTCCGTAACAAATCTCATGACACCCAATACAAAAGCAGATTTATTAGCGATGTTGTTTTGTAGAAGAAAGTTGAATAAACACCAAACCGGTGCCAAATCTGAGGGTGACTATGTGATTTGTCATCCAAACCAGGACACTATCAGTGAACGGAGACACTATTAAAAACTACACCCAGACAATAAGCACAGCTAAAGTGTCTTGAGCAAACTAAAACTTAATGTCACCCTTCCGAAGAGCTGTACTGAGAAGAAAAACAGCATGCTATCAAAACATGAGGGTAATGTGATTTAGAAACACTACAGATTAAACAAACAAACAAACAAACAACAACAAAAAACATTATTTACCCTTCTTTTCCTAGATCATTAGGTAATTAATATAACGTATCTGGACAAAATAAACGGCCTGGGCAAATTCTTACCTATTCAGTAAGAGCCAGTTCCTCCAGAAACTGAATCACTGCACGCACACACACACACAATTTCTTAAAAAGTTAAAAAAAAAAAAAAAAAAAATTGCTACTAAATTAAGAATTTCAAAAATTTAAATTTCACATTTCACATATTGAAAATAGTAAGGTATACAATCATCAAAAGCAATTAAAATGTCTTGTCATTAAAGTTGTTTTAAAAGGCGAAATAATTAAGAATGTAATTTCCAATCTTACCCTATACAAGGAAATGATTTGTAATGTAAGATTTAACCAAATAAATAAAACATAACAGTAGAAAATAGCAAATATCTATATAAACTACTGGGGACTGAAAAAGCCTGAGTCTGACACTAAAGACTCCAGAAAAGAATCCAGAAAACCACAACAAAACACAGTTTGACTGTTTAGTTGATTATTTATGTACAATAATTATAAGCAAAATTAAAAGACAAAACCTTCCTTCACTTAAACACATTATTTACTGAGTACTAACTATGTGGCAGGTACGCACATTTGCCAAAACACGTCCATTATATTTATCCTAATGATATGTACACATTTTTCACATTTTCATAGAAAAAACCATTAATTTAAAAAGTATATATGGGCTTTTATGGTCATAGACAGATATAATACTTTTAAGTAAAATAAATCAGGTCACAAAAACATTGTTTCAAAATACATATCAACAAATAAATAACACCTCTAAATGGAGATGATGATTTTAAAAAAATACCAGTATTGTCTAATTTTTTCTACATTAAACATGAAAGGTTTTTATAATTAAGAAAAAAAATTTACTTTGTAAAACATCATTTGCTTTAACTACTTGTGACTTCTTTTAAAGTTGTGACCCCTTTTTAAGTCTTAACTTAAGTTTAGACTTCTTAAATGTTTAAAAGCTTAAACATTTTAAAGCACTTGCTGCTGTAACTGCTTGGTCATGTTACACATCTTCAAGTGTCCTTATACTTCCATGTACTCACCTGTTTACTATTCGATAATCTCATAATTTAAATGAACACAAGTTACTAGTCAGAAATTAATCTTATTAGTTACAAAGGTGAAAATAAAACTCTCTTTACATCAGACTCCTAAAAATATTTTCTACACAAAGTGATTAGTCCTCTATACTTAGAAGGTATTTGAATTGGCCAATACTTTGTTAAAAAACTTATGAAGATCTTTTTAAAACATTCCCAACTATCAACCATAATTTCTATTTACTGTTTTCTAAGTATCAAATAAGTCACAAAATGAATCATTTCAATTATGATGATAATCACAGTTTTTATTTTTTTAGACCCACAGGCTGTGATATCATCCTGGCCCTATGACAACTTGTGGCTTAAAAAAAATTAAGGGCCGGCCTGGTGGCTCAGGTGGTTAGAGCTCCATGCTCCTAACTCCAAAGGCTGCCGATTAGATTCCCACATGGACCAGTGGGCTCTCAACCACAAGGTTGCCAATTCAATTCCTTGAGTCCCGCAAGGGATGGTGGGCAGCGCCCCCTGTAACTAAGATTGAACACGGCACCTTGAGCTGAGCTGCCCCTGAGCTCCTGGATGGCTCAGTTGGTTGGAGCGCCCTCTCAACTGCAAGGTTGCAGGTTCGACTCCCGCAAGGGATGGTGGGCTGTGCCCCCTGCAACTAGAAAACGGCAACTGGACCTGCGCCCTCCACAACTAAGATTGAAAGGACAACAACTTGACTTGGAAAAAAGGCCTGGAAGTACACACTGTACCCCAATAAAGTCCTGTTCCCCTTCCCCAATAAAAATCTTAAAAAAAAAAAAACTAAGAATTACACGTCTTTAAAAGCAAAGGGTTTAACAATTATGTACGATTTAAAATATAAATTAACTTGGTTTAAAATAAAAAGAGCAACAGTATAATTTCTTTAAATGGTGATCTTTCATAACTGAAGGAGTAGATGGAAAAACAAGCTAGGATAGAATAGGATGGCTCATGAAACAGCCTAATAATTTGTCGTTAATACGGCTGAAAAAAAATTTCTAATCGAAGTTCCTTGTTAAAGGATTCTGAAAAAGAAAATCAACTGAAGTAGCATAATGATGTATACACAAGCAACATACTACTAATTCTGTCAACAGAGAACCGAACCCTCTAGAAGAAAATTTGTAATATACAACACAACTACAAGGTGTTCAAATATTCCTTAACTAAATTGACTGCAATCCAATCAAGACTTAATTTTAAAAGGCTCATTAACAGCATCTAGTGCTAAAATGGACTCTCCCTTTTCCCTGAAACTCATGTCTCATTTCATTAGATATGGACAATTAACTCATCTTGCTATTAGATCTATGGCAGAGTAATTAGCTTAAGTTTTACAGGTTACTTAAAGTGTTACTTTACTAATGAAAACAAAGATTTATTTTCATTGGATCTATCTTTTTATCCCTCAAAGACTGTCTCAAATTTTAATAAATAGTAGTAGAATCTTTGTTTCAAGTCCTTCCAAGGTTTAACAACGTGGCCAAAGCAGTGATCACGCCCCAAGAGCGTACGGAAACAGTATGCAATCTGAAATGAACACTGCATTGCTATTGTACTGCTTTATACTCTTCTTAAAACAAGGCTAAGTCACTTGAGCCCACAATGAACATGTAACCAGAAAGAGAACAAAAGTCAATAGTCTAAAATGAATTTTATGTTAAAACACATACAACAAAAATGAGGGGTGAGAAGTAGGAACAGCAGTGCAGAGAGGGGCCACTAGAGCTAGAGGACAGGTCTGAGCCAGCAGACCCTGCCACAAGCTGGCACTGAAACCAGTGCTGCTGAAGTATTCCTGCAAGTACAGAAATCGAGAGCACTGAAGAAACTTGACAGTATTCCCAATGGATAATTGTATCAGTTGACATAAAAAGTTTTAAATAGGATTAAATTTAAATCTTTCAAAAAAACCATTCCTCTGATAATTTCATTAGATTTTACAAAAGGGATTGGTTTACAACAGATTATTTTTTTTTTGTAATGGTCTTTAATTGCAGATCATTTGAAAAGTGCTAATTTAAACTGTTTTAAAAAAGCAATCAATCACTTTTGAGGTTGACTCAATGCCATGTCCCATTACATTAAAAAAAAAAGTCTAAAGTTACTTGGAAATTAGTTTACAGCTAGAGTACGATGCCTTTAGGACATAAGCACTGTCAAAGGCTCTAATGTTAAGAGAATATATTTGTTTTGAATTTAAAGTAGAATTAAGCTTAAAGGATTTAAGTTTCAAAGATACAGATTCTATCTCAACACAAGGAAGAACTTTCTAAACAAAGCTGTCTAAAACTTGGTCATTTGTGGCCTTCAGTCTCTTCCCTCTTCCTCTAATCCCTCTACTACTACAAAGTTCTCTTTTTAAAACAATTAATATATAATTTCTTATCTTAAAACATAAGAGTCCCAATACACTGCTTTCAAAATTAAAAAGAAAAAATCTTTTAACATAGTGGTCAAGGCCCTGTATCCTCAGACCCAGCCCTGTCTTGAGATACCTACACCTCTTCTCCCCACACCTCGTAACTTCCACTGCAATACAACAGGCCAAGCATCAGCATGATGACATACAATAGTTGATCCTATTTCTGATGTCTAGAAGACCATCCCAATCATCTGCTTGTAAATTCCTGCTCCATCCAATCCTCTCTAGCTTTCCTGGAAACTCTCAATATGCAAAAGATCTCATTACTTCCTGAGTTTCCCACAGCACAAGGTACATCACCTGTTGTAGCAGTCACCATACCGGATATTAGTTTACTGTCAACACATCAGTCTCCTAGGGGTGAAAGCTCCCTGAAGTCAAAAAAAAAAAAAAAAATCACAGACACTCACAATATACGGAGCGTACCAAAAAAATGTACACACATTTTAAGGAAAAAAACATTAAAATTGTAATAATATATACCGGTAACAAAAGATGAATACAAGTCACATGTGACTTCTGCAATTACGAGAGGTGCTCAAAGTGGTTGCCGTAAGTGTCCAGATACTTCTGATTACGGCAGACTACTGCTTGAGCAACATTGACCAAAGTGACCAGTTACATAATTTCTTGGGCAACCCAGCCATTTGCTGCCTGAGAAAGTTTTTAATTAACTAATAGGAAGTAATGGAAACTGAGGAACAGCCATTTGCAGTATAGGAATTAACATATCACAGGATTAAATGTCACAAGGGTGGTGCGACTCCATGGCCTTAATAACTTCCTTCCAAACGAGATTATACGATACTACAATTTTCATAAGCACTGTTCTAAATCAACTGCTCTGTTCTCATTACTACTACTATTCAATCAGACTCAGTAAAGTATGCAATTTGTAAGATTAACACTTTAAGAGAGAATCTGTACAGGTTCCTGCTCTCCAATGCATTGAGTCAAAGGTACCAATGACAGGGGGAGGCGGGGATATAAGGCAGGGATATAAAGTAGACAGGAAAAAAAAGAAAACATTTCTCACAAGGTACAGCCTTTCTCAACTAAGGAGTCCACAAGAGCATGAAGTCTTAATGCCTGGCCCAAGGCATAAATTACACATAATTAACTTCTCTCCTACATCTATAGTGGTATACTCATTATGAACCACTCTCAGTAAAAGTTTAAATCTGCTGGCGAATCTGTTAAGAAACTGGTATTCTCATATATTGCTCACAGTAAAACAAGAACCCCTAGAAAGAGGAATTCAGCTCTAGCTATCAAAACTACATATTGCAATACAACTTCTAGAATTCTAACCAAAAACTATCAAGTACATGCAAAGATGTTTATAAAAGCTACTACTCAATGCAACACTCTGCCAAGGCTAGAATCAATCCAAATGTCCATCAATAGGGGAACGCTGGAAAAATTTGTTGCATATTCACACAATGAAATATGGTGGTTATTAAAATAAATAGATTGTCTCTATACTCTCATTAAGTGATCTCAACAGTATGCTAAGTAAAAAAAAAATATATATAAAACAAAATGTAGAAAGGTGTACAGTATATAATGATCTATGAAATGAGTGAGAAATTGCACACATATAAAACACACAACTGTTATACTTCCATAATTTTTTATGTCAAAAAAAGATATGTAAGAATAAACCAAAAACTACATAAAAATGTTTAAACAAATGGCAAGGAGAGAAATAAAGAAACCAGGGATAAAAGCTAGGCTTCTCTGAAAATTTCCTATTTTGTACATTTGATTTTGGAACCATGTAAACATTTTATTATATAAGTAACAGGAAATAATTTAAGTAATTCTTAAAACCAGAAAACCAAGTACAACAAATGAGTTTGACTGTAGATCCATCCATATGATGGCATTAACTGTTATACACCGACAAACTATAGTTTTAAAAGATAGTAATTAGTATCTCAAGTGAAATATACCCTAAAAACAAGAACTGCACAAAAATTGTTTTCACTGACGATGTTGTTGGTTGTAGTGTTTGCATTGTTATTCTGAGATGTTTCATAAATTTTAGAATAAAGTAAATGAATCATTATTTTGTGTCATTAGGAATCAGGATTTTCAGTAGGAAAGAAAGAAAATACAGATACAAGACCAATTAAATAAAACACTAGTCTTGATTTTGAATGAGAATGAACTTGTAAAAATTTATCTATATGAGAGAATACCTCCTACACAGCTGTGTTGAAAAGGTCTACAAATAATGAACACCACTACAGCCCAGAATGCAGTCCCGAAATACTACTTTTCACTAATAGTAACCAGGGTTTCCTAAAGAAATAACTGATTCCAAGTCTGGGGAAGAAATCTTACAAGATGAGCCTGGACTGTCATATTACACCAGAAAGCAGAGTTACTAGCCAACTACTGGGATGGTGTCAAAAGGACGAATAAGTGAACTTGAAGAGGCTCCCACAGGCCAAACAACACAATCATTAGTTAAAAACACTAACTGCAAAGAACTGAAACACATCAAAACTGTTTAAATGCATTCATAATGATACTCAAAAGAAAACAACACTCATTTTTCACCTCTGGAGGATTCCCACGAACCAATTTACTACTGTTTTAAAACTAGTGAATAAAGAACTGGGCCTTTATTCAGCTTCTGCCACAAAAGTAAATCTAGCTAATACTAATGAAGAAAACAGGATATAGCTATTTTGCCACTCCTACTGAAATAGAGCTTGAAAACCAATCAACAATGATTGCTCAAATCAAAGAGAGGAAGAACCTAGATTTTACGTGCTGCCACAACAACGCTACTTGTGAAATATTCTTTCAAAAGGAAGAAAGAAAACGAGGAAAAGAGGGCAGGAAATTCTGAATGTGATTAAACCTTTCTTGCTACCAATTTACAAGAAATCCAAGGAACAGAGTGCTAACCACCACCACAAAAATGCAATCAGCAAAATGCACAGGAATTCTTCAGGACAAATAACAGCTCCTTTACAAATAGCCTGCAAGGAGCGATGGGGCTGAGAAGGATGGCAGAGCTCATCAACCAAAGGCAGTGTACATACAGCCTCGTTTGGTGCCATTCAAACAAGCTGTTTTAGGAGCACACTTATTACACAAAAGAGAAACTATGAACACTGACTAGATATCTGATGACATGAAGAAATTTTTTTGGTGATAAAAAATAAACACAATAGCAAAGACCCTTTCTAGTTTAGCAACACCTAATACAATATTCACAGATGAATCTGCTCCCCAAATCATCCGGAGGGCAGAAGGGGGGGTGAGGACACACATGGAAGGGGGACAGGCAGTGCTGACACTGGGTGATGAGTAAATATTGTTTAAAATTTACCAGGATGAAAGTTGCTTTTTGTTTTGTTTTTGAAAAATGAACTACACCTATGTAAAAGGTTGTCAGGAAGCTAAGTATTCAACAAGAGCAATAAAATAGGCTCTTTGGAAGCATGCTTGTACTTGATGTTATGTCACCAGACATCATAGCCACTTTAATATGTCCACCAGAAATTTGTACTAATTTAATCTTTCCAAGTGTTGAAACAACAGCAACATCTTTCATTAAAATAAAAGTCTAAGCCACCCCCAAATGAAGCAAATTGATTTTTGCACACTGCTATCTACATTGCCTTGGAAAGTCCTGTAAGTGTGCTTTCCTATCACAGCACAAAGGACATTATAAAGCTCAATTATGTGGTGAATTAACACAGGACAGGAGACAGAGTTGCAGGAGAAAATGCTAATTATAAAGCATCATGTATAATATCCACTTTCTGTAACACATGTGAACATGCATATAACTGCATAAAAGAACAATCTACAAGAATACATACCAAAATTGTCAACAATAGGATCTAGAGTGACAGAATCAGGTACCTTTAAATTTTTTTCCAGATCTGTACTTTTCAACTTTTCCAAAAAACATCACTAATTAAAATATATATATTAACCTTAACAAAATTAAAATATATATATATATTTTAACTAATTAAAATATATATATTAACCTTAAAAAAATAAAGCTCTAAGAGACTAATTAAAATATATATATATTAACCTTAAAAAAATAAAGCTCTAAGAGACAGTTAAGAAAAGTGCATAATGTACATGAACAGTAGCATGTAAAAAGTTATAAAATTCTGCCTATGTTTACAATTATACAATATGCCTCGCTAATGTTTCCTAAATCATATTCCACAAAACACTATAGTTTCTTAAGAAGATATAGGGACATCTCTGAAAGAGACTATAGTCAAATATATTTGGAAAACAAATGCAAAGTTAAAAACGGAATTAAAACTTTATTAAAAAAATCTGTACAGTTGAATTTTTTTTTTTTTTTAAGATATTTTAAACAGGACTTTATTGGGGAACAGTGTGTATTTCCAGGACTTTTTTCCAAGTAAAGTTGTTGTCCTTTCAATCTTGGTTGTGGAGGATGCCGTTCAGCTCTTCAAGTTGTTGTCCTTTCAGTGTTAGTTGTGGAGGGCGCAGCTCAGCTCCAGGTCCAGTTGCCATTGTTAGTTGCAGGGGGTGCAGCCCACCATCCCTTGCAGGAGTCGAACCGGCAACCTTGTGGTTGAGAGGACACGCTCCAACCAACTGAGCCATCCGTGAGCTCAGGGGCAGCTCAGCTCAAGGTGCCGTGTTCAATCTTAGTTGCAGGGGGCAGAGCCCACCATCCCTTGCGGGACTCAAGGAATTGAACTGGCAACCTTGTGGTTGAGAGCCCACTGGCCCACGTGGGAATTGAACCGGCAGCCTTCGGAGTTAGGAGCATGGAGCTCCAACCGCCTGAGCCACCGGGCTGGCCCCTGTATTGCTGAATTTGAATGTCTAATGAGATATGTTATATTTACCACAGTCATTATTTAGAAATGAGGGACTGCATAAGTTACTTCATTCACCTCCTTCAGCCTCCATTCCTTCTAGAAGAGTAAAATGATCCCGAGGCTGTTCAGTCTTAGTAAGTCTGTGCATGCAGTGTGAGGGAGTTGGTCCCATCTGGCCATTGTTCCTAGCCATCCTGGAACAGCCAATGATCCCGAGTGGGCATCCCTTCATTTCCAGCAAAGAGCTTTAACTAGAAACTGCTGAGTCTCACTGGAAATTTCCAGAAGACACCACATTTGGCTGACCTGGCTTTCATCAACTACACATTTCACCCATCAACATTTCTGGCCATGGGGTGGGAGTGGGGAGCAGAAACACAAACATTAGTCCCCACCTGTTTATGACAAGGGATTGGATAAGACAAATCTCCAAAGAGCGTCCCTACAAAGACCATTCATATAGATTCCCAACAGTGGACTTCATTTACCACTTTAATAATAACCGTCACTCCACAATAATTGATCAAGTATCTGATTATGCACAAAACACTTCTGTTTTAATGACTTACATGTTTTCATCTGCTATCCTGGCAACTAGCTGGCTGCCACCTCTATTTTTTGAAGGTGGACCGTATGAGACATTTTTCCCACAGCCCTGCATGTGGCTTCGGCAGCTCTCTGCTACCTCCACTGAAAAACTACGAAAAAATTGATCACTTTTCCCAAAGTTAATTCTCTAGCATCTCTAATCTGCTCAAGTATATAGTTTTCTATCAGAAAACAAGGGATTAAATGATTCCTAAAGGAAGGACCTGTGAAAATCAAAAGAATTATACACAGAAAAATTGAAAAATATACTATCACTGAGGGGAAAAAGACAAAAAGCTTAGAGAAATTTTACAAAATATACTCATACTGATGTCACAGTAAAGTTTAGAATACTCAATATTCAATTTCTCCTAATATTTTTGGAGTTGGTATTACTCTTATAAATGGTTTATAATTAGAAGACGGCACAACACAGGATAGAATACGTGATTTAGGCTCAAATTTTGACTGCTTTTTGACATCTGACTTTTGGCAAAATACTCAACCTTGCCTGGGCCTCAGTTTCCTCTTCCAAAATGGGAATAATAAAACTCAGATTAAGTGTATGTATTAGGTTGGTGCAAAAGGAATTGCGGTTTTGCAATTATTTTCAACCTTTTAAACCGCAACTACTTTTGCCCCAACCTAATACTTAGACTAATGCAGGATACAAAGTACACTCTACGAATCAAAACAGCTATCCACAAAAAGCTGCGTTCCACCTGCAGACGCCGTTACCACAGACTGAACACGAGAGACAGGAGTAGTCGGCCTGCTAGGGATCAGCACTGCCACACGATGCCTGGGACAGACAAGCTTTCCCAGCTCTGACCAGTCTCTCAGGAAGTCTGACGACAGTTCCTGCTCTTAGGTTCCATGAGGTTACTCAGCACTATTTCACTGGGCATTTATATTCAAAAATCAACTCCGATGGGCCCATCAATAATGCTGATGTAACATCAATCCAAGAGAAGGAAAACTAAAGTGGCATATTCACTCCCTTGCTTCACACCAGCACCAGCAGCTTAGAGTGATATAGTGCTGCTCATCTTCCCACAAGAATTAAAAGCACACAGGGTTTATAGTTTTCTCTATTTACAAATCTGTTATGGGGGGTCCGAGAGGAAGGACATCTATGCCTGTCATTTATTACCTAAACAACACATTTATTCCTTTCCCCAGTATGTTTTCCAGGTCCTACTCTATGCCGGGTACTCATCATCCGTGAAGGAAATACTCCATAGAACTGACATGGCTTGCCCTCACTGCGTTTACCTGTCTCGTGAAGAATACAGATCAGCAAACAGCATTTCCATCGTAATATTTTAGGGCAATCAGTAAATTAAGATTTATTTTCTAGCTTCCTCCACTTTTACATAAATCAACAACTCTGCAGAAAAGCTTAAAGCCAAATGACAAGGTGTTTCTCCTTTGAAACACCTGAAATACACCTCAATCAGCCTTATTACTCCCATCAATCCTTCTTTTTGTCTCCATTTGTCTGTTATGGTCTTTCTCAAACTAACAGCCAACTAACAAAAGGTAGTACTTTCCATTTTGTCCTCACTTTTATTAACATTGTTAAGAGCTCAGTGAATAAACTACAGCATAAATCAAGGTGATTTGGTTAATTTCTTGGGTGCAACAGACTTAAGGTTACAGAAGACACTTCTGGTGTTATAAATCTATAAATTCTTCACAGAATCCATATATCATTAATATCAAACATAAGGCGGCCATTCAAATTAACTTTGATATGCCCAAAGCATGTACATCTGTAGCTTTTAATAAAACTAAAAATGTAATCTGTAGCCAAATTTTTGGTGTCTTATTTCAATATTGTTGCTTACATGTATATGTATAATCTGTAAGCTTTTTTAAATTTCAGTAGACAGCAGTACAAATTGAAAATAAAATATGTGAACAGCTTCTACTTATGGTTAAGAACAAAGCAGACAAGACAGAATATGAACACACCATCCACTGGAGAAACAAAACAACTATCAAATAGTCTTAAGATAAAACTTAACAATCATTAACATTAATTGATCATTTCCTATGTGCCAAAACTGTTTAAGTGCTTTATGACTAATTCAATTCTCACTACCACCCTAAGGGATAAGTGACATTACTAGTCCCATTTTATATACCACAAAGGGATTAAGTAATTTGTCCAAGGTCACAAAGCTGCTAAGTGACAGAACCAAGACGGAAACCTAAGCAACCTGGTCACAGAGCTCACTCTCCTAACCATTCTGTCCTCCTGCCACAGACAGCAGGAGATGTTGTTCAGGTTACAAATTTAACCCCAATTGGACAGAGGATTCATGATTTCTCCCTTCGCACGTCTACGCTCTCCCCCTCGCAGTGAGAGTGCATGACGGGAGGAAACGGAGGCCATGACTACAGAATTAGCAAAAGCTAAGGAAAGAGAGAAACATGTTCTGTTCACTGACTGATAAGAATAACTTGTTTAATTAATGGACACACTAGTCTTTTGGTGAAGATTAGTCTTCAGTAGTCTTCATCTCATTGTCCTGAGGCTATTAAATTAGCTCTACTTACTGTACATGCAAACATGGAAACTAAAACGAAAACTGTGTGGCAATCAATACAAGATTGCCACCCAGTTGATTCAGAATCTAAAAGTTAATTTTTAAAATCTTAATTAAAACTGTTTTAAATACAACATCTAAATATACTCAAGGGGAACTCACATGCTTGCCTCAAAGAACCTTTAAACTCAGGTGACAAGAAAAATTTATAGTAAGATTAAAAGATAATATCAATGAGGACTTTCTATCCCAACTTCTTAGCTACTACATCATTGTTTATCTGTAGGGAGAGAAAATGATGGAGATCCAGTCATCTTACAGGAGACTTTAATGAAACGAGGTGGGGAGCTCAAGAAGCAGCATAACAGAATGAAGTCAGGATACCTTTTAGGTCTGGTGTTCATTCCATGAGCTCCACAAAGCAACTCAATCAATGCACACGTGCCAACATAAGCTGACCACAGGTCTATCATTTGATAGTCCTTTCATGGCAATGTGTTATAAAAAAAGAAATCCTTCCTAACAATAAATTTAATCCTTGGCAATCAGAATCTAGATTATTTTTTAATTCAAACATTTTTTTATACAAACAGAAATTCAAAAGTATTCTGCCTCATAGTATCACAGGATTAAAAAAAAAGTGAAATAAAACCTACCTAAAAACAATATTTAAAGTGGTTACATCTTTATTAATTAAACTGGAAAAACAAGAACTAGCAGGAGAAAAAAAACAAAAAAACAGAAACAATACACTTTAAAGTAAAATGTCGACAAAACTTATGATCAATATAAAATGGTGAAATCCAAAATGAGTTTCATATGGCTAGTTAATAAGCCTTTTTTTTTCTGTTTATTAACTCTCCCAATGATCTGACATACATTCAAGTTATTCACTTGACTGTTCTCACTTAAATCTTATCAAAAGAAATATTTTAGATTTTTCAAAATTTTAGTTATACAACATTATAGTCTACTCCCAAATAGGCAGCCTCTCAAGTGTAAATACCAAAGTAAGTTAACATGACGGACTGAGTGATACTTTAGTTGGCTAAATGAAAAATGATAATTAACAAGGCAAAAAAAAATCTTTTAAGACGTTCAAAAGTTTCTAACATGAAATAATGCATGCCTAGGGCTTTATATACAAAAGATCAGTATATCTTATTAGAGTGCAAAAGTTTAAGTAAATTATTCACATAAAGACTTGTCTGCATCTTTAAGGACTTACCTTCTTTTTATCCCTCATTGAGCCTTTGCCTCGGACCATTATTTTACATCCTGTTTCTGCTTCAAGCTGTTTAGCTGTTAGTCCTCTAGGTCCAAGGATTCTCCCAACAAAATTAAACTGGAAAAAAAAAGTCACCATACATTATTCACTTGCTTGAATTAATAGCTGAAATTATTTTTAAATATCTACTTTCTCAAATTAAATATTTTTAAACACTAAGTTGAAATAAAATCAAGAGTCCTTATGAATTTCTTGCCAAATTTTCAAGGGGATAATTACAATAGCTTATTGTTTAGCATGAAATTTCTACACACACACACACAAATAAATTATGAATTTAGGAACACTGCAATCCACCTAAAAGAGGTACTATACTGAATCGTCCATCAACATGTAATCTAAACCAGAGCATATTAAAGAGTTTGACAAAATCTTGGATGCCAGCCAACAAAGCAAATCTCTTCTACAAAACTCTCTGTAATGACAGTGTTCAGGGAACTGTTCATTATGTTAAATAGTAATTGCTTATTTTAACTGAAATCCTTGGGAAAAATTCCTGTTATTTATCTAACAAGTAAAGTTGTATTTTCTCCAAAGCAACTGTTCAGAGAGATTGTATTTCTAGGTTGGCTTTCAGAATCTGATGGTCAAATTTGAGTTCCACCCTACCCTAAATGTTCAAGTCTTGAAAGTATATACGTTTTCATCACATTCCTTGCAAAATTTTATATCTGTACCCTTAATTTCCTTTCTTTTTCCATGTCTACCTTTAACTTATACTACTATTTTTCCAAGGACGCTTAACTCTTTTCATGAATAAGACAGTAGTACAAACAACTGTATAAATAAAGAACTACCATCCCACAACAAAAACTTCTAGTATTCATATAGTTTATTTTTTAGAGAGAAAAAATGGCCAATGTGAAGAAAAGATTAACACTGAACATTCAAAAGTAAATGTTCTCCTCATTCACGTCATCTGCATAAAAGACAAAAATGAGTGTTTACCCTCACCTCCACAAAAATGTGTGGGTGATTTATTTGTCCAATCAAATAGGTAATGATTCTCATGCTTACGGCTTCCTATTTTTTCTGGCATTTGATCCACTGTTACGTCATTGCACAAAAGTAATATGCTAGAATTCACTGCTGTCAGGCTTAAGAAGCGAGAGCACTTCTTCAGTGGCTGTTCCTTTCCTCCTGAAGCTGCTCACCAGGATTGTCAGCCCTTACAAAAGTGATCGTAAATGAAAGATGTATAGTTCACGTGTACAGCTGGGAAAAAGCCCTTTTCCACCAGGAGACCTTGATATAACTTTTTCCATCCCAAGTTAAGACTCATTAACTTTGATCCTGTAAGCATTTGCTCTAGCTCTATAAGATCCCAAATCCTGAAATTTGCCTGAACCATGTCTTTATATTCAAAAATAAAATATTTTTTAATATTAAGTTGAAATAAAATCAAGAGTCTTTATGAATTTCTTAACAAGTTTTCGGGGGGGAGGGGGGGGGTTCCTTTCCTAGTTCCTCAGCATATAGTACTTGACCTCTTTACCCAACCTAAACCAGATGTCATCCATTTTGACAAAGCACTTGCTTCCAACCTAGAATCCCTTTGCTACACCTCCAATCTGAATAAACTCAAGTTCTAAACTATGGTTAAGTATTTAAACTCTGAAAGCACATAGATCCCAACTGGTATCCAAGTCTTAACACTAAATAATGGTTAGGGGTTGAAAAGTCACATCAAATAAGCCTCAATTATATAATGGAGGGAACACCGACCATCTGGTAGAGCTGCAGGGAGGGCTGCACTGCAAGTGTGTATAGCACAATATGTATCAAAGGTCCGACACGAGGTCTGGCACAAAGTGGACAATTACTAGCCTACCAAACCCGCCTCAAATCCACTTTCGGAAGCCTCAGGCCCTCATTCAACAACTGAGCTTAGAATGTCTATGGAAGAGGGGGTAATCAGAAGCATATTTGCCTAACAGAACTCCAAAGAAACTTGACACTCAGACACTGAGTGCTGCAGAAAACTGGAAAGAAAAGGTGGAAATGATATACAGAACAACTGACCCATCCCTGCCAAAAAAACACCAACAGCGAGGCATCTAACTTGTAGTTAACAGGCTCGAATTTCCATCTCTAGAAAAACTGAAATGCCCCAGAGAAATCACTTTCAGGTTCCAGCATTTGGCTCCCTTCTCAAAGACTGATGCTTCAGGCGATCACCTCAAACTGAAGCCTGCAGTGGGCAAGCCCAGTTTGTGAACAGAAGCTTGAAAAGACTCCAACATGGAAAAGACAATACAAAAGACATAAAACAAAGAAAAAGGACACATGATTGCTCCTTCAGGGAAAAGACCTCTGCTAAAAGAAGATAATATCCAAACATAACTACTTTAGTAAATAGTGCTGAACTATTTTCTAAAATGCTTGCACACTTTATATTCCCAAAAGAAGAGAAAAGAATTTGTTTTGGTCCACTTCTTCTCCAGCAGCACTCACTGACAATGTTCTTTATTTTAGCCATTCTGGAGCATTTGCTAAATGTTTAAATTAGCATTCTCCTGATTACTAAAAAAAGGTCATCATTTTTTCAAGCTACTGGCCATTCAGATTCACGTTTTCTGAAGCACATTTGAAGTTTCCTATTTTTCTATTGCATTGTTTACTTTTTTTAAAAATCAATTTCTACTTCATGGTTACATGTGTAGCAAATACCGTCCTGTGGCTTGCCTTCTTGCCCTTTTTTAATGGTGGTATATGACTAAATTTAATATGATTGAATTGAATGAAATTACACTGAGTTTTCATGTAGCAAGTTATCGGTCTTCTCTTCATGGGTAGTGTTTTCCGTGTCCTCTTTAAAGGAAGTCTTTCCCCACCTCAGGATCATCAAGGCATCCTTCTATATTGACTTTAAGAACTTTTACCATTATGCCTTTCTCATTTATGCCCACAGTATACCAGGAATTGGTGTCTGTGAGGAGACATTTTTTTTAAGTGTCACATGGATACCCAATTGCCCTAGCACATTTCACTGAAAAGTCTATCCTTTTTCAACTTCTCTACACTACCACCTTGTCAAAAACATCTTTATATATAGCTGAGTCTGTTTCTGAGCTCTTTTGTTAGTTTTAACGTATTTGTTTATCCTTGCTTTAATATCACACTATTACTTATTGTAACTTTATAATAAACCTTGATATGCAGTAAGCAAGTTATTCCACCTTGCTCTTCTTCAAGAGCGCCTCAGCCATTCAAAGCCTTTCATATTCACAGATAGACTTTACCGTGTTTCCCCGAAAATAAGACCTAGCCGGACAATCAGCTGTAATGCGTCTTTTGGAGCAAAAATTAATAGAAGACCGGGTCTTATACTATATTCTATAAGACCCGGTCTTATATTATAATAAAATAAGACCGGGTCTCATGTAAGACCCGGTCTTATAGTAAAATAAGATTGCGCCTTAATTTTTGCTCCAAAAGACGCATTAGAGCTGATTGTCTGGCTAGGTCTTATTTTTGGGGAAACACGCTACAAACACTTGGTCAATTTCTAAAAATAACAACTTGCAATAATTTTAATTGGGATAGTCCCATAGAGTCTTTAAAACCAAGAACAGGGTGTAACTTCCTCATTTGGTGAGGTCTTCTTTGATTTCTCTCAAAAATATAAAGCTTTTTTGATATAAGTCTTTACTCATTTTTGTTAGATTTATTCCTAGACATTTTGGGGTTTACTCTGGCTATTGTCATACCATATTTTTATTTCATTTTTGTTCCTTACATATGACCACATAATTAGTTTTTATATATATCAAACCTTGCACCCAGCAACCTTGTTTCTTCATTCTAAAGTCTCATACTTTTTCAACAGGTTCTTTTGGATTCTTTAGGTAAACAATCACACCACTTGCAAACTAGGACTGTTACATTATTCTTTCCCTTTCAACCATTTTTTTTTCTTGCCAACCTTACCACACTGGCCAGCACACCTCGAGTTCAAAGTCAAACAAGTTCTAGTTCAAAGTCAAAACTTGTTCCAGATTTCAAGAATAGTTTTCAACAGTTCACCATAAAGTCTGAACTAATCTGTACACTTCTTGTAGATATACTTCACCATATTAAGAAAATCCTCTTCTATTCCCTTGCTGAGGTTTTTTAAAACTACCAGTGAATGTTTAAATTTATCAAATTTCTTCATCTTTTGAGACAACCACAGTATCTCTCCTTTATTCTATTAATATGCTAGATTACAACCAACTACCAAATGATGAACCAACCTTTCATTCCCAAAACAAATTCAACTTGAATATGATGCATATCCTTTTTATAAATTGCTAGATTCAGTTTGCTAGCATTTTGGCGATTTTTTTTTTTTTTTTAATTCACAAATGGAATTGGCCCGTAATTTCCTTTTCTCATACTTCCCGGGTTTTGGCATCAAGATTATTCTGGCTTCAAACCATGTTGGGGTGTATTTCCTCTTTTTCCACTCGCCAGATGGGCTTGTAGAAAACTGGTATTATTTCTTCCTTAAACATTGAATAGAAATCAGTAGTGAGGCCACCTGGGTCTAGAGTTTTCCTCTGTGTAAGGTTTTTAATTATGGATTCAGTTCTTCGATTCAAATTTCTTGTTCTTCTCTATGTCAATTTTGGTAACCTGTGCTTATCTAGAAATACGCACAATTGTTTACATTTTCAAATTCGTTGATATAAATCCTATGTATAATTTTTTAATACCTATAGGATCTGTAGCGATGTCCCCTCTTTCATTCCTGATTGGTTATCTAGGTTTTCCTTTTTTCTTGATCAGTTTTACACTCTTTACAAAGAATTTATTTTTGTTTTGTTGATTGGGGTATACAGATTTTAAAATTGGCCACAATTACCCACTCACCTCTAAAAGTATCTATTCCGTCTGCAGTGTACATCTGCAGCTCCGCTCACCTCTGGAATCTGAGCTAGCTTTGACTTGCTTTCCAACACAATGCAGTGGAAAGAATGGTATGTGCTCTAAAAGCTGAAGTCTCAGTCGCATGTACATCTACTCTCTTAGAGCCCTATTATTCCCATGTACACAAGCTCAGACTAATCTACTGGAGAATGAAAAGCAAGTGATGTAGCCACCAGCAATGTCCCAGCCCACAGCCAGGCAACTCATAAAACCAGAGCTGCTTAGCCCACCTACAGCCGACTGCAGAGGCAGACCAGAAAAACTGTTTTGTTGAACACAGCCTAAATGACCAGCCTGCAGAACAGAAGAAGGAGCTAAATAAATGGTGGTTGTTTTAATCTAAGGTGTTGGGTAGTTAATTATAATGCAGCAATAGTCACCTGATATATTGATTCTCTTAATTCTGTTTTGTTTTTAATTGATTTCTACTCTAGCTTTATTACTTCCTTCGACTATTGGGTTTAATCTATTACATTTCCCCACTTTATGAAATGGATGCTTAGCTTATTGCACCCTTTCTTCTTTTCTAATATACAGAATTTTAAAGCTTTAAGTATTTCTCTAAGTTGGCTTTATATATATACATCCCAAAGTTTTGATATGTAGTATTTCCATTATCACTCAGGTCAAATGATATCAATTGGATATTTAAATTTGTTTTTCTCATTTCAAACATGAGTTTTCTAATTATCTTCGTTACACTGTAATCAGATAACGTACTATGTATAATATCAATCCTGTAACATTTGTTCAGACTTGTTTTTCGGTATACATGGTCAAGTTTTCTAAATATTTTATGTGTGCAAAAAGAATGAAAATTCCTCTGTGATTAACTTTTGTTCATTTCACCTTTAAGTTCTATTTTTGTATTATGTTTAAAGGCTGGCTGTGTTATTTGGTATATATTGATTTAAAATTTATCCTTTTGCCGTTATATCTCTAGTAATATCTTTTGTCATTAAGACTGTTAATATTAATAGAGACAGTTTGTTTGTTTGCTTTTTCATAGTATCTCTTTCTTGATCCTATTACTTTCAACCTTTTGCTATTTTAATTGAGGGTGTTTTAAATGGCAGCTAGGTAAGTTTTGTTTCTTCATCTAATCTTGCAATCTTTGAATTTTAAAAGGAACACTTAATCCATGTGCATTATATGGTTTAGATCTACCTTCTAAGTACTTTCTACATGCCTTATGTATTTTACGTCCCCATTTATTTTTCTTCTTGCCTTCTATTAGCTTTAAAGTTACACGCTTATTTACCCTAAAGATTACAATATGCATCACTGAATTATCAAACACTAAATGCTAATTTGTACTTTCACCCCTTCCCCATAAAACGCAAGGATCCTCCCCAGATTACTTAACACCTTATCCCAATCCAGTTTATATGTCATTAGTTATTTTTCAAATTTTATGTTTTTTTAACTCAATAGGCCATTATTATTCTATAGAGATAATGTATATTTATATATTCCTACACATTTACCATTTTCATTATTCTTAATTCCTTTCTGTATCTTCAACTTTCCAACTAGGATCATTTTTCTTACTTCTGTCTGAAAATCACCCTTTAGTACTTCATTTAGTGTAAGTCATCTGGTGATAAAGTGTGTCAGTTTTTCCTTATCTGAAAATTTCTTATTTTTGATGGATTTGGAATTCTAGTTTGGCACTCACTTTCTTTCAGCACCTTAATGATTTTTTTTTACCATATTTACATTGCAACTTCTTGAGAAATGAGCATGAGTCTTACTGTTGCTACTTTAAAGGTAATCTTTTGCTACTTTTAACACGATCACGAGAATCTTCACGAGGGATTTAAACCCTGCCTTAGGCAACGTGTTAACAGATTCATAGATACAGAGAACAAACTGATGGTTGCCAGATGGGAAGGGTGTGGGGGGTCTGGGTGAAAAAGGTGAAAGGATCAAGAAGTACAAATTGGTAGTTACAAAATAGTCATGGACATGTAGACTACAATATAGGGAATGTAGTTAATAATATTGTAGTAACTATGTATAGTGCCAGGTGGGTACTAGACTAATTGAGCGGATCACTGTAAATTATATAAATGTCTAACCACTATGCTGTACACCTGAAACTAATATTAAAAATATTTAATGTCAACTGTAAGTGAAAATAAGTAAAAAAAATTAAAAAGGGGGAGGATTTCCTCTTTAACATTACTTTTAAGCAGTTTTACTATGTGCCTAGGTATGGTTTTTGTTTTATGGTTCAGAGTTTCATAAGTCTGCAACTTTATTTCTTTGGTTTCAAAGTTGTCAACCACCCTCTCCTCAAACACTGCTTCTGCCCCATTCTACACTGGACTTTCTCATTGCGTTCCTTTCATTTTTCATACTCCTTCCTAGTTTTTCCATCCTTATGCCTCTCAATACTGAGTATTTTCTTTTGACCTATCTTCCAGTTCACTAATTCTCTCTTCCAATGGTTATCTTCTGTTAAGCCTGTTTATTCCAGTTAAGGACTTATTCAGTTTGATTTCTCTTCTATAATTCCCATTGCTAGGCCATGTTTCTCCAACTTGTCTTTTGTGTCACACACAGTAAGCACAGCTCATATAAAGCTTGGGGCTGATAGTTCTAATATCGACAGTCCCTATGGATGTGTTGTATTGTTTTGTTTCATTTTGTTAATGTCATCTTGCCTTCATGTGTGTTTGGTTATTTTCTACTGTGTACCAGACACTACTTACTAAATAGCTTACAGAAATAATATAAGGCCTAAAATCATATTATCTTCCTATCAGCTTTTGCCAGGCACCTACTGCTACTAGCAACCCAAGATCACCTCAATACAATTTCACTTACTGAGAATTAGACAATTTGATGCTGACAGGCGGTGTCTGTGAGGGCCTGGGAAATTCTGGTTTACTCTTACTCCTAGAATGCACACTCATCAGCAACCCTCCCCAAAGTAAAGACTAAAGATGGGAAGGTGTCCACATACAGGTTACAGACTCCAACTCTGACCCCAAAGTTCAGCCTCTCAGCTGTCCTGTCCAGATTCAGCTAAAATACCCAGAGGAAAAGGAGTGTGCAAAAGCCAGGCTTATATCCTTGATTATCTGTTCTCCTCAGGATCCAAACTAGTAATTCTTCAAATGTTGTTGGGTCTCTGATGCATTCAAGCAGATGTTTTTTCATATTGTGTCCTATTTTACTAGAATTGCTCAGATGGTCTGAATGACCCTGTGAGTCCTTAAACAGAGAAATTCCCACGGCATTTTTAAAGAGGTTGCCTTTTAATCTAAATAGATCTAGAACTGACAGAACTTCAGGTAGTATGGAGTAAAAATGTGTTAGAATGAGGGTCTGAGGAAGAGAGAAAAGACACGTATCACAGACAGCGTAGCAACAGGCCTGGCCCGATGTTCACTTACAGCAAGCTCCCCCTACTTTCCTGCAGCTTCCTAGCTTTACCTTTTATATACTCACAGATGCCACAGGACTTCACTCCCCTCCCTCCCCTCAAAATAACGTAAACAGAGACGAGAATCTTACATCCCATCCCATAATCATTTTGTTTAGTTTGGGTCTTTTTCAGTAGAATAGAAAATAGCCTTCCATTTTCAAATGTAACTCAATAAAACATTTGTTCAAAATTTGCTATTTGGTAAAGAGTGAAATATGCTTAGATGCTAGAGATTTAAAAAGGAGGAGGAGAAGTAGCAAAGGAGAAATTCTCTCTGCTCTGAAGAAATCTGTGAAAAATCCCTTTACTCTATTCATTAACCTTGACTGTTTCTTCAAATAACTAGCCCTGCCAGCTATTCCTCAGTAATAGGTGTGCTCTATACAGATCTTTGCCAAAGCAACTCACATACTGGATATACATTATATGTCTCAGATATGGCAAAGAATGTCTGGAAAAAAGCACTATAAATACAGGTACTTCAGCACTTCAATAACTAAGTGTTTTTGACTTAGGTTCTCTGTCACACTGGTTGGCCTACACTTCATGACATATGGACACTTAGAAGACCCTTATTGGTACATCCTATTCTTTTCACATATTAAAGGTTCTTCTGCTGGAACCACGGCATTAAGATTACACAGAAAAAGACTTTGCCACAGCTAAATAATCCTCCCAATTATTATTTATTAATAATAAATGTTTTTAAATTAGTCAAAACCAACATATTAAATCTGTAACACAAAATTTTCCTAACCTTAAAAATGAACCAAATCTTTATTACCCAAGAACCAACAAACAACAGCTCAAGTGTGTTAACGTGCTTACCACTGGGATTCCAGCACAATTGAAACTGTCAAGGTCATCCTTCTCAAAATGTTGTAAGTAGAGAATGAAAAAAAAAATTAATCATAGCAGCTGCTTTGTCTACTGCAACCAATTTCCAAGTTAATATCATTTGCCTTGCATTAAAATTCATTCTGTGTTGATTTATCATGCTAGTTCTGCAGCTTCATTCAATTAAAACAATGTCACAACACATTCAAAGAAAATCATTTCAAACAGCCTGAGCTAACTGCAGCTATAAAGGCCAAAACAAGGGAAAGAAAGGAGAAAAAAGATATTCATTAACTCCACTGTTTAAGTATAGACCTTCTCTATGGCTCACCAATTCTATGTCTGCCAAGTGGCATGCTATTTTCTAAAGAAGAGGTTAACAACAATTACGTCTAATGCTAGTCGTTGCTGCTCACTTCATCGTAAACAGAAATGATAGATTTCTACCAATGACAATATATGAAGAATTAGGGCAAATGTTTCCATTAACCTTTTAAGAAATCTACAATTAAAGATAAAACCTCCTATGACAATATCAAAACAGGTAACTAATAAAAAATGGATTAGCAAAAGCATTTCAATGAAATGCTAGTAAGAAATGTTCAAGAATAATTTCCACTTACAATTTTGGAAGAACAATTTTTAAAAACATGGACTTCTTTGGTTGTTTTTTGCACAAGAGACTGTTTATCTGTTTTTAAATATTGTATCTAGTATTTCTAAGGTAATTTTAATCACATACCTTACAAACCTTACATTGTATCACGTACCGTATTTCCCCAAAAATAAGACCTAGGCGGACCATCAGCTCTAATGCATCTTTTGGAACAAAAATTAATAGAAGACCCGGATTATACTGTATTAAAATAAGACAGGGTCTTGAATTAATTTTTGCTCCAGAAAATGCATTAGAGCTGATGATCCAGCTAGGTCTTATTTTCAGGGAAACACAGTAAGACACATAATAGGTATTAAACAGACACACACGTATATTTGTTGACGAAGCCTTTTACTTAGCAGATGATAAAAAATAAACCACCTCAAGTGTAGTCAACACTGGTGAGCCTATCTGACACAGTTGTGTTTAAGATGAGAGAAGAGTTGTGACTATTTAGCAGGTCCTCGGAACATTTCATTCAATGTTGTTTCTTTGTAACGATTAGATGCCCTAGGAACTGAACGTTGTTTATATGAATTATCCTATGGTAAAAACTGGTTTCATCATACCTCGTTTTGCTTGAAGTCGCAGAACCTATCAAAGACTTTAAGTGAGGATTTATTGTACAAATGTTTTTAAATTTAAAATGCTAAAATGAATACATCAAAACAGCTTGTGCTTTTTGGGGAGACAAATATTTTATCCCTTTTCTACCTTCATATTAATTCTAGATAAGTTGCCAAATGTGTCTCCTTATGCTAAATAATATTATATGAATCATTTTGCAAGACTTTTTATCTTTACTCATCTATTAGTGGCACAAGACTATGTAAGAAGCAGCACTTACACCAGCGGCTTTAAGGTGGAAGGGAGGAGGGAATAGTAACCAGTAATAACCAAAACATGAAATCTGCGGTATATGAATTTGGATAGCCTAAATTATGATAAATCATCTTTTGAGAATAGGCAGAATTGGGAAAGTCTGAAACCATTCCAAACAAAGGCAGTTGTATAAGACAGACGACTAGCCTTCTGGAAGTGCTTAGGGAAAAAACAGCCAATTAAAGTTCAAGTATGAGGCAATGAAAGCCAACAAGGGGTTTATGACACAGCTAGATGACAATGTATTTGATAGTTTAAGGTCCATACTCTTATACACAAGGCCCTTCAAAAGATCCCCAACTACTTTTCAGACTCTTACTTTTGCTATCGCCCTTCTGTTCAGCCAGCCATTCACTGTTCTCTAGAAATGGCAGGTCCGTTTAGTTTTCTCCCTGTCCTTCCTTTCCACCAAGCATGGCAATCTTCCTCATCACACAACACTGAGCTCAAACATTCTGTGATTTCCATGTGTATTCTTTGATTCCTAGACAGCTGTTCTCTCCAAAGTGACCATCTCAGGGCACTTTGCATACAACCTCCTTGAGCCCCAACACATGTGTGCAAGGATCCGCATGTCTCTTTTGCAGGTCACTCCTTGAAGTCAGGAACCAGCACAAAATTTGTGGGTAGAGTTGTTCATAGTATTCCTCAATTTTCCTTTTAATGTCCATGGGATTTATAGTGATGTCCCCTCTTTCATTTCTGATATTAGTAATTTGTGTTCTCTCTCTCTCTCTCTGTCTCTCTGTCTGTCTCTCTTGTTAGCCTGGCTAGAGGATTATCGTTTTGTTTTGGTCTTTTCAAAGAACCAGCTTTTGATTTCATAGATTGTTTCTGTTGATTTACTGTTTTCAGTTCATTGATTTCTACTCTAATTTTTATTATTTATTTTCTACTTATTTTGTTGTTTTTAAAATCCCCAGTGTCTCATAATATACAGCACATTGAACAAACTAATATTTATTCAGATTGTTGAATAATACACTAGAAAGTGGCCAGAAAAATCATTTAGCGATTTTTCATTCTCACAGTAAAAAATTCAATCACTGAGTAAGTTATATGCAGCGCAAGAACTCTGTATACATTTCACAAGTTTCTCCAATGGTAAGCCGGACTGACTGAACTCAGGATAAATTCCAAATGACAGTCAATAATGTCATAAAAACAGAACAACTATTATTTCCACTTTCCATTTCAAGACAGAAGTATCATAAGTACAAGGACTATGCCGTGTGACATTTTTTCAGGTGTTGAGTAGATGGAAATATGTTTTATTAGTATTAGTGTAGGCCCGTTACTGCATAATTGGATTGTGGCTGTAATAGCACCGGGAGAGCAAGGATTATGTCTTATTTCCGTGCCAATTGCTCATCACAGGGCCACACACAACATTCCGGAAGAGTGACACCAACGTTTTACTGGTTTATACTCAGACCTCTCCTTTAGCCTTCATGTTTCTTTTCAAATTTGGGGTTTTTTAAATTTCGTTTTAATGTGTCCTTAAAATTGCAAATTTATACTTCTTTTATACAGCCTTAGAAATAAAAAGGCAAGAAACTAATCAAAACTATCATTGTTCTGTAACTCCAAACAATGCAACATGGACACATTTTTAAGCAATTCCTTACCAAATAAGAAAGAAAAAATCATCATCCCAATGTGAAACAGAGATGGCCAAGTTCATGCTGGGCAGGCTGCTTACCGATACTTGTTTTTGGACTTGGGGAAAAGCAGTTTTCTATGGTAGTCACAACTAGATTTCAGGAAGTCCCTAACTTATATATAAACTATTTTGTTCTAAAGGGTTGGGTTTATGGTTTTCCCAATGAAATAATTACCTAAATTTAGTTCCAAGGTTAGCCATTTAGAAGTCCGATTTCAATATCCCTAGGGTGAAGTTAAGGCAGGTTCTATCTATCCAAAACTACGGCAGTTGTCAGCTCAAACAAATTCTAACCAAAAGAAGGCATACCACCTTCTGTTAAGCGAGTACTAAGATGGGTGGACGACCTTGGCGGTATAACCTTCAACTGCTCCACAGCCCACTTCATTTGCCAGTTTTGGAGGGCGGAAGGTGAGGATTCAGAAGATTCCATTACTGACTGTTGCACTCAGTTCGAGGAGACACTGCTCTCTGATGACAGGCCAACAGCTGATTAGCTCCTCCCTGCTTCCTCTAATACCTAACAGAAACATCTCAATGCTTCCAGAATACGAACAGCACCGAGAAGCAGGTGTCTCTCCAATTTCTGCATTATATTGCTTTGGTATTTCAGAAAGAATCTTAGAGATATGCACGTTAGATACCCGTGACTGGGTATCTAACTGATTTATAAGTCCTTTGTAACAGTAATTTCAACAGAGCAGATTCTAACCAACTTTTTGGATGAGAGAAATCATAGGCAAAACTTTCTACCTCAACTAAGCATGGAAAGTATTTGCTTACAAGCAATAATTCTTCCCTAAAATTAACTCCATCTTTTAATTTATTCTTTTGAACATTAGTTCTTTTTAAATATTAAAATACATTTCTTACAAAAGAAAGCATTCTCATTTTAAGATTCTGAGAAGGCTTATTATTTTAAAAATTGTTAAACTTAAGGGAAAAAAAAAAACACCTGAGTTAAATGTATTGTTTTCAGACCCTCTTGAATACCTTTTTGGAATAATTTTTATTAATAGCCTAAGAAATTTAGTATATCTCAGAGCATAAAGAGCCAATTAAATATTTTGGGACAGAGCAGGCCCTCAATATACTTTTGCAAAGTGAAATAAAAAGTAAACTTCAAAACTAAAAACAAAAAAAAAAGTGATAAAATTGACCTTCACTAAATCTGTTTAAAGTTCCAAGTCAACAATCACAGTTTCTCTACCTAAAACATAAAGACATGCTCCATATTATCAAATCGTACTACTAAATTGAAAACTTCAACAGGCTAATATGTAATCTGAAAAACTTCACAACTCCACTCAAAATCATATACTAACCTTCTTAAAATCAAGAATCTAAGTGTAATACTTTCCTGTATAAACTATCAAAGAGAGATGTGTAGATCTTACTTTTAAAATACTATATTTGCACTCATGATTAAGATGACATGAAGGCAAAAATCAAGGTTTAACCTAAATATTGAAAAAGGAGACTGCAGGTCATTCAATTTTGACTCACTATCCATTTGCTTTTCAGAAGAACAAAGGTGAAAGTAGTTTATGTGAAAACTCCAGAAGATTCTCAATTCCTTCACCAGAATACCAAAGCCACAATAAAGAAACAATAACTGCATTGGAAACATAACTGCATTGACCCCTCTCTTCTCATAACCCCTCCAAAACAAATGCCAGCTCAACAGCCAATTTACAGGTGACAATCTTGAGAAACAGAAGAAAACCACCATTAACCTTATACTAAGTGAGAAACTATGACTAGTCAAATTTTATCTGCAAACCCAGGGAAATTGAAAGGGAACTTAAAAAGTCATGCTCCATCATTAACAACGGTTATAACTGAGACTATAGAGAGTACTTCACATTATAAATCTGTATCATTAACGACAGTTGCCAGGCTGGGATCCTACAAGCTTGAAAAAATACTTGAAGAGGCATTTATCCATCTTACAAATCTTTGGTGATGTGTCATCATGATATGCCAGATATAAGACACACTTTTTCAAGGCTATCATCATTCAAAATTAAGACCCATTATACAAACATCAGAAAATCAGTTATCTTCATATAAAAATCTCTTGGAAAAAGTCTCACTACAATTTCATAATATCACACCCCAAGCAAACAGTTTAGCAGTCTAATCCGTTCTTGTATTATATACAGAACAACTAATATCCCTAACAGCTAGATCTGCCAATATTTAGTACTTATCTACCACTCTAGTAGATCCTATAAAACATTTTCTCATAATTCAAAATTGATAATTAGGCAAATGTAATGACAGAATTATTACTGATTTGTTGAAACATAACATCTTTTATTCATATCAATCAGAGATAAATCCATCCATATACTGTTTATAAGATCTCTGTGGATTCAAACAAGTCCTTAATAACTTAATGTGCCAAATTACCAGTTTGATGGCCTATGTATAACTTTTATCTTCATTCGTGTATCATTTTATAAATGTATAATAAATAGTATTGAATGATTTAATGCAGTATCTTTTATCTTTCATGTAAGACTGTGGACTCCCTCAAGGATAGGATACTTTTCTTATTCACAATCACAAGAACCATACATACTTAGTGCTCTACCAGACGTCATACATTTGTTTTCTTTATCCCTTCAAACAATTCTGAGATAGACCTTATAATTTCAGACAAGGAAACAGATTCTAAAAAAGTAATGTACTCCAAGCCAGTGGGATAGTCTCAATTATTATTCAGCAAATATTTATTCAGTGTCCTCCTCACTGCGGACAGTGGCTTGACAATACAAGATTTCTCAACCTCAGCACTACGGACATTTGGGCGGGATTCTTGTGGGAGGGGCCACCCTGTGCATTGTAGGGTGTTTAGCAGCTTCCCTGGCCTCTACCCATTAGATGCCACTAGTAACCCCTCCAAAGTTTTGCCAACAAAAAATACATCCAGATCGTGTCAAATGTCCTTGAGGGGCATAAACTTCTCCAGTTGACAATCACTGGGCTAACGGAGTGTTTGGTAGTGAATGGGACACGTGCAGAGGCCTTACACATGCGGAAGCAGTCTGGCCTGGAGCTGGCACTCCAGCGACCTGCCAGGAGAGGGAATGTTCCAAGGAGCTGCTGCCCCTTTGGGCTCCGCCAGCCCCGCAGGAATCCAAATAGAGACCTAAACCCCCTGCAGTCGGCCCGGATCAACGCGATCACCCTCAGCTCAGCCCATCAGCAGAACCAGAGCCGCCACACAGTACATACTGAAGCACAGAAATCAATGTGCATTGGTTGAAGACACTGAGTGTTACAGTAGCCTACTATGGAGCATTATCGTGGCACCTGCTGACAAATGCCACCAGTAAGGGGGTAAGCCAGGATTCAAAACCTAGGCATGTCTGGCTCAAGCACTCATCAGCTCCACTACGTTGAGTTTTCTCAACTGAATTCATATCCCCACCCCCAGGAAGTGCTTGGTACACAGCAGAGATGCAATACAAGTCTGCTTTATCCATAAATATAAATATTGACAAACATGAATTTTGTAAAACTTTTCGGTACATTTTCAATAGGCTACTGAGAGTAACATCTCATTCCCACACCGAGGCACTGATTCTAAACCACTCTGAAGCTGGTGCACTACTACCGCATTTCTGAGACACTGAGTCTAAGACTTTCTTCTGTCATCTCAGAGCTATACACAAGCCCAAAACAATAACTCCAAATTAACACTTCTATAAATAAGTTGCTATGTGCAAATGCAAAAGACAGCAAGTTTTTTTTAAAAAGTTTAGCAATAATTGAAAGAGTGAGGCTTTCATTCAGAGATGCACAACCAATATTTACTGTGCATTTCTAACATTTACCAGATACTATTCTAGGCAGTGGGAATATGAAAACAGACAAAATGCCCACCCTCAGGGAGCTCACCTTCTGGTAATACTTATACAAGGTGTTTTTCAAGTGCTTTACATATATTAACTCATTTATAATTCACTTATAACTCGTCATAACCCAGCGAAAGAGTCATCCTATTACTATCTCCATTAGAGATGAGGTAACTGAGGACCAGAGATGACAGGTAATTTGCCCAAAGTCACACACACACAATAGCAGAGCCAGCCAGGGGTCAGCATCGGAATCGACACTTGTCACCACTACATTACACGGCCCCTTTGAAACGTAAATAATAAAAGCTTTAATCATAACTTGAATAATAAAATTTTTAAGTCAAGTGGGATGAGCTCACTCACAAAGTCAAGCTTACACACAAATGTGGGGTAGAAGGTGGGAAAGAAGCATTTGTAATGACCTCTAAGATACATAAACTGAAGAAAATAAAAAATAATTTATTTCATTTTGGCCAATATTTAATTCATAATTCTGAAACAAATCTTTTCCCATACATCCAAAATCTGACAGACTCCCCTGTTTTATTTAATACTATTTAATTTTTTAAAAGCTGAGATAAAGCTCCTAATATACACCAGTAAACAGTACTACTCACTTGGTATGAATTAACCTCCAAGAAGAAAAACTCAAAAAATCTGTGCAGATCTCAATTTTACCAAACTTAAATTATTTTAACAAATTTAAAATCAAGGTATGAAAAAAACTATCTGGAGGACCAAAATAGTTTTATGTCAATTTTTATCCTCTTATGAATTATAACTAAATTTGTCATTTAAATAGCTTTGTTATTTTTGGGTGCCAAGAGTGCAGAACTCATATGCCCACCTGCCTGGTTGACACGCCTACACTGGATGTCTGACTTCAAACTCAACACCTCTACATCAGAACTGCTGAACCCCCAACTCTCTAATCTAGCCTTCCCTCAGTCTTCAGGATTCTGTCTTTTAGGATTCCATTACTCCAACTGACCAAAACCTTTGAGCTACTCCTGACTTTCCCTCACACCCTATTAGCGACTCAGCAAATCCCATGTAGGAGCCAAGCATTTCTAAGTCCTCTTGTTCAAGCTCCTCCCGTGTTCCCCAGCTGGCCTCCTTGCTGCCACCACTGCCCGACAGCCTTCCTCCACACAGCGGGCAGAATGAATCTATTAAAACCCTACTGAGCTCACGTCACTCCTTGGCTCACAACATCTGAACATCTCCCCATCTCCTTCACAGCAATATCTGCAATCCCTCTGGGGGCCCACAGCCCCTACATGATATGGCCCCTCTGCTCGCTCTCTAATCTCACGTCTACCACCCTTCCCGAGCATGCTCAGGCCAAAGTCACTGCAATGGCCGTTCACTCTGCCTGCAATGTCCTTCCCCCAGAGGACGTTCATGCCCTCCTTCCCATCACTCCGTTCATGTCTCTTCATTCCCTTCATTTGTAAGAGATTTCTTGACTATAAACATAGTCACTATTTTTGTGCTAATCCCACTTTATTTTTTTCCATAGCACTGGCGGCACCTAAAGTAAATATTCTTTTGCTTATTGTCTGTCTCTGCCACTGCAATGCCTGCTCCACAAAAGCAGAGATGTTTAGTTCACAGTCTGCCTGGCTTATTCTAATGATATAAAATGAACAGTGATCTTGCACTCGCGCTGCATCAGAACATCTATGGGCCTGGCAGGCAGAGCGCTGGGCCGAGCCCCTGGAAGTGGCTGATTCAGCTAGTGGGGGGTGGGGGGCGCTGGAACCTTCAGTTCCCAGTAGGTGTGGGAACTGGAGGTGCTGGGACCACATTTTAAGAACCACAGACCTAGACAATTGTATTCTTTTTTAAAAGAAGACTGAGGACCAGGAAGATGAAGGTTACATTCTCTAACAAGGTCTTATCTTAAGTATTCTATGTTCATGACTCGTGCTGCAACTTTATCCTCTATAGTTCACAAAAGCAGATGAGAAGGCTGACACCCTTTAGGAGATGTGGAAACACCAAACAACAGTGGACTCCATTAGGACAGCTGCGCATCTCTAGGAATCGTCCTGATACCCAGGGAAGGCCCTCAGTGGTCACACCCAGGTTATATGCTAGCTAAAATCAGGTCCCTTACACATGGCAGATTGGTCCAAAACACAGTCTCTCTCCTAAGACTCTGAAGTTTGACGACAGGGTCTGGGAGACGCTGATGCCAGATTACGTTAAGAGCAGGGATCTCAACAGAAGGTCCAAACCACTACTGAGGTTCTCATGGCTGCCCTCAGGCCGGTCTTTAATCCCTGTACTACACCCAATTATCTTCCAACAAATTCTTTCTTTGCTCATGTTACCAAGAACTGTTTGTATATTTGCAACCAAAAACAACTTATAAAAACAGTAAATGTATTCAATTTATAGAAAATTGTACTGGAAATGCACCTTGTGAAATATCAAAGCTTTTCCCCATTACTCCAATTTAAGACATTGATTTCCCTTCTCCAGATTAGTATACTGTTCACACAATCACTGAATCTTAGAGCACACAGCACCTTTTTCTGACCTTACAGTACCGACTCTTTCTTGTATTTGCTTTCAGAAAAGTCCTCTGAAACCTAGCGAAAAGCCAGCAATTTGCCTTTATTTATTAATATGCAGTGGACGCCTAGTACGTCCAATACTATGCACACCTGCAATATAGCAATTAATAACAAAAACAGGTTCTTGTTTTAAGTAGCTTATATTTTGTTGGGAAGAGAAAGAAAAATAAACAAATAAATAAGAAAAATATCAGATAACAAATGCTACTGCTGAGAGATAAAGAGCCTTACATGAAACAACGAGTAACCAGATTGCTTTTAGATCACATGGTCAGGGAAAGCCTCTCTGAAGTACCCGAAGCTGAAACTTTAATGACAAGCAGAAGTCAGCCCGTAGGGATCAGTGGACAGCTAACACGAAGGTCCGCAGGCTGGGAGCAGACCTGACTTGTTCTAAGAGTCCATGTGACTACACAGTGTATTGAGGAAGAGGGGAATCATTTACGGTGAGCTCCGAGAGACAGAAAGGACCGTATCATGTAAGGCTTTGCAATAAAAGGCAAAGAGTTTGGAGCTATTTATAAATTAACTGGCATAGGACAAGGAGGCTATTCGCAACAAAATGCTAATACAGGCTAGTTGAGCAAGAGAGTAAGATGAACAAAACATAAATGACAAACAGTGGTTATCACAGAAATTTTAGAGCTAAAGGCATCTTAACTGCCACATCGGCCAACCATTCATGTGACTGAAAGATGAGAGGGCCCGGCAATGGCTTCTTTGAGGTCAGGCCCAAGGTGAGCTAAGAGTGGTCCTTGGTGTTCTCCAACATTCAGCCCAAAGCTCTTTATGTAACTGTCGCCTCGGTTTGGAATCTAATACTAAGTCTTTACCATGTGCATTTCAAAAAGTGACATAGCAGCATTCAAATGGAAACATATTTAGACAATTTTTGAAGATATCCATGCCAAATTATTCACATCTCTAGCCCTCACATGAATTTTTTTAAAAAAACAGCTGACAACGCTTAAGTATTCACTACCAGATATATCTCTTCCCAAAGTACGTAAAGCAGAGAAAATATTGAATAAAACAATAGTATATACTTACGTCTGGGTACTCTTTTACAGGCACATAAAGTTTCTCTTGTAACTGAACAATAGGTCCCACAGCGTCAGGCAGCTCTGCGCTCCTTTTCTCTGTACTGCCATTTAACGTGTCATTGTACATGTCTTTCCGTACTCTGCTAATTTCTGTTAAAAGTAAAAATTGTAAATGTGTTAGACGAAGACAGTCTTGCTAGTCCAGGAAAACAAAAAAGAGGGTAGGGGAGGATTTCATTCATAAAGTGTTAAAACTCAAAGAAGTAAAGAACTGTTGACCTATTCTATCATTCTCTGAATTAATTCTATGTTTAACAGGACTATAGCTGCAATTAATTTCTATCAGAAATCAAATTTATATACCAAATATTATAATTTATTATAACTAACCTCAGAGCCCAAGCTCTTATCCACTATGATACAGATCTGTCATTTTATCTAATTTCTCCACGCCTAAATGAGGCCAGTCATTCCAATGACAGCTTCAGTAAGTAAGTATCACAACTAACACCAAAGGCTGTCTTCTACTTCAGAACTAACAGGGATGCCCGACAAACGCACAGATGTTCAGTTCAGCAGAAGTCTGAGTTTGATACTCAAATACAGTGGATAAAGCTTTAGGACTAAAGAGGTGTCTTAAAGAGAGTATAGGGAGGGCGAAGGACTGAATGAACCTTAGGAAAAGCAGCATTTAAGGGGTGAGGAAAACAAGATTCAAACCAAGAAGAAATGGCAATAGATAGGAGAGGAAGGGAAGAGGTATCAAAGCAGCTAAGAAATGACAGATTCAAGGACAGGGAGATCAACGGTGTCAAACACCACAAAGGTACAGGAAAGAGCAAAAGAAGGGTATCTTGGAATTGACCGCTAAGCCATTGGTGATGGTAAATGGAAATTACACTACATTAAGTTAATGAATAAAATATAAGAAAGAAAGATGAGATACCTAGTCAATGACCTTTAAAAAAAACTATTATGACATCCCAGGTATAAACATACTTCTCAAAAAAAAAAAAAAAGTACAAGAAATCTATTTTAATGAATCAAGTTCTGTACCAAGAAATTGATTAATTCTTTCAAGAATTCTTTAAGCTTCTACAATGTGCTAGATGATACCCTCCTGCCCGCTGGAACACACTAATAAGGGCTATCATTATTAAATTAGCTGATGTCTCTGTAACCATCTCTCCATGCTGTAGATTATGTCCTCCTTGCGGAAAAAGTTTGTGCCCATTAGTATTTAAAAACATAATGCCTTTCATTTTTAAAATGTATTTGTATGCCTTCCAATCATGGAATTTCAATCTATTGCTTTTAAAGAACTATCAAATGTGAATGCACACTTGAATTTTCTTAACTAGTTATTTAAATCACTTTCAGTTAAATAAAACCCAATGCGACAAAAAGGCATCATTAAAGGTGTTCTTACACAGTTACAAAGTCTTAATCAGTGAAAATACTATCCTCTCATACATTTTCTGCTTCAATGATGGCAATATTCATTTTATAACATTTTCTCTCTTAAATAACAATTTGTTTGTCAAAGATAACCAAATGTTTATTTCTGAATAGTAAATAATTTTTTTTTAAAATCAAAAGAACATACCTTGGGGATTTAACTACATTACAAAAACAAGACCTCATTCTTTAAGCTTTTTAAACTTCTAGTTTCATAATGAAATCTTTTCTAAAGATGTCCAGTATCAAATTAATGTTTATCTTAAATTAGCATAAGATAGCAATTCTCAAATCAAGTTTTCAGCAACCAAGTAATAATTTAAACATAAAAGATTGTTTACATAATTTATGTAATTACAGCAAGTAATTAACCAAAGGGAATTAGAAAATGTTAATATAATTAAATACACATTTATCCTTTAGTCCCGGTCTCTATATAAAAGCACTTTCAATATTATTACATTTAAATCTCCTCTTCAGAAACTGCCCAATTCTTGTTATGAAGTTAATAAACACTGAAACAGCAACCTGATAATAACATAGAACGAAACTATAGATAAAATTTGCTTATAAATATAGATGCAAACATCCTAAATGAAGAGGTTCCACCAGCATATTAAAAGAATAATGCACCAAAACAAAGTGGAATTTATACTACGAATGCAAAACTAGTTCAATATTTTAAAATCTATCAGTAACCATAGGAATAGTCTTTGAAGGGAAAAATAATGATTTTTCTAGGTAAAGAATTTTATCAAACTTAAAAAAAAAAAAGACCTAGAAAATCAATTATAAATAAGAAAATTCAGACGACTAGATTAAAAAAATAAAAAACATAAATACACAAAAAACCAACACGCTTCACATATCCAACTAGATGATATAATGGAAGAAAAGATACATTTACAACTTAAGTTGTATTTCTATAAACATTGGTGTGATTCTGATTAACAACTGAAAGTTCCATGACAATCTGTTCCTCTGTCTCCCCAGCTCCTAAAGTCATCCCTGGAACACAGTGGGTCCTCAATTACTACTTGGTGGACTGGGTAGATGGGGTGGGGGGTGAATGAAGGGAGGAATGAGCCAGGGTCCAGGGCATTCAAGTTAAACAAGTCATAACTGCAGCTCTCAACATGGTCCAATATAGAAGGTATATATACAAATAGATACCTAAGGAAAGTAAGGGTATAGACACAGTGGTAGCACAAAAGCAGGAGTCATCAACTCCACTACAGGTATTTGGTCAAGAAAGAAGTCAAGAGGAAAGAAACTGCTGTTTTCTAATGACAGGGAGTATATAAAGCAAAGTACAAATCATACAATTATAAATCCCACTTTTCTTAAGATAAAAAAGTCTTTCTACCATGTTTCTTTCAGTCTTTAAGAAATACCACTCAATTTACTATTAGAACACAAATTATATACAAGACAGTACATATGGGAACAAGAAATGGCTAAGACAGTTCTAATTCTCAAGGCATTTACAATCTAATTCACTGCGGAGTCTAACCAGCGGAGTACGACCCTGTATCACCAGCAACTTTCTAGCCAGGAAATTGTTAGCACTTCTTGGCATGTTATTTACAACACTCAAGTTAGAACAAGTTTTGGTTCCAGTTCTAACAGTAACTGCTCGTGTGATTTTAGACAAGTTTCTTACTTAACCTTTCTGTGCCTGCACCTCATATAATTAGAGGTTGCTTACTGAGTGTCTCAACTGAATCCACTGGTTTCCAACCTCAGTATGCAAGGACTCCATTTATTCTTTTCCTCCATGTTTTAAAAAGTTCTGTCTCCAAAGCTTTTCATTCTGTTCAGTCCTGGCAATCAGAGCTTTTGTTAATGTTGATATCAAGTTGCTATAATCACAGCCCAAACACTACAGAAGCATGTCATCATGGGTATGGGTGATACCCTAGTTCCTTTGTAGCTGGTAGGTTCACAGGTGTTCATTTATGTCACCCCACCATGCTTCATAACTATAGTATGTTTCATGTAATTATTTTGCTGTATCAAACATTACATGAGAATGCTCAAATGTTCCCTCATCTCCACATTACTTTCATCAACCTACAGTAGTGGTTCAGAGAACCAACAGTTCAGAACCATTTATTTAATCACCTAGTAGGGTAATTCCCACTACAACACTCCAAAAATATCCAAGATCAAGACAATTTGTTTTAAACATCTTGAAGTTCTTAAATATCACAAATTTATTTCACTGAACCAAAATCTTTCCTAAAATTTCCCCCACTTCCCTTACTCAACATTCCACAGTTCACAAAAATAGGTCAAATGCCCCTTTCATATGACAGCCCTACAAATACTTGAAAAGTTCTGTAATATCTAAGCGTCCTCCTCTTTAAACTATATAATGACATGGTTTTGTACCCTCCCACTCATCTAGACACACCCCAGTAGTCTATGTCCTTTCAAATGGAACACCTGCTCCGCACACATCCTTCCAACATGCTGGGGCAGCAGACTGCCTAGGGCTGTGTACCCCCAGTCCTAACACTGTACCTCCCACAGTACTCCTATGTGTAGGAGCACCTTTACTCCTTCGGGAAGTGCATCGTACTGCTGCCATCAGGGTGGTACTAAGCCTCAGCCACAACTGCTTCTTCACACACTGGTAGACAGCTCAAAATTTTTTCATGGTTGTTTTCTACTGGACATATTCCTTCAGACTTCTGTTCATCTATCAGTTGACACTCTTTAGATTTGACTATTGTATGAGTCAAGGATCCAACCGCAATTTCACACAGCACACACGTGTCTAGCCTGGATAATAAAATACTAGCACACCTTATCAACTGTGTAATGAAATCTCAAGCTACACTAGGACCTGAGCCTCCCACTGGAGCTATCAGTTTAAACAGGAAATAATCTGTTTTGGAACCCTACAGGTTGTGCCATCAAATTTAGAATACAAATTTTTTAGTTCGGGGAAGTACTCACTTTTCCAATATTCAGGCTTCCCCAATTTTCTATGTTTTCTTGAACTCATTATTCAGTTATTACATTTTTTCAAATTTCAATATCCTGAAAACTATTTTTGCTTAGGCCTAAAAGTTTCTTTCAGTTACACTACTATTTCCTCGTATTTCTCTGCTTAAATTATCTTGATTTGTTTTTCCTTTTCCAAACTACAGCTCAATTACCAGTTAGTAAATTCTGGTCCTAAGAGAAGAGGAAAAAATAGTCACTGTACAGTTCAGTTCTGTTTTATGTGACCTGTTAATATTAATTACATCATCTGCCTTAAGCCTTTTCCCTTCCCTTTAATTCACCAAACTATGAATTTATGTAACAGGTTTATTTTAGATCATTCTTACATTTCAAAAGTCTCAGCTCATTTCTACCTTTGGCTTTTCCATCACCAAAACTCTTTTCATGTATCTGAACTACTGTATGTGCATCCCACTCTTTGCCACCTTAAAATTGTGCATTCTTTTAAAATTTGAACGATTGGATTAACAAACCAATCACTCCATGGAAAAGCAGAATGTCAGAATTAAGAACATGAAGAAATACTAGAGAACAGAAAAATACAGAGTGAGAAATCTAAATTATGAAATTAAGTTGTCATTTCCCAAGACAGATACTGCAATGCTGGAAGACTAGATAAAATAATAAAACACATCTCTATTTTACATTCTGGTGTAGAATTTTTTGAACAAATTTAAACCAAGAAAATAAAAATTAGGAAATATTCAAAATATTTACTAGCTTACTAGAAAACATAAAACTATTAATGATATAAACATAAAATACATGAAAGTATTATTTTCATGATTTGTAACAACTCAAATTAAAAGACTGTTTAAAACACTGAAAAAAATGTTCACACAAAACATACTGTTCACTCAAGTGTTATGGTAGCTAATTCCAATTGCTCAACCGGCTGTTCTTATGTTATAGATATTATATTTCATTTGGGCATCTATCTGCTTTTTCTTTGCATTTTAACCTTAAATCCATCAAAAAAATTACCTTATCACTATAGTATAGCTAGAGCTAAAACACAGAAATGAAAGATTATAGTATCAATCAACCATTATTCCTTCATTTTTTTAAATTTCATTTTCCATTAATTTATGCAGTAAAGTAAGAGCCAACTCTTTATAAAAATATATATGCTTTGATGTACATAGTATAAAATATAAGTCAAGTTAAAATGACAGCTCTCATCATTTCAACTGAAGTTTATATGGGCTCTTATTTCCTCACTATCGCAAAATATTTCTGGCTGGACACTAAACCGGCACACTAATACAAACGGCAAAGTAAGATTTTAATAATTTTATGTCTTACTTAACAAATTAGTAGTCTCTATTTACATGATACTCACTAAATCTTAAAACAATAATATAAGGAGTGTATTTCTAGCCACTACATAAAGAGGTGGCTGTCATGTACCCTTAGTCAACAAAGATCTCTTCTGTTAAAAGAAACCCTAATTCAGAGTTTTTACCTAATGCAGGCAAGTTTTAAAGATATTTTGAGTGGAGTAAAACCCACAGAATAATATAACTTCACTGTGCTCATTTTTAAAAGCCATGTCCACACGGTACAGAAAGCAAATGCATTAAAAAGCAGGTTACTAGAGAATATTTACTATACAACTGAATAAACTGAACCTGATTTAATTTTCAGGTAACTGCTTTGCAAGTGGCAAAAATAAAAATAAAAATAAAAATGGTATCAATTTTCTAAATGGGACCTTATTTTTGGGGTTGAATTGTATTTGTACTTCAGAACTAGAAGCACGAAAAGAAAAACTACAAAATTAAATCCGACAAATAGCCCTCCTTCAAATTGCCAAAATTAACAACTGCAAAATTGACACATTCATACATTTCACATAAAAAATATGAAACAGCAAGTCTCATAAAATGTCCATCTTATTCCCATGGTTGTTCTCAGCAGCTGTTTTGTGTCAGTATTTAATACTAGCTGCAGCTTCCTGAAGACTATTTCAAAGCAGAAAAAAGAGTTTATTATATGATCCCATTTGTATTAAGTATGTATATTTTTAGACACATAGAAGTAAAAAAAAAAAAGATACAATACCTCAAAAAATTAAAAATAGAACAACCTTATGACCCAGTAATTCCATGTCTCATTTATCCAAAGAAATCCAAAACATTAATTCAAAAAGATATATGCATCCCTATGTTCACTGCAGCATTATTTACAGTAGCCAAGATATGGAAGCAACGTATGTCCAGCAATACACGAATGGATAAAGATGATGCTGTACATACGAGGTCTGACAACTGAGTCCGCGAACTTGCCCCTATGTGCTTACATTGGCAGCACTGTACAAACAGCTTGGGAAGGTTTCATAACCTTGGGACATCAGTGTCTCACAGCTGTGTTCGCGTTGATGTGTGGCGGTGTCTTGCTGAGTGGTGTTCATTATTGTTGCGTGTTTTTGTGTGCCATCGTGAGACTGTCTGAGCTTGAATTAGAGCAACGAAGAAACATGAAATTTCTTGTTACACTTGGCACGAGTGGAAGTGAAATCGGGGACATGTTAGTCCAAGCTTATGGGGATAATGCCATGAAGAAAACGGCAGTGTACAAATGGATTAAATGTTTTTTTCTGAGGAGAGAGAATGTGTCACTAATGAAGAGAGGTCAGGGCGGCCAGTAACAAGCAGAACTGATGAAAACATTGCAAAAATTCATCGAATTGAGCATCAAAATTGTCGACTGACTGTGAGAAGCACAGCAGGCCAAGTAAACATTGAAAGAGAAAAAGGAAAATCTTGGCATGAGAAAGATGTGTGCAAAAATGGTCCGAAGGAGCTCACCCATGAACAAAAAGCAAAGGAGAGTCGAAGTTTGCCACGACCTTTTGGAGAGGCAAGACGATGTTTTGGGCCGTGTTATCACTGGTGATGAAACATGGGTGTACCAATATGACCCAGAAACAAAGTGTCAAAGTACACAATGGAAGTCAGCCAATTCTCCACGACCAAAAAGGTTCCATCAGTCCAAATCAAGAGTCAAAATGATGCTGCTAACCTTTTTTTGATATCTGAGGGATTATTCATTATGAATTTGTACCAACTGGACAAACGGTTAAACAAGTTTACTCTTTGGAAGTGCTGAAAAGGCTGCGTGAAAAAGTTAGAGGAAAATGACCTGAACTTTTCACCAACAATTCATGGCTCTTGCATCACGACAATGCACCAGCTCACACGGCACTGTCTGTGGGGGAGTTTTTAGCCAGGAAACAAATAACTGTATTGGAACACCCTCCCTACTCACTTGATCTGGCCCCCAAAGACTTCTTTCTTTACCCGAAGATAAAGGAAATATTGAAAGGAAGACATTTTGAAGACATTCAGGACATCAAGGGTAAGATGACAACAGCTCTGATGGCCATTCCAGAAAGAGAGTTCTAAAATTGCTTTGAAGGGTGCACTAGGCACTGGCATAGGTGCATAGCTTCCCAAGGGGAGTACTTGTAAGGTGACATTCGTAGTGATATTCAGCAATGAGGTATGTAGCACTTTTTCTAGGATGAGTTTGTGAACTTAATTGTCAGACCTTGTGTATATATAACGGAATATTACTCAGCCATAAAACAGAATATCCATTTGCAACAATGTGGATGGTCTGAGAGGGTATTACACTAAGAGAAGACAGAGAAAGACAAATACCATACGATTTTACTTATATGTGCAATCTGAAAAACAAAATAAATGAACAAACCAAAACAGAAACCATGTCACAGATACAGAGAACAAACTGGTGGTTGCCAGATGGGAGGGGGTAGGGGAAATGGTGAAAAAGGTGAAGGGATTAAGAAGTACATACTGCCAGTTCTAAAAACAGTCATGGGGATGTAAAGTACTGCATGGGGAATATAGTCAATCATATTGTAAGAACTATGCGTGGGATCAGATGGGTACTAGCCTTACTGGGGTGATCACTTAGTAAGTTATATAATGTCTAACCGATATGTTATATACCTGAAACTAATATAATATTGTACTCGGTGCCAACTGTAATTGAAAAACATTTTTTTTTTAAAGATGTACTGTGTTTCGCCGAAAAAAAGACCTAGCCGGACCATCAGTTCTAATGTGTCTTTTGGAGCAAAAATTAATATAAAACCCGGTATTATATTATACTATATTATATTATATTATATTATACCCGGTCTTATATTATAGTAAAATGCTTTACTATAATATAAGACTGGGTCTTATATTACTTTTTATTCCAAAAGACACATTAAAGCTGACTGTCCGGCTAGGTCTTATTTTCGGCGAAACACAGTACTCTCATATAGGCCTCTGAATTTTTAATCATGTCAGTGTATTAACTTCTCAAAAATACGTTTCTTAGAAGTTCTTACTTATAACATAATGATAGTAATGGATTATAATCCTTGAGACCACCATGATATAAATAATTGATAAATACATGAGAGAGAAGGGACAAAATCTTCCTGACAAAATTCCAGTTAATAAATATAGAAGGAAAGATGGATATAGAAAATCACCAATAGAAAACCTCCACAGTAATAATTACTGCAGGCAAGAACCACTCAATGAATGCAAAATTAGTGAGCCAAAGTATGAGAAACAAGATATCTGTACAGTTTCAGAGTATCTCCCCACAAGACATTAATTAATAACAAAGGAAAAGAGAGACTATTGTGAAGAAACCTGACAGATATGACCTTAACCAGGTGACCAATGCTAACATTACCAACCAGTAAGACATATACCACTAGTATGCACTGAGAATGAATGTCCTGACAGTATTTCTCTGGTTTTCTTGCCAAAAAATGCAAGACAATTCATGGCTCTTGCATCACCACAATGCACCAGCTCACACGGCACTGTCTATGAGGGCGTTTTTAGCCAGTCAACAAATACCTGTATTGGAACACCCTCCCTACTCACCTGATCTGGCCTCAATCTGACCATGAAAAATCATGAGACAAACCCAAATTTAGAATACAAAATCACCTCCCAGTAATCCTCAAACATATCAAAAGTGTCATGAAAGAATGTGACAGTCACAGATTGGAAGAAACTAAAGGGACATCACCAGTAAATGTAATACGGAATCTTGCATTGGATCCTGGACATAAGTAGGAAAACTGGTGAAATAAGAATGATATCTGCAAATTAGTTAACATTGTATCAATGTTAATGTCCCGGTTCCCATAATTATAGTATGGTTATATGAGTTAACATTAACCTCTATACTCTTTTTTCTATTTTTCTCTAAGCCTAAATTTATTTCAAAATAAAAAATTGAAATAAAAGCTTTTGCTTTTGGCCTTCGGAGTTATTTAACTGCTGAGGGGTAGTGGGTGAGGGGTGAGGTGGGGAATAGTTGTAGAAGCGAATGAAAACCATGCAAATGTCTTACTACTTTTCTAGTGGAAAAAAGAAAAACACCTGCTAACCAACAAAACCGAGCATCTCAAAAACACTCAGAATAATCAAAATAATTCAAAATGATCTTTAACAGATATTGCTTAAACAGCACACGTACTTTATTCAAACCCACCCTAAGAACATGGAGAAAAGACTACAATCCATAAACAATAACCTTTCTGTAGAAAGCAAATCTCTCTAATTCCCTACATAGTAAGGAAAAAGGATTGGCCTTGAGCTTACACAACCTGGATTTTACTCATGATTTCCTGAAAGATTTAGCTGTGTGGCTTTCAAATTAACCCTCTGGGTCTCAGTTTCCTCTTCTGTAAAATGAAGTTAGACCAGATCACATTTATGGTTTCCTCCTGCTCTAGAATTCTATCAATTAGGAGTCTGTGCACCTTCTTTTTCTTCCCCGAGAACCCCATTTTTGTGCCCCCTCTATATCAATATCTCACAGGAAAGAACTGTATGTACCCAAGGACCAACTGAGAACCACATACAGTTGGTTCTTGTACTGTCAGGATTATACATTCCAGAATGTCTTAAATTCCCAGGTACCAGGATTTAAATGATATGCTTGTGAAGCACCAAATCCTAACGTAACAGTGCTCTGCACACTTGTGTTTGGGGAAGTGAGGAGGGGATACATCTGTCCCTATGCATTTTACCCTCTTCAAGCTCCAAATCCCTTAGGACTTTAAAAGAAATTCAGTAAATCAGAATGAAAATGAAACATAACTTCCCAAAATTTTGAAGGAATTATGTCTGTGTAGGGAGAGGGGTGGGTTGCTTTTCCTAGGTAACAATTTCTTTGATTTTTAATTATCCTTTTCAATTGTATTCCCAATTCTACCTAAGCTCAAGGGAAGATAAACCTAAGATCTGTAATCACGCACCACATACTTGAGTATCACCTTAATTTCAGAAACAAAAGTAAATGAATGTCAAATGACATTCACAGATGCTACAGCAGCCTTTATACAAGAGAAATCCCTCAAACTATAAAAAACCTAAGGAGTTTTTAAAGCCGTAACAGACAATCTATCATATATAATATTCTAAAAGGTCCTTTACAGCAAGCATCAAGATTAAATTAGAAAATAAACCTTCCATTTTTGTAACAAGAGCAACACATACAGTATCCTCAGGTATCAACATGATTGGTACTGAAAACATTATTTTAATATGGTTAACAATACGATCCCCTTTAATTAAGCCAAAGCCGGTTTACGTTAGAAAGAACTAGATGCAGAAAACTTAAGGTTATACTGGCAGCACTACATCTACTATGTCTTACTGCCTCTTAAAGTGGACATTCTACTATCAAAGCTATATTCTCGGAAAGCAATTTTAATGAGTTGTAAAATGCAGAACACAGCATTCCTTTTGAGATCATAAAAGTTTAACTTATTAGAATGGAAACTAATTGCTGTCATACAAAAATATTATCAGAACAATCCAGCAAAAACCCTGGTCGAGGACATTCCAGACCAACTCTCCCTAACTCCAAATGCCTGTATCCAATTGCCTTCTCAACATGTCACCTTGACACTGACAAAACCAAACTCCTTATCTGTCCCCCAAAATTGTTCCTCCTGATCTCAGAAAATGGCAAGTCCCCATTCTCTCACATGTAACACCCAACACACCAGTAAATACTGTGTACTTACCTTTCAAAATACATGAGAATTCCACTTCTCACCACCTCAACACCGACACTAGTTCTAGCTACGATCTTTCTCACCTAAACTTAAACTAACTGAAATACCCTAATTGGTCTCCCGGCTTCCACCAGTGGCCCTGTCAGTCTATTCTGTATTCTCCAGAGTTAGCCTGTTAAAACCCAAGCAATATGTCACTCCTCTGTTCAAAATCCTCCAATGGAGCTGTTCTCAAACTTTTGATTTCAGGAGCCCACACTTAAAAAATTACCTCAAGGAGTCTAAAGAGCTAAAATTAGTCAGAGTTATATCTATCAACACTTACTGTACTGGAATTCAAAACCTTAAAGTGTTTAAATTACTTTTGATTCATTTTTAAATAATAGTAAACCCCATTACATGTTAACAAAAAACATTTTATGGAATACATATTTTCCCAACAAAATAGTTAAGAGGCATTGTTTTATATTTTTGCAAATCTTTTAAATGTCTTTCTTAATATAGATAAAAGATCCTATCATCTCAATTCAATCTGTTGCAGTATCACACAGCATATAGCCTCTAGAAGACTCCACTGCACACTGATGTGAGAATGAGTGAAAGTCAAATAACGTTATTATGAAAATAGTTTCTCCTCATAGACTCCCTAAGAGGATGCTCTAATGATTTCCCATCTCAGCGTAAAACCCCTCACAAGGATCTACAAGGGCCCACAACATCCACAGAAGTTCCCTTACCCAGCACCTCTCATCCTTCTGACCCACCCTCCTAACCAATCTACCCCTCCTCCACCCCCACTGCCCCATAGACCAGTCATAGCCCAACAAGGAACCTCCCAGTTTTGCAACGACTCTCCCTCCCTTTGGAAAGTTGTTCCCCAGACGCAGTGTGGCTCACTGCATTACCTCCTTCAAGGTCAACTTCTCAACAAGGCCCACTCAGACTTCCCTATTTAAAACTGCAACTTGCCCCAATCCATCCAGACCGCTCTGATCCCCTTTATCGTGTCCAATGTATTCCCATAATTCAAACTGCCCAACATACTACAGATGTATTTACTGCTTATTGCCCTGTCTCCTGCATAAGAATGTAAACTCCAGGATGGCAGTTAGCTTTGGTTTTGCCTTTGGTCTTATTCCCAACATTTATATCCCTGGGAAAAAACTCACTGCTCAAACAGACCTTATTAAGACCACTGGCACAAAAACATGAAAAGCTATACAAAGCATTATTGAAACTTCACTCAAGCACCAATAGGTTGTTTAATTCCTCGTTCCTTTTTGCTCTCTTTATTCTAGATTTGTGAGACTTTAAAACACTTGGTTAATAACACATTCACTACGTCAATATTGAACTCTGGTATATTTTAGATAAAATGAGAAGATATAATGCACATGCATCTAAATATGACTGGTCTTAGTTTAAAAATAAACTAACCCATAAGGAAAAGGCTGCCCTTACCAGGATTGCACCAAAAGCGTTGTAATTATTCATTCCTCTTCACGTTTTTCATAACCTCTATATTTACAGTTCTGATCAACTCTTTATTCAAAGCCTATTTAGTAAAAGTTTTCATGTAAGCTTTTATTTTATTTCCTAAAAGTACAAACTGTTTATAAAATGGATTGACCTGAATAAAGCATAATCTGAGGGTTTTTAAAAACTGTCTTAATAATCTAGAGTACAATATAATGATTTTTCATTTATGCATTTAACACGTCTTTGCCTACTATGAACTAGGTACTGACTAAGCCCTAGGGATACAGTCATGTACAAAACTAGACATGGTCCCTGCTCTATCAGAAACTAGTAAGTAAAAATAATAGCTGAAGCAGAGTACTCAGGGATGGCCTCAGAGAAGCACCTCTCAACATATTTCATATAGCAAAGCAGTAATTTTAACTTCTCTGGAACTTCTATTCCTATTATTCTAGAACATACTCTCATCTAAGGAAATTATACAAATATTAAAAGTATTATGTTGGACAAAAGAACAAGACAAACAAATGAGAAACAGAAACTCATAGACACAGACATAGTTTAGTGGTTACCAGAGGGTAAGGGGGGTGGGGGGTGAGAGATGAGGGTAAGGGGGATCAAATATATGGTGATGGAAGGAGAACTGACTCTGGGTGGTGAACACACAATGGGATTTATAGATGATGTAATACAGAATTGTACACCTGAAATCTATGTAATTTTACTAACAATTGTCACCCCAATAAATTTAAAAAATAAATTAAAAAAAAGAAAAGAAAAAAGTATTATGTTGGATTCAGTGGTCATGCGGTCTGTATGGTTAGGAGATAGACACTTTTAGAAGTAATTATTCAGGGGAAACTGAGTCCTAAAACAGGAAATCAAAAAGAGCTCCTGCTTCCTGTAGATTTCCTATTCCTCCTGCGTGAGATTGCTTCCAGGAGTAGACAAGTTTGACAAAGCCCCTGGGGAGACCTACCAGACACACACAAAGGGACGTGGCTATAGAACACAGTTTACAATTTCTCCTTTGTAAATAAACTATCCAGGTAACTGATGCTCTGTGCCTATTCCTCCTGCTACCCAGACCCTGCTTTCCCAGGGCTGCTTTAAATGCCACAGCATCCCGTTACTGGGGATGAAGCAGAGCTGACAGACTGGGGGGCGAAGGGAATGGTAGCACACAGCTCAGAGGAGGACCGCCTCTTAAACACGCAGTTTAGAGTCATGATATGTAACTTCTTTCCAAGTGACGAGTCTCCCTTCCAAGTCCGCCTTGGCGGTCAGCACTGTATTATTCCAGTCTGGTCAGAGGGCCTTCGTTACAGGTAGTACTGTTCTCATCTCCATTTCACAGTCAGGAAACTGATTTAAGGAGGAGGCGTTTTACCAAAGATCACATACTTTGTAAGTGACAGTCAGATCTAAGCCTAGCTCTGACTCCAAAATTGTACTTTTTCACTCATACCACATTGCCTCTTCAAAATTATTGCTCCATCTCCCAAAATAAATCAATTTGGTTGCTGCTAGAGAAAGTGGTCTTAATAGAGGGAAAAGCAGTGATGGCTGACAGTAAGAAGAAACAGATGGGGAAGATGGTGGAATCTGGAGATACAATGCGTGCATGGGCGCGCGCGCGCACACACACACACACACAATGTTAAGAATGGTATGATCCAAAATAAACCTAGGAAGTCAGATGAGATTCTCCTTTAAGCTCTACCACGAACTTGCTGCGCGTCTTTCAACAAGTCCTTTAAGTTTTTTGTGATCTGTTTACTCTTATCTATAAGGACACCTAAGATAACTCTCGACCTTAACTTGAGTCTGACATAAAAAATGATTTCACTAAGTAACAAGTCTGGCACATGATAGGTGCTCAAGAAGCTGCTATTAGATACTGAGTAAGTTCTATTTTTCTGTGGTATCAGCCACAGTGCTGAGTGCCCGGGACAAGCTGCTAAGCAACATGGTCCCTTGTCATCACAATTCTTCCATTAGGTAAGAACTGGTTTCTATGTAAACAGAGGGCTAGAAGTGATTGACAGACGAGGCTGAGTGTCCCGTGATATAAATACCTGGACATGAACACTAGACAAAGCAATTTTTAAAGAGAGTAAACACCAAAGTTCTAAGGTTTCACTTGGTTCTATAACAGGAAACACCAAGGAAGGGAAAACTGGATTCTAGATTCATATATCCTCACTGTAATTATTATGAAGGAAAGGAAGATAAAGTGGAAAAAACATGGATGTATATATTTATCACTCTGATTATACATAATTACATTGATGGATCTGATAGAAAAAAAAAAAAAGCTTTAATTACATGCTTCTATCCTTCCTCAAGGTTTTTCCCCAAACCTTCGTTTTTGGACTCCTAATCCCACCTCTGTACTAGAGTGATAGTTTTGGTAATGCCTATGATTATCCAGACAATTGGTACTGATTTCCTTGCTCAAGGTACTTCCTTCATTGACTGGAAAACTTCTTAATAGTGGAAGTCAAAGAACAGTTGTGTATTTTAGAGTAGCTACACTAAGGTTGAAAGATATGCAAGTTACCATTCAAATTACGTACTTGTTCCTTGAAACCAATATGCACTTTTTCCAGCAGAAAGTTCATAATGAACAGAATTTCTAAGAACAAAGTTCTTAGGCCTGCCCTGACAGGGGCAAGTGGAATATTACTGACAAAAAATTATTTCAAACCGCGCTCCACCACCACACACTGTATCTACCAAATAACCAAACGCTGCTTGCAAGTGACTTCTTACATGTAAATTCATCATAAATGGCAAAGTGGAGGTAGATGTAACAAAGATACAGCTGACTTTTTCCAAATCATTTTTACTAAGCTCTTCCTCAAATATTCAACCATGTAATCAAGAAAACCTTACAAACTACTCAAATATAAACACAGTACACTCAGCTTATTAAAAACTTGGAGAAAATATTCTTGTAGCACTTCTCCCACAACATACTACTTAAAAAAGGTAAGAGCTTTTTGCTCCAGGATCTGACCTGTTTGGGTTTAATCACTTTTCTGCAGTTTAAAATTATTTTAACCTCAAATGAATAATTTCGGGGAAGGAAAGTTGGGGGTAACATTCTAGCTTGTAATGTGTATTTACATAACTACAACTCATTACCTTAAAAGAGTTATCTACACAAAACCAAACAACAGAAAAGGATCACTTCTATTTAATAATTCGTTTTTAATTTTTCAATTACAGTTGACATACAGTATTATGTTAGTTTCAGTGTACAACATAATGATTAAACATTTATATAACTTGAGGTTAATCACCCTGATGAATCTAGTACCCACCTGGCACCATACATAGTTATTACAATATTATTGACTATATTCCTTATGCTAAACTATACTCTGCATCTCAATGACTATTTTATAACTACCAATTTGTACTTCTTAATTCCTTCCCCTTTTTCACCCAGTCCCAACCCCCAGCTGGCAGCCATTAAAATGTTCTCTGTATCTATGAGTTTGTTTCTGTTTAGTTTATTCATTTATTTTGTTCAGATTCCACATATAAGAAAAATTACATGGCATTTGTCTTTCTCTGACTTACTCCGCTCAGCACAATACTCTCTAGGTCCACCCATGTTGTTGCAGATGGCACTAGATCTCATTCTTTTTTATGGCTGAGTAATATTCCATTGTATGCAGGGGGTGCCAAAAAATGTATACACATTTTAGGAAAGGAAAACTGTAATAAAATTGTAATATTCAATATATGCCGATAATAAAAGATGAATAAAAGTCATGTTTGACTTTTGCAATTACAAGAGGTGCTCAAAATGGTTACCATCAGCGTCCACACACTTCTGATTACAGCAAACTACTGCTTGAGCAACGCTGACCAAAGTGCCCACTTGTATACACTTTTGTGGCTCCCCCGGTATATGTATCCACCTGTTCGTTCTCCATTCATCCACTGACGGACACGCAGGCTGCCCACACATCTTGGCCATTGCAAACAATGCTGCAATGAACATATGGATGCACATGTCCACCTGACATAGTTTTTTGGGTTTCTTCGGATAAATACCCTGAAGTGGGATTACTGGGTCCTTCTTTGTCTCTCATTATAGCCTTTGTTTTAAAGTCTATTTATTGTCTGGTATAAATACTGCTACCCCGCTTTTTTTTTTTTCATTTCCATTTTCATTAAATGTATTTTTCCATCCCTTTACTTTCAGTCTGTATGTGCCTTTTAATCTGAAGTTGGTCTCTTGTAGGCAGCATATGTTAAGGGTTTTGTTTTCTTACCCATTCAGCCAACCTATGTCTTTTGATTGGAGCACTAAATCTATTTACATTGAAAATAACTGTTGATAGATACGTAGCTATAGCCATTTTATTATTCATAATTTTTCTGCCTTAATGAAGTCTAACATTCCTTATGATACTGGTTTGGTGGTGATGAACTCCTTTAGCTTTTTCTTGTCTGGGAAGCTCTTTATCTGTCCTTCGATTTTAAATGCTAGTCTTGCTCGGTAGAGTAATCATGGTTGTAGGTCCTTGCTTTTCATCACGTTGAATATTTCCTGCCACTCCCTTCTGGCCTGCAAAGTTTTGGTTGAGAAAGCAGCTGACAGTCTTATGGGAGCTCCCTTGTAGGTAACTAACTGCTTTTCTCTTGCTCCTTTTAAGATTCTTTGTTTGCTTTAAACTTTGTCATTTTAATTATGATGCGTCTTGGTGTGGGCTTCTTTGGGTTCATCTTTTTTGGGATTCTCTGTGCTTCCTGGGCTAGTACGTCTATTTTCTTTGCCAGGTTCTTCAAATAGGTTTTTAATTCTTCTCTCTCTCTCTCTCTCTCTCTCTCTCTCTCTCGCTCCTCCTCCTCCTTTGGGTACCTCAAGGATAAGAATGTTGGTACACCTGATGTTGTCCCAGAGGCCTATTAAACTATCCTCATTTTTTTTTATTATTATTTTTTCTTCTTGCTGTTTTGATTGGGTGTTTTCTGCTACTGTATCCTCTAAATTGCTGATTTGATCCTCTGTGCCATCTAATCTACTGCTGATTCCTTCTAATGTATTCTCCATTTTAGTTATTGTATTCTTCTGAAGAATGTTGTTTTGTTTTCTATCTCCATTTTTATGTTTTCTATCTCTTTGCTGAAGTTCTCCCTGAGGTCACTGAGCATTCTCATAACCAGTGTTTTGAACTCTGTGTCTGGTAGATTGCTTGTCTCTATTTTGTTTAGTTCTTTTTCTGGAGCTTAGCTCTGTTCTTTAATTTGGGACATGTTTCTTTGTCTCTCCATTTTGGCTTCCTCTCTGTGTTTGTTTCTATCTATTAGGTAGAGTTGCTACCGTGTTACCCAAAAATAAGACCTAGCCAGACAATCAGCTCTAATGCGTCTTTTGGAGCAAAAATATAAGATCCAGTATTATATTGTATTGTATTATATTATATAAGACCCGGTCTTACTTCACTATAATTTTTGCTCCAAAAGACGCATTAGAGCTGATTGTCCGGCTAGGTCTTATTTTTGGGGAAACACGGTATGTCTCCTGGTCTTAGCAGAGTAGCTTTATACAGTACATGTCCTATGAAGCCTGGTGGCACAGTCTCCCTATTCACCTGAACCAGGTGCTGCAGGTGTGTCCTTTGTATGAGTCATGTGTGCCCTTCTGTTGCAGTTGAGCCTCAGTTGCTGTTTGCACGTAAGTGGGAGGGACTGACCCTTAGGCTGAGAGGTTGTGAGGACTGGCCGTGACTACAGTGGAGCAGCTGTTGTACAGGGGCTGACCCTATGGCGCAGGATTCACTTTAGCAGGGCTCTGGTGCCTGCCCAACTCTTTGGGGTGTATCTTCTGCAGAGGCAGTCAGGTGGTGTTCCAGCTTGGCCCAAAGCCAGCCACTTGGGTGATCCTGCCCTTGGGGCCTCCTGAATGAGGCACAAAGTAACCCACAGATGGCCGCCACCTGTGCATGGCCTGGAGGTGCCTAGGAGAGGCTAAGCTGCTAACCAAGTCCAAACTAATGCCCGGTTCAGGGCTGCTTGGCAAGATGTATGAGACATGCTGAGGCAGGATACTGCTTATCTGGGGTTTGTGAACCTTTGAAAGACTTTAGGAAAGTTTGCAGCACGAGCTACAACAGGCCGTTTGCATGGAAAAGCCACTGGAAGCGGTTTGGGTGGGCCTGCAAGATGGGTGGGGCAGGATCTCAGGGAATCACTAGGGCCAGTTAGGCAGGTTGACAGAAATTTAAAATAAAGTTTTCCACGTATTGATTTACTGGATTAAAAGCATCAATTAAAATATAACTATACTTTATTTGTCTCACAAAGGCTTAACATAAAGAATATTTATCTTTGGGCTCTATCTCTGAATTCTTAACTTGCCACAGCTTACTTAAGCCAAATAAATCAAAGGACCAGGCAACTAATTACTCATAAGGGAACAGAGGTGTTGACTTACTTTAAACTTTGCAAATGTCAGAGATGGCTAAACATTCTAATTTATCTTCAACATTACATGCTAAGTTTATTTCTATGGATCTAACACAATCAATTTTAATTTAAATAAAACTACTTGTAATAACAAAGACACAATTACTGGTACATATTTTAACAAGAAAAAATTAATACTCCTATTTCTCCTTGGTTTTCATACCTTAAGTCTCATGCACCTCAATAAATTGTTTCCTAAATACAGAGAATATGTAAAATATTTTTCTTCCTTCTATTCTTGTTTTCTCAGCCATCATACATTAAATTCCTATATGCACTTTAAAACTAAACACTTCTATAATCCTATACTTAAAGAGAACACAGATTTACCACCACTACAGTCATTATATAACGTACCATGCTACCCAGAAAAATATAATCTATCACATCGGGGTTCTGTATCTAAGCAAAATCCAATCACCTCCTAGAAGTAATCCTTATTTCCCTTTAGAACCCAGTAGTTTCAATAAGTACACTAAAAAATATTATTTTTATATTTTACATTACCATTCATACATTTTAAATACTTATCATCCTTGGACCAGCCTCACTTTCCAATAGTTACCAATAATTCTCTCAACTTGGACACAGATATCTTAAGAAGTACGTATATCACAAGTGGGAAAGTGCATCTTAAAATACATGTTACAATATACCACGATTTGGGGTTAAACACTCTAAATACTGTATTACTGTATGTAGGATCAATGGTTAGGTTATTCCTAGGAATAACGAGCATTAGTCATTTATAGTAAAGTGACAAAGTCCAGATTTCCCATAATAGAAATTCTACATTCTGTGTTTAAATTTTATGAGTTGTTTAAATACAGTGTAAAATAGTAAAGGCTGATAGTTTACATGACAGATCTTCTATCGAATGTTACTTATAATCCCAGGGTATTTTGTATCCTTTAAGATTGTACTCCATCATTTAAATGGCAGAAACATGAAATACATAGCACATGACCATAAATGTATTAAATAGATTTCAACTCGAGGCATAGCATGTGTTGAAATATAAAAAGGCAGCAATATTTTAGATATTTAATAAAATACAAAAATGTGCATGCTAAAGACTTTCTATAGACAAAGCGCAGGCAACTTCAAATCAACTATCTCTAGCTCTTAAATAGAACACTCAGTGCCATCCATCTGAACTAAGCAGGCCAAGCAAAATATCCTGTGATTCCTATGTTCTCCTCAATGTCGAAATGGGTGGATAAATTTAAAGCCTGTTCTCTCAAGAGTTGCTTTATAGGCAATTTTCTCCCAGTATCAAGGTCTGCAATTTCCATTTGGCTGCCAGTTTGCGATTAAATTCATCACCTTTATTATAAAAATGTGCTTTACTCCATGGCCTGCTGCACAGGAACTATAAGGAAAACATTTTTCATTGCTAACGGCAAAATCATTCTAAGGCAACCACCACATCCACTCCGACATTAGCTTCCTCAGCCTGATGTAGTAGCCTACCACTCACAGAAAAAACCTGTAACAATTGTGTAACCCACAGAAACTAAATTCTGTAGAAATGCCATGCTTTAAGGTTTGTTTTTTCTTTATATATAAAATGCAACCAAACTCCTAATTTTTATATTCAGTGTTACTGTGAATGAATTAACCACAAGATAAAAGAGGTCAATATACAGAATATTTCCAAATTTCAATAAGACGACAAAATAATTTAAGTGTTCGTTAATTATCTATCTTTTATGACATTATTTAAAAGCTCATGGTTTGTTTTGTACCTTATCTTTCACCATCTGGGCAAACAGCAAACAGCCAATGACAAAAGGTAATTATAAGATATATATGTTTTTATTTAGTAACACTTCTTGACTTTACCTTCTCAGTAAGTCATAATATAAGCTTTGGAGGAAAACAAAAGAAATAAATAGTATTTCCCAGATAATGGGATTAAAGCTAGTCACCATGACATAATTAGGAAAACAATATTATCCATTTGTGAGATTTAGATATTTTTTAAGGTTATCTATAAAGTTAATTAACATTTACTTTACAAACTTGGCCTGTATGCCCAAAACTGAGAAAGGTCTTATTTTTAAGTAAATTTGATAGTATTCGTTTTAAAATTTACAGGGGAAAAAAACAGAACCAAATTTTATATTAAGTGAAGCCTGTAATCAGAGGAATTATCAGATTATACGATACATGAACCTAGAAGAAATTGACATCTTCCTGTTAGGAGATGACGCAGTCCGTTCCATCTTAACCTGTGTGTGCCTGTCACAGCCTTGAACGCGCTGGACAGCACTTTCTCATTGTATTTCTCTCTCCATACCACTGCATGGCTCCTCAACGCCTGAACCATACTTATTCATCTTTGTACCCCAGCATCTCGGAAAGTGCTGGATTAAAACAAAAACTGTTTACTGCAACTTAAATTATAGCAGGAGTCAACGGCAGTTTTGCTAAAACTACACAGGTCACAGCCCATTAAATCTGTCGTATTAGTCATAACCAGCATTTTTTAAAATGGAATAGAACAAGAAAATACTAGATCACGTCATAGGTAAATAGGACAAACCTTATCTCATGAAACTTTCATTTCAGCTGTTTAGTTATATAAATATATGTCTATATATATATAATACATTTATTTATAGGTAGCATTTACAAAATCTAAGAGACGTTTTCTGGTTCATGTTTACACGAGGTGTGACAATTAAGTTCATGAACTTGTTGCAATGATGTTGCTAACCTTTCTTAGATATATATCAGAGGCATAAGTCATTATGAATTTGTACCAACTGGACAAGCAGTTAATAAACAAGTTTACTATTTGGAAGTGCTAAAAAGGTTACGTAAAAAAGTAAAAAGTCAGACAACCTGAACTTTTCGCCAACAATTCATGGCCCTTGCATCACGACAACGCACCAGCTCACCCAGCACTGTCTGTGAGGGAGTTTTTAGCCAGTAAACAAATAACTGTATTGGAACACCCTCCCTACTCACCTGTCCGGCCCCCAATGACTTCTTTCTTTACCCGAAGATAAAGGAAATATTGAAAGGAAGACATTTTGATGACATTCAGGACATCAAGGGTAACATGACGACAGCTCTGATGGCCATTCCAGAAAAAGAGTTCCAAAATTGCTTTGAAGAGTGGACTAGGCGCTGGCATAGGGGCATAGCTTCCCAAGGGGAGTGCTTCAAAGGTGACCATAGTGATATTCAGCAATGAGGTATGCAGCACTTTTTTCTAGGATGAATTCATGAACTTAATTGTCCGACTTCATAGTCAGGATATATGTACTTGTTATTCAGTAAATAATATCAATAATCAAAGAGAATTCTGATTCTCAACAATCAAAGACTTCCACTTTAAGGATCCTCTGAACTATCACCACTTTCACTCTTTCCCCTTCTCAGGCTCAAAGCCATCGGCCTTTAAACATCCATAAATAAAGTCACTAAAAAGTTAGTATTCAAATTTGGACAACTTGAGACACATCAGCAGTTATCACGTAACAAAATAACAATGTAACCGTGGTATATCTATGTTCAGTTAACATGCTTCAATAAGAAAATCAAAGGTGTTAGTCCTTGAATAATAATGAAATGTGAAAAATAAGACTCTCATATCCCTTTACCACCACGAAAAACAAATTTTCCTATAACCTAAAAACAAACCTAGGATTTTCTATCTCATGTTACTTTCATCTTCCCTAATGCCTGTCATTTTCTTACAGGATCCATTTATCCCTCTACTCTCTGCCCTTTTTCATATTTTCTCTAATTCAGGATTTATAAAAGAACAGCAAAGGGTTTTTTAAAGGCACCTCTCCTCAATTAATCACCCTTCAAAATTTAGATAAGCCTTCAATAGCCTATGAACCTACAACCCGTACGGAACATCAACACAAACATCTCTATTACACTAGCGATGACAGACTCTAAACTGAGTATTCAGAAGACAAGTGGCTTTCTCACTTTCCCTTATCTTTTTCTTAGACTCTTATCACATTATTCTAAGGCAAATGACCTAGATCTACAAGGAAGTAGGGGAAATGATTAGCTTACTCTAACAAATTATTTTAAAAATATTTGTGCTGTGTAAAATATGGACAGTGAAAGCTCTTACGCAAACTAAACTGTTCCTAGACCTAGATTCGGCCTGCTGGAAAATGCTAATGGAGAGTACCATGAACCTAGGAGAGCCTTCTGTCTTTGATTTAACATCAGCTTAATGACAACATCACTCTGTGCAGTAGATGCTTAATTTTTTCTTATTTAGAGGGAAAGTTAAAAATACCCTGGGTAGATATTTCAAGCAATGAAATAAAATCTAAAAATAATTAAGGACTACTCACATCAGAAGGTATTCACATTACACAAATTATCAGTCATGACATAATCCTCCATACAGGAGATCAGGCCCAGAGGTACTCTGGCTAATAACATTACATACAGATATATTTCTGTCAGAAGCCAAAGGAGCTACCATTCCTGAAACCAGCAGTTTCCAATACATAAAACTACCTCATATCCTTTGTAAATGAACCTGCATTTACATATACAATGAAAGGATGGAACTTTGATCTCTAACATCCATTCCAGATGTAAAATCCAGAGTTACAGGTTTTGTTTTTGGGTGTTGTTTTTTTTTTTTAAATAAAGACAATTTTTCCCCCATAAAAATCCTTTGGGCCTTCCAGGAGAAATGCTATTCTATCATCCATCCTTCCACTTCCCTCTTTTTAAAAGCTGCTGCAAACTAAAGGTCATCAAAACTTCACTTTACATAACTAAATAACTGCTGTAATAATAGATAAAGAGAGCTACTGTCTTATATTCACAGACTAAAATCTGGCACAGAAAAAAACTCAACTGGTTACTGACACAGATCTCACAAAACTACTACAATCTGACAAAGATAAATATTTTTCTTTTCAAAATTTAACAATTCACCTTACAGTTCCCAAATTCACCTCTGCACCTTGCAGTTCCCAAATTTTAAAAGTTTAGGCTTAAGCCAGGCATATTAGAACACCAACATATTTTTCTGAACATATCTATTATAAAGTATGTTTCAGTTTGACATTTATGTCATTGGGATCCTGCATTAATTTTCTTTTATTTCAAATTATATATATATTTTAAATAGCAAGTTCAAATTTTTATTTAAATAACAAATACATTGAATGAACCAAATTCACTATGAAACTATTTGCCTACCATTAAAGCCAGAAAGGGCATTTTTTTCTTGCTTCCTTTCAGATGACATTTGAAATAATCCTAAACTAAGTAAAATTTAACTATTTTTCCCCAAAGGATACACTTTGATCTGATTGAACCAGCATTCTCATTTAAAAGTAAGTTAAGATTTCCAAACAATTAAACCTTCGTCCCCCTATGATCCACAGCTTCAGAGTCCTCTAATATTTCCCAAAATGTATCCTTAGACCACTTGTTCCAAAAAGAAAGGGAAGAAAAAAGGCATTCCTTTACCAAGCAATTTCAGAAAACACTCCATTAAACTAAGTTAGCGCTCTTCACTGCAGGATCCTGGGTATTTAACCTGTCAATACAAAAGGCACATGCAGCATGTTGACTACAGAACACTTATATTCTCAGAAGGCGAGTACTGCATGGGACACACTGCAAACACTTCCCTAACTAGAGTTAAATTAGCCAATCTTCAATTTCTCCAGTCCAACCGAAAATTATAGTCTTTCAAGCCATTAGAACAAAAGCAAAAGGAGAGGATGATGAAAGGCAGGCACATGGAAAGACCACGCCATACCCCATAGACCAAGCTATGCCAGCAATGCATCCACAGTACAGAGCGTATACTCACCAGTTCTAGAACTCACTCACTAATCCAGATGTACTTCTTCCTCCATGAACCTAACCCAACACAATCACCAACCACAAATACAGAAAATAACTAAAATAAAAGGCATTATAACGAAGAGCTAAGTAAATCCAAGTGTACTAGTAAAACAGAATAGAGAGCCAAAGTAAGTATGCACAGACTAAAACAATAGTTAAAATAGAAGTTAGGGGCAAAATATAGGGGGTTGGAGAGGTCAAGGAAAAGAAAATCTGAACACATGCAGTAAGTATATCAAGCTATATAGATACTAAACAGAAACAGGGAGGCAGACAAAAGGAGAAAAAGGGAAAGATACAAAAGGAAAAACCGCCAATGGGTCTCCCATTATCAATAGGACAGAATCTAAACTCCAGGCGTTTAAAGCTTCTCCAGTAGAGAATCCCTTTCTTTCTACTTGGAAATATTCTCATATTCAAGGTTAGTGTTCGCTGTGTCTAGAACACCACTCCCATACCTTTTTTCCACTTCAATCCTATCTACCCTTCAAGAGCCAGGTGAAATTTTACCTTTTCTGAAACATTTCATAACCTCTCCAACCTAAAGTGACCTCTAGCACTAGCCTTCAGCCCTCTCACAGTATGTTTATATTACTTATATTACTTTTCTTTTTGTACTATTTACCTTACGACTCAGACAACTTGAGGTGAGGAATGAATTTGAAGCTTTGTGGTATTCCTGTAACATCTTACATATAGCATGCATTCAAATACTTGCGAATAGAATTTAAAAATTCAAATAAGTATGTTAAGTCATTAAAAACTTATATATGAAATGTGCAATTTTGACAATAGTCAAAAATTACATATCATATAATAGTAATCTACTGGAATGCAGCATAGAATGCTGATTTCTGATTAATCACATTGCAAAAATAAAAGCTTGGTATTCACAGGGCCCAGTTAAAATATTTAGTAACTTAAGACTTGGTAAACAGTGAATAATAAACTTCTGAAACCATGTGATATCATCACACAAGCTTCTTGAAAGCAAAGTGATATGTCTATTAGAGAATAGTTAAGCAAATTATAATACACCTATATAATAAAATAAACTATGTGACCATAAATATACTGTCAAAGAATATGAAATGGCAGGGGGAAAATGATCATGATGTAACTTATTTAAAAAAAAAAACAACACACAAAGATAGTATTAAAACAGCATCCAAATTTTGTTATATCCTTAAATAGAAGGGATGAAGACTAGAAGAAATTTCACTAAAATGTTAAGAGTGATTACCACTGAATTATGGGTGATTTTCACTTTTTAAGTGATACATTTTAGGGTTTTCCATGAGATGAATACTATGATAAGAATAAAGTAACAACACATTTTTTTAATGATTATTAGAAGGAAGAAACTTAAACTCATAAACTCGCTCAAATGACTGTAAAAAACAATCTTAAAACTGTATACACAACATTGGCTTTTCGTAACTTCCGGGGGAGAAAGGGGGACGGGAGAGAACACAATAGGATTCAAAGACAATATACTATGATACCTCTGCCCTCACCACGTTTCCCAGGATTCAGAAACCACAAATCACGCGTGCCAGAGGTGAACTGAAAATGTTTGTATCTCCAATTCTCTACATTTTAGGAATAACAAAAAAGAGAAAAATAACAGTCTGGTGGGGGGAGGCAAAAAGTAAAATAAAGTTACTATCAGTTCTACAAAGGTACCACAGAATCTTTTCTTCTCTTGTCCTCTACATATAAACAAAGAAGACATATGTATTCTTCTCCCATGTCTGAGTTCAATTTCAAAGGATTAAAGGAAGAAAGGAATTTTACAACTCACTTGGGAATTTTCTAAAAGTTTAATAAAAATTTAAAAATGCTCAATGTAACAACTAGAGAAGTACAATTTAAATGTGTTAATTATTAACAAAAAAACACATACTTCCAAATCGTATCTATGAAGGAACTTAAGTAAGCAACATTTCTTCACCAATTGTAAGGCATAGTTTCAAGTAAAATAAGTAATATTTACCTAACTAAAAAAATTGACAAGGTATACTATAAACTGTAATAAAGTGAGATAAGATTACTTTTACTGCTGATAATTTTTTATTACTACAATAAAACTATAATCCCCAGAACGTTCTCTACATATAGAATATATGTAAACTACAGCACACATTTTTTTTTCTGACTTACATCAACCAACAAAAATCAATGACCTGGTTAAAGACTTTAGAATTGCAACATAACATACAAATAGAATACCTTTAAACAGACATGACTCAGTCCTCTGCCAAAACAAACAAAACCCTTCAAACAACTAAGCTGTAAAAGCAGACAGACTATTTCAGAAAATTGCCACAATTGATTTGATGTCCTCAACCAGTTATATTTTATATAGTCAACATAATAACATGTTATTTTATAAGACAAGTTCTTTAAAGAAACATCACGACTAATTTACATGCCACCCCAAATATTAAATTTAGTAACTGCTATTATTCATATTCCTAATCAGCTCTCCTCTTACAATTTAAAGGAGAAAAAAATTCCCATTCTGGCAAAAGGGTTATTTCTCAACACATTTTAAACAGTAAACACAGTCTTTTGTGTACTAATATCTCCATCTGCTGGAACATAACTTTCGTACTATTAAAAGTTCTTAAGGACAAAAAAATTTGCAGTAGAGATTTTGCCACTACTTAGAAATAAAATTTTAATACTTAACTTCCACCTAAGGATTTTCTCTACCTTGTAGGGCTTTAAAAGCTTCAATAGCTATACTTACATTTTTACCAATATTACATATTCAGGAGAATTCACTAAATTAAAACAATTTGCCTGTTATGTTCTCTTCTTTCTACTCTTCATGGTTAAGATACAAAGCACTAGCCTAAACAAACCGACCTTCTCCTTATATCTCCATAAAACACACACATACTAAGTCCTGATTTTAAAATACATGTGTATATTTCCTCTAATTTCTGCTGGGCATGGGGTAAAAGCAAATAGAAACAGTACAACAACGAAAGAACTTAGCCAATAGGTAAGTGACAACAACATCACGAGGTCAAAAACAAGATTGGTAAGAAATACTTATTATAGGTAAAGGTCAAAAGAAGAAGGAAACTGCCATCAAACTAGAAGAACAATAAGTCACTGGCTGTATTATAACTTACAATGTGTCTATAATGTATAAAAAAAGTTTAACAATAGCCAGCTAGTTTTACTGATGTTAATAATATTATTTTGAAAGTATTTTCTTCATACTGTAGGATAAAGTAAATAAGTAATTTTGTCACTATCAGAAATCACGTTATTTTGGTGTTGGCAGAAAAGAAGATATGATTATAAAATATGTTATAATTGAATTAAAAATACAAACATGAACTCATGAATTTTAAAATCAATACTGTCTAGTTTGTCTGCAGAAAATGGCCTGGAAGTAACCTCACCCTGACAGCAAGGAACATGTCTAGTGCTTAAATTCCCATCTCTAGTACCATTTACACACACAAAAAACTGGAGAAATGGCTACTTCTAGCTGTGGGACAGGGAAGGTACAAGGTGAGCTTGGGACATTAAGTTGTTCCAGAAAACAGATTTTAAAAGACACAACTGGCCAAATTTGATAATTTGAACATTAAAAAGAATAATTGTAATTGAGTTAAATATAGTTAAGTCTATGAAAATCCACAAGCCCATAATGATGACCATGAAAGAGACAGAGAAAAAATTCACTGATCACCATTTGAGGCAGCTAGCCAATCAACACTTTACTTTGAGAACCAATCAGAAATTAATAAGAATAAGCATCTATCTGACTTTTTCATTAGGAAATTATTTCAGAATAGCAATATACTCCCTGCTGCTAATGCATAAGTAGAGATGGAATATCAAGCAAGAGAGCTCTAATTTACTTAAAATAACCAACATAAATGTAAATATAATTAAATCAAAGTAAGTAAAATAGATAATGAGCATAGTAGTAAAGTTCTAGGAAAGTCTTCATTGTGTTTTACAGCACATATAGATTTCACAATAGGTAAGTGAGGTTGGGACAAAATTTTCTCCACGTCAAACTAATTTTAAAGAATTCCTAAAATTCCCCCAAACCAAGAGTTTCTTCAATTCTCTTTAATTCAAAGAGAAATGAAAGTTCAAGTCTAAGTAACCAAAAATTGAGCTGACAGCTAAACAAATAAGTCCCACATATTCTCAGTACTGCAGGATGAGTACAACTTGTGGGTAAGAAAAAAATAATTTGTCTGTACGTTTATTTTTAGTTAAAACATTTTCATTTTTAAAAAATTTTTTTTAAATTTATTGGGGTGACAATTGTTAGTGAAATTACATAGATTTCAGGTGTACAATTCTGTATTACATCATCTATAAATCCCACTGTGTGTTCACCACTCAGAGTCAGTTCTCCTTCCATCACCATATATTTGATCCCCCTTACCCTCATCTCCCACCCCCGACCCCCCACCCCCTCTGGCAACCACCAAACCATTGTCTGTGTCTATGAGTTTCTGTTTCTCATTTGTTTGTCTTGTTCTTTTGTTGCTTTTGGTTTATATACCACATATCAGTGAAATCACATGGTTCTCTGCTTTTTCTGTCTGACTTATTTCGCTCAGCATTACACTCTCAAGATCCATCCATGTTGTCACAAATGTTCCTATATCATCTTTTCTTACCGCCGAATAGTATTCCATTGTGTATATATACCACAACTTCTTTATCCATTCATCTATCGAAGGACATTTTGGTTGTTTCCATGTCTTGGCCACCGTAAACAAAGCTGCAGTGAACATTGGAGCACATGTGTCTTTATGTATAAATGTTTTCAGATTTTTTGGGTCGATACCCAGGAGAGGGATTGCTGGGTCATACGGTAATTCTATTCGTAATTTTTTGAGGAACCTCTAAAACATTTTTAAAAACTGTAATGAGTTGAAATCTAAAACACAGAAAGCTCAAAATATGAATATTTTTATTAAATATTATTTTTATCTTAACTCTTCACACTGTGTCCAATTTCTCCTTCTTTGAGCCCATATATTCTATACACTCAGGTTAGTTTACCTCCCTCCCGCCCCATTTTGACACCCTGATATAATCCAAGCGTTCAGTGGTTCCTTCCAAAACTCGGAATAAAATGTAAGCTATTCATCCTGGCATTCAAGGCCCACGACAATATAGGCCTAGCTCAGTCTTCTGGCTCTACTCTTTACTTCTCACTACTCCTGTACATGCATTTGCCATTCCAACTAACTTAATCTATACAAACTTCCTGAAAGCCTTTCAATCTCCTACCACCGTTTTGACACTATTGCACTTTCCCTTCTCTTAGAACACCCTTCACCCTCCCATTCACATCATTAAATCCTACCAAGTATTAATATCAACTCAGGTTCCACTTCTCAAAAAAACCTTCCTAGATACTTCAGCTCAAAGTGACTTCTTCTGAACTATCAGAATGCCTGCAGTGACTGATTTTCCTGCACATAAAAATCAGCTGACACCCATACGGATAAATTACCTTTCTCCTTTTTCATTTCCTTCTCCCATTCTCTGTAAGCTGCTTTGCTTATCCGACTGTCAATCCTATCAAAACAACCTAAATGTTGACAGAAATTAGATGCTACCTTACAGTCTGAGAAACTCTTTTGCATACAATACTCTGGCCTTGGAGTATTTTGATTTGCAGTTAGCAGTGCAGGTGATCACAAATGAAGCAGCTAAGATTCAGTTCAGAGAGGTTGGATATCCTGTCCAAAACCACCAAACTAGTTAACTGCAAAGTGATAATTAGATCCCAGGTCTACTAGTCAAAGAACTCTTACTACTTTGCAAAATGGTCTCATTAGCATACGGACAGAAACACAGTCATTTTCATCTTTATGCTGGCTCTCGTGTGTACAACACATGCACACACAGAGAATGGACACTGGGATACCTATCATAGCAACGGGGGCACCACTGCCCCCACTGATACAACAATAGCAGAGGATTAGGTACATTTAATTTCAGAGTAATTTATATTTGGTCCTGGTTTGAAATTTTTATTTCTTCTTAAAAATTTTATTCACCTGCTATGTAACAACAATTCTATCAAAGGGATACAAACACTGTAACACAGCATGCAAAGAACTGTACTTTACACTTAATTCTTTTGAATCTACTTGAAAGAAGTAATCATGCCCCAGAGGCGGGTGGGCATCAGGAATGGGATGCAGTGGCTGCCTAGAGCAGCTGCCATTTCCACTCAGTTCAATATCATCCACTTCCTCACTGTCACTGTTACGAGCTGCCTACCTGAGAAATCACTGGGCTACCTACCACCTCACGCATGCGTTCTTGATTTGAATCACCTAGCAATGGTAAACCTCTACATTAAATCTTCCAGCCAGAAATGGTAAGTTTCCCTTTAGTAATTAAAAATAGTAATCGTGCCAATAACAGCAACAACACTAAATACATACTAGATTTGTACCACATTATTATTATTTTAAACTTTTATTTAAGTATGTTTTTCCAGGATCCATAAGCTCCAAGTAGTTGTTTCAATCTAGCTGTGGAGGGCGCAGCTCATAGTGGCCCATGTGGGGAGCAAACCGGCAACCTTGTTGTTAAGAGCACCTCTAACCAACTGAGCTAACCAGCTGCCCCTGTACGGTATTATTTAGAGCTAAAGCTCTCTCCTTTGGTTACTAAAAACTTTAAATGACTGAGTTGAAATCCTCTAAAAACGCCTTTCTCACTTTTACCTTTTAACTACCATAAAAATTTAACACTATATACACATATATATTCTAAACCAAGAATTTGACCAGCATTAGCTCAAGTCCTACAAATTATAGAATTAATACTACCGCTCCCACCCACCCGTTTCCTCCTTCTTCATGCTCACCACTTGAAGCCACAGCAGTTTTTAGCACCTGGAGCTATCTGAGTTTTTCTCCTCCAGTTTCAGTTACACAGTCACAAAACAGATCAGAAAGGAGAACTGAGGGGTCGGCTCCAGCTCTGATACTGCCTCACCTTGTGATTTAAGGCACAACCTCCCTGGACCTCGGTCCTGCACCTACAAAGACGGCATCCCTAAACCTGCAGGTGCCTTGTGGCTCTGAAATTCCATGATCTTATGATATTACTTTAATTTTCTTACACTTTAAGAAGACATCATTTGCATTTCTTGTTTTCTTTCATGTATGTATCTCTTCAAATACCCTTTGTAAAACGGTTTGAGACCCCATAAAATATGACATTAAAAGTAATGAAAAAGATTTCAAATAAGAAAAATGTGTGTTTGCTTTTTACCATGCATAGTCCTATTCTCTTAAATGTAGCAAATATATATTATGTTCTTGTTAATTTTCATATATGTTTTAAACTGTTAAATTAGCTCAAAAGCAAGGGTTCCTCCAATAAACTGCAACTGACCAAGTGATCATGGCCAGTCTTTACAACAACTTTTTTCTGCATTAAAGCCAAAAGCAAGGTGTTTACTGAAGACCCACTCCCCTTCTCACTGTTGATATACAATCATTTCAATCCTGGGGCCAAGCAGATAATTCATAACTTCCCAAACCGACTTTGCTCTGGAACTTTCCCATCCACAGCACCCACTCCCACAGATTCCAAAGCCAACTCAGATGTACATCACTACATCTCCCTTTGCACACGTGCACATGTGCACACGTGTGCGTTGTGTGTGCTCACATGCGCCCTCTGCTTATTACCATGGCCATAGAACAGGAGCCCACTTTTGCATTTTGTTGTTTTTCTGACCCTTCAATACCCTTAAAAAGCATTCAAACTGACAAATCCTGCTTCATCATAAAATAATGTAATAGAAATGTTATTACAGCAAACTGATTCAATTCACCAGCCTCAAAATTTAATTTAATAAAATGTATAGGTTAGAATCAATACATGAAGCAACATTATGAACATAAACAAAATTTTGTTCATTTTGTTAGGCTTGATAAGATTGCTGGATTTTCAAACTAGAATTTCTGTTTCAGGAAACTGAGGAAATGGTGGAAACATTAAGTACAGTCATTTGCCTGTTAACTACAAGAATTCTGGACAAATCATTTGTCTTCTACAAACTATATTATTTGTTAAAAGCTCATGACAGATTCATTTTAAACATGGTTAAGACAGAAAAGCACATTCCTTTTAAGAGGGTTAAGTTTCAGTTAACTGAAATTTCAATTTATCAGTCTTATAAGAAATGGCAATGTTTCAAATTAGCTTGAAACACCTGTGTTTAAAAATTGCTACTTGTGTTAATTATTGTATCTGCCACACACATTTATACTCAGTTTTCTTCTAACTAAAATCATTCAAATAGTCCCTTCTTATCCTGAACCCATCAAAGCAGCACTTTAGGGCAGGCATCTTCCCTATTTACTACTACGCTTTGCACAGAGTACAAGACCTCCATATGGGTTGAACGTTGACATTTATAGGTAACTGACTAGGGAAAAGGCTTACCTATATAATTCCACAAAGACCAAAACTTTCAAGAGCTGAGATGAGCACTGAGAGCTCTTCTCTGCTTATGGATTGACATACTTTATATAAGGACTGGCGAGTCCTGCTTAAGTGATTTTATCTTTCTAATTCTCATTCACACCAATGGAAGCAAAGTAAAATTAAGATTAAGCTCCTTGAAGGCAAGTACTGCAAATAATATTGTAAGATTTCTTAAAAACATCATTTTTAAGAAAAACAAAGTACCTTTTGGGCTAAGTGCCCCAAACCATCACCAACCATTACACAATTTGTTTAATCCCATATTTTAGAGAAACTGGAAATCAAAAAAGGATATAAAGTGGCAACCTATTTATTATGTCAACAAACATCTGAGAGTGTACATGTGCCCGGCTATGAGTTGGACACCTTCAAGAAAGCAACAGGATAGACAAACACAAAAAGAGGTAAAACTATTACAATGTTAAGCGTGATAACTACGTAGAGAGAGTAATACCCAACACAGACTGTGGTTATATTTACAGTTGAAGTGAACCAAAGTTTTGCCACTCTGACGCTGCTTTTGGGATACTGATTTTAAGCTGGTTATTGAGAAACAAAAGACTCCGAAAGAACCTGTGGCCCTCCCCGCTTCCTGCCCAAGAGGTTCAGATAGAAAGGCTGCTCCAGGAAGGGAATCTTGGGATGCTCTCCTGAGCAGCCAGATTTGAATTAAGTCTGGCAAATAGGGCTTCAGGCCGGGGCCTGTTAGCTAGATGCCCCCAGTCCCAATGCTTCTGGATCGCCCAGCAAGAGTTTGCCTGATGTGTGTTCTGCAATTCCTCAACTAACCATCCTCACTTCTGAAATCTAATACACCACCCCCCCTTTTCTCTTTTGGACAAAATGTCATGTATACTCAATGTTGCCTCATTGCCTTTGAAATTTTCATGCATATATAAATTCTCCATGCACATGTATTAAAATTTTGATGTTCTCCTGTTAATCTCTCTGTTAACTTGATTATTAGCCCAGCTAGAAGAACTTAGAAGTTGGAAGGAAAAACATTAATCTTTTTCTACCCCCATACAAATTTCGTAAAACTAGCAAAACAAACTGTACTCACTACGAAAAGCATGATGCTATTTTTGCTTTCTGTTGAATGAAAATAAAGCTGTAAATATCTTACTTGGACATCAAACAATGTAGCTATTTTGGGCCCCAAAACTAAAATGACAATTTTTTAAAGAGGTAAAAGCATTACCTAAAAGTTTTCATTAAAGGAAAAATACCTTATTGCACTTAAAATTCACACTGAACTGTCTTAATGTCAAAAAAAGAGGGATCTGAGAAAATAATAAAGCCCTGTCAATCATGTAAATAAAAAATTGGTACACATTTCAATTATAACTTCTTGACATGGGCCCATGAACTACCCCCATAGGTTGGTTCTATTATACATCCTTGGTATCTGCACAATACTTGGCATACCAATAGCAGAAAGTTGCTCAGTAGACTGTTTTTTAAATTATCAACAAATAAAACCAACAATAGCATAGCATTTTCCATCTCCAACAGAGAAAAGCAAGTTTTACTTATAAGTACACCATTATATGCATAAATCAAAGTGTATTAAGTACATGGAATTTCACAAGTAAATTAAATGTAGCTCCGGTCAGATTAAAAGCTGCCCCTATGATCAAACTGGTATAATTCTCTAAAACCAAAAAAAAAAAAAAAAAAATGTTAAAAAATAAAGCAAAACAAAAACCTAAGTACATTGGCCTCAAAAAAGGAGCATCTGAATCATGCCTCAGTAAACACAAGATGGAAGCAGAGGGGGTCTGGTTCATTACACTTCATGATTTTGTGGCAGGAGTCCCTTAAAAAGCAAACCAAAAACCACTTTTTCTTATGGAAAACTGATGCACTTCAATCAACTCCAGGACAGTGACTTAGTGAGGAGTTAATAACAGAAATATGTGTACTAAACAGTTTAAAAAGTCAAACTAACATGTTTTCACTGATACTCTCAAAGCCACTTAAGTTGTTCATACCAATGCACTAGCAAATACTATTAGCAGAGACCTATTTCTATTAACTCAGTTATGTTACATTCTTGGGAGTAGCTTTTACTATAAAACATGTGAATTGGATGAAGTTAAGAAGAAGGAATCACCTTCTGTCGCATAGTATGTGCATTTTGAACATATATTCTGCCTGTGGGGGAGTTAAGCTTCAAAAGTAGAAAATGAATGTTGAATAAATGACCTATGATACAAATGATCATTTCCAACATTACCTTATATAGTTGGTGACACCTCCTGGGTGAAAAGAAAAAAGGATAATGGAAAGAACAGCTGATGATAAATGCTGGCTTTCTCTTTATTGCCATTAATTCAAAGAGTTTGTGTGCAAAAGCAAAATCTTTGCTCCTAAAGAACAGATTATTTTAACAAGTAAAATTTGTCACAGATATTGATTACATCAACAATGCTTCTTCAGGAAAAAAAAGCCCTGAAATTGTAATAAACATATATATATATAGCAAGAGTCCTCTCAAAACCAACAAACAGCCACTTAATTTTTAAAACAAAGCTTTTGTAGACAAGATTACTCAAAAAAAATTGAAGTGTTAAAAACCAGGGTATGATAGTCAATAACGAATGTTTTAAAAGGTGAAAATAAACATTAACATGGAAAAACGTTAACTAGCAAGGCAGGTTTAATTTAAAATATTTTTGCCCCCATTTTTAAAGGAGAAAGAGCAGAGTGAGAAACTAAGTTGAGGTCAAAAAGAACACTTATTCTCCCCGCCCCCAAAAAGACCATGAGAAAATGAAAATGTATTTTTCATATCAGTACTGCAGAATCTAATCTAACATGTTTATTCACTTTCTCTGAGCCACACACTATTTTTCCTAATGTTCACAATACAAAGCTTTAGGATGGCCTTCCTCGTAAACAATCCGATACATTTGTTAATTTTCCTATCAGCAGCTTTAACCTCTCCTCTACCCAAAAAACAAACAAACAAACAAACAAACAAAAACCTCAAAATCTGATTTTAAAATCCCTAGCTCTCCATTTTTCTCTATTTAGGGTTTTTAAGTCAAATTGATTTTATTTTTCAATAAATTTCTTCTCAATTCTAAATTGCATAATTTTCATTCAAGAATTGTTGATGCTTAAGTTTAATTTTCATGACAAAAAAGATTTTAAAAAAAACTTCTTGTGTAATAGCTACTCTTTCCCATGAATGGTCCCATGGTTCAGTTGAAAACCTCTCCCTCCAGAGAGCAGTTTGAGACTTTAAGACCTTGGTTTTATCTGTAATCATCTCTATCTTCAATGAAAGATTGTTAAGTACTGGAATTATCAACTGAAGTTACATCCTTTATATGACTGTTCCAACCTAGAATGTACTCAAAATTTAAAAAAGCAAAAATGTTGAAGATAATTGGGAGGAAAATCTGACAACCACTAGCCCCCCAAAAAACAAACACAAAAAGATAGTCCATAGGCCATAGTCAAAATATAAGCTAAAGGTTAACTCGGCATGGAATTAAAATACTCATTTAAAGCATTCAGGTTTTAGTAAACTAAGAAAATCTAGCACAAATAAATCTCAAATTTGTAACCAGCCAAATAAAAATGCTCAAACTGACAAGCAAATTTTTTGAAAGCTTACTTTAGAGAAATATTTTGAAATATAATTTCAAAATTACTCATTCAAAATTTCTAGTTATCAAAAAATATATCTATTGCAACTAACACAATATCTTGATTAATCACTAAAGTAAAATTTAGTTTTATCTAAATTTAAAAAGAATTTTTCAGCCAACTGTATGGACAAAGGGTAATATAATTCCTAACCACAAACAGAAATCATGATTAATTTGTTTTGGACAATGACAGGCCACAAAGGGTGTAAAGCACAACTTGCCAAATTTTGGAATTAAATCATCCGGTAGGGAAAAAAGTGATGCACTTCAGAAACCAATATTTTTCTTAAGTCAAATTAAGTTTACAATAAAGCTAACAATTACAGGAAGCAGCTTAATCCACACTAAGGAATAGCTCCTTTTCCTGCATGTTTGTACTGGTCTGATAAAAAAAAAAAAAAAAAATCAAACTTCCTAGTCATTTTAAAACATCCTAACTACCATAAAGAAACAATTTTTATGCTGGGGAGATGAAAAGGCTAAAACTCAAGATAGACTAAGATAAGACTAATAGAGTAAACCACATTAAAAAGAAAAAATATACATATTATTTACAATGCACCTTCAACTAGTAGCCTCCAACATTTAAAACTCTAATGGTTACTATTTCCAACCAGAGAGAAATGAACATTTGTTAGAGATAATGACACAATTGGAATTCTAGATTTGGAAGATTAAAATTATTGAAACCAAAGGTCAGAAACTTTCTAACAGAGAACCAACTCCGAATTATCATTTAGAGGTTTTAAGATCAACATAAAAGCACAAGTGAGGAGCCTTTAAGAACTCAATTTACTTTAAAAATAGTACGCATGAGGTGAAAATATTTCCAAACTTTTTTTAATAATCCCTTATGCCATTTGATTGAATTTAACATTTTAAAATTAAAAGAATGCAATTTAACTTTAATCCTAAATATCATCATGGCCTATTTCCATTTTAACGACTATAAAGAATTCCTCCTAAACAACTGTACTTAAGGGAAAAAAAATCTTAACAGAAATTTTCACTAACACTGATACAACTATAACTTCACCAGAATATGCCAACTAAAAAATAGCATATTGTTTTTGAAATGTGATAAAATTGTCCCAATAATTTTAAAGTGTTTTAAATATTTGTAAATACATATATGAACACAAAATGACAGATGAAATAATCTACTATGATTTAAATTTCTACTAAATTTAATATAGGTCAGGTTATTGACGTTACAGTTTGCTCCAAACATTTCTCGTTTAAAAAAAAATAACTGGCGCCCCTTAGCGCTCACATTTGGAAATACTCGATTTAAGAGTTCCAGCCTTTTTTTTTTTTTTTGACATTCCAGAAAGTTTTCTGCCTCCACAATCTTTCAAATGCCAACACAAATAGGAAAAGCAGAACCCCTTAAAGGGACAGCTCAAGTTTTCTCTGGAGCAATTTGAAATTAAGAGATTTGCTGTTTCAACAGTGGGAAAAAGACCATTTCAATAGCGGTTGTTGCTGCTTGTTTAACCTATATAAGCAAAGATGAGGACTCAGTAATATCTGTTTTGTACTTTAAACATTGTTTCTATGATTTTCAAGACAACGGAAAGCTCCTGGGATTCTTCTTTAACCATCTTTTATCACGGACACATTTCCGGTCTTTTGTTCTTTAGTGACATGCCAAATCTCTAAGCTTCTGATTCCTTTTCCCCAGTTCTATACTGTAAAAATCTCGAAATTCTTGTGAAAAATCTAAAATCCATTGTTCATCACTATAAAAGTTTTCAGTTTTCTTTAAACAGTCCTTCGGTGATGCTTCTAGACATAAAAAGAAACTCTTTGGTACTCGACTTTCAAAATAGACGTTTTTGTTGGTCATATTTTTTTTCTCTAGTAGTCCAAAAAATTCACAGCTACTAGATAGAGATTAATACTCCAGGTCAGTGCTGCAAGAACTTGTAAAGAAATTCTCGAGTCGGCCAAAATTGATCTTGTCATTCTTCACTCCCCGCGGCCCTACACGGATAAAGCTTTTTTTTTTTTTTTTTTGCAAACTTTCACTAATTTTTATTTTCGCCCTCTGATTTCCTGTCCTACAAACCAAGGCAGCGGCGTCCTCGGGAAAAGCTCTCCGCCGAAGTTCTTTGAAACTCGGGATTCCGTTCAGCGTTTGTCCTCGCGGTATTTCGTATTCAACACCCCCCCCCCCCGCCCCAGTGAAGTTAAACTCCCGAACAGTTCTCTCGCTTCCCCAAACAAAAGGACAAAAAGTGCTTTCCGCTGTCATTTTGTCCTCGCCTTCGGCTAAATCAGCATTACTTTCGGTCTCCTATGGAATTCCTTTAAGTTAACGAGCCCCACGCGGCTCCCCCCGAGTATTTACAAGCTACACAAACTCCAAATCAGCAAAAGCCCCACTGGAATCTCCGTGTTAGGAGACCCCCACCCCGAGCGGCCCCGAGGCCGGTGTCCTTCAGGCGCCCGCGGGGCGCGGGGCCGGGCTCCTCCCCGGGAGGCCCGCGGAGCTCCGGGCCGTCGCGGTGCTCCCAGGCGCGGCTGGAAGCCGGGGGCGCGGGAGGCTCGCCGAGCAGCCTCCTCAGCGCAGCCCTCGGGCGGCGCGGGGCCCGGGGTCTGGGGGGCGTCCCGCCGGTGGGTCCCGCCCGCGCCGCCGACCCCCGCCCGCCCGCCGCGCCCCGCGAGCCGGGCCTCGGCGCCGCCTCCGTGCGCCCCGCCCGGGCCTCACGGTCCCCCCTGGCCACGACCTTCCCGCCCTCCCCACACGCTGGCGGGAGCGCGTCGGGTCCCGGGAAGAGGGGCCGCCGCCCGGGCGCGGGCCGCGAGGGGCCGGGAGGCGACTCACCTTCGTCCAGCAGCCGCTCGAGGTGGTTGAAGATCCCGCAGAAGTTGGGCAGGCTGCTCATGAGCTTCTTGTCGTTCATCAGCTGCATCAGGTAATCTGGGGTGGGCTTCGGCTTCTCCTTCGTTTCCATTTCCCCGACCATATTCCAGGCTCCGCAGCTCACTCCGCCCGCCGCCGCCGGAGAGGAGGGAGGGGCGGGGAGCCCCGGCCGCCGGCCGCTCGGGACTCGGCGTCCCGCTCCGCTTCGCTCCCGCGCCGGGCGCCGGGGCGGCCGGACCGCGCGCTCGCCGCGCTCTCCCCGCCCCCGCAGGCACTTTCCGCCGCGGCCCGACGCGCTCCCGGCCCGCCGCCGCTTCTCGGCCGCCGGCTCGGCGCGTCCCTCACGAGGCCGGCGGGCGGGAGGCGGGTCTCCGCGGGCCGCTCGGGGCCGGACGAGGAAGAGCCGGGCCGCCGCCGCTCGCTCTGCTGGTCGCGCCCGCTCAGCCGCCGCCTGTGCCGCGGGCTCGGGGTCTCTCCGGGCTGGTCCCCGCCGCGGCCGCCTCTACCGTTGCCGCTGCAGCCGCGCTCTGACTCCGCTCCTCCTCTTCCTCCTCCTCTTTGCCGCCTCCTCCTCCTCACTCACTTGGCCGCGGAGTTCGCCTCAGTTCAGTCGGCGCTGCCAGCGGCGGCGGCGGCGGCGGCGGGGGGAGGGGCGGCGGCGCAGGGAGGGCCGGGGGCGGGCGGCGGGCGGCGGGCGGGGCCGCGCAGGGCGGCCGTTAGCGGGGCGGCCGGCACGCTCCTCCTCCCGCTGCCGCACGCAGCCCCCGGCCCAGGGGCCGCCGCCGCGCCGCGTCCCCCCCGCGGGGTGGGCGACGTGAGGGAGGCGGCGCACTGCGAGCCGGCCTGGGCGCCGGGCCGGGGTCGCCGCCGCGGGCGATGAGAGCGGCGGGAGGGGCCGGTGTAGGGCGGAGGGACCGACGTGCTGAGGAGGGCGCCGGGTGGCGGTGCTTTCGACTGGGGCGGGGGCGAGTGCCGCGCCGCCTCGCGCTCCCTGTCGCCCGGCCGGCTCGTCTGGCGGGCGCTGGCGGGCTGTGGCGTTAGGTGAGAGGGATTCCCGGCAGGACGCGCCAGGGCTGCGCTCGCCGCTGCCCGACCTCATCCTCTCCTCCCGTTACTATAGTTTTCTAAAAAGCTCTCATTCCTGTTCTCTTCCACCTCGCTCAACCCCCCAAATTTCTTTTATTTTTTAATTTTTTTTAACGTCCTGTTGCTTCACGGGGGACTTTCGGGGTGGGCGTCACGTGTCCCGACACGTAGCCGTAAGGTGCAAGGGCGCGTGCGCGTGTCGAGGCCTGCGGCCACGCCCCTTCCGAGGGTCGCCCCGCCCCCGCCCGACTCCGTGAGCGAAGGGGAGGATGGGAGGGGCCTGCCGCGCGCCTACGTGGGGCGGGGCCGGGGAGGGGGCGCGCCCCCAGGGGTAAGGGGGAGGGGTGTGCGGGCCCGGGTCTGCGGGCCCTGGTGTGGGGACCACAGCGCGGAATGCGGGGCCCGTCGGACCCCGAACGGCCGGGACGGGGACGGGAAGCCGAGGAGGTCTTTGCTCCCAGGCCCCGGCTATAACGTTTGTGCGGCTCCGGGTCCGCCTCCGCGGGACTTGTTCGCGGTGGGCTCCGACTGCCGCTGCGTGGTTGAGAGGACCGCACGACGACTCCTGGTGTCCCCGCGGTCTTCTCCGGTTTTGAGAGCCGCGCGGCGGACGGAGTCTGAGGAGCGGCCGGTGCAGCGTAGGCGTCCCTCGTTGCCCCGACGGCGTCACTGCTGCCGGTGCAGTGACCTGTCCGAGCGGCGGGCGCGTCTGTGGGGACATGGTGTGCTTTGTTGCCGCATTCCGTTATTCCGAGAGCGGCCACGGTTAGCAATGGGCTCCGCGGCGCTGGCAACTCGGAGCATCGAGAATGGCGTTTGCAATGCTCTGCTTCGTGATGGCAGCGGTATCCAGTAATAAAATGCAGCCACAGTAAAGAAAGGAAATACCCAGTTTGAAAAGCAAAAGTCAACATTCTATTTGCAAACTTGCAAAAATTACCATGCAGTGGTCAAGAGGCTTTTCCCTGCAGTATGATGGATTTCAAATATTTAGGTTAGTTTAGGAAAGAATTTTCTGAACTACAACAATATAGTTCTCTATGGTTTCTGCATTGTTATCAGTCACTAAATCTGCATTTTGTGACGGTCAATTAATAATTTAGATACAACTATTTGGTGTCAGACTGACCATTGTGAGAGTTACCTGTACCTGAAATTTTCTGATAATCCTGTGTACTATGTTTTAACTGTGAACTTAAGTGGGGGGAGGGGGGTAAAATTTTGCTTCAAGCAAATTCTTAGAAACTTTTAAGATTGAGTTGCACTGAAGCTACTAAGTAAATTTCAAATAAATTCTCTTTGGCAAGTAACTTCTGGCCTGTTCATTTGAAGACAAACACAGTGAGTTCGTTTTTAAAATTAAGCTACTTTGATAGAGGAAATGCAATTGCCTTGGTGGACAAAGTTAAAAACGCTTAACTCGCAAATAAGTTATCTGACAGCCATGGCAGTTAATAGCGCCATAGAATATTCACATACTAATTATTTAAAGATGAGTTATAAAAATGCAAGAAATAGTGATTTGATAAAAAAGCTGTTGTCTCTTTTAAAACTGAAGTAAGGTGTGCTTCTTCAATACCTAGCAAAATGATAAGTGGTTTGAAAGGGTTTGGGTAGTAAATTATTTATTTGATCTGCTAGTGTAAAAGAGTCAGTCCCCCTTCTTAATTGGTTCACCTCCATATTAAACTCCTAGGTCCTGTGCTAAGTGCTTTACATGTATATCATTTAATCTCCACTTCAACCTTGTGGCTTAGGTTACGCTGTTATCCCCATTTTATATAAGGGGAAACCAAGGAAAAGGAGGTTAAGTAACTGATGCAGGACTGTGGCTCATGAGTCCTAGGTCTGGGATTCAAATCCACTTATTTTTTAGTCAAAGCCCATGTTCTTTGCACCCCAATAAGTCACATTGAACCTTTTGACAGTGTTTGACCATTTTTGACCCATAGAAACTGGAATATCATATGGCTTCACCACGTACTTATAGGAGGTGAACCAGATCAGAGTTAAAGAACCAAGACAGGCATCGCTTCAGTAGTAAATCCCTTATGTTACCGCGTTTGGCAATAGCAGTTACTATGTGTTACTTTTTCAAATTCACATGGGTCACTTCACCTCTCTGCTCACAGTTCTTTGATGGTTTCCCCTCTCCAATGAAAAACCCAAAGTCCTTACCAAGGCCTGCTTACCAAGAGTCCATGTGCTCTGACCCCTCTGCCTCGCTGACCTTATGTCCACCCCTCTTCCCCTAAAATTCCCTCCCCTCCCCCATCCTTAAACAGGCAAAGCCATAGACACAGTGGGTGGCTAGTAAACATGCTTGGAGTATTCCTGACTAATTCTAGGGTGAAAATGCTCAAGGTGATTATTCCTTCCTGTAGTAGGTTTTTCTATCTGGATCTCTTTAAGAAATAGGGGAAGTAAAATCCTCTTCCTGAGTTTGTTGGGCTGCACACTGGGTGTTTCCTCTCCTTGCAGTTTTCCCCACACACCTGCAAGCCTGACTCCCACCCTTTCTCAGTTCTTGATGGGAGACGGCTTCCCTTACCACGGGGCGCGCGCGCACACACACTACTGTCTGCTTACTCCCCTTTTAATTCTTTAAATAGCATTTATTTCCACCTGACACATTCTGTCTATGGGTAAGTTTGTCTGTCACCGACCCCTACACGGTAAGCTCCCCAAGGGCAAGGACTCAATTTTGTTCTATTTGGAATTCCCAACACCTAGAACAGCATGTGGTATATGTTTGCACTCTTTAAAAATATGTTCAAAAAAGGTATTAAGTACTTGCTATGTTCCAGGAACTATGCAAAACCCTTATCTACATTATTTCTTGTAATCAGTACAGCAGATATTTGAGACGGGCGTGAAGAGCCAGGTGCCTCATTGCACACAAGGGCACTATCCACAGTTCCCGCCCTTTTCTCTGTCACACTTGCTTCCAGCATTTGAGGTCTATAGTACACCAGTCACTACCCAACATAAGTGCAGTGAGAATACAAAAATCACTTGCCTTCAAGATGCTTAAAAATAAAAATTAATGTGGACTCTTCAATTGCATTATTACAAAAATATCGTAATACGATATTCACAAGTTACAACGTACTCAGAATATATGTGTGGGTAAGCTTCCAGTTGGAAAGATCCTTATAATGGGTTTTTTTCGTTGTGAAAAATTGTGTCACCTAATATGTTGACACTAAAATGGTTCCATATCGAACATCAGCAATTAACCATGAGTGGGAATAATATTTTCTGTTCTAAATTTGATTTTCTATTTGCTTATTGCTATTCTTGACATTTAAAATAGAGAATTATAGTATTCCACACTTTTTTTCCTTCATCACCATGGAGTTCTTGCAGGAATGCAAATATTCCTTGGATTTAAGAATCAGTCTTTGATGGCTTTTTGTCCCAAATGTTCTTTCTAAAAATCTTAATCCTTAAATTTTCCTAAGAGGAAATGGGACATTCCCAGTATCTTTGTAAAGTCAATCTTTGTTTATTGTCTTAATAGATTTTTTGAGTCTCCTTTTAAATTGTGAGATGGCGTATCATTTCAAAGGTTGAAAATGACACATTTTAAGTGTGACTATCTTAATCAATAAATATTTGAATACCTGTCATGAACCCCGGGGCACTTAGGAGCTAAGCTGAGGGTTAATATCATACACATATGACAAGTTAACTAATAAAAGTAAATGGTATTATTATTCAGCTTCAGCTTCAGGTGTATACTGCAGTGCTCAAGCACCTACACCATCCATGAAAAAAAAGTAAATGAGAAAGACAAAATGCTGTAGGAATGGAAATGAGCACTGCCATTCCAGGCCTGGAAGCCTAAGCAGAACTGCCCCAGAGGTGGGTTTGATCTCAGGCTGGGAGAACCATAAAAGTGCTCAGGGAGGGCACTGACAAAAACTTGGAAAGTGGGACAGTCTGAGGCTTTAGGGCATGAGTTTTCCATCAAGAGTAGTAGATGCCAGATTTTGGTTGGCCCTGAATTTCAAGCTAAAGTATTCGTAGAGAAGAGACTTAGGAAGTTTCTTTTTTAATACAAGGAAATTAATAAAATAGTACCATGGATTCCAGTCAGTGAGGCACATTTATATCTGATTGTGCAAACACAGCATTCATAAAATAAAAGGCACTGTTCTTCACAGCCATTCTAATGCTAATTGTGCTGCCTTTTTAAACCACTAACATGATGGCTGCAGATGTAATACTAACATTTAGCTTAAACCACTGCAGAGCAGTTAAATGTTAACTGACCGTGTCAGGTTTCTACTCATTTGACCCTAAATGAAACTTCAGAGGTAAAAATATTCTGAGCCAAGAGGCAGGCCCTTGTGCCATGTAATCCAATCTTCATTCCATGTTTAAACAGAAACTTTAACTAAAAAATAATTGTCTGTTAATTATAGGATTATGAGAGAATTAAAAAATGCATTTTGTTTTGATGAACTTTCAGACCGATTCACAGTTTTATGATTGCAAAACAATTTCCATAGTGTTCCCCCTGGATTAGGTTGATTTGTTGTTGTTTTTCCTTAAGGATCTGGTTCCTTCAGGATGAATCTGATTCGATTTTGTTAACATATTAAAGATACACTGTTTGTTTCATAATCTGTGCATTCATTTTAAATAACTAATGTAACTAAACATTGTAAGACCGAAGGAAGTGCGTGCTTATGTCCTACACATTTAATCAAATGCCATTATCCTTTACTAAAATTTAACTTATACCTTAACATTACATTTTCCCAATAATTTCTACATATTCATACTTTCTAAACAGAGTTCCAGTGGGGTACAGAGGCAAAACGAGTACTGACATTTACAGAGTCCCTATGAACTGTCAGGCACTTTAGTTATTACCTCGTTGAGTACATAGCAGCTCTCAGTTAATCATTATCCCCATTTATAGTTAAGAAGCCAAGGCTCAGAGCTAACGGAGTGATGTGACTCTTGTGCCACAGCTAGTAAATGCTGGGGACCAGATTCAAACCAGATCTTCCAAGTCCCGAGTGATTTATGGCATGATGCCGGCCTTTCTGTAAGTTTAGTTTATGTACCCCAAGGTCTATGTCTTTTAATGACTAAAATACTGTTACTTTTGAGTCTTCCCCACCCCCCCAATATTGTAACCAATGGTCATGTTGAATATTTTCAAACATTAAGCTCTTTAAGAAATGCTGGTGTCATATAGGGAAAAGATTGCTGTGTTGGGTATAAAAAGGCCTGTTAGTTCTATCCTAATGAACTGTGTAGCCCTGAGTAAATAACTCGGTCTCTCTGAGATCTGACCTAAGTGATCTTGGAAGTCTTTTCAAGTTCTGTGATTCTTAATAAGATGTTCTCATCCATATCAGCAAGTTGACTTTTTTGTAATTTAATTTCTGTGTCAAGGATAGCCCTGTGTACATATGGGTGGCTGTGTAATGGCAATAAGAAATGTATTTTAAAATCTTAGGGGTCCAATTTGCACTCTGCATTGAAATAAAAAATAATTTCTGGGTTTTTGTTTCCCTTGGACAACACATTTGACCGAAAATCTTACATTTTTATAATTTCCAAAGGATTAAACTAAATCTTAAGGAAATTATTACAATTTAATAAAAAGTAGAGCACTAAAAAATTGGGTCTAACAGCTCCTAGTGGAGAAACTTCCTACTAGGAGAGCATAAAAATTCTTGGAGGGTAATCCATGCCTCTTCCTTCCTTTCTGCTCTGATTTTTAAAATGCTTTACAAGTAGTCTCCTTTCAGTAATTACTTGTCTGAATGAACAAATGGAAAAAAGAAAGAAATACATAGACATACTTGGGCTCTGGGAAGGGCAAGCAGCTGTGTAAGCTGCTCATAGCCCAGAATGCTGACCTGAGTAAATAGTAGCATCTGAAAATCCTTGCCTTTGTGACATAGGAAAACAGAACGGGAGGGAGGGTCCTCTTTGTCTGTTGTTGTGGGAGCAGTTTTTGCAACGGGATTTAATGATTCCTGAGAAGTATTTTTGAGTGCCAGATTACGTCTCACTCCACAATAAACATACTTTTTGGGGCGATGGGGCCAGAGCACCCAGAGTCCCCTGAATCTATAACAGGTCTGATAATGAACACCTCTTGTTTTAATATTAAAGGGGCTTATATAGCGATGGTATTTTATCAGAATCACTTTAACTTTATTACATGTTCAGATGTAAGATTAAAAGCAATTATTCACAGCAGAGAGATTCAGCCAGTCCAGCTTTCTCAATTTAAAATTTTTGAACTATTTCCACACCACTCAGGGCATAGCTCTTAGCATACTGGCCAGCCCTTCCCCCAGAACACCCCTGAAATCCCCCCCAGCAACCACGGCATAATGCCTGGCACCATGCCCCCACCCAGGCTGGCAGCCCCTCGGTCATGTGTGCTCCTGACATACCAACTATTTTAAACATTACCTCTATTTGAGTCAGCTATTTATGTATTTAGAAAGTTATTTGATATCGTCATGTCCATTAAACCTGAGTTTACTAGTTTTTACTAATTGCAACTAAAATGGATAAATTTTTTTGGTCTAAAATATGTATAGGTTCTTTAGACATATGTCCAAGTTTAGAAAACAGATCTATACAAATCATGTTTACCCAGTTACAATGAAATACCGAAGTCTCCAGTTTTGCTTTTTACTTTCCACCAAATAATGTTTGAATAGACAGGTTGTTACCAGAGCTGGAAAATGGGTAATCATCCTCCTATGGTAAACTTTATATTTCACACCAAAGTTCTACTCTCTCCCCAGTCCTAACAGCCATTCACGTTACTTTGCTGAACTCTAAGTAATACTGATGATGCCGGCATTTACTATTTCCTAATTATTCTGTCCAAGCCCATCTGTAAGAATGTTACAGTTACATTTTATAGATCTTCAAGGGCCATCAACTTGATTAACTGGCATTAATTACACTGGATTTTTCTCAATGTTCACTGGTAGTAAGCATCATTTTTTTTAATGGAGATACAATGTGGCACAGTGAAATGAGTAACACGTTTTGTTTCAAAGTTCTAAAATGGGTTTCCTGTATTTAAAGTGGGAGCCTGGGATTAGGTAGGAGTGGGAAATGGCAGCCTGAGCTGTGACAGACGGGGGTGGGGCTCTCCTGGAGCTAGGATCTTTTCTCAGTCCAGGTAAAGCTACTAAAGGTGCAGAAAGAATGAGAGGAGGTTTTTGCAATCAAAAACACTAAAGTGTTAAATTGTGAAGTGAGGAAAGAGAAAAAGGACGTGGGTTCAGAGAGTTCAAAGACAGGCCTATAAACTGTCCCATCAGCCGACATGCCAGAGACAATTCAACGCCCCCTTCACTACCAGCTCTCGTCAGGCTGCCTGGGATTCTCTGTGCCAGGTTCCTGGGCCTCTAGGGACCCATAGCCAGACTCAACTTTCTCCTTTCCCTCAGCTGACCAGGTTTCAACATTTCAGCTGGTCGGGTGCCTGATTTCATGACGGCACACTTTCACTTAATCAAACAGCCCCAAGCAGGCCCTGTCATTCCAGAGGGAGCACTAAGTGGGGACAGCAGCAGCCGGCTAGCTCAGTGTCAGGGCAGCTGAGCAGCGAGCCCAGTGAGAGAAGGCGGCCTTTCACATCCAGAGTCAGACAGCTGGTGTCTGGTAAGAACTTCCTTCTGCACTGTGAAAATATGAAGTAATAACACCTCGGCCCCACTACGTAACCACCTGCCAAGCCAGAAATGCTTTTCTCACAGATGATGTAGCTAAATTGTCTTTCCGCAAGCACTGAAACAAAGTCCTGAAGAGTTTGCTGGTCCTGGGAGGAGGCAGCTGAGCCCAGGGGTCCAGATCACTGGCCCCAAGGCCTGGGCTAGCATCTCAGCCCGGCCTTGTCACTGCCTACGCCTGCCTTTCTCTTGTCCTAATGAGTCCTGGGGACACGTCAGGACTGTGTGAGTGCAGGAACACAAGTGCCTCCAAAGTCCCTGGCACACAGCAAGCTTTCAGGAACGGTATTATTTTAAAAACTAAAACGAGTAAGGCCTGGATATAGCTCGCATTTATCAATGCACATGTGTTTTGGAATGCGTGTAACTATCTCTATTTACATTGAAAATGTATCCACAGAGGTCAAAAGTAGTTAGTCATCAGTTTCCTGCCACTTCCTATTGCTCAAACCATTTCCTGTTCCCAGGACTGCTGACACTAGGAAGTAAAAGGGCAAAACCTGATGAAGAGGAGGCCTGATCACGCTGGCTGCGTTGTCAGCGCAGCAACAGTAGATCTGCCACTGGCCCAGGGCCTCCTGGCTCTTCTAGACCCAGTTGTCAGCTGCCTGACAGTAGGAACAGCTCTGCAGCCATGGGCAAGTGTGGAAAAGAAGAGAGTGTTCTCCCCCCAATTCCTGCCCTGTGAACACCGAGCTGGCAGTCAGCTTAGCAGAGGGTCCTGGAAGATGGCATGTTCTGGAAAGTCCAGGCCCGGGGTGCACAGGCACCACCAGCCCCCCCAACCGACTTGCAGGAGCTCCTGGGACACCTGCATTGCCATTATTGTGTTTGAACACTGACAGTTGTGGGCTGACCCAGGGTTGCAAATGTGAGGTCCCAGCAACTGTTGGCGGCATTGTGCCAGGTCAAGGGTGTCCTCCAGCGCCTGGCATGGGCGGCTGCAGCCAGCAGCACAGGTGAGTGAACCGGCCCTTAGCAAAACCACGCTTCCTTGGTACAGACACTTGGTACAAAAACAGTGAGCCCCGCGCCCCCTTAAAATCACATACTATGGGAAAAATAGGTCATGGTTTGAGGAATTTAAAATCCGAAAGTGGGCTGGGAGGAGACAAATGCACGCACTCTCACCAAGTGGCTTCAGCAGGTCAGTTCCACTAGGTCGCACGTGAAGCAACGGCAAGACAGTGGCCGCTCTGGTTTCCCTGGGCCGTCCCTGCAGCAAACGTGATCGCTCCAAGGGAACCCCAGAAGGTGTAGATTGTCAGCAAGACTAGATCTCTGAGCCGGGATTTCTATCACCTGGCATCTGTCAGTGGCACCCAGCCCGCATGCGTATAGCCTTCAAAAAATTTATCCCAGGAGCCAAAACCTTCTCTCAGTGGTTTTCAAGTTTTCAAAGTGGTTTTCACTGCATCATTTCAAAGTGAGGCCTGAAACACACAATTAAGGTACCTGAAGGGAAAAAAAAAAATCTCATGACCGTTTTATAATTATTAGTCTGACTTCACAGAGATTCATATACCCCATTACAAGACTAATTGTGAACAAAATTTATAGTCACATCATGTTTTCTTGTTAGAAAGAGGGCCTTGTGTTATCACTAGATACCTGGGAGTGTGATACAGTCTGAACTATAATTGAACCCCTGACGTTATAAGAGCTTGATAAGAATTTTCTTCTCAATATCTAATTTTACAAAAATGGCTCATTGTTGTATACAACAATTATGCACTAAGTGAGCGTAATGTTAGAGACCACAGCAAAAAAACTTAAATCACCAATTTTTACACCACATTTTCCCAAAGCAAAATCTTGGTCATATCATTGAGCTGTCACGTAAATGACACAAAACTGAGCTCAAGGCTGGTCCCTCCCTCTTGGTGTTTCCCCTCCCCCATGGAGTCTCAAGTTCAATAGCTCTCATCTCTGCCTCTGCCTTCTCCCATTTTCTGTGTCATCTTGGTCAAGGGTCACTGCCTACCAGCCCAACAGCCTCTCTGCAGAGTCTCCGAGTTGTCATGAGTTACTTCAGTCTTAAGACTCGCTGGTGTGATGTGATATTATTTTTTATTTATAATGTGTGCATAGCCACATGATGTGTACACCTCATAGCCTTGTTCTTAATGCCTGTCATTGCACTTACTGGACAGGAAACTTTGCTAGCATTTTAATATAGCTTTTAAAAAAATACTTGATTAATCATTGTAGTTATCCTTCCCTGACACTGTGTTCAGTAGTCTCAACTTTGTACAGCATTCATTAAGACGTCAGTCTATAAAGGAAGTAAATCGGAATTGCGTGAAGAAGAAAAGAACACAATGGAAACATTCTGAAAAGGCAGATTTGCTAGGAAGTGAGCCTACTGGCAGTTTTATTTTTTCAAGTCCTAAACACAAAAATCCCACTTCTTGCCTGCTAGCTCAATGTTGAGCTCATCTGTCTCTCAACCCCACAGTGTTGCGTGGCTTTAGTCCTCCTATGTATCCTGAAGTTCAAATTGGTTCCAAGTGGCTCCAGAGGGCTTTCAGATTCTGTGCTCTGTTCGAAATTGTTTGCAAGTGATGCATTGTTGAAGCCGAGACCCTGGTTTCTGTAAAATGTTAACCACAGGAAAATACGAGAAGGCATTAGAGTCCTAGGACCTGTCATTTATTTCTTTATTAGAATTGAATTAAGTTCGTGGTCAACTTCACAAAATGAGAAAATGCTGTCATTCACTATCTATTTTCCCTCTTCAAGAGTCAGAAGGCGGCCTCAGATCTGGGGAGAAAAATCTTCATGCTAATGAAACCTCACAGTTTGTTCTATCTGGGCCTCATCTGCACAGCAACCAGAAGCTTCCATGGCCCAGCAGTTTCAACCAAATAGTTCAGGAGCCAGTATTCACCCGTTGCAATGGTAAGTCTGGGATCCCCAGACTCTTACAAAGGAGATTTGCCAAGCTTGTAGTTTTTCCTTCCTAATGTATTATAATTCAAACTGCGGTTGTAATAACGAGGCAAGTGCGTGCACTGGCTCCCCCCTAATGCTGACATAAAATTCTGTGTGACACAGATTCTTCCTGGATCTCAGAGTGAAGTTCTAGAAGTATCCCAAGAAGTGTGTGAGCCCGGCCCACCCCGCGGCCCCTCAGCCCCCCAGCTCCCTTCCCCTTCGCCAGCCGCGGCCATGGGGCCGCCCACTTCTCCTTTCCAGCCCCTCCCACGGTTTCTCCACCCGGCTCTCCTCCTCCTCCCAGGGCCCGCTGCGGGGCAGGCGGCTTCCTCCGCCTCTCACCCCCGCCCTCTGCAAAACAAACACAAATTAGAAAAAGGACAAAGGAGTTTTAGTTATTGAAAGGCAGAGTTTTAAAAATTACAAACATTGGGAAAATTACAAGGTTGCTAAAGAACTTCAGAAAAATCCAGCAGGGGTTTCCAGAGCCTGGCGGTATTTACATTTCAATGGAGACCGTTAAAGCATTTGGAATATTTCCCCAACATTCTTACTAATCTTCTCTGTAGTTAGAGGCCCCCCTCTCACCTTCTCTCTCTGGGGTGTGCTGCCCTGGTTCTTGGGGATGGGAGGGTGGGGTCCAGACCCAACCTCGGACCCCTTGACCAAGGAATCCTTCTCTTTCTCCTCCTAGGCTTCTCCCTCTGGCTTCAGACTAAGTGTTCTGACCTTCCGTTTGCCACCGTGGCCCCTAAAAGAGCACTTCCTGCTTGAGGGCTCGGGGATCCTCCCCGGCAGGACACACAGGACACTTGCCCTCCAGGCCATTCTTCACTGATCTTATGGTTGCTTCTGTGCAAATCCAAGACAACTCCACGCCTCTGGAACAGAGCAGGGTGTGGGTCTCCATCATGGGAGTTAAGCTAGCCTGGCCAGGTGACACAGTGATGAAAGTTCAGGCTCTGCTGTGTTGTTGGGAAGCTTGAGCTCAGCAGCCCTCAGTGTTTTCAGCTGCAAAATGGGGACACTAGTCACACCCACTTCACTGTCACTGTACGGATGAAATGCAGCAGTGATTATGAAGCGCTTAGCAAATGCCTGGGACATAGCCATTGCTCAATAGATATGTGCCATTTTTAACATCCACTTACCACTTTTAGCTGGCCTACTCTATGTCACACAGATGTGAGATGCTGGGGATACAAAGGAAGCGAGTAAATGAAAAATGACAAAGCAATGGAAGGTCTTTTTGTAACATTTTTTATTAGTTTCAGGTGTACAAAACAATGTAATAGTTAAACATTTATCATTTATATCCCTCACACAGCGATAACCCCCCTCCCCCCATCTACTACCCCTCTGACTTCGCACACAGCCATTACATTTCCACTGCCTCTATTCCTAATGCTGTACTCCACTTTGAATGGAATTGTGCTTTAAGCCCGTCAGGAATGTTGAGGAAGGAGCAACTAACTCCACCTGAGGACAAGCGCAGGGAAGGGTGTACAGATCATGGTAGAAGCGAGTTCCTACTCGGGAAGGTAACCTGTGCACACGGTGCTGATGGCTAGTCCTGCGCTTGCATGAACTTGGCCGGTTCAGCAATTGCTCTAATTTAATGAATGGATCCAGGCTCCCCAGTGGCCCTTTGGACTCAGTAGGAAAGAGCCGTCTGGACGCTATCTCTGTGGACACCCACCCCTCAGCCTGCAGCTCAGCTTCCAGGTGACGTTTCCTCGGAGATGCTGTGCTTAGTGTGAGGGACAGATTAATAATCCGGCTTCCACTGTGTGTTTTCCATGTGGCCCGCCCAACCCAGGCCTTTCTAACATCATCTTGTTTAGTCTGCCCAACGACCCTGCAAGGTCAACTTGTCTTGTATCAAATCCTGGCTCCAACAATTTCTAGTTTTGAAACTTTGGGCAAGTTAAGTAATCTTGCTGTGCCTCTGTGTCTTCATCTTCCAACAAGGATGTTTGTCCCACCTCACAGGTTGATGAGGGGCCTATGTGAGCTGATATACGCAAAGCCCTTGGAACGGCCCCTGACACATAGTAAGAACTTGGTAATTGTTATTATTATGCCACTACAAGTGCTTTAGTCTTCAATCCATTTGCAGACTAGTGCTGACTGATGAGGCAAAACTTGATAGTGATTCACCAAAATGTATTTCTTCTTTTTCCTGGGCACACAGCTAATCTCCATTTCCTACCTCTCTTGAAGTTGGGTGTGGCCATATGACTGAGGTCTAGTTGATGGAATATGAACTGAAGTGATGTGTGCCCCTTCCAGGCCTAGCCTCTCAGTGTCCCCCACCATCATCTGTCCCATTGGGGCCAGCAAGAATGAAGACTTGCTGAGGATGTGGGTCCCAAAATGACTGCCTGGGGAAAGGCCATTCTGCAGAGCTCCTCACCTGCATGATTCTGCTCCTTAACTGAGAAACACACTAGTATGCATTTGGCTAGCGTACTAGTCAGCCCTACCGGTACAACTCGTATGCATGAGCTCACTGAAGGATCAATCCTCTAGGGAACTGTTGGAACTGTAGTTGTCTACCCAGCACATTTCCCCTTCCTCCCCCTCCTTTCCATAAAACCACTCTTGTTTTATGGGAAATCTAGTGTGACTTAGGTGTGGCGTGACACCTCCACCACCATCTGCAGGCAGTGCACACAGGACTCTGGGCCCTCCAGGGTGCCACCTGACCAAGGCAGGCTAATCAGTCATCGAAACCATTGGAGTTTCCCCCTGGAACTCCAGCAGAACAGTGATCTCGATCTCTCTCTCTCTCTCTCTCTCTCTCTCTCTCTCTCTCTCTCTCTTTGAGGGGATTGCTGGTTTTAGAGAATGAAGATATTTTAGGGATCTATCATGTTTGTTTCCTGGAAAATAAGACCTAGCTGGACAATCAGCTCTAATGCATCTGTTGGAGCAAAAATTAATATAAGATCTGGTCTTATTTTACTATAAGACTGGGTATGACATATATGATATGATATGATATCTGGTCTTACATAATATAATACTGGGTCTTATATTAATTTTAGCTCAAAAAGACGCATTAGAGCGGATTATCTGGCTAGGTCTTATTTTTGGGGAACCACGGTAGTGGCCATGGTGATAGTTACCGCATGGAGAGAGCTTGCCAAAGAGAGAAGCCAACGCGAGGAGAGCCCCTCCAACATGGAAGCACGTTTCTGACATCATCTGAGCTCCTGCATTTGTTATGTCTGGTTCATTTTCCCCAGTTACCTTGGTCAGTGAACCTCCTTTTGGGTTATGCTAATTAGAGCTAGTTTTCCCTTTCTGTGGAACAGCAAGTTCCCAATTTACCACTTTTGCCCCTTCCCATAGTTTCCTTAAGCCTCTGACTCCACATACTCTCTCCCTTCCCCCAGCACCCAGGCTGAAAGCCGTCTTGATAATCCTATCTTCACATTACGTAAAATATTAAAATTCCTTAAATAATCAGTCACAGTAAGAGGCACAACTTCCACTGAGAGAAGGCGGGTATTAGTCACTCACATGTGGTCTCAACTGATAATACTCACGTAGAGGGAGGGAGCCGGCTGTACGTGCTACAACAAAGATCCCATCAAAACAAACGCAGTAGGACCGCCCACATTTTTTTTAATTGCACTTGTGGGTGTCAGGGGTGAGTGTCCCCAGAATGTGCCACCCTGGTGTGCAGATTATTTTTAACTGAAATCAATGAAAGTCCAACAAACTCAGGAAGGGTATTTTTCCCCTTTTCTTAAGGAAATTCAGATAGTAAAACCTGCTTAAGGAAGAGAACCTTGGCTTACTCACCTTAAGCATTTCCACCCTAGCATTAGTCAAGCAGACTCCAAGCATGTTTACTAGATACCCTCCTCTCTTCCCCCCACTCACCCCTCCACCCTCCACTGTTCTGGGTTGCCTAACAAGAATTTGCTTGCCAGGTGTGTTCCGCTCTCCCTCAAGTACATATAAATTGCCCATTCTCACCTCTGAAATCTAAGACCCCATCCCACCCTCTTTCTCCTTTGTCCCAATGTTGCCTCACTATCTTTGGAATTTTCATTCTTACGTGAATTCCCCGTGCATGCACATGTATTAAAATTTTGATTTTTCTCCTGTTAATCTACTGTATGTTGTTTGAATTATTCTACCAGCCAGAAGAATTAAAGGGATAAGGGGACCATTTTCCAGGCCTCAGCACACTGAACTTTTGTTACTAAAGATTTCTTAAAGTAATGATGAATTTGGAGTGGAAAATTTCCTCTATATTATGTTGCCTTGTAATGGGACTTGATCAATAATACTTTGATATGTTTTTCATTTAAAGCAACATAGTTGCAATGCCAGACACTTGTAAAATTGGAAATAACAATATAAATTAATTTTTATTGTTATACAAGTTATCCTCCCAGCCTTCACTTTAGTCTTTTGGTCAAATAGAATAAATCCCCCAATATTTGGTGGAACTGTTCTATAAAGTAGAACACTTGTTTTGTCTCGAATAATAACAGGTGTTACAAGACTTGTATCTTTGAATTTTATTTTGAAATTCTTACTCAAACCAATTTGTTATAAAAATGGACAATTTTAAAATACTGCTAAACTGTTTACTATCAATTTCTTTCATTCTGGTGAAACCACTGGCCATTTGACATGCAAGTTTTCTTTCTCCGTATTCATTTCCAGGCTTTGAATTCATTAGCTCAGTGTAACCACACTTAGAAGAAAAGACTAGCTTTGTCTCATTTTTTTTTTTAATCTTTACCCTCCGTTATTCTCCCTTGCTCTGCACCCCCCAAACATTCCAAATATTCAAGAATGGGGTTTTAAAAATCTTGCTGAATGTTGCTTGTGGAAGGGCAAGTGCGAAGTTATTGTCTCTTATGTACAGAGCTTCTGTTTAGGATGAAGAAAAAGTTCCAGAGAGAGATCGTGGTGGTGGTTACACAACCCGGTGAATGTAGTTAACGCCACTGAATTCTACACTTAAAAGTAGTGAAAGTGGTCAGTTTTATCCATATTGACACATTAAAAAATTCTCCTTCATACTTCCTGTCTTGTATATTTGTACACATCACTAAGTATAGATTCATCACGCATATGGATAGCAGAACCACAGGGAATGAAGAAGTCAGTCAAATATAAAGTGTGAAGCAATTTCGTTCCTTAAAAACTTACAAGATAGAACAAAGGATACACATACTTCGCCAGCTGTCTTTGGAAAGCGGCTCTGTTTGCTCATGCGCAGAAAAGCGCCAGACCACGGTATTGACAAGAACGAGATGAATGACCCCCCGGAGACCATAGGGTTTGTATTCGAGTTTCCATCACCTTTTCATCCTTTTGTCCCCTTTCTTGATTCACATGCAGATTAACCCAGAGCAACTCCTCACTAAATACGCTTTTTCAGTCTAGTTTGGAAGGTAGAAGGAACATCTAAATATTTATGAGGCTTTTTCTCCCGGGTTTATGATGCGCCCTTGTTGGATGTGGAGGAATTACGTTAATGAATGCATGCCTGCACACACCGACACAGAAACCAGGCAAAGGGAAAAAACACACACACAGAGCTTTGTCGGCACTCACCAAACAGTTCCCATGAAAAGGAAGAAAAGAGCGAGGGGGAGGAAGAGAGATTTAAAATCTGTTGCCAGGAGAGAAATAAATGGTACAGCGCAACACAAAAGCAAGAACAAAGTTTCATCTTTGCTCTCTGGAGTCGCAAATGTAACTGTTGTTCAAGTCGGTACAAATGTGAACTAAAACATGGGGATTGAAAAATGAGAACTAGCTGGCCTGGCTCTTCTTCCCAGTGACGAAGAAAATTAAGGACAGAGTTTCAATATTGGCAATAAATCATTTATTAGAAAACAAAGAACTAACCAACATTTCCTTTTTCTTTATACATGTTCCTTCAATATAGATTATTTAGGTATGAATCCGTGAGAAGGTTGTTAGGTTTTTATTGTACTGCTCAAATATCGTGTGCCCTGTAGATACTGTTTTCATTAGGCTAGCTAAATTCCACTGTACAGTGAATTCACCCTAAATGTGTTTGCATGAAATTATATCTAGTTATGGCTTAGACTGTAAATCATCTTTAATTATAGGTAATCTTTGTGATGTTTTAACAGATAGAATAATATATTAGTGCACTGAAGCTGAAATGCAGACATATCAAATGGCCTTAATATCACTCCGCCAGAAACAGTCATCTTGCCAACCTCTAATCATCTTCCTGGCCTCCCCTTCCGTTCTGTTCCCAGTGAACAAGGGAATCCAGGCCCTGCTCACCAAGGACACGGTGGCTCTGCAATAATCTGTACAATTTGTGCCGCAGAATAGTAGGTGGAAAAGTGTGCCTACATCAAAAATTATTACCCTTCATTGATACTGATTTTCATTTGGAGGTCATAATATACAAAGAGATTAACATTGTGTTTGTTGGTTTTCCAGATTCTTGCTGGATTCAAGAAATAACAGGCTGGTTCTCGTCACCCATCTTCGTAGGATACAGAAAGGGTTGAGAAATCCTGCCTCAGACCCCACACTGCTGTTCTAGCTGAAGTCTCCAGCCTCTCTTTGAACATCAGGAAGCCTTCCCTACACACTTTTGTGACAAACTGAAAATTAGTTGTTGATTGTTAATATTTATTTGCTGTTTTCATGTTAGATTAAAATACAGAGCATACTCTTTCACCCCACCCCCCAAAATACCTGGTTACTTGATTCTCAGTTATTTGAAGTCCAGATAATACCTGACTCTAGTCTATTCATGTAACTATTGTTATCATCTAAGCATTAAATATTCTTAGCTTACAGAGTGTCTTTAAATCTGTTTCATCAGTTAAAAAGCAAGATAAACATGCACACAGAAATTTTTGACAGTCTTTCATCTGATACACTGACAGAGAATTGTATTAGCTCAGCATTATTTCACAGTCATTTATTACTTACTTGCTTGAATGCATAGGCACTTGGCTAGATCAAAGTTTAAAGGAACTATATCTAGGTTTTAAAGAAAAATTTAGTGAAACGTTCACAAAATTGTTCCAAATCCCCCCAGAAAAAGAAATTTGTTGCTTGGAAGGTATTTCAGAAGGATATTTTGTGTACAACTTGGGAAATCAGTGTGAGTATTCAGTAAATGTTTTTAAATGAATGTTGCATGGCTTTGATCAAAAAATTAAACACACATAGGGCCGGCCCGGTGGCTCAGGCGGTTGGAGCTCCATGCTCCTAACTCCGAAGGCTGCCGGTTTGATCCCCACATGGGCCAGTGGGCTCTCAACCACAAGGTTGCCAGTTCAACTCCTCGAGTCCCACAAGGGATGGTGGGCAGCGCCCCCTGAACTGAGATTGAACACGGCACCTTGAGCTGAGCTGCCCCTGAGCTCCCGGATGGCTCAGTTGGTTGGAGCGCATCCTCTCAACCACAACGTTGCCGACTCCTGCAAGGGATGGTGGGCTGTGCCCCCTGCAACTAGAAAACGGCAACTGGACCTGGAGCTGAGCTGCTCCCTCCACAACTAAGACTGAAAGGACAACAACTTGAAGCTGAACGGCACCCTCCACAACTAAGATTGAAAGGACAACAACTTGACTTGGAAAAAAAGGCCTAGAAGTACACACTGTTCCCCAATAAAAGTCCTGTTCCCCTTCCCCAATAAAATCTTTTTTTTAAAAAATTAAACACACATAAATTTTGTCATCAATTTATGTGTATTAAATGAATACACATAAATAAAACTCTTATCCCTATTGGTGGTATGTATATTGCCCCAGCCCAACTTGCATCCCACACTTCAAGCTGCTGGATGCTCTGTGAGTAGGATCATATCACTGTAAGTCTGCCTCATGTATGGGAACCACCCATCACTCATCACCAGGTCTGGGCTGAGACCAGCATCTTTCACTTGGACACACGACAGGAAACAGTAGGGCTGGCTGAGTATATACACCACACTAGAAGGTGACCTGCATGGAGAAAGTTGAGCGTCTTCAAAAAAGATTTCTTTTGACTGAGAATACATTCCTCACCAGTACACTTTACTTCTTAAAATTCCTACTAGTCATACGTCTTCAAAAAACTTGTATAGTATGTTCAGGGAGGATGCCATCAGTTGTTAAATTCTGACTGAAATTATTGTAGCAGATTCACATTAGCAGACAGGAAAAAAAGATCAGTGTTTTGAAACACAGAATACACTAAGGGAGGAAAAGTTCAGTCCCTTGCAACAGTGTCCTATAGAGGAACAGACAAGAATGTACTAGAATGTGCTAGAACATGGTTCCCTGGGAACCTGATACATATTTGCAGTGGCAGAAAGACTACACATAAAGGATACGTTAGCAGGGTTGACAAAGGTGAGGACTAACTTTGTACTGTATAGAAGTTTGTCCCTGAAATGAAAATTATTTTTTTACCTACAAAATTTCAAAATATGTCTTAATGATATAATCCACTCCTAAAGCAAGGAAACAGACATTCTCATACACTAATAAATTGATAGATTTCTACAAGGCAATTTGATAATATATATCAAAAGATTTAGAAGTTTGTGTGTCTTTGGGCTATAATTTCACTTTTAGAAACTTATTTTGTATAAATAATCATAGATGGGGAAAGATATAGCAATATTATTATTTCTAATGTGGGAAATTTAGAAGAAGATATTTATTTTATTATTATTGTATTGTTCTTGCTGAGCTATAGTTTCTGTGATAAAAATTAATTAATTATGTAATATGAAATCAGCAATAAAATTTGTTAAGAAAAAAAGTTTGTTCATGGTCAGCAAACTCCTTTGGTGTCTATAGATTGAGAGTCCCTTCCAGGAACTTCATGCAGACTACTCCAATGTCACAGACACGCTCAGGTCCAAGGAGGGATGGACAGACTATGGGCAAACACTCTTAAGACAGTGCCTCTCCTGAGAACAAACCAAACATGCCAAATGTCAGTGAAATGGTCATGGTTTGAGAAATGGAGACAAAATTGGAAGTTTGAATTAGTTGAAATATATATATATATAACAGTTTATAATTTCTCATTTGCTTTTTAAAAGACAAATAAATACACATGAAATGTAGACAACCCTTAGCATCTCCATTCCTAGAGCCTTGGAGACCTTCTCTTTTATCCAACCTCTGCTTTTCCTAGTGTAACTTCTTTACTATGGACTTTCATGCAAAGAGAACAGCATTTCAGGACATCATGGTTTTCTCAAACCAGAACCAATCTGAATTTGTATTAAAACAGCCAGGAATAAAGAAAAATTATCTATATAACTTGTGAACTCAGAACTGAAATATTAAAAACGACAGTTTTGCACTCAGGCTCATTTTTCAGAAGCGCTTATCTCATGGTTTGATTTTTGTTTCTTCAACATTTTCCAATATTTGATCCTTGAAACCTTCCTGCAACTCTTTGCAAAGATTAAAAACCCGGCCAGTTTCAGAATGTTTCCACTTTGTTCTCAGACATGGTATGAACTGCAGGCCAGCCCCCAGCTGTCTCTATGGCAGCACTGGGAGTGGCTGCTGTTACACATCGGCATGTTTTTCCACCCTGACACTGCCATTGCCCTACACTGACACGTTTCCCAGCTGAGCCTAAATCCAAATTGAATTGAAAATTTTTCTGGCTAAATGCCAAATGCAAAACTTCCCTGACCTGTCTTCCCCGTTCTCTGACAGTGTGCACGTGTACTGACTAGTCTGAAAATAGCCAGTCCATAAATAGGGGGAAATCTGCCCAAGACGTACTAGCACAATGAAATGATCATCTTATTTTGTCCATGTAGACAAACAACCAGTCAATTCAGTGGGGGGGCGGGGGGGGGGAGCAAATATTTTCTTTTTAATGTTTGATGATTGATGAGTTGACTTACTCAATTGCATGATTTGTTTATACTAGTTAGTCGAGTTAGCTACATAGTTGAATCTTAAATCTGCATTTTCATAATCTGAGGAAAAATTCCCCTTGAGTGATGGTTTAAGTTCTGATCATACTACTGTAGTCAATATTTAAGCATATGTCAAGTGCAGCCAGTATTTAGGCATAAATGCTCAGAGTAGGAAAGCCTCATAGAGTTTGTCTTGGCCAGTGGCTTTCAAAGAGACCTGGGCTTCCGTATTTCCTTCCCTACCCCTACGAGGACAGCAATTTCACCTTTGACTGTTTTGTATGTTGGATTTCCTGAAACAGCAATAAAAATACAGCTTAAAAACCAGTGATCCAGCCGAGTCTTTTGCTCATTTCACCCCTGTACAGCATTGCACAAAGACGGGAAACCCAGAGCAGATCAAGCTTGGAGCCTACCAGGCTTGGCTACTTGCCTTCAAGGAATGTTTGTGCCCTTTTTTAAAGAGTTGCTGTAATGTCACTTTGTGGCAGCCATCTTGCCACCATTTCAGTGTCGATATTTTTCAGTCTAACAATTTAGTGCCAGTTCCAGGGTTTTCTTGATTGTTAAAACCAGTTGATATGAGAAAATGAGGAGTAAGATTTATGGAAGGCTCCTTTTTAAGTGAGATTCAGCTATACAATCATTCAGTCTTCCTAAGTTATGTGAATGGAATTTGTTTGCGTAAATCTAATTCCACCAAAGTCTTCTAAACTGTGGACTAATTACATGATCTAATTTTGAAGTTTTTTCAAAGTTAATCGCTGAGTTCTCTTTTCTTTTATGTGTCATCTTGCTTTTTCACATTTCATTAGGTATCTAAACCAAGAGAGACAAAGTACAAGCTTATTTATGTTTCATAAAGTCTCAAGATAATGGAAAATATTTTATCCCAGTTTGATCTACACATGAGTTAGGTGGTTCCCAAACCAATGTTTTCTCAGGAAATAAAAGTACAAATACTGTGGGCAGCAATAGCTTAAAACATTTTTTAAAATAATCCTGAGAACAGTTTGTTTGCTAAATTCAACTTCATTTTTAATTGAAATGAATCTTTGCATGCATATACCAGTATGTCTATATGGGTTTGTATGTGTGTGCAGATGTCCGATGCGGTGTGATTGGAAGGAGCTTTGCACGTTATATCAGAAGACATGGGTCCAAGTCCTGCTCCATCATTTGTTCATTGTTTGACAATAGAGAAGTCACCCACTGTCTCCGAACCTGTTTTCTCATCTAAAATTAGGGCTAGCAGTGCTTGTCCAATCTGTTTCAAGGGCTTCTTATAGCAATCAAAGGAGATATTGTACGTGAAACTTTGTTAATTACCTGTTTGGGTCCTAATTACATACACTGGTGAGTGGCATAATTCTACCAATAACTCAATATAAAATTTGGGGCAAGTCATTCAACTTTGCTGAGCCTTATTTCTTCACATGTGAAAGTGGATTTTAATGGACTCATGGGCATAGAAGTGTAAACGTTGAGGACAGATAACTAGTTATGACTCCTTTGTTGTTTTTTTTTTTTTAAGGAACATTAACTCAACTGGAAATAGTGTTTACTGAAAAGTCTCCAGTAACCATGGCAAAGAAGCAACTGAGCCTCAAATACCACTGGAACCAGAACTTTGAACACTAACACTTTCTCTCTTCTCACTGCATATTGTTTTCAGTTTTACAGACAAACATCCTACACGTGGCTGGACACACAGCCACCAGTAACACATCTCACAATTTTGCTACAAAAAGAAAAACCTTGATGAAAATTGCCCACCTCCTTGCCCTAAGCCTGACGCTAGTTGAAAAGTCCCAGCAAAAACCTAGCTGGCTCAGGTCGTCCAGTCAGGGGCCCCAGACCGTAGTGTCACTGACCGTCCCCACTTGAACGAGGTGGTTGGAGTGAAAGAGAAATAGTGTTCCCTGAGAGAAGAGGTGATGTCCCCAGAAATGAGGGAGGGTCTGAGTCAGTAAAAACAATAAATGCTCACCCAGAAGCACGAAGGGACGGCCACGCTGTACCTTTCTGCCACTCTAGGTACCACAGGCTAATGATGAAGGTCCCTGTCAAGTGGGACAAGCAAAACCCACTCCTGCCTTCTATGGTCGGCGCGAGGAACAAACGAGAGCATAGATGTAAAGGTGCCTTAAGCGTTTAAAGTGCCGTATCAATGAGGTAAACTAAGTTATCTAGTTCTCTCTGCATTTCGGTCACCGCCTAAACTCTTCCAATTTAGAATCTTATACAAGTGCAGAACCAAGGATTAAAGCCACTCTCTAATTCTGTTTTGTTAGGAAACAGCACTATTACAGAGGGTTTTTTTTTTTTTTCTCATAGTTAAAATTTTATTCATCTCCTGTTAAATCATGCATGCGATTTACTTGGGGCTATCGCAGAAATTTTTTCAATTTTAAAAATGTAAATTACAAAATACATTATTTATCATGTGCACGTAGCTGACTATGTTTTAGAGTATCACCTGAAGAAACAACAGTAGTTTAGATTCTTTGACATTACACTAGTTTCCGTGTTCTGCCTGTTCCTTTCAAGTCTGTTGGTAGAGCTTTTCTAATCTTGAACAATTTCTGGGGTGACTCTTGCCTGCTGTGGAACTGGTTCTGTTCGGCAATCGCTTTGCACTTTGCTTGGAGTTATTTGTGGCCCTGTGAAGGGGACTGACATCTCACACTTCACTTATTTCAGTGGCACCTAGACCCAGCTTCTCTGCTTTGGCCCCGTGGGTACGGTCTACCTGGAAGGTACATAGCCCCACTCACTCCCCCCTGCCCGCTCTCCCATGGGATGAGTCCATCGTATCCTTCCAGACTGGTGGAACACGCTGCTCCAGGATAAATATCGAATCTGCTCACCCTCTCCCTTTCGGAGTGCTTCTTAATGTGGGTGAATATGGGAGCGGAGTGGTTCCACCAGCGCTTCTCAGGCACAGCTTTGTGCATCTTCTCAAGTTGCTACATGTGTATGTTTTGTCTCTGCAAAGGTAAAACCTGAGTGCCCGCCAATTTCTCTGCAGGAGGAGTGCAGCGACCTTCAGTGCTGCCAGAAGTATTTGGCATGTCATTGAAAAAGCAGGAGGCACAGCAGACTTAGCCAACTGCGCCTCTCTGCCCCTCACCTGACTGGGAGCTCAGGTGGGAACTGGACTAGGACTGCCCTGGTCTTTTCCCTCTGGGCCTGGGATGTGGGGCCGTGACCGGAGGGAGAACCTCCTGCCTGTGACTACAGTGGGAGAGCTAACAGATAAATGCTGAAAATAATATTCTGGGGTGAGGGCCAAGGTCAGGGCCAGCAAGTGTGTCCAAACCATGTCATAAATTAAAGTAACTATTGGAAAACGGGGAGCTGAGTTACGGAGCCAGAATGAGTGCTGCTGGGCCACAGAGTGAGCCAAGAACTAGGGAAGGGAGGAAGAGTGACAGGCCCAAGTGTCAAAGGTCAGGCAGGCCGGTTAGGCGTTTCTGCTGCAGGCTGGTGGGCCAGGAGTGTTCCAGGTCTGCAGACACGGTAGGCGAAAGCATGCTTGCTCACTTCCTGGATCATTCCATCTGCTCCAGGGAGCCCCCAAGTGAATGCTAATTTGAAGCTCTTCACAGATGGGCAGGAAATTCTACTCTTTCGTTACTCTAATCCCAAACAAGCTATGATACACACAGAGCCAATTTCAGGTTTAATCATGTTACCTCTATCCAAACAGAAGTCAATCCCCATTTTCGTAGCCCTGCAGAGCCTCAAGAGTGCCTGTGCCTTTCCTGCAGAGAAAGACGCTGCAGCCGCGATACAATCAGACACCGAATCGGGCAGATGAGTTTGTCATTGTTTACTCGCTGTGTGCTTGTGTGGAGGGGTCAGGCAGGGTGCTGTTCTGGGACAGTTTCCATGCTTTATCTAACTATCCATACACTTCCTCCTCAACCCTCCTCTTCCTGTGGGGACATTTTCATGTCCAATGGCATAAGATTCCAGAGGAAATGGGAGCCCTTTAGGATGATCTAAATCCACATCCAATTGCAAGGCCAGGCTTTCTGTTACCAATTCAATCATAGCACATAAAACTAACCACATACTCCTCAAAAAATTGGTTTTCAAATCCAAGCATAACCGCTTCTACAATGCTGTTGACCTGCTAACTACTTTTCTCATATAAAGGCAAAACTAGAGTGGTCCTGCTACTCAGACACAACCTTGTTTAATTCTTTAAAAAGCATTTCTGACAGAAAAAAATCTAACACATATAGCTATCCGGGAGTTGACACACATTAGTAACTCTGACCATTTGGTGATGGAGTTATTCTTTCTAGGTAATTTGGGTTTGAAATGCTGACGCAGCCCCTTGTCCACCAGTTCAGGGCAAGGGCCTCTGCTCTGCTCTCTGTTCCACGCCCCGCCCCCTCCCTCAGCACCTGAACTGTGGAATTGGGTGGAGACCCACCTTGGCTGCAGAGATGGAGACATCCAGATGGCCCATGAGTAATCCAGAGGCGGTTGTAATTTTCATTCTCTAGGCTTGCTAATGGGACTGTTAAGAAGTTTAGGACTCTGGAGGACAAGAAAAAGACCTTTTTATTAAACAGCCTTCTTTACTCACAGCCTCACTGCCCATTGAGTAAAAACTGATCACTTTTGTAAAATGTCAATTTTCTCTGGTAGGAAACCCACTGAGGACTATACTCCTTTCTTTGTATTTGTAGGTGCTAAAAAAATATATATATATATATTTTTCTCCTACCTTCTAAGTTCTTCTAGCTGGGCTAATGATCTAATGAACAGAGACAGATTCATAGGAGAAAATCAAAATTTTAATACATGCACACAGGGAATTCACATATGCCTGAAAATTCCAGAGACAGTGAGGTAATATTGGGTATATATGACAGTTTGGACGAAGGAGAAAAGGGGAAGATGGGGTCTTAGATTTCAGAAGTGAGAACAGGAGGTTATAAGCAGTCAAGGAAGCTGAAACACACCTGGCAGGCAAACTCTTTTTTAGCAAAGCTAACAGGCCCCTGCCTGAAGCCCTATTTGCCAGACTTAATTCAAATCTGGCTGCTCAGGAGAACAGCCTAAGTTTCCCTTCCTGGAGCAGCCTTTCTATCTGAATCTCTTGGGCAGGAAGGGGGCGGGGGGAAGGTTCTTTCTGAGTCTTGTTTCTCAATAACCAGCTTAAAACGAGCACCCCAAAGGCAATGTCAGGATGGTTAAACTTGGGTTACGTTCACACCCAAGGATTTATATGTGCAATCTCTCTTAACATTAATTCTCTTTCTATCAAAATTTGAGTATATCACTAAAAATGGTTGAAAACACAAGATTCTCTCCATCCAGTGACCAGAAAAAAGGATTAACTGCTATGTCCTCTTTTAGGATATTGCTATGCCCTCTCAGGTTAAAATAAGCCTTAGGGGGGAAGTGACTCCCAGGCTTGTCCTTTTCAGGTGAGAATCTTGAAGAGATGAGGAGGTAAGAGCACCTAAAACAAGGGGAGGTGAAATGGTGCCTGGGCCACATGGCTGCCAGGAGGTGTGTAATTCAGGCTCTCAGCTCTCGCTCCACGCACAAGAACTCAGGGAATGGTGAGGCCGAAAAGGAACACCCACGGAGCCATGGATAGGGGAGTCATACCATATTCTCGCTGGAGGCTGGTCGAGACACAAAAGCAAACATCCGCCAGTACCCCAATGAGGGGTCCTCCTGCACCCCAGTCTTGCTGGTGGCCTGATGAGACACAGGAAGTAGTATCAACATGATCTGCAATCTACATCCGCTTGCTGACCCCACTTGCTAGCCGCAATCCGCCGCCCGCTTTTCCGCCAACCAACCAACCCCCTTGCCAGCCCAGCCACGGCAGTTATATCAGTGGCCAATGACTAACCGATAACAGCTGATGGCCAGCCAGCCACAGCGGATGGCCATCTGATTACAGCTGACGACCATCTACTACCCAATCCAGCACCTTTCCACACGAGGCCGAGAGCCTGGAAATTGCTCTCTGGGACTCTGTCCCCCCAGGGTGATACCACAATCACCAGGGATATCTCCAATGCGCCCAGGCTTCAGATGCCCTGTGATTGGAATGAACACCCACTGCGGGATCCAGAGATGAGGAAGAAGAGTTTGCCTGATGGATGATCAAGAGTTTATTGCAATGTTCTTTTCACAGGCAGAGCAGCTGCCAAGAGATAGGGAGCCAAGGAAATTTCTTGCAGTGCCGAGCACACCACCGCGATTGGTTCTAGTCCTTTTATTAAACGCCCTGCGTTCTAGTCCCTTTTCCACCACCAAATGGCTGTGTGACTTTGGGCTTGGCACTCCTTCCCCTTCCCCTGCCTTCACAACAGACGAATTCAATTACGGGTATATTTTCTTTAACTTCTCTTCCAGTTCCAACATTCTATACTTACAGTAACCCACAACAGCAAGAATGTTAAGGTTGTTAGGTGAGCAATGAATTCTCAAATGTGAGTTAAAGAATGGATTCCTATGGTGCTGTAAACATGGCACTGGTGTTTTATGTTAAGTGACCTCTAGGAATATCCTGAGATAGAGCCTTAATAACAAGCCAATAAATCCCAGACAGCAAGGGAAATGTCCTATTATATGAACAGACTAGCAATTAGGGGAATTGAATGATTTTTGTCTTAATTAGGAGAGCAATAATTTATTAAGCACCTGCTATACCAGACGTCGTGTGTTAAACTGTTTACATCCATTCCCTCATGTCATCTTCGAAACAATCCTGTGACATTTCTACCCATTTTACAGATGAAGAAACTGAGTCTCCGAGAGAATAAGTAAACTTACCCATATCACTCAGCTCAGACGCAAGGCCACATCTCTCTGATCTAATACTAGTAATCTTCTTAAATACTCTATTGCTCGTTTATTAGGAAATGACAGAAACCTCTACTAGAAATACTGCCTTAAGTGTAGGAACTTTGGTTTGATCACAGATCATCTCTTGTGCTTAGAACAGGACCTGCACAAAGTTGGTTCTCATTGAAAATTTGTCAAATGAAAAGTAACCACCCCCAAGCTGACAAGGCCGCTGTCTTCTTGGTGTTATCGTCTACAGAACAGTGGTGTCAGGAGAATTTTCTGAGATGATAGAAATGTCTGTTGCCTGCATTGTCCAGTTGGTAATGTCGTGTGGGTACTGAGCCCTGGAAATGTGGCTAGTGAGGCTGAAGAGCTCAATTGTTGTATTATTTAATTTTAATGAATTTAATTTTCAATAGCCACAACTGACTAATGGTGACCATATTGCACAGTGTGAGACTAGGGTAAAACAAGGATAAAATGTCTGACGTACAGTAAGAATCTGGATTTCCCAACGAGAAAACAGCGACTCTTGGGATTCAGAATCCTGCCCCATGACTGATGAACGGGAAGGGATAAAACCATGATTGACTCCTGAGTTTTTCCTGCTACCACCCAAACTCATACTTTCTCCAGCACCTTCCTGTACAACATTACAGAAAACAGGAATCAAGAATCTTGGGCTACAGAAGCCCCAAAACACGTGCGAATGGGAGCACCAAGCGACCGTTTCCAGGCTTCGCACAGAGAACTCGATCTTCCTTCAGAAATGGGAATCCGTTGTTTTTCGTCAAAAGTTCAGCAAACAAAATACATCACAAACGGAATTTGCATCCCAGCACTGGTACCTGTGTCTTCCCAGTACAGTGGGCATTTTAACAGTTCATGTCCACTGTGCCTGGGTGGTCAAAATAAAAGAGCAGTGGTAATAGTGGCAGGGATGGTGATGCACGAGGGTGAGTGATTTGTGCGGGTATCCTGACTGCCCTTGTGCTAAACAGTATTTCACAGCCTGTCCATTGTCACCTCCCAAAGGAGCCTTTTCAGACGTCTTCTCCTGGTTGCCTTCTCCCAGGGAGCTCCCGTACCACAGATCTGCTGTTGATCTACTTATGTACTGTGTGTGTAATTGTTCTTTATGCATAAAAAGAATGCTATTTTTTTCACCAAGAACGAATTTTCATCACCTTGCAGGGGTAAGGGGTCATAGCACCTTGGTTAAGAATGTTCTAGAATGGATTAACTCTTTTTGCAATGAAGGGAGGCAAAGTGGAAAAGGCATGGGTTCCAGTCAGGCAGGCTCTAATTTGAGTCCTGGCTCTGCCTCTTACGCAAATGATTATTACTTAATCTCTTTAAGCGTCTGTTTTGCTTTTCTGTAAAATGGGGATAAAAATAGTCACAACCCCCAGGGTTGTTGTGAGGGTTACACAAGGTTATGATATTCATTAAGAGCCGTTATGCAAGGTTATAAATATTCATTAAGAACCCAAAGCAAAAAAAAAAAAAAAGAACCCATGGCATGCAATAGGTGCTCTCTAAATGTTGGCTAGTTGTATTCTTTTTATTCACATGAAAGCATCTGGCAATGCAGTTGACTTTCAAACCTCTGGTTTCCTGGAGGATGCTGTTGGGCTTTCCAAGGTCTTGCACCAGCTGCTTGTCTCAGGGCAAAGGTTCCTAAGAAGTCACTGCTGAGAAAGACGCAGGGTGTCTTGCTCATCCAGCTCAAGTCAAATCTTCCCAACACTTATCAAGGCCCGTCTGAGCTGATGAGACTGAAATCACAGGCCGCGTTTGCCAAATATAAAATATGCACAGGAACACCGTCTTAATTAGATGTGCATGTCTCTGAAGATATAAATAAAATGCTTCTTTTTTTGATATGTCTAATTTAATAGCCTAATAACGGGGGAATGTTGCTGAAATATAATTCAGGGGGTGAGGGAGAAATTAATAAACTCAAATATTTAAAGCTCAACAGCAATTAACAACCCATTTAGAACAAATTTCCAGATTTTAATGTTATGTATCCCTTATCCAACCAGGACTAAGCCTGGGGTTCATCATTATTCACTTGCAGACCTAACAGGATGCTCTGCCCTGTGCCTGGGAGGCACTTTCAAATTCCATTGTGCATGAAGCCCCATGGGCCCAGGGTGGAAATTCAGAAATCCCAACCGAAGTGCCACAGTCTCCATGGTCCCCACTTTCCCTGTTCACTATTTTTGCTTTTCTCAGTTCCTTAGGAACTTGGATTTTCATTTTTGAGCTGCCTGTTTAGCTACACACATTCACCCCTACAAGGGATCAGAATACTTTATTCTTAAGGGTCCCCAGGAATCAAACAGTGTCTACACCAATGACCTCTGGTCGTCAAGGGCAAACCCTGGGTTCAGGGCTCCTTCGTGCGCATGTGGAGGGGATATGAAAGTGAGTCTCCAGCCTGTGCACTGAGAAATCCTCCTGGCGTGGAAGCCTGTGGGGGGGGGGGTGGGGCTCAGAACCACTGGACCTGTCCCCACTGGTACGTGTGTCCGAAGGGACAGCTGGGGGGGTGGGAGGGAAGGTCTGGCGCTGGGGAAGGAGGGAGGGCATGTCGTGAACATGTCGTGGAGACGCTTCCTGAAAGATGCTCAACCAGTGGGGGTGGGGGCGGGCGCCGGAAGCATCAGGATCAGAGACAGAAGAGCCAAACGAGGGTAATTTCTTTTACAATAATTTTTTACGTATGGACCCAGTAGGAGAAAACTGCGAAGAAAGGGAGTGGAGCATGAAGGGCCACACCGTGCAGGACAAATGGAGAACGTACAGGGTTAGCCTCTTGTGTGAGCAGAGGTTCAAGACGAGGAGGCCTTGAGACAATCGCTCATTGCAAGGGCCCCACCTTCTGCAGGAGAACCCACCACTGGCCCAGTGAACCCCTGGAACCCTCTTTGAGAGCCGCTCTAGTTTGACAGAGAGAAGGAAAGCTGGGTTACAGAGACAGAAAGGAAGAGACAGAAAAGAACTTTGATAAGTGATCAAGGGTCGGACTGCCTTGGTTTTCAAGGCGTATTGGCCAGCTTCCACCCTTGGTCCTTGGTAAGGCCTGACTGTGTTTCTGCTCTTGGGCATTATTTATCTAAAGAACAAATTCCTCTGTTTTCTGCTGAGATTCATTTGTGTTGTGATAATGACCAAGGACAGCTATGGACATGGATGACAACGCCACAATGTTGGAAAAGGCAGTGGACCAAAGATGAGTTAAATTCATCAACATGAGATTCCCTAGACCATGTAGGAGATTTCTCCACCCAGAAACTGTGGGAAAGGAAGGGAACAGGACCACCTGCATGCTGGATGAGAGTGAGTACAACAGGGGAACAGCCGGGGCTGCCTGGAGCATGGTGTCGCACTTTGGGGTCACCTCCCAGAATCAGAGGGCCAGCCGGCCGGCCACAGTCCCTGAGATGACAGGCTCTCCGTTTAAGGCAATGGGCTCGTTTCCTGGGGCTGCCATAACACACACCACACCCTGGTGGTTTAAAACTACAGAAATCTAGTCTCTCACAGTTCTGGGGTGCAGAAGTCCAAAGTCAAGGTGCCTGCAGGGCTGGGCTCCCTTCAGAGGCTCTAACAGAGATCCCGTTCCTGGCCTCTTGCAGCTTCTGGGGACTGCAGGCGCCCGTGGCTGTGGCTCTGTCAATCCATTCTCTGCCTCGTCCTCACCTGGCCTTCTCTCCTCTGGCTCTCCTCTGTATGTCTCTTATAAGGACAGCTAGCTGTCCCTGGATTTGGGGCCCACCCTGGCAATCTAGGACGATCTCATCTCAAGATCGGTAATTTAATTGCATTTGCAAAGACCCTTTTTCCAAATAAAGTTACAGTCACCGGATCTGTGGTGAGGATGTGGATGTATCTATTGGGTGGGGGGGCTGCTGCAACTCACCCCCCGTGGCAGACAGCGGATGGGAGCACTCATCCTGGGACATGGAGCGCAGGTACCTTTCCTGTTACATCGTATCGAATGCTTGTTCCTTTTCTTTTACTTAAACTTCTTCTTGCTACGTAATGGACAGTTTATTTCTAGGGGAGGATTTTGTGCCAGTCAATTGGGCAGCTCGGGGGAGAGAGACACCCAGGCTTCTCAGTGGGAATTTGAGCCCAAAGATAAGCTAAGATAAGGGCACCTGGAGCAGTCAGACCGTAGGTTTCGTTTGTCCCGTTTTAACACGGAAGCTTGAGGCATGATGTTTCCTTTGGGGAAGCGGGGCGAGGAGGAGACGAGACCACCCACTGGTACTCGGCAGAGCTGGTGGTGCTGAGGCTGGAGGGGTCCCCCTCAGTGAGGTAGGCCCACGGCAGTTCCAGGTGGCAGACCAAGGCTTTGACAGGTGAGAGGGGCCAAAGGTAAATGAGTGGATTATAACAAGCAGATGGAGTGGGGGATCCAGGAAGGGTACATTACATTTTTTCTATTAGATAAACTTCTGTTTTTTCCAAACAACCTTAAGTGATAAAAGGACATCTGACAGCTGTTAGGGTAGCTCTGAGAATTTATAGAAGAACCGAACAATCCACTTCCGGAACCAACACAGCAGCCAGAGCAGATTCTGTCATTGACATTTTCTGGGGCTCCCTCATGATGTACTGTGCTCCAATAACATCCACTTTCAAGTTTCAGGTTCTTGAGGGAGACTGTGGCCCCAATCAAGTGTGACAACAATCAGCCATGGTGTGGGCCTGGTGGCTGTGAGCTGGAGAAGTCACCCCAGTTGGGTCTGTGACAGGTGGGCAGGGGGTGGCCAAAGGGTACAGGGCCCGGTGGCTGGACAGGGGTTGGGTGGGCCAGAGAGCAGGAACCAAAAAGCAGCCTTGGCAGTGCCCTGGCACGGAGCAGCACATCTCAAACCTTGTTGTCTGCAGACCTCTTCGTACTTTTAAAAACTGAGTATCCCAGAGAGACCTAGGTGGGCTCTGTCTATCAATATTGGCTTTATTAGGAATTAAACCTGAGACGTGTTTAAGACACAAGCGCATATACAAGCATGCTGTTGGTTGTCAGAGCCATGATGGCACCACACCCCGAAGCCTCTGGAAGACTCCGCCATATACACCTAAGAGAGAGAAAGAGAGAAGGTCAGCGATGTCCTACTCTTCTGAAGTTAGTTCTGACCTTGGAGACCCTCTGGAAGTGCCTTAGAGTCCCGCGGGGTCCAGACCACGCTCTGGGAACCCCGCTCAGCAGTTCAGAACGTGTGCTCCAGAGCCAGACTGTCACATGTGGGACGTGGCTCTGCCACGCTGCTTTGGCAAGCTCTCACCCACACAGGGCCTCTACGTCCTTGTCTGAGCATGGGTGACAGTGGTGCCTGCTGTAGGGCTGTGGGCAGGAGAGAAGGGTGCCCAGCACTGGCATGCAGTCACCTGTTGTCACTCTGATGAGGCCCAGCGCTCCATGGGAGGGAGAGCTGGACACAAGGCCCAGGCGTCGGGTCCCGGGTCCCAGGGGCAGGACAGGGGCCTAAGGACTGGCCTTGGGACCCAGGCTCAACTTTGGGGCCTCTGGCTCTGTGAGGGGGTCTAATGCTAAGTTCCCCCACTGGGAGGAGGCTCAGCCCTGGCCCAGGAGCCCGAGTGAACTGGGCAAGGGGGGGGCATGTGCGTGCAGCCTCAATGGGTCCCGCTCCAAGGAGCAGGTGCAGCAGGAGGCCACGGAGATGAGATGTGGGCTGATAGCTCAGCAAAGACAGTTCTCCAAGAAACATCTTTTTCATGGTGTGCATGACTTGTATTTCTGAGACACATTATTTCTCTGCATCGATCAATGAAAATGTGAATTGGGCCAATTTATGAATATTTCATATATGACAAATCTAAGTTTTTTAATGCTCAAAAATGATTTAAAAGTCCTTCCATAAGACTCAGCCTCCTGAATCCTTCTCCGAGCGTCAGTTGGGCTGTAGCCCAGCCCTCAAGGCAGGTGCTGCCATGGCCTGTGCCAGCCTCACCTCAGCCTCTCCCTCCAGGTCCAGCTCCCCCAGGGACATGGGACTCCACTTTCTTCCCACGAGAACCAGACACCTGGCTCGCCCATCAGGGATTCCTCTGAAGCTGAGGGCTGTAGGACAGACCAACTGACAGAGCCAGTGGGAGAAGCGGGCTGGGGAGGTGACATGGAAGAGCTCATGCACACACGTGACACGAAAGACACACACTCGGGTCACATGACCTGCCCTGGAAAACTGCCCAGCGATTAGACTGTGTGACGTTTGAACAATCACCACGGTAAAGTGAGGATGGAAAAGCAATCTCTACGGGGTCAGTCCATCTCCCCACACCACACGGGGATGCACTGCCTGGGGCCCCCTGCTTTGGCGCCATCCCCCGTCCTGGGCCCACGACGCCCACTCCCGCCCCTGCTCCCAGCTGTCCTCCCTCCAATGGGACAACTTTCAGTTTGGGGCCTTCACTGTCCCTGTCGATCGTTCATGAGCAGCAGCTCCCAGGGTGCCCAGGGGGCAGCACCTCGTCTCACTTCTCTGCCTCGCGCCTTGGGTTTCCTAACCAGTTACGCTCCCCAGTTTCTACCACAGCTCCAGACGGGAGCCACGGGCTCACCTCTCACGATCACGGGCGGAGACCATCTGTTCAACGTCTTAGCTGACAGGTGAGGACACGCGTGGGAGAAGCTGTAGATTCGCTCACAACATTTCAGGAAACAGGGAAGACAGTTCAGAGCCTGTGACCACATGACCACATGCCAAGGTGTGGGGCACGAGGCTCCCCTCTCTCTCCTCTCTCTTCACGCGCCTTTTTTTCAGCCTTGGCCCTTTGGGCAGATACACAAGATCCATTTCTAGTTTTGTAAAACGCTTTGTAACCCCAGAGAGAAGAGCCTTACCTAAGTAAACAGGTATGTAAACATTGGAAAAGACTTTAACAGTATTTATACTCTTTAACACAAGCTGGCTTCCCTTGGCTGTTCTCGAAGTTGCATTCCTGTTACTACGCACTGAAGGGTTCTCTGAAGCCTAAGATGCCAGCCGATAAGGGATTCAGGAGGTTAGGGACTCTTGAAGGCCAAAGAATTCTCAGCATGCAAAGGAATGAAGTTATGAAAGTGGAAAATGAAACTCGCTGCTGTTAAATGCCATGGTGCCCCCCCACCCCCCAAGCCCATAGCTGTGCTATGTCTGGTGTGCAGGAGCCAGCCAGGACTAGCTGACGTCCCACCATTGTGTGACCACCTAGCAGGAAGGCTTACCCTACTTCTGAGAGCCTAGGAGCTCTTCTCACCAGGTGATAATTCTCACCTGGGCCAGAGCAGTGAAGTCATCTTCTTTGGGTCACACAGCTAATGAGGGGCAGAGCCAAAGCTCATAGGAGGTCTGGTGTCTCGGTTCAGTGTTCTTCCTACTGATGGACCCTGCTCCTCTGCCTCAGGTGGACAGTTCAAAATTAGCTGTGACTTTGAGTCTCAGGAGACCACATCATGAATCAGTCTGTTGGCGACATGGGTTTTGCTGAACTGGATTTTGTCTGCTGCAGCCCTGTGTGACAGGGACTCAGTATTCACATCTGCTCTTGTCACCCCTTGTTCAGAACCTTCAGGGCTTGCCCTGCCCATCCAGCTTCTCATCCTGGTTCCACATGAGGGTGGGTCTTCCTGAAGCACTGAGTTGAAACTTCTAGGAGGAAAAGATCACTTTATTTATTATTTTCACTTTAATTATGGAAAGAAGCAAAATTTACTTGACTTTTTAAGATAACACAGATACTTTGAACCTTTCGGGCTATTGCTGCCCTATAAGGCATACTGAGTTTAGTTTCCTCACACAGGAAACTAAACTTTGCTCCTTCCCCCGGGATATTTCGAGGGAAGGAGCACAGAGGCAGGGCCAACATCAGCTGTGATGGCCTCAGGGTCCTTCGCGATTTGGCCCCTCCCTGCACCTCCAGACCCCTCCCCCACCTCATGAAGGGTGAAAAGCCACCCTGAATCACCCGGCTTGTCCCAGACACACTGCTGCTTGTTCAGGGGGTCTCAACCTGGCACTATGAAGGTTTGGGGCTGGATGCTTCATTCTTGTGGGGGGCTGTCCGTACACTGTAGCAGCATATTGCACTAGAGGCCAGCAGCACCTCCATCCAAGCCCTGACCATCAAAAATGTCACCAGACTTTGGCAAATGTCCCCTGGGAAGCAAAAGAACACGTGGTCTGTAACCAGCTTCGATGGTAATGGACTTCTCAACGTGCGTCTGTCCAGCAAACTACTCTTCTTTCACGCTCAACTCACATGTCATCTCTGCCTTAAAACTTCTGTAGCTGCCCTGGCAGGGAAGCAGTCCTGTCTCTGCTGGTCCCAAGCCTTACAGATTTACCCCCCACTTGGTGGTGCTTCTGTGGCACTGTAATTGTTTGTTTGTTCCCCATCCTCCACAAGGAGACTGTGAACTCCTAGAGGTCAAGGCTTTATACCTCCAAATCCATATTCTTAAATCCTGAGTACTTAGTACAATGTCTGACCCATAGAAGACGTGAGAGAAATGTTCACTGGACAATCTGCCATTCTAGGCTGGTAATTTCTGGTGATGACTCCTTAGGAAAGCATCACAGTTATCCTGTCATCTAAGGTCACCTGTGAAGCTCAGCCGTTGGCATAATCTTAGCATCACGACATCACTTGATACTTGCTTGGAAAATAACTTTGCCAAAGGAATAACCCAGATTTTATTCATCGTCATAGTAATAATAGTAGTAATATTAGTATTAGAGCAATGATAGCAGCTGCTGCCACGTGAGTGTCTTTTCTGTATTCTATTGGCTGTTCTCATTCTAATTGCTAACCCTTATAACATTTCTGTGAGGTGCGTCTTATTACTCCCATTTTACAGGTGGGGAGACTGAGGCTCTGAGAGTTTAATTCGCAAACTCAGCTTCCTGGTGGCACTGGGATAATATCCAAGGCAGTTTGACGCCAACCCCCAATCACTGCCCTGTCTTTGGTTTGCAGATTTTTATTCTTAAGGGTGATTCTCAAACAGTGGTCACTTGAAATTGGAATGGTCTCAGTGTACCAGATGAATGGGTGACTGAAACCCAGCTGCAACCTGTGTGACTTCTTATCACTGCAGTGACCTCGAATTCCATAAACATTTGGAGAAAATCACTTTGATGCTGCATTTGCATACCCAAGTATTGGGGGATGGGTTGTGTAATCACATTATGTGGAACTGTGAAGAGGGAACATCACTTAAACAGCTTACAAATTACTTTGAAGATGCACGTTAAAATCTAAGGAACCCATCGCCTCCAAGATCTTTACAAAAAGTAAGTGCTAATTGATTATGACAGTTTTGTCTTCGTGACTGGCACCATTCTCCATTTTCACTTCGTTAATATCACAGCTCGAACACCACCTTCTCCTCCATCCTCTCCCAGCCACATTCATACTTTACTATAACAACAGATGGAATTTATGCACAACTGGCTTTTCCCTCTCTTCCCATAGTTGATCAAAAGGAACAGCCTGAAAAAAAAACAACCCTGGAATTTGCTGAAATTCTGATTTCTTTCAGCAGTTTTGTAGATTTTATAACTTATTTTTTATGAACCATGCAAGGTCTCTGGTCCCCAGCATCTGTTTGTTGCATCTGGGGAAAAAGATAAATTCCCCCTTTTATGCTACTGAACCAAATTTAAGAGCCAGACAAACAAACAGGTCTTAATAGAAGAGGACAGCGGCACAGCCCCCTGCCCCGTGCTGCCTAGCCTCTCTCCCGTCTCCGTGTGGACAGGAGGGGAGGACAGGGACGTGCCTTCTAGCTCGAGGCCTGCCAGCTTAAGGAGGAAGCCTGGACCTGCAGATCAGGCTATGAGTTGGTGCTACTCCCAGACAGGGGCCCTGGGACGGGTGCTCATGAGCACACGCTTTCGGGAGGCTGCTGTGTACACGTAAAACATACCCTGCATATCATTTACAATTTCTCAGACTTAAAGAATTGTGCCTGGTCACCCAGAGACGTGATTATACACCACAGAACTTCATTATAATAATGGCCCTGGTACTCCAACTTCTTTAAAGCCTCAGCTGTTCGATTGAGCCTCTTCAGCTCCATAACTGTTTATAAGATTAATAGACTCTGATGCATAATTGAGTCTCCCACCGGGAGAAGAAAAGAGAAAGCATCTAATCCTGGCCCTTGCAGATGTAACACTCCCATAATGAGAGGTCTGCACACACGGACGCGGGAAGGTGTGGGAGACTATGGAGGTGGGTGGCGGAGTTGCCCTGACAAGGTGGTCTGGGAGGGTCCTCGGGCACTCTCCTCTCAGAGGCTTGACTGGACACTGTGAAAAATAGATTTGGTTGCAGAGCCCCTGGGACGGGGGCCAGCTTTGCAGCAGGGAGCAAAGCCTGGGCTGGGAAGTGAAGACGAGCAGGACAGGGCCCCAGCAAGGAAAGAAGTGGAAGGAAAGGGAAGTGGATCCACAGAGGACCGGCCTTATGGCCTTCCAGTTGGGGTCAGTGGAGCCCAGGGGGAGAATGACGCTTTGGGCTCCTCATTCCCTTTCTGGGATCACAGGATCTGCAGATGGACCCCCTCCTGGAGGACAGAGGACACCTGCTTTCAAAGCAAATGAAAGCTGGAAAGGATGGCAGGGCAGGTTTTCCTGAGCACAGAGGAACTCAGGACCGGGGCGTTCCCGGTGGGGCTCTGGTGAGTCAGCAAAGGCCTCCTGAAGGAGCTGAAGGTCAAAGGAAATGAAGGTGTTGAGTGAGAGGACCGGGAGGAAGTGGCCATGACGCGGGGGGAAGGGCAGCAGCCAGGCACGGAGGCAGGAGAACTGACTCGTCAGGGCTGGGAAGGAGATCTGCCTGGACCAAGACCAGCCAGGACGGAAACACCCAGGACACCTGGTCACTGTGTCAGATCAGCACTCAAAGTCCTACATTTCCATCTGACACGCCCAGGAGGTCACTGGTAGACAAGTCACCGAGTCCCTTACCATGACTTGAATAAAGGAAGGAGGTCTCAGGAGCAGATGGAAACAGGAAGCAAGCTTATTTTACACGGCTCTCCTTGTCTAGCTGTGCCTCTTCTCTTAGGTTATTTTAGTGTTCCAGAAAGTTGCCACGTGGCTTGCAGTCTTACTGAAAACAAAAACAGAGCAGGCAGGAGAGGAGATGGAAATGGAGAGAGGGCCCTATTTTCTACTCTGGGGTGCTGAGGGTCTCACACGTAAAGGAACTCATCTGTTTGAGAGAAGTCTGGATTGCGCTTTCATTCATCGATTTCTGCTTCTCTCTCTTCCACACAATCTGCTTCTTCCCAGGCTCCTGGAAGACCCAAAGCAGATTGCAAAGATAAGTCTTATCTCTGCCTCTGTTTTCCTCTTAATTGACCACCAAATGACCCCAGAGTGAAGAAGGAAGGTCAGGCCCATAGTCGGGAGCCATAATTCACACATTGGTATGGTAAGAACCTGGTGCAGAGGAATAAAGCCTCATCACGGACTCCTAGCTTCCATCATTATTTAGATGTGTGTTCATCTCTAGGAGACACGGCATGCTTCTAAAAGTGCATTTTGCATCATGGCATAAAGACGCCCCTCCCTGCCAGTGTACATTTAATCCTTCCTGTCATTTTCAGGGATAAAAGAAGCAGGGCTGAGAACTCTCAGTATCAGTTTATTGACTTATAAGAACTATCAACCTTTTGCAGAGATGGAAAAAAAGCACACTCAATACAACACACTCTGGTTGTATTGGGGCCTGCTAGGTGCTAACTTGACAAGGCAAGGAGATAAAAGTTCGGCTCCAGCCTCTGTCAACCTCACCGGATCGGAATGCGGGTACTTAACATAGGAGTCAAACCATTCCGGGGCACTAGATTGCTTTCCACTCGTAGGTCTACTAAATAAATAGAAAAGTAATTAACAGTGCACTATGGCACATGTATCAGCTGGAATTTCATTAGAGCAGAACTGGGTGAATCGAGACGTAATTGTGTGTCCCACCGTCTAATGAAGCTCTCGTGCTGGCTTTCTCTCTGCTTCTCCTCAAGAAGAGAAATTTCCAAATTTCCTATTATAGCTTCACTTTGACCAAGGGAAAAAGAAAAAAGAAAAGAAAAATCTCAAATGCCTGAGATTAGTCCAAAAATAAAGAATTCTTCTCATCTTTTTCATTTATTTTGGTCTTGAAATCCATGGATGATTATCTCTCTTTTGTTGTATTTTTCCTTTTCTTTGTTTTTTCTCCATTGTTAAATATCTGAATTTTGAAATGCTCACTGAATGTCTTATTATTATTTCCCCCTTCTTTTGGAGAATAATTGGCATTATGACATTTATAACAGTAGGAAGAAATGAAATTTCATAGGAAGGAAATTTATGCTCAGTTGGAAAAAGAAAAGACATTGAAGGCATTTATTTTTAACCAGCTTTTAGAAAATATATCTGAAAGTACTAAGTTCAATTTCACATGTTCAGAATGATATAACCTAATTTTAGCATATTAATTAACAATAAAAGTAGTGTTTTGCCTCTTACAAAGAAACAAAATAATTAGCTTACTGAGGAAATGGGGTCATATGATTTGACTTTGAGAGGGTAATGAATGACACTGAGTCACTTAACAAAAAGGTTTTGCAAAGCAGCTCTGGCTGTAGAGTCTGTTTGGAATTCTTTGTTAGCTACCTACGGCCAACCGGTTTTCTCCATCTCCAAATGTTACCTGTCCTGATCCAGACTGAACGGCACACACTTCAGCAGGGCCGGCGGCACTCCTCAGAAAGAATGCTGAGCTGGAGGGGAGGCAAGCATCTGACGACTTTCAAGGATGAGCTGAGTGTCCACAATGCTCCCTGAGTCAATAAACACTAAGGTGCTTGTTACTCATGGAAGAAATTCCAACATTTTTGCATCGTACCTATTAGGACCTTTGAACTTGCAATATTTTGTCCCACTTCACATAGCTTCATTCCTGTTGAGGGGAGCGGGGAGCTAGTCTTTCAAGTGGTTATTATAAAGCTAAGTGCATAAATATGCATGAGAGGTCATTATTACCACAAGATGATACTTAAAAGGTTCAAGTGTCTCTTACTAAGATTTTTCAACTTGTTTGGTTGACAGTAAATCAAAGTCTCCAGTTTTTCGATGCTGAACTTTGCCTTTGATTGTTCTTTCAAGGTTTGCAAAGAAACTATTTCAGAGCCCTGACTGGCATTCATTCATTCACTTGACAGATAATTAGTGACATTTAATTACCTGTGTCCATTTATGCAGAATGTCATATATAAAGCATTGTCGCCAGATCTCTGAAAGTTGAATCACGGAATTTCTAGATTTTGAGCTGGAACTAAGGCACAGAGAAGCTAAGTAGTGACTTGTCCCACATCATGCTGAGTCATATAGGCAAGACTGGAAATCAGATCTGACCTCTGACTAATGAGCCAGGGCTCTGAAAGACTTGAGAGACCAAAGCACAGAATCAACCGGGAACCATGATAATGAACAGCTGCATTCGACCTATGTCTTCCCTCCAGAACTTGATATTTCAAAGGGGAAATCATATATAGTGTTACCAGAACTTTAAAGGCACTTAAACATGACATTCACATACAGAATTGACTTTAAGTTCAACCTTACGCTTGCAGCAAATTCCCACTTGCAGGAGATAAAATGTTCATCTTTAGGATTAACTATCCATGTAGCCCTACCCTCCTGGGGGAAAAGAGTAAGGTGATGGGAAACAAGATGGAGACAGCAGCCTAGTTCCTCTCATTCTGTGGGTGGGAATCCCACTTAAGTAGTCTGTGGAGTCTGATGACCTTTTTACTCCCAGAGTAACAAAGAAAACGCAGTTTACAAACATAAAGCAGTCCTTTCTGAAATTTTTGCTCACAACCTCTGATTTCCTGGATGAATCTTTGGGAAGTGGAGCAGATGGGTGCCAGGTGACAGAGGCATGCCCTCTTCCTCCGTGTGGTTCATGGTGTGACACGAGCACCAACGACCGTCTTCCACACGAGGCTGTCTCTGAATCCTAAGGTTGGTCTCTTTTGGGGACATGGCAATAAAAGAGAACTGTGTAAAAAGATAGAGGCAAACTCTTTAAAAATCAGGGCTGAACTGACCGAGCATGGACTCCCATCAATAGAGCTCTTTGAGAACGCGTCGCTTTTGCAGTCTTCCTCAGACAGCTTTCCAAGGTTGGAGCTCATGGGTTCTCATTTGTTCTTACCCAAAGCTGACACATTTAAAAATTGTCTTGGCTGGTCACATGGCCACGGAGATAGTGGAAAGAGTGTACACTGTGCAGCCCAGTTTGGGTTTGAATCTCCGCTTCTGCATTTACCAGCTATGGGAACTTGGGCGAGTGACCTAACTCCTCAGTTTCCCCATCTGCTAACTAGAAGTAACCCTCCTCACCTCAGCTCTCAGGATGGTCAGGGTTAGAGGGGTGACACACAGTGGGTCAGGTCCTGGAAGAAGCTCAATCAAGGCCCACGTCCGCCGTCAGCCTTCCAAGTTCTTCCCAAGGGACAAAGTCTTCAGTTGTGTTTGAACGCACCTTGGTCTTCCTCAAATGCCCAATAATCATTTATCTGATTTGTAAATCACTTCTGTGCATCTCTTTATTGTTTTCTTGAATGTTTTGTTTTAATATTTTATTGTTTTATAATTTTAATGTTTATCAAAGCTGCCATTTTTTATAATACATTCTGTTTGTATCATTTTCCTCCCCTTATATTGTGATTTGAGTTTCAAAGGGACATGCCTTTCCTTTTTCTATTCCCTTCCTAATTTAGTCTTTTATCCCCCTTTGCAGCTCAAGCAGTTTGCTTACCTGACCGACTACTAGAAGAGCAAAAGACCCCTAACCCAAGGGCTTCTTTCATTGTAAATTACACTATCTTCTGCAAAACCCAGAAATGCAGTGTCAGGTGGGACCTCAGAGGTGACCACCATCGTCTCTGCAGTAGGCCGCCAGGATAATCGTGCTGGATGAAAATGGAGACCTATGGAGACACAGAAACGCGTCCTGCATAGCCCCTCCTGACTCCTAGGCGTGTTTCTTTAACAAGGTAGATTTCCACCAGGTGGGTTGGGGATTTCTCCAGGATGGTTTGTCACTGTATGCTGACTGCCTCTAATCCTGTTGGGAAATAAGTTCACAGTTCTCTGGGAGCCATGTGTACTTTCTGTTTGCGACCCTGCATTTATCAAAATATTTTGCTCAGAATCTTGGTTCAGGTATTCCAACTTTTCACAAACGACTTGCAAACATGTACACATGCAAATATCATTATCAGATTGACTTAGTCTCACCCTGGACAGATATTTATTTATTCACATTCTACAAATTAAATATTTCTGCATCTGCACAACCCCCATTCCACCATTAGTCCTGAGTTATTCAGCCAACTTTTGCTGAGCTCCCTGGAGGCGCCAGGCTCTGGGCCCCACCCACTCGCCTCTTAGCTTCTGTGCTAATTCTCGACTTTCCGTCTTCCTTCCATCCCTCAGGAGTCCTTTTTGTTACTGTGCTCTGAGGTGCCCACACAGAATATAATATCCCATGACAGGATGTCTTTCCGTGTGCAAACCAAAATAGCACTGGCCTTTGTGCGGCTGTATTCCTTTCTAAACTTGTACTCACATGACGTCTAGTCTCACCTCTCGCACATTTTGGTCACTTTGATGGCACACATTGTGAAGAGCTGTGACAGATCTAAGTTGACATTTGAGCTCCTTTATTTGTTAAGTTTTGAATCCATTCATATTTTTTCTCCTCACCACTATTTTAACTGCGTTCCTGGTGGGAAGTCAGATGCTTGTGTTTTTCAATCCATTTTCCTTCCTCTAACAAAGATGGTAAAGAAATCCCACCTAAGCTTGGCAAAGGGGCTCAAATACATTCTTGGAAAGTAACAGTTTATGTAGTCTCATTTTAAATAACAGAATATCTTCTTTAAAAACATTTAGAGCTGGATGAGAATTGAGAAGTTCCCAGGCCCAATCCCTTTCTTTATGGATTGAAATCAGGGTTCCGAGCAGCCCCGTGACGTGACCGAGCTCCTTTTATTGATTTATCGGGGAGTGTGCTTCTGAGTCAGAATTCGAATCTTGGCCTCCTGACACAATTCAGTGTGTGGGTCTTTCTTTCGAGGTCATCTCTTTATTTGAAAACAATATACTCGTATATATAAAAGAAAGGACAAAAGTCAACTTCCTTCCATTGCCACATCAAATCAAACACATTTCCAGTGCTCTGTGTCACAGACCTGCTATTCAATCCCTGCATACTGAACCTCTGATTAGCAGTATTTCCTTCCTCAGGGAGCCCATCAGCTCGCCCTGGTGTAGTTTCCCTCTGAACCTAACACAGCCGCAGGTCTCTCTTCCCAGCATCCCCGTTAATCTCTTATAATCGTGGCATGTCTGCATTAATTTGTCATTGGCAGCCACGCCTGCTAATGTGGCCTGACGGACTCTGTTTGAAGCCCTCCCTTGATAGAGATTATGTTTTATTTTGGACAACTCTAATTGTTAGAAAGTTCGCCCTCTAATCAAGCAAACTCTGCCGTCCTCTTGCTGTCCTCACAGGGCCCGTTTTGCTCTAAGCCCTTCCAATGGACTTGACTTGCAGGCAAGCAGCCCTCTGGGACTGAACCCGAGGGAGACTTTTATCCTCAGGAATGTTCCTGGGCCTCCTCCTGCTCATTCATCTCCACTGTCCTGACTGCTCCACTTTGGTTCCTCATCCTGTTTTGCACTGAAGCTTGGTCATGAGCGGCCCAGTTGGACTGCCATCTCAGCCTCTTCCTGGACCTTTCTCTGGGATATGGCCTCGCGCCTGGCCCTCCAGTCTCCAGGATTTTTACTGTGCTGGATGCGCTGACCCCAAGGCAGGACGGCGTGGGGTAGGTGGCTGGCTCCACCCTTGTTCAGCCCCGTCGGTTTGGGAATGTTCCTGAGACTCCAGGTCCTAGTTCTGTCCTCTGGAGTGGCACAGGGTACATCTAATCCCTGCTAGTATTTTAGGAGTGTGACCCTATCCCTGCCGCATGGCTCTGCCCCCTCTCCTGTGCATTCTTTTGAAGGATGGATATAAATGCTGGCACCTGTAGAGTTGGTGTCTGACCTGTACATAGACCAGAGTACATTTTCCTGCCTCAGCTGGAATATTCTACTTTGATTGGTGCCGATTCTCTTCATCGATTTTATTTGTTAGCACGGCTGTACCCTGAGCTTGTGGTCAACGAAATCCATCCATCCATCTCTTTCCCCTTCCTACAAACTACTGCCAAGCCTGATCTCTGTTATTCTCTACTTACATCACTTACTCATTTGCAAGCTCTTGTGTACCTTGTTAATTCATATTTTTACTTGCATTTATTATTCTAGCCTACTGATACCTTTTTGACTCACGATTCCTTTGTGTTCTTTCATATTTCCTCCAAGTTTTCATTGTGCAGTTGTTTAACATGCAAATACTTTGTGCATCAAAAGCATAGATAAAAGTGTTTAGTGGGGTGTGGGTTCACAATTCTGAGACAGCTTTATGAGTACAAATAAGTAAATGGATAGTGGATGGTAGGAGCCGGGTTTCTTACAGTTGGGAGAGGGAAGTTACAGAACACAAGGGAGGAGGCTACTAAGTCAGGCCATACTTAGCTTAGTATAGATGCAGGTAGATGGCTACACAAATAAGTATAGATGTGTGTGTGTGAATTAGTGGACATACCTGTATTTCCTGCCTTCGTCTGCTAGGAGGACCCAGAAGCACGGACACTCCAGTAGCATTGAACACATCCAGGGCCCACATCTTGGCTTCTAAATGCAATTCTCCAATAAAAGGGGCCAGGGTTTCTTGAAGAAATGGCTCATTCTAGGACTGAGTCAGGAAAAATACAAGATGAGGCTGGAGGAAAAAGCGAGGAAGTGCTCAAATAACATAAGGACGGGTGTAGACCTGTCAGAGGGACACAAGAGCCAACTTGAAGATGCTCTCAATGGCCAAAGCTATAATGATTGGAGCAAAAAAATAAATAATGTAGTACTGTCTTATAACTCAAAGTGTAAAATAAACCTACACGAGTCCATATTGACATGAATAAATACATAAATAGAAGCGAAAGGACAAGTATTTCTTACAGAGGAATCCCAAATAATTTACATAGATACTTCCCTTCCCCAACCATCTGCCCTTGACAGACTGCTTTTGGTGACTTCTTCCAAAGAATAGAGTATGGGAGGGGGAGGAAGTACCTTTATACCAAACAAACCAGTTAAACACGACTTTGGTCAGGTGATCAAGGTTAATGTCATTGTAGATATGTCATGTAGATATGTCATGTACCCTTGATATGAAGTGAGGAGAATGAGACTTTGTCTCTGGTTTTCCCCACCAAAGCCCATTAACTGTAGTCTAGTCATGAGAAAAACATCAGAAAAAAACAAAATTGAGGGCCAGTCTACAAAGTAACTGACCAATAGTCCTCAAAGCTGACAAGCCACCAAAAACAAGGCAAGACTGAAAAACTGTGACATAGCAGAGACCAAGGAAGAAACGTGATGAGATGATACCGTCTTTGCAACTTTTCTGTATATCTGAGATTATTCTTCCCCACAAATTATTGAAAAATAAAAATAAAAGAAAGGGAAATACATGACATTTAAAATAGTGTTCGGTAGACAAGAACAATAAATTTGTCATATTCTACCAGTGACCTCTCGCCAGTTGGTATCAGTGTAATAATCACGATTTTTCTACTGAATCAGACCGACCACAGGTGTCCCTCCTGGTGGGCTAGGTGGCACCAGGCTGGACTTGTCCCAGTGGCTGAAGCAGGGTCTTTAGCGCCAATGTCTTTCCCATCACAGCACATGGGTGTATCTAGTTCCAGAACCTTGCACTTCCAAGGCTGTTGTGCTCCTCTATGCTTCCCAGACCACGTCCAGACATTACTACTTTTTTCTTTCTTTTCTTTTTTTGTAGAAAATGTCTACTTAGAAACCCACTAGTATTTAAAGCTAAACATATGTAAGTCCAAAGTCCACATTAAGTTTCCCTCATGCTGTAATCTTTCCGTTTTTCAACGATCTTATTCCGATCATCCTCATAGTTACTAACTGGCGGGTTTTCTTTAATTTTTCCATCCTTTGTCTCTGAGATTCAGCCCATCTCTGACCTGCCAAGGAGGCTGCTTTCTGCTGCTGCTTTCTGCTACTGCTCTCTGCCTCCATTCACGCAGTGGGTGGGGGCTCCAATCCCCCGCTTCCAGACAGGTTCCTCCACCGCCTGCCCTCCCCCCACCCCAACCTGCATTTACAGAACTTCCCGACTAAGGGACCATTTTCCATGGAAACCTCAGTGTCTGTCATTTCCTCTGAAATGAAACTTGCAACTCTTAATTATGCGCTTTGCAGCCCTCCACCACGTGTTTCTTCCACCTAAGACACAGATGAAGTACCAGCTAGCTTCTGCATCAGGCCTCAGACTCGCCCCATGGCTGGGACTTGGCTGCCCTCTCCCCACAGCTTGTCCCCTGCAGTGTGTTCTCCCTGGCGGGTCACCTGCCTCCCTTCTGGACACCAACCCACATTCCTCCCACACCTCATCACATGCCTTTACGAAGCTTTTGAGTCAAGTTCCCTTCAGGACTCCGAGTCACTCCAGCTATTTCTGCCACTCCCTGACATTCATGAACAGCTATGGAATATATACATGCATCCTTCTGTGTCTGTAATTCTTGTTCTGGACTTGACGTGAATGTTAGCACTTTGGGTTCATAAGCATATAAGCTCTGTGTCTTTAAGAACTTCTTATATTGTTTGTATGCATGGAGTTTGGTAAAGTGCTGTTGGAACAACTTTCTTCCCTATCCGTTGTTTGAACACAGGTGTTTGAACAATGACACACAATGTTAGTTTGCTCAGTTTGTTTTTCTTTACATGAGTAATGATTTGAAGCCTGGCCCTCCTCTGGCAGGACCCCTCAGCTCACGTTTTAGGGGGCTTGTCCCCACGGGCTTCTGTCGCACTGCCTCAGCCGAGGGTCTGACCCACCAGCCTAAGAGTCACCCAAATCAGTCTGAACTAACTGTACGAGTAGAGACCCCTAAGACCCCTCGTGGGAGGCTTGGCGGAGGACGTTGAAGCATGGTGTGGACACTGGGCCCTGCCTGATCGAGGCGTTCCGTGACACTGATCAGAAATGCTTTTAAGTTTCCCCAGCACAATCTGTGCTTGGGAAACCCAAGCCCCACTTCAAAAAACTGCTCTTCTACAGATGGAAGCTTTAGAAGAACATTCTCATAGCATTTCCCGTTCTTCTGTGACAGTCAGCCCGTCGTCGTACTTACCAAGCTCCACCAACCCCAGTAAATATCTGTTCTCTGGGACACACAGAAGGCCGTTTTCTGAGTCCAGCACTTCTTCTTACTTCAGTGCTGCTACGGATATCCACTGCTCCCATTCGCTGTCTCTCTCTTGGTGTTCTTGTGAAGAGACAGGGTGTTTCCTAACCTCCTGCCGGTGATCTGAGCCTGCTGAGCAGAAGGTCAGGATGGGGGAGGAAACACAGCCACCTTTGGCCTTCACTGAGGTGCTGCCAGGGATGGCCCTGGTGTCGTGTGTGTGCGCGCGTGTGTGTGACTGTGTGAGATTGAGTGTATGTGTGTGACTGTGTGTGCGCATGCATGTGCTGTGTGTGTGTGTGTGTGCGCGCGCGTGTGTTTGTGTATGACTGTGTGTGAGATTGAGTGTATGTGTGTGACTGTGTGTGCGCATGCATGTGCTGTGTGTGTGTGTGTAGCTAACCACCTGCAGGATCAGGAGTGTGGCTGTGGGTGCAGAGTGAGCTGGTGGAGGAGGGAGGCTGATGAGTCTGCAGCTGTCCTTCCCCTCGGCCCCAGCAGGGAACCACCACCTGGGGCTTCCAGGGGTCAGGAATCTGCTCCTCACTCACCAGTGCTTCAGCATTCTCCCTTTTATTTCCAGCAGGGTCACCTAACCACCCAGCAGCCTCAAGGTTCTCGTTTGTAAAATGGTGACAATACCGACTGCAACATGAGCCCTAAGTATGTGGGGACTGGCTGAGACAGAAAATGTGTGGGAAGGGGCTTTTGGGGGTGAAAAGACTTTACTATTATGGAGAGTTTCTGTCCACAGGGTCCTGGGGTGCACGTAGTCTTTTATGCCTCATGTATGCAACGTATATAACTGCAGATAGGGCCTGCCTCTACTTTTCTTTGAAATTAAAGAAATGAGCAGAGAAAGGACAGGGGTTTTAACTTTCTGCTCGCTCAGGCTGTCTTGGTACGTTCCGAGCTCCCGTTCCGTGGCGAGCTGACCTGTGGGCTCCTTGTGGTAGGATATTGCTTTGATCGACCTCGGGATGTCTTGCCTTATTGGCTTTGGATTGATCTATTGATTTAATAACAGTCATTTATCATTGTCACTGGGTCAGGATAAAGCACCGATTTATCTCCAGTTTGGCAAACGTCATCAATAATAGACGTTTTGCTGATTCTGTTGGGTGACTAATTTCCATGGCATAATCACAGGAAACCTACATCACTGTCACAGTTCTGGTCTTTGCACGTAACTGATGACCCCACCTTGTCAGCTGGACCCTCTCCACCTGGGCTCTTTATTATCTGGGAACGGTGATCACCCTAATGTGTCATCTTAGGAATGACTTTGCCAACTGCACCTCGTGGTGGAGAGGTGTGTGGGGCTGGGAGCCTGGATGGTGGACCAGGGGCACAACATGCAGCAGAAGACAGTGCCGGCTGCAGCCCCGGCCTGTAGTACCCGCGTGTAGCACCTTCCACTGCCCTCAGCACCCACTGACTGGCTGAGTAAGCCTCTCCGGAGGCCTGGCCGCATTGTTGAGAAATGAGGTGGAAATGAGGTCATCAGCAAGTGGAGATTCACTTCCTCGGGACATTTGTAGCCAGGCAGGAAATTTTTAAAAAGGTGCACATCCAGCCCAAGTGCCTCTGAAAGCCTTCATGATTTTTATTCTTGCTAATGAAGTACAGGCCACACACCACACACAGATGTGAGCTTGTGCAAAGCAACGCTGATGCACACGTGTGTGCACACAGAAGCCCTGCGGCTCATACTTCCCTCACTCAGTCCTCTACCCACCATGGGCTCCAACATCTGTCCACATTTCCAGAAGTGTGTGGCCACAAGGCACAATGCCCTCAGGTCTGTAGGAGTTTGCAGTGTTTTGTGCTTCTGAACACTTAGTTCCAAATCTCAGGGTTTTGTCCACAGCTCCCGCCAGAGGCCGGCCAGGCTGGAAGCCCCATACCAACTCTGCATGTACTTTGGGGAAATGAAAGTCAGCCTCCCAAGAATCAAAAAAGGAAACGAATCTAGCTAGCAGTGTTCCTTCCTGCACCCCTTGAAACACTGGTGTGTTACCCTCTCAGGGACCCGTCTAGACCCTCGGTGGTGCTGCATGACCATCTCTCCTGTGTCTGGTACATGTTTTCTGCAAGTCAGACCTACGTCTGTGAACCACAGAGAGGAAATACAAGAGTGAGTGTCTGATTTTCCTCCTCGTCCTCCAATGTTGAACAGCACCAGGCAAAAGAAAGAACAGCATTTTCTTTATCATGACTGTTTGAGGGCAAAAACATCTCTTGGAGACACTTCCTCAAAAGTGACATCTCCGCTTCCAAAATGCTGACCAACAGGAATCCATTTAAAGCTCCCTGTGCCCTAAAAGATCATGTACTGACATCTTATATTTTCTCTTGCTCACAATTTTAGTCTTCCACATGTAAAAGAAGGCTACTTCTCTTAATAATTAATTATGGCAGCTATTTAAAGAATTTGTAGCCATAATCAGAAACCTTAGCCTTATCACTCTTCATCAAAGAGACCTCCATTATTATAAATTTTGATTCCCACTGCTCTGAAAGGAAAAAGAGGAACTAATGAAATGTCCTTCTCAGCCTTTATTTAAACTCCATAACAATTTTTTACTCTGCAAAAGAATCCCTTAATAATTATATAGAGAGTTGTTAATATTTCACACCCGTACATTCCTGACATTTTTATGCAAATTACATAAGATGGGCGACACCATTCTGGAAGCCAAACAAGCCTATGCCATTGTGGAATTAAATACGCAGGCTTTAGGAGAAAGCTTGTTGCCCCTGGACTCAGTGAAGACTTTTGTTCATTTCTTGCTTCAGATATTCTGACTCTTGCTGTGTTTCCAACTACAGGACGGAGAGTGTATCCTTAGCTCTTTTCTTTACCTCCGTCCTGCCCTCACCCCACCCCAAACCCTTGAGCTCTTCTAGATAAAAAGTTCAGGCTGAAATTCATTGTGGAAGATGTTTTGAAAGGGTCAGGAATTCCAATTTACTAAGTATTTCTTAGAGGATTTTTTTTTTTTAACCTGGTTTTTGGCAACATGTTTTGGAATGTGGTTGTGCCTCATTTTCACTTAGACAAGTAAAGCAAAAAGGTGACCTGAAATTTGTTTATTTTAATTAGAAAAAGGTTCTTCATTTTCCCGGGCTTTTGCCACAGCAATGACTTTAACAGTATATAATTAACTCTAATGTTCTTATGATTTCATTTGTAAAAGTTATTTCAATGTGGATATGTCTAGGGAAAGTAAAGTGTAAGATTCCAGCCCAGCCACAGGTTTTGATTCTGAGGTCCCCTGGGGGCCAGAGCCCGCTGACACAAACGCTGGAGGACGCCCTCTGTGGATTTCCTTGGGAGCGCTAAAGGTGGCAACAGAAAAGGAGCTTGTAGGCACAGTGGCCCCCAACTCCATGGAGTCTTCCTGGGCAGCAGAGTTTAGGAGCTTGTTCATAGTTGGTCATGGGGATATAGAGGTAGGAGGGAAGAGGTGGTGATGGTGAATCTGTTCCAGTGCTCTGAGTGATGTCCTTTCTTCCTTAAACATCTCAGCAAGTCTTCACTCAGTAAATGCAGAACCGGATGTGACTGTGGAGGTGGTCAGGTCCTCCAAGGGTGGCCAGTGAGAGACAAGCAGGGAGATACTACAGGAGGCCCATGCTGCAGAAGCCATTCCCTGGGACCCAGAAGTAGATAACGTGACCCAGGAGTAGATACTATGACCTTAAAGTAGATACTGTGGCCTGGAAGTACACACACACACACACACACACACACACACACACACACACGGGCTGGACGGCGGACATGCGTGTTTATTGCTGAATGGGCTGTTGTAGAGCTCACCGAGAAGCCTGCTGGGTGTAAGGGAGTGTATACTGGTTGCCTGGGGTGCAAAACAGACACACACACAGACCTGGGTTGGATCTCAGGTCCAGTCCTGAATTTCTGTGTGGCCTTGGCAAAGAAAATTGGTTTTTCCTTATGACCGTCTTCTGCAGATTTGCAAATTGCAGCTACTGTGTCGACCTCCCGGGTCTTTGTAGGATGCCATACTGCTCAGTAGCGCTCGGCCCAGCACACAAGGTGCTCAATGCACGGGGATGTCCTTACGGTTTGGTGGCCCCGACAAAGGCTCCTCAATCAAAATGATCTTCCCAAGTGACCTGTGTCAATGCATGGAATTCCTGCCCCCACTCAGTCACCAGATTATGCTGTTTGAAGGCTCCTGCTAAAACACATATTCAGTAGACAGGTTCTTAGCAGACTTAACTGGTCCAGATGTGGCTTTGGCTTCTAGAATCCACACGACTTCCTCTGCAACACGCCAGAGCTGAATGCGACGCCCACAGCAAGTACTGCTGGTGACCAACAGCACTGGTTCCCAGAGCTCGTATGAAACATTATCCTTGGGAAAGCCAATACATTTGGGGGAAGAATGTGACCATTTCTTGACTTTCTGGAAAGTGGGCATTAGCTTATCCACACAAATACTGATCTGTGTCTGTTATTTTGATGCTGTTGTTACCTCTCACTTTGCATGGTTTAGGATATTCTAAGTTTACTGCTCCTTAAACGCACTTTAGAATTTTTCAATGGTAAACATTTTAAAAATGTATTGTTAAAATGTTTCAAGTCCTACCTATAGTTAGTTTGAAAGCAGTGGTATTTTTATTGCTTATTTTCAATAGAAAATAAACCTTATTTCCTTATTTTTTTGGGGGGAAAAAAGAAAACAAAACAAAAAAGCAAAACCCACATATTCCAGGGGCTGGGGCAGGGGACTGGGAAAGGAATCACATTATCCAGTTAGAAACCCCTTTGTTTGAAGGAGTTTATGAGGTCAACCAGCCAGTTAATTAGCAGGACCCTGACAACTGGACAAACTGCAGACCAGTTTGGAGAGGTGGTGTGAGAATGGGCTTAGGGGATGAGAGGGAGGAGTCTGGACCCCAAAGGGCCAGTGGTGTGGGACAATGGTTTGGGGCTCTGGGGGTGAAGAAGGGAGTTGGAGAAGAATACAGCAGTTGGAGTGGGCACTTGAACAAGTCACCAAGTGTCCAAAAGGTGGTGAGGCTCAGGACACATTTATTTTTAAACAGTGTGTTAGTTGTTTTCAAATAATATCCTCAGTATATTTTTATTCAAATGCTGATACTTTTCCAGGTAAAGAACGTTTACATTTAAAGCAATAGGTCCTAATAGTAATATGAGAAATGTACAATAAATACGCATATACTACAGGCATCAAAGAATTCTGGAAACTCAGAAAAAGTTTAGTAAATATACTTGGGGTAGGTGTGTGTTGAGGACACTTACTTTTAATCTTTTGTGTGTCAATGGGGAAAGGTTCTTTCCTCCCCATGCAGTGGTGCCTGGGACTCCTAGATAAATAGTATAATGACATAGTGCCTTGGTTCCAGAGCACCTTGCTCTTTCTGTGTCCTCTTAACACGTTGCGTACGGCGGGGTTTAAATCCCTCATACCCCTCTGTTCCGGCAGGTTTTTTAAAAAAACTACTTTAAAATTCACTCTTCTCTTTAAAGCGTAAATGCTTCTGTCATTTACTATTTTTCTATGGAATTTTTTAGGATTTACTCACCTATGATGTTAGTAATCCCTCCTGTCTCCGGATCTGGGTGGTGAAAGCGGTGCCTGTTAGATATTAATGAAACACAAATAATTCAATAAAATATGCAAAATAAAAAGAGTCAACAGTAAAAACGAGAATTCTCGTTATCCGTCCTTAACGCATGGCTCAGAAAAAAAACGAAGATTCTCGTGATCCGTACGCAACGTGTTAACCACTGGTTATGTGTCCATTGAGCCTTTTCTGCATGCAAGGCACTGTGCGGGATGCCAGGAAGGATTCAAAATGGAGACAATGGGTCCCTTGCTTGAAGGGGACACCCACTGAGTCTTCTTAATCGTTCTTAGGAAACTTCCTTCTCTAGCCTCTTCTACCGCTCCCTAAGGAGGGACCCAGCAGCCTCGTTTTAGACATACAACTTGCTTCCACTGAGCAGAATTGATTTGGAGCCCAACTCAAATTCTTTAGTTAGGGCAGATCAATTTTTTCTTTTTAATTCCAGAAACTAGTGCTGGAACTCAGGACACGTAAATTCAACACAGACTGGAATGCTACCTTTGGCTGTATACTTACAGGGAAGCAAAGAGCCTCAGTCAACAGAGAGAAAAGAATAGAACAGACTTGCAGAGAGGAACAGAAAGGAGAGGCTGGGGCGTTGCGGAGAACAGGAGAAGATAAAACGTAATTCCCATGGCTTCCAATTCCTGGGCCTGTCTCTCTTGGGCTCTGCTGTGCTCCCGGTCGATCAGATGGATTTCACATAACTGAAATCTGTCAACAGTGACTTTAACCAGGCTTTCTGAAACCTTGGCCCTGTTGCCTTTGGGTGGGGTAATGCTTTGGTGGGTGGGGGGCTGCTCTGTGCACTGCGCAACGTTTAGCATTGTCCTTGTACTTGACCCACTAGTACTTGTAGGGCCCTTCCTAGTTGTGACAACCACAAATGTCTCCTCCATACATTGTGAGGTGTCTCCCAGGAGATGGAGGCCGGATGAGGGAGCTGGTGTCTGACTGAAAACCACCGACTTAAATAATGAGCTGTTCATTTTTCTCACAGGACAAGGAGTCGGTCCAGGGAGAGTGCAGTGGCTCAAAGAAGTCATCGGGACCCCAGCTTCCTTCTGTCGTCTTCCGTCACCAGTTTAGCATGTAGCTTCTACTGTCATGTGGCAAGGTAACTGCTCTACCTTTTTTTCTGTGTCACATCTGTGCTCAGGAAGGAAGAAGGGGACTATGAAGAATGACACGAGCATTTCCAGAAGCCCCACCCAATGGATTTTATTTATATCTCATTTGCCAGAACTGGGTCTCATGGCCATCTCTAGATAAACGGAAGTGTGGAGACAAGTATTTTTAACTGGTCACATTGTCACTCAAATCAAAATTGGGGCTGTGTTACTAAATGTTATGGGTTAAATTGTGTTGTTATGCAAGGTCTCTAGTCCCACTCCCCACATGAGAACACAGGACATGATGAAGCCAAAACGGAACACCCACAGAGCCATGGATAGGGAGGGGAGTCCTACCACTATAGTCTCGCTGGCGGCTGGGTTGGAGACACAGGAAGCAGGAGCCACACGATCTGCAATCTGCCATCCACTTCTCTGCCAGCCAACCTCACTTGCTAACTGCAATCCGCTCTTGCTAGCTCAGCCCCAGCAGTTATATCAGTGGCCAGTGGCTAACAACTAACAGCTGATGACCAACTAGTCACAGCTGATGACCATCTACTACCCGAGCCAGCACCTTTCCACGTGAGGCCGAGAGCCTGGAAACTGCTCTCTGGGACTGTCCCCTTCCCCCAACTGATATGTTAAGTTGTAACCCCTAGTACCTCAGAATGTGACGTTATTTAGAAGTAGAGGCCTGGAAGATGAAAGTAGTTAAAATTAGGTCATTAGAGTGGGTCCTTCTGACATAGGCTTCTGGAGATAAACCAGCATTGTTTTCTTTAAATTAAATTTATTGGGGTAACATTGGTTAATAACATGTACATTTCAGGTGTATAACTTTATAATCAGACATCTGTGTGCTCTGTGCTTCCCACCCGAAGTAAGTCTAGGCTCCTTCCGTCACCTTGGTCACCTTGTATTTGACCCTTCTTCCCTTCTTCGTCTGCCCCCCAACCCTTCCCCTGGTAACCACCATTCTGTTGTCTGTATCTATGAGTTTGTTTGTTTGTTGCTTTTTGTTTTACACATGAGTGAGATCATATGGTTCTTTCTTTTTCATCTGAGTTATTTCACCTTGCATGATATCTCATGATTTAGCATTCTTATAATACATTTTTTTTTTCTGATTAAGCTAGGCAGAGGGGGTTTCTGGTGTCTGCAGTGTAAAGAGCCCTGATGAAGACAGACCCCCAGTGAGCTGGTGACCTAAGGAGGGAGACGAGGGATGCACGGAATTCTGACACTCGATGTGGTAAAAGGCCACTGGAAAGGGACAGCTTGTTCCAGGGAGTGAAGGATTGTTTCTGGCTGGCGAGCCAGGGAAGGCCAATTGGAGGAGCCAGGCCTTGAAGACGTATGACTTGCTGCCTGGAGATGGGGGAGAGCATTCTAAAAGAAACAATGGAGCAAGGACTGGAGGCAGCATACAATGGGCCTGTGTGCGAAACTGCAGACGGTTTCATTTGCACACCGGGTGGGATGGCCCCGTGGAGAACAATACATTGTAATTGAATCAACAGTAAGTGAACAGTGCTTTTCAACTATGCTACTGAATGCTTGCATGAAAGACCCAACATGTGAAAAATGAAGAATTGGAGTTATTTTTCTATTTCAGCAATTTTATTTTTGATCCAGTTCTCTTTTGCAAAACTTTTGGCAGGATGATTCTATGCTTTTTTTCCAGCCCCTCTGACCTTTCTTTATACGAAAACATCCGTCAGGGCTTTGTTATATAGCATCTCAGTCACTTGGACTTTTAGCCCCAAACACTGACTTCGAACTGGTTCTGGAAAGAAGCCTTGAAGGTTTCTTTGTGTAGCCCTTTCCCAAAATGTTCCGTCAGGAGCCTGGGAAGTTTCACAGTGTCTCTGTAATTAGATGTGCTGGAGAAACAGAAAGAAGCACCAGGATGTCAGTGACAGGCGTTCTGAACCGCTGATCCATTACTCCTGCTCAGAACATTTGCACTCGCTCATTTGCCACCCCTTCCAGCTGGGTCTCCCCAGGACAGGCTTTTCACAGCTTTGTACTGGACTCACCCCTTCATCCCTGTTCTATGGTCACAAGAAAGTGAATAATACCATATCCTGATTTGTAGAGGATGTGCTTCTCCGACTACTGTTAACATATCTGCAGAAATAAGACCCCCGAGGCCCTGGAGCTGAGCAGTCGAGGGGGCACCTGGGAGCCTTGTTAGGGGAGCAGAGCCTTGCTTTGTGCCTGGCAATGAAGCAGGGAGATCCTCAGCTTCCCAAATTCTATTAATCAAACATGAGATATTAATACTTACTCACTGTATTAGTTTCCTAGTGCTGCTGTAACAAATTGCCACAAATTTAGCAGCTTAAATCAACACAAATTTATTCTCTTCTACTTCTGGAGGTCAGAACTCTGAAATGTGTCCTAAAATCAAGGTGTAGGCAGGGCTGCATTCTTTCTGGAGGTTCTGAGGAGAATCCATTTCCTTGACTTTTCCAGTTTCCAGAAACACCCATATTCCTTGACATGTGGTCCCTTCCTCCATCTTAAGAAGCAGGACTCCAGCTTCTGCTTTACCAGCCCACCTCCTTTTGACTTTGACCTTCTTGCTCTCTCTTATAAAGACCCTGGTGATTAGATTCGGTCCATCCGGATAATCAGGGTAATTTTCCCATTTCAAGATTCTTAATCAGATCAGTGAATCCCTTTTCCATGTGAGGTAGATTATCACAGATTCTGGGGATTAGGACACCGGACATCTTTGTGGGGGCAGTGGGGGAGGGGACGGCATTGTTCTGTCTACCACACACTGCCAAAAGTGTTTTTTGTTTTTGTTTTTGTTTTTGACAAGTAAACTTTGGAAATGTGAGGTTAAGTAAAGTTAAATATGTTTTTTTAATTGCAGAACCTTCTGCCGTTTTTCACATGCTAATGTGTGGTTGCACATTACCGGAATGAGCTGCAGCTTTTGGGCTGCCTTTTACCAAGAAAGGAATTTAGTATGTATTTCCCAACCTTGTTTGATCCAAGATTCTCCCCACCCCCACCCCCCTTTTTTCCCATGTAAAACCATTTCAGGACAAAGTGGGAACACAGCCTCAGGACGCACACTGTAGCCAACCGGGAAGGTGGGGCCCTGCCTGAGGCGGTTCCCTTCTGACAGAGCTTCGGGTGTTGCCGCAACAGATTATGCCTGAGAATCGTGGCTCTCACATTTAGTTCGTTCTCTGCAAGTCCCTGCACGTTGTTGTGTGAATAACTGAACACTGGGGAAGAGGGATTCCTCCTTGAGGATCTGAAACATTTAGGATCTTGGAAATGTCCGACTAGGATTCGGTTGGCTTCCACATCACCCCGAAGGGCAGATGGAGAACTCTGTCCTTCACGTCTTCATTCATCCGTCCACTGGCTCCACGGGTGTCTATAAGGCAGGGCTCCGTGAGGGACTCTACCTCTGCCTTCTCCCTGCCCACTTTCAGCAGCTCCGGTCCCCGCCCTGCCCTCTTGGCCAGCGCCACCCATAACGCTCGGCTACAATCACAAGCAGCTGTCTCCCAAAAATATCCCTAGAAATTTCTCTCAACTATATATATTTCAGGAAGATGGTTGCACAAAGCAGGGGTATAGGCAGGAGGGTGTGGCCCAGGAAGTTCACTGAGAGTCACTGGGCAAGTGCTGCCCAGTAGTTCAGGCCTTGGATTTGGGTAGCAGGGTGGGGTGGGCAGCGCTTCTGTTCATGGCTGGGTTGATTTATGGGATTTTTCCCAAGTTAAGGGTAGTGCTGGGAGGCAGTGCCACAGTACCAGGCAGTCAGAACATGCCTTCAACCACTCTGTTGAACTTTCCTCTGGATATGGTGCCATCCCTGCCCTCCTCGTGTGTGCTTAATGCCAAGAAACACATTCCTCAGACTGTCCCATTGTCATGCTCCTCTCCTGCCCCACCCCCTTCGTGGAGGGCCCTCTCAGTGAGGACTGCTTCACTGTCAAGTACTTACCAGCCTATTTATAGCTCCTGTGAAGGAGTCAGTTTCGGGAGTATTCCATTAAAGGACCACATTAACGAGTCCTCAGAGAAAATCTCTCACAAAGCTTTTGAGCTCATAACCACTTGGCCATGTTATAAGCTTCTGCTGTGTTGACATTCATAACACAAAATTATGGTGGCTGCCAGCTCTGGCGTTCCCAGGCTTTGCCCACTGAAAGCTTCTCCCTGGGTGCTGGCCCCTGGACCAGCGCTCAGGCCCACTGGGGCCCTGGCCTCTGTCAGTGTCACCGAAGGCCTTTCCTCCTGGTCGGGCTCCCCGCTGCTCTCTCTGCTCATTGGATCAGCATCTGTGAGAACACTTTGGAAGATAACAGCAGAGCTGGCTGCCTTGGGGGTCGGGAGCAGCTGTGGTGACTGTGGAACCCGGAACTGCAGGGGCCTGACAGCTGAGGGCGTGGGACAGGGGTGGGGAGGCAGGGGCAGGGGAGGAGCCCCGGGAGCTGCAGGAAGGTGTGTGGCCCTGGAGAAGGCACGCACTTGTGCTGGAATTCAAATCGGAAGAAACAGAATTTGGAAAAGTTTCTCGTTCTATAATCTTAACTGGAAAGTAAGCATTGCAGGGTAGTTCTGAAGTGGAAGGGTACCATTTATGTACAACTGGCTTTTCAGTGTCCCCAGAAAAAGAAACTCTTGGAGGTTTTCACTTTCTTTCTGCCCTGCACCTCGAGCTTTCAATCAGCCAGCCTCATGACATCAGCCCTTATTTTTAGGGATGTTTGATGGGATGTGTTTAACAGGTTGCTGAGACCCAAGCGTGACAACAGTTCAGCCAAGGGGCAGTGAGCTGATTCATGTGGCCTCCACCTGTCCTGGGGCTGGGACGGTGAGAGGCCTGGGCTGGAGCCCCCACACTCCTGGAAGATGGCGGTGGGGTGAGGGCTGCGAGACTGACTCTGTGGCCCCCTGGCCTGCAGAGGCCGGTCCTCTCGGGCCTGGCAGGTGGCCCAGACTGCGCTGATGGCCCTGGACGCCCATGCAGCTGCGTTACTGTGCAGGTGTCTGGTATGTTTCTGGCCACATGTACACTTTAAGAAAAGTCCCATCAAAGGCACAAAAGCTACCTTAGAGCTGCTTTGAGCTTGAGTCTCAAGGTTGTTGAGTCTGTCTGTTTATGAGGCAGAAGTGGTGCTGGCTGGATGTTGGTTCTGCAGTGTTACACGTTACCCCAGAAATGGACGCCAAGGAGCAGTGATCTTGGATGCGTGTGGCCCTATTAACGGTCGAGGGCAGGGAAAAACGAGATGGTTCCATTTTAGAAAGAACCTCAAAGAAGCAGCAAACACACACACACACACACACACACACACACACACACACACCAAACACATCTCGGCGGCGGCAGCCATGGGGTATGAACCACGAGGGTCACCTTCTCTTCTCTTGAGAGGCTACTGGCTTCTTCACGGGACTTGACGTTCTAGCCCAGGCCACGCCTGCCCTGAGCTGCCCCCACGGTGACTGCCCTCAGTGGGACTGTGCGGCACTTCCGCCCACTCTAGGCCTCTAATGGGCCGTCCCTGTCCTTCTCCAGGGCTGGAGCAGTCAGGCTTTGTCAGATCTGCATCACAGTCTGAGCCTCTGCTCGCCCAACCCTGCTTCCTCCCCTTTCATCCTTTACATGCCTGATCCCCCAACAAGCCTCTTGCCCCCCTTTTATGCACCTGCTTCCCAGGGTACCTGACTGGCACATGGGCACAGATGGGAATGGACTTGGAAGTGGTAACTGACCACTTACCTCTCAGCCCCAGATGCATTGAAGATCTTAGGTGACTGCATTGTTTATGGGACCCCAGGCCTGGTCTTGGGGTGGGGGCTGCAAAGACTACAAGGAGCCAGGAAGGCAGAAAAGAAAGGCCGGCAGACTTGCAGTGGACGGTGTCAGAGGGGGTCGGGAAGGGTGAGTGCACCCCGAGACAACTGCTGCATGTGAGCTAAAACGTCAGCCAGGTAAGGGTATATTCCCTTCCATTCCAAATGTGTAATGCTCAAGCCGGGGGTCTGGATGTGCACTCGGGGGTCATATTTCCCAATCTGGGTCTGGAGAAGTAAGTGCTCATTTGCAGTTGCTGAGTTTGCTTGGAGCTCTGCCCTGGAGGAGCCCAGCAGGGTGGAGGAGGAGAGTCTGCCCCACCCAGGCAGGTGCCCTGGGGGCTAGGGTTGGTGGCAGGTCCAGGGCTGCACTGAGAGTTTAACACCAAGGCGCAGGTTTATTTTTAGTTATCTGACGTTGATTTCCATGTCTGGTAAATGGTGGGTGATTAATAAAGAAAAGCGAACAATTTCTCTTACACAGCAAACCAGGGTATTTCAATGAATACCAGATAGCCTCATATACAGGTGTCATGTGCCCTGGGCAGCCTGTGTCGTAAGGAGTTGTTATGAACAGAGTATCTTTAAAGATGTGCCAGAGAGTTGGCACTTAAAAGATGATGGCTCTTTTCATAAGAAAACCTCTGAAGGAGGCACCAAACTTATTTGTTAACTGAGTAACTGCTTTATCTAGTTTGAATTTGAATTTTGAATGCAGCATACTTAAATAAAAAAATAAAAAAACCCGACCGGATATACATGTAATTTTAGAAGAGATGGCGGATTCCAAAATATCTCCGATACTACATCCTCCAACTATAAATACTTTGCAAACAGTGTATTTGTGAGCAATCCCAGCTTCCCCTCTAACCACCAGCCTTTCTAGCCAAGAGCTACAACGAACAGGCTTTTATTTTAACCCTGAGCAGTGGATAGAGGCCAAAGTACAATGCAATCCAGGCTGGCCCTGGCCCTGGTGCGCTTACTCCCCAAAAGAGTGAGGCCTCTGGGCTTTGAATGAGGGTCTCTTCCCTTCTTCTCATTCCCGCCCCACTTGCTAGAAGCCATGTGTTATCAGATTGGCCATTGTGTCAGAGGCAGCTCAGTTCAGAAGTGAAGGATGTCTGTCCCTCCAGGTCCAGACAAGGGGTAGGTGACAGATTGCGCTCTGTGTCAACTCCTTTTGATTGCAGGTGCCGCCCAGATCGCTGTTTGGGGGCATTTCAAGGATGCCTCCAGGCTTACAGGAATCAGCCACCTCTGACTGAGTGATGGTGTCAGCCTGGGTGCTGGGGAGGAGTCTGAGAACGCGTGGAGCTTACACTTGTCATCCTGGCCCGGGAATGTCTGCACAGCGGCCACCCGTGGTTCCTCCACGAACATAGGAACGTGGAGCGGTCCTGTCTGAACCCACCACTGCTATTTCATAGCCTCTCTGTCTGCAGGAGCCTGTGCCTGTCGTGTTTCCAGATCTGCTCACCCTGACAGTTCTTCCCACCCTCAAGGAGTGAGCAGCAGCTGGCTGGACGTTGAGGGGCACAGGGAAATGCAAAGTCGCCCAGACCCTGGGGGGCGTTGGTGTCAGCAAACTAAGCAGTGCCTCCTGAAATGATTTCAGGCCCCGCCACCAAATCCACTCTCCTCAATCCTCCCTCACTGATGCTCCATTGCTAGCATCACTCTGTTAGAGAACGACTTTGTGTGAGTCCCACGTCCGCTGTCAGCCTGAGCCGGTCTTCCCTCCTGCCTCCTGCTGGTGTCCATGTTGAATGGGCTGGGGATCAGGGGAAGGAAGGGATCCGGTGAGCCTGGAGAAGGAAGTGCAGCATGGAATGATCGAGAAGCAGGCCAGAGACAGACTTTGTTAGGGGCTTAGTTGTGTGCCCCCAAAAGCTATGCTGAATTCGTAGCCACCAGAACTTGTGACCTGTGAATGTGACCTCATTTGGGAATAAGGTTTTGCAGATGTCATTAAGTTGAATGAGGTCCTCAGGGCGGGCCCTCATCTAACAAAACTGGGGTCCTTGTAAGAAGAGAAGGGACAGAGACAGACAGAGCGCCAAGTCACCATGGAGGCAGGGACTGGAGTGAGGCTGCCATAGCCGAGGGACGTCGGGTTTGTCCAGAAACTGGAAAAGCCAAGGAAGGAGCCTCCCCAACAGGCTCTGGAGGGGCCTGGCCTTGTCAACCTCGTGATTTCAGACTTGTAGCCTCCACAACTATGCGAGAATCGATTTCTGTTGTTTTCAGCCCCCAGTCTGTGGTACTTTTATATGGTGGCCCTCGGAAGCTGACACAGCCTGTTTCACTCATTCCTAAACATGGATTCCTCATCATGATAAATACTAGAGATCACTCTTATCATATATTGGATGTCCCGGGGATCTTAACAGCCACAGAATAAACTGGGGGCGAGGTCCACAGTGGGACCAGCCGTGCAAGCCAGGCCTGCAGAACCAGGTAGGCAGGCCAAGCAAAAGTGCCCAGACCTCTACCCACATGGGTACCACTGAGAAGTAGACAGTGGAAATGAGCAGTGTGGACAGCCAGGGAGACACAGGCAGCGATAAAAGACGAGAGGGCTGTGTGGGGCTTGGAAGTGAGCAGATGCCAGGCTCTGGGAAAGGGGGGAAGTCAGAAATGAAAGGCAGGCTCCAGCTCATGTTCCAAGAAGTTACAGCAGGAAATAAAAGCTTGACTGCCGTGTGAGCTGTGCTCCTGAAGAAGACCGCAGGGGCAGTGCTGTGGCACGAAGAGGACCTGAGGGAAATGTCAGTGTCCTCTGTTGCCTCCTCCAGCAGGGAGAGAATGAAACACCTGTCAGGAATCTGATGTCTGGGTTTAGGACAATCGCAGGAACTGATTCTGTGATAAGCACCTGTGTCATTAGAGTTGCTGAGAATGACAACAGAAGCAGAAAGTTTGGAGATCAAAGACTCTGTATCCCAAGGCGACAGCCCGAGTGGTTCAGGAATCCCTCTGTCACCTCGGAGACAGCTGGAGCCATGATTCTCATAACCTGGGGTTGGTGGGAGCCGCCAGCTCTGGGGCTGCAGAATGAAGCTAAAATGAGAGCTTGGCTGGCGGCTGAAATGTGGGCAGCACACCAGGACAGGTCCACGTGCCAAGACAGGAGCCAGGGGCCTGTTTGAGATTAGATGAGATGGTTCCAAAGGCTCAGGGTCTGTGCCTGAACTTGACCAGAGGTAAACAAGAGACAAAACACAGGAGCCAAGGAGAGGTCTCTGAGCTCGTCCTCTGAATCCCAGTGACGGCAGGGGCTGCGATTCCCGAGAGCACAGTCTCACCGTCAACCTCAAAGGCAGTGGTGACCGAGCATGACAGAAGGGAGGGTCAGCTCAGCCTTCACATTTATTTCACTTCTACTCTGGGATCAAAGCACAACTGTTTTTCTTTTCTTTTTTTTTAAAGATTTTATTGGGGAAGGGGAACAGGACTTTATTGGGGAACAGTGTGTACTTCCAGGACTTTTTTCCAAGTCAAGTTGTTGTCCTTTCAATCTTAGTTGTGGAGGGCGCAGCTCAGCTCCAGGTCCAGTTGCCATTGCTAGTTGCAGGGGGTGCAGCCACCATCCCTTGCGGGAGTTGAAACCAGCAACCTTGTGGTTGAGAGGATGTGCTCCAACCAACTGAGCCATCCAGGAGCTCAGCGGCAGCTCAGCTCAAGGTGCCGTGTTCAATCTTAGTTGCAGGGGGCGCTGCCCACCATCCCTTGTGGGACTCGAGGAATTGAACTGGCAACCTTGTGGTTGAGAGCCCACTGGCCCATGTGGGAATCGAACCGGCAGCCTTTGGAGTTAGGAGCATGGAGCTCTAACCGCCTGAGCCACCGGACTGGCCCAAAGCACAACTGTTTAAAGCCTCATTTTTCTTCTTCCACCTGGACAATGATATTACTCAAGCTGGTGTTAAAATGAAGATGGGTCAATTTGAATTATGAAAAAAAATGCCTCTGACTCAAATCTCTGTGTGTAACAAAAAGATCTCCAGGTCCAGTGACAGTCTTCTTCCAGTGACGCTAGAATGTCCAAACCCCTCTATAAAATAAGAACGGGATTCCTCACTGGGGCTTAGTAAAATACCCATATCGAGTAAAATCAACACATGTGTACTTAGTGGTAACTATGATTACAGAAAAACAAAAAATGTAAACCAATGTGGACATATGCGAGTACTTGGAATTGAAAACCACAGTTCTAAGACCCAAGAAACTGGAACGCACTGAGATGGAAAGAAGCTGTACACACGCGATGGGAACGGTTGCTGGGCAGTTAGGGACCATCTGAGTTGGGGCTGACGTTGTCTAGCTTTGTGACGTTGACCAAAATATGTAAGTGGTGGAGCCCCAACTGTATTTTCAACGACAAGATAGGAATTTTCTCAATAATAGACCAGGGATAACACTTCTCTATACGGTTGTTGTCAGGAAGGTACTGAGCACAGAGCTTGGTGCGTAGTCACAACGATGGTGAATAATCATACTGTGGTCACAGTAAGTGCACTTGTAATCAATGACAGAGATTCAATGTGCAAAACACATAAAGTGCCCAAACAGATCTCCAAGCACGTAAGAATCTCTAAAAAAGGGTCCAGAGTTCACAGAAGGAGAAATAAAAGTTTATGGATTAATTTAATGACTATAAGAAGAAAAAAACACCTCTATTCACTACCTGATGGAAGTGCAAATTTGATTATTTTGGAAGAAAATTTGGTATTTGTTATCGAGAGGCATGATGGCCTACCTTTTAACCCCATAATTCTGTTCCTGACAATGAAAGAATTCTGAGAAAGCTGTAGTTAGGATGGGGCATGTAGGTAGGATTATAAGTATTTTTAAAAATCCAATACTATGACAATGGTTGCTTTGTCCTAGAATGGTAACTCTATGACATATTACATGATGATTAAAAATGACAGTGTCTACAAATAGAGTGTATGTAAAATAATGTCAAGTAGGATACAATATATTGAACTCATTAATTGCCAATATTTAAAAATTAACATAAATATATATGGATACAAATGAAAGGAAGATATGAGGAAATGGAATTCATTTTATATTGGTACAGGGGTTGGGATATAATAATCTGTATAGTGTTTTGTTAATAAATACATCAAAACACATATAACTAATTATCTTAATTTCTGAAAATTACCTGTTATGAATCTGTAACTCCTCGTGATTTATTTCGTGTTGACCTATATTAGGGTATAAAACTCCAATTCAGAGATTCAGTTAAGACACGAGTGAGCTACGTCCTCTTTGTGGCATTGCTTGACAATTTATAAATATCACCTCAGCATGTGTATATAAAGTTTTCTCTAAGGAAAACTTTATTTCCCAAGATTGCTTGGTTCCCTGATACTCTTTCGTGTTATTATAAGAACTCCAACCTTCTAATCTGCTAAATCGTTCTCTATGATACCTCAAAACATCTTCAAAAGTCACTGGATTTCTCAATCAGAGAAGGAAAAATTAATTAGGAAAGTACCAAATAACTAAAAGAATATTATACATGATGGAAGTAACCAGACAGAGAGCTTTGGTTGTTGGCCTGATTTGTGGTTTTTGAGGACCCTCTAAGTTTCATAAATGACAAAAACCCTTTCTCAGAGCTACAGATTGGACCCCACTTACGCATTTGAGAAGCTATTTTTGTCCCTGGGTTCTAGTTACACAGCCGGAGCCTGGAAGCTTTGTTCTCAGAATTCATGCTGTCATCAAAAGGACTCAATACAAATACAGCAGTGGGCTGTCCAGTGGCTTAGCTGTAACCACAGCTGCAAACTCTTCTGTCATGTGAAAAACTCAGGGCTTTTCCTGGGCCTGGAATGTCTGTTGGCCACACCTCCTGGCTGCCTTGCTTCCCCCCAGGAATCTTGTCCATTCTTCCTGTCGACTCAGTTTCCCCACATTTCCCTGGACCACCTACCACCTTCCGCCGTGTGATCTGTGTGTGTTGTGGGCTGGCCCTTTCTGTTTTTCCCCTTACTATGGGAGTCCATATAGTCAGCGTCTATGAAACTGACAGGCACCTGTGTGTCCCCCTAACTGAATGCACACTTCTTGAGGGGAGAGCAGTGTCCATTTCACAGTGCTGACACAGTGTGTGGCCCACAAGCCCTCGGGGCATCTTCCTGTGTGGTCTGTGGAGAGACTTTAGGGGTCTACGAAGTCCCTGAAGTCTTGGGCTAAGTTTGTTCCCTGTCAGGGGTGGAGCAGACACTGCTGTGATCTCCCAATAGGGGTCCCTCTCTTCTTTGGGCCCAATAAGGCCCTGGGGTTTGAGCCAATGCTGGAGGTCTCCTTCCCTGAGCAGGTGATTGGTTTAAACTTTGGCACATCATCTTCCAGACCAATGGGCTCCAAGGAAGTTGGCTGGGAAGTTCTGGGACAGAGTGCTCTCACTACGGAGGGTACTGAGAGCAGCAGACCTGTTCATTGGATATCCTTGAGACATGATAACAAGGTGGAATGGAAGGATGGATGCACCTGGGGTCCTCAGGTGTTACCAGGCACTGCCTTCACCAGCCCTGATTACTTGACTCTGAGCTTGTGAGGTGACATAATACATGGCCTATTTCTTAAGGCACGTAATTGCATTTTCTCTATTCTTGTAGCTGATACACCTAACATGAAAGCAGCCATTAAGAGTTTCCATTAGATGAGCAAACAGATCTGAGTTCCCCCACCCCCAAGGTGAAGGATCCCTGCAGAAGGTGTTCAGTAGATAGTGATTGATCAGTTGAACCATAGGCTGAAGCACAGAGAAACCCTGGCAATGCCGCCGAGTCATCCAGGTGCCACGGAAACCTGCTGGGCCCGTGTAGAGGAGGTTGCTAACTGCAGTGTGCGGTTCCCAGTCTCAAGCCCACTGCCCAGCGCTGCCAGTCCGTGGGAGACAGAATCAGGGAGGCCTGGGTGTTAGAGCTAGTGGGGGTCGTGGGCTGCTGCACTGAGACACCTGCCCGAGAGAGGACCCAGCGGCCTGTGGCTTGGGTACCGTTCCACCGGTGGGTAGACAGGGAGAGTCCCACAGATCAAGAACACATAGGACAAGGAAGGTTCCACTTACAGGCCGATTCTGATTGGTTTGTACTGTTGAGAAGGATTCTGAAGAATGTGTCGAAATTTAGCCTTGACTTTTCCTTAAGTTTCCTGGAGATGCACATGAAGGGAATCAATGCATTCTTGTCAGTCATCCATCTTCTCTTAATACAGTCTGGTTCTTGGCTTTTTAGATCAGGAAATAGGGAACCCCCTCCAGAGGAGAGACTTTCAAAGGTGGGTTCACATATCTCCTGAAAAAGGTCCAGCTCCCCTTGATATGTGTCTCTGTTGGAAAACAATCTGAGTCTGAGGCCGTATGTCCTCCAGGAGGCAGGTGAAGGTGCTGCTCTGAAGCCACCTTCATGGAAACCAATAGACTGGCATCAGGTTAATCAGTCTCAGTAAATGTATTTCCATGTATTCGTGAGGGAGCCTCTTTTTCCAATGGTGGTTAGCACACTCTGATGTGCCTCTTTTTTTCAGAGCCAGGGAGAACTGTGAGGCCCTCTGTCCAGCTGCCATTGCTTGTATTTCACCTCCACGAGCCTGGTGCAGGGTGAGCCTGGTGCAGGGTGAGCCAGGTGCAGGGTGAGCCTGGTGCAGGGGAGCCTGGTGCGAGCCTGGCTTTTGCCCCAGCAAGCTGCTCTGCTGTCCTGGGGCCCTTGGTAAGGGTCTCAGGTCTGAGACCACCCAGGATGAAGGAGTACCTGCTCCATGTTGCCGCCATCGATGGTTCTGGTGAGGGTGGGGCTTCCCTTAGCCACACCCAGCTCTGCACATGGTCTCTGCTTACCTGCAGTCCATCGGAAGAGTACGGGGACATGAGGTTAACTGCATCCACGTGGAAGGGTGCTAGGTACTGAGAGCCTGGGGGAGATGCCTGGGCTCAGTGGAGTTGGTGGGAGGCTCTGCCAGACCACCTGGGAGAGGAGAGGACGGGGCACTCCAGGTGAGTGGGCCTGGGCAAGGGCCCGGGACTGGATGTGGGCCTGCTTGGATCCAGGGATGGAAAGCCTCCTTCACCTGGCCTGGAATATGTCTTCTGTAGGGAAGGCTTCGGAATAGCAAAAATGCATGCTGGAAATGGGATAAAAGGGGGGCAGCCAGGTAGGGAGAACCTGGGTCTCTGTAGAGGGTAATATGAGAGGCTGTTGGTGACGGGTCCTCCCCTGTCCCCTCCTTCCCCTCTCTTCTGCTCTCTCTTTCTTCCCTCGCCTCCACTGCCCTCCCCCCATGTGCCATCCCTCCCCACACCCCTTATTCATCTCCTTCCTCATCTACCCTCCCTGCCCTTCCCAGGTAGGTGACAGGCTGTGCATAGTGCTAGGGCTTCTGGCTTCACCATGCTTGTGGATTGCACTGGTCTGAGAGGAGGCTGTGCCTCGCCCCAACCCCCCATGATGGATGGCTCTGTCCAGGGCCCTGGGTCTAGGAGCTGGGGGCTGGGGGTTCCTGCCGGATGGATTTGCTTGAAGCGAAGCAGATGGTGCTCTGGCTGACTGGAGGTGGCCGAAGGACATGACCTTCCTCCCGGCTTTTCTTTTGGGAAAGGAAGTCTTTGGAAGTTTGTAGCAACTGAATAAATCTTGTCACTTTGATAAGCAGGGTTCCGTTTCGCTCCCTGTGTGGAGAAAGCTCCACACTTCCTCCGATTGTCTCAGTTTATTGAATTTCAGTATGAGACATGATAACCTCGTTCCTGGGGAGAGCAGGGAGGAAGTGGCGGCCGGCCTGGCTTCCAGGCCAGTGCAGGAGGAGCAGGCCGTGGTTATTCTGGGAAGTTATTTTGATCTGCTGGGCTCCCATCAGCTCAGGTTTCTGTGCCCAGCCTCAGGGCCACGTCCTGGGAGGATGAGGCGTTTCATTATAATAATAGACTCAGAGCTCATGGAGGCTGGCAGCTCTTTGAGGGCACTGGGACCATGTTGGCTTGGACCCCTCGTCCCTCCCAGGTGCCCTTGGTGCCATGGGAAAGCGCCTGGGCTGGGACACAGGGGGGAGAGGGGCAGGGCAGCTTCTGGTGGCTCCTGGGAGCTAAACCTTCGGCTCTGCTCTGCTCCCAGGGGCAGAGTGACTCAGGGGGACAGTGACTCATGAGCTCAATGGGTCGCAGAGGCAGGGAGGCAGCTTCCAGCTTAACTTAAGGAAGAATGTTCTCGTAATTGAAGCTCTTTATAAAATGCCCTGTGAAATAGAAGCTCCTGACGCCTGAGAGCTTACACTCCGTCCATCAGCCCCCTCTTCTCAGGCCCCACATATTCTATTTTAATTTTTAAATTAAGTAATTTCTTCTTATTATAGATGTTGTATTACTTGTGTCACAGATAAGACTGCAGCAAAAAGTGCCTCATACTGGGTGGGGTGGGGGGTGGGGCTTAAATTACAGCAATTTATTGTCTCACTGTTTTGGAGGCTGGAAGTTCAAGGTGTTGGCAGGGTGGGTCCCTGCTGAAGGCTTGAGGGAGAGTGTGTTCCCCGCCCGTCCCAGCCTCTGGCGGTTTGCTGGACATCTCTGGTGTCCCTTGGCCTGTGGAAGCCTGGCTGCAGTCTCTGCCTTCACCTTCACCTTCACATGGCATCTCCCTGGGTGTGACTCCGGGTCCCAGTTTCCCTTTTTATAAGGAACCAGTGACGCTGGAATAGGGCCCATCCTGCTCCAGTGTGACCTCACAGTCTGCGATGACGCTGTTTCCTAATAAAGTCACATTCTCCGTTACGGAGGGTTAGGACTTTAACATGAATTTTGAGGGCACACAATGCAACCCCTAACAGATATGCTACATATACACGTTAGAAATTTAGAAAATGGAGGTGAGCAAAAGCAGAAAGAAGTAACAACTTTCACATTTCTATGTGCTCAGAGATCATTGCTATGGAAATCTTAGAGCATACTCTTCTGAAAACAAAACCTTAAAAAGGGACACAATGTATGTAAGGTCTGTACTTGCTTTATGCAGTGAACTATGCCTCCCTGTTTCACGACCTTTCTTCTCGCCTAATGTCTAGTCTATGTTCACACAGTAGCTTTGCTCAAACCAATAACCAACCCAGGCCTATTCATTTTAACTGATTGTATGTCCCTTCAGTCTCTTTAATCCATCGCTGTCCCTTTTATGACATCAACTCATTGGGGACCAGTGCTGCCGCCTGATAGCCCCGTCGCTTCTTTGTGGTGTTGCTTGGCCTGTTTCTCGGTCCCCCGTGCTGCCTGTGAAAGGGCTCGTAGTAGCTGTCTGATGGACCCAAGTTCAATGTTTCTGCATAGAAAGCTTTGCAGGCACTTCTAAGTGTCTTGGGTCAGAAGACACAAGATGTCTGGCGTACCCAGGTCAGGCCGTGCCTGGTCTGCGGATGGCACCCAGGTATTCTTGCACTCACGGCCTCGAATACTCCCTGCAACACTGGTGTTTGCATCTTGAAAGTTTCTGATATTTGGGGCAGGAACCGGCCCTTACTGGTGGCAGCTGGCACTGGGAAAGGAAGTGTGGCAGGTCCGCTCAGCCACCCTGATTGCTGCCCTTTGGGGTTCACACCCATCCCGAGACCTACCGCTCTAAGAGGTCCTGTCCTCAGGTTCCCGACACAGCATCCACTGATGTGGGGTGACAGGGGTGTCACCAGACCTGTGCCTCCGTGACAGTCCATGCTGCACAGGGCTGCGAGGTGGGGTGTTGGCGGACTGCCGTCTCCCCCCCACAGCATTTCCATTTCCAGGAAGGACTGTAGCTCTTTCTCGCCAATGTTGTACAGTGATTTTTTGATTTAGAGGCATAATATACAACAAAACACAAATTTTACGTGTATTTTGCTGATTTTTTGACAAATGCACACACTTGTGTAACCCAAACCTCTATCAAGAGACAGAATGTCCCTGTCACCCATATAGTTCCCGCATGGCCCTGTCAGCCGGCCCACCCAGGGGTAAGCCCTGCCTTGGCTTTTCTGTAGGTTGTTTTGCTTGTCCCAGAACTTCACACAGATGGAATGACATGTCCTCATCTAGTCAGTGTAGGTTGGGTTTCCCCCGTGGTGGGGCCGGGGCCAGGCCGCTGCCTTTGCTTCTGAAGAAGACTGTATTACAGGAAGTGCTGTGGTCTGTGGGTCCCGTCTCCCGCTGATGGACACTGCGGCTCTTTCCAGTTCTGTGCCATTAGGAATGAAGCTCTACGAACATTCTTGTACCAGTAATTTTGTGTACAGAGGTTTTCATTTCTCTCGGCTGATTGTCCGGGAGTGAAATGAGTGCCCCACTGTGGAAGTGGTTCTAGCGTTTTACCCTCTATCAGCAACGCATGGGAGTTCTGGTCTTACCAGCCTTTTTCCTCTTTGCCATTTTGGTGGGTGTGTGGTGGTATGTCAGTGCGGTCCTGATTTGCATTTCCCCAATGACTGATGATAACAAGGACTTTTTTGAATGCTTATGGGCCACTTGTATATATTCTCTGTGACTGTACCTTTTTAAAATTCATTTTTATCTCTCTTATAACTGTTGTCGAACTTATTCACATAGGCATGCAGCACGTGAATTGAATTTCTTGCTCAGCCTTCAGTGAAGACAATCCAAGATAAGCAGATAGGATATGATCCTCGAGAAGCCGCAAAGTCAGTTGTTCTCATCTTGTTATTCCTGACCCCCGCTCTCCAGGTTTCAGGTAAGTCCGCCATTAGCAGGAGTTGGAGGTTAGTAGGCCATACGCTGCTGGTGTTCTCTAGAGGGTTCTGATTCACTGGGGGGTAGGCAGGGCTGAAGGTGGGGAAGAGGGCAGAGAAGACCCCTTTGCCCCAAATTGCTCACCAATGGGGTTGGGTGGGGAAGGGAGTGGTGGTGCAGACATTGCGGCTGAGAACGGGGAAGAAGGAAGCATGGCCTCCAGGGTCAGGTCCTTGGCTGGAGATGCATGACACCAAGGAGCTTTCTTCAAGTTCCGGGTGGAGCAAATCATGTTCTTCAAATGGAGAGTGAGTGTGCTACCACTCTTGGCGGGGGTTCCTTTGGGCCGCTCACAGGGTCTGAAAGAGAACAGCTCGGAGCCCCCAGGTGACCGCCAGGAGCTTGCGCCCGTCAGCACAGCGTGGCCCCGTCTCCTCTTCTTGATCACCTCCCACTCTCGTCCTCTCTACGTGCTCCAGCCTGGTCCCACTAACGTGCACCCTTCATTTATAGGGACTCCTTTCATTGCGGACCCGTAAGCCCCCCAGGAGTGTCACTGGGAGGCCTCAGAATAGGCCACAGACAAGGAAGAAGAGGATAAGAAGAGAAAAAGAAGCTGGACGGGAAAGGGGGCAGGGAGAAGCGGTGATGAGAAGGGAGCAGAAGGAGGGCCTCCTAAGCAGTTACCGCAGTGTGGGCAGCTCTAGCCCTGGGCTGCTGGTCTCGCCTCTGAGTCACATGCTCCTTGAGGGGTTGTGCCCCTTGAGGGGTTGTGACACAACTGAGACCAGTGACACCCCACTCCTGGAGGGTCCAAATGATCTCTGAGTGCAGGTTTAAAACATGTCATGTGAAAACCAAGTCATCAGTGAACGAGTGGACATTACGAGAATATGAATTTATAATCCAAAGGGATCTATGGCAACACACTTTTGTCTTGCATGGTGGTGACCCATGGTATAAAAACATGTTCCCTCTTCCTGGGTTGTTCTCATTTGTGACGGGATCAAACTGTTCTCCTGACTCCTTTAGAATAGGTACCATCATCCCACTTTATTCGGACTTGACCGTGACCCCCCCAAAAAGCAGTAGTTCCAGTCTTTTAGGATTTGTGACAGAAAAGAAGTTGGAAAACTCAGGGACAATAGGGAGGATGGATGGCCACTCGGTGTGCCAGGCCCTGCGTGGGGCCCTGCCCTGAGAGGTCACTAAGGACGGGGCTATGCCTGCACAAGGCCAAAAGGATTAGAGAGGAGAGAGGGGAAGAAAGGCTGATGGATAAGAAAGGGCAGCTCAAGTAAAGACAAAAGCCGCTTCTTTGCGTGACTGCCATGGCAAGTCCTCCTTCCAGCAGAGAGGAACTGTGAGAAAGTGTGTGCGCCCGGCCCCTTTCAGCTGCGGTGAAAGCAGCCGCTGGCACCGGGAGGGCTGCGGGCTGGCACAGGAGGCTCCGGTGTCACACGCTCTGGGATGGCGTGTTCCCAGGCCCCGGCACACAACCTTGGGCCGAGTCCCACTTCCTCTCAGAGGAAAGCTGTAGCCCTGCGAGGGAGGCAGGGGCCACAGCCTCTTTGGGGACAAGGTGCCTCCCCTGCAGAGTGGCCCAGATGGGACTGGCTCTGTTTCCCCGGGTCCCAAGGCCCACTGAGGAGCGTGCTGTGTGGGACAAAGAGCACGTTGGCCACTGTTCTCTCTGACCAGAACCCCAGAGTCTCATATTTCCAAGGAACTTTGATACCAAGGTCTGGCCCGAGCACCTCACTTTCCAAAAGGGGAAACTGAGGCATTGAAGTTCCTTGGCTAAGAACTCTCAGCTGTTTGGTGGCAGAGCCCAGTCTGAAACCGGCCATGTGAATTCCAGCTCGGGGGACCCTTGTGCCACAGGGAAAGGAAAAGGACAAGGACATGGGGAGTTTCTGAACCAATTTGGGGTGCTGTTCTGTTGTACCCCACGAGGGAGTCCTGGTTAGATCAGCAACTGGGGACGGGTGAGGTCCCAGGAAGGGATGCAGCATGTAGTGAGCAGGGAGGCCGCGGTGGCAGACATCCTTCCCACCTCTGTGCTTGTCCTTCATGTAAACTGCTATTCACAGTGCCACCCACTCCTGGCAGGGCTTAATTTTACTGTACGGACTCACAGTGTTAGGTTTCAGAGGGACTTGGAGTTTCTGTGAGCCGACTTCCCACCCATGTGGGAACCCCCGCCCCCCGCCCCGTCCAGACTCTCTAATGGTCAGCGACCCTTCCTGACGCTGCCAAAGGGAAGGGAAGTCACAGCTCCTGGGGCTTCGAGGCAGGTTAAATATCACAAGAACCTTCGGCTTGGGTGGCATCTTGTTCTCTGCAGCTGGTGTGCAGAGCGAGCCCGACCCTTCCCCACGGCTTCGTTAGATGTGCTGGAGCTTGTGTGGTGGACACACTGGGCAGTGGGGTGGCCTTCTCGTGTACCAGCTGGGGGCCCTGGACGCACTGGGCAGCGGGCACTCCCGGCCTTCCCGTGAATCAGCTGGTGTTACTTCTCTGAACATGAGCTTTCCCGTCTGTGCAATGGAAGCAGTTACAACGGTGCTTGTGAGTGTCTGCAGTAACTTCGACAAAATGTGTGCTGCCCGATCATGTTGTTCTCCAGTTGCCCTTCTCCTGGCCACGCATCCTGGTTCCGTGGTGTCCCTGATGTCGCTTTGACTCTTCTCTGTCTTTGCTGGGGCAGAGGCACAGTGAGCAGCAGGGGGCCCAATTGCAGGCAAAGAGAAGATAGGAGAGCACCCCAGACCTGCACCCCAACCACGAAGGAGCCTTGGACTGTGGGGCAGTGGTTGTGACCCCTCTACAAGGCGCCAGGTTCAGCCTGAGCACAGGCCCCACGACACCCCCCCCCCCCCCACCTGAAGGTGCCAGGTCAGGGGCGTTTTCCACACCTGGAACTGCCCATTTCTGCAGGGGGAGGACACAGGCTTGGCTGCCAGGAGCATCTGCTGCTGAGTCCACGGGAGGAAACGTGGGCACATCTGGCCCCCGCTCCTCTGAGGACTCATGAAGAAGCAGGAGGAGCAATTGTGTGGCTCTGAAGGGAATATTACAACTTTCCTAAGAAGCTTCAGACACACAAATTAAATCTCATCTGTGATTCCATCCTAGCTCCCTCTTACCCTGCTTTAATTTCTTGGGAAATTAAACAGGGTTTGTTCAACCGCTGACTGTGGATCTGGTTTTAAAGACCAGGAGGGACCAAAAGCTTCCTGAAAAAAAAAATGCAATGTAAGAATGTGCGGATGTAGAAGAAAGTCCTGTGTGACTCGGTGACCATGAGGAATTTGGACATTTGTGTGAACAAAGGGAGGCCACCCGTCTTCGTGGGGTAAACTGAACAGAGCTGACATTTTCACTAACAAATGTCTGAGGAGACATTTTAATGCAATAGAGCCTACCTTTGCTGTGGCTAAAAATAAAGGCTTGTCGGTATTCCGTAGTGACACCAAAAATCACCTCGCAGGTGTGAAATGTGGGGGAAAAAATTTAGTTTTATGCCTTGGTCTTTTCAGCCCTAAGCAAACAGGCCTCTTCATGTGTGGGTCTGTGAGCTAACACCCACATAACACTGACAATAATACTGGATTGCAGGGACACAGACCGCGTGTTGTTTCATCAAGATCTGAGGGGCCACATATGCTGAGATGAGTGTCTGGGATTTCAGTGCATAGATTTATATTCATTTTATTTGCACTATATTTATAAAATATTTATATTGTAGTTATGTGTTCCACATGTCTTCTATTGAAAGATGAAGTCTCAGGCACAGATTTTCACAAAACACCTCATTTATTCCTCCCAATGCCTTCTGAAGTATTCTTTCCTCCTATTTTTTTTCAAACGGGGAAACTGAGGTCAGAGGATATATTGAAAGAGCAACAGCATCTAGCGTGTGGGCGGCGGAGCAACCATTGAAACCTTGGCCTGGACCTGACTGGCAAGCAAACCAAATTACGATTTCTCACCTACTCCCACCCCACACCTGCTCTCTGGACTTAATTTTCGTTTTCAGATCTCTCTTTTCCAGCCTGTCTAGAATATCTGTACATCCACACACACCTCCTCCTCGTTCTGTTGATACCCACGAGGTGTCACAAAGCCCCTGAGACCTGGGTTTGCTTGTTCACAGCTCTGCTCGGGAAACCAGTGCAATGTTTGAAGGTCAGTGAGAGCCGTTCTTCCAATTCCCCATGCCTGCACAGAGCCGTACGTTTCCACACGCGTTATCCCAGTAAGGATCACGATAACCACTCCTGGTGGTGGGGAGGGCCTGGGGGTGGCCCCCTCGACACATTTTAACTGCTTTGTAGATTCTGACAGCTATTTCCCAGAGAAAGGCTTCATTCAGTTGGGACTCTGACCTCTTGTTGAGATGCTGTGGTATTTTGTTAGATATGAGGCCTTTGCTGGTTAGTGACGCTCTTAGAAATTTCAGCAAGCCCAAAAGACTCAGTCTAGCCCCTCCCAATAAAGCATTTTAATCTCTTTCGTGGTTTGGGTCATTTTTGTTGGACTCTGAAGGAAGGAAAATATCACTTTCACAGGGTGTAGGTTACACCCCCCCTTAGCAAACAAAGATCCACCAAATATTATTAGATTTGGGGAAGAGATTGTCACAGTTCAGAAGTTTTTACAGTTGGGTTCCCGCTAAACTGAAAACACTCTTTTTAATACGGAGAAGTTGTAGGAGAGCTGTAAAAATCCTGCTCATCTGACATTTCCCCCCCTCTTGAATGGAGCCTACTGAAGGGTTATTAAAAATTTATCTTTTTATCAATAAAGTTGTTTATGGGACAATTTTCTTGCTGCATTTTAATGTAATGTTTTTCTGCCCCAGATGTATGAGGGAGGAGACAAAAAGGCCATTTAAAGCCTGGTTCTAGAATGCTCCTATTGTGCATGTAATTGAATCAAGTGACACATGGGCCTTGCTGTGTGAGGACATAGTTTTAGCTGTAGGTTGCTTTCACGGACCCACAGAGACAAACCTGGGGCAGCGGACAAATGTTAATACAGATCTTACTTCAGTGAGGGTGTCTGGGGACCAAAATTGTCTGTAGGTTGATTCAGAATAGCTGACCATAATTCTTGGAATTTTGAGCAGTTCATTAGAAAGTTCCCTTTCTGTATTTATATAAATGATTCCTTTTTTTTTTTTTTTTTTAAGTTTCAAGTGTAAAGATGACAACTCCAGTGAATATTTGGAAATAGTTTTTTGAACACTGAGCTTTGGCCTTTTTCTGATAACACTTGAAGCAAAGATGATAGGTATCTACCATCGGTAGCTTTACTGACTGAGTGAAACTATGTTTTCCTAAGTTACACCTGTTATTCATTGTCTAGACTGAGGATGATTTATTTATCTCCCTGACAAGGGAAGTGGAAGTGTCTCAGTTATTCTTAAAGCTACATGAAATTAATTTCCCTGAAGAGTCCTATTGCTTAATGGAAAATAGTGAGAACAGCGGGGCTTGAAAACCGGACCGGTGGAGAACTCCGCTCACAGACCGTCCACTTGCAGCTCCGCTGGGTCCTCCGAGGGCTGGATCACCACTGGGCGAAACCTTGGTTTGGAACGGAGGTTCCCAAACTTCCTGGCACATAAGAATCCTCTGGACAACTTGTTCAGACACAGATGCTGGGCCCCCCCTGGACTTTCAGCAGATCCGAGCCGGGGCCTCCCGCCTCCACGGTGACGAGACATGACGCTGCTGGGCCGGGGCCCCACCTGGAGAACCACTGCACTAGGGTGTGTGGGGTGACTCTGGGGTCCATGGTGTCAGGACACCTGGAGACTTTGGTTTAGCCTCCTTGAGAAAGTGGATTTAAGTGGACATCAGAGTCCCTTTGAGTCCAGCGTCCCCTACGGAAAAGTCCATATGAACAGGGTGTCTGTACACTGGCCTTGCTGGCCACCTCGGCGCTGTCCTGCACCGTTCCCTTGGAGGAACACAGCGACCCTTACGTCACAGCTCACATGGAGGCGTCTGCCTGTCTCTGAACAGCCAGATGGGCCCCTTGTTTCCGGGAGGTTTGCAGGATATTTCAAACACTTCCCTCTGACTTGGTTTAAACAGAACAATGAAGGTGTTTCTCCGTGACAGCATAGCCTTTTTAAACTTTCCAAAGTCTGAGCATTGTCAATGAATCTTACGCTGGATAGATGGTCCCTCTTCCCTCAGGACGGTGGTGTCGTCGACACAGGACACTGAGGAAGTATGGGGTCCCCCAAGTGAGGCTGGGTGTGCGGCTAGGGCCACCCAGGCCATTTTATGAGGGCCAATCATTCGTTGATTCAACAGATGGTTACCGAGTGCTGACTGCACACCTGAGGGCAGAGGGGGCGGTGGGAGGCAGAACACATGCCCCGTCCTCATGAAGCCCGCTTCTGTCACCAAGCAAGCAAGATGTGCTGTCCTGTCAGGTACTCATCAGTGTTTTGAGGCCAAGCAAGCAAAATAAGGAATAAAAAGTCGGGGGAGAAAGGGTAGAGAAAGGCCTTTCTGAGGAAGTGACATCTTGCAGAGACCAGGGAGAAGTCAGGAGGGAGCCAGTGAGTATTTGTGTCGGGCTGAGGAGGGCATTGCCAGTGCCATGCTCTGAGGCCAGGAGATCGAGGCCCAGTTGTGCAGACCAGGCCAGCACAGCTGGACCGTGGAGAGCCCGGGACCCCAGCAGGACGTGGGCAAGTGTCGCAGACGAGCTCAGGAGTAGCCAGGAGGTGCAGTCCACGGAGCACATCGGCCACAGTGAGATCTGGGAGGCGGAAGTCCTTGGAGGGTTGAGAGCAGCTCCGTGATCCAGTGGGGTCTGTGAGTGAAGGGTCACTGACCTCCGTGCCGGGCACTCCCCGAAGGGAGGTAGGAAGCCAGGCAAGCTGGTGATTGGACAGGAGCGGGAGGAAGGACCTAGCACCTGGTTAGATGAGGGTCTGTTCTGATGGCTGTGCAGACAGGATTTATGTGGGATCTGAGAAAAGAGAGAGACGAATAAATCCGGGTTTTTGACTGAGTAAGTGGTGAATTCATGATGACTGAGCTGCAGCACCTGGGGCGGGGGGCGGAGACTAGAAAGTGGAGGGAACCAGGGTTTGGTTTCATGTGGACGGTCTGCTAAGCCTTTAGGCTGTCAAGTGTGATGTTCAGTGGGAATTAGAGAAGTTGAGGTTACATTTGAGAATTGGGTGTATGGACGGCATCTGAACCATGGGACTGGAGGAGATGGCCGAGGGCATCGATGGAGAAAGAGAGGGAGAGATGACAGCAGTTAGAGGTTAGGAACAGGGGAAGGACCCAGCAAACGAGACGAGGAAGACCAGGTGTCTGAGCACCACACGGCTTATCCTTCAATGCAGTTTGTCCCAGTCTCCCTGGGGCCATTGTCGCTGAGTTGGTACATAGTACACGGGCGCTTCTTCTTTTCTTCATAGCAGTGCCGCCATTTCTTGGTGGGTGAACCTGGGTTTACCTTCAAACCTGGCATCTAGCAGTGCCTGGAGAGGGATTAGAATATCTGAAAATGCCTGGAAATTATGGTCAAATACTCAGTGCAATGTGCCCTTTTCTGAGTAGCGGGTGCATAGCTTCCAGCAGGTTCTTAAAGCAAGTCTAGGGGAGATCTCTCAATATTTTCTAAATAAGAGAGAACCTGAAGTAATAAGTTTTCAGCCTTATCGAGCACAGGAAGAGAACAAATCCTCTCGCCCATATTTACACTTACAGAAATTTGGCAAAGTAACAATGGATAAAGAATGCAAGTAGCTTAGCAATGTCCCCACTGGGGAAACCAAAAATCAGCCCCTGATACAGAGAAATGCAAATGGACCAACATGCACAGAGCACTTTCCGCCATCCGTTTGTTTCCAGAGTTCAGTTGGGATAGGAGCATTTTCTCATTGCCAAGTAACTTGTAGGAAGAAGCAAAGCACATCAGCAGTGAGGTCCAAGGCTGGATGATGGTGTGGAGACGGCGCCAGGCCATCTCAGGAGCTTTAGTCTGTGGTGGCTGCATTCCGCTGTAATATCATGGGCAGCTCTTGAACTGGAGGGCAAACTGTGCCTAGTTAGGGTTTCTCAGAAAGAAAAGTCTAATTTGCGTTTTGGATTTCCACACAGTGAGTTCCCGCTCACACTGCAAAAGGGGCAAAGACTCCGGGAGGTATTTTACAATCAGATTCCACACCAATAGGCGTTTTCCTGTTGGAAAGGGCTCTTGAGGAAGTCAGAGGCACTTGTGTTAGTTACACTTTCCCCGCTGCAGGGCAGAGAGGACGCTTAGAGTTTCTTTTGTATTAAAAAGATGTGATTACCACTAATCAGACTAGGGTGGGGGTCGCAGTGTCCCTCTGAAAGTGGCCTTTTCTGCTTAGAACACAGAGGGGTGGGCTTCACCTTGTTATCAGAGCAAAGGAAGGCCAAGTCTGGGGCACAGAGGGTAACCAGGAAGTTTAATTCACTTCCAATATCTTATTTGAAAAGAAATGAGGTCTGTCGAGCTCAGGAATGCCTTTCTTTCTGGATTTGAAAAGGGTTACGTCGTTCTGTGAGTCTATGGCAGGCTGCAGTGGGACAGGAGAGGGGACTGTGGAGCCCAGGAACGTGTCCAGGCCGAGGGGCCACTGCCGACTCCTAGCACTGCTGATCTGCCCGCTGGACCAGCAGAGCTCCTTCCAGGCCCCGGATAGTGAAATAGCGGGCACGAATTGCCTGGGTGTGAGTGGGAACTTGGTCCATTTTAGTTCAGATCTGGAAGTGTCCCCTTTTAGACACACTTTGGTCAACTGGGACATGTCTAGAAAAGGGATGCTTTTGTGGAGGGAATTGTTTAAAAAGCATTGGAGGTTTTCTGACTCCAGTTTAAATCCTAGCTGAGAGTAGAAATCTGCATTCAGAAAAATGTTCATGGGCTATTTTCGCAGGTATATTAGTGCTTTAAAATAAAACTACTCTTTGAGCTTCCCAGCCTCTGCTCGCAAAGGGCTAATGATCATCTCCAAACAGCCGGGAGAAGTAAGAGATGCAGTGAAAGAGCCTTGAAATTACTTGGTTTTAGCGTCTCTGGATTCCAGCGCTCTGAGATGTCCACGGCCTACACCGAAGCTTCTCTGGAGATCTCATATAAGTAAACCCCAGAAGGATTTAAGGATTTTTCTGTTTGTTTAAGAAATCTTCAGTTTAAAATATCATGTTCTCCAAGCATGCCACCATTTCACAGAATTTTTGAACTTCATATTTCTGCCCGATGTTTTGCCGATATAGTTTTATGTGCTGCCTGGTGTAGGAATTATGCGCTGCACTTGTGACGGGAAGGGGGAGGCACTCTCGCAGGCATGAGTGTGCCCACGAGGTGACTTCCGGGAGTACAGGTGGGCTTGTGGAAGCCTTGGTGACTTTCTCACAAGGGCCCCTGTTGTAACCAAGACCCGTGGCTGTGAGGGGGCCGGAGACCTCCCGCTGACACATGGGGACCTCATCAGTCATGGCTAGAACCCACCCCCGCTGCAGCATCACACAGTCACTGAGGACCTCTCTGCCCAGGTGCCAGGCTCCTCGTTTTCACGGGGAGTCCGCCAGGCTCCCATTTGTCTACCTGGGCCCTGCTGAGCCCTTTATGCACATGCATTTGTCCTGGGAAGCTTGTAACAAACCTGCAAGGTAGACGTGGTTTAGCCCATTAGGGGCTCAGGCATTTGAGTTTTAGAGTTTCCATAACTTGTCCAAGATCAGCTGGCAGCTACTCAGTGGAAGGGGACTTGGAACCCAGGTCATCCAGGTCCCATGGCCCTGCATTGATCACTTGGTCCTTGCAGTGACCCTGGGAAGCAGAGATGGTTACAGGTGAGGAAACCGAGTCTAAATGACTTGTTCTGGGTCCTAACGCTCCTGAGTAACAGGCCCTACCCAGACCCTGTGACTCTTATTGCAGGGCCTGTCCTATCATTTTGATTGATAGACGTGACACCTGAATGGCAGCTTTGAGTAAACATAATGCAGTCATAAGCAGACAAACAGAGCCCTTGCCTCCTATGTGGGGCCTTCCCACTGGGCCTCACTGCATCCTTTTACATCCCTTTGAAAGGAAGTTTCCATGGGAAAACGCAACAGTCAGAAAAAGTAGGCCATTCTTGCTTCTGTACTAGTAAAACAATGTGATTAAAAAAAAAAAAAAAAAGCCTCCAGAAAACATTGTGCTATCTATGTAGTTACTTTGATTTTCTGCAAAAGCATCTTCCTGTAACAAAGAATTCAATATTGCCTCGTAGGACACCGTGTTGTCTGAAGATTTTCCAAATAAGCATGGCTCTGCTGGGGTGGGGACTGGTCGTTACTTACATCTTGTTTCTCTTGGAGATAAAAGGCCGCCCGGTCTGAGGAACTACACTGGGTACTTCGCGCAGATTCCCTCTAGTCCTTACAGCCTGCCTGCAGGTAGGAGTCATCTGGGGAAACTGAGGCTCCAGCAGAGTAATTAACTTGCCCAAGGCCAATGAGTGACACAGCTGGGAAATGAGCCTGGATGTTTTCATTCAGAACCAAAGTTAGGGCTGGCGGCTAAGTGGCGGGTCTTCTCGCTCCTACAACAGGCAGTTTTCGTGGACGTGACTGAGAGCGAGAGGCCAGACCCATTTCTACGTGAGGCCAGGCTTGCTGCTGTGAATCCTAACAGAGCCATGTAGGAAATTCCAGCAGGAACTTTCAAAGGCCCCAACAAGCCAGTGTCCTTCTAATGGTGTACTAGACTCTGGTGTCCCTTCAAACGTGTCACCGATGACAGGACAACAGCTATGGGTGCCATGGACCCTCATGGTTTAGAGGAAAAGCTGCCTTAACTTGTTGATGTCTGCTTCTAGCTCTGTCTTTTCGAAATATTATACATGAAAGCCAATTTGTCTTACGCAGTCATGCATCTCCATTTATCCTAAAAAATGCTGACTGAAACTAGATGGTAGCTACTTAGATGTTAGATGTCATATGCTGAGCCAGGCATTGAGAAAGGTGAATAATGAGCCGGTTTCACAGTGTTTGCGGTTGGAAACTTGTGTCTTACACAATTAGTGACAGTATCTCTAGGCCAATGGCCAGGCATGGTGGGACGCATTTCATTTCTTCGCTTTTGTGCAGAAATTGCACTTTGTTACAGAGTAGGCTACTTTGGGCAGTGCATTTGTGGGCAGTTACAGCATTTCTCAGGTCTGCAGCGTCAGTGTTCTGTCTTTATGAAGCTTTCTGGGCCGAGTTTCAGATGCCCGGAGCTCACTGCCGGCAAGCCTGCAAAGCCATCATTGGGCTGATTGCCTTGGGCTGCTCTACGGGCACCTTTTTGCTTTCTCAGAATGAAAACGTGCATGTTCGTTGTCTTTTGTCTTTTCTTTTTCTGTTTTTTTTTTTTTTGTCTCGATAAAATTCCCGAATACTGCCATCAGACCTACCTGCAGAGCGGTGCGGTGAGAACCCATCCGACCAACGGGAGGAGGCGAAGGACAGGAGACTAGCCCAGGAAAAGAATTTGACTTGCTTCACAGCGTAATTGTTAAGGTTAAATGATTAAAATGCATGTAAGTCATTGTTCCAAAAATGATTAGACAGCTTGAGCAAGCTGCCGAGTACCATTTTGTCAGTAACACGCCAGGTCCTGACGGGCATGTCACCACACGGAGGGACGAGGAGTCAAACCAGCATTTTCAAAGTCATGTCCACTGTGTTACCTTTTGCCCCGTAACCCTGCCCCCCACTCTTCTCCCAGTGTCCCCCACCCCCACCCCACCCACAGATAACCTGGAAAGCCCCCACAAGCCCAGATCACCATGGGCTGGGAGCATTAGTCACGATTATAGCTGAGGTTCAGAGAGCGCTGCCCAAGTGTCCTGCTGTAATTGGAATCTAGATTCAACAGTTTTATTGAATGTCAGAGCACATGGTCCTGCACAGCTGCAGGGAGAGGTGCTGGTGAACTGGTGTTTCTCTTCCATGACAAACACCTATTAAGCAGTTAGCATAAACTCTTCCCTTACAACTTATGACGTCACCCTCAGGGCAGGCACACACAGAACAGCAATCGCTGAATTGCGTATGAAAATCATAGTTTTATTGTCTCCACAACTGGAGATTGAACTCCGACTCCTAGCCTAGCCAAGCTGTATAGAGAAGCAATTCTTCTCATAGGACAAATAAGCACAGTACACTATTGTAGTCTAAGAAACAGGCACTATTTATGTATCGGAAGGCCTTACTCTCAATAGGGCTAACAGTCCCATGGCCCATAGGCCACTATTTTAGCAGCTGTAGCAAAGAAAACTGCAGCTGTCACAAATAATGAGGTGCTGATGGCAGCAGACACCGATGATAGCAACGCTAAGGGAAGCCTCCTTCAACCCCAGGGGTCCCTGCCGTTAGTTTAGCAAGCATGACTCATAGGTAGGGACCATGTACTTGATGTTGATGAAGGCGTCTTCTCCTCCGTAGCGCTCGAAGGCCTCCAGCGTCTCCTGGATCAGGTCGCCGATGTTTTCCCTCTTCTGCTGGCTGTAGTCAATGCCATCTCCGGAGTTCACTGGTTCAGGCAAACACACAAAGAGGCCCGTTATTTCTGTGCCGTTTCCCGAAAAGTCCTACCCCTCAGTCTGGTCATTTTCTCTGAATGTGTGTTAGGAGACACAAGCATTTAACATTTTGACGTGGTCTTGCTGAGTTTTAGGAGTGGTAACAAATATATGAAAATACAAAGTCCCAGATTGGAGCTGATGAAAATTTGTCTACACTACAGAAAAAATAGACTACATGAAAGCGAGGTCGTCATGGCTTCAATGCTGTTCACGCATCAGGGAACCTCTTTCTCAACTCTGACAGTTACATAAAGACTGTTCCCTTGGGCCTTGAGTTCTTCAAAATCGCAACATGGCATATTGAGAAGGAGCAGGCTAGCGTCAGGTTAGGGTGTGGGCCCTGCGTGGTTGAAAATGGGTATGTTCTGGAATGATGCGGGGCTCGTCCCTGTGTCCCTGCTGCTTTTTGTGCCCATGGTAAGGTCTTTCTCCTCTAAGTATCACGAATGCAAGAGTTCAGGTCCCTGAAGTTGGCCCATCCCTCCGGATGCAGAAGGACTGCAGGAAACTGCCTTTCCAGCTGTGGCAGCTCCTGACTGATCCCTGAACGTCGAGGTGACAGTTGTTAGGCATGGTGTCATGGGGACTTTGTGCCACTGCTGGTTTGGGAGCCTCTCGAAGCCCAGGCAGGCGGTCAGCCCAGGTGGGGGGCCTGGAGGACCCGACGACGGCCCTGCCCACAGAGCCCTGACGTGACCACTGCAGTCACCTGTGAGGGAAGGTAGATCTAGGACTGCCCTCTGATGGCCTTGGGACCTACGTCGGAGCTACTCCACACAGCACACTCATTCTCAAGCCTCAGAGGTAAGAAGGACAATGTCGCACCCAGCCTGTGAGACCCAAATCCAGGGTGTCTCACAAAAACAGGGGACCTGTGCTTCAGTCCAGAGAACGAAAGCACCAGAGTTTTTTCCTCTAATAATAGTCGTTACACGAATTCATGTTGCATTTCAGTCACAGATTTCCAAGGACTTCAACATTTACTCTCCCAGTGAGTGAGATGTCACTGTGCCTGTGGTGACATTCCCCACCCCCCACCCCCGTCTTATCTACGATGACAGTAAACGATGGCAGGATGGGCTGAGAGGGCCCAGCTGGGTGAGGACGAGGGCCCAGGACACAGGGCATGGCGTGCACCGTGTAAGTGTGCACTTTATCAGTAAAGGGGTTCGTTTTAATCATACTTCAAGTAGGACTCCAGAATGCGTATCTTGCTTGAATGTGAAAATAATAGAGGGGGAAAAATGGGATTTCAACTCTTTTGTTCCTAGTTTTTTCTTTTCTTTTGGACATTTTTAAAAAGATTGGAGTAATTGTTCAGACCAGAAATAAAAGTAACAATTCCAATCCCACACAGTATAGATAAGCAGTTCTTTCGCTTGATTTTTCCAGAAACTTACTAGAGAAATATCACTGTCTTCTACAGCATAGAGAAAATGATTTTCTCTCCTGATTAGTTTCTTTTGGTGGGGGTGAAGGCAGGCAGAATTATTACTAATTTTGCAGAAAGAGATTATGAGTCATACAGCTATGCTGCATATCGATTTTTCATAACAAATAAACTTAAAATGGTTCACTACGTCATTGTAATTAAGTGGGGTTTTTCTTCCTCACGGTAGAAGCCTTCCTGCTGTCACATGGAAAGCTAAGTTCAAGTTTGATTTACAGAGTAGCTGATTATCTAAAACACCCACTTATGGTAGTTATATAGAACAAAAAGGTTCATGCCTTATTGTTTTTGAGCAAAAGTTAAGCTTTTAAAAAACAAAAATGTAGACAAACACACACAAAGTATGCAGGCTTTTGTTTTTTCTTGTTAGATTTGCACGGTGGTCTGAGAAGAGAGTCCATGCCCTCCGCACTGCCCACCAGGGAGGACAGCTTGGTATGGACCCCCTTGGGGCAGCTTTCGGATGGGAGAAGCCGGTAGTTACGTGTGTGGAAAGAAAACACATTGGGAAAGATGGTTCAAGAGAGCAGGACAAAAGCCACAAAGGGGTCAGAGAAAGGGGCTAGACGGACAGGGACAGACAGCCTGTGTGACAAGCGAGACTGAAGTGGGAGAAGGGATCTGTTAGCTTCCAGTTGCAGGGGAGAGTGTCCAGCGGGAGTCTTTGTCTCTGGCGAGTCTTGGTGTATTGGAAAGCCTTGGCTTTTAAAGCCAGATGGCAGTCTGGTCATGAAAGAGGTGAACTTTGGGAGAAGGTGGCATGAGCACGTGTGCACACGACAGCCATGCCCGTGGCACAAACCACCTGGCGGGCATGCGGAAAGTATCGTCACCAATGAGTAGTGACAGCCTTGATCCAGTTCCATACAGACAAAGATACATAAATTAATCACTAATATATTGTGCCTTTTGTTGGCATATTAGTCAAAAGGTCAAAAACTGAGCCGATCACGAGACAGACATATTTTCCTGATGGAGGCAGATGGGGTTTGAAAAGTCTGCACACAATGGGTGGCTTAACACACCCTGTTTTTTCCACCGCCTTCCCGAATGCTGCAATGACAAGCAATGCTTTATTTCAATAATAACCTATTCTTACTTTTTAAAAAATATGTAACTGTAGGAGTAAGTAAACTATGTAGCTTTTTTGTTCCTCAACAGTGTACAAGCCCAAATGGTAAAAAGAACAGAAGTCGCTTATTCAAAAAGTGAGTTGGAGTTAGAATAGTTTGTGGTTGCAGAATGTGTATCCCTGGGGCAGGAAAAAAAAGACCCAAAAAGGAACACATTCCTTCTTTTCCGTGCTGCCATGATGACAGGGCACAGTTTAGTGTCAAACCATGTTGAGAGGCAGGTAAAGCAATGTGGTCTCCTTTTCAAAACTGCTCTACTGTCAGCATCTTTGAGAATCTGAACTTGAGATTAGCTTACGCTCACCCTCTTAAATACATATGATGCTGTTGGGAAATATGCTGTGAGAAGAGGATGCTTAAAAAATGGTTATTTACAACTGTCAATTCTGATTAGGAAGACGACATTTCAATCTATGGCATTTCAATCTGGGAAACTAGGAGTCCAGCAGCTAAAAAGATACATTGATGATGGAAAAGATATATTCTTTATTTATAACCCAACAAATAGGACGGTAACAAAGGTTTAAACCAGATTGTGTTGCGTTTGTTGCTAAAGGGAGACTGCGCAAGCAGAGTAGAAGGGATTTCATTTCTCTTCGGGATTCTTGTACGCAGGGGCCATGCAGCGACTGCGTGCCGTTGTTGTTCCTGGTTAGGAATTGTTCTAAATGCATTTATTATTCTGAATGTTGAAATTGTTTTTGATTATGTAGGCAGTACGTTTAAGGACAGGCATATCCTTTTTCTATCTAACCTCCTTCAAAGTGTCCTCTTTCTAGATGCCATGCTGGTCAGAACTGGGAATCGTGCCTATCTCTGTCTCAAGTCTGGCAACGGCATCATCCCTGCGCATGAGCTCAGCTCATGACCGTGATGTGACTACCATAACACTTCATCACCAAGGGCCACCGCAAAGGGAGGTGACATGAGCCATCCCCATTTCACATGGATGTCTGCTATGCAGTGACAGGGGCTAGTCGCAGACACACATCACCTGGGAATTTGAGGACCTATTCTCTGAGCAGGTTTGCAATTTCTAGACTGTGTAGAAGCTTTATGCTTTTCCTTTTCCTTTTTCTTTCTTTTTTTGTGAGTTAGTACTATTATAGGAAAAAGGAAGAAAGGAAAAAGGGAAAGCATAACTGAAGGCACCAGAAATATAAAACGCATAAATGTTTACGTCAGGTTGCTTATTCAATGTACCTGAGCTATTAGTCGTCTGGCACCAACAGACAAAATCATTTATGAAATCTACCTATACTTTCTGGTCATGACTAAGAAAATAAATAGGCGCGATTTCGGGAAAAGAAGTGCTCCCTGTTAATTTTGCGGGTCTCCCGTGGAAGCAGCCACAATACCCTCTAAAGGGAAGAGCAGGGCCCACAATGGAGCAGCCGTGGTCCACGGGGCGGGGTGGGGGGGAAGCACCCGTGCCCACCTCCCCGTCATCCTGAAGGTGCTCACAACTTGGGTGCTTTTACAAGACAAGGAACCGAACATTCCTAAATATAACCCGAGCCTGGGAAACTCAATTAAAACCCCCTAGAGAGAATCAGGAAATAAGTAGGGACGACTCAAGTGACACCCAGACAATCGCTGACAATCTTCTTCATGCTAAATATCAACTTTTGGGAGCTCCGATTTTATGAGGTAACTTGCCATGCGCAACAACAATGGTTTGTGTTACCTCTTAAGTGCACCTGAGCACTTTCGGTAACTAGACATTTGCAAGTACCTCAGACAAATAAAATGATGATTAGCCCAATGGAACAACAGTCACTGTGGCCCTGGGCAGCCAGGCAGACAGATTCTCTCAACACACCCAACGCTGAATCACAGTCATAAAACCAAGGCTTTGAAATAAATTGCTCCTGCTGCATCATGGCTTGGCTACACCCTCCTTGGTTCCATCGCTGTCTCTCTGGCCATTTGTGTGGGGTCTGAAGTGCTGCCAGGAGTGGCCACTTCACATGTACTGTACTTAAACGTTAATCCAGATCACGTCCCGCCGGAAGCTCTTCTCTGTATGAGAGCGTCCATCAATACAAAGCAGCTGCAGAGCGCACACGGTCACACCATTTCTCCAGGTGAATGGCTGGCGAGCTCAGCCTGCAGCAAGAACTCTGGTCCTACAGCGCGTGCCCATGGGGGCTTGACAATGTGAAGCAACATAGAGGGGAATTTATACAACACGCTAACAGAAGAAACTAGATTGTTTCTTTCTGGATCAGAAGAAAGGCATTTTTTTGTTTCTCAAAGGCTGACCTAAAAAATTTCAAGAGCTCTAAAGCCCAGTTGAAGGAGCTTTACCTGTCAAGACCTGTACAGTTTGATGGCATCCGTCACTGCTAAAGCTGCATTCCTTCTGATTGGGCTTCGGTGATGTCATTGCTCTGGAAAGAGAAAGTGAGCCCTTGGGGTTTGGGACCAGGTCTTGGCAGGTATGTGCAGGTGGAACCTACTGCAAATATTCTTACTGTAAAATGTTTCTTGATGATATTAAATCATCGCAGATTTCCTGTTGGATGACTCTGAACAAACTCTCCCTTTGGGCTTAGTGGATTTAACAGGTATAAGGTTGAGATGACCCAAACAGCAATTCTCTTTCTGCACTTACTGCTGTTTAAGCAGGCTTTCTCCCATGAAATTTGGAAAATTACAGTGGGAACAACTGTGAATTTCAGTTCGATCCTTTATGGAGGTGAGGGAATGGAAGCGAAAAGGAAGACAGGAAGAAAGCTGAGGACCCAATTCATCTTTCTCCACCCAGTAAGAGAAGGAACCGTGTGGGGAGACGTTTTGAGGTGAGCTACTTTTAGAATCCTAAACAAATGCTTCTTTCACTTCTGTTCTTAGCTTTGCCATGGTACTTTGAGGGGGACTGATTTTTTTTTCCTCTTAACCATAACATGTCACTCCATTCGGAATCCAGGTGTTTCCATATTTGGCCCAAGCTTGGCCAACCCTTCCTTGGCTGACTTCACGTCCTTTGTAAAGTGATGGTTTTCAACATGCCCTGAAGTATGACCACATAATGGATATTTTCGAGTCTTGGTTCATGGAGGTGTGAATCAAAGTTGTGATGGTTTTGCAACCAAAAACTTGTAATAACCACAGCATCTGGCATGCTAGAAATGCCCAAGGGCTTAAATACTTCAAATCTTCTCAGATCTTGGTGGCATTAATGAAATTCACAAGATTTCTTTCCTCTGAAGATAAAAGCTTTGAAGCAAGACCTCGATTCCCAGCTGGGTGTCTCTCTATCTCTCTCTCTTTGTCGCTTTTTGACACTGGAGGTGGGTGACTAAAGCAAGAGGCTACTGAGCCATCATAGTTTTGAAAGCTCAAGGACAAGCTTTCATCTTCTGATTGGGGGCACTGATCACGTGTGAAACTGAAGAGATCATGGATGTTGACCCAATTGTCAATGAAATATTTAAATTTCCCATCAGATAGACAATGAACATTTCTAAGCGATTGCCATTTTCCAACTGCAAAGTGGATTTATTTCTCTAAGAAATAACAATGATAACATTGGAGTGTATTGGTATAGTGGGAAAAAAGTTTATAAATTAGTTCTAGTTAAGAAAGAACACCGTCAAAAACTCAAATTATTGGTTGATGCACTACCAAAAATTATTCCATTCTGTTATTTTAATAAGTCTATATAGATTTTGATTTCTTAGAATAAAGACCTAATGTATAGGTTAACTTTTATATATATATATATATATATATATATATATATATATATATATATATATGATCTACATATCTACATATATATATATATATATATATATATATATATATATATATATATACACAGATCTGTTGAAAATCCAAAAGGTGAGTTAGATTCATCTCTGATTACAATGAGTAGTTTGACATGGAAGTTATACTGAGAAAAAATTTATCCTGCTCAGGATGATTATAGCAATAAATCCAGTAGTCATTAAAAATTAAAGCTGAACGCAGGCTTATGACATGACAGCACATCTTGTTTTCCTGTTGGCCAACCTGACTCAATGGGCAGACTGTGTCTACAAGGGAGCAGGGAGTTCTAAGTCCAGCTCTGTCATCAATCTGTTCCCTGGCTTATCTCCTGGTAGAGTAATAGCAACAACCATAATACCAGCAGGACGCCATTTAAAACTAAGAATAGCCCTTTGAGCTAAATACTATGCTTGGCTCCCCTGCACAGAGGAGCGACTGAGGTGTAGAGAGGAGAAATGCCTTAGTAGAGTGACCCAGGCAGGACGTGATAGTGGGGTACTGAAAAAGAAGCGTGTGGTAGGTTGAAGTGTAACCAGAAGGAGGATGGGAAAGTCCAGAAGGAGAGGTGTAAGTACCATATGTCAACATGAAATAACGACATGCTTCACAGAGCTGTCTGGAGGAAGACAAAAATCAAAGCTGACCAATACCAAGCACTTTCTCAGTGCCATGTGATACACCAGCAACATGGGGTAATTCTAGGATTCCTTTCCTATTCCATCCCTCCTGTCTTTACGAGCATTTATGATTTATTTCTAGATCTGTAGGTATTAGTTATAGTGTCTTACAGATGGGGAAATTCTAAGGCTTTAACATACATGATCCAGAGAAGCAGCCTGAGGTCACTGACCAGGTGTCATAGCTACTTGTGGAGGGACACTTGGTGCAGTGAGATCCATGGGGCTGGGAAAACCTGTAAGTGCAGGATAGTTGGAAGAGGGGGAGAAGGTGAAAAGTAGGAATTGTGTAGGCATCTAAATGGTCTTTCTATATCCTTAAAAAACAAAACCCAAATTCAAGCCACAGGTGTTGGGGAAGTTTATGAGTGCAGGTGCCAAGTTCCCATCCTCCATGAAGACTAGGTGGGTCTATAGTGTTCCTTCAGGAAGTTATTATGATTCCAGAACAGTGCCTGATGGAACAGAATGCTGTGTGGAGGTCCCTCGTGGGGCCCCCACCAGGTAAGTCCTGACGTCTCTCTGTCGGGAGCAAAGCCCTGAGTCTGGGCCCAGAAGGTTCGCGTTTGACTCCACCTTCACTCTGTTCCGCTTGCTGCTGTGAGGTGGAGCCGGGCTGCTCACTAAACCCAGCCCACGCTGATCGTAGCTAACAGTCCACTTGGTCTTTCCATCTTCCAGTTTCCCTCTTCCTAATTCACACTGCAGATTAATTTGTCCAATCACTTTCTCTCCTGATTAATAACCCACATCTCCATCTTCTTTAATGGATCACATTCAAACCCCCATCATCTGGACCCCCTGTAATCTGCTCCCTTCTAAAGCCAGTATTGTGTTTTGTCCCTTCCTAGCAAGACCTCTGTTCCATTCAGACTGGATTTCTTACTAATCCCCAATGTGTGCCGTTTTATTCATGTCTTTAAAATTCCCCATTGGAATATGCTCCCCTCTGCCTCCTGATAAGTCCAAACTTACCTTTTGTCAAGACTAGTTTGGCTTTACTTCCCCTGTGAAGCTGACTCCACAATCACCGTTCCTTCTTTCGAATTCCTAGAGCAATAGTCAGGAATCTGACTTGTCTACATGTCACTCTCGAACCCGTAGGAAGAGTTTCATGTTTACTTAGTTTTCGTACATTTTACCACCTTTTGAAGGATAGGCTCACACTGCATATATTACAAACCTCATTCATTGGCAGCAAATACAAACTGAACACGTGTAAAAGGGATGCATAAATGAATAAACTATGACTCAGTGGGTTTTCTGAATCCAGATACGATAAAGCAAATTCAGTTCTAAATACATTGTATGTTAAATGTGGTGACCACAGTTTTTCTAATTCTTATTCTTACTATTTACGTACTTGTGAATTCCTATCCGCGGAAATAGTATTTATGTGAATTTGAAACAGTTTGTATATGGAGGGTCTCTATCGTTAGATAGACTCATCTCTTTTCCAAACTCCTCCTTGATTTAAAGTGGGGCTCATCTGGGTCACCCTTAAGTTTGAGAGAGAACAAAACTTTTTTCCAAAATGAAAGATCGGATTATCCCATTCACTATATTAGCAGCCTTTGCTCCAAGATGAAGAAAATGATGGATTTTTTCTAGTGTTTTCATTTAATATGTAAATTTTGTTTAATATGGTTTCTTACATAGCTACATGGTACTTTTCAGCCAACTCAAGAAATAGCCAAATAAATTATTTCAGTTGGAAAGGAAATATTGATTGCTGCTTTCAAGACTGATGTAAACCTACTGGAAATAATTTTACTACTTTAGACTGATGCTGAAAACTTTTAAAAATGAGCCAGAATGACAGCTGTTGTCACAGTTTTCCATTTCCAGGAAACATTAATGATGCAACCCATTTTCAGCTCTGATTTTATGTGTATGTGTGTGATTAAGGCACAAAAAGAGAAAAAGAAATGTTAGATTTCTAACAAACGTTATCAGCGAATGCAGTAAACTATGAGGTGATGTGCAAATTATCTGTGCTAGAACGTTCATCAGTGTAATGCGCTCAGAACTCAGAAACCCCTGTGTGTCCACACTGGCAGTGCCCTCATAACAAAATTTGATTAAATCATTTTAGATCAATGGCCTGCACAGCGGGGCATGGAGCCACAAAGTAAAAGACCTTCTTGGCCTTGATGTACAATTTGTTCTGTTGCAAAAAAAAAAAAAAGAAAGAAAGAATATTTAAATAAGCTCACTAATGGTGCTTCCAATGAAAAAGCACATTGTACTGTTTCTGGAGATCAGATATGGCCCGATTCCGGCATATAGTTCAGCTTGCCTAAACTATCTACTCTTTGAAAATTCTAAAATGAATTATTAGGTGCAAAATTTGGATAGGTTTCCAAGCAATTAGCTGGAAATTTTACAGAGTGGGAATCTTTCTCATCAAATGAGCTCAATTAATGCAAAAATAATATATTTAATGAACAAATCAAAGTAATCTGTTGGGGGAACTGCTGTAAAAGTGATGGAATTAACCTTCAAGCCTGTTACAGCTGTCTCAGTTTAAAATAACCTCACACTATCTTTCAAAGCTCCAACTATCAATTTTTATCAGCTTTGACACGGGTGAGTTAAATGTGGCGAGAGTCATCCACTTTTGTCCCCAAGCTTCATAATGCAGCACGCAATCTGAAAATACTCAGCTTGACTAAGAAGAACATGTTTACGAACGTTCAGGACTTCACTAAAGTCCAATCAAAGTTTTGGCCACATGGTCAAAAAAGAAAAAAAGAAAAAAAAAGGAGAGAGAGAGAGAGAGAGAGAGAGAGAGAGAGAGAGAGAGAGAGAGAGAGATATCTAAATTGTGGGTGGAAATGAACATGTAACCGTTTAATTTGCCATTGCAGCAAAATCAGGTTTGCTCAAGAACTGAAACTAGAGCTTGTTGGAAATGCTCTGACATATGCTGACTTTTGATACTTTTGAATAAGGAATGTTTATTTGCCTGTTACATTTTTATCTTTTAAAATTCGTCAGTTTAGTTCATACAGTTGCTTTCCTGTGATTCAGGATTTTAAGAGTAGGTTAGTCCAGACAAAGGCAGCCTGGAAATAAATCATTAGTATCCCCAAGGGGCTAAAGCCTTGCAGACAAGCTTCTTGTTGGATGCAAACAGCTCTGCATCCCAGCTCTGTGGGACTTCAGCCTGTTATTGAGACTCTGATTGAAACAGGTGTAATAACACCTACCTGCTAAGATAGGTGCAAGGATAAAAATAAGAGAAAATATGTTATGTCTTCATGAATATAATAAGCTGTTGACCAATTCTGGTAATTATGATCATTGCCACCCCTATGAAGTCAGATTGTCTAGGATTTAACTCTCCTCCTGGAGAGACAGGAAACATGGCCCACAGATCACAAGCAGTAAGCTTTTCGCTTTATTGTTTAATGAGACGTGTTCACTCTACAGCCTCAGAAAAAGAGCAGGACCTGGGCTGTTGTGTCTTCAAGTCATGAATGAGAGAGAGCTCACCGTGATCTGGGCCCCCGCCTTTGGGATGGTCACAACTCACGTGGGATTTGCTGTCCTCGTCTAGATTGGTCCCCTGGACCCTGCGTGTGTCTCTGATCAGAATGTGCCTGTGTGGGACTTTATAAGGAAACAATTTGTGGCTGAAGTTGACACTCAGTAGTTTTCCTAAGTTCAATTTTTCTCCTGGCTGACTGGTGAGAGGCAGTCCCGGTAAACCAACAGGAAAGAGTAGATTTTGTTTTTCAAAGCAAACCTGAAACTTGTGCCTCAAGCCACAATAAGGTCAATATCATGTAGCATTCCTATGGACTTATGTGCAAAATAATATGTATTTGGGTTTCCTTATTTTGTGTTTTGGGGTACTAATTGGCACAATACAAACATACTTGTGCTATAAGTCCCATTTAATATCAAACAAGTAGCTGAAAGAGAGAGAGAGAGAGAGAGAGAGAGAGAGAGAGAGAGAGAAATGAGAGAGAGAGAGAGAGAGCCCTTGCCTGTTGCTGGCCACCAGGAGAAGAGAGAGTAGAACAGAAGGAAGAATTGGGGCGTTGTTCTGGCTCTGATTTTGTTCCTTCGGGAGGAGTGGGGTGCAGGCCTTTAGAAAACCTCTCCAGCTTCCTACTTGGTAGCAAAAGGACCCCATCCTCCACCTTCACTGTGTGGGCCTCTGAACCCAAAAAAACCCTCCCTCCTCTTCTAGATTCTTCAAAGTGTGGCCCTACGTCCCTTGGGGTGCTGGTGGACCCCATGACTCCTGCCCCAGCCAGGCTCCCAAATTCGATATTTGCGCAGTAGACTCAGGGCTCTGGGCAAACGTCCTGAAGAAAAGCGCCTTCGCGGAGCTTCTGATCAGGTGGCTGTGCCATGTCAGGTCTGGACAAGGAAAACCTCCAGGAGGCTGACAGACAGGGACCAAGGACCTGACTGGTTTCTGGGCCCTGCTCCAGTGCCCACTTCCAGGGAGCTGTTACCCTTCAACGACCCAAGGTCTCTAAGAAAATCATTCCGTTTAGTTCCAGACTCTTGGGAATGTTCTCTATTGAGGCACTGCCCCTCTACAGGCTCTATGGGCAAGACCTACGAGGTTGGACAATTAAGTTCACGAACTCATCCTAGAAAAAGTGCTACACACCTCATTGCTGAATTTCACTATGGTCACCTTTGAAGTACTCCCCTTGGGAAGCTATCTATGCATTGACACCAGCGCCTAGTCCACCCTTCAACGTGATTTTGGAATTCTTTTTCTGAAATGGCCATCAGAGCTGTCATCGTATTACCCTTGATGTCCTGAATGTCATAAAAATGTCTTCCTTTCAATATTTCCTTAATCTTCAGGTAAGGAAAGAAGTCATTGGGGGCTAGATCAGGTGAGCAGGGAGGGTGTTCAAATACAGTTATTTGTTTACTGCCTAAAAACTCCCTCACAGACAGTACAGTGTGAGCTGGTGCATTGTCGTGATGCAAGAGCCATGAATTGTTGGTGAAAAGTTCAGGTCGTGTAACTTTTTCACACAGCCTTTTTAGCACTTCCAAACAGTAAACTTGGTTAACTGTCCAGTAGGTATAAATTCATAACGAATAATCCCTTTGATATCAAAAAAGCTTAGCCACTAAAATTTATATGGAACCACAGAAGACCCTGAACAGCCACGTCAATCTGGAGAAACAAGAACAAAGTGGGAGGTATCATGCTACCTGACATCAAATTATATTACAAGGGTATAGTAAGCACAACAGTCTGCTACTGGCATAAAAACAGACACGTAGGTCAATGGAACAGAATAGAGAGCCCAGAAATAAACCCATTCATATATGGTCATTTAATCTGACAACAGAAGCAAGAATTTACATTGGGGTAAAGACAGTCTATTTAATAAATGGTGCTGGGAAAACTAGACTGACAAATGCAAAAAATGAAACTGGACCACCTCCTTATGTCATATATGAGAACAAATTCAAAATGGATTGAACACTTAAATGTAAGACCTGAAGACATAAAACTCCTAGAAGAAAATATAGGGAGTACATTTGCAGACATTACCCTGAGTAATATTTTTACTGATATATCCCCTTGGGCAAGGGAAGTAAAAGAAAAAGTAAACATATGGGATTGCATCAAACTTAAAACTTTTTTTCACAGCAAAGGAAACCATCAATAAAACAAAAAGGCACACAAAATCAATTAAGGTGATACACTGAATCAACAAATGAAAAATAAAAATCATGGTTATATTAATAGATGCAGAAAAAGCATTTGACAAAATCCAGCAGCCATTTATGATAAAAACCCTTAAGAAAGTGGGAATAGAGGGATCATATCTCAACATAATAAAGGCCATATATGAGAAACCCACAGCTAACATCATACTCAATGGGGAAAAGCTAAAACCATTTCTCTTAAGATCAGGAACAAGGCAAGGTTGTCCACTTTCTCCACTTCTATTCAACATAGTGCTGGAAGTTCTAGCCACAGTAATCAGACAAGGAAAAGAAATACAAGGCATCCAAATTGGAAAGGAGGAAATAAAATTGTCATTATATGTGGATGACATGATACTTACTATATATAGAGAACCCCAAAGACTCCACCAAAAAGTATTAGAACTGATAAATGAAATCAGTAAAGTAGCAAGATACAAAATTAATATTCAGAAATAGGTGCATTTGTATACACCAATAATAAACTCTGAGGAGGAGAATTTAAGAAAACAGTTCCATTTACAATTGCTTCAAAAACTGTAAAATACTTAGGAATAAATTTAACCAAAGAAATAAAAGACCTGTACTCAGAAAATTATAAGACACTGAACAGAGAAATTAAAGAAGATACAAATAAATGGGAACATATACCATGCTCATGGATAGGAAGAATTAATAGTGTTAAAATGCCCATACTGTCTAAGGCAATATATAGATTCAATGCAATTTCTATCAAACTACCAATGACATTTTTCATAGAAAAAGAACATATAATCCTAAAATTTATATGGAACCATAAAAGACCCTGAATAGCCACGGCAATCTTGAGAAACAAGGACAAAGTGGGAGGTATTACAATACCTGACATCAAATCATACTACAAGCCTAAAGTAATATAACAGCAATGTAATAGTAATATAGTAATAAAAACAGCATGGTATTTGTCTATGTGTCTGGCATAAAAACAGACTACATAGATCAATGGAACAGAATAGAAAGCCCAGAAATAAATCCATACCTCATTTAATCTACGAGAATGGAAGAAAGAATTTACGGTGGGGTAAAGACAGTCTATTCAATAAATGGTGCTGGGAAACCTGGACAGACACATGCAAAAAAAATGAAGTTGGATCACCTCCTTACACCATATACAAGAATAAATTCAAAATGGATCAAAGACAAACGTAAGATCTGAAACCATAAAACTCCTAGAAGAAAATATAGGAAGTAAATTTGCAGACATTACCCTTAGCAATATTTTTACTTATATATCTCCTCAGGCAAGGGAAGAAAGAGAAAAAATAAACATGGGATTACATCAAACTAGGAAGTTTTAAACAGCAAAGGAAATCATCAATAAAACAAAAAGGCATCCTACTGAGTGGGAGAAGATATTTATTAATGATACATCTGATAAGGAGTTAATATCCAAAATTTATAAAAAACTCATTCAACTCAACATCAGAAAAACAAACAACCCAATTACAAAATGGGCAGAGGACATGAAAGACACTTTTCTAAAGAGGACATACAGATGGCCAACAGACATATGAAAAAATCACTAATCATTAGAGAAATGCAAGTAAAAACCACAATGAGATACCACCTCACACCTGTCAAAATGGCTATCATCAATAAATCAACACACAAAAAGTGCTGGCGAGGATGTGGAGAAAAGGGATCCCTAGTGCACTGCTGGTGGGATTGCAGATTGGTGCAGCCACTATGGAAATCAGTATGGAGGTACCTCAAAAGACTGAAAATGGAATTACCTTATGACTCAGCAATTCCACTCTTAGGTATGTATCCAGAGAAATCCAAAATGCTAATTTGAAAAAATTTATGCACCCTATGTTTACTGCAGCATTATTCACAATAGCCAAGATGTGGAAACAACCGAAATGCCCATCGGTAGATGACTGGATTAAGAAACTGTGGTACATTTATACAATGGAGTTATTACTCGGCAATAAAGAAGAATGAAATCTTACCATTTGCAATGATATGGATGGACCTAAAGAACATTATCCTAAGTGAAATAAGTCAGACGGAGAAAGATAAATACCATATGATCTCACTTATATGTGGCATCTAAAGAATAAAATAAATGAACGAACTAATCAGAAACAGTCTCAGAGATATGGAGAAAAACTGAGAGTTGTTCGATGGGAGGGGTGTGGGGATGAGGGAGAAGGTGAAGGGATTAGAAAGCACAATGGGTAACCACAGATTGCCACGGGGATGCCAAGGACAGTTTGGGGAATACAATGAATAACGCAAAGATTTTGTTGGATGTCAGACGGGCACTTGTCTTATTAGGGGAGACCACTTTATGGACGATCTGACCGCTGCACTGTACACCTGAAGCTGAAGCTGAATAATATTGTATGTCAACTGTAATTTTATATATATAGATATAGATATAGATATAGATATATAGATATACACATACATATATATATATTAAATACACACACACATATATACATATGGTCACAGGACATGGAGTACAGCAAAGGGAATAGAGTCAATGGAATTGTAACAAAGGAGGGGTTTATCACTTTGTGAGGGTGTGTAAATGTCTAACTATTGCATTGTTTTCTACACCTAAACGAAAAACAAACAAACAACCAGAAATGGTTAGCAGCATCGTTGCAACAAGTTCACGAACTTCATTGTCAGACCTCATGCTGCTTGGACTAAGGGGATGGTGGATCCTTGTATGTGGCGGGTTACGTTTTTATAGAGACCTCTGCCTCAGAGGAGTAGCTCTAACTAACAGTGGGGACTTCGGGGACCATGGGAGTGTGACATAGGAAGCATCAGAGGACAGGCCGCCTCCCTGGCCTCTGGGAAGACACCAAAGCCAGGCTGTAGGACGAGCTGGTAAGGCTGAGCACCCTGACATGCCGATGGGCTTGGGCTGTGGAAGGGTCCCTGCGGGGCCAGCGAGAGCACCTCTGCTTGGCACAGAGGCGGCGCGGGGCCTGCCTGCTGCTCACGCGCACCTTCCCATTACCCAGGGCAGCCGCTGTTTGGAAACTGGCTTCCTAGACTGAGGATAGAGGAACGGGACCATAAATCCATGGAGGAAATCAGGACCAGGTTCTCATTTCAACTCAGATGTAGTTGATCTACCGCTGTGATTTCAGGAGGACGGAGCGGAGGGGGCAAAGCGGAAACAGGAGTGTTTCTGAGCGTGACAAGCTCTGGCCAGGAATGGAAGTGGGTAGTTGCCACGGCAGAGAAAGGCGGGACGGGCCGCCCTGCGCAGGGATCGGGGAGGTCTGGCAAAAGTAACTTGAAGTGGAGAACCGAATGCTGGGAAGAAGCTAGCGAGCGTAAGCTGCCTGGGAAGGATGCGAGCAGAGCAGCAAATGCAAAGAAAGGCCCGAGGTTGGAACAAATTGTCATCAGATAGATGCCCGATTTCACCAAATTATCGTGTACACTCTTCTTAACATTGAGCTGTGCCACACATCACTGTAATTGTTAAAGACCGTGTAACAGCTGGGAAGTTGAAAGAGTGTAAATTACTGAGCCAAACTCATCCAGTTAGGGACATTACGTCCACTGCCAGATTTCCACGATTTTAGATAATGACGCAATAAACGTTTTTGGGCATACAGTCTTTTTCTTTAGTTTTACTATTTCCTTGAAACAATTCTCATAAGAGAGGTTACTGTTTCAAAGAATACAAACATTTTCTAGTTACTGGTATATATATTATATGCCATATTGATTTTCAGAAAGGTTATGCCAATTTATAATGTTACCAGCAATATATGAGCTTATCTATTTTATCACAATGTTGGGTGTTAGAATTAAAATTTTGTTTGTTAATTCAGGATATGTAAAATGTTACTTTAAGGTTACTTTAGTTAGCCTTCTAATTACTAAAGAAGAATAACATTTTTTCAATGTTTTTTTCCATTTTTTTCCTTATGAGAATGACTTCTTCTTACTAGTAGCCTATTTATCTGTTGGATCATTTTTATAAGAGAAACAAAGTCTCAAAACACCCTGGGAAGCTATGGAGTAGACCGATCTCTAGGGTTAGATTTTTCTAGTGCATGAGACAGTCCAGCATTCATTTCTTTATGACTGACTCAATAAGCAGCATTTCAGAGAGCAGAGGACAGCATGGAGAAGCTGCTGTCATGGCTCAAGGTGCCCCCAGGCAGTAGTACCCCGGGAAGTGAAAGAATTTGAGGGATTGTGTTAAGAAATGCAGAGGAAATCCTATAATCAATAAATTACTTAGAGTAATTTAATTATCACTTCCAGAAGGAAGAACATTTACAAGTGATTAGGTTTCCAAAAAACATTTTTTACCTCCTTTCCTGGTGATTGCCCCCCCACCCCCATCATCCTTTGTCCTCCCAGGCCATCCTATGAAGGACCACACTCATTCACCTGCCAGGCTCGTCACAGGCGGCACCTCTGGCCCCATTTGGTCCAGCCATCATGTTTATAAAGTGCCTTAAATCAAGACTTTGGGGGTGACCTTCAAACTGGATTATTTGTTAGGTCAGTGCAAAAGTAAGTGCGGTTTTTGCAATTATTTTTAACCTTTTAAACCATAAGTACTTTTGCACCAACCTAGTACAAATGAGGCCATGTAGAAATCCTAGTTATTTTGGTTTATGTGTGAAAAGTGTTGATTTGTTAAATGTAAACATTCATGATATACTGTAATTGATGTACCCCTGTGTTGGCATTTCTACATTTTTAAATAGATGGGGAGACTCATAAAATGAAAGTGGTCCTGGACTCTCGCCTCCAGGAAGCCCACGCTGGAGGCTGGGTGGCAGATAGCTAAGAGATAGGTCCTGTAGGTTCTGGAAGATAAACTTGGAGAATGCAGATGGAGGTAAGCCAGAGCATTTGTTCTAATTGAAGGTTAAAAGATCAGTAGCAGTGGAAACTAAAGTCTGCTATTTATCTTCGGGCTAGGGACAGTGCAGACAGCTGCAACATGAGCCTCCTTATAAAGCCATGCCAAGACCTTAACCATGACCTCTGGTTGGAGACGGACTGATAATTAACTCCTTTAGGCACAAATAAGCACAGTTGTGTCAGTTTTGTTTTGAGGTCAGATAATGAACTTGCCTGCACTCTAGTGAATCATAATAATAATAAGAATAATAATAAGAAGAATAATAAAATCTTTACATTTTCTTATTTCAACTTAACTAACAAAACAAAACTTTGTAGAGGGAAGAAAGTTGCATATAACATTGAGAGCAGATTTTCAGGTAGAAACAAACATAAAAGGATTTTGAATTTCCGATTGGCATTGAGCTATGGCAAGGTCAGATGGATAATTGTATGCCATTCAGTTAATTAAGGTAAATATAATTATTTGGATAGATATTTCAGTATGTGTGAACTTGAACTCTGAATGAGCTGGGCATTTCTTTTACTTTTTTCACTTCCTTTTAGGTGGTTACAGCCTGTTATAAGCTACAATGTTATATATTAAGAAAAAGCCAGCTGTTTACAGAGATCTGTGTGAAGCATTTAAAGTTGTTTTTCTCCCATTGAAAAGCCACTGGCCGGTCTACGTATTGCCCTACCTGAAAGACCAAGGGTCTGAGATAAGATGCACGAACTACATCACAAAGCTGCACGTGTCAGCACACTCACTGATACAGTTGTTACTCCAGTACTGAGTGTGTTAGGGAACCATTGATAATTCCTGTAAAAAACTACATAGCTAGAACCCCAAATATTACTGATATAAAAAGTCAGGTGGTAAATAAAACTACTCAAAATTCTAAATTCCTTTAAGTCCTGTTGCAATTGAAGGAACTAAATTGACTCACATTTTAATTTGTTCTACTATTCTCCTTAAAAATCCTAAACACTGTGAGATGGCCAATTGGAATTTAGAGAAAGGAATAAATTTTTTTTTTTGGAGTGAGGGAGTCTGTATTTCCTGCAGAATGAAATCGGAATTCCACCAAAAATGGGCTCTGAGTCTTCCAATAACCCCAGGGGCTATGGCGTTATAGGAAGGTCCTCCGGAGAAAAGGTGTTGGCTGCCAGGTGAAGGCTGCTGGCTCCCAGAGGTAAGTTGTCCATTACCTCCCACTTCTAGGAGTTAAGGGACAACGGCATCCTGCCTGCAGTTCCTTAAGCAAACTTCTGATTGGGCCCCAGCTCGCTGCTACACGGGCCTGGAAACACGCGGAGCCTCAGGACACCACACCCTCTGGGGAGAGCCAGGTGTCAGCATCAGGACAGGGGTACTATTTATGTCCCTTCATTTAATCCTTAAACATATGCAATCCCTTTATGATGGGGTAGCTCCTAATAGCTATGGATTATTTGGTCTTAAATATATTTTGGTTCATGTCATTCTTCTTTCTGTATCCAACAAGAATTCTAATAACAGAGAAGACCAAAAGTTTTGGATTAAACTGGAATGCATTTGAGATTTTAAAATATTTACATGTGCCTATAACAATCAAACATTGTTTTATATTTAACCAGATGACATTGCTAGTATCTAACCATTTTTGACTTGTAAAAATGTCAATTTTGCATGATTTAATCTAACTTTCAATTCTTATCATGGGTTAGGCACTAGATGTTCTAAGTATCTTTTATATATTTAACTTATTTAATTTTAATTCTTAACAACTTTGTGAAGTTGGTAATGTCGTTATCTACAGTCTTACAGATAAGGAGTGTGCATTATAAAAAGTTGAGGTCTGACTTCCAAGCATAAAATTTTAACCACCATACGCAAAATAATCAAATGTCATTCTTGTCATTTGACCAAGAAATTGAGTTTTGATACATATGCCAACAAAATGAAATAAAAATGTCACATTAAACACATTTTTAACAATGGACATAATATTTAAATGAAAACTGCTTTCTCACATATATATAGCTTTGCAATTATCCATGAAATAATAATGTACAAATTATTATTTTGAATCACCATGATTGGAAAAAATTAAATGCAAGGATAGATATGGTTGCCAGAAGATTTACTGTAAAATGCAAAGTTTATATTTGGTCCTTTAAAATACCTCTTTCCTTTCCAGATTTTCTCCAATGGTTCTCTTTTCCCTGAGCTGCCATTTCATATGTGGGGAAAACTGAGATCAACATTGACAACATGACTTTTATTGACTAATTTTAAAAGTAAATTTTATGTTTTAGAAAATTTCCTTGCTTTTCCATGAAAAGAACTTGTTTAAAGGTGCCATCCTCACTAAGCCTAAAACTTTTTCCACCTGTATTATGCTTTTTAAACTGTTTTATGAAAATATTTCCGTAGGGGATACAAAACAATATTATGATGAGATAATTTGTTTTACTCCCATGAAATTTCATATAAACATACATAAAGCAACATTATAACAGATTAACTTTCTTATGAAATTAAATTCTCATTAATATATTTTTAATGTTTTATGAAAAATATTTTAATACAAGAAGTACAATTTTCCTCATCTATTTTACTACAATTGCATTTTTTGTTTTAGGTCATTTTCATGAACATATCTTCTATTTCCTAACCAAAAGTTCATTTTTTTCTTAAACAAATAATTGGGTCATATTCTGTAATTGCTATTGGAGGTATCAGGCTTGATGGCAAAAATAAAATCTAGGTTGGAATTGGAAATTAGGAAAATACTAGAAGATATTAATACTAGACTTTATGAAGACATATCAAAATGTGGTTCGTCCTGTTATTTCTTTTCACAGTTATCTCTTCTATATTCATTGATGTTGAAACAACATGATTTTCTAGATTCTTATTTAATCTTCAAAAATGATGAAAACTTCTTTAAAATCTTACTACAATTGTAAGCCTACATTCTTTGGATAGCTAGACATAATTAATACATGGTATATGTAATACTTTTGAATATTTGTGTTTACTTCTTCCAATTGTCATGTGGACTATTATATATGTCTTGTTGTTATGTCATCTTCTTAATTCCCCTATTCTTCATGTGGAAGATAAGCATTTAGTCTCACGTCTTTTTGATCTCATGGACCACACATTTAGGTAATAACGGAAATTACTAAAACATATACTCCCAAATTCCTGATGCAACTATCAACTATACAGCAGTCTGGTTGAGATGGCTGCATTGCATTGGTCAGACCATTGCCTTGGCTCACCCGGAAATGAGCACGAAAGGCTTAATTCTGTTGTGCTTTGGTTGTTGCCCTTTGTAAAGCCTATTTCATGGCCAGGATGGAGACTAGAGCTGGCTGTGGGCCTCTGTGGATTCCAAATAACAGAGGTAACTTTAGCACCCATACTTAGCTTGTCCTGGTGTGTGTCTGCATGTATGCACCCATGTACGTGTGTGTGTGTCATGCTGTGATACCTGGCAGGAAGGCTGAGGCACTTCCATTCTATTAGAGCTGAAATCGATAGTTCATTACTGATTGTTGCTCATGACTGAAGTGTCATTAAAACCTCCAAAGAACTACATGGTTCATAGGATTTTCTGGACATTTTACTGGCTGTTGAAACTTTCATATTAAGAATAAAGGGAAGTCATGGAAAATCTTTCCCAGTAACTTGAATAATTCATTGACACACTGGGAAGATGTCTAATAAATATTAGCACTATGTCTGAATTTACATTCAGGATCAATCTCTATCTGTTTCTATCTTTGCAAAAATTCTTGCGAGGGTGTGAGATTGCACAGTCATTTCAATGAGTCCCAGTCAGAAGGTCATATCCATCTTCTATAAAAGTGAACTCAAAAGGAATGGAGAAAAAATATTTTTAGAGAAATTGGAAGAAACAGAACTTTGAATTGATCTGGTTTAGGATACTCAATGTTATGAAAGAATATTAAGATAGCTGATTAGAGAGTAGACACATCTTTGAATAATGCAGTATTTAAAACAAACACTAGCCCTATGAGTTTCCTACAATATTTCCTTCTTCGTTTTGAATATATTATGCTTTATTTTAGTGAAAAATCTGTTCAATGCAACATAATAGACATTGGATTATGATACAAAAAAATTGGACTTGCCACTTGTAAAAGTGTAAGAAGAATGACTCAGGCCCATCCGACACTCCGCATCCCTCGTTATCACGGCTGGTCGCCCTTTCCATTTCCATTGCTACCACCACCCTTATGATCTGTCTCCAAAATTTGTCTTCCTATTGCAATAACCTCTCCTGCTTTCTGTCCTGTCACATTCATCCTTTACAACCACCTAATTAGACCTTCATTAACTCAGTTTGTGTTGCTGTTCTCCACTGTAGAAAACCTCCGGAAATTTACCATATTCTGTTCAATGAATTCCAGCTTCCTTGGCCTGGCATTGAGCCCTTTTTAATGGGCTTGAGGCCAGCCCTTATCTTCCAGCCCTCTCCCACAGGAACATTAGGCTCCAGCCAAAGTGACAACTGCTATCTCCAAACAAGAGTAAGGGAATCCCCACGTTCTCGTTCTCTCCTGCTGGATTTCCTTCCCGATTCTGCTTACTGAAATCGGTCAAGGTCATTTCATCTATCAAGATTTTCCTGATCACACAGGTCAGAAGACATATTTCATTTCTTTAATCATTTACATGGTATTTATGCTTCTCTTATGATCCTTATCACCAAGTAACCCATTTTACAGGTATTGTAAAAATATCTCTTTTATAAGAATTAAGTTCTTTGAAGATGGGAACCATCTTTGAATCCTCTATGGTGTCTAGCTTAACATGGTGGATGGTCCTCATGGGTAAAATTGGATGATAGCTGCTCTGTCCTGGGTCTAGTACAGGGTTAGGTGGGACAATGTTAGTGCACGTGCCTCTTATATGAGTGTCTACTCAGTTGACATAAAATCACGCATCGTGTAACATTTAGGCCAACGATGGAACAAATATATGATGGTAGTCCCATAAGATTATAATGGAGCTGAAAAATTCCTGTCGCCTAGTGACGTTGAAGCCAACATAACATCATAGCACAACCCATTCCTCACGTGTTTGTGGTGGTGCTGGTATACACAAACCTACTGCACCGCCTGTTGTGTAAAAGTATAGCCCATATGATTGCTGTAGTGAGTAGACCACCTGTAGAGTATGACGGCACAATGATGAAATCGCCTAATGACTAATTTCTCAGGATGTCTCCCCAACGTTAAATGTCACATGACTGTATTATTATCTTTGTTGGCGTTTAGACTGCAGTCGTCAGGGACTTAGTTAATAGAACAACACTGAGGAACTAGATAATTAGTTATAAGGCTTTCTTAGTTCTCCTTGAATTCTATTTCAAATATAACCTTAAGTATTTAAAAAATTAAAAACATTTATACAAAGAAATATTGAGGGAGTGAATGGAAAAATTAAGAGATATTTACAAAAGAAAAATGGACACAAGACTAATAAGAGAAATATAACGACTCTTACAATCTGTTAATATCCTTAGGTACAGTGCTTTGGAAAAACCATAGGAAAAGGAACCACATAAAGAAATACCTCTTTTAACTGATTTGGTCCTAATGCATCTAACGTCAAATCAGAAAAGTCAGTAAATTAAAACAAACAAAATCGAAGGAGTGCCCTGGGCAAGAGCCGGCCCCTGGTACAGAGATCAGCCTCTGTCCCCACGGGGTAGATATCAGTACAGAGAAATCCAAAATTGTCAGCATGAGCATGGTTTCCAGCAACCATTCTCAGTCTCCCACCTGCACGCCACAGTCTAACATAGCGATGGTATCTGGCTGACCTTGGCGTCTGGCTGACCTTGACGCCTGTGCTCCAGGACGGAGGACTGCTTTTATCACTTGATTCCAACTTTACTGGTCACGGTCTTTTGATCTTCACGATGGCAATTCATAGTTAATTGCACTAATGAAGGAAAGCCGCTGAATAAGTCACCCCGAAAGAACACAGAGTCCTAAATTCACTTGTATTTCTCTTTAGAATGTATTTGATGACTTTTGCTACATACGCAGCCCCCCCGCCCCAATTGTAGTTATTTTAGGTATTACGTGAAACTGATTTATGTTCTCTGTGGATACTGGGAAGATAATTGGGAAAAGCCATTCACAAGTGTTTGGTAGTATAGATGAGTAGTTATTTTGTGATAAAAAGTTCTGTGTGCATTATTTTTCTTAGATAATGGAGAGCTAATTTTACGCTCAAATTTCAGGTACAGTGCTACATAAAATGAACAGCATAATAAATCTGGCAACGTGGAAATTTTAGTTTCATTAGTTCCCACTTAAAGGGACAATAATTGCCAAATTCTTTTACACTTATTTTAAATTTTGAATGTGGAATATTGTTAATAGTTACAGAATGCTTTCTGTCTGGTGTGCATTTGAAGATATCGAATATAATTCAGCAATCCTGCATGATAGATCTTACTATCCTCATTTAACAGATGGAGAAAATGAGGCTGAGAAACCGTAAGTGACTAGAACAAAACCCTAAAGCTGCCAGGGTCAGAATCACAGCTGGGCTCAGGTCTGTAGACTCGGCCTTCAGTGCCCTGTTATAGAAGTCGCACAGAGCACACGGGGAGAGAAGGGCAGCTCCTAACCCAGCCAAGTTCATCACTTGTGACTGAAAGCTCAGCGTCTGAAGGTGAATCGGATGACGGCTAATTTCAAACACTGTTAGTGCCTGGAATTTCAAGTGCCTCAGATGAAATTGCAATCAGAGAAAGAAACCTGAGACTCTCAGTGAGGGTCTATGACTAACCATCATCGCAAGCCGAATATGTCTCTTCTTTGAAAAACAAACTTGAAAAAGGTGATACAGAATAGATGTTACTTGAATAATGTCTAAAATCTGTGGGGAAAAAGAAAGAAACTGGAGGCCTAAGCTCTGAAAATCATTTCCTTAATTTCTAAGAAAACAACGAAACAAAAGAAACCGAGTTCTGCTGTGGTGTGTTCTGGAAGTGTCCAGAAAGCCCCAGGGCAATCCCGCTGGGTGAGATTTCCACACTGCATAGCCCTAGGAGCAAAGTGTATGCCTGGGCGACTTCACACAATTATTCTCCCACGTAAACGAGTGGAAAGTCTCAGACATCCCAACCAAAGAATGGCTGGTGTTCTTGGCTCCAACACTTCAAGTGTCCAGAGAACATCTATTTAAATAGTTAGGGCTCAGGGTGTTCATATAGGGTGATGATAGAAGCGAAAGTCAGAATTGAAAAGAAAATGGTAAGACATATAGACCTTTGAAGGGGTTCCCAGAGCTGGTTCAGGGGTAACTACAAACCCTAGACGGCTTTGTTGGCAAGTAGTCAGAGGACCGCAGCAGTGTCTTGCAGGGACATGCTGAGTGTCACCTTGGACATGGCCACCGGGGGCTAAAGTGGGGGCCCAGGTGTGGTAGGCTTTCTAGCTCTGCCCTGCGGTGGGGTGGGGCTGAAACTCTCCCGGCTGTGGGCTCTGTTTGCTGGGGAGGGGTTTCTTTCCCTTTTGTAAGCACAGGGGCACCAGATTTTCAAAATGTTGATTAGACTTTGTGAAATGCAAAGGGAGAGAATGCTGTCTTTTCTGACGTAGGAGGAACACCAGAAACGAACGTGAGCCTGGTGTTTGTCCACTGGGTTCCTCCCCTCAGGGCTCTTGAGTTTGTAGCGTCCTGTCACGCCCCCGAAATTGTTTTCATCTGATAGTGCCACCAACCAATACACAGAGAGACTTTAAGAGTTAGATGTGAACTATTCACGTTCCGTCTGCTCTTTGGAAAAAATATAGGAACAGCTGGTCTTTAAGGCAATACACATACATATACACATACACACACACGCACGTATACAGACACATACATATACACATACACACACACGCACACATATATATTTATATATAATATTTGTAATATACTTATGTAAGTTACCCGTTGTGGGAAACTTTTTTCCTCAAAAGAGCTTTTCTTTGGGGAAGGACAGTGTGGATTCAGTGAGAAACATGTTTCATGGCACGTGACCAAGGCTCATATCGAGAACAGTGTGACTGAATGTATCATGAACACACCAGTTATTCAGGAGATGGCCTTTGACAGCCATGCATTTCCCATGGCAGAAGTCATAATTGTAGTCTAATTCGGAAACTCACTTGCCAATTCTTGACTAAGTTAAAGTTTTTAATACTTTCATGGGGGTTCCTATTAGTAGAATGGTCTTGCGAAATGTTTTTGTAAACTGGCTTTGGAACCCAACATTTTGTCTTTGTTTCTGCCTCTCTCATATTTTACAGAATATCATCTTATTACTATGTTATTATGTGTAGTAAACATAAATGTCCTGCTTTATGTATCAATAATAAAATATGCATTATTTTCCTAAAAACAGCAATACATGCAGATATTTCCTGACAATAAATATTTATGGCCAATTCACACCAGTTTTATCATCCATCCCAATCATAAGAGATGTGAGTTCATCATTCAGTCTGGAAGATTTTATAAACCACTGAATAATGAACTCCCATCCATTCCAAAAGACATTTGGATTGCCAGTAAATAGTTATTTGGATAAAATATTCCATTCATCCCTCCACTTCCACAGAGTAAATTGTGCTCCAAAATATGCATAATTTTATAGATGGAAGAATAACTTTTAAAAGTAATTTACATGACAGAACTATGTAATACAGCACTTTCCTTCCAATTCTGGAGTGAAATCAACGCAAGTAACTGTGTGTGTCATGACGTGGCCGCCTGCTGAGTCATCTGCTGGTCCCAGTATCCTGGATAAATAGCTGGGCTCATTTTATATTTGGCACTGAAATCAAACTGACAAAGGCTGACAGGGCTCCCATTGCGGGCAGCTCTCTGCGGGGTGCGGTCATCTGCTCACAGCAAGCTTATCACAGCACACAGTGTATGCTTCCTAATGACCCCTTGGACCCTGTGTCTCCGAAAAGGATGGACTGCTGTGACGGCTCTGCTCCTCATGTGCTTGAGTGGGGGCCATTCCTCCATCCCCATCACAATGGGTGCGTCCTCTCCCTGGGACTTTGTTTCTGCTTTAGCTCTCCGGGCTGGGCCACTCCCCAGCAGCTCCACTGGCAGGTACAGCCATGGCAACCTTGGCCTCTCCTGCCATGATGTGCAGCAAGATGACTTTGAAGATGGACTCCATGTTCCGTTTGATGTCAGGATTGTGCTAGGAACTGAGGGTACAGTGGTTGACAGAAGACCCAGTCGCTGAGCTCATGGGGTGCCACTCCAACAGTGAAGAGGACCATTAAATAAAGAGTGGTGTCTGCCAGGCTCTGGGAGCATAAGACATGGACCCCTGACCTGGTGCGGAGGGTCAGGGGAGCTCCTGAAGCATCAGGAAGGGATAGAGAGGGAAAGAGGGGTTAGAGGATTACAGGCGAAGAGAACAGGCTGAGCAAAGGCCCCGGGGTGGAAGAGAGTTGACTGTTCAGAAACTCAGATAAATCCAGTGGACGTGGGTGTTTGAGGTGAGGCTGCAGAAGCAAGCCGGAGTCAGGTGATATCAGGTGATATGGGCCACATAGAGTAGGCACCTTTACTCTAAGGATGAAACAGGAGCCTGAAGGTGGTGATAAATAGAAAAGTGACACAATTATTTTATATTTTGACCGTTTGGACAACATTTGAGGGAGGGTAAGTTAAATGGCTACACACTGTCCAGGTGCAATGTGACAACAGTAGTGTGGTCTAGGTTGAGAGAAATGATGACGTACTTTGGGGAAGAAAAGCAGAACTTGATAGAATTAAACTTGATAGAGTTGGGGATGGGGTGCTCTGTTTCTGGCTTGTACCAATAGGTAGATGGCAACAGCACGAGCTGCAACAGAACCCAGAGGGAGCGCACAGTTCCCAGACAGTGGGAGGGACATAAGGCCGCAGCCTAAGGGAGGTGGGTGGGGCTACACACCTGGAACTCTAACGCCATCAGGAGACTGGAAGGGTAGTTATGTGATATCATCCACATTGCATTGTTCCAGGTTAAAAAATATCTAAAATAGGATGGGATTTATCTGTTAAATATACTTAGAACCTTAATGAACGATTTTCTAACAACCACTCACATCCCCGTTCCTGATTCCGGGCTCCCTCTGCCAGACCACTGTTCATCATCATCCGCACAGAAGAAATGCATGTCCATGGCCTGTGTAGGACACAGGGCAGCCGTGACAGACTTCTGTCTAAGGAACCTGATGTCTGGGACCTGATTCAGTCTAGAAAGCAGCTCCTGGGGTGGACGTGGGAGGGTTACAACCTGCCTGAAGCTCGGTTTGCTTGTTTACAATAAGACGAGGAGAGGGTCAGGAAAATCCCTAAGGTCACTTAGAGTTTTATAATCCTATGATTCTATTGGATTGCGACATTGAAAAAATTCACACTGAATCTGTTTATTAAACTTACAGACATTTGTTTTTATTGGAAAAATCCAACACTTAACTGTTTATCTATTACACTGTGTTTGTGGCACTCTATATGAAAAATGTAGTCTTAAAATGCAGATCTATTTCTGTGTTCAGTTGATTTGACCATTAGTTTCCAGCCTTTCTGGATCTCTAAGAGCCAGTCATAAATTAGAAGAGCTGATGCCTTCATCACAATTTCCACAGCTTTGAGTCAAGCCCTTTTAGAAATTGTCGAGTTTTGTGTACATGACTAGAAAATTCACACACCAAAATATGCATCTGTCACCAAACAGAATCACCAAACACTGTTTGATCTTTAGGCGGTAACTATTTCTTTACATGAATTTCACACATATTTATGAACTGGGTATAAATAAGAAGTCTCCTTCAAATTAATCTAAAATTTGACTTTGATTTTCTTTCACAAAAATTACAATGCCATATGACAATGTACATAACATGTCATTTATGTACATAACCTGCTCAAAAAGATTTCGGCCACAGACACGAAAGGTACCCAATGCCAAGAATTAGCAAATCATTGCGCAATGCAGTTCATCTCAGCATGGGAAAAGCTTCTTTTGTTTGATAATAACCACCCAAATTTACACATTTACACAAAATTCGCCCAAGTGTCAGGCCACCGTAACAAAGGCGATTGAAGTCCAGCGTTACAGAAGGGCTGGAGAGCGGATGACCAGGTGCTGTGTGTGCAGAAAACACTGCTGCTTCCAGTGGCTTTTGACAACTGAGAGGGAGCGTGGCAAACGGAATGGGCTGAGTCTGCTCATAGAGAATTCTAAAACTGTGAAAACGAATTTCCTTTCAGACAAAGGTAAGAGGAATAAGTATTTTTGTAGAAAGCAGATTAGTGGTGCAGGGGATGGCATTTGAGTCAAGACCTCTTGATCAAGGAGTTTGCTTACAGTGTAACTTTTTGGCTCTCAGAGGATAAGCTTGGCCTGCCGATTACCTGAAAGAGGCACGTCATCTCTGAGTCTCTTAAGTGGTGAGTGTGTGTATATTAATGTTAGTATGTGTGTCACTTTGGCTTTGATTTAAAATTAGTGCTACTATCGTGGAATTTTTCTTCTGTGATTGCTTTGGTGTCAATGTCTTAATATTATCCAAATATTAAGTGAGGGAAAGAAAATTGCAGTTTTTCTTCAAATGATCCAAAGAAGAATTTTTTTTTAAGTTAAAAAACAAAAACAAAAAACAATTCTCCAGAATATTCAAATTAATGTGTGTATCGTTAATGATTTAATCTACGATATAAAAAAAATTCTTGAAAAACTAGATCTGCTTCTTGTGCACATGATACTCATCTGATTATATCTTGAATATTTAAGATATTTTGTTTAATAAAGAAGGTGGAATTCTGTCAATATGTTGGTTAAAGTTAATTGAATTTGGAATGCATACTATAATCGGGTAGGCTTCACTTATTTTCCCATACTGTTAAATTACTAGATCAAAAGGTTAGCTCAATGTACACTGATTCATGTACAGTGTATTTAAATTACATATAATTATTCTATGAATACTACGTTTTGCTTAGAAATGGTAATAATTGAATATAAGCTTTTAAAATTTCATCTTCAAAATGATGAATTTGAAGGTACATTTCCTATAGTGCTTGCTATAGATTTCTACTTCTGAAATGAAATGAAATGAAATGTACACTATCTAGATTTCATATTGGGGAAAACAGACTTAACTTGGTTTTTGGCAATTGTTATTTTCTAGACCTTGTGCTACAGTTTCCTGGCGTTTCCTCACCTTTCAATCTATTTTGCATACTGTTGCAAGTTTACACTTTCTAAGGTACAGCTTCAAACATGTCAACTCCTTCCATTGCCATCCCCATCCCATCCAAACACCTTTGATGACTGTTGGAGCGAGCGTTTGGCTTGGAGTCAAGGGCTTCCATGATGACGATGACTGGATATTGCTGACTCCTGCGGTTGTTTTTGCTACTAACTGCATAACTACCTCTCCAACTCTAGACCAAATGGACCCAGTGTTGTTACTGGTCCCTGCCTTGTGTTGGCCCACATTTGTTTGCACTGGTTTCTGCACCCAGAACATCCTGCCCCATCTCCAGGTGTGCAAACCCTATCCATCCTTCTCATCATCACAGTTCAAATGGTACCATGTTTGAGGTCCTCTGAGTGGAAGAAACGTCTTCTCTTCCATGCCCTCAGTAATTTTAATTCTACTTCTCATGACATCATTGCTTGTCATCAGTTGTGGCTATACCTGTGATGGACATATCTTCTCTTTAGAGTGACAGCTTTTTGAAGTGCGAGTTCATTTATTATTTACGTTGCTCAGATACCATTAGCATCATGTGCAGTATGGGGCTGCCCCATGGCCTACAGACCATGCACGGTATGAACCCCATCAGGTCCGGGTGCAGTGAAATCAGAAAACATACCTAAAGGACCAGCTCCCAAACTGCTAGGACTGCCAAAAGCAGATGAGGTCAGTGCACGAGCTGTGCCTGGGGACATGCAACCGAGGCCGCCGATGGGAGTGGGTGATGAGATGGTCCTGAGATGGTAGAGCAGGAAATTACAGCAAAAGTACATTTCCTGGAGGTGGCAGACCATACAACAAGAGTTGCCAGATCTGAAGAGGATGGGGTGGAGACTGGGGAGAAGCTCTGCAGAATGGAAGTGTGGGGAAGACGTGTGAAGAAGAACCAGCAGCATGACAGGGGCAGTCCCCGGAGAATGCCTCCAAACACACTTCATGGAGGCCAGGAGGTCATCTGGAAGGTTCAAGTGCAAAGGACATGCCTCTCGATGTAGCAATGGACCCTGATACAAGAGTGAGCAGAGCAGGCCGAGGGCAGATGCTCTCCTAGATTGATTTGGTTTGGGGTAGCAGAGAAAATAATTCTTCCAGGTAATTCAATATGGCAGGAACAATCTATCATTGTACAATGGACCTTCCTTCTCTCACAGGAAGATCCTCCAACTAGCTGGAAAGTACAACTCATCTCATTTGAAGAGTAATTGTGAGTAATTTAAAACAAAAGCTGGTACAGCACTGATACTCTAAGAAAAAAATATGGGGAGGAATAGTGAAACTTACTAGAGGAAGAATATTCCACATACAGACACAAATATCTCCAAATGTACCAAGAATGATGAAACTTCTGATTGAATATTAAAACTTAATAAAACGAATAAATTAAACAATGAAGCAATCACAACCCTGAAAAGAGTCCCTAAAGCAAAACCTCAGGGAACAAGACAACTACAGGAAATGGAAAGTGAGTTGAACTCACTTTGAACAGAACAGAACTGAGGAAAAGAAGTGAAAGAAAATGGAGAAATGGAGATCAATTTGAAAGGAGCATAGGAAGAGCAGCCCTACAGAAAACACAGGAAAGACACAGATAATAGGAGTGAGAAAAATAGCAAATTCAAATTGAAATAGGGAATTGAAAATGACTACAGATAAAATCAGAGGTAGAGAAGATGGGCATAGAGATTTTTAAAACATGCATAATTGAAGCTCTTGAAGAGGGAAAATATGCTGGAACAGAATAAATGTTAAAAGGTTTAATTCAATAAATCATTATTAAAATAAAAGAAAATTTGAATCCATATTTTGGAACAGCACACGATGTGTCATGGAAAACTGACCCAAAATGTTCTAAACCACTGCGTCTATAACTCACACTCTCTATTCTGGGGATGGGGGTGGGGGTGGGGGTGGGAATGGGTGCAGAAAAAAGAGAAAGAAATGACCAGATATCCTTGTAAACATGCTCTGGATCTCCTGATAACATTTATTAGGGGAAACATAATGGAGGAAAATGCCAATTATTGGAATATAAAGTGTAAACATTTCATGATTGAAAGTAAATCTCCCCACGTTACCTGGAGACCTAAGACATTCAATCAGAAGAGTATACCCTAATGTGTCAGGAAGTAGATTGGAAACCACACTGACAGTTTGTCTTCGGGCTTTCCCTGTGTTTTGTAGTTACTGTACCCTTAGAATTATTATTAAAGAGGCAAGATCTCTGGTTCTTGTGAGCCTGATTTGAAAATCCAACCCTGTGTATTATCTCACCAAGACATATCCTATGCTACTGAGTTGTAAATATAAAGAAAAATAATTGGGCAGCCAGGCAAAAGGATGGTCACTCAGAAAAGGGAAAACTCATGTCGATCTCAGAAGTCTCCATAGCTACCACCAAGGTTGGAAGACAGTAGAGACATACCTACAAAACCTAAAGGAAATAAAATATGTCAGAGATTTTAGACTCAGTCGAACCAGTCTTTAAATACAAAGGCCAAAGCCAAACAATTTTGAAAGTGTGCCATTAAGGAATATTGTTTCTATCTTTCACGAGGAAACTACTTGAGATCACTCCTAATTCAGCTCAGAGATGACGAACATGATCAGAGCTGGGTAGTGATTAGATTTAACCAAAGAACTAAGACCGAAACCAAGTGGAGATTAACGTGGCAAAACAGAATAGATGTATTCAGTGCTCGGACAAAGTAGATGCGACAACTGACAAGAATCTGGGAAGCAGAGTTAACTTGTTGATTGCTTCATGGGTAACAGATGGGAGTTGGAGAACATCATTTGAAGCTGATATAGATCAAGTGAGAGACAAGTGCCTCTAACAGCAGCAAAGGTAAAAACTGAGTAACTTGATTTTATTTAAACAACTTTTTAGGTCAAAGAGGAAATGCAATCTCAAATTACAAAATAAATAGAAAACAACATAATAAAACTACTGCATATCAGAAGCTATGATATGAGGTCACTAAAATGCTCAGAGAAAAAAAAAGCGTTACTTTAAATCCTTATATTAATTAAGAATAAAGAATCAAAAAAGAATTAAACTAACTCAAAAAGTTAGGAAAGGGGCAACAAAATAAAGTGAATAGAATCAGACGAAATTTTTAAAAGGAAAAGCTGAATTTATTAATTAGAACACCAAAACAGCAGAAATACAAAATAAATCCAAAAAATGGTTTTTGAAAGAAAAATAAACCAACAAAAGACACCACCTAATAGCTTATCTAATAAAAATAATGGAGAATGTGCAAACAAGAAATAATAAGTACGGTGGTTTGAGGGGAGGTGGAGAATAACAGAAAATGGAGGGACTTAAAAGAAATGCAAGACATTAGTTTGTCCACTCTATGAAAATCAATTTGAAATTTGGATACATTGAAAAATTTTCTAGGAAAATCCAATTTGTCAAAACTGACCCCAGAAGAGACAGAAAATCTAAAAAGCCTTGATATCTATGGGATAAGTAAAGACAGCTCTCAAAGAGCTACTGTCCCCTGACCAAAAAGTAAAAAATAATCACTCGGCCCAGACATGTGAATTCCACAAATCCAGTGGGTTTTTTTCCCAGAACTTAGGGTCAAAAAATAAAAGAAACTTCTAATTTTTTTCTCTAGAAGAAGTATACCATTATACCAAAACACAAAAGTTGTAGAGAAAGTAAACAATAAACCAATATCACTTATGAATATCAAAGCATAAATCTTAAATACAGTCAGGTGTCCCTTAATGACGGCGACAGGTTCTGAGAAATGCCTCCTGAGGTGATTTGTTGTGTGCGAACCTCACAGAGTGCCCTTACACAAACCTGGATGGTCTAGCCTACTACACACCCAGGCTATATGGTAGAGCCTATTGCTCCTGGGCTACAAGCTGATACAGTATGTTACTATACAAAACAACATGAGCTTAAATCAAGCACAAGGGGAAAGGATGCAACCAAGAGATGCAGTAAACATGAGCGGTTGGAGGCTGTTGCTGGCATAACAGGGCATGCTGTTTTACAGCAAACTTTTAATTTTTTTTAAGTAGAAAGAGTACGCTCTAAGACAGGGTTGAAAATTACAGTGTAGTAAGTACATAAACCAGCAACAGAGTCATTTATTATCATTATCAAGTGCGATGTACTGTACGACTGGCAGTGCAGTAGGTTTGCGTACACCAGCTTCACCACAAACTCGTGAGGAAAGTGTTGCACAATGAGCTTATGAGGCTAGGGCCTAAGTAGGTGACAGAAAAGTTTCAGCTCTATTATAACCTTATGGGACCACCGTAATACGCAGGTCTGTCGCTGACCAAAACACCATTATACAGCTCATGAACATAAATTTAGTTTGCTGGATATTAGCAAACTGAATCCAGCAGCATATTAAAAGAAGGATGCATCATTACCAAATGCAGTTCATTTCAGAAATGTAAGGATGGTTCATTGTTAAGAATTCTATTGATAAAAATTATCATATTAAGGGTTAAGTAAAACATATTTATGATCACATCCATAGATGCTCATAAGACACTGGATAATATTTGACAAACATTATTAATAAAAGCAAAATAAAAAAAAGAGTGAAATTCTTTCTTTATATGTTAAAATATATCTATCTCAATCCAAAAGCCAGCAGCATGCTTACTGGAGACATATCGCAAGAATTCTCACTGAAGTTCAACTGTCACTATTATCATCACTATTATTTAACATTTTACTATAAAAAATAGCCAATGCTATTACATGGGAAAATGAAAACAGAGGTCGAAAATTGGAAAGGAGAAGAGTAGGTAACCACTTTTTGGAGGATACATATTTTTCCACCTGGACAACCCGAGGGAATCAACTGAATAAACAAAATTGATCAATAAAGTGGTGGGGTTGAAAATTAATGTACAGACTTCAATAGCTCTGATATGACCTACATGAAGAAAACTTTAAAACATTGTAGGGACCCATAAGACAGTAAGAAATGAAAGACGTCCCACATTCTGGGGGTTGAAAACTGAACGTCATTGAGATGTCAGTTCTACTTGTGTTTATTTTTAAATTTAAAGAGATTCCAATAGAAATGCCAATAGCGTTTTAATTTTAACTAGACATATGGATCCCAAATTTCATACGCAAAAATACACAAGCAATGACTGCTGGGAACACTCTTTAAAAGACCAGCAATTGATGTGTGGGGCAGTAAAGAACTAGCAGATATTAATTTACATATCGTATATTATGTTTCGTGTACAGGCACATATACATAAATACATACAGGACTTTATATGAGGTATCATGTCTGACCGATAGTTAAAACATGAACTAATAAATATCAATATAATATACAATGTTGGGACAACAAAGGAGCCATCTGGAAAACAGATTTAAAACCATACTTCATACTCTATACCAGAATAAATTCTAAATGTATCAAAGATTTAAATATGAAAATAAAGTCTTAAAAGATCTCAGCAAATTCCTTTATAAATATAAATTGGGGAGGCCCATCTAATTATGACTAATTTCCAGAAGGAGAAAAAAAGATTGATTTACACAGTTCCGGAAGTTTGATGACATTTTTTGTTGGGGACGCTTTAGGGAAATAGTCACTCTTGTAATCATTTGTGTGTTATTTTTATTTGTAGTGTTTTTGACAGAAGGTTTTCACTTTTATGTAATCAAATTTATCTTTTTCTTTATGTTTTTTTCCTTTGTTGTTATATTTGCCCATATTGTGTTTTGGCTTTATTTTATGGTTTCACTTTACGTTTTACATTTAAGTGACCTGCACTTTTAAGTTTTTGTGTGACATGGGCCTACTCTTTGAAAACATTTCCCCCTGGGAGTTAGACTGATAACCTAGCACGCCGTATAAGATAATCTTTTATTTCCCTACTGATTTGGAATGCCATCTTTATAAGATATTAAGCACTTTAAATATACTCTTGGACTTACTTCTGTTATACTGATCTAGCTACACTATTGTTAGGGCCACAGATTTTTAGTCACTGTTATTTTAATACCTGGTAGAGCAAACGTCCCATTCTTTTCTCTCTTTTCTTTTCCTCCACACTTACTTGGTTTTGTCACCCATTTATTCTTCCATGTGAATATATGAGTCACTTCTTTCAAAATCCATAAAAGCCTCCCACTGGCTCATTAACTTGGTGAGGTGGAGCATTAGCGTTGAATAATAATTGAGTTCTTTGCTCACAAGAAGTGAAAACTAACTTTAGATAACTTAAGCTTAAAAAGAACTTACTGGAATTTCCAACATATACATGAAAAGGTACTCAACATCATTAATTATCAGGGAAATGCAAATCAAAACCACAATGAGCTATTACCTCACACCTATCAGAATGGCTATTATCAAAAAGACAACAAGAGGAGAGTATGTGGGGAAACGGAACCCTCGTGCACTGTTGGTGGGATTGTAAATTAGTGCAGCCATCAGGGAAAACAGCAGAGATTCCTCAAAAAATTAAAACTGGAACTACTGTAGGATCCAGCAATTCCACTTCTGGGTATTTATCCAAACTAAACAAAAACAATGATTTGAAAAGATATATGCACCCCTATGTTGAATGTAGCATTATTTATAATAGCCAAGATATGGAGGTAACGTAAGTGCCCATCAACAGACAATAGGATAAAAATGTGGTCCATATGTACAATGGAATATTACTTGGCCATAAAAACGAATGAAATCTTACCATTTCCAACAACATGGATGGACTTAGAGGGTGTTATGCTAAGTGAACTAAGTCAGACAGAGAAAGACAAATACCATATGATCTCACTTATATGTGGAATCTAAAAGACAAAACAAATGAACAATCAAAACAAAACAGAAAGAAACCCACAGATACAGAAAATAAACTGATGGTTGCCAGAGGGGAAGCGGGTGGATGGATGAGAGGAAAAAGGGAGGGGATTTAAGCACTGAAAACTTCCAGTTATAAAATAAGTGACAGGGATTTAATGTACAGCACAGGGAATACAGTTAATAATACCATAATAACTATGTATGGTGACAGATGGGTACCAGACTTATTGTGGTGATCACTTTATAAGGAATACAATTGTTGAATCACTATGTTGTACACCTGAAACAAATATAGTATTGTATGCCAGCTATATTTAAAATAAATTTTAAAAAACTGTAAAGATGTGTACATGATACTATGCTTTATCAACACTCATAAAACTCAGTAACCCCAAGAGTGAACCCTAATGTAAACCATGGACTTTAGCTAATAACAACATTCAATAATGGTTCATCAATGATAACAGATGTACCACACTAATGGAAGCTATTAATAATAAGGGAAAATGTGGCAGAGGGTAGGATGGGAGAAGGTGTATAGAAACTCTACTTTCTGTACAGTTTTTCTATAAATCTAAAACCATCCCCCCACCCCCCGCCCAAAAAAAGAACTTACTGGGAAGGTCTGAGGTAGCTTATAGAATCGAAGAAAAAAGTGAAGAACCAGATTTCAGAAAGGAGGCAGTAATTTGGGAAGCTCTGGGGATGTAGGTGGCATAAAGTAAGGATGACCTTTTTAGGACTCACCATCTGAAGAATCATCAGAAGCTTTTTCAATCCTTTAGAGTCCAGGGGTGTCCAAACTTTTTTCATCGTTTTTTTTTACCAAGGGCCATATGCGTAAAATACACAAACAGCCAGGCCACTCACTCAAGGTGAAGTGCATATTGCCTCACCCGGTTTATTTAAGTAAACTAAATATATTTTTGGAATTTACTGCGGGCTAATTAACAATGGATTGCGAGCTGCAGTTGGCCCGCAGGCCACAGTTTTGACACCCTTGCTTTAGACCCTCAGTCAAGCTTCAAATCCCCAGGCAAGTCCGCCTCACGTGGCTTGCAGGGCACTAGGGAATGGCCTCTTAGGGGCAATGTTAGCTCTCCAAAGAAAACCAATTGCCAGTCGGGCAAAAACAATGACTATCACCGCGTAAGTAGTTCCAACTAGGAAGATATACAGAGGATGCCAAAAAAAGTATACACATTTTAAGACAGGAAAAAGCTGTATTAAAATTGTAGTACTCAATATATACCTATAACAAAAGATGAATACAAGTCACGTTTGACTTCTGCAATTACAAGAGATGCTCAAAGTGGTTCCCATCAGCGTGATTTTAATACAGGTTTTTTCTTTCTTAAAATGCATATACATTTTTTTGGCACCTCTGTATATGTCTCTCCATTCATTTCAGTGTTTTGTATTCCCAAGTGGGTTTTCATAGAAGTCCTGCAGATTTCTTATTAAACTTACTACAAGGAATTACACAGTTTTGATTGTCGCTCATAATTATTAATGAGATAGTACAGAGTACCTGCCTTAAAGGTTAGATAAAGAAGCACTTTTTTTGTATGTCAATTCCACTTATGTGTGCAGACCTTCTAAACTATTAAGTTTAAAAACTGAAATTTCCAACTGGCTGTTGCTAGGATCTAGGAAAGATCAGTAAATATTTTAATTCACTTGACAGATGAGAAGGCTACTATATAGAAAATTGAATGCAGTTTGAAAAATTCTAAATAGCAACTAGGAAAAAATGAGAAGCACCTCATTTTGGTCTATCTGCCCAGCTGGAAACACACAACAGGTTCCACAGTGTGGGGGAAATGCAGCAAGTGTGAGAAGAAAGCTAGAGGGAAGGCAGGGTTTGGAAATTTAAAGAGAGAGATATATGACAGCGACCCAAATCTAATTTCCTGCTTTTTAAGGAGCTGTGGATAAAAATAAAACACAAATGAATATTATATAGAAGCAGGTAAAACCATGACCCTGGAAGATTGAGGATGAAATTTGGCAAATCTGATAGAACCATAAAACTTTTTTTTTTAAAGTAAGGACTTAGCTGTCAGAAAAAAATATGAACAGCAAATTGAATTAATACTTTCTTCAGAAAGAAACAAAGCAAATTTTTCTACTTTATCAGGAACGTGAAATCATAAATTCTGTCAGGTAAATAAAAGATTTTGATTGTTGAGATTTTAAATGCAGGTTGTTTGGAAGATTATGACCTACACTATTTTCATATTTTCAAAGTATCATGCAGTTTACTCTTGCTTTTCCATTAAATGTTATTCATTTAAAATTAATAATCTGCATTGCCTCATGAAATTCCTCAATGACATTTCTTTTTAAATTACTTTAATACTTGCCAAAGCAGCATGTTGAAAATACCAACATCTAATCTCTTAATTATAAACTCTTTTTCTCAAGAGTAGACATAACTGACCGGAACGTTAACTTCTCTCCCACACCTGCCAACCCTGACAAAGCATTGAAAGCGAGCAATCGAAGAGAAAGAAACACAGGCTACATTCATTCAGAATTAGCAATAATTTGTTCAGGATTGTGTGTTGAAGTTTGTTTGCTTAACAAAAAGCTTTTACTCACAGAATAGTTTAACTAGGACAGCAGATTTACATGGTATCTTCTAGGAATAAATTATTTTAAAATACTTGGTAGTTTAGAAGGTCTACACATATAAGTAGAATTGATATACAAGAAATTTGCTTCATAATCTCACTTCTGAAGCAGGTACTGTGTACTATCTTATTAATAAAATTCGGGTTGTGGTAGATACTTCAAAGGAACAAATTATGCCTTTCAAACGTGTGATGATCTAATCTTCCCACTAGCTGAAAATAGTTTTTGGAGAATTGGTGTGAAATATGATGGCCCCACTGGATACATAAGGTCTTAAAAATACTTTTCAAAATTGGGACTTAGAAGCAGAATAGCTTCTAGTCTCATACGTTGGCCGAGTACTTGACTAAGCAGCTACCAACTACTTGGCACATGGGAGGCGTTCGATGGTTATTCGGTAAATAATTGAGCCAAGATAAACCATTCAGTTACAAGGAGGCTGAGATGCTTACACTGATGGGTCTGTAAGGCATTCTCAGAGCAGAAATGCCCCAGTCTGAGGCAGAAATTGACTGGAGCATCATGAGAGTGAAGCCATCAAGCTCATGGAAAGATGCAGTGGCCATTTGCAGTCCCAGGGATGCAATGATGTTCTCCTGGCTAAAGGCTTCTGCCAAGGGGCACCTCCAGGAGGCAGACCCAGCCTCTGCTGGTAAAAGGCTCAGGAAGATGAGTGTATGAAGCAATCCCCCTGGTGGTGACTTATCCAGAGTACTCTCCTGGCTGGCCAGGATTCCCATGGCCACAGGCTTCGCTGGGTCATCAGCACCTTCTATTTTTCTGATTTCCATGACCTGTTCCTCTGGGTCTCTGGCCAAGTTCTAGGCATTCTACCTTATATGTTACAGACATTTTCTGTTTCAAACTAAGCCAGCCGTATGGGAGGGGCTCAGGTCGGGTGAACACGGAAGTGTAGAGCTTACAGAATGCTCTCTGAGACCCAGGGTGCTTGTCCAGCCCTGGCCCCTGGTCCCTGGCCTCTGGCCCTGCATACGTCTGACCTCGCCTCCTATCCCCTCTGACTTCTCCCAATGGTCCAGCTGATTTCCCTAGAGTTCCGTCGCCATCCTTACAACACTGATCAGAACGTTCAATTTCACAGGAAATAAGTAACTTGCTCCATTCTGTCTAGTTGCATAGCAAGGGGCTAAAACATCAAACGGACCCAAATTACCCCTCCATTCGTAGTGCATTAAGTTCCTAAACTACAGTGCATTTCCTCTTTAGGAAATAGCCTGTGCACCAGTATTAGATTTACCTCTAATCTGTGAAATCTATATAGTATTTTTATCTGCTGTTCTGAAAGGCTAGAATGGACCTATTTCCATTTCCCATTTATAAAATTGATAATTGATATTACTAGCCATCTTGATAGCACAGGTTAAAAAAACACAACATTCACCAATATGAGATATGTAAGAAGTTAATTTTATAATGGCTTTAGAATGTTTTAATCAAAGATGCCTTAATTCAATTAAACACAAATGACTTTATAGGAGTTGGTCTATTACTATTATTTCATGAAAAGATAATTGGAAAATGATGACAGAAGGAGTTTAATGCTAAATAATTAGAGATACACCAATATCCATTTAAATTTATGGACCAAGTTATTATTTACAGAAGTGAACTGTATGGTAGTCAAAATACTATGATATTAATTAATCTTTGATTCAGACGTGAGGAACATTCTACACAGTAAATGCTAAATATAAAAATTGAGGTTTTTTTCTTTTTAACCTCTAAAATAAAACCCTGGGGAATTACTTAACCTCAGTCACCAACATACCCACTAGCTACTTGGAAGATCAGCTATTGGTTTAAGGGAAAGGAGCAAAGTGTGCACTGCTGAAAAACACTAAGGAATGCTTTTTATGTAGCCTGTAACTAGAATGGAGATATTTAGAATGTAATAGGGGGGACAACCTGTCAGGTTAATGATAATAATAGCCAACACTCAGGTATGCTTCCTACACATCAGTGACTGCCCTAAACTATTTCTATCTCTTAACTCATTTAATCCACACAACAGCCATGTCAAGTAGGAATTAATCATATCATGTTCATTTCATTCTGTGCTTGGAGACTATTCACATTTCTTCAGACTATGAAAGAACAAATACCCGCGGGCCAAAGGGAGTCCTCCTCAGCTGCACTGGGGGGAGAAGCTGCTGCAGTCATCACGCATGGAAAGGAAGCTGGCAAGTCCCTGAAAGGTCCACGGGAAACATCTGGAACCACTAGCCATGGGGCTTCCCTTGTTCAGGGCAGAGTGTGGACCAGCTGGGTCCTGTACATGGCAAAGCAGTCGCCGAGGACCAGGACAAATCCCCAAGCTGCTTGCTCGCAAGCTTATCAGGATACCTGGACCGCCTCTGTCACTCAGAGAGTATCTCCACCAGACCCTCTCAGACTTCATTCATTCACACGCGCCTGCAGGAATTCATTCATTCATTCATTCATTCATTCATTCATTCGTTCAGCAAGCATTTATTGGGGCCCTGTTATTTACTTTGTGCTGAAGATACAGGGACACATAAGTTAGAGTACTGGTCCTCAAAGAACTTCCCGTTTATAAGTCAATCACCCATTGTCAGCACTGTCACCACAGAAATGTGGATTCAAAGCTGGGCTTACTTTATCAGATGAGGTACTGTTCCTTGGCCTGGGGTAACGGCCTTAAGTCCCAGACGTCAGGCCCTTATCACCCCAGGCCTAGATAACTTGCAAAAGACTCTTGTTTCCTAACTGCCCTCATGTCTTCCTTTTCCAATTCTTTCCCACTGCTGCCAGATTCATTTTCGCAAATGCAGCTTCTCCCCTTGTCAATTTCTTGCTTTTTAAAAGCCCATGGCAACTCCCCCCCCCGCCCCCCCACCCACCACCATTTGTCTACAGGTCACGTGCAGCTTGTTACCATCACTCTTAACCCGGCTTGAACGCCTTGCACATGCCTGTTTTTCCCACCTCTGCTTGTTGTGCCCATGGCTTCCTGACCTCACATGCCCTGTGTTTCCCTGTCGGCCTGCTGTGCTCATCTGTCCAGGCCCAGCCCAAATCCTGCCCCCGGGCAGCTTTTTCCACCGCCCGCAGCGACCTCTCTCTGCCCTTGAACGACCTCAGCCAGCACGACAGTGTGCCCTGGTCTCCTGCACACATGGTCCCAGCAGCCGTCAGCTGCTCCATGAGTCTGAGGACCTGTCTGGCTGTGGAGGAACACGAGGAAACATGCTCTGGGATGGAGGTCTACCTCTCCGGATGCAGAAACCAGCCCCAGTTCTTCGGGGGGCATTTCCTTTCAGTAAATCCTGGGAAGGAGAATTTTCAGAGGCCCAGCCTTATTTAAGTGGAACTCTACGTGACTTGCTATAAAAAGCTGCATTCCTGGGTGCTCTAAGGGCAGGAGTTGAGTTCTAGGCAATTTGAGTTTCCATATTGCACTACCTGCGACTCTGGGTATAATTTGGGACAAGTTGTCTCATTTTCTTGATTGTCAACTCCCTCAACTACTTGTATGAAATGGAGTGAAAGAACACCTCAGAGGGGGCTGGGAGATTAATTCAGACTTTCCTTTAAAGAGAAAAACACTTTTGAAATCACAAAATGTTGACATTAACAAAAAAACACCCCAAGAATGGTGTATTAGTATTGCAGATGAAGTCACAACCCAGCTTTCTTTTAGTGTCTGCTTTTTTTTTTTTTCAAAGTAACGTCAGCCTTATTTATCAGTGTTACCCGGCATCGCGAAATATGTAAATCCATTTAAATTAATTTCCTGCAATACCACACAAAACAATAATCACATTAGTGCCATTCATAATGTGCTAATAACATTAACATAATTGCATTCAAATACGAAATTGCTAGTAATAGGCTTTTCATAAATTGTGCCAGTGAGAATGTCATTTTTAACCTTACTCCAAATCTCTAGTTCCAGATAGAGCCAGAAAAAATGGTGTGTCTAATGTAAGAAAGTTTCCCACAGTTTCTTCTTCTTTTTTGCCTGTGTAGGGGAAACTGTCAAAGAGGTTTTGTGACCCAAATGAGGAGGGTTTGCAATCGTCACTTATTGCTGAAGATAATGGACCTTTCACTGGGGCTCTCCCTGGAGTGGGGTCTGGTCCCTGGGACAGAGTGTGCCCTGGACACCGGAGGCTGGAGTCAAATGTGCCTTTGCCCATGACGTAGCAAGCTTTTAAGGACTGCACTTGCAAGCTAACGTCTCTCTCGGGGAGCGATATCAGCCACGCTGTTAGAACCTGGTTGGCTCACAGGCTATTGCAGAATTCTTCCTGGGCTCCCTGGGGCCTTGGCACAACTGCCAGGCTGAGGCAAGTTACGTGTCTGCAAGGCCCCAGAGAGCCCAATAGGGACAAAGTGCCTGGCTCCACGAGTAAGGTTAAAAACATGGACTTTCAGTCTAAGCGTGTAAGTGCTTTTGTTTTTCTCAATTTGGGGCAAATTTATACTTTCTGTGAGTCAGTGATCCCTTTCTTCCCCGAGAAAAATGTGATAGAGACTGTTACTGTCCCAGGAGCTATTAGACAAATCTGTCATGAAAATTGGTAAAGGGCAGTCAGAGCACAGCTGACGTTCATATGGCAATGTCTGAGTGATCTAACTGAACCGCAGATCGTGTTCACAGACACCTGTCAATTTGTGATCCATTATTAAACCAGAGAAGGACACCATGCTGTAACTGACTGCGTCAGAGCAATTCCCTTTGATCAGACATTCTGGTTTTGCTAGACAATTACATAGCCACCTCGAGCTTACACAAAATGTTCTTCCCACTGGGCTCAAAGCACAAACATGTATCACCCACCCCCATTATCCTCCCTGCAACCCTATGAGGCAGGCAGAGAACCATATCATCTCTGCCTCTTAAACAAGCTAATTGTACTTTAAAGGATTGTTAGCACTTTAGAACAGAAATGACATCCCAGGGAGGAGACAGTCCCCCTTTCTCTCTAAGTTGCAGCGCAGCTGTGGGGAGTATTAATGTGACAGTGTGAACAGCGCCAGACAAACGGCTAAACCTCAGGGGCTGGGGCCCGTTTCCCACTATTTTCTGCTTTGCCTGTACTTTCAGAGACTTCAGAATTTACTATCTGAGAATGTACAGAATGCCTTCCTACACATGTGTGGCAAGTCCTTGCTCACATTTTGGAAATGTCAGCAGTATACAATGTTGAGTCGAGCAGCTGCTGATACATTCCAAGGAGGTAAATCAATGACATCTGTCACGTGCGTGGAAGAGTGCCTGGTACAGTGAGGAATATTTAGCCAAGCACCTAAGGGCTTTGAGGGCTTCTTCACTCAGGAGCCCAGAAGCATCCATTGGGCCACACTGCTGCTGGTGATGACAGGAAGCAGGAAAGATGTGTACAGGGGGTGACAGGGAAGAGCCTACCCAGCACAATGGGGGGGGGAGTCTGGGGGGAGGGTAGCAGAAGGCAGGGAGACCCCTGGGAGACAGGAAGGAGGAAGGAGGTCCTGGGGGTGGGACCAAAGCTCCCACTTGTCAGTGGCCTCCAGGGAAGAGAACAATTGCATTGCCTCTCAGTAGCTGCTTCGCAAAGGCTTGTCACTGCTCTGAATGGTGAATGGTGAAGTCTCCATCAGTCCCCAGGTTTTAAGGTTTTGCTAACAACACAGTCACTGGCCCACTTCAGTGCAGTATCCGGAGAGACGATTTTCCATATTTAAGAAAATGACGTTCTGAGGTTCTAGCCTGTATCTCACGGGTACCACCCTGAAAAGGTCAGTCAGGAAAGGGAGGTCAGCTGGCTAACACATGTCCCTGCAGGGGAGTGGCCATGAAACAGTTAAGCAGCAGTGTCCCCAAGAAGCAGCATTTGGTACCAAGTATTTGAAATTCAGCTGCTAGAGTGGGAGAGGAAGTGGGAGACAGAAAGCCATGTCCGAACAGTGTGCATTGAAATCAGGGGGAGTGGATGGTCTTCTATTTCTCAGCCATCCCAAAAAGCACTCGTTTCCTGTCTCAAACCAGGGAAGACCACAGAATCCGACTCCCAGCCACAGAAGACATTTGCATAACACATTTACATTTGAAGGGAGCTCACAGATTGGCAACTCCTGAAGCCTCAGCCTGGCTCCGTTTTCTATAATGGCAATTAGGAACAGAAATAGAATAACAATAGCTGTAGAAATACAGTTGCTGAGCTGTGGGTGGATGAAGCAGAAAAATCTCTGTGTTTTAAAGACTGAACTTTGAATGATTGCAGAGTTAGAGACTAACTGGCCTTTGTTCTTTGTGAGCTGGCTCTGAAGCCAAGTAGGGACCAGACCAATTTGGACCAATGTGGGAGCTGAAGACGGCTTCCATGGCAGGAAATGAGGTGACATCCGATGGCAGGAGGCCAGGCCAAGACAGAGCCCAGGTCCAGGGCAGTGCTAGCCAAGGGGTCCACTGAGGTTCTGGATGATGGCCTGTGATGGCAGGGCGCAGAGTGCCGTGGAAATGCTGGGGCTGGAGAATGCCACTTAGGGACCCAACGAATGGAACGGGAAGTGAGCTCTAAAGTGGAGGGGGGAGCGAGATTATGAGGGTGAACCAAGGGTTCCGGGACCGGGCTGGTGGCTAATGCCCTGTGGCCTGAGGATACACATTCAGCAGAAACACACAGGCAGACCCCTCTTCCAACCTGAGACTCTGCTGTCTCCTCCAGGCAATGGGACCTCAGCGTGAAATAGCTCCTCAGATTCCTTGTTCTCCTTCCTCCCCCAACTTCACTGCCCCCACCTCAGCCCTCAACGGAGAGCTGCTGTGGAGGCTGATGAGAGGCCATTGAAAAGTCTCACACAGTGTGAATGAGCAGCCATGTGGCCTGGCCTGGGTAGGGAAGGGCGGGGACAGATGGGACAAGACGGGCAATGTAGATGAGGACAGGGGAGAGGAGAGGAGCTCACTAGGTTCAAAGTGAGGCCACAGGCCTGAGGGGCTGCAGTGATGCCAAAAGGATCCATAGAGCTGAAAGATGAGGGAGGAGCAGTGCCTTCGGTGGGCCTCCCATGGGGATATGGAGAGCACCTCAGATGATGAGGACCTGGGTGGAGAGGAAGCTTGTGAACCAGATCTTAAAATCAGTGTGGGACCAGGACTGAGGGGGTCCGATGACAGGGGTCAGAAGGGCACAGGGTGATGCCTCTAACAGGCTTGAATGTTAAAGGAGCAATGAGTTACACCCAAGAGGATGGGATGATGGTGGGAAGTGGCACCGGGGAGCAGGGGATCCCAGGGGACCCCCCTCCACCTCTCCCCTAAGAAGTTATTGCTCCAGCCTTACTATGGAACACGATGTCCTCTGTGCTTTGTTCAATGCTGTAAACAACGTAGTGGCTGGTGGGGCTCAGTGTGGCACACTGGGACAGGCCCTGTGTTGGGGCAGGACGCCTCAGTTCAAGTTTTGTCTTCACCTGTCTTGGTTGATTAGGTGACCTTATGCAAACGCTAATCCTCTCAGGTTCCAATGGATTCCTCATTTGTGAAAATGGTCATAATAATGCTGCCCTGTGATAAGCTATGGAGATGTCTTATAAGCTGCAAGATGCTATGCGACCTACAAATTGTTGTTAGTTCCTGGGAGACAAGAACTGTTCTGCATTACACCAAAGCATTAGGAATCATTAGACACATTTCACAAATACATTTTTATGATAATGATGTTGATTCAGAAAGTTCGTGCTTTTTGCAGAAGTGTTAATAAAAATAATTGGTAGGCAGTTCTCCAAGATCCTCTCCCGAGGTGCCATAAGTATTTTGAATATTGTAATATGATGTGAGAATATTGATTTTAATGAGGATGTCACCAAAATAAAGCAGATCCCTAATTATAAGACAGAAACAAAGAAACACAAAAGCGAACATCCTGAAATCTTTCTCTAAGCCAGTATGACGGAGCCGCTGGAAGGTATGTGATACAGTGCATGAAGGATTTGACCTAAGAGCATTGCCTGACCCAATACACAACCTCAACAGGTTCAATTAAAATGAGTAACACGTGTAAAAGACAACCGATAACTTTTTATAAGCCTCCTCAAAATATCAGGAATAGTGCTACTTCTTTACCATGATAAAGTTGTGGAAAACAAGAGCCTATCATATTGTGCTTAATGGATAGACAAATCAAATTCTGTTTAAAAATTAGAACAAGGATGGTGCCTTAATAGTGTCTGAAAACTCTGGTTAATGCAATGAGACATGGAAAAATAAAGAGGTATGATAATGGGGAGAAAGAAAAGATCATTATTTGCACTTAACATAATGGGAAACCAGAATATGCAGAGGAACCAGCAAAAATAATTATGTTTAATAAAATGACTCAATAAAATGCTAGATCTGAAATAAACATAGCAAAATTAATAGCCTTGTGAATTATCAGCAGGCACCAGCCAACACAGTAAAAATATAGACCCCGATCACAATATCAACCCCTTCCCCACAAGAAACCCTTGGGGCTGAACCTATTGAGGCATCTGTAGTTGCTGTAAAGAACATTAAAAAATATATATCTTTAAAAAGGTAATAAAAGACAAATAAATTGACAGACACATGTATGTCTATTTGTCTATTATCTATCTATCTAGCCATCCATCAACTCTTATATATATTCCTGAATGAGAGGACAAAATATTCTCTCAAGCCGTTTAACAGGTTTATATAATTTTACTAGGAAAAGAAAGAAGGAAGGATTCACTCTCAGATATTTAAAAACATAGAGAAAGAGCAGTCAGTTTGGTGGCAGCCAAAATAGCCATGTCAACCAGTAGAACTGACTAAGGGATTAGAATCAGCCTCTCATGGAACTATTACTTCCACCACTTCCAATCGACTCTCTGCCAGATTAACCAGGGTGGTCCCCAACCGGCCTCAGCTTCTGCCCTCACCTCCGGCCCCTACCCACACAGCAGCAAGAGCGATCCCTGTAACTCCTGTCAGATTTTTTCACTCTTGAATTTAAAGACCCTCCAATGGCTGGCCATCCGCAGTGGGTTGAATTGTGTCCCCCAAAGACGTGTCTGCGTGCTAACCCCTGTACCTGTGTATGTGGAAATAGCATCTTTGCAGATGCAGCCAAGTTAAGGATCTGGATATGAGACATCTGGGTTTAAAGTGGGCCCCAGTGTCCTTAGAAGAGACAGAAAATACACTGAGAGATGCACGGGGAAGAGGCCACTGAGGATGGAGGCAGACGGGAGTGATGGGTCTACAAGCTGAGGCATGTCAGCGACTGCCTGCAAGCACCAGGCGCCCGGAGGAGGCGGTGGGCAGACGCTCCCTCAGCCTCTGGAAGGACCAAGGTGGCCGCCTCACTCAGGGTAGCAGTCAGTGCCCTGCTCTGCTGAGCACCTCACCTCTGATCTCGTCCCTCCCACTTCCCTCATCTGTGCCAGCTGCACTGGCCTCTGGGAGCACACCAACACACCACCTTCTCAGGGTCTGGCTCCTGCTTTCTGTCATCCAAACACGGTTCCCTCACGTGCCCATCACCCCTTTTGGTTTTTGTCACCTGTCTCTATCTTGGTGAGGTCTTCCCTGATGACCCAATTTTAAATTGCTCCTCACCTACCCTGGCTGGAAGTCTCTATTCCCCTTCTGTGTTTTATTTTTCTTCATAAAATGCATCACCGTCTGATAGATTACATACCGTATTTATTTGTTTGTTCTCGCCTCCAACTAAAATTGCTCAGATATTTCGGCCGGGTTATTCATTGTTGTATTTCCAGCACCCAAATCAATGCCTGGCACATGGTGAGGCCTCAGTGTGCATTTGTTAAATAAATGCAAATGGATCGAATTATGAGTAGGAATTTAATACACAGTAAAGCGAGCATTACAAAACAGCGGGGGAGGATTAATTGATACACAATTTTGAGATATAGCACATTAGAGAAAAATTCACTTAGATACACATCTTATCCTGTGTACTAAAAGAAAATTAAAGTCAAATATGTTTAAAAATTCATAGAAAAATTAGCAGAATGTAGAATAGTACATGAGTCTCTGGAAGGATAATAACTTTTAAAGAATTGAAGCAATTGAGGAAGCCACACAGCTCATAGTGATAGACTCAACTATTCAAAAATTAAAGAGTGCCTCCTTGGTTCCAATAAGAGCCAGGACCTGTTGTTATTGGAGATAATGCCTAGGGGACCAAGTCGCCCCCAAGTCCCAGGTCTCTCCTTCCCTGGACGACCTTCAGCCTGAACTTCAGCCATCACGATGGCTGCTTCTTTAGATGCTGTATTGTTGCCCAGGGTCCAGACCTCCTCCTGGCTGGGAGGACCATGTCTAGTTGCCTGGAGGCAAACACCTGAATGGCCACTGCTCTTCGGCCACTTCCGGAGTATGGAAGGTCCCTGGACTCAGGTCACCGGCTGGGAAGCCCTTGCAGCACCCTTTGACCCCAAGCCTGGCCAGGCTGGTTACCTAGCCTGGTCTGTCCTCCAGCACCTAGATCCCAGCCCCTTCTACCTCCTGCCAGGCTCTTGTCCTCAGCCACCCCCCAAGCTATGGTAACAATTCCACAGCTGTAACATGTGCAGCATGTGACATCTGCAGGCAGGCAAACTCCGGTCTTAGGGAGAGGTGCTATTTTAGTTGCATGTTGCCATGGTCGTGGGCTTGATGATGGGTTAAGTCCAGGTTAACTGTTAACTTCGCAGTGTGATAGGTTCTTTCTTTTGTGCTGCATAAGCCCCCTTCTGACATGTAATGGAGAACCTGCCTTAGGAAGCCTGTGGTTTGCATAATTAAACAGTCGATTAGGAAAAGAAGACATTAAGCTAACAATAGACATCAGGAAGAGAGTGAGGCAGAAGATCCGTGCTCTTCTATTTCATGCTTTAAAGACCTCAGCAGACAGCAGGCAGGGCGCAGCTCAGGGTTGTCGTTCTAACTGCCTTTCTTCTTAAACACACCGCTGGCCTTGGGGCGGGAACCAGGGAGCAGGGAAGGGGCGGGTCCCAGGGGTGGGCGTGGCTTTGCACTGCTGCACAGTCTCCCGCTCACTGTCGGACTCTGATCAGTCACAGTCGCCCCGGAAATAACCCGAGGTTTACCTAGCGGGGACCCTCACCTACCTCACCTGTGCCTTGCGAATGACCAGAAGGGGGTGACCCAACCACACCCCCTCGGCCCCTAGGAGCCCACTGCTAAGCCGAGGACCTGGGCCTCATGCTCAAAGGGCAGCTCTGGTCTTGCCTAACCATTGCTTTGTCTATTCATGGTCGCAACACAACAAATAACAATGGGGCAGTTTGTTGGGGTTCTTTTGGGGTGAAATGTGAAGTTCTGCTTCAATGGGGCTGCTTGTTTGGAGCGCTGTGCCTTTTTCCTAAAGTAAGAAACAATTTCAGGGCCTTCTTTTCTTACCCCCGCCCCCCTTCATCAGCTTGATTTCTCTTTTGGGCACAAACTACTTCTGGTCATTAAGGAGGGTTCGGATTCTTTTGTGACCAACAGAAAATTCTCTCCACAGCAGGCTCCTAAGGAATCAGATGTCAGTTTTAAGATTAGAAATATTACATGATAAATGAGATTTCTTTTAAAAACGTGCATTTTAAGTTTGCTCACGGCTATATTGCAATTGCTGCCCGTTGCAGCCTGCAGGGTCGCGCGGCAGAACCCGGGAAAACCAGGGGCGGGGACCACGTGGGCGCTCTGCTTCGCCTTCTTCTTGCGCACCTGCCCGTTCCCCTGGGCCCCTCTTTACCTGCTGCAGCCCCCAGCCCGCTTAACGTCGGTGGGGTGGGGGCGGGGCTGCAGGAACACGGGAGCGCCTCTTCCTGCCCCAGCCGTGCCCGCAGGGGCATTCCCTGCCGTTTCCGGAGCTCACCGACTGAGAAGTACATGTGCCCAGAGGTGATTCTCTAACAGTGGGATGTCGGGCTTAGGGAGGCACCTGCTGAGGGAAGAGAGCGGCGCGCTGCTTAATCGCTTCTAATGTTACTCTGGCCCTGATGACACGCACTGCGTTATATTTATAGAGAACGCAGGTAGGAGTGCTGGGCCGGGAGAGCGGGGGCACTACTGCAGGCATGTGTGACCTGACACAAAGCGTGGGGACACTCGGTGTCCTCGCTTGTAAAGTATGAGTGTATGGACAGACATTATCTGATTTCCCTCATACTCCTAAAATCCTCTACTTTTTATATAGACATTGGTTCTAGAACTTTAAAATGCTTTTGGATTCCAATCAATTTGATTTTATTAATACAACTTTATTTCTTAGAAATATCACAAAAGCTCACCTATTTTCCATATTTTCTGATTTCTTTTAGCATCTTATTTCCTTGTAGCTCTTGAAATCTGAATAGGCTAAACCAGTCATGGAGAAGAAACACACACACACACACACACCCCATCACTGGAGATGCTTCTCTCACAATTTACTCACTCATAGTTTCAAACCTTACCCACTCTTCCCTTTGTGTGGCCCAGACTGGTTTTTTAAGTGACTGCTCAATATTGTAACATGGTAACTATACGTCTTTTGTTTTCCTAGGAGCCAAACCCTTTTCCAATTACACCTGACTCTTGTCAACAGGTTAAAAATGTCTGTGAACATTTGAGGGAAGCACTGGTAAATTGCCCTGTAGGAGATAAACTAGCTGGCAGTTTGAGAAATAGAGCATCTGGTTAACAATGTCAAAGCCAAATTTAGGAGCAGGAAGATAGCAGTAGTGGAATTTACATGGGTGGCTTACTTCTGTGATCTGTCTAGTTGTACTATGAGAAAAACAGAAAACTAGGTATCTGGCAGTTTCCCATCCTTTTCTCATGCCATTAATTTATAAGAACTTAATTGAATCTTCTTCTAAGTGATTTTCATGTTTTACATTTTGAAACATTTGGTGCTAAAGATGCTATGTAACCTCTAATCCATGAGTTTTTAACTAACAAAGTAAATGCATGAGAAAGAGAGAGTGGGACTTTGGATAAAGTGCTAACACAGTGCACTGACAATAAGTGAATTATGAAGTTCTGGAAGAATTGAAAGCAGAAACATGGCCACTGAAGTCACTGGTCCCAAGGCGTGACCTTCTGGAGGGTCATCATGGCACCAGTGAAGGGTTCCTTGTCTCCCTCCCTTTCCTGGTCCTGGCTGTGTGCGTGTCCTGGCATTGCCTGTGTGATTGGCTTCGCAGGCAGCAGCCTGGAGCTGTAGGGCCAGAGAAATGGTCCAGTCTCAGCATAGAGCAGTTGGCATCTGACCTCTGAGCCTGTCAACCATTCCACAAATATTACAGCTCACAGAACTGGGCAAGGATTGCCTGGAGGAAAACAACAAATCTCATCTATAGCAACTCATGTACAAAAGGTATTAGGGGCATTATTCAAATTTCTCCATATTTATGTTTATCTGGTTCTCAGTATTTGCCTACATAGACTTCAAAATGGACCTCTACTTCTCGAAGAGAAGCTTGTGTTTCCCCCATTGTCTCAAACATGTACCAGAGAGTTGTGTTCTTATCCTGGCTTGGCCATGAACTAGCTGTACTGACTTGTACTCGGTTTCCCTGCGTGAAAGGGAGAGGGTCCGGCCCAGGTGCTCTCCCCTCACCCTATGCCCGACAACATCTGTGATGCTTTGCTGAACCTCCTAAAGCTGGCTGCAGACCTCCTAGTGCAGAGCTGTGGGCTACATTATCTTGACAGCCTTAAATGACCAAAGCAGAAGATAAGGGACTCTTCTAAGATCAACTCTTGCACCTTCCTCCATGGAGACCCAGCAGAACGGGTGCCCGGCCAGTGCACTGATCTGGTGGGATAGCGGCTGTAGACTGGAAAGTCCACTCTCACTGACCAGCACTGGCCCCACCCCGCACTCCCATCCTCCAGCAAGCCCCCACCTGTCCCTGTCCTGTCATTACATCTGTATTTCTTCATGACTGTAAACATCTTTTACCTCTTTATTCGTTATCACCTATATTTTGAGGACTTAAAAGTATAATTATTTTTACATAATTACTAACGATAAAAAAACCCAAAAAAAACCCAGTAAGATGCACCTTTGGGTCCAGTGGCCCATCGATTGCACAGATGCCCTCTGAGTTTGACGTATTTGGTGAGGCCCAGACCTCTTAATCCTCCACTGTCTACAGGCCGATGATGTCAAACGTTTTTGTTTCCTTCCTTGACCCCTTAGCTCCAGGCTCACACATTCAGGTGCCAACTCAACACGTCAGTTAGGTCTGTGCCAAAAGAGAACCCTTGCTTTTCGCTCTCAAACCCTCTCTTCTCCCATCTTCTCCAACTCCACACGCTCTCACTCCGGTGTCGCCTTTGCCCTGTAGCCTCCACCTGTACTGGCCTCTGGCTTTTCCTACACAGTGCAGACTGGCTTCTGCCCGGCCTTTCCATGGCGGTCCGCTGCCTGGAACGCTGTCACTCAGGACGCCTCATGGCTGGGTTCTTGTCATTGTTCAGTGCTCACCTCAAGTGTCAGCTCCCAGAAGAGCATCACCTACTGTTGGTCACTTCTGTCCCCTTCCTGCTGCATCACGGTTACCACTCTCTGGGGTGACCCACTCATGATCTATCTCTGGAAGATAGGGTTTTTGTCTCGTACCAGGACAGTAATTGCTACACGCTTGTGAAATAGTCAGTAATGAGCACAGTACTTGCTAATAAGAGCAGGGGATGGTTCATCTCATACAAGGAAGGCCTTCAGCACACAGATAAGTTGCTTGTTGCTCTGAACTATGGTCCTTCATCTGGAAGGTGGACACTTGCTGTCTCATGGGGCCATGACAAGGCAAGGGAGAAAATTCACGTGGAAGCATTTTGTCATTCGGACAAGTAACGCTAATTACCATCACGGCTATGAGGTTTTCCTATGAGTGGTGCTTAGCTGTATCATACCAGGTATATGCTTTGTCTCATTAAATCTTTATCAATTTAATAATAACAACATTAATAATAGTTGACATTATTATCATTCCATTTTAAGAAGCACCATGTAGTAATTTAGCCAAGGTCACTCAGGTGGTGAATTGTGAATTGTAAACACTTCGACTCAGGTCTCACTATCTCCCACTGTCATAAGTAACTCCAATTACAAACCTACCTGGAAGTCTGAACATGGGATATTTATGTTTCAGATTTTACATCACATGCCAACAATGAGCTTGCACTTGATACCTGTATGTCTATGGCGGTCCCGAGGATGGCAACGTGGGCTGGGCCACTAGTGGGGACTATTCATACCCTTCCATTGCCTAACCTCTTGAACTATGTAGCCAAAGACACAGAGGGCTGCGGAGGGAAATTAATACAATCTAAGAGGGTACCCAAGATATTGTTAAAACTGAGGCCCCCCAGGAAACAGATGTTCCTCTACTTCGGCTACCAGAGATGTCGATTCAATACTGGTAAACCAGTTGAAGACCCACTAAAATGCCAAATCACAGTGATTCACAAGGTCATGGATGGTTTCTCGATACAAGTGTAGAATATGCACCAGCCCCAAAAAATGCACAGATAAAGTTTCAGCAGTGCTAATAAAAGCGTTATTATTCCAGTTCTTTGCTAATATGTATGATTTTTAAAAGTAGTCAAATGCAATGCTTTTCCCCAATGAAATGGAGGCGGCAGGAGAATGCTGGGAGCTGATGGGCTACTGTTACGAGGCCCCTGAGCATTTCAGCTGCTGATTCATTTCCAGCACTGTTACAGGCTGTCTCATTACCAGGCAGTCAGTGGGCAAAAAAAAAAAAAAAAAAATCTCCTAGTTTGTACTTCCTGTGTTTGAATGGTTATGATGTAAAGTCAACCTTATGGCACATTTTGGTGAAGCCACTGAGTGGGCAGCCCGTTGTCTTGCTGTCTCTCTGTTTTTATCTATCAGAACTTGGTCTTGTGTCATTAGCTGTCATGTAAATGTACATAAAACTGTAGATTTATCACAGTGGGCAAACGTGGGGTAACTAGTTTTCTGTGATGGACAAAGCAATGATGAAAGATGTGCTTATCACCTTATGGCCTCTTGGAAGAACGCCACCAATTGCTCAAAGGAGTGGTGGTTCCAAGATGATGAGTTCTAGGGGCCTTGCCATTAACACCCCCTGTGGTCGAAACTGCACATGGGGAAGGAAGGGAAGTGTCATCTGACCAGCATTTGTGCCGATTACTCGCCCCAAACCCGCCAGCTGGCATCACTTCCCTTTCCAGAAGAACAAAAGGGGATGGATGGTGGTTTGGCATGAAAGGATTCTCTTCCATTTAAACAGCGGCCTTTTCTGACTCAAACTTCAGTTTGCACCGAGGAGCCAACCCAGAGGCAGACCCCCCTCCCCCCCCCAGCAGGCGCCCTGTTGACCCACAGAAGCTGACACCGCACAGTAAACCTCGCTGCCAGGAAACTGCAGGAACGTCTGCGGGTTGCTAGGTCTGCGTGCCCGGCTTTCAACGCTCTCTCCACAGCACACAGAGACCACCTGGCCCCAGAGGATTGAATCTGCCCAAAACCAGGAATGTGAATGTGCCACTGCATGCTTTGGAGGGCGGGAGGGCTTCCCAGAATCCTTCTTCTAAAAGGCTCATGCCCGTAACCAAAATTTATTTGTGACCTTCTCAGTCATGACCACACATTGATTCCCATTGGAAATATGAGCTTACCAGCTACTTTGGCCCCAAACAAATGGAATAAATATAACAAATGAATATAACAATATTTGGTGGCTAATGCGCACATGTGGGTTTTTTTCAAATGGACAATGACTACATTTGAAATATTGTTAATGTGTTCAGATCTTTTGAAACTATTAATCATGTCATTTACATGGTGTTGGCATGTAATGAGGAATTTGAGTCGGAGGGCCACTTCCATTCTGTAGGCAAAACTGTAATGACTCTGCGTGTTGAAGCGTATAGGCCACTAGACATTATCAATTTTCAGAAAGGAAGTGTCTGGAGAAAATTGTTTTCCTTTCTAAACGTGCTTCTTCTTTCTATTATGCCTAAGAAAACACTATAAAGGGAAAACTCAAGTGATTTCCTAAGTACTGGTCTCTTGGAGAATAAGCCAGATTCTCGCTTTTGTTTTAAACTGGCACATAGCCATGCACTTTTTCTAGAAGTAGGTACATGCCATTGCTTATTCAAGACTATTAGAAAGCCTAATGGCTGTAAGATGTCACATAGATTTTTGGATTAGATTCGGACTTCTGTAGGAAATTGGGAATTCTGTGGCTTAATAAGAGGGGAATCGGTAAGTATGACACCGCACATCACTCAGACCAGCCACTGGACAACTTACACTACGGAAAGCACTTCGCTTCTCGGAATAGTATGTTTACGAGATGAATCACTATTTCTATTAATTGCAAGATTAGAATAATTGAGAAATGTGCTAGCAAAAAAGCAATTATTTTTTTTTTTTTGCACTAACTGTGTGTAATAACAAAACAAAACACTAGATATCCTGAATGGACGCTGAGTAAAGCCGGTACAATAAGCTTTTTAGTAAAGAGTGGTCATCTGGCTGTGAACCACAAGAAATTCTACAAACAATAGCAATTACCAATGCATGCTTTGGTCCTCAGTGACAGCCGAATGGAAAATAAAAGGGAACACTTCTCTTGGGGAGCACATGACTGTGACAGTGCCCTCACCCCATCCCTGCACCGTTCCAAACCTCGCTGCCTGGCACTGCATGTGTCTTTCTTGCCACTCTTTCGCTGCCCTTTGCAAAGCAGGGAGGAGTGGTGAGGGCACTGGCTGCCACCCTGTGTGTGGGGCAGATGTAACGTATCTTAGAGATGGTTTCTCGGCACAGGAAAAGGGGTCTTGGCTTTTCCAGAAAGCGTGGTGTTGCTGGAAGGAGCGATGATAGGCTCTGTACACAATGAGAAGTGTTTCCACCTGAGAAGTGCGTCTTTCAAAGGAGTCAGGTTCTAACATGTCAAACAGAAACCAACTTCATTGGACACAATGAAGGAAAATTTGCCTTGAATCTGACTGGAGTTGGGGACAAGGGCCTCTGTGGGAAAGGTGACAACTACTTGCTTATTTCCTGATGAGCTGGGACAATGGCAAGAGCCAGTTAGTGCAATGGTGTGGTGACAGCCGCATGTCCATGTTGGTTAAAGATGGGTAATTCGAAGGGGGCCCTTTCAGCTGAGGCTCACTGAAGACTTCCCAGAAGTACTTTCTAAGTGATGCCTTAGAATTAGAGAGTGCTCATGGGACCTGATCAAAGTGTTGTCACAGGAACGCTCAATACTGTTCCACGCAGCATTCTGGTTCCGCTCTGTGTCAACTCCTGAATATATATGTGTGACAGACTATATGTCACAGAATATCCACAGTGATCATAATTAGCATATTAGTTTTTAGGAGGTAAAGTACATGGTGGCTTATGGTATTTCTTAAACCTTTTTTGTAATAGTAGCTTGTTCTTTTATTGTACAGGTAAGTAAACTGAGACTAGAGAGCAGAATGGGGTAAAAGGGGTTTATGGAAAAACAAGATCCCAGGTTTAAGCTTTCAAAGAGAGTAGAAAATCTATGGACGAGTATTACAAGAGGGAAATAATGAGCATGTTCCCAGGCATGTGGGTAAGGTAATATGACACCGCCTGGCAGGGGGACAGTCTTCAGGGGCAGCAATGTGAATAGAGGCCTGTTTGTACTAGCATTCTTTAATGCAATATTTTCATCAAATTACTGAAATCCTCCTGATTTCTTGCAATAAACAATGCTGACTGTGTTATTAGGTGAATCTTCTAGTAGATGACAGCTACTTCTTGGTTAAAGCAAGGACACCAGAATTCTATATTCTTGGAGCATATTAACTAAGTTCCTTAATGACGCCCCTTCATTCCGATGCATTTTAATGTGGGCTCTTGTCCATTATGAAAGAAACAGCCATTAGCAAAGGACCACTGCATCTGCTTTACAAATATGGCCACAGACACTGCCCTTCACTGTCTAAGTCATTTAGAACTGAATCTTAGGAACGGTTTTATTCTCTTAAAGCACAGTGTACTTTCTACTTTCTCATGATAATGTTGTAACTGACCATCTTCTTTTTTTTTAACCTTTATTTTTTCCTTTTGGTGCTAGGTTTCTATTTTGACCTTTATTGTAGATGTGTTTGCTTAAAGCTGTTTCAAATCCTTTGTGAAAAGAAGTGGAGAAATACGTGTGTATAAATACTGAGTAATTTTTAGGTAAGTGATGGCTTCTAACTTTACTTAATTATTAAAAACTATTTATGGAGCCCCTCTTGGGAATAAGGGCTTCAACCAACTCTGAACAAGGCTAGGCCCCTGTCCTCAGAATGCTGCCATTCTAATTGGCTGACTCTTCCAATTTTCCAGCAAACAGCTATAAATATTGTGTATATGTGCATTACAAATACATACACACTACCATTTCAGGTGGTAGTGGATATTATGAAGAGAATAAAACAGGGTAAGGGGACAGAGAGTGTTGGAGCCTGGAGGCCTGGATCACTATGTTAGATAGGAATGTCAGGGAACGCCTCTGTGAGGAGATGGCATTTGAGCAGCAATCTGACTGAAGAGGAGAAAGGAGCTGTGTCTGGAAGAACCAGGGTCAGAGTGGTCCAGGCAGAGGGAAGAACAAGTGCAAAGGTCCTGAGGTCGGAGCAAACTTGGTGTGGCTGGAGAACACTAAGGTGTCCAGTGGGACTGAAGGATGCTGCATAGTCATGACTGACTAAGAACGTGAGGAGATGGGGCCAAAGAACAGATAAGGGCTAGTTGATGGTATGTCTTGTATGCAATGGTAAGGACATTAAAATTTATTCTAAATGGACTGGCTGTCACTGGAGGATTTTAAGCAAGGGAGTGACAAACTCTCATTTGACTTGGAGAAAGACCATTCTGACTGCTAAATAGAGAATGGAGTGTGGCAGGAAGAGAGGGTCTTCCTAGAAGCTGTTGCAGCAATCCCGGGGAGAGGCTGTGCTGGGAGGACTGACGAGGGAGCAGCTTCGTCAAGATGAAAAGGAGAACACTGACTTGTTACTGCAGAATTTGGAAGTAGGAGGTGAGGGAAATGAAGGCTTCAGGACAACCCTACAGTTCTTGGTGAGTGGGTGTACGGTGGCGCCAGTTACATCGATGGCGGCAGAAAATGTCCAGGAGCCAAGTCAAGAGTTGTCCTGAATAGGTTCGGTTTGAAATGCCCACTGGGCAGCCAGGAGCAGCCACTGATTAGGAAGCTGGACACAGAGCAGAAGGTGGGGCAGGGTCAGCATGGGAGCCATCAGTGCGTAGGTGGTAGTGCAGGCTCGGGACTGAATGCGATCCTGAGGGAATGAATACAGAGAAGGAACAGCAGAGACTGAGGGGAGAACTCCATGAAGACTCTGATTCCTTCTTTTTCCTTAGTGACCGTCCCAAGCATATTTACATGTGGCTGTCCCAATCTGTACAGAGGTGCTGGGTCTGGGCAGACTGACTATTTTTTGAATGAACAAAGTCATACTTAGCTAGAGTCTTCCCTGACTAATATGAAAAGCACTCTCAGTTTGATAATCTGCTAAATGAAATTTAGATTTAGGCTATAATTATAATTCAGATAGAATTGTATGTTTCTGAAAGAGCAATAGTTTATAGTATAGGGTTGATTTATGTTAAAAAGTGCTCCCAAAGTAGATTCTAGAAGATAAAGCCATAACAATCGACTACTGAAAGCATGTGTGGCATCCTCAGGTAAAAATAACTTTTATAACTACTTGTTTTGCTTTGTTTTGAATTAATTATAAATGTATGACATGTTCAAAATTAATATTATTTGCTGGAGAGTTTAATCTCGGAAATAGAAGCTGACTTAAAGATCAGACGCAAAAAAATGCTGATGGTAGAAAACGGCAGAAAGCGAAGGAGAAGTCTGGACTGACTCCCTTACTCACAGCGGGCAATTAGCTTCTTTGTAGGTGGGTTAGTAAAAAGAGAAATGTAACTGAGAATTAATTTTCCTCTATTAAAACCTCTGCAAGTTTTTATAGCTCTGCAATTTTTTAGTGGCTGAAATATTTTGTTTGCCAATGTTAAAATTTCCTTTTCTGGCACCATTATTGTTTGAGAAATACTTTCATTTCAGCACGGTCTACTTTTACTCTCCCAAAAGATTACATCAAAACAAAGAATTAGTTTGGCAGCTGAATGAGTTGGTATCTTTAGAGGCTACCATAGATGTATCAAGAGGCAAAGCAATATTTCATGTAGTCCTAAATTAGATACTTAAAGTCACAATAGTCTGTTGGACGTCTAATTTCTGGGGCTTCCTCCAGCCTCGCAGCTCATGAACTGATCAGATGAGGTCTTGTGGGATGAAATATACTCAGTGCTGGGCTTTCTTTTCTAAAATCCGCATCATAAACAACAAGGAATTTCTTTCGTAAATGGAAGCACATGGCAAAGGAAGGTAGGTCACTGCTGTGACACAGGACTCTTAAATTTATTTGTACGAGAGCAAATACTGCACTGTATTTTCAATGTCTAAAATGTGCACATAGAGGACACATTTTACATCCCTCTGGCCCAATATTACAGAAAATACTAGATGATTCAAGGATAGATCCTTGGTTAAACCCATATAGAAAAGCGCTATAAATCAGCTCTACCAAAACTAAATGTAACTGAAAAAAAGTAAGGAGCAATCTAAGAAAGCAGTTTTTCTTTTAGAAAAGAAAATAAAACAAAACAAAACAAAACAAAAATATACTGAAAACAATTTAAATGAATGGCACTAAATGAAATGGCCCATCTTGTTGTATAAAATGAAGAATCCATTGCAGATTAGGACACTTTGGCCTCGTGTAAAATACACTCCCACATGGTGTTAAAAGCTTTCATCTTTGTGAATCAGTGAATGAGCACACAAAAATGGCCGAAAACATCCCAGACAAAAACAACTATAGTCAAGTGAGAGACTGTGAATGTAAGAATGCTTTGTCAGACACTCACACATCAGTAAATGTTTGCTTCGTCTCTGCTTACTCTGACTACATTTACTTTTTATACAGACTTTAACACCAGTCAGGCCCCCTGTTTATTTAACTGCTGTGAGATGGGTCTTACAGCTTCAGTTACCAGTTCTCAACAGCTGGGCTTTGGGAGCCCAGATTAAATCAGTTTCTCTCCCTCTTTCTCTTTAAGAAACAAAACAAAAACAAAACAAATATCAACAATGAAGAGAATGATTTATCTTCTACATTAGATATAACAGGATGTCAATTAAGCTAGCATTTCAGGGTCTGACTCAAGTTTTCTTGGTCCCTAAGCATCGTTAGCCATTTCAGAGGGTGAACAGACACGGCCAGGTGCAGAACTCCGAGGAGCCAATGGGATGGGTGAGCTGGTGACTGGGTCCCCAGGTAGGAGGAGTTGAGGTGGCCGCCCCCCTTCCCACCTGCCTCCGTGGGTGCACGTGGACTCCAACTCTTAGAGATGAGGAGCCCTACTTCTTCTGACAGACACTTGGGAGCTTGAAAATAACATTAAAAAACCACCCGCAAAGCTCCTTGTGGGTGCATGCCCACCCTCGATACGTCTCGAAGATAAATTCAGAGTCTACATGGACAGTCACACACTTAACAGGTTGCTACTGGAGGCGTAACTTGGTGCCAGGCACGTGCCAGCTGCCTTTCCCCACGGATCTGAGGATATCACAGTGAGTGTGTGTGGCAGTGTCAGCTACAGCCAGCTGCCGAGCGAGCAAAGTGTTAGGGATGTTTGTTTAGTAACAGGGCCAGGAGCGGATCAGTGGCACCAACCACTAACACGTTTTCTAACGTGGGCTCCGGACCACACTTCCAGACACAGAAACTAAGGGCAGAACCATGGCTGGCCTCCCCGCGTTAATTCACTGATTCTAGCAAATATTGATCCAACCAAAAAAACCTACTTAATCAAGTATTTGCTGTATCGGTAGGGAAAAAAAGACAATTGTTTTCAGAGTAAACTACCAGCAAAACAATGCTCATTTCAATGGCAATTTGCAATTCATGATTGAAACCCATTTAAATGTTGGTTTAGGTCTGAACTCATCTGAACACAAGAAAAGTAATTTTCTGTAATATTCAGAGACATCATCTTCTTCTCAAGTAAAATGACAAAATTTCTTTGTGCTTGAAGCCTGAACACGTCCGTTACTATAAATGACACAACTCGGTAATCTGTTAAGTATTCTAAAGGTGCTGTGACTTATCCATATTTAATTTTTCAGTTTATTAACTGAATCCACTGAGCCCAAAACATCTAGGATGAGCAATCCTAATTTTCCTTATTTATAAATGTTTGCTAAGCCATAGGAAAATGTGATGTTATCACATCACCCTTCTGCGTCTGATGCTAAAAATATTGTCTCATCGGTCTTTGATTAGAAGAGACAATTTATGTAACCGAAGAAAGATAATTGAGCGCTGCTGATCAAGAGGAAAATACTACAATGATTACAACCTACCAGTCACCAAGGGGCACTTTCCAAATGCCGCTGAATTGCACTGAGGAATGAATACATGGGGGGAAAAATCAATACTGCCCTAATAAGTAATTTTCATTTGTTGTACACACAACACACAGTGGCATTAATTAATAGAATAATGGTGCTGATATACCTGCTAGTGATTAGCTTTTAGTGCAATTCATCCGATGATTGTCCTTTACCTAAAAATACTGTAAGGAGAAGGAAGATGAAATTTCCACTCAGCAATTCCCATAGGGCGGGAGGAAAGATCTGTAGCTGTGAATAAACCTAATTTAGTTTTCTGACTTTCGATCCCATGTCTTTTGTTGCATGGATGAAATCAGTCACATATTATAGCTCAAGGATAAGTTAAAAAAATTTTTTTAGAGCTTTGGCTAAGATAAGTGGTCAAAAAAACACACAAACACCAAAAACAACATTTTAACTTGAGTTAACCAATTAGGCAATAACACTGTTGTTTCTGAGTTGGAATGCAGTCTCGTCTCCCCCTGCACCACCTTTCCCGCCATATTTATTCACAAAATGATATGAATGTCAGAAATTCCTGATGGGGCTGAGCTTTGCCTTAGAATTAAGATTTTCTGCTCTTATTACCCCACTGGCCCCCTCTTTAGTTTTATGTGCAGGCTCTAACCTTTTATCCACCATTTACCCTGCTTCCTGGTTCCTGAGTGGCGCCAGGAATCCAAGCTCTCACGTCACGCTAATTCAAAGGCTGTCAACATGCGCCTTAACTCAGATTACTCACCAAGCAGCCACCCTGACCCAACCCTCGTGGTTCCTCGCTCTTTCCCCGGCTCAGGCCCATTCTGGGGCTGCTGCCGTGACTACCCTGGCTCTCCAGCTGCTGGCTTGTCCCTCTTTGTGCCTTACCCGGCACCCCAACAGTCCCCCCTCGTGTCATATGAGGCTGGGAGCCCCATGAGGAAGTCGGCATGGCTACGTCATCCCGTACAGGACTGGCCAAACTATCATGGAGGGACTCTATGTGATGATACACGTATACACACTTTTCTTTCTGTTAAAAGTTGGAATGATACTAAAGTTTAAAACTTTGTTTTGTTTTGTATTTTAGCCTGTAATCCTTTCTGGTTTTATTTGTGTGAAAATCTAATAAAGGTTTGAGAAGATAAAGTGAGATTGTGTCAACAATATAACTGTCCAGTTGATATTTTACTGATTTCCACCTAATGAGAACATATATATTTCAATGAGAAGTTTTCAATTTATTGTTGCTTCAACGCTAGCTGTCTCCTTGTCTTCTCCCTGATTGAGTTAATGAAATTGACATGGTATATGAAATATATTTTTAAAATTTTTGACTAGAAAGCATGCTTCAAAGTAACAAACATCAATTTTTCTATGTAATTTCCATTAAGAATTAAAGAAACATTGGCAGAGAAATATATCAAAGACATTCTTAAGTTGCCTTTCATGGGGAGTTAAAAAGCATTAAAAAAAATCTAACTTTTTCTGTTGTAAAATTTCAAATAGATGTCATGAGAGATCTGTCTGGAACATGAATACGTACAGGAAAAAGGAACAACAGGAGAAGACACAGATTCACAGGCTGTGAAGAAACCTGTTCAAGCACCAGTTTATCTAAGGGAAGTCACTGGCTCAAGGTCACCCAGCAGGTCAGAGCCTGGTGTGGGAGCAGGCTGGCACCCGAGGTCTCTCCTGTGCCCTGGGCACCTTCCCCTGGCACCACCCACCAGGAGTGTCCATGAGAAGTGTCAGAGAAATGAGCAAAGAGTTCTAGGCTGTATGGCTTTGACAGCTAAAGAAACCTGACCTTGAAAGGGCCTAAAAGCAAAAGGGGAGCAAAAATGAGAAAAAGAGGTGTTTAGAATTATTAATCTGAATCAAACTGAGAAAGGGCCCACGGGGGTTGTGAGCAATATCACAGTGGCAGAAAGGCCTGTGGTGACAGGTAGGGATGGAGTCAGAGGGCAGAGGGGAATAGCAAGTGGTTCAAAAGACACTTCTCAGGTCAGATAACCAAGGGAGGTCACTAGAAAGGCAACCTGACGTGCTTGACCCAGGCTCCTTGGTCACCCCTGGTCTCACTTTGCCCTCATTTACAGACCCTGAAATTCAACACAGAAAGCAGCATTAAATATTATGGAATTTATGGAGGGCTTCACGAAGAGGGTAGTAGAGTGTTCTACCTTGTACAGCCAAACTTTTCCTAAACCTTTTAAAAACATGTCCGTTCTTTTCTTAAATTTCTTCTCCCCACCACAGCTTCCCTTTCCCATGGGTCTCTTCCTTAATGCACCCCCGCCCCACCCCAGATCTTCCAAGTCTTCCTCCTCGCAGGCAGCACTCTCCATCAAACCAAAGGCTGGGAAAGCCCGGAATTTAGCCAGATTGGAAGCATTCCTATCTCACAAACATGTCCTTAGTGTGTGAGTGTGAATGTGGGTGTGGGTGTGGGTGCAAGTACGGTATGAGTGGGTGTGAGTGTGGTTGTGGACAATATCTGACATGTCACCATTGCTTTAGTTGGTCATCACAACAATCTGGAGAGATGGTACCATCTCATTTTATAAATGAGGAAAATATTCAGGAAGAATAAGTGCTATGCTTGAAGTCAATTATCGAGGGGGTGATGTTCAGATTTGAAATTTGAAAAGCTTTCTTTCAATTCGTTTGCTAAATGTAGACTTACCACCTGCTATGTGCTAACCACTAGGCCAGTGGCGGGAAACAGATACAGACACACACCATCATCTGCCAGCAGAGACAGCACAAAATGTTATCAGTGATTACATATCAAAAGTGGTGCTAACGTAGGAAATGAGTAAATTCAAGGATGAAGGACAAAGAAGAAAGACTGACTGATGGAAATATAGGAGAGACAATATTTTCAGGAGCTTTGTACATGAGAGAAATTTTCTGGGAAATGTATATATTTTACTCTATAATACTGAGAAAAATTTAGATTCAAGTCAATAGGCGTCAAAGAAGAGCTACTCAAAGTATAAGAATAGAGACTGTGAAAATCCTTGATGATGGGTGTTGAAAGTGTTTCTTCTTTACTCTGAGACCACCAGCAGTCAGCTGGCTACAATGCCCAGTGTGGTAACAGACAAAGAGGTGTCTTCAGGTCAGAGTGACCGCAGAAAGAATTATGTCTGATCCCCTCTTCCTTCACGACACCAGCACTTTACAAAGATTTCCTCTCACATGTTCTGCCCGGGCCTTAAATCCTCCCCCTGAAGTGTAATGCTCTTGTGAGAGTCAATCAAACCAGTGCTAGTATTTGTCTGTATGCAAGAGGTGAGCTTTGAGTTCTGGGAGTGAATGGGTTTCATTATTTATTCTTTTATATAAAACTCACCCACTGGAATATTTTCCTAAATCAATACATTTGTGTGTGTGTGTGTGTGTGTGTGTGTGTGTGGTATAATGGAATAAAGAAGAAGCAATGGAGAATCTTTGTTTCATTTAAAATACAATACATTGCTAAATAGTAGGAATACGAAAATTTTGGTCAGAAATTCAATTGTAGAGTATAATTAACTCTTATGTTAGTCTGTGCCATCATTAAACATTTTTTTTCTCAGTTAACCAAAAAGGAGTTATAATTGCAATCTTACATAAAAGCTTTCATAAGACTACCTTCCACAGCTGTTCCTTAAGGCATATCCTTTATTTCAGTGATCAATGAAAGGATTTTAGCAGCATATAAGTGCACATATCTTGTGGCAGAAATAAATAACAGTTGAAAATATAAGAAAAGGATTTTCTCATTGATGTCAAGCTGAACAATGGTAGCGGGCAATTACAGTCTTTTCCTTATGACGTGGCTTAGAATACCAAGTAAAACAGGCAGTAATACCCCATTAAATGGAATAGAACGAGTCTTTTTGTGGCACAATTTCTACAAAGAAAGTGTTTTCAAGAGAAAATAGGTAATAAAGTGATTAATTTGTGACCTTAAACTAATGCGATTTATGGCGTTTCAATTTCTTTTCATAGAAACTATCTTATGAGAACAGAAACATGGCTTTACAGACAGTAACTGGGGTGACAAAGAGACCACTTCAACTTACTTTGTCTTAAAAGAACATTATTAGATTTTGAATAATGTTACTGTTGGCCTTACATTCATTCTCAATAAAAGTCAAGCATTTTTGTTGAGCTCAAGCAGAAGAAAAAGAGGAACTGAAGCTAGATTTTCTACCTATTTAATAACATTTCGTCAAATTAGCTACATCGGTAGAAAATGTTTATATGGAAAATATTCACCAAGACAGAAATCCATTTATGTAAGATTGTATCCATCAAGAGCATGAAACTACTGTAAACCAGGGTGCATACAATCTCAACACAATTTTATGAAACAATCACGTGACCAAAAATTATAGTGTCAGACTAAAGAGATGGAAGCTAACCCCGCTAAAACACCAAAACAACTCACCAATCAACCAACCAAACACACACACACACACACAAACACACACACACACATACGAATATATGTTTAAGGCCGATGAAATTCATCATACTAATTAAAGGAAATATCTCCACATCACTGTATCTCAAAACCATTTTATCTGTAACTCACCAACCATTCAATACCCCCTTAATGGCAAATGCCTGGCCTGACTTTGCATTCTCTCCACCTCCTCTGGCAGTCTCTGTGGCAGACAGTTTTAATTGATTATGGCTCTTCATTAATCTGGGGGTGGGGAAAGACTCAGAATCTTGTGTAGCACAGCCATTCCACCAATCAATCTGACTCAGAAAATGAGATGAATTTCATTTGCATCTATGGCAGACTAAATCTTCTTCAACTAGTCAGTAGACAAATATTTATGAAGTGCTGAAAAAATACCTAGGCTTAAGGATACAGAGAGGAAATTCAACTCAGTTTCTTCTGTCACAAAGATTAATTTCCAAAAGGGGAAAGAAGCTGGAAAAGCATAAATACACATAAATAAATCACAATTGTAGATAACTGAGAGAGTCCCTGGAAGGAGCAGGTGAGCTCAAGATGGCGCTTGGAGGGATGGAAAAGGGACAGCAGTGTTGTTAGGAAACCCACTTGGAGGTGAACTGCATTTTGGTATCAAGAAAAATGCATGTGCTTTGGCAGATGGGAGGAGAACAGTTGTTCCACTTTTACATATTAAGCGCTGACATCTGTATGGTGTATGCCATCACAGTTCCAAAGTATCTTGCAGCCACTGTTGCCCTGACAGGAAGAATTACAAACAGATATTTGTAGATTAAAAAATGCTTGGAGATCAGTTCTACAAGTAACCTTTGGGAAAGCAGAAAGTTTGCAGGTTTTCCCAAAGCCTCTTCCTTAAAAGCAATATTTGACCATAATAAAACACCAAGCTAAACTATAAACTGGCTTGCCAAGAGCAGAATTTAAAAAAGAAACCGTATCCTTTAAGGATCCCCACGGAGGATAGCAAGGAAATTTTGAAAAGTCGAAAGCAATTCTCTATAATATAGATATTAAAACCTTATAAAACCTAATGAAAAATTCCAGAGAGAAATATAGAAGAGGCAGTGAACACGACTTTTGCTCATTTCTCTTCAGCTCTGGTCAGCTATTGAACTTTAGGCACGCCATTTCCTTGCTGGTGTGTGGATACTGACACAGAGGACAGATGGCATAGGATGGGCGCGAGGAAACCCCTTCTCAAAGGGGAAGGCTCTTGAGGAATTTGGAAGCAGATATTTCACGTTATATAAATAAACGAGAACCATACACTTGAGACATAAATTCTCGCATCACAAAAACCACCTCCACTTATTCAAGTGGCTTACCGTCATGGAGGGCAGCTATGTACAGTGGAGAAACTGGGAAATTATTTTAATTGAGTCTTTGTCTCCGGAAGGTTACGCTATGCTTAATTAATAGAAATGGAATATACTCTTACATGCTTCAGGATTATCAGTCGAATATAACATGCAAAAGGGAAAATATTATGGGTCTTGGGTGTATTAGATGGCAACAGGAAATGCGGTACTTCTAAAATGCTCAGACCATGCCGGAAACTTCTATCCTTATTTTTAATTATATGGGATTTATTAAATGAGTAATTTCAGAAGGTTGTAGTAACTATTAGAATAAATCAGTAAAACATTTCATGAAGTCTTCCGTTAAACATTTAACCAGTTCAAAGTAACTAATGGGTTTATTGTAAGCTCAGATTCAGCTGACATAACTGAACTTACCTCAGGTGATAAACGTCCAGCAGAATCCTGTTTTAAATTCTCTTACGCATCTATAGCAATAAAAGTGATCATCCCTTGCGGTAGCTTCCCCCCCCCCCCCCCGATTTATTTATTCCTGAATTCATAAAAATTCCCATCCCCCACTTGGGCAACCATCAGCTAGTTCTCTATAAGTCTCTTTCTGTTGTTTTCTTTATTCATTTGTTTTGTTCCTTTTTTTAGATTCCACATATAAGAGAAATCATATGGTATTTGTCTACCTCTGTCTGACTGACTTCACTTAGCATAAGAGCCTCTAGGTCCATCGATGTCATCACAAATGGCAAGATTTTATTCTTGTGTACGGCTCAGTACTATTCCATTGTATGTACATATACTACATCTTCTTTAGCCGTTTGTCTGTCAGTGGAAACCTAGGTTGCTTCCACATCTTGGCTATTATAAATAATGCTGCAAGGAACATAGGGGTGCGTATATCTTTTTGAATTGGTGTTTTTGTTTTCTCTGGATAAATACCAGAAGTAGAATTGCTGGATTGTATGACAGCTCTATTTTCAGTTTTTAGAGGAACTTCCATACTGTTTTCCATAGTGGCTGCACCAATCTGCAATCCCACCAACCGTGCACGAGGGTTCCCTTTTCTCCACATCCTCGCCAGCACTTGTTTGTTGATTTATTGATAATAGCCCTTCTGTCAGGGGTGAGGTAATATCTCCCTGATGATTAGTGACGTTGAGCATCTTTTTCATACTCGTATGTCTGTTGGCCATCTGTATGTCCTCTTTGGAGAAATGTCTATTTAGGTCCTCTGCCCATTTTTAAAAATGGGTTGTTTGGTTTTTGGTGTTAAGCCTATGAGTTCCTTATGTATTTTGGATTATTAACCCCCTATTTGATGCATCATTTACAAATATTGTCTCCCATTCTTTTTGTTTTGTTGATGGTTTCTTTCACAGTGTAAAAGCTTTTTAGTTTGATATAATCTCATTTGTTTATTTTTGGTTTTGTTGCTGTTGCCTGAGGAGATATATCCAAAAAGATATTGTTAAGAAAGATGTCAGAGAGTTTAGTGCCTATGTTTTCTTCTAGGAGTTTTATGGTCTCATGTCTTACATTTAAGTCTTTAATCCATCTTTATTTTTGTACATGGTGTAAGAAAGTGGTTCAATTTCATTTTTTGCATGTTTCTGTCCAGTTTTCTCAACACCACATTGAGGAGATTGTCTTTACCCCATTGCATATCCTTGTTTTCTTTGATCAATTGACTGTATAAGTGAGGGTTTATTTCTGGGCTCTCTATTATTATATATTCCATTGAGCTATATATCTATGTTTTTATGCCAGTACCATACTGTTTTGATTATTAGAGCTTTGTAGTATATTTTTTCTCTCAGGAAGCGTGATACCTCCCATTTTGTTCTTTCTCAAAATTTCTTTAGCTGTTCGTGGTATTTAGTGGTTCCATATAATTTTTAGGATTAGTTGTTCTAATTCTGAGAAGAATGCCATTGGTATTTTAATAGGGATTGCACTGAATGTGTATATTGCTTTAAGTAGTAAGGACATTTTGACAATATTAATTCTTTCAGTCCATGAGCAAGGTCTATCCTTCCATTTATTTGTATCTTGTTCCATTTCTTTCTTCGATGTCCTATAGTTGTCAGAGTCCAGGTCTTTCACTTTATAATCTCAGGCATTTTCTTCCAATTATGTACTTCCAGCTATGCCTTCCCACCTTCTCAGGGGCTTCAGCCAATAGATTACTTTCTTTCTCTTTTGTACCTTCAGTTTCATGGAGCTTATATCTTTCTTTACTGTAACATGGCATGTCTTTTTCATTTTAAAATAAACAGCAAATCTCTCTCTGTACCCAAAACTCTACCAAAATTTGCCTCCACTTTAACACCTTCACCACCAAGTTTCTTGAAAGAGTTGCCTACACTTGCTCCTTTCCTCTGCTCTCATTTGTTTCTTAATTTTCCCACCCATTGTAATCTGGCCTCTTTTCTCCAAGAGCGAGAACGGCTGTACCATCCAGTTTCATTCCTTATCGCACGTGGCCTCTAAGAGAAATTTTTGACCACGCCCCCTTTCTTTAAACACATTCTTGTTTTGGTTTCCACAGAGGGAACTTCCTGGTTTCTCTCCCACATCACTGGCTATGTCATCTTTGCCCCCTTCGGGAGCTGTCGTTCCCTTAGATGTAGCTGTTACCCAGGACCTCACCCAAGACTTTACTATTTTCGAGGGTCCATCTCCTCCATCAATGACCCTGGTTATCCTCTAAAACCCAGTGACTCTTAAATCTCTTATTTCCTACCAGGCATTTAAAAAATTGAGTCCCAGGACCGAATGTCGAATTATTTAGGGAACATTCCCATTGGACGTCCCCCAGGTGATGAAATCCTCACAAACAAAAGCACAACTTACTCTTTCTCTTCTTTCCACAAAGTTGCTTCTTATTCTGTGTTTCCCATTTCAGAACGTTGTTTTCATCTTTTAGCCACTCACCCCCCACCTATAATTATTATTAAGATGGTCCTTTACAGTTCTTAAACATTCTTCAAAGATTTTTCATTTCTCTCCTTCTCCTCTGCCACCAACACATTGAAGCCATTGCCATTTCTTACTTGGAAGTGCTGTCTCCAGCCTCCTCGGTGGTCTCTCTGACTAGCCTATCCCTCATCATCTCTACATGAACATTTTTCCATTTTTCATAAACTCATACTGTATTTTCTCACACAGTGAAATACAAGGTAGTTATTTCTTTGGGTTAGCACACAAAAGTCATTTAACCTACTCAGAGTAATTTAGAAAGTAATGTATCTCAAGTTCAATGTCGTTGTCATTTCTCTCTCTCTCTCTCTCTCTAAGTTAATGTCTATGTAAACTGTAAAATGACTTTTGCAGGCCTTTCACTCCTGGATTCCTTCACTATTTCCCTGTTTGTACTGGCAGGTATGCTCTTTCTTCATCAGTCCATCCATCCATCCATCCATCCATCCATCCATCCATCCATCCATCCTCTATCCATCTTTCCATCCATCTCCAGCTTTGTTCCTAAATTATTTACATCTCCTAAGAAGCATGTATAAGACACAACAATAGGTGAGAAAGACATCAATGACAGTAAACAGGCTATTCCTACCATGAGACAGGTAAGATGAAAATTTGAGAGGATACATGATGATATTGTTTGTGTAAAAAGGGTGATGAAGCCAATTGTTCCAAAGGATACTTTCATGGGGGACCAAACACCCTCTTGATTATATTATGTAATATAACTTTACCTCATATATTTTAGCAGGAAAATGCATCTGGAGTCCCAGCTTTGTTGCTGAGACCACCTTCTCCCAGGAGATGTCTTTCGCTGTCCTGGTTGGGCTATACACACAGGGACGCCCCAGCTACAACTCTGGAGGGATGTGGCCCAGTTGCTTGGGGCAGGGTTTCAGCTAGAAGAACAGGTCAGGAGAGGCTGAGGGCTGGTTGAGCAGTGGAAGCTCCTGGAGGCAGGCAAGGGGTGTGTGTGTGTGTGTGAGTGTGTGTGTGAGTGTGAGTGTGTGTGTGAGTGTGTGTGTGTGAGTGTGTGTGCGTGTGTGTGTGTGTGTGTGTGTGTGTGCACGTGCAGCGGGGAAGGGCCCAGGGCCTCCAGATGGGAGTAACCTCCTGAGTGAGAAACGCCATTAACTGTGCCCAGGTCCGATTGGACTGTTCCCCTGCTCTGCCACCTCCAGGGACTCGTCTGTCTCTTCCTCCCGGCAGCTATTCCTGACCAGGGCTCCTGGTCTGTCCCGTCCACAGGGAACAACTCCTTTTCCCTGCTGTACCTTCAGGAAGCACGTAGCATTCAAACCGCTAAGTGTGTACTTCCAGTAACAATGCCAGGAACACAGAGCCTCTTCCTCTGCTCGTCTCGCCGCTGCTCCTATCCCCTCGCCTTTCCCACCTTGTTTCCTCCCTCCCTGTTCTTGCCCCTTCTTCCTCCTTCCTCCTTTGCCCCTCATGTCCTTCCCTTCTTGCTGCCGAGGTAGATAAGGCACGGGGTTTCCTCTGCACCCCCAGGCAGGAGCTAAGAGCCACCACAGCAGAACCCTCAGATGCAGACGTGGCCGCTGTGTCAGAGCAGCTGAGGGGCCCCCGGAGCTGTGGACATCGCACCCGGGCAGGGAGCATTCCTCTGTTACAAAAATGTGACCCTAATCTCATTTCCTTATGTTTTCTCCTGGTCACAAATATTTTTAAAACGAGTATAACTGCATTGGCCTGTCGTTAGTCACTAGCCTCAGGTCACACCTGTCACGGTCTGTGTGGGAGAATGTGACTTCTGTAAGGGTGTTTGACTGTGAGAACAGAGCTGACCTACAGCCTGGGCAATAAGCGGTCCTCTTCAAGTCATCTACAGAAGGAGATGGTTGATTTGTTCTCGACCAGCCTCAGCGCTGTGCAGCACACACCGCAGAGGAAATGTCTGCAAATGCGCATTCCATAAAACCACGACTTGCCAGCTGCAGCGGAGCGAAGCAGGACTTAGTCTCATGCAGTGATGGGGAGCTCAGCAGTCTTGAGCCAGGCTGTGGTCTAGGGCGGCTCCTGCGTGCGCAGTCCCAGCTCAGAGACAGCAAGCGGGCTTCAGCTTGTGGCTCTCTGACAATTGTCCAATGATTCTGAACTATGCCAGCTTGTGGTACGGGGCTGTGATGGATGCACGGTTTCTGCTGAAGGTAAAGGGAGGGAGGTGGCAGTGTGCTCAAGTAGAGAACTGCGGGCATGTCCTCTCCTCTGCTCCAGGAGCCTCTCAGCACAAACTGCTGCACGGGCACAGGCTGTCTCATTTATGGAACCTCAGGGACCCATTCCGCCCAAGTCCTCTTGAGGGCTTGAGCAAGAGTGGCTATGCCGATTTTTTCTCTCCTCTGTGCCCGCTTCTCTCATCACCCCAATCCTTGGGTAGATCTAGGGAGCACAGAAGGGGACGTGGGTACTTTCAGGCAGGGAAGAGGGTATTGAGGATAAAAATAAAATCAAGTCAGAAGGAAGGCAACTGAGTCATGCAGCTGGATGCTGGTCCGGTGGAAAGATGAAGTAAGTCAAGGATTTCTAGCCTCTGCCAGACGCACTTTGTGAAGTCACTTTTTACCGAAGTGAACAGACTCAGTTGAGCTGGGCTTACGGTTGTCGTGACTTGGCAGAGCAGCTAATACATCTGTCCTGAATTGTGTCCCCCACGCAGGGGCACGAAGCAGGCTGGGGTGTCGTCATCACCGCAGCGTGACCCTCCTGTGCTGTGTATGGGTGCAGACTGTCCATGGCTCACAAAGGGAGTGGCCAGGAAAACCTGATCAGGACCAGGCAGGCTGTTAACGAAATGACAGGGACTTCTGTTCTTTTTGTTCTGTGAGCATATTCAGTGGCGTGGCAGTGAGTGGTCAATAGGACAGGAAAAAAGTTGGCAGCTGGAGGCAAGAGATAAGAAAAGCAGTAAGCAGCAAGATCGCAGCACGGCAGGTAGAAAACTCTGCCCAGTGGTCTGTTGCTGGTTTGCCCGTGATCTCGGCTTCCTGAAGTCCATGGGACACCCTTTGCCAGCCGCCCCAGTCTGCGGTGTCTGTTTTCTGGGCTGGGGGGAGAAACTTGCCTTTGCCTGGGTCTCTTGGCTGGGCCTGCGAATTGCAGCATATTTCCCCCCACTCCTCCCCCCCTTCTCCATCCTACCTGCCACACTCATTACTGATTTCCAGACCTCTCTCCTGGGGTGCTTTTCCCGACAAAGATGCTTCTCTATCCTCCTCCGCCTCCTCCTCTCTCCAAGAACTGCCGTTCAGAACCAAATTCAAGGCCTAGGTCCTGCAGGAAGCCTTTTCTGATCCCTTGAGGCTATGATGACATTTTAGTCCCCCCCATCCCCCCAACCTCCTGCAATTCCTACTGCACTTATGGTGACTTAGCGTCCAGTTATATACCATCCTGTGTTCTGTACATGTATCTTCAACCATGTTTTAGGGTTTTATGGTGACTGCCTCTTTGGTATTCTCAGCAGCAACAAGCAGATGTGTAGACAGTTGTAGCAAGCACCCAGGAATACTTGTGGCTGATAAACTGCTTAGCTGCTATTCCAAGGGCATATGTTCCTAATGGAAAGAACACAACTATCTGTGCTGCTATGGAGACGTTAAAAATTGGTGGTGAAATGCTTGGTCTCAAAGGAGAGCTGTGGAGTAAAGAAGATTCGTATTTGCGGAGTTCTTCATGCGTTCGCATGACACAAGGAGTACATATATGGGCATAAAGTCTTCTCTGCCAAGAGCTTTCCGAGAGGGGCACAGTCCACTCCTGAAGACGGCCACTCAGTGGGACATGGGGGTTTCTGAGGCCCCTGGACAGAAGGTCAACGATGGTGACATGAAATTCATCGTTTTTATTTTGTTTCAATGCCCAGAAGCAAACTGCTGAAGAGTTTCATTATGGGGTCAGAAGTGAATTAGGTTGTTAATTAGAGGAACTTAGTATGAATCTTTGGGCCTGAAATGGGAAATGTCACCTGGAGACCGTGTAGAGGCTGACTGACGTAGAAACTGGGAGCACTATAGAGTCGTTGGTCCTCCTAAGACAAAGTCAGCACTTCTCTCATCATCTTCTCTTCTTTCTTAAGAAAAATTCCTCTCTGGCCCAAATTTCTTCAGAGAAGCTTTCTCCTTCTTTTTAACAGCCTTTCCCAATAGCATTTGGCAGATACAGCTTACTATTTTTAAACAGTCATGAAATTGATGAAAGGGGAAAACGATGGTATTTGACTGTTAAAACGGTGGTGCTGCCGAGGCTCTGGAAATTCAAGCCTAAGCGGAAATCCTTTGGAACTCTGGCTGGGGCAAGGCCCACAGACGACTCCTCGCTAAGTCATGAAATGATGATTCTGGCAAGCAAACTGTCAGATGCAATCTGAGCACTTTGAGAAGCAGCAGAATTGGTGTTTGAACATGATTTTGCAAAGACATTTACACTGACATAAAATTTATCACTTTTTAGTGTGGTGAGATTTAATATTTTAATAAACGAAACTCCAAATGAAATCTCCTTTCTCCGAATTAGATATCCCCTCCCCCCGCCCCCGCTCTTTTTTTAATGTTCCAGGGAGAAAGTGAACTAGCCATTTGGAAAACTTCTTTTACACAGGGTTTTATAGGTTTGAACGTTTGAATAGACCTTAAGTTTCAACCCATCTAAGATGGAAAAATAACTAGACCCATTTCATGACCTGTAAGACGTATCTGACGTGTCCAAATGTAGGCCGCTTTCCTAGAGGATTGTCCCAGTCTGCGTTTATTCTAATTTATAAATATATCTTTCATTTTCAGGTGAAATTTTTACTTTCAGACACCTTATAAAAATAATTATGTCTTTTATAAAAATAATTATGCCATTTCTTTATTTCTCCAGCAAACCAAGACTGTTTTTTAAAAAAGGATTGTATGTTTTCCATAAAAAGGAAATCTTTGGTATAAAATTGGCTTACTAATCATATCGCACAGTCAGAGAAAGATGCACTACCTTAATCCTTTTGTGATAAACTGGCCGCCAACCTAATTTTGAATTAATTAATCTATTTAGCAAGTGTGGGGCTTCCACTGTATGGCTAGACTCGTCTAGGTGTGCTTTTAGCACTTTGTCTCTCTCTCTCTCTCTCTTCTTTAAAGACTGGTTTGTTTTAAAGAGGCCCTCCAACGCTCCTCTGCCATCACCAGGCCCATCTATTCAGTACTTTTCATACGCTGATTATAAGCACCCTCTAGACTCCAGAACCCTGCCTACGCTTCCTGATTCTGCAAATCTTTCTACTAGCTCTCACTTGAGGAATTCATTGTCTGAGAACCAGTCAAATCCCTGGGTGGGCATGGAATTTTGTCATAATTATTACTAGTAGATTGGAAAAAAAAAAAATCTCCTTTTCATCTAACCAACATTAGAAATAATAAACAATTATGTGTTTGTGTGTGTGTGTGTGTGTGTGTGTGTGTGTGTGTATATATATATATTTTTTTTTTTTTTTTTAACAATCCTTTTGGTTACATTTCCAAACTCTGAACTAATGCTCATTTTGATACGTTTTTTTTTCTCTTTCACAATTACAGCCTCTCTGTATGATCCTTAACCATATGTTAATTTTGAAAAGATGCTGAACATCACTAATCATCAGGGAAATAGAAATCAAAACCACACTGCGATATCACCTCACACCTGTTAGAATGGCTATTGTCAAAAGGCAACAAATACCAAGTGTTATTGAGGATGTGGAGAAAAGCGAACCCTCGTGCACTGTTGGTGGGATTTCAAATTGGTGCAACCACTATGGAAAACAGTATGGAGGTTCCTGAAAAAAACTAAAAGTAGAACTACCTTATAACCCAGCAATTCCACTTCTGGGTATATATATCTAAAGAAAACAAAAACAATTCTAAAGATATAGGCACTCCTACATTCATCGCAGCATTATTTACAATAGCCAAGATATCAGCAGGTGAATGGATAAAGATGAAGTGGTCTATGTACACAACAGAACGTCACTTGGCCATAACAAAGATGAAATATTCCCATTTGCGACAACATAGATGGACTAAGAGGGTATTACGCCAGGTGAAATAAGTCAGAGAAAGACAAATACAGCATGATTTCACTTACATGTGGACTTTTACAAACTCAAAACAAATGAAAACTTAAAAACAAAAACTGACTCATAGAAACAAAGAACAAACCTATGGTGGCCGGGGGGGGGGAAGGGGGGGATGAAAAAGGTGAAGGGAAACATGGTAAATAACAGGGTGATAACTTTGCATGGTGACATATGGGTACTAGACTTAGAGTAATGAGCACACAGGAAGGGCTACAAATGTCCAATTATTATGTTGTACACCTGAAACTAATATAAAACTGTATGCCAATATACTTTAATAAAAATTTTGAAAAGATAAAACTAAAAATCTTCATTAGTCTGCTGTTTTTCTAAGGTGAGATGACTGTTCCCACCTTGGACATATCTTCGTGGCTCAGCACATGTGCCTCATGCATTATTATTGTAATCTCTGGCTGGCAGTGTCAGCCTGGCAGGAGGAATGCACTAACATGCCAAGTGTGGGTCAGTCTTTCCTGCAGGCGGGCAGCTCATCTCTGTGGCACTAGCTGGCTGAGCCAGCTTGGCAAGTCTTCTTGCAAATGCATATGTGGGTCTGGGTATAAAAGTGAATGTTTTCGAGGAACTCAGTGTTAAAGCATCGCGGTTTTGGTCAGTAATAAAGCTATTTCTCCTACTGCCGACATAGCCTGGCGCACATCCTGTGACGACGGTGGGCTGGCAGCACTGCTGCCACGAGGGGCGGCGCAGCATTGGTGATGGTTTCCAGCCCTCTTGTCAGCCTCGTGTTATGTATGTTTGGTGCATCTTCAATGTCTAACTCATTAGAAAGGCAGGAAGTCATGTCTTTTGTATGCGGCAAGCAAATGAGCATGAAATCGTGTATGGTTTACCGTGATTCTTAGTCCAACTGGCTATTTAAATAGAAGTCAATGTAAAGGATTCAACACTTTTCCGTTAGTTTTCACTTCACATCATGCGCCACTGTTCAGGCTGCTTCAAGTATTGCCCAGGTGCTCACCCCCCAGCACTGCAGCATGGGCTCCCCATGGGAACTGCTCTCCTCACCTTGTTCCAGGTCACCCCCAGCCGTGGCAGCCCACACTCAGTGACTGGCTGCTGTACGGGTGTGAGACCCAGCCCCCTCACTCAACTGGAGACGACCTGGGAGCCCTGCTCCCTCTGGCCACTCCTGTTTCTCTCACTCTCTTACAGGTACTGCTTCTGTGTGAAAATCTCCATCTCAGAGCCTATTTCCGGGGAACCTGAGACAGTCACCAATCTCTATTTGGTTTCCCACGCACTGTTTAGAAAAACAATGCAATTAGGAAGGCACTCCCGCCCCCTTACAGCTCAAGCCTCTCTGCCTGTTTTCACGTCCTCTCCCTTTCATGTCATCTCCGTTTTCAGCCTCTTGAAAGCCCACCAGAAGCCAAAGCCAGCAAAACACACTCCTCTGCCCAAGCCTCTCCGACAGCCTTCTCTTTCCTTCCTCTCTTCACAAACGGAGTCCTCCTGCAGCCCTTTATTCAGACTTCCTCCCTTATAGGATGAACTTTCCCCTCGTGCTTTGGGGTTGGGGTCATCTGCCTCCCTCACCGGACTATGCGCTTGAGGGTTGGGACCTTCCTTCCTCCTTCCTCTGACTCCCCATGTCCATGTGTCACGCCTGGAGCACAGCAGGCTCTCAGCAAACGCTTTCTCAATGGGACACATACTTTTTATTCTTAATATTTTAATTTATTCTTAATAGTCTTCTATTTTACTTCTTTTTCTTACGCATGATATACAGATACCAAACCTACTACTTTTTTTTAGTAAAAGTTAATTGGTAATCATTTAGGGCAAGATGTCTAAACATTGTCAAATAATCCCAATAATATTATAGTCTCATTTATTTTTTCTTTTTGAGCTCAATAATCATTAACTTTTCTATGACATACTGATATGACTTCAATGATACACGAGTTTTCAAAAGTAACAATTTAAGTGTTAAAGTCAATTATTTTCGTTCCTTGGGATACATACAGTCTAGTCCTAGTAATTTTATAAATGTTAACGTTTATAAATGTTTCCTTGTTTCTCTGATGTCAGTATCTGTTTCTGCAGAGCCTACATTATTTCTTAGTGCTCGAAATTTCTTTAATTTTTCTGTCTAGGAAGCACTGGACAAAATGTCTCCGCTCTCTTAGGGTTCTGTCAGCTCTACGCCTTCGTCCTTATTTGTGAGCGTGCACAGAATGGCGCTGATGAAAGTGGGTTTCTGTGCAATGCGTTTGTTCACGCATTCTTCTCCTTGACACACTCTCCCATCTCCCACGTCCCTGAGGTCAGTAACAGGGTTGATGGTGATGGGTCTTGTGGTACTTTTCTTTCCAGAAGGCTGTTCTGAGAAATCCAACATGTTTCTTCTGCAAACACATTTATGGACTGATATAGTCTTTGTAGTGGGTTAGTTTCCCTGCATTTTTCAGATAATTCTGTATTCTATCATAAAAGGTTTTGGTTTTTTTTTTTAAATTTCAGCTTATTGTCAGAATTTGATGAGTTCAATTAATTATTTAGGGAAAGCGTTCTACTTAGCTTCTGGATTTGCTGTCCTCTGCACTGAATTCGGACATCTCTGGGTCCGCAGGATGCAGCCGTCTGCATTCACACACCCTCAGGCAGACCCCAGAGTTGCAGGGAGAAAACTTCCTTCCATCCTAAACGACTGGCTGTGTAAGTCCCCAGGGCCTGGGATCCTCAGCTCAGCCCACCAATGCCCTGAGCCTGTTAATAGGCAGACTCTGCCCTGTCATAGGTGTACCGGTGACATTCAACTTTGGGTCTTCCTCAAACCCGCCCAGACAAAGTGCTTCTGCCTGCACGGCACACGTTCACGAGGGTCCTCGGCAGCTTGGGCTTCTTTGCAATCTTATTTCTTGACCTTTCCTTGTTTATTCACAACCTCTATTATTCTAAAGTAGTCCCCTTGACTGCAGATACCTTCCTTTCCTGGTCGTCAGACCTAAGCAGAGTCCTCTGGATTCAACGTAAGACAGGCTGTGCTGTCATGAAACATGACCCCTGTGCCTGAGCTTTTCAGCTGTAAATGGCGATATGAGTAAAAGGACGGTGTCTGCTTCACAGAGTGGCTGTGAGGACTCGGTGTCTTGCACAGGGACGGAGCCTGCACAGAGCCTGGCTCACGGCAGGGCTCGGTCACTGCCAGTCACCTCCTAGCCCGAGCCTGCGCAGGACAGACGGGATGTCACTCTTTCAATGCCCAGGTTTAGGCTCTGGAGAGGGAGCCATCTGCAGAGGATCCCTGTCTTCAGGTTCTATTCTATTTGGGAACTTAGACCAAATACACAAAGGCACAGAGAAGTGGAAGAGGGTGACAACGAATAAGATTTGGGGAAAAAGAATATTCATTTGATGATGTCACGTTTACTTACAAGACAATGAAATGCTTTCTAGACAGCTGGGGCTGACCAGCTCCATTATTTTCTTATGGATTTTGTCTCCAAAATGCCTGCTTGACTTTTTCAATAGCAACGTGCTGACAGCAAGGCTTATTTTAATCTTGGACTGTATTATTTCCTCTAACTTTGCCTTGTCTCTAATGTGCAGTTGTTAGAATAATGAGGTGGTTCAGAGTCCCCACCCTGGTGTCAGCCGAGCGCTGCCCCTCACTTGCGTGACCTGCCCCAAGTCAAACACCATCTCTAAGCCTAAATGTGCCTTTCTCAAAAAATGGGGATAGTGATGAACCTTACTTCTTAGGGATGTCGTGAGGATTCCATAAAATAATCCACGGAAGCCCTGAGGATGGCATCTGGCCCTTGGTAAACATTCAGTACCTTTCAATCATTATTAGCAAAGATAGTAATGACATTGCAGAGACTTTTTAAACATTTACATGCGCTCACCCACATTTAACTTCTCAAGAAATATAAAGAAAAGATACACAAATGCCTCTCTCTGAATCAGTGTATGTCTGGAAGTTTCAAACAATGGCATAGTTTTAGGTGCTGGATTGTACCTTTCTTATTTAATTCAGTTTACGATACATTATGGAGAAATCTACAGGTGCTCTGTGAGTTTCCATAACCACATCGTTTCCTGCATTATTTCCTCTGCCTTGAAGCGGGGCTCCCAAGCTTGCATCCCACTCCTGTCCCAAGTCTACTGTGGGGGCAGCAGGAGGGCATAAGGTGAATCTCAGCCCAGGTGCCAACTAACAGCGTGCCCGTCTGCTCGTCCCAGCATGCTCTGGCTCCACAGCCCCTGGCTAAACGACACAATGTATGGGAAACTCACAGAAAGTGCCCTGGGAAAGTGGGAGGTGTTATCACAAAGATGGGGTGGTCCCTCTCCTGCGCTCCCCACCACAGTCCTCTGTACTGTACCGGCTCCATCTGTAGCAGAAGACGCACAATTCACCCTGTGCCCATTCTGACTTCCTGCTGTGTACATCACTCTTCTAGATTTCACTGCATATCACAGTGAAGAGGTAGGGTCTTTGCCCAGAATGGAACTCACATTGTAATGGGAAAGAGAGCTAATACGCTACTAGTAGGTGATTATTTGGTTTTAAACAGCCGTGTGTTCCATGGAAGAAAATAAAGCGTGGTGAAAAGACAGTCACTGGGGAGAGGGGCGTGCAGCTCTTCTATAGGGTCAGCTGTAGGATTACAGGGTCAGCGCAGGCCTTTTGCGAGGGCATCTGGACAGACCTGAATGATGGTCTGCTCATTGGGGAGGGTTGGAGGGGAAAGGTTCCAGGCAAAGAACGGAAACCTTAAAGGCCTCCAGTAGGAAATTACCTGGTGCTTCTGAGGAACATGGAAAAGGCTGGTATGGGCCAGTTGTAAGGGAGTGAGGCAGAGAGCAGCAGGAGGGAGGCTGCACAGGCAGGAGGGAGGCTGCACAGGCAGGAGGGAGGCTGCAGAGGCAGGAGGGAGGCTGCACAGGCAGGAGGGAGGCTGCACAGGCAGGAGGGAGGCTGCACAGGCAGGAGGGAGGCTGCACAGGCAGGAGGGAGGCTGCACAGGCAGGAGGGAGGCTGCACAGGCAGGAGGGAGGCTGCACAGGCAGGAGGGAGGCTGCACAGGCAGGAGGGAGGCTGCACAGGCAGGAGGGAGGCTGCACAGGCAGGAGGGAGGTTGCAGAGGCAGGAGGGAGGCTGCACGGGCAGGAGGGAGGCTGCACGGGCAGGAGGGAGGCTGCACGGGCAGGAGGGAGGCTGCACGGGCAGGAGGGAGGCTGCACGGGCAGGAGGGAGGCTGCACGGGCAGGAGGGAGGCTGCACGGGCAGGAGGGAGGCTGCACGGGCAGGAGGGAGGCTGCATGAGCAGGAGGGAGGTTGCACAGGCAGGAGGGAGGCTGCACGGGCAGGAGGGAGGCTGCACGGGCAGGAGGGAGGCTGCACGGGCAGGAGGGAGGCTGCACGGGCAGGAGGGAGGCTGCACGGGCAGGAGGGAGGCTGCACGGGCAGGAGGGAGGCTGCACAGACAGGAGGGAGGCTGCACAGGCAGGAGGGAGGCTGCACAGGCAGGAGAGGGCAAGGTTGCACAGGCAGGAGGGAGGCTGCACAGGCAGGAGGGAGGCTGCAGAGGCACGAGGGAGGCTGCACAGGCAGGAGGGAGGCTGCACAGGCAGCAGGAAGGCTGCACAGGCAGGAGGGAGGGTGCACAGGCAGGAGGGAGGCTGCACAGGCAGGAGGGAGGGTGCACAGGCAGCAGGAAGGCTGCACAGGCAGGAGAGAGGCTGCAGAGGTGGGAGGGAGGCTGCACAGGCAGGAGGGAGGCTGCACAGGCAGGAGGGAGGCTGCACAGGCAGGAGGGAGGCTGCACAGGCAGGAGGGAGGCTGCACAGGTAGGAGGGAGGCTGCACAGGTAGGAGGGAGGCTGCACCGGCCAAAGATCTGGATGCACCTGCTGGGAATGCGGGTTTGATCCTAAGTGTGACAAGAAGCCACTGGGAAGTTATTTCCACATTAAGAAGATAATGCTGAATGCATATCGCATGGAGAAGAGACCTTGAGACAGTGAGAGTGGAAGCGAGGTGAGAAGTACAAGGCTATTGTGGACGTCCAATTAAGGACAGTGGAGGCTTGGAAAGTCAGCCCCTGAATTTAGTGATAAGTGATTGGGCCCAGGAGCTATTCTGAGGCCAGAGCCACAACCCACTGATGGAAGGGTGTGTCACATAAGGGTAAGGTCAAGGATGACATTTAGGATTTTGGCCTGAGTCACTGGCATCATTGACTGAGAGGCAAATGATGAGCAAAGAAGAGTGGACTTTGGGGAGCAACAGAGTGGTGTGTCACCTACTCAAATGCCCAAATGGGCATGTGGAGTCGGCAACTGGATATGCAAGTCAGGAGCATATGGGCCTTGGACTCAGCATCTGTATATAAAATGGCTTTAACCGTGGCCTAGGACAGCGTTTCTCAGCAGAACAGGCACTATTTTTTTAAAATCAGATAATAGCTGTCATATGCATTGTGGGATGTTTACAGCAGCATCTGTGCCCACCCTCGACACAACAGATGCCTACAGAATTTCCCTCAGTTGTGACACATGTGTCCCCAGACATTTCCAAGTGACCCTTGCTGGCATAGGTGTTAGGAGACTGCAGCTGAAATAGGGATGGCCTGAGCCCTGAGCCCTGCTGCCTGCAGAGCTGTGAGAGCCTCAGGGGGCATGGGGGCGGGGTGGCCGATGAGCTGGGAGGAGCTCGGGAGCCGGAGGTGTGGAATCCAAGAAGGCTGTGGTCAAGGTCAAGGCGGGTGGACTGGTTAGAGCCGCTGAGAGCTTGAGAAAGATGGGGACAAGGAACTGACTGCTGGATTTGGCAAAAGGAAGGTTCTCAGGGACTTGACAAGACGTATCCTAATGGGTGAGAGCATGAAAGACCCACTGAGTGGGCCGTGGAAGGAAGGGGCAGGATGGAGGAGTGGGTGCAGAAGGCATGGGTGACCTGGATGAGAACTGTTGAGAAAAACAGAAATGGTGTGACAAACCCAAAAGAGCGAGGAGATTGGAAGGCATCTTTTTAAAGTGACATGGGTAAAAAGTGGGATAATTGTAGAAAGCAAGTTCTGCGGTAGGTGAGAGAGGATGGGATTCAGTAGAGCTTGGGGGCTGGCTGTGGGCCATCGCACAGTGGATGCTGCGTCCTTTGTAGGAGGAGGGAAAGCAGGACCTGTGACTACAGATGCAGTAGGGAAGTTGATGTTTTTGGTAGAAGATGTGGTACTTCTTATTTCCTAGGAAAACAGGACGCTAATTTATTAGCCAAGAATGAGGAATGAAACAGTTCCCTAAGAGGGGGCAAATACAAACTTCCTAGGGATAGGTGGAAAAAGTGTTGCCTTTCGGAGCTGTATGCTCTCCCTGCACCCAGGGACCCCATCTGGGCCCTGATTTCCAGGGCGCCTGCCACGTCCACCCACTGCCAGTCCCCACTCTTTGACAGCTGGGTTTCTGTTGTGGTGGTCGGGGGCGGGGGCTCCCTGAGTCTGAGCTTCCACCTGGAGCTGGCTTACCTTTTTGGGCTTTGTATCTAAACCACAGGGTGACACTCTGACCCCTCTCTGCTCACTCTCCACCTCCGAGCCCTGTGGCAGCACCATCACACCTATGTCCCGACCCCAGTCCTTTCAGGACTCAAAGAAGGTTTTGAATGAAAATCGGGAAGACTCATTGGCAAAGGCATGTTGCTAGAATGCTCGTGGGTATTTCAAAGGTCCTCATGGGGAACAAAATCCTGCGGAAACAGTAAGTATGCATGACTGTCAGTTTTAATATGGATTACGGAAGGTTCTAATCATAGGAGGAAAGTTGAAAGCCAGTTGATTGAAGAGCGTAAAGTTGCTAGTTAATGACGGCCAAAGCTTAAACATAGGTGGTTTTGTTCCTGGAAGATGGTGCCCTGAGTAAAAATGATTAACATAAGTTGGACTGCAAATGGGGGGAAAACATAGCAACGTCACCTGTCATGAGTTTCACATTATTATAAAGTTGTATTGCTGCATAGTGTGAGCGTGTGTGTGTGTGTGTGTGTGTGTGTGTGGACATGTGTGTGTGTGTGTGTGTGGACATGTGCTGGGGCGAATGGAGGTGGCGGATGGTGTTTGTGGAAGGAAATTTGAAATAGACTTAACTTTGATTTTCTTAAAGCATCAAGGTCCAACTTGCGCTTTACATTTCTTTGTTAATTTCTCATCTAGCCCAGCTCTGTTAATTATAGAGTTTCCAGGCATTTATAAGTATTTCTCTAAAACTCCTGCCATGAGTTTTTGTTCCTCTTTGGTTTCTTCCCCTTTTCTCTTGATGGCAGTCTCGTGAACCCCATGGTCCCGTGATTCTCTTCTGCCCCATCCTCCATCAGGGTTTGGTCTGAGTTCTTCTCCTTCAGTTTCCTTGAAATTGTGAAAGTCCCTCAGTTTCCAGCTGTCTTTCCCCTGTGTTCTCTCCTTTGGGGAAGATACCCCTTTGCGGCTCTCACTGTGTGTCTTTACACGGCCTTCAGCGTTCCTGTGCCTTCAGCGCAAACGGTAAGGAAAGTGGCTCCATGTGCTTCTTATAAGAGCCAGCTGTCTCCTACCCAGGTAAATATTGGGGTCTCCAGGGTTCCACAAATGACCATTTTTCTTTGTTTTTCCTGGGTGATTTTATGAACCCACACAGCCATGAAGGTGGCAACCTTGCAAGCCAGGATGTCTCATAAATATCTCTAAGGCATTTATTCTACTTGCTTACTGGCCATTTCCTCCTTGATGTCCCATCAGCATCATAACTCAGCGTATGAAAACCTTAGATCATCATATTTCCCCTAAACACTCTTTTCCTGAATTCACACAGGTTAATGTCATCAATATTTGCGTAGTCAAGAAAAATGCAATCTATTCAAACTGACTCCAGAAGAGACAGAAAACAGACTAATAACAATGAATGATGCTATTAAAACTACTAATAAATTACCTTTAAAAATATACCATACCCAGTTGGCTTTAGGAGTGACTCAAGTCAACTGTCTACAGAACTGTTATTTCCATATTTACACCTATTCAAACTCCACTAAAAGAAAGAAACCTCCACAATCCTTTTTCAAAAAGGATTGACACCAAAAACCACTGACACCAAAACCTGACAGAAATGGTTCTAAATTAGAGAATTCTTCTGCATAGCACAAAATCTTAAAGTAATTATTAAAGAGATTTAGCATCACATTAAGAGAAAAATACACCCCAGCCAAGTTGCATTTATATCCTGAATATGTAGGTGAGCTGACAGAAAATATATAAATGGGTCAAATTAATATATAATTGCAAAGGTTAAGGAGGCAAATTATATAACTCATGTAGTTGATACCAAAAGAGGCATTTTGACAAACATCAACATTCCTTTCTAATGTTAAAAACTGTTGGTAAGGTAAGAGCTTTTTTAAGCCACCATTCGGCTTAATAATAAAACACTAAAAATCTTCCTATTAAAATCTGGAACAACACAAGGATGTTGACCATTGTTACAACTATTCAAAATTGCGGTTCAAATCGCAAGCAATAATGTTAAACAAGAGAAATAAATGAAATGTATAAATACTGGAAGAAAGAGTTATGCTACTTTGTGTAGATTTTATGACTAACAACCAGAAAATACAAGGTGAATCACCCAAAAAACTATAAATAAGAGAATCCGGTTAAGATTATAAATATACATACCAGAGCTGTATTTTATCCATAGATCTATAAATAATAAGCAATGGGAAAACACAGTGAAAGAAACTGAAGGAAGCAACTGATTTATTATAGCAAAATAAAATGAAACAAAAAAGATAAAATACCTATGGATGATCTTAAAAGGAGATGTATAAAATTATGTAAAGAAAACCGTAAAACTCTATTGAAAAGGACTTAAAAGAAGGTTTGAAGACATAATACTATAGGTATAACCCTTCTACTTGAAGTGTTTTACAAATTCAATGGGATTTTTTCTGGGCATCCAGAAAATCTAGTTTTCTTATGAGAAGAAAAAAAAAGAAGAAGAAGAAGAAAAAGAAACATGTGAGAATAGTAGCCTGGCAAATTCTGGAAAGAAGGTTAGTGAGGAGGGAATAGCCCCACAAGATATTAAAACTCTGCCATCCAATATATCACTAGCCACATGTGGCTTTTTTGAAATATAAATTAATGAAATATAAATAAAATAAAGATTTATTCCAAGGATGCAGTGTGACTAGTGGGCAGAGAAACAGACCGTTTCCATCATTGCAGAAGGTTCTATCAGACAGTGCTCTAGTAACACGTGTTATTAAACTTTAATAATGAGCCTCTTCAGTTTGGTTCTGAAGAGGAAATAGTTAAGAACAGAACAGAGACCAGAATTAGACCCAAATAGTGTGGGAATTTATAGATCGTGATAAAAAGCTGTGTTTCAAAGATGGAGAAAAGAGAGGCTATGTTTTATATGATGCTGGAACCACTGACTAATCAATTGAAAAAATATGCAGCTGTACCTTTATCTCTTTATTTAAACCAATATAAATTCCAGATATGATAAAGATTTAAAAGGTAGAAACAGAACTAAGCAAACCCCCTTACTGTTCTAGAAGAAAAGGATGAGTGAATTTATTTATAAACTTGAAGTGGGGATATTTGCAATGCATATAACTGACAAAGGGCTAATTTCCCTTATTTTCAAAATGCTTGTACCAATCAATATGAAAAAGCAACTGAAACAATAGAAAAAATGATATTAATAGGGACTTAATAAGAAAAGAAATACACATGGTGGTAATCGTATGGAATGACATTCAGCTTCATTCACCAGGAGCCCCCCACCCCCCGATATTTTAGTGTGTATTTTCTACAAACAAGGACATTCTCCTCTAAACCACAAGACTAGCCCTGAAATCAGGAAACTAACAACGGTGCATACTCCCTGTCATCACTCTGTGTTCCAGCCCCCACTGCAGGGCCATGGGTGCTGCTCCCAGCAGGTCCCGACCTCCTCACCTGTGAGTACCCTGCTCTGGACCTTGGCTCCCTGCTGGCAGGTGCACACAGACTGTTGTGCCTGCCTAGTGGCTCGGACAGAACTGCTGGAAGAGCAGGAACCCCCGCATCCCACACCTCCTGTTTGCTTATCTCCTTGTTCTCAGCCACCCTGAGAGGACAGCCAGCTGCTTAGACATAGTAACTATGTCTGGCGGAAGGAACTAGGAAGCCGCCTTTTACTGTGCCCGTACTGAGCAAAATGCTTTCATGAGTCATTTTATTACGTGCAACGGATTTGAACACTGAGAATCATGGCAGATTCGTTCTTGTTCCAAGGCTTAGATTTTTAAGTTCCATTATATAGACATATGCTGAGATTTAAGTTAGGAAAATACTTAACCAAATATGGCCACGGTCTAAATTCTCATGAAAAAAGCCACCTCTGTATGTATGCTTTACATTCTGTGTTACTGGTGGACAGTGTGGGTGTCGGGGCGAGTGTCCCCGGAATGTGCCACCCTGGTGTGCAGATTAGTTTGAACTGAAATTAATTAAAGTCCAACAAACTCAGGAAGAGTTTTTACTTCCCCTTTTTTTCAGGAAATTCAGATAGAAAAACCTGCTTCAGGAAGGGAAACTTGGCATAATCACCTTGAGAATTCTCACCCTAGAATTAATTAGTCAGGAAGACTCCAAGCATGTTCACTGGATCACCCCCGCACCCCCCCCCCCTGGCATTATTTCTGGGTTGCCCAGCAAGAATTTGCCTATTACATCTGTTCCTCTCTTCCTCAAGTACCAGTAAATCGCCCGTTCTCACTTCTGAAATCTAATACCCCATCCTAAACCTTTCTGTCTTTGTCCAAAATGTCATATACACCCAATGCTGCCTCACTTGTCTTTGGAATTTTCATGTATATGTGAATTCCCCATGCACACATATTAAAGTTTGATTTTTCTCCTGCTAATTTGTCTCTATTAATTTGATTATTACTCCAGCTAGAAGAACTTCGAAGGTGGTAGGAAAAGCATTAATTTTTTTTAGCCTCCATGATTGGGAAAATACTTTGTTCATTTTGGTAAGTTTTAAAATAATTATTTAGGTTGACCTCAGAGGTCTGCTCCTTTAATCTATAAAACAGTGGTTCTACCATGTGGAAAATATTACTAAAATCAAGCATTAGTGTTTTTATTAAACCAATGATGGAATAGTACCCGGAACTACCGTATGAAACGTTCCTGAGAGATGTGAAGTAGTTGCATAATTCGTACATAAGCATCAAAGAATCACCACATTGCCTGGAGAAGAATTTCTAACACTGTCAGTAAAAAGTCAGCTTTAAGTGTTGCTGTCGTAATCACAGTGTTATGAGCCAAAGGGAATTTTTTTTTTTTTAAAGAGAAGAGAGTTTCTGTGATTAGAACCTGTCACATAAGCCTAAGAGAAAATAATTGAGTATCATCAAGTAAAGCTCCAGTGAAGTGATGAAGACTTTTATTAAGTCACTATTACTTGAAGGAAGACATTTTTACATTGTAGGGAACTGTAGGTCTGCTCATGGTCTGATTAATAGGGCATAGAACATCAGGAGAGCAGAGATCCCCCAACAGGCACAGTTTGACATTCACAGGGATTTCTAGGTGGCTTGGCTCGAGGACTGCATACACTCACTGTGGACAGGAATGTTGATTTTAATAGACTGTCTTAGACCTGCTTTACTTCTGAGTCACAATGGCTGTTTCAAGAAAAATAAAGAACGTGAAGGTATGTTTGTGTGTTTTAGATGTACGGAATGGCCTCAAACAGCTTTCAGTTGTTAATTTACCATACAATACCTCTTTTGTGTCACATCAAATTATGGTTTCAATGTGTTGGGACCTTGTTCAAGTATTAAGGAGGTTGATGTATGTTGATTTCACACTTTACGAAAAAAAATCAATATGAAGGAATTAAAAAATGCGGTAAAGTCACATTATTCCTTTAGAATAAACATTATGTGGTAGTTGTCTCATTTTGTGCTATCCTCATCTGTGAAATTGGGTAATCCTTGTACCATAACCTGTCAATATTAACAACTATTTGTTGTTTGCACCGTTCAATCTCTACTTTATACCCAACCAGCCACTGTCGTTATGATTTTTTTTTATTATGGATTTAGGAAATGATGAATGAAACGTAAAATGCTAGATCAACTTACAATTACTTTCAACCTTACCCACCCAAATCCGTCTTCTGGTTACTTCTCAAAGTCCCACCTTCACAGTGAGGTGGGTTGTCACATGCATACTGTTTAGATCAACTCCCGCTCCCCCTTAATAAAGGCTCCTGAGAAACTTGGATGATAAAGGCGCTCATTTCAGGGCCACTCATCACATGTGCTGATAAATGCTAACAATAGTTCCCTGTGTACTTCCTTTGCTAAATCCACCCAAGTCCTTGTCAGCAGGGAAAGGTGTCAGAAAAACATACCTAATATTGCTCGCAACCTTATTTAGTAAATGAATGTGAGCGCTAGCTATAGATTACAGTGACTTGTGCTTCTGTTTATAGCTCCTCACAGATGCAGCTGCTCCACCCATGCCTATTCAATCTTCTTTTAAAGAAAGTCTAATATGAAAGGGGAAAATTGCAACAAATTAGCAAAAAAATACCCTTTCACATTAGCTAATGCACTTTTCTGATTAATAATCTAACGCTAGATATTAGACAAATATTTTGGCAGAAAGGTGCTGGGGATGAAAAAAAAGAGACCGCACACTAAACCTGCCGAGCTCAGGGGAGGCCAGCATGGCAGGCCCTACAAACTCAGAGACTGAAAGTAACCACACAGGATGGTCTGAACATGAAAAGTCCTAACTAAAAGCCGGTCATGGCTGGTAGTCACATCCTTGGTCTGTAGCTTCCTTGACAAAGGTCACTGTTTATCTTAAGTGAGCCTGTCTGTTGTCCTTTTTGCATCTACGATAGCATACCCTTGGAATGTCAGTCTTCTCTTTTTCCTGAGTCCTCAGGGCGCAGCCCACCGCACCAGAGCAGGAAGCTACAGAATCCCTCATTGTTATTGTTCCCTGACCTACCATCTCTCTGGGCTGTAAAATGTTAATTATTAACTACCCTCTACCCACCGATGTAAAAGAAGTACCTGTCTCTCCAATTTACTTTCTTTCCAATCCCAGAGATTTCCCCGCTTTGCTTTCTCCTACCCCTTTAATCTACCACCAGTGGATTTCACGGCACCCTCCTCCTTGGATTCTAATGTATAAAATAAGTTGCAAAACCGCTGTTTTTCTGAGCATTTTCTCAATCTGTTGAGATTTTGCTTCCCAGCAATAGTTGTCAGTTTGGCTCCCATAAACTCTTAGAAGCTTTTTCTTAGGCTGGATGGTGTTTTGTCAACAGTACTTTTTTTTCTTTTTCTCTTACTTGCTCTGTAACACCAATTCTACGAGACGTCAATTCACACATGTGAGATGGATATTTATAGCAGTGAAATACATATCTAGAATTCTTCCTTCCTCCAAATTAGTTTACATTTATTCCACACAAAGAAGATACATATTTTTTGGATTATAAGTAATAATTTAGCATTCTGTTTGGGAGCTGTTGCATTAAAATCCTAGGAAGCTATACCAAAAAGATGGAACCCAAAGGTACGATCAGTCAAAGCAGCTTAAACATGTACAACATGACAAAAATAGCTAAGTAAAAATGCATATTTATTTGTCATTTCATTTCTATACTTTTCTTGACACAACTGATCAAAGTAGAGAGGATTCTGATTTTCACATAGCAATCTAACAATTTTTTTAAAGCAACGTTTAGCTTCAATTGTGAGCTGTGCTATCGTCATCATCATCCTGTCCGGACAGAATGGATTCTATAAGTCTTAGGAAAAGAAAATAATAGAAGGAAAAAGCTCAGGTATAGCCTATGCGTAGAAGTGACTTCAATTCTTTACAGAGTATTTGCTTTATTAATAAAGTGAAAATAAACTTTGGGCTCAATTAGGCGAAATAAGCTAGCTTACTAACAGGGTAACACCGGTTTAACTACAGTGGGATTCAAGCTTGACTATTAAGTTACGCTCGTGCAGACAGTGGCAATATGCTAGACAACTGTGAAGAGAAAAGGCAGCACCATGACAGTCGGTGGCCCCAAACAGGCCACTTCCATATGCTTTCCAACGCCTGACAGCTTTGCAACCCAAGTCCCAAGTCCTTCTCGGTGACATCCAGATGGTGCTCACAGATTGACAGCTTGCCTTTCCTAAGAGTCGAGTGTCATGTGGTATTCTGTTGCACTGAATATCGGTGCACAATGATTCATAACTTTATTGCAAAAATAAGATTATGAATTAAGGTTCTTCCACTTTCTTGAAAGAAGCAGTTATGGATCCTGACAGTCTTATACTTTAATTTTATAGAGAGAAATTAGTTGCATGCATTTTAATCTACTATTAAGATGGATCAGGTTACCAGCTATGCATTACATAATGAAGAGCCAGGGAAGAAGGAAAAAAGTACATAACTGGGCTTGCATGCTATTGTTTCAACATGCTAGCTTCACATATAAACAGAAGGGAGTTGAATTCAGTGGAAATATGGGACATGTAATGAACAAAAATGTGAACACAGGATATTTCCGAGAATGATAATTGTTTCAGTTATTTCTCGAAGTTTATTTATTTGTTGCAAATGTTAGGTCTTACACATTCACTTCTTTGCTCATTAAACATTTGTTGTTTTTAGATTTTGACAGTGGCATCCCCTGTTCCATTTGGCAAAGACTTCATAGGCAGTGGTCATTATTTTCATTTCAGCAGAGAGAGAAACCATAATCTAAATTATAAATGAAGGGTAAGAGCACAAAATACTTTTTAAAAGGTGGGGCTGCTTTTTTAGTAGGAGATTACTACCACTTGGACAATAGATTACAAAGAAATGTGTGTTCTTATGTTACTAAAAACTTTTTCCACTTGAAAAAATTAATCTCTTACTATGAAACTTAAAAAAAAACCCACAAAAGAACAGAGTCAGAACATTGATATGTTGACAAATATAATTTATTAAAGAAAAAATATAAAATTCTAGAGAAACATTCAACACAAACCTAATTGAGCTAAGAACAAACTGAAAATACATGACATCGTGGGTAAAATAAAAAAAAAAGTGTGACATTGCAGAATGTTGCTCAGAAATAACAAAAACAAATATTAGCACCTTCTCCCAATGTAACTTCATAAGAATTGATTTTGCATTTATTTCTCTCTTCATGAATCAGCCAGATCTGGATTTGAGATTACCTGTCACATAGCTATTTTTGCGAAAACTGAAGGGACAGCGAAACGTAACTTTTTCCTTTAGTCTACTCCCCCACTTACATTCCTCTCCAAGGGTTTTGAAGGGGAGCAAAGCTTTGCCACCCCCAAAGCTATGCCTTTTGGGGTACTGAATTTAAGCTGGTTATTGAGAAACAAGACTCAGAAAGAACCTGTGGCCCTCCCCGCTTTCTGCCCAAGAGGTTCAGATAGAAAGGCTGCTCCAGGAAGGGAATCTTGGGATGCTCTCCCGAGCAGCCAGATTTGAATTAAGTCTGGCAAATAGGGCTTCAGGCAGGGGCCTGTTAGCTAGATGCCCCCAGTCCCATTGCTTCTGGATCGCCCAGCAACAATTTGCCTGACGTGTGTTCTGCAATTCCTCAACTACCCATCCTCACTTCTGAAATCTAATACACCACCCCCCTTTTCTCTTTTGGACAAAATGTCATGTATACTCAATGTTGCCTCAATGCCTTTGGAATTTTCATGCATATGTGACTTCCCCGTATGCATGTATTAAAATTTGATTTTCTGCTAATCTGTCTCTGTTCATTGGGTTATTAGCCCAGCTAAAAGAACTTAGAAGGTGGGTAGAAAAGTATTAATTTTTTTTTTTCAGCCCTCAGAGTTTACAAAAACATGCGTTTCCTTATACATCCCTCTAGCCACTCTTTCCTCCCCCTCACACCCACTGCAAAGCATGGCTTAATCTTTTCTTTCCTCCTTTCTCAGCACCTGATAACCTGCTGCAGTTTTTGGCGACAGGATCTGTCTATTACCTGCTGCAGTATCTCCTAGTTCGTAGATCTTTTGTGCACTATGGTCCCAGGTTTCCAGTTTCCCATGTGTGATTGGTAAGGTTAAGGGAGAAGAAAAGGGGGAGTGGGAAAAAGGGGGTGATTTTATCTTTGGCAGTGTTTTCACCTATGCATATAAAAACATGTGCATGCAGAAAAATATTAAACCAAGAAGAAAAGGTGAGACTTTTTGTATTGATGCGTGTAATCTTAGAGAAAACTGAATACTGTGAGAACACAAAGATGGATTAGAATTCACAATGGAAGAACTTGGAACCCCAAGTCTGTCAATTATATCTATTAAAATATAGAAATACTTCCAGAAGAAAAGCATCTTGAGGCCAACCTAATGTTAACAATCCTATCTCACACCTTTTTACAAATATGTGCAAACACACTTATTGTCTGTGTTCATGGTTGCCTAGGAACGGAACAGCAAAGAAACTGCCCTTTAAGGATGAGGGACCCCCCCCAAAGCTGTCACAGAATTCAAATTGGATATTACTCCATAATTTCAGTTTGCTTAAAGCTTAATCATGATGTTCATAGAAATCACTATTTACCATGGAAATAGACATTTGGTTCTAACTATTCGCATGGACAGCCTATTTTCACCTAACAGGGGACTAATTTTAACCCGATCACCACTCACTCAGTTAAGAAACACCGCAGACAACAGCACCCCAATATGATTTGTGAAACATTGCATAAAACGAGTCATTTGATGCATTCTGCATTAACGAGGAAGCGGTCTTACACGCAACAGCTAATTGACAGGTACCTTCGTTTATTTTCAAAGTAATTAGTCTGATGAAGCTACAAGACCACAGTGTTGGTACACTGCCTGCGGTCCTTTCTGATGAGCTGGTGACACCATGTATATTAATAAGCCCAGGGTTTGCCACCACAGCCTATGGATCCGGGAGGAGCAGGACTATCTTTGCCTTCAGGGCATTGGAAGCGTGGTGTGCACGGAAACGGCTGTTACATGAGCTAATGAACAGGAGGAGGAAAAGCACCAGCCAGAAACCTGAGGCAAACAAAGTTTCCTTCCTGATCAAAGTAAATCTTCAGAAATGATGCATTTCATCCACGGGAGGCGGTTTCCTTTATCTCAAATTGTTTACGTAAACTGGTTTTGAGTGAGTGACAATTGTGGGTCAGCAGACAAGGAATGAAAGCTATCTATCCACTCCACGACAAGCTGCTGTGAAAAACAGGCGTCAGGAGGTGCTTATCCCCACAGGCACCTCTCGAGTTTGTGACACCTCCCGCCCCTCAAACTCTTACTTTGGAGATTTGCCTCCACTGCCCACCAAACACTGGAAATGAAAAGGTGCCCACATATTGAACTCTCATGGTCTGATTTGGAACCCTGGCCTCCTAACCACTTCAGTATTCTTTATTCATAACGCTACACAAATGTACTTACTGAGGCCCACATAATCTGACTTTTTCCCAATTATTCGTGAGATTTGGGCGAAATTGAATTTTTTCTTTCTTCCGTTCCTTTTTTTTTTTTTTTTTTTTTTGGTATGCATTGCTTAAATTGCAGGCAAGGAATCAATCCAAGGTCTATTTGCTAGAAGCCTCTCTAGGTTAGCTGAGCTTCCTATTCTCATTTCAATATGAAAACCATCATTACAACTACTTCTCTTTGAACTCAGAATGGAGAAGCCTGAAAATTTGACAGTTGGTGGCAATTTATGTAACTTGTTCTATTACTGTTGGCAGAGTGTGGGAAAACATAGGAGAGAAAATCTGAATCAGTAATATATAGACACACACATATACATATATATTTATATAATTTTTTAACAACAGTAAAAGAGAGGAATGGCAGAGTGTTGACACTGCAGAGGGACTGAGACCATTCACCACTCTCTGAGGCTTTCCCCCCAGAGAGACTTACTGTTTTGCCCTTCGTTACTAATTAGTTTCTGACTATCAAGGGGTCCCAGGAAACACTTGCCTCCTGCCCTCTCTCCTCTCTGCCCGCTCACCCACTCCCTTGGCCATGGTGTCAGGGGGACACTCCCCTCACCAGCCCCCCATGGCCTGCTCAGCCCCTGTTTGCTGACACTTTTCAGAGGCTGTCTGCTCACACTGTTTGTCCCCTTCAAAATGCCTCTGCCTTGGCTAGCGACTCACTCTCCAGCGACTTCTAAGTCCCGCTGCCACCCACCTCAGGGAGGTTCCCAGTGAGGGCTGGCCCATCTCTAAACTCTGCTTCTGACTCTGTGGCTTGCCCTCCCCATGCCATGAAGGCACCACCTGTCTCCCCACATATGAGGTCTGACAATTAAGTTTGTGAACTCATCCTAGAAAAAGTGCTACACACCTCATTGCTGAATATTACTACGGTCACCTTCAAAGTACTCCCCTTGGGAAGCTGTGCACCGACATCAGCGCCTAGTCCACCCTTCAAAGCAATTTTGGAATATTTTCTGGAACGGCCATCAGAGCTCTCATCATATTACCCTTGATGTCCTGAATGTCATCAAAATGTCTTCCTTTCAATATTTCCTTTATCTTTGAAGAAAGAAGTCATTGGGGGCCAGATCAGGCGAGTAGGGAGGGTGTTCCAGTACAGTTATGTGTTTACTGGCTAAAAACTCCCTCACAGACAGTGCCGTGTGAGCTGGTGCATTGTTATGATGCAAGAGCCATGAATTGCTGGCAAAAAGTTCAGGTCGTCTAACTTTTTCACGCAGCCTTTTCAGCACTTCCAAATAGTCAACTTGGTTAACTGCTTGACCAGTTGGTCCAAATCAATAATGAATAATCCCTCTGATATCAAAGGATATCATTGCAACAAGTTTGCGAACTTACTTGGCAGACCTTGTAGACCAGTGTCCCGTACTTATCAAGGAGTAGAAACAGTAACTGCGATACGACTCGGGTTCACAGAGGCCTTTGCACTCATTTGACCCTCACAGACACCCTCGAGGAGGTTAAGATCCCAACTGACACATGTGTAAACAGGAAGAGAACTGGTCCCACGTGACAGGTGATGTGGTCGAGCTGAGGCTGGGCGCCTGCGTGACGAGCTCCGGGACACCACATGCCCCGCGTGTGGGTCTTGACTTCTTTCTCTCTGTCTCCCCCAAGGACCTGTAGCCCTTGGGAAATACGGGGCAGGAGATAGATAGGAAATGGGGGAGCGAGCTGCGTGGTCTAACTCCACCTCGGGCCCGAAGGTCGTGAGGAGAGTCTCGTTCCACAGCTAGGTCTCTCGGAGGCCTCCGCTACAAGGGCCACGGGGGGCTCTTCTCCACTACCCTCCACAACTCTGTTTCTCAGAGGAATTGGGCATAAGTGTATGCCTGCGGCGGCAGGACTAAGACAGATCCAGGTGTGAAACTTAGATTTCCTGATTCCCTTTAAAATTTATATGTCCTATTAAGAGTTAAAAAAATACAGTTACACTAATGAAGTGGAAAAATGGGTTTGTGGTAAACCCTTTCTGTAAATTAAACTTTTTACTAATTTTGTTAAAGTGTTCATTTCTTTTCTTAATGTTGCTTTTAAAAATATTTCCCCATACGTTTCTGTCTCTTTTACTTTCCTTATAATTGTTTTACAAATTACAAGGTAAGAAACAATAAATATGGAAAACTCATACTCTGTAGAATGTTTGAGAGCCTGGTCTTGGGAGTATTAGAACTGTGAGGAGGGGACTCAAGGAACACAAAGCTGCAGAGCGGTGGGCCGTGTTTGCTGATGCCCTGAGACTGTGGGTTCTGGGAGCTGGCAGTGGTGCAGTGTCAGGGTGTCAGGGCACTCGGGACAGCAGGGGAAGCACGCAGTCCCCATCATCCTGGCACTGTAACCAACAAGAACAGAGTAACCATCCAGCTCCCAGATTTAGCCCTTCAAGTCCTACATCCTGGAAAACTTTTCAGTCCCAAGGAAACGGGGATAGCTGGCCATCCTACTACAAAGCAACCCAAAACAGGAATAGTAAAAGAACGTTCAAACTGTTGAAGACTTCTAGCAGTCGGAGGCTTAGCCAGTATTATTATCAGGTGTCCTCACTTTGAGCATTACAAGGTTAACGCCCGACCTTACTTGGAGAAAAGACTCCTGCTCCAGTCCTACCAATACATCTGGAATGCTGCTCATGAAATTCAATCCTGTCCCCTCTCCTACTCATGGCTATGTGTTGTTCGGAAAGTATGCATGCACTTAGAAGTATGTGACACGTGCCCACGTTCATGCCCTTGGTGGGTAAAGTCCAAGGTCTTACTTTAATATAAGACCGGGTCTTATATAAGACCAGATCGTATACTAATTTTGCTCCAAAAGATGCATTAGAGCTGATGATCCGGCTAGGTCTTATTTTTGGGGAAACACGGTAGAAGTCAAGGAGTGTTAAGTCAGCAGAACGTTCTCGAATTTCAAACACCACTTCAAAATGGTCTTGTGCTCCTCAAACGACAACCATGCTTCTGCCATTTTCTTTGTCCTGCCTGTCGCATGGTGAGGCTAGCAATCATTTGATTAACGCCATCTTTTGCGTGAATGTCACGTGACAAATTGCTACCGTAATTCCAGTCAACTTTGAAAAGTAATACACAGAAACATCTCTTAAAATGTGCACATTTTTGGCAGCCCCGTATGTGTGTGTGTGTACATATACATATGTATGTATGTAGATATATACATACACACACTATGATACCACTTAACATTTAAAATGTCAGAAACACTACTACATACAGTAACATAATAATATAGGTATGTACTAGCTGTAATACACACATATCCCTAACTGTATGATACGTGTGTATATACGTATATACATATGTGAGTACACACACGTACATGCGTGCATGCAGACCTAACAAGCTGAAGAACCACACAGACAGTGGTCAGCTCTGGGGTGGGGGAGGTGACGCGTCTGGGAGGAGCTCGGAGGAAGAGAACGCTGTCCTCACGCATTCTTTCGCAACGACACTTCCACCTGGCCACACGATTTATCCCACCTCCACCGTTTACCCCTCTTCTCCAAGGAGGTATTACTGCCTGAGAGGCACCGACTTATGGTTAAAGGTGAGGCCTTCGGGGCTACACTGCTTGGTTGATGTCCTGGGTCTGCCTTTTTCATCCTTTGTGACCATGACCTAGATGTTTGAGGGCTCAGTGCTTCAGTTTCCTCAGCAGCCAATGGGAAGACTAATAGTATCTCCTTTACAGGGATGTTATGAGCTGTAAAGGAGTGAAAACGCGTACATCACAGCTTGTCTCTTAGAACGGTGGCTGACAAACCGTTGAGGAGACTTCATTCCAGTTGAAGGTTCTATGATGAAAGCGGATTAGAATTGCCAGTTGATTCAACTGCCAGGACCAGACTCAGCAATTCAGCTGAGGGCAGGAAACTTCTCATCCCTCTGTCTAAGCTCTCAGAACCGAGTTGGGTGCATTTGACATCACTGGTGCTCATTTCTGTATTCATTCCACACATGGTTGTTACACCTTTACTGCTGCCAGATGGGCGGCAGGTGCTGTGATGTCACTGATGAGTGAGGCACACTCACTTGTTGAGCTCAGGGCTGAGGCACGTGGACTCTGGGGCTGCACCGGCTTGGCGTGCATCCCGGCCCCCACTTCCCATCCCCACTGTGTGTCCTGGGGCAAGTTTCTTCACCTCTCTGTGCCTTAATTTCACCATCTGTAAGGTGAGGACAATAATACCATCCAGCTGATGGAGCTGTGAGGATTATGTGATACATGGTGTAAATACATGAAAAAAGAGGAAGCGAGCTCAGAGCAAGTGTTTGTGCGTGCTCACCACTATGGAAATGCTACTACAGCTTATTTTCTTATTACAATCTCGGTACTTGCTACTGTGTTTTGAACAAACGAGTAATGAATGACCTAACTCTGAAGATAATATTTTCTAACGTACTGAGCTATCCTGACTCCCTACATTAGCAAAAAGGCGTTTCTCACAATCCAAACAGGTAATATGAATTATACTAGAATACTAAAAATCATTTTAATGAATAAATAATTCCTCTCATTTGGTCAAAACACGCACTACATTGAAAGACCAGATAAAAATGGCTATTTCAATAAAGAAAGTGTATTCCTGGATAAAAGTGTTTCCATTAATTCTCATTTCCCTCGAGACATTGGCATAGTATAGAGCTCAGAGAGAGTCACAGATAAATACATATCTAGAAACCACTTTCTCTGCAATATTAATAAACTCTCCTATCTTCATGCAGTGACTTATAGGGTTCAAAATACTTCATATGACATCATAACTTTGCATTTTTTACTCTGTGCATCTGACATGGGCTGGGAAGCTAGCCTTTTTCATTCCATTTGGATGTGGCTCATTCCATGTTCCTTTGAAAGATAAGACAGCCCTTGCTCTGAATCTTTCCCTGGACAATTCCCTTAAAGTGGAAGAAAGAGAGAAAATTTAAAATAAGAATAGATAATAGACACCAGTTTCCTAAGGACGGAAGGTGAACGGGACCCTATTTTGATGATAGACCTCTAGACAAAAGCACTTACAGATGGTATTTTCTTCCTCCTTTATAGCTAAGGGTGATTTCAACTAGATTTGTATACCTGAAAGCATCGAAAATGTCCGCAGAGATGAGAATTGATTAGCACTACTGGAGAAGCAGTTCTAACTGTATTTGAAGGAAAATTTCTTCCTGTGAAAAACCCTAAATGCCCACTAATTAGATACATAACTTTATTCTGGTGGAAAGGAAACTATGTTGAATATTTTAGGTTCAAGTTTTTAAAAGTTCAGTGGAATAACCACAAATTCAACTGTTTTTTCTACCTCAGTTTTCTCCCTCCATTGTATCTCGCTCATTTATATTTTTTATCATTTATCCAGTTGGCAAACCATCTTCTATCTGTCTGTTTGCCTATCTACCCGGCTATCTATCTGTCTGTCTATCATCTATCTATCTAGCTAGCCAGCTATCAATCATCCTGTAAAGAAGCATAGTGAGGTCCAAATGGCGGCCGAGGAGAGAGCAGCAGGGAACGCAGTGAGGGCAGGCCTTAATGTTTGACAGGGAGGCACTTAGGAATTTTTCCTCAGCACTTGAGTCTGCATGGAACACTGGTATAAGTGAAACCTTTTACTGTTTTCTGTCACCATAAACAAGTCTCTAATACACGTGTATTTCTGGGAATAGTCTGTGACTAGGAAAAAGGAAGTTACAGGAATTGAAAACACTGTGTTTTAACGGCATGTGGAAAGGGAAGAGGAGGTCCATTCAATGCTCTTCTTTGCTGGATACCTGTCCTAATAGATTGCACGGTCCAATGTATAATGTAAGTAGACCCAAACTCCAGAGCCGGTCTAGAAATGTGGGGGTGGGGGTGGGGTGGGGTCGCTGTGCAGTTAAAATTTTCTCTAGCAACACTGTTTGGATTCAATGGCTTCAAGATTAGATTGAGATGTAAGGAGTTATAAAGGAAACCAACAATTAGCCAACACAATCTGCAGTCCATTATAACAACATATGAAAACCATCTGACGCCAATCATGTGTGCAGGGTAGAGAGGACCAATGAAACCCTTAAATATGCTGTACTGGGCGGGCAGAGACCCCTTCGGCTGTTGTTGCCTTGGAAACAGTGCCTCATTCTGAACACGGTGAGAACTGAGGGTCCGTAGAAGGGGACCCCCGCCCCCCGGAGGTCAACTCCCCATCCAGACGCAAGTTGAGGAGGACCAGTCCCAGGAGGGAAGGCGAGCGGTGGGAACACTGCTCAACAGCCCGCAGACGTTCACGTAGAGAAGAAGGCTTGGGATACCCCCCCCCCCACCGCATGTCCGATGCCTCCCATGTGCACTGACGACAACGAAGGGTCAGTGCAGAGGGAGGAGGGGGGAGGAAGAGGAGGTGAAACGAGAGGAGAGAGAGGAGTAAGAACAGAGAGGCTGAAAGTGAGGCAGAGCCTGCTGGATTCTGAACAGTCAGCATAATGCCGGTGGCCAAGCACCGCACACCCTCATTTCCAAGACTAATTTTAGTAGCTCTAAAATACTTGGATATCGATGCCTTTACAAACGGGCTATTTGGATGAGTAAAGCAACCATGGCTTAAAAAAAAAAATACCTCTTTAGTATAGGTATGCCACCATGACTACCAAACATTGTGTAACCTCCGGCTGACTCCATCAGTCCCGAGGACAACTGGCGGTGATGACCCCTGTCAAAACTTCCTAACGCCTGACGGGCAGGCAGCATGTGGCCTTGAGCATCCCGGAACCGCCAGCCCCGGGGTGCCAGGGAGTGCTCAGGGGCCCTGCTGGGAGAGGAAGATGGAAATAAAGACAAAGATGTGAAGGGAAGGAGGCAGGGAGAGAGCTAGAGAGACATTAGAAATCTAAGTTCTGGGGCATCAAAAGTAAAGACAGCCCACTAGGGAAGGGACACTGGCTGTTGGAATCCTTTGCCATAGAAAGGAGAGCGGCGTCTCACAACTTTAAAGGGAACGAGTAATTGGAATCTCTACTCTTGCTAATATTAAGAAGTAGTCTCCTAATACAACATGAATTAAAGAAGTCTCTGATCCTATACGTATTCTGACATGTTTAAAGTATGTACAATAATTAAAATACATCTTATTTGCAATAGGAATACTTTCAAAATGTGATATTCTGGTACAGTTTTTAACTTTTGACTGAATATGAAAACTTCAAAAATTATCACTGAGGAAAAAATCATCAAATTAAATAATAAAAACAAAAAACCCCCCAAAAAAACACACACCAAAAAACCCATGAAACTGTTCAGTGAAAAGCCCATGGGTCCACGTCTCATTAGAATTTCCTCTCAGTTCTCAGGGAAGACTACACATTGCACACGTTTCACATAAAATATCTAGATTCTTAAGAATTGTCTGTCCCAAAGCTGCTGGCCTGAGAGCCCCAGGAAGAGAAGAACTGCCTTGTTAATAGGGCCCCATACTTTGTAAGAGAGTTTAGAGCTACCCAAGTTGAATAATGGTGAAAGTACGGACTCTGACCTTGACTCCTCACACATTGTCTTAAAAAGTTTAAATCAGCCCTTGAAAACAAATCAAACACAAAACTGAAGGGTTTTCCTCTAGGTGTCTGAAAGACTGACAATCATTTTTATCCCTTCCACTTAAGTGAAGCCTCGTGGAAATGGTTAGAGCAACAAAATATGTTCTATAATTTGATATCCAGAAAAATATAAAGTGGCACATTAAGACTCTTTGTAGATTCTACCACCAACTTAAAAAAATGAATACTTTAAAATGGCCCTGAAGTTGCATGCCCAATGTCTCTGAAATTTATTTCTTTGTTATAAATATTCATTTGAGTTAAAGCTGTCAGATGTCATATCAAGCAACATATTGTAATTTTTCAAACCAGGAAAAAAAACCAAGCGTTGTTATTTATTAGGTTACAATAGGAAGGTTTTGTGTCTCTCCCAGGCTTTTGGGATCAGGTTTTGAATCGCAGAATACTAAGAAGTCCTGGGCATTTGGAAAAACGGAGATCCCAGGAGCAGAGACGTGTGTCATCTCCTCTCTGCAGCAGAAACCCTGGTGACAGCCACGCGGTGCAGAAAGTTACAGACGTCTGCTCCCGTCCAACATTTGACAAATGTTCCCAGCACACCTGACCTGGGATCCAACAGGCATAAGCAGCCTGTTAAAAAGGTACAGACACACACTAACATAAAATATATTTTCATTAAGTCTAAATATAGTGCCCTATAGGCCATAGAGATTGGAGAAATCCAGCTTTATATACTGTAATAAAAAATGTATTTAAAACGAAATAAACACCTTAATTCATGCTCATCTTGAGACATACACACCAAAGTTTAAATGTTTAAAAACTAGGCCATAAAGACATTTTTATGGTTGATAACAAACTGCAAATTTGTCTGGAGGAAAAAAAATCATTAAATGTTTGACAAAAGAGCTGTGATAAGAGATAAAGAACACAGTATTCACTGTCTAAAGAACCAGAAAGGGAAATACAGCCTGTCCCTGATCCCACATTTCCAACTATGTGTGCTATGATTACAGTTATAAACAATGGGTACTGTGTCAGCATAGAGAAAAACAAACAATAGGTCTTTTTCTGAAAGTATCTGTAGGAAGAACATACCAAGTAGTCAACAAGGGAACTGAACCAATCCTTGTATTCTTTGTAAAGATAATACTTTAAGATTCATTTGCAAGAATGTTGGTATTCTGTCCCACTGTGCATCTTATTTTCCTTCATTCACTATAGAATTTTTCCCGACTTGCACCTGGTTTGACCAGTCAGCTGGCTTCTGAGGATTTTCCCTGTGTTATTCCCTCCAACCCCCAGAGACTCTGTGGACAGCTGCATGCAGTGTTTTCTTTAGTTATGAAAGCAAGCTTGTGACACCCTTTGCTTGATTCAGTTAAAAACTGAATTAATTGAAATCAATTCAACAAATACTCCCTCGGTGCTTACGGGGATGAAGGCATTGCTGGTTTGGGACGGGGGTACCGGGAAGAGGGGGACATAGTCTTCAAGAAGCTTACAGTCAATTTTGGGAGATAAGAGAAGCCTAACATAAGACAGCGAGGCCAAAAGCATTTTTCATATGGGAGACGATGAAGTATTGTGTTGGTTTAGAGGAAGACAGACGGATGGAACTGCTGCTGGATCAGAGATGGGGTTACCTGAGAACAGCCCTGAGGCACACAGGGTTGTGATTGGAGGTGGGAGTGGGGACAAAGTGATATTCTGTTGATGGACGGAGTGAGCGAAATGTGGAGCGTGGTCCACAAATGAGCACCTGTCTGGCTCACTCCTAGACCCCAGAGCTAAGAACTCTTTCTAGACGACCCGACTGCCTTCACTGTAGAGAGGAGTCACCTCTGCCAAAGAGGGGAAGTGACTTCCCGCAGATAATGGGACGAGATGGCCAACAGCAGACGGCAGGACAGAGTGGAATAGTGGCGTCCAGATGGGGATACTCAGGGATCGGACTGGGACACCGGCCCTGGGGAAGGAAATGTGGAGTGGGAGGGACACCTGGCAGAGGTGAGGAGGTCGAACAAGAGATGGAGAGCAGAGAAAGGAAGAGCCTCGTGACACTGAGATCAGGAAGGGTGTTTACCAGAAATTTATTTCAGAGAATGGGGGGGGATTTGGTTTAGAGGGTGTGAAGGGACAATGGCGTGTTTGTTTATTATTGTATGTAGTTGACATATGAGTGTCCATCCAGATGGAATGGCTTCGGAAAAGGTGCTCAGATTTTATGCTGTTTTCCCGGACTAAGAGTTAATTAATCACCTTCTTCTTTAACTTGAATCTGAGTAACACTTTCTTCAAGACATTGAAATGATACCATGAAAGTCATATTTTAAATTCAATACTCTTATAAGTGTCAAATAAAGAAATTTCTATTTTGGTTATTTCAGAAGCACAAAGAAATTGCCAAGAGATCGTTTGGGCAATCAGGGCTTTGCACGAGAAGGTGGGCCGGGCGCCCTGGGTAAGCCCACTTGTAATTGCCTATGCGGCATCCTTAGCCAAATGCAGAATCAGATGGAGCTCATTGGGGAAAGAGGTTAAGTTGGTTTGTCTTTGTCTTTTGGGGTGGGCAAAGAGAACAGATGAGGAAAAACCCGCACTTTTGGCCAATTCTAGGTCCAGGCTCTGACGGGCATTTGGCTGAGGATGTAAAACACAGCGGGGCAAGCTTGTTCTCATCAGCTTTTATTCCTGTTGACAGTTTTGACCTTTGAAGTCCAATCAGAATAACAGTAGAAAATAGATAATAGATAATTTTTGCCTTTTCTAAGTACAGAAGTTCGATTTCAAAAGAGAGCACATTTCTTCAGAGTCCCTTGTGCTGTTCTGTGGGGCCTTCAGCTGGTTTCCAGATATCTAACCTTCGGAATGACTTTAGTGCATTGGGCTCTTTGCTCCAGAGCCCGAGTACCCTCCTGTGGGACCTGTCTGAACACTTGAGCCTGATGCTACCCTTGGCCCCCACCAGGGTGTCCCTTAGTCTGCAGCTCCCCTGAGAAATCTCACATGCAAGTGTTTGGCTCAGGGCAGACTCTTGCTGATGGGGTCCCATCCCTATGACTGTGCTTAAGAAAAAACAACGTATTTGTAGACATTTCAGGACTTTGAGTTTCGTTGAAGAAGTTTTATACTTTCCTTTGAGATTCTATTTGTATTACATTTGGGCAAGTGTTCTGGCTCCTAACAGGCCACTAATGAGCCATTGCCGGGAAGGTTTACAGATTAAAAACTATCTGTTAGGGTGTCAGTAAACTGTTTTTCCTCATTTTCCAATTATTGAGAAGGGAAAACCAAGTTAATGCAATCAGGACAGTTGCATTATCAAGCCCTGCATTGGAAACTAACTTTCTTCTATTGTTGGTTGACCTTATCTACTCGGAGTGACATTGCTTATATTTGGCTTTTGTTAGCTCTACTTTATGTCGATGAATTCCACTGCGTGGGTCATGTTGCCAGGTCTAACTTACAGAAATAGCGGCAGGCCACCTGGGAGTCTGACCACGCAGGCAGTCGGGGAGCACATCCTGGATGAACAGGCACCCCCATTTACATAAACCGGGGACGTGAATGGAAGCCCTTGTCAGTCACCGGCTCGGGGCGCGTGGCACAGGGAGCCACGGACTTTCTATTGATGCGCATGGCCTGACAGCTGCAGTTAAAAACACTTTCACAAAACTCATTTGTATGTTTTTTCCCCCAAAGAAACCAAAATGGAGTTCGCTCGCTGGGAGGCTGGGACGTCAAACTTTCTAACAGAAATCGAAATGGAATGTGTTGCTGTTTCACGTAAAAGGGAATGTGGGAGAGAATAGCTGTCTGTGAACCAAAAGTGTTGACGGAAGCACTTGCTCCAAGAAATGATTTTCAGGGCGGTGCACCTTTAGGGGTGTCACACGATAAGTGTGCAGGGCACAAAGCATCTAACTCACTTCTGTTATTCTCCAGTACATCACGTAATAAGTGCCAGGCCAGCGACGACACTTCTCTTTGCCCCATTGATCTACGAGCAACTCTTTAAACACCGTGTTAACACACTGGCTAAATGCTCACTCATAGAACTGTGTCGCCTAAAACCAGAAGACGTCATTACAGCTCTTGTGCACTTGTGAGCAGACGTCCCATTAGTTCATCTCGTGCCTGACTCCTCTGTGAAGAAATTGCCAGGCATAGACGTTAGTGGTACAGAGAATGCTCTCTTTAATCACACAAAGGGGCTTTGTACGTGAATTATAAATCTTCATTGTAATTTGTTTGGTCAAAATGTTTTCTGCAGTGTCATTCCATTTCACAACTTTGATGTTGTTTTTACAATTACCTGATCTTATCTGAAAGGGGACAGTCTCTACTATGTCAAAGGAAGGTATGTTGATTGCTTACAAGATGAATATAAATGTAAAAGACATTTTTCAAGTTGTAGCATACTGCCCTTAATTGTTCGTAGTAAATATGTACAAATGAGTAGCATTTAGAAAGATGCTAAGCGCCATGCTTGCTTATACAAGGGAATGCCTTCCCCACTACTGAATGATACCTGGATGGACAATGACAATTAATTTTCAGATCTTAGACACAAAGCAAGACCAACATACAAAGCTAGACATGAAGTAAATCGCAATTGCAACTACGGAGGGGATTTTGGTGCAGATCATGTAACCAAAATGAAACTAGATAAAGCGTGAGAAGGGCTATTTAAAGAAAATGGTGAGGCTGCCCTTTAGAACCATAGAATCGAAGACTCTTCACGTTTCCAAGCTGAGGGGACCTCTGAGCTCACAGGCCAATCCTGTGGTATGAGCCCTGCTTCCCAAGGGAGGGGCTCTCACACCTATAAAAGGGGTGGACTAGAAATGGCATCAAATCAGAATTTTATCAAGGTCACCTCCAAAGAGAGTACATTGGATTTTCTACTGTAGTTCGTTTTTTTTGTGTGTGTGTTTTGTTTTTTTTGAGAGGGGGCTGCTTAAAACATATATTCCTTGATTCAGAGGTACTTATCATCAATTTGAGCAGGCACAGGGTTTTGGCATCAACTGTCATCCAAACACTTTACGCAGTAGCAAAGCAGTTCCACACTGACTAAACATTTGGTTAATGCCTACCATGTACAAGCCAAAGAACATAATGATTTGGGAGAGCTTTTTCTCCACAAAGAGTGGTTGATTTAGGGCCGATCTCCCTGATGGTGTGAAGCAAGCCAGGACTCTCTTTGCACAGACCACATAATTCCATGCAGGAAAAGATTTTCATCTGAACGCACACAGCCCAACCTCACTGAAAAACAACTGGAATGTTTGTCTTCACCGAAGGAATCCTGGGATGCGACTTAGAGCCTGGAAAGGCAGTGCTATGGCTGTGTGAGGGTGCATTAATGTGGGAGGGGCTGTGGGGTCTTGGTCAGGAGACATCTACCTGCAGTCCAGGAGGTAGATGGTAAGCGTCTGAGCTCTGGTGGAGGCGATAGAAGGAGAGCATGAGTGTCTTTCTCAGGTGGAACCCCCATGGCCAAGTGTGCTGCCTGGGTGTCGGTGGTGGGGGAGGGGATGGCGTCCAACGTGGCTCTGAGGTTCTAGCCTAGGTGGCTCAATGATCAATTTGTTAATAAATATTGGGCATACAATGGGGGGCACAGAGATGGGAAATAGACAGTGAATTCAATTTGGGCCATACTGCATTTAGGGTGTCTAAAGTGAGTTTGGTATTCAGGGGAGAATGGACTTTTAGGACAATAGATTTGGAAATCAGTGACCTGGAAGTGAGATGAGTGAAATTGCCCAAGAGAGCGTGCAGCTAACATCCTGGGGCGTGTCAGTGACTACAGAGCAGGTGAGGGGATCAGTCAGAGGATGCTGGCGAGGAGAGGAAAGGGGAGGTAGGGCTCAGATCAAAGGGGGGTGTCAAGTTGTCAAGGAGAGAATGCCTGGACCATCCTGTGAGTATGCAGTGGGGGTGGAGGACTGGGGGTGATTAAGTACTTCCTGTCGGTGCCAACCAGGAGCTGGACAGAAGGGCACCTCCAGGCAGGAAACAGAGCGGTGCTTCATGGGTATTTGCTGAATTGAATCCTATCAAACTCAATTGAATTCAGGGAATGCCATTTTGGGGAAAAAAGGGAATGCCAACCAACTGACTGGACCTAGCTAAGTGGTCTGGGGACTTAGAATCAGGAAAGTGAGTTGAGAGACATAAAAATAAAGAACAGTTCATCTTGCCCTCCTGCTTTGTGACTGTGAAGTTCATTTCCACTATGGCTGCAACTAAGCTAGGGTGGTCACTTTGAATTTTATGTGATATTTTAGGTGGGATTTAACTGATGACCTAGTTATTTCTTCCAGGATCTTATCAGGTTGGGAGGGAAAGATGATGAATCTGTGACTGGCCCATCAGTTTATATCGTGGGCACACGATTTCTTCCTTTCTTTAAGGAGTACTTTGATCATCTAGCATTTTCCTAAAAATTGGCTAATATCTTTGCACTGGAATGTATCGATTATTGAAGCAACAGCGTTCGACATCGTTAAGCCCTGTTCATTTGAAAAATCTAGATTGCCTATGACCGCCCTACACTATCCTAGGACTCTTTCAGGTGGAACTTAAAATCCATGCTTCAGAATATCCTAGTAGGACGGACCCAGTTACAGGAAAGGTGTGAGCTGTTTCCTAACACCATCCTGTGATATTTCTTTTTTAGTTTCATTTTCTATTACAACCCAAGCTTCTTCTGGGCAATTGTTCCTACTCACTTTTTTCAGTAAAAATCCATTGTGACAGCATCCCTCCTATACCCCCCTGTCTGCCATGCTGGGCGGGGCACCTGACAGGGAGCGTGGCCCCTTTCCCTGGCATTGGCTGCTGGTGGCAGTATCTGCGTCTGTGTTATTGACCATGCGTGCTGAGTTAACTACTTTTTGGTTTCTTCTCAATGCATGGCCTTTCTGGCTTTAGTCTGCCCAGCCTTTCAGGTATCAGGCCAGAAAACAAATCTTTAGTGATCTGGCCTCATTGGCACTGTTTGCTCCTTTGCCATGTGCTCAGCAGGTCTCTGAGCGTTAACAAATTGTTCCCCTCTTATCTTTCCCACGCGCCGGCCGGTGGTTGGGGAGCCTGCAGCGCTGTCTTTTTCAGGAGCGGTCAGGGTTCTCTCTCCTTGTACCTCTAGGCGCCTTTACGTAGCTTTCTTGATGCTAAGGCCCCGAGTCAGGCCACGTTGTGTTTCCTCAGCTTGCTGACCCCTCCAGGTCAGTGCTGGAGGACGGTGAGATACGTGCCACTCTGCTAGGCTTGGTCCAGAGGATGTTTTAAGGAATTCATAACTGTTTTTTCCTAAGATTCATTTAGGAACTCACAGTATATGTACCACTTAGAACAATTACAGGCATTAAACCTCATGTGACCAATGGGAATAATACCTTTGTGGGTGTGTGCGTATGTGCACGTGTGCACGTGTGTGTGTGGGCAGGTGTGCACACTTTTTTTCCTATTTAGGTAGTCAAGCTCTTTGCAATTATTAATGAAATAAATATTAATATTTACATTGATTGTAGCATTATTTAGGCACTACTCTTTCCCGACACTTTTCATTATAGTTTGGTACTTGAAATTTCATCATAATTTGTCATGGCCACAGAAAATGTATTGGGGACAGTTTTATTGAGCTAGCTCTGAGGCATATGTAGAGACTCGGTACAATCTGTAGCATTAAAGAAACAATTTATGTACAGGACTTACCAGACACTTAAATAGACTTAAATTGAATAAGAAATGCTGCTCTAAAATTTCCATTTTCTCCATGTTCTGTTATCTATGACTCTTGCATATTACCACCAGGGCACATTTCTTAAGGATCGGAGCATAAGCGGCTAAATTTGCCCATTGATTTTTGTCTTTTGTCTGCAGTTTAAGGCTAATTTAAAAGGATGGTGAGGAGATTCTATTTTCAACTGGCTGAAGTTCAATAAGAATATAATAAAACACTGTTATAGCAAACTCTTTCACAGTGAGAGTTTGGCAAAGCTAAATCTGCTTCCTTTCAATGTGCTTCGATACAGCCAAAGCGCTGTTCTAGTGAGCGAGGTACCCACTAGAGTGACAAGCTTCCTACAGCACAAGGATTTTTCCATGTTTTATTTAGAACCAAATCAGCATTTCATTGCTTTGACTTAAGAATGAAAAAAGGAAATCTTTTATAATAAAATCAATAGGAGGCACACAGTTTCATTACAGCTACATTTTTATCATAAGCTTGGGTTTTTCTAATTTCAGAAGCATAGCTGATCATTTTAGGCATAGGGAGTTACTTCGTTTAATTATTCTTGCTGGGAAAGCTTTGTCATTCTTTCGTAAGGCCTACTGATTAGGTTAGGATCCTAATGGAAAGAGTCTCATATACCAGGTCTCTTTGGGTGCAAATGAAGAATGGGAAATTTTAAAGGTGTTCCCCTCCCCTCCCTCCCTCCCTCCCTCCCCTCCCTCCCTCCTCCCCTCCCTCTCCCTCTCTCCCCTCTCCTCCCTCCTCCTCCCTCCCTCCCTCCTCCTCCCTCCTCCTCCCTCCCCTCCCCTCCCCTCTCCCCTCTCTCTTCTCCTCTCCTCTCCTCTCCCTTCCTTTCCCTTCTGCTCCCCTTCTCTCCCCTCCCCTTCTCCCCTCTCTTCCCCTCCTCCCTTCCCTTCCCCTCCCTTCTCTTCTCTTCTATTTCCCTAGCCCTTCTAACCTTTAAATCGACTGCTTCCCATTGATGGAAGAGCTGACAGGCTTTAAAGGGGTGCAGGGTGAGGCCTTTAAAGTCAGGAGCATCTTTCGCTGTCTGTGTATTTTGCGTTTCCCTGCTCCTCTTCCTAAAACACTGGATTTTGTCAGATCACTTCCCTCCAAGTTGCCAATCACTTCCCATTGTCCGCAGGATCAAGCTGCTTGGCCAAAAGCCGTGAAGTTCTGACAAGATCGGCTCTTTTCAGCCTGGTTTCCAATGCCGGCCACAGTGCCAGAGCGGCGGCCCTCCCCCACCCTCCCTCTTGTCAAGCGGACCTTCTCCTGGACCCAGTGTCCTCTGACCATGCCCTGGGAATCTTTGCCTTCTGACCCTTCTTAGATTCTCTCCCTGATCTCAGATGTCTTCCGTCCTCATTTGTTCATTCTTTACTCGTTCAGCCATTCTTTATTGGACCAGCCACATGGTTTCATGGCTGCATTTTCTAAACTATTTAAACCCTACCCATTCTCCAAGCTATGTTTCTTCTACAAACTTCTGTCAGAATCCTCCCTCTTCCGGACTCACAGCACTTGGCCCACCTACGAGTCTCCTCATGCTTGGCAAAGCAAGGCCCCTGTTTGGACTTGAGTCAGAACCATCAAGCAAGACTGTGCTCTGCAAATTATGACTTCTGTGACCTCCGTGGCCTGAACAAATCAATGAGCATCTGTGATATTCAGTTTTCTTTTCAATACAATACGGATAAATTTACATCACAAGATGTACTTACGGAGATGAAATAAGATTATAGAGGCGGATGTTTTCTATTTATGTAAGGAATTATGATTTCCTAGCTAGGTCAACATGTAAATATGCATTTTCTTAACTTTGTTAATTAAGTACTTTGAAATTCTTCTTTGCAATGAAGCCAGCTGAATGTAGAAGAGCTGTATACTGAGGGAAGAGACCACATGAAACAGCGAGCGTCTGTTTGGGTGGATCAGGGCTCTAGTGAGTGTTTCAGCAGCACAGACAACAGTGGGGATTGTTATCACACTGGAGGGCAATGAGCTCAACAGCAGCCTTGTTTGGATTCATTTCATGGACAGAAGGATATTCCAGAGACCATTCTTTGCACCGTGTTTTAACTGAGAACCAGAACAAAGTGAAACAAACTATGAATTTAGGCAAAGCCAAAAGTGTTGGGGTTCCTTCCATACCTTTCACCCATCAGTTGAGTTTAGGAACTCAAGTTTTCAGAAACAGGTGAAAGCAACGACTTCACTCACCCGGGGGCAGTATGGCGGGGACAGTGGGCCCTCCAACACGAGAGACCTGGCAGCTGGTTTACGACCCAGACCCAGCCATGAAACACAAAGGGCCCAGAACAGTCTATCACTCTCAATTGAAACTACAGGAGGAAGTGAGTAGGTTAAGCCCGAAGAATGTTCCTCGGTCTCGGTCATCTACTCGAGTTGAAATTTGACCAAGAATTGTTAAATTTCACCAAGGAGTGGTAAAGCTATTAGGATCGTTAAGTGACCAGCAGCTTTGCTTTGGATCCCATCCAAAAGGAAGAACTGTCAACAGCCCAGTAGCTCTGAGCGGACTGGGGGTGGGGGTGGGGGGCTGGGTCCTGATTCTGCTGTTTCCGCAGGCAGCAACTCCATAGATGGCCATACCCCCCAGCCCCTGCCTTGCAAGCCTCTCACTCCACACTGACCGGGTGGAACTCAGGCGGTGACGGTGTATACCATACCTTCCTTCAGTGCGTTAAAAACACACTTCCAGTAACTGAGTAGAAAATATACCACCAATGTAGGTCACTGCCTAATAATGAAATGCTGTTCTCTAGTTTGTAAAACGAAACAAAAATGTGTCTATAGCAAGGGCTGGTGGGAGGTGCATGCACATTTTTTTGCTACCTCAAGCAAATCATCTCCAATGCTCTCTCCCCCACACATGCAGATACTGTCCAGGGACAAGCCCTCGGGTGGCAGCTAAGGGAGGGGGAGGGGAGGACAGCTGGCATGAGACACAGACTGGGAACAAGTCCTCAGTGTTTGTCTCCAGGGACCCACAGAATAATTGAGAATTGGCTCTTTCATTTCCAGCCTCTGCTCAGCGTTTTGCTGCCCCTGAGTCTCTGCTGGCCCCAAGTGGCCGTCTGGATCACTTAGGTGACCATCCAGATGCTATGTGTGCAGGTGAGTTTGCTAAGGCTTCCTGTTTAACAAGGTTGCGTCACGTACTTTTTATCCAACCCTTAGTCCACAAAACAGCCCATGGTGTGGTAGTAAAGGGAACCCAGGTTTAGCCACCCTCATGCTGCCTTTGGGGTATAGATTTTAAGCTGGTTACTGAGAAACAAAAGACTCAGAAAGAAGCTTTGGCCCTCCCCCTCTTCCTGCCCAAGAGGTTCAGATAGAAAGGCTGCTCCAGGAAGGCAATCTTAGGATGTTCTCCTGAGCAGCCTAATTTGAATTAAGTCTGGTAAACAGGGCTTCAGAGAGGGTTAGCTAGATGCCCCCAGTCCCATTGCTTCTGGGGTGGCCTGGCAAGAATTTGCCTGACGTGTGTGTTCCAGCTTCCTCAATTCCCTGTGAATCACCCGTCTCACTTCTGCAATCTAATACCCCATACCCTTTACCCCTTTCCTCCTTGGTTCAAAATGTCCCACATACGTAATGTTGCCTCACTGTCTTTGGAACTTGCATGCATATGTGAATTCTCCGTGTGCATGTATTAAAATTTGATTTTCTCCTGCTAATCTGTCTTGGTTAATTTAATTATTAGCCCAGCTAGAAGAACTTAGAAAGCAGGAAGAAGGGTATTTTATATCTTTTAGCCCCCACAGTAGTGAAGTGATGCACAGGTATTAGAGTCAGGTGATCTGGTTTCAAATCTTGATGCAACATCTACTAGCAATATGGAGTTCTCAGCAGGAGTTCTCAGCCCAGTATACCTGAGCTGAACATCCCTGAGCCCAGCATCCCTGAGCCCGGCATCCCTGAGCTGAACATCCCTGAGCCCAGCATCCCTGAGCCCAGCATCCCTGAGCCTGGCATCCCTGAGCTGAACATCCCTGAGCCCAGCATCCCTGAGCCCGGCATCCCTGAGCCCGGCATCCCTGAGCCTGGCATCCCTGAGCCTGGCATCCCTGAGCCCGGCATCCCTGAGCTGAACATCCCTGAGCCCGGCATCCTTGAGCCCGGCATCCCTGAGCTGAACATCCCTGAGCCCGGCATCCCTGAGAATACTATGCCTGAGCCCAGCATCTCTCAGCCCCAGCCTCTCTCACACAGGTGCCAATGCAGGTGACTAAATGATTTAATACTTCTTTAACTTTTGGGGAAGCCTGCAAAGCTGAATAGAGATACAGATTTTGAGTCAGACATATCCGGACCACACCTTGGCTCTGTTATTTACAATTTGAGTGCCCCTGGGTACATGTCGTAACTGCTTGAGCCCCGACTTTCAATATGAAATAGAAATTAATATACCAATCTGGCAAAATACATGAAGCATTTGGCATGTGACCGTGGAGTTTTCACTCCATGAGAGGTAGCAATTGCTGTTAGTACTTTGTGGATAATCTTTGAGAAAAGAAAAGTAAAATCTGATTTTCTGCACAATTTCAACCTAAGAAACAATTTGGGCTTCTCTACATACTTGAACAACCTCGTGAGTTGCTCGGGATAGTTTGGGAAATTAAACTGCTTTATGGTGACTGTGCAAAAACCCCTCAGAAACTCAATGAAACTGTTTAGCAGTATTTTCATGATCTATTTATTACAATCTATGTAACAACTGATGTGAATTTATTATTCATTATGGGAATATAAAAGTAAATAATGCTATTGTGGCTGGTACTAGTTAGTAGAAAATCTTGCAATGATATCATGATATTCTATTCTCATTGATAAACCAAAGCCGCACGCTCCCCAAAAGGAGAGAATCATTTATCTTTACAAGCTTCTCATTTTTCAGAAAGTATCAGTCAGGTGAGTGTCTCACTTAAAACTTTCCATTGGGAAAACAAATATATCCAGGAAATGGACAGCAAAAACTCAACCTTGAGCAAAAAGCTTAATCCCTTCAGCAGAAACACAGATCAAATGGAATAAGAGGTGAAGAATAAGGGAAAACAAAACCGAACCAAAAATTGTGTGTGGCTTAGAAAGGAATACAATGGTCGGAGCTGATAACTGGATACTACAAGTGACATCCAAGTCCGTGTCGTCTTTAGGAAGACCTGCTAAAGTAAGTGTCGTCTCTGGATGGCTGGAGTCAGGGGCTTCAGGATTTAATGCTCATGAGTGTTTCAGGGCTGTGGAGCAGTCCTCCCTGGTGGTCCCGGGCTGTGTGGCCTTGGGCAAGTAGCTCACTCGTCCAGCCTTCAGGAATTTCATTTGTAAGCAGCTGGGGAGGAATTGATCGCATTCCAGGACTCACTTTGGATAGCGCTCAGACAGTTATAAGTGCTGTTGGATATGGTGCTGGCCCTCAGGGAGCTTACCGTCTAGGTGGAACTAGTCGTAAACACATGGCATGCGAGGAGGACACCTACCACGTAAGGTTGCCGTTCTAAAAGAACACTAAGTGAGTGGATTGAACCCAGAGTGCTTGTGGGATTCTGTGCCTCATTTGCTTCGGAGCGGCCCAGCGGGGGGAAATGGCACAGGAGGTAACGATGACAGAGTCACCACTTTCCCCTTCCTTCCCAGTTCCCTGGTTGGGCAGCCTGTGGTTCCCTCACCTCCACGAGGAAGCCCATAAGCGAAGAATTACGGGATATCGACGCACACCAGGCTGCAAAGCTTTGTACCATAAAATGTCTTTCTGTTTCTGAAAAAGAAACCCCCAATTTAAAACTGAAGCTGTTTTATTAAGTCCCGAGTGGTAAGCCTCCGTGACTTATTTCATCAACTTGAAAATCCAACGCATAACAAATGAAAAGTATAAACTTTAATTTTATGAGAACAGAAGAAATTCAGCCTTTTTAAAGAAAGAGCTCTGTCAACCCAAATAGGAATTGTCACATGTAATTTCATCAAAATTTGCTTGTATTACACGAGTGCTTTATCGTTGAATGGCAATTTGAAACACACCAGAGACACTGAGTTCCACAAAGCTATCAATGATACAGAATGCTGAAAAGACTGTCTAATTCCTCCGTTTGTCTATTGTGTCTGAGGGGCGGATGTGGGAAGACAGAAGGTGGGCATCGGGTCCTTAGGGCACCTGCCCCACAGATGCCTGGAGACACAGCCCATCCTATCAGTACACAAACTTGTATTCATGTGTCTAGCAGGAGAGGCTAGGTTTGCCTGCATGTGACAGAAAACCCACCATAACACAGGCTTAGGCAAGACAGACGTTATTCTTTCCCATGTCGATAAAAGCCTGGAAGGAGACAACCTGGCTATCACGGTGTCTAAGAGCTCCACAAAATCACAGAAAAACTGGACTTCCCTACTTCTGTACTGACACTTCAAGTGTCTTCCATTGAATGATGACTTCATAGCCAAGGGAGCTGCTGGGCCGCAGCCTTCTCATCTGAGTTCCAGGCTGCAGGAAGGAGGAAGGAAGGAAGGAAGGAGGAGACCTGCCCTCCCCTGCGGAAGGCCACACACTTCCCTTCTGCTGCTGGCCATGACTTTCTCCACCCGGCCACACCAAGCTGCACGAGAGGCTGCGGGTCTCGTCCTGCTGCTGAGGGCAGAGCCCTGAACAACACAGCGGTGGGCCACGAGGGCAGCAGGGGAGAGGGCAGGGTTCCAGCGCCTGGCGCCCCTGCCTCAGCGCGCACTTCAACACGGGGCGGTAGCCTTGACGACACTGGGTAGGAGAACGCTCCTTCCCACCATCTCTCCCGTTCCTTCTGGTCTAGCCCCTTCTCACATGAATGCGCCCTGCTCTGTCTTGATTCTCTCGTGGGTCATTTGGTCAGTGACCATGTTTGAGCCCCTTCTAAGTGCCAGGTGGTGAACAAGGTGGAGCAGATGGGGCCTTTGCAGAATCAGCGTGAGTGGGGTGTGCTGTGGGGAAGACATCGTGAGCCCATGGAAGCCCTGACAGGGACCCGAGCCCGCCTGGGGTACACGCATGAGACTCTTCTGGCCGGGAAAAAGCGGGTACACTTCCTCCACAAACAAAATCCCGTTTCTCCTTTCTTTCCCAGAGTTCTTTTACTCTCACCTTCCCTTACCACAGTTTCTCCAAAGAGGGATTTACCATTCAACACCACCAGTCCATTCCACAGCCCGCTGTAGCCCGGCTTCTGTCCCCACTGGTCTGCTGTGACTTCTCTCTTGGAGGCCACATGCCCCAAGACACCAGAGCCTGGCGCCTTTCCTCAGGCTGGGTCCCTTGTGTTCTTTTCCCTGTACCTTCTACACTGCTCTGCAGACCCTGATGTGGACGGATGCTCTGACCTGGAGCATGGCTGGTTTTCTTCCCCACCCTCTGACCTGTCACCGTCTGGCTCCTCTGCTTCCCTCCATCCTTCACGTGTAGCTGTTCGTCATCAGAACTGTACGTGGCTCACTTTGCTTCTTTTACCACGAGATTTACTTTGGTGATTTAATCCAGTTTAACATTTTCGGTTACTGGCTTCACACGGACACTCCCAAACCTCTGCCCACATTGGCCTTCCACATAATGAACTGCTAAGTGAAGTGTGATGGCCGTGTACTGTCCCAACGTCCCTCCTGTAGTCCTACGCCCCCGCTGCGGTCGGCCTCACCTCCCTTGTCTGCTGCCTGCAGCAGTCGCCTCCAGCCCAACTCCCTAACCTCCTCCTCATTTGTTTTTTTTAAACACATTTTTAAAAATTAGTTTCAGGTGTGCAAAACAGTGCACTAGACATTTCATCCCTCACAGAGTGATAACCTCCTCCCCCAATCTATTGCATCTCATCGTATCTGCTGTTACAATTCCATTGACTCTATTCCCTCTGCTGTACTCCACATCCTCTGAATATATATATATATATATATATATATATATATATATATATATATATTAAATTATAGTTGGCATACAATATTATTCAGCTTCAGCTTCAGGTGTACAGTGCAGTGGTCAGGCATCTACACCATCCCTGAGGTGGTCTCCCTAATGAGACAAGTGCCCATCTGACACCCTACACAATTTTTACAACATTGTTGATTATATTCCCCAAACTATGTTTCATATCCTTGTGAAAATATTATAGTTACCAATTGATGCTTTCTAATCCCTTCGCCTTCTCCCTCATCCCCACACGCCTCCCATCTAGCAACCAGCAGTTTTTCCTCTATATCTCTGAGTCTATTTCCGTTTACTTTGCTCATTTATTCATTTCTTTAGATTCCACATATAAGTGAGATCATATGGTGTTTGTCTTTCTCTGTCTGGCTTATGTCACTTAGCACAATGTTCTCTAGGTCCATCCATATCGTTGCAAATGGTAAGATTTCATTCTTCTTTACGACAGAGTAATACTCCATTGTTAAATGTACAACAGTTTCTTCAATCAGTCGTCTACTGATGGGCATTTTGGCTGTTTCCAAGTTTTGGCTATTGTATAAGGGGTTAATATCCAAAATTTATAAAACACTCATTCAGCTCAACACCAAAAAAACAAGCAACCCAATTAAAAAATGGGCAGAGGATATGAAGAGACATTTTTCTAAAGAGGACATACAGATGGCCAACAGATATATGAACAAATGCTTAACCTCACTAATCATTAGAGAAATGAAAATAAAAACCACAATGAGATACCACCTCAGACCTGTCAGAATGACCGTCATCAATAAATCAACAAACAACAAGTGCTGGCGAGGATGTGGAGAAAAGGGAACCCTCGTGCACTGTTGGTGGGATTGCAGATTGGTGCAGACACTATGGAAAGCAGTATGGAGGTACCTCAAAAAACTGGAAATGGAACTACCTTATGACCCAACAATTGCACTCTTAGGTATCTATACAGAGAAATCCAAAACGCTAATTTGAAAAAATATATGCACCCTTATGTTTATTGCAGCACTATTTGCAATAGCCTAACCTCCTTCTAAGAAGTAGCTGCTGTTCTTCTTTGGCCAAAAGACAGTGGTAATTTCATCACCATGTATTTGCAGATACTTAACAATGACTTATTGCCTACGCACCAAGTCCAGATTCCTGGGCATTGTTAAACATCCTCCAGGACTCCTCTGCTCTCTCTCTCCAGCCCCTTCCATGCAAACACTGCTGCAAATATGTTGCTCAAGTTCAAAGCCTTTCCTCATGCTATTCCCCAGCCTAGATCATGCTTCTCCCATCGGCCAGCTTTTGAGGTCCAGTGAAATGTTTTATCAAAACTTCTCTCATCTCCAAAGACGGGCTCCAGCAGCATTTCATCTCATCACTCTACAGACCTTGAACAAGTTGTCTCCTGAACTTGACTGCAGTCTCCTTAAGGACATAAGTTTTGTCCCAGTTTCTTCTCCCTCCCCCAGCCCCTTCTCCTTTCTCTTTCTCTTTCTCTCTCTTTCTTTCTATTTCCAGCACATAACACAGTGCCTTTTACCTGGTGGCTGTTCAAGAAATGTTTACTGAGTGAATAAACAAATGATCATCCAAAGAAGAGTCAAAGACATGACAAGGCTGGTGCCCACTGGTGCTCTGCGCACGTGAGCAGGTGAACAAAGAATGTCTCCCTGTGTTCTCCATTATTGGGACAAAGTGTCAGAGTTAAGGAATAGGAACACTACACCTTTGGTGACTTAGCCTGCAGACTGTACAACTTTTCTCGAAGCAACTGTGAGTGCAAGAGGCTCAGGAACTCACGAAGTGTTGGTCGAGTGTGGGTGGGCACTGCTGCTTTGGGAACTTAAGACACCCACTGAAGTACTCCTCTGCTTTTCAGTGTGCACAGAGTGACCTTACACGTATTGCTACAAAAAGAAAAGCCATGCCTTTTCTTTTTGTAGAAAATTGCTACCCCATGTTCCGGAGGCAAAACGCATTTGAAATGTGTGGGGAGATAGGAGAGCCAAGTTGATGATGGTTTTTGCATAAGTTAGAAGGATCCCACCTTACTGTGGGATTCCAAAGCCTAAAGATACAGGGGAGGAATGTACTTATGTCATGGAGAAGAGTAACGTTTTGGTTTCTAAAAGTAGTTATGGAATCTTTATAATCCAGGCACGTGGAACTTTGCAGTCGTGCCCTGGATGAGATGACATCACGGCACAGGATGTTTCTATTCTGAGGAGCGGCTGTTTCTGGAAATTCCAAAATGATTTGTGAGTTTTGAATTCTTTTTATTGGTTTGTAAATGGAATGAATGGATACTTAGAATTGTAAAGAAATTTCAAGATAATCAAGACCAGTCCAATATTTTTATTTTTAAAATACCCCCCCCATTATATAGTTCATTAGGGAAAAGATGGTAAACAAAGAGAATGATAAAAACTAAAAACCGGTAATTTCTACTCTCCCTACCAAGCAAGAGCCGTCATTGTCATTTAAGTACGTGTCATGGAGTGTTTGTGTGTGTGCATGTGTGTATGAATTTAACACACACATTAGTACATGATTAAGATTATATTATACATGTTTTTACACCTTGACTTTTTACTTAATTTCATGTTATGATGATTTTATCATGTCCTTAAAATGTTTTCATTCCTTTAAATGGCCACATAATATTCCATCATAGAAATAAAACATTATTTAACCATTTCCATATCGGTGGACATTTAACTTGTTTCCTTTCACTCACTGTTATTAAAAACCCATTAAAACTACATAGGTACTTAAGCATCTTCTCATCTTTACTTCCTTAAGGTTTCATTCCTAGAATTAAAATAGTGTTAAAGTTTATGTATATTTAAAAACCTAATTGGCATAGCAAGCTCTGTTTTAGGAATTATGAATTGGAGTCCAGAAGTCTGGAATATTCTGGAGATCACAGGTTCTTTAGTGCCAGAAGTGTGCCCTGAGGCCACGTCTCCTGACTCCCCAGGGCAAGCTGTCTTACACGTGTTTCAGGATTTAGTGGCAGTAAAGGAAGCAACAAATTGTGTGAATGCATGCTGCATTCTTTTTCCTGGGGGAAAAAACCTGCAGAAGTGTTTATGTATTCTCAGATTGCGCGTGTGTGTGTGTGTGTGTGTGTGTGCTAATAAAAATCATTCAATGACTGGGGTCACACAGGCTTTCTCTGGGGCGAGATGGTATCTTTTCTGATGCCTGAGTACAATAATACAGTTAGTGGCAATTAAAATGACTGAAGTAGAAAACAAAAAACAAACAAACAAACAAACAAAAAAACACAACAGTTATCTGTGTTGTATTTTTGGTGATTTCCATTTAGAGAAGTGAGTGCATGTGAAGCTGAGACTGGTTCACTTCGGCGGAGGGGTGGACACTTGTGAGTAGACCAAGGTGTGGTGACCACCAATTTCCCATGCTGCCTGCACATTTAGGACATTAAAAAGCGGTGTGCAAATTTGAGTAGATACCAAGAGGCACAAGGACTAGTTCTAAAATAACTGTGGCTTAATAAAGTTTAGAAGGGGAGAGTTTCCCAGGTTATAATGAAAGACATTCCTATGTTTGGGAGACACATGCAATTTGCATATTTATTGATTCTCTTGCTGAGGAGAAGCCCGAGGACACACAGGGTCTTAACTTGGCGCAGGTCCATTAACTTTGTGTGCCAAGTCCATGGCCTTGTGATGTATTTTGGTATAAAAATAATCCAGTGGCAGAGTCTATGATGGGAAGTGCCCCTGCACACCCACCTGCTCTCACAGGGGGAGCTGGCTCTTCCCCGCTCTCAGGAGGTGTCCTCTGGGCCATGCTACCCATCTGGGCCACCCGAGGTCCACCTTCAGTGAGGAGCTCCTAACCCATGGCTGAAGGTACACAAAGAACAGTTCTCTTTCAACCTGTAAGTCTTTCTGCTTTTTCCACCCCTCCGCATGCTTCCATTGCCTTATCACTGCCCAGGTGGCCACGGACGACCAGTGTGGACTTAAGAACTGAAAGAAATTGGGGGGAAAGTCATTTCTAGATTAATTTTGAACCTTTTTGCACCTGAAGAAAGCTATAATTGCTGTGCTGTTGTTGATACATCATTGGGGGTAGATAAGATTCTGTGCTTCATAGCAGACAGGTCAAGTTTGGAGTTCTGCTTCCAGCACTGCGTGATCTTGGGCAAATTGCTTAGCCCCTCTGATCCTCAGTTTCCTCAACTGTAAATTGGGAACAGCAATAACATCTACCTCAGAGGGTGGTGAAGATAAAAGGACATACAGCAGACAAATTGCTGAGCACCCAGTCAATGCCACTGCTAGCTGTCGGCATTGCAGTGGTGCTCCCCTGCGAGGTCCTCCCCTTGATTTGCTTTTTTCTCTCATCTTGACTACTAGGTGGTAAGCTTGTTTCTGTTTCTTCAAAATTTGTCCCAGTCAGTATTACATTATAGAGACCATTTCCTCTCAACACTACTACATTTTACTGAATGGATTCTTAATGTGGCCACCACATGTCCTGTTTCGCTTTTAAAATTATGGCTAAAGCTGCATTTTTCATCTCTTGAGATGTAAAGACAAAATTAAATGAGCTAGATTACTACTAGTTGATGCAAAACTCTTCATGCTCCTGTTTTACAAAAAAAGCGAGCCTAACAATTTCTGAGAATCTTATGATCTAACGCAAGATGAAATCCTTTCATGTTATGGTTCATTTGATGAGTTGACAGTCAGGAGCTATGTTATAAAGTAATACGGGGATTTCCACTGCAGTATAGACCACAGATGAAAAGGAATGGGAGAGTAAGAGAAGAGAAGGAATAAAAGGAAGGTCTGAGTGGTAAAGGAAGTAGGAACTGGAACACCCCTTGAGAAGATCAGAGAAGAGGCTCAGAGCTGGCTGTAAAGGGAGGGAGGAAAGGCCGCTGTGCGGGATGTTTGTGACAGACAGTAAGTGAGACCGGCCATTCAACGCAAGGTGGGGAACAAAGCACATCATGGAAGAGTCTAGGCCAATTAAGAGGTGTTTTTTTTTAATCTGATGCAAGGCTCCTTTCCAAGTTCTCAGGCATAAAAAGCATAATAAGAATAAAAGATGAGTTAACCCTACGGTAGTGGATTGTGCAGTGCGACAGAGTGCGGTTTATCACTGAGTGATCTGTGAGGTCATTCCTGACACCGATGGAGGGAGAGGATTCTGGGTCATTACTGAAAATGGAAGTTCACCCTCTAGTGGCATTTTGAGAAAACTGCAGGCACATGACCCTTATGGTAAAGACATTTAATAGGGACCTAATGGCAACGCAACCAGCTGCACGGACCACCACCTAATTTTCTCCAGGCTGAAGAAGGGTGCTTCCGTTACGTCTCAAATGAGATTTTGGAACATCAGATGGGAACCTATGCACTGTAGGAATTTATAATATTTGCTAGAATGTAGTGTATCCTGGTTCTCTCTATTCTTATTAACTAAAAAAATATACAACTACAATAAACTTTTCATCCAAATCAATACTGCTTCACATTTTGGGGGTTCCATGGTATTTGGTCCAAAGAAGGTTTAGCAGAACACCTAGAGAAAAATTAACTGTAAGAACAATAAGACCATGTAGATCCCTCCACCCCTATGGATTTATAATAAAGAGGAAGTAACCATACGTATGTACCATTGAATTATATTAACTTCAGTTCTGGCAGTTTTTATTCAAATATTGACATCCTGCGCAGCTGGCAAAATCAGTATGTTAACTTTCAAACTGAACGTTAATCCAATTTTGTGCTGGAATATTATGGCCAGAACCTCCAGTACTCCACAAAAGTTAGCGAAGGAAAACACAGTTATAAATATTAAACAGTTCAAAACTTCTCATTTAAAAATATTCAGTGCAAGTGACCAGAAAATAGAGCTCACAGAAATAAAAGTTGGATCTTTGAAATGGTTTCATTTGTTCTTTTGCTAAAAGTGGTCTCCCCTTTCATTATGTTGAAAACCCAAGCTGAGTGTAAGTGGTAAGTATGATAAGCAATTGTAGCTGGACCCAAGGAAAGTAACATTTTCAACTAATTGTGCTCAAAGTCTTTTTCAGGTGGGTCTGTTGTTTGTCTGTTTAGACTAGAAGAGGGGTGAAAGCAGAATTCACGGGATGCTTCGGTAACCATTTATTGCACCTCCCCTCCTATTTCCTACAGACCATGGGGCATCTCTCATTTGGACCTTGCACAGCAGTTACGTGAGGGACAAGCTATAGGCAGAAAACATTTAAGGTCTATTTCCAATGCAGTTTGTATAAAAGAATGCAAAGAGAAATACAACCAACTGGTAAATATAACACCACAGGAAAAAGTACTGTGTTCATTTGGGAACCTGAGGGACCAATACTGGAAAGTAACTGCCACAGTTTCAATGATAATATTATCAGTGACAAAGACTAAGTTTCGCGTCTCATTTAATAGTTTACAAATCACTTTCACATACATTATCATTGTCAAAAGTGGCTTCAGGGAGATGGCGGGGTTGGTTTTAAAGGAAGTGGGGCTTTAAGAACTGTGGGACTTTAAATCTTTTCAGAGGTTTGAGTAGAATCAAGACAGGGACATCTAGCCCTTGATTTAACGACAAACCATGATTTATAAATTTACAAAAATTGTAGCTTTCCTGTATAGTCCTGATCAAAATCGCATAATTTTGTTAAATTATAATTTTATGTTAAATCATTATTATTATTATTATTATTATTTGGTTTTAGAATTCCCGTTTGATTCTTTTTTTTTTTTTTTAAATTTATTGGGGTGACAATTGTTAGTAAAATTACATAGATTTCAGGTGTACAATTCTGTATTACATCATCTATAAATCCCATTGTGTGTTCACCACCCAGAGTCAGTTCTCCTTCCATCACCATATATATACACAATGGAATACTATTCGGCAGTAAGAAAAGATGATATAAGAACATTTGTGACAACATGGATGGATCTTGAGAGTGTAATGCTGAGCGAAATAAGTCAGACAGAAAAAGCAGAGAACCATGTGATTTCACTGATATGTGGTATATAAACCAAAAGCAACAAAAGAACAAGACAAACAAATGAGAAACAGAAACTCAAAGACACAGACAATAGTTTAGTGGTTACCAGAGGGTAAGGGGGGTGGAGGGTGGGAGATGAGGGTAAAGGGGATCAAATATATTTTAAATTATTTTTAAGTAAATCGTATCTTCTTGATTTAGCAAAGTTTGAAAGTTTCAACATGAATATTACTGACACAGGAAGATTTATAACTAGAAGGAGCTCACCACAGTTAAACTACTTTCCACTTGTAAAGAACGCTACATTTCATTATTTGTGTGTGTCTCCCAGCAATGCTCCGATGTAGAATAGCTTGGCAGAAAGCTCCGAAGGATGACACAGACTGGGCCAAGAGTCCGTGCTCAGCCAGAACGCGTGGCGCTTCTCTGAGTCGATCGCGGCCCTCTGATAGGTTTATAGGATTTGCACATCTCCTGAACAAACTATGCAAGGGCCTCACTGAGTATAGGAAATACAATTTTCTGTAAGTATCTGTAAAATCTAGACATAATAATGGCAGAGGATAAGCCTTGGGTTTATTCTGTTGGAAAAGTAGCAGTTTTAATGGCTATCACCTTATGCTCCATAAGCTAACTGAAACAACAGCTTTTTTGGTTGTATAGACGTTGTAGATCTCCTTCTGCAATCCGGATGATCGGCGCCCAATAGCATCACTGTCCGGGATGTCACAGCGTACGGACTCTGCTTATGAGAAGCTACCATTTCAGTTGTGGGGAAATATTTTCAGAACTCTATTCAGGTGAAGAAGCATGGGGATTTTAACATGGATATGGTCTATTGATGATTCCTCTCTTTTGGAAGTCTTGAAATCTAGTAAAAGACATCATGGTGGGCTAGCTGAGCTACAAAATAGCATATCAGAAGAATACTGCGTGTCAGGTGTGAATAATAGTAATAAGTAGACTGTGCCTAATTCAAAATGGGATATTTCATAGTGCCATGCTTGGTGAACGTATGCCCTATCAGCACAGATGGCATAAAAACGCTTAGCAATTCTTTTTTCAGACTTCATGCCATGCCGTGGGAAGATATAGCTGAAATAAATACATTTTATTTTGCTTTGTGACATTTTCCCATATGATTTAATTATAGAGAGAGGGGCACACAGAGAGCGTCTCTATTAAGTGGGATCCATTATATGTTTAAGAGCAAATTCAAATCTTCTGTTGAGCACACTTTTTGAAAATAAATTGAGCACACCATGTAAATAATATGACATTTGGTTGCAGTCAGTTTGGTTTATGTATTTTGCCCAAAGGAACAGGTAATTCTAAGTTTAATTTGCCCCTCATCTCCTTATTCCTGATAACTTGGCACAGTAAGCAGTTCTTAGGATGTCAATATACCAATTAACAAAATAATTCTTTCACTGCTGTTGAAATGAAGACTTGATTCTCATCTACATTTTTGTTGTTGTGCAGGGCAAATGGAACAGACAAAATAGTCAGAGAGAAAAGCGGGGAGAGAAGACCGACCAGTCAGTGGCCCTCCAGCTGGAGAGAGGAAATGAGCACGAACCCGTCTGTACGTGTCCCACTGCTGCCAGAAACCCGCTCCAACCCACTGTGGCCCAGGAATTCGGGCTCTGTGTTACCTGAAACAATGCATCTGTCTCATGTCAAACTTGTATTTGGGTAGAACTAAGGGAGCTCATTGGCAAAACCAGTGAAAACTTCAAATAGGAAAAAGTGTTATATTGGAATGATAAAGCTTTTCAATAGATTCTGTATTTAACACAGTTGGTAAAAAATAGCAAACGTGCTGCACATGCAGTGGTGCCTTTCATTCATCTACTCGCCCCCCCCCCCCCCATTCTCACCTCCACTGTCCTGGCTGAGCTTCCTGACCTTTCACCTGGACTGTGACAGCCGTCTCAAAATGCCCTCTCCTCCCAGTTTCCCCATTCCCCACTCTCTCCCTCTCTGGAGGCTGGTGGGCAAGTCCTGAAGCTTTGAATCCGAACTCCCCCCTTGGTCACCCCAGCCTGGGGCGGCTGCCTCTGTCTCCTCGGGGGCCCTGGTACACCGAGCTCACCTGCTCACAGCATTTATCAGGAGGATGGAGGTTTCTGGTACATTTGCCCATTTCCCCCCATAACACAGCAGGCTCCCTGAGGGGAGGGCTGTATCCTGTTCACCAGTGTATGCCCAGGACCCAGGACCCCAGGCCACAGTGCATATGCAGTAGGTGATCAGTGAATGAAGTTGTGTCCTGTCAGTTGTTTTCCTTGAATTTTGGTGTGAAATCACCTCCTAATCTCCACTGGGGTCCATTCAAGCCTCAGTCCAATGGCATTTCAAGGCCATCAAGCCCTCTGTGCTCAGCTCTGGTCCCTGTTTGCACTCTGGGTCTACTAAACTCGGCTGTTTTCTGAATAGGTGCATGTTCTTCCTGGTTTTATGCCTTTGCTGTGCTGTACCTCTGCCTAGAATGCATTAATGTTCATCTATGAAACTGAAGCTTTCATTAGACATTTTCAAGACTCCTGTCTGGAATTTATCAAGCCATACTCCCTTGCGTTTTGTTTGTAACCCTGTAGCGCTTGTCACACATGTTGGCCCCTGGGGATAGAAACTGGGTCTTTTCACTTTTTTAATTCTCATAGAACCTAGCATACATGCAAGGCACTTAGGAGATGCTTAATATGTGCTTTGGGCAGCAAACTTCTGTTAAGACCATGATAGCAAACCATTGATTAGTACTTTCCATCCATCCATCCATCCATCCATCCATCCATCCATCCTTCCTTCCTTCCTTCCTTCCTTCCTTCCTTCCTTCCTTCCTTCCTTCCTTCCTTCCACCCATCCATACCATCCTCCCTCCTTCTCTCCTTCCCTCCCCTGAGCTTGCATTATCTTGTCAAATGACCACAGCTGCTATCCAAGAACAGGGTCAACATCTAGGGTCAGCACCATGGGCCTCAGAATGATTCAGTGACTTGCCTAAGGCTACTCAACTAACATGATTACTGGGATTAAGTCTAGGTTTGTGTCTCTAAGCTAGGTGTCCTATATAGTTCAGCAAGGTTTTAAAATCGAATGTGATAAATTCAAACCCCAACTTGAGCCTAAGGTCCAAACCCAATGCACCAGTGGATGAGAGGTGGCACAAATTCGAGTGCTGCCATATTTGTCAATCTGATAGTTTTGTAACCTGGCTCCCAGGATTCCTGCAGTAATGAAAGGTTTCAAGAGACTGTAGGGTCGCCTTGCTTTTCTCCTGGTAACCCAAGCAAGGGACCAGCATGAGGACTCCTGGCTATCACCCCTGAAGCCCGTGAATTGGACATGGGGGCTGGGCCAGAAGTCATGGCAGGGCTTGTCCAGATGAAAGAGAGAACTCCCACCTGGGCAAGATGGGTCCTAGGTCCCTAGTTAGGGCTTTAGTGTAGTAACCAGAGTGTGGGGAGGGGCTGGGATGCCTACATGGGCTAGTTTTAAAGATATTCTCTTGTTGGATGGAGCAGAAGAGGAAAATATTGGCAGAAATCAATAGCAAGCTGTAAAGACCGTGTCATAAACACATGTGATTCAGCTATCTGGAGGAATTTGAGGAGGATTAGGCTTACTGAAGAAGGAATGGCAACAGAAACAAACAAAAGCGATTTTGTTTCTTACTGTGACCCAATTTTTATCTCCCATTACTCTCCCTTAAAGCCTTAGAATTTTCAAAACTAAATGCTTCATCTTTTTTTTTTTTTTTGGTCAGACATTTTTTGTTTTTTACTGTGGAACTTTGTAGAATTTCACAATTATGCATGAGAACAGAAAAATAAAAAAATAAAAAATCTGAAATAATATCTATTTAAGCAATTTCTGCTTATCTGAGAAAGATTGTTCTTTGATTCATGACAACTCAAAAAATAAATCACTATATCTATTTACCTCTAAAATATAATAGTCACAGATTTAAAAGAATAATCCAGAACTATAAATTCTGTTTCCTCCTGAAAAGTCATCTTGCAATTATTTATTTACCTTTGTATTGCACAATAAAAGTTATTACTCACACCAAAAGGAATTTAGGCTGATGGTCTAAATCTAGTTAGGTGTAAACTCTCTTAATAGATTTCAACATTTACTATGCCACTAAAAACTTTTTAAAAGCACTCATAGACAATTTCTAAATTCATAAAATACAATTAGAAAGTTAGAGACAAGAATAAAATCATATGAAAATGGACAATGATAATTTTATGCTATTAAAGTCATCAGCATTTAAATCTGGCTTAAAAATGGAGTTGATGACAAGTGCTTGAATTGGCCAGTAGGTGTGGAAAGGGTTAAAACCCCCCAGGTTGGGGTGCTAGTCACACAGTGTAGTACAGACACAGGAAGTAGCCAATTATTTCCAAAGAAGGAGGTCAGGTTCTGATTTCCTGCAGTTCCACCCTGCTGGAGCTGCGATGCCCTCCCCCGAAGGTACCGCTGTACTCATTTGCTAGGGAAACTTAGCAGAGTGACATTAGCAGCTGAGCTGATGAGATCTGCGGGAGACTTGCTGCGAGGTCTCCAGTGAGTCCTAAGGCAGCCCCACTTAGCCCAGCACAGCGCTGCCCTTTTCAGTCCTGCTGTGCTGACCGAGTCTCCCTTACGGACCTGCCTCCATCACTTTCCTGTTGCTCTAGTGTCACAGTGGGGACAGGCGATGGCCATGCCCTGCTCTGCTGCGGTCCTGACCCCCACTAGCTCTTGCCAGCTCTGGGGGCTGCGATCCTACTGTAGTGGTTCTGAGCCTTGGCTGTGTAGTTCTTTCTACCTGGGAAGCTTGAAAAGGTGCCCATGCGCAGGCTGAGCCCCAGACTCGAAACGCCCTGGGACCAGAAAGTCAGAGAAAATCACACAGGCCTTTACGCTGGTAGCAGCCTGGGCCAAGCCAAAGGATCGTCTCTTGGTGGTTCTGACAGAGCAGGAAAGGAAGGCATTGGCAGAAACTCATGAAAGCTGCAAAGACTGTTTCATGAACACACGTGACAGATTATTTAGAGGCACTGGGGGGAGGGTTATTGCAGCACAAATGGGAATGGTAATCAGTAGCAGGGCTTTTAAAACTTCCCATGTGATTTCAGTATCCGGCCAAGACAGAGAACAACGGTCCTCCCAGGGCTCAAGTAAATGTGGAGCCATGTTGGTGATGACGTCTGGCTTCCAAGGTCACCTGTTGCTTCTCCCTGGCTGCACTCCACTGAGCAGAATGGACCTCTTTGTAGACCACCATCTGCCCTGGCCTCTCTGGCTGGGATGAGCCCCACCAGCTGGCTGCTTATGCCCACTGTTTCCTTCTGGCAGAGTCCATGCTTCAGCGGCTGCAGCAGGCCCCCGACCCAAGGCTGCCTGAGAGGTGTACACGGTACACGAAGACCTGCCCCTCTAATCAGCTGTATTTGGTCCTTTGGGCCACATGCTCTTTGCAAGCACACGTCAGTAGGCTCCACTCAAAAGATCCAGACTTATTTAAAATTCCATGCAAATCCACTTGAGAAGCTATTGCTATTGTGGCTAAAGCAAACAATTTTAGTAAATGTCTATAATTTTGATTCCTTTCTAAAACCTAAACCAGAAGCCCTTGCATTTTGAGAAGTCCATGCAGCTCTTAGTAATTGTTACTAGGTATTGGTAGTACCGTGTTTCCTTGAAAATAAGACCCAGCTGGACAATCAGCTCTAATGCATCTTTTGGAGCAAAAATTAATATAAGACCCGGTATTATATTATTATATTATATTATGTATTATATATATTGTACTGTATTGTATTATATTATTTTCCCAGTCTTATAGTAAAATAAGACCGGGTCTTATATTAATTGTTGCTCCAAAAGACGTATTAGAGCTGATTGCCCGGCTAGGTCTTATTTTCAGGGAAACACGGTACAAGCGGTTAATCCACGTAGCCACAGGAAAAACTGACCCCAGCCTGGCTGTTAGAGGACACCCAAAGGCAAAACTCAAAATGAAGAAGACTTAGACTTTGACCAACAACCTCGCAGACTTCTGGAGGATCAGAGGGGTCAAGGTCGATATCGATCAAAATGAAACATGCACATTCTGTTCTTAAAAATGTGCTTTTCAGATGTATTCACACAAGTGCACAAAACATATGCGCATGCAACATGTAGTTATAAGATTGCTATTAACAGCAAGATCCTCGAAATAATCTTAATGTCCACATATAACCTTAGTTATATATACACGTAGAGCCATGCAAAGGAATCCATTCTGTCTTTGAGTAAATGAGGAGATCTTAAATGCCCTGATATGCAGTGCTCTGCAAGGCATTGCATTTCATAGGGAAAACAAAAATAACATGTAAGAAACAGCACGATTACTTGTTTTTGAAAATGAATCCTCTAAATAAGAACTTTATCAAGAAGAACGCTAATATGGCACGTCTCGCGGAATAAAAAGATTAGCCTCACTGATGAAGAGTCAAACTCAAGAGTGATGACAACTAAACAGGGTTTATCAGGAACGAACCACATCCCGGAGGACCGAAAACTCCAGGCTAGGAGATTTAACAAGATGCAAAAGGTAACCGGGAGTCCAGTCCACATGGTGATGGTGACACACCATGGAAGGCACGCAGGAGTGGGGATGAGGACAGGCTTCCTCACAGGTTAGCGTCCTGGATTCACACTTCCTCACTGGAACCCTGAGCACATACGAAATCTGGGCTTCAGTTGCATCATCGTCGCAGAAGATGCTTATGAGTAAATAAGATACTACTTAGGATGGACCTAGCAGAATTCCCAAAATATAAACTGCCTGATAGATGGCTGATGGAAGGGATGGGGATGCGGTGGGAATTCCTCCAACAAGAGAGGGTTTTGCTCCCTTACGCGTATTGAGGGGGAAATTGAGCTGAGTACATATCTTCTTCTCAGCAAGTTTCAGGTTCAGTAATTCTGAATTGGGGTTGGAAAATTGGAAAGAAAATTGAGTTGTGGGGGCAAAAATAACTGCTTCACTTAATTACAAAAGTGCCTCACTTCCCTGTGGTGGTGTCAATACTGTGCTCACTGCAATTCAGGCTCTTGTAAAACAGCAATTTTGTTAAAATTTGGGATAAATGTTATGCTGTATGTTAATGCATCGGTATATTTTAGTGCGTACAATACAGGAAAAAGAAAAAAGTAATTATTCACCTACAGGTCACACTTCCATTATTTTAAGTCTTGGTGACTTTTGAAGCTTGTATGAAAAGTGATACAAATATATTTGAATTAACTGTGGTAAATTAAATATGCTGGATATTACACACAGTTGACAAGACATCTTGAGGAACAGAAAGGATGCTGCATTGGGAACAATTTGGTCTGTGGTGACAGCTATGAACTAGATGGATTTTTGCTACTTACAGATGTATTTCCACTATTGTTTCCTGATTGTTAAAATGGCTGTAGAATCTTTATTAAGTTTCCTGGAAGCGTTAACTCTGTCAGAACTAAGAAATCTCATCAAGCTACTGTGTCCATGGAATACAAGAGATGACAATGAATCTGTACCTTGGACTTGAGAGAGGACAGATAACACAGAGCGACTTGTTTAGTTTGGGTCTCTTAATCTGACAATGATGCTTAGACACATAGCACAATTAACTGAAATGAAAAACAGCAAAAGCTATGGACATGGTGAGGCCACACCCTGCAGGAGAAAGTGTGGCTTTCTGGGGGAAGGGCTGAGCGTGGGGGAAGGGTGGGTGGGGTGTTGGTCTTTGGCGAGGAAACTGGAAGAAGCCCCAGCAATGGAAACATAATGAAGACGGGGCCACCAGAGGGAAAGGGAAGGGGTTAATAGTGTCAGGAAAACTCTAAGATTGTTGGCTCTGTAATTCACACAGAAGGAGAAAATAATTAGTCGGAGGCGTTCTTTTGGGCCCTATTACTGAAGTGGCCTGAGAGAGTGTTCAACACTCTTATTATGCAGAAGAAGAATCTAGAAAAAATAAGTAATTTGATCAAGATTGGGCATGGCCTTGTAACAGTCAATAAGAGAATGTATGAAAACAACTTAGCAGCGTGCTTGTTTTGTTAAATACTTAATATGGTAGTTGAGGAAGGAAGAAAAACACGAGAGAGTATAGAGCCAGGACTGAAACCTGTAACTTGGGACTCAGTCCAGTACTCTTTCCATTAGACATTCGACACTGCTTCTTTTTGTTTTTGTTGTTTTGTTTTTTTCATATATATTGTGTGAATGCAGTTATAAGGGTAGAATAACCTTTCCTTTAGAGCCCATCAATTTCCTTTGTTTTAGTTAAAAACAATAATGACATTTTAAAACACCAAATGCCAGATAGATGTAGCACTTAAATCCTTTTAAACTATTGTATCACGTGACCCTCACAACAACTATATGCAATGACTAAAGGAGTTCAGAGACGTTAACTAAGTCGCCCGAAGTCATACAGCTGGCCAGGAGGTCACCTGTGAGTGGACCAGCTCTCTGTTACTTCAACGTCCATGCTCTTGTCATCCAAAGCAGCCTATTCCCAACGGAATGTTCTGCCTCTAAGCAGCACGATATTCCAGTCAGGAAGGATGTGGATGCTAGTCCTTAGGTAGACCCCCCGTGTGATGTGGCAGCACAGCAAATAATAGGATGTCTCCACTGGGATGACGGAATGGGTTCCATAGGACAAGCAGGCATGTTTACTTAGTTTGAGAACAGTACTGAAGTCACACCCCAACAGCGTTCAGCGCCACAAGCCTGTACCTGCTACAGGGTGGAGAGGTGCCTGGGACGGGAGTTTGCAATAATGTGTAATTCAAAACTGCATATTTAAGTCATCTTAGGATCGTGATGTACTATAGAAGCAATGACATTCAGGGTTGTATTTTACCATTACTTCTCTCATTTGAAAAAATAATTTAAAACACAAATTTAAAAAGTTGTCATTGCCACGCGTTAAATTCTGAATAACAACCTGGTTTGCTGTACCTGTCAGTGGTACAACTCCTACCGTAATTTATATACCCCACTTCTCTTTCCCGGGTTTTATAGCTCTTGGCTATTTGCATAAAAATGGAATCTGTGCTCTTTAAGGGTTCATCAGCTCAAATAGCTCATTCTCCACCCCAAGACACAAGGAACGATGGGTGAAAGGATTCTAGTGGTTCTGCTCAACGAGACGCACACAAACAGGTTACTAAAACCCATCTCTCCCTCTGCCACCTGACATCACTGCTTCTACTGTAGGTCTCCGCAAGCCAACCTCCATGTCCCCAGCTGGAGAGTGAATGAACGTGGCCTGTCCCTGCTGGTACCGGTCTTAACACAGTTGGCAGCCTTACTTCACTAGTGGTGGAAAAACACAGGCTAAGGCCCAATCTGGGCTCCTCCACTCACCGGAGAATTTGGAGAATTTCTCAATGTCTCAGAGTTGCAGTTCTGAAAATGGAAGGTATTAGTATCACTAGGTCATAGTGGGAAAGAAAAGAGATATTACCCATAAAGGGTCTGTAGGTGAACCCACAGATGTTTTTGTTTTCCCTCCCTTTCCACGAACTATAGATCTTTTCCATGGACGCTGGGGTCCTAATACAAATGTCAAACCTCAAGCTCATCGGTTTGCCAAGATTTATTAGTTGTCAACTGATGAGTAAATTCTACCCCATTTGTTCGGGGTCTAATGACACTTTCATAGAAGAGTTACTCAACACTCAGGAAGGGCTGGATGAATAAAATACGAAGTGACCAAAACCACAGAGAACAGACGTAAGGAATGGTGGACTCCTCAAAGCCAGTGCTAGCGATTTCGTAGGAAAGTGAAAAATTAGTTTGTTTCCTTTCTTTTTTGTTTATTCTCAGAGAGAATGATTTCTGTTCTCAACCCACTGGAAAGCTGTCCTCATCTTACACTGGAAACAACCATGAGCACCATCGGGAGGATGAGGGCTCTGCCTCCCTCAGCTCATCCTCTCACGCCATCAGCGGACACTATAACTCAGAGTGCAAAGTCCTGGGGTGCGTCAGTGAGCCAGGGCGCTTCCCTGCCCTTTCCCGCCCTGGGCTTGCATTCTAGTGGGGGGCGGGGGCTCAGTAAGTTGTTATTGAAGTAGCATTGACACGAGACGAACAGGTGCAGGTAGAACAGGTACCCAGAGGAAGGAGTGTGCATTTCCACCTGGGGAGGTGGGTCCAGGAAGACTCCGAGGGTGTGCATGGATGTGGGGGAGGGAGGGCCTTCTTGGCTGGGAGAGCAGCGTCAGCAAGGGCAGAGGCTACGACATCGCCATGCGGGGTCTTGAATGCAGGGGCTACTTGACATGGGTCAGAGATGGAGAACTCTATATGCCCTACTAGGAAGTTTGATTTTATGTTACAGGCAGTAGTTAGCAATTACGAGAAGGGAAAGCGATGTGTTTTAGAACGGTCACTCCGGTAATGGCAGGGTAAGCAAGACGATGCCTGCTCTCCCTCAAAGGGTGTCCATGTCTAATTCCTGGAACCTGTGAATATTTTACATTACGCGGCAAAGGAACTTTGCAGATGTGCTTAAATTAAGGACCTGGAGAAGGGGAGGTTCTCCTGGGTAATCTGGTGGGTCTCATGTCATTACAACGGTCCTTAAAAGAGGGGCATTAAAATACCACAGCAAGAAAAGTCAGGAAGGTGCACTGCTGCTGGCTTTGAGGATGGCGAAAGGGTCCATGCACCAAGAAATGGAAGCTGGGACACGGAAGGGAATAGCTTCTCCTATTTTCTCCAGAAAGGAATGCAGCTTTGCCAAAACCGTGATACTAGCTAGCCCCGTAAGATCTGTGTTGGACTTCTGAACCACAGAGCCATAACGCAATATACCAGTGCTGTTTGGGGCCACTAACTTTGTTCATTTGTTACAGCAGCAATAGCCAACTAACATCGATGGTTTGGAGGAGGGCTGGAGGAGAGAGATTCTCAGTATGAATCAATGCAGTAGCGCCGAAAGGAAGACATTTGCTGCCCAGACAGGGCAGTAAGGAGGCAGGACAGATGGGATTTGTGACTCAGCAGACCAGGGATGAAGGTTCAGGAAGAGAGGAAGAGTAGCATGGTTCACAGCTTTGTCTGGGGACCGAGTAGAAGGCAGCACGGGAGAAGGACCAGGGAGCGTGACAGATGAGCTCAGACAGGCTGAGTTTGCTGTGCCTTTGAGACTTTTAGGAAGACAGTGGTTTGATACCTGAATCTGAGGTTTAGGAGGAAACTGGGAAATGAAATTTTGGAGTCATGAGCCTTTGGGTGATGGTTGAACCCAGAAGAGTGGCTGGCAGCCCTGAGAGAGGACAGGTGCATGAGCCAAGATCCAAAGGAGAAAGCAGAGCAGCTTACACACAGGTGGGAGACACCTATTGAGGGGGTTTTCATACAATGAAAGGACGGATTCCACAAGAGGGGCCTGGAAAAGGACACTTAGCCCACTTCAGGGGCTCAAGGAAGGGTTCCGAAAGGAAACAGTAACCAATTTGAATCCTGAAGGATGAACTCGGAGAAAGGAGGGGAGGGGGCATTCCAGAGAGAGGAACTGAATAAGAAAGGGATAAAGAAACAGTACAAGACAAGAACTAGAAACAGCATGACAAAGCTAGACAGTGACATGAGAGACTGTGCTTGGACAGAAAGGCCGATTGGAATATAAGGGGTGAGGATGGGACAGAATAGAACATGAAAAAGGATGTTGGAATCAGGCCTGGGCGTTAGGTCAGTTGAGTGGATTTATAGTAATATTAAAAATAAATGTTTAAAGACACAGATCAGGGATATTATAAATTAACTTCCTAGTTTCTAATGCGCACAAATAACTGGCAGATAAATTTTCCTATTGCATGGATCTAATTATGCCACGGAAGTCAGTTTCCATAGATTACAAAAAACGCCAGTATCTCCTTGAATCTGGGCCAGATTCCTCTCATTGTCCTTCAACACATAGGGCCGGTCCCTGTCTACAGGCCTGGATGCGTCACCCGCCATGCTTTTCATTCCCCATCTTCCTATACTCAAATTTTAGTCATTGGTCAAAGCACAGTCCCAACACCACCTTCCTCCGAAAGTGTTTCCGGGGTCCTTGAGTTGGAATCAGCCACTCCCCGATCCTGGGTCCCTCTCCGGTCCTTACTAATGTGACAGCTTGTTATGTAAGGCATGCCTTTTGTCACAGGCTGAGTCTATCGCTTTCTAGCACAGTGCGTGATTCAGGGGCAAAGGGGACCGGGGAGGGTCCTTTATGCCAGTTTACAGATTCATTGACATTTTCAAGCAAGGAAATCACATTAGGAGAACAGCCTCTTCACCAGTTGATTTGGGAGTTTTCTACAGAACAGAGGCATGGGGAAAAGCAGTAAAGCACGAGGTACTAGGCAGGAAGTTAACTCCATAATCTAAGTGTAAGGACTTTGGAGGCCATGGATGACTCATTTTGCATTATCAGTTATGATATGTAAATATGTAATAAAAACACATAGTACATTATATATGGAATACATACATATATATTCCATGTTTTTCTTTTTTTTCACATTCAGGTTTTTAAACGTATGCTAATAGGGTAGTAATTACATTTAGTAACGTAACTCCCAGTATTCCAAAATAGGGACTTTGGGTTGCGTACTGATATGGTAATTATGGCATGCAACACATAGGTAAGCACTGGACATAGATCGTGTATGTGTGAGCTGTGTGGCTATAGCTGTGGCTGCCAGACAACACAGAGGGTGCTCAGTTAACTTACCTTTCAGATAAATAACAAAAAATGTTTTAGTAGAAGTGTGTCCTAAATATTACATGACATACACTTACACTAAAAAAAAACAAAACAAAAACATTTGCTGTTCATCTGAAATTCTGATTACCTACACATCCCATATTTTACTTGCTACATCTAACAAGCCTAGATTGCATATGAACAGGAAGTAATAGCCAGATGCAGAGTGTCGTGACTTGTGGCAAATCAGTGTGGCTTTCTTCCTCTATAGTTTTATGGTCCTTTTGTCTGCCTCAATTCTGAAGATGTAAGGATTCCTCCAGAAGCCCACCTCACATAGTATTACGTGCTACAAATGAGGAAGAGTCCATAACCTTGTGAGATGAGCTGTCAGAGTAGTCCCTGAGCTGTCAGAAGGGTCCTTCTCATCTTTAACCTAAATATCTAGGCTGCTGACCATTTTCCTCCTCATCCTTGCAGAGGCACTGGAGAACAAATGACCACAGAGTGTGAACGAGAGCCATTTATAACGAGGCTGTAGGTGTTTAGCGTGGCCTCTCTGTGACCTTTCCGTTCGGCTGAGTGACCCTGGGCTTATGCAGCTTCAGCATCTACAAGGGCATATCCATCAAGACTATGCAGGGCGGCTGTTCAGGGCACCGCTATCCACAGATCACTGGCCCCAGGGTCCCAGAGCCAAGGCTGAAGACTCAGCTCTTCCCACTTTCCCTGTGTCCCAGAAAGAGGAAGAGTAGAATGGGCAGAGGAGATGTAAAAATGCTCTTTCCTGGGGCTCTTGTAAACGCCCACCTTCCCTCAGAGATGCAGCACCACTGGGGCAAAACCGCTGCTGTCTTCCACCGAGAGCCTGGCATCTTCTGGTTTCTGACCACTGTTGGGACTCGATTCTTCCCTCTTTCCATACTGTGTGGATCCTGTGGAGCCTGCCACTGCCGCTGCAAGCTTTCCGTTTGGAGAAAGAATGGCTCCACGCATCTTATACTCAATGGCAAAAGTGTTGATGAGTCACAAAATAATTGATTATTTTCCCAGCTCTACTCAGTTTTCACTCATCCAAACCTCTTCATCGTTCCCCCACTAAATCCAGTTGGCTTTCTTTCTTATTTTGTATTGATAGGATTATTGCTTCTCAAGACTGTCGTCTGCATGGTCTTTATTGACTTCCATCTTATTCAGCTGAGCCATCCGTCCAGTCTGCCTCTCATTTTGGATGCTTCAAATGACACCCTAAGTCAAGTGACGTAGGCTCTAAACCGAAGTAAATAATTCCCCTTTTAGAAATGCCAAGAATTCACATGATGACACTGGAAACGATGACAAAATGAATATTTTTGCATTTTAAAATATATTACCTGACATTGCATGTTGAATACATTGGGCAAGAATTCTGAAAGAAGTATTTTAATAAAATACATGTAAAGTATAAATGGCCCAATCAAGTTATTTTCAGATCCAGGTGGATGAATGAAACAAACACACTGACAATGCATAGATGCGAATCCAAGGTTTCCGCTCCCCTTTTCCTGTGGCAGAGTTCCGTACCATGATGAGGGAAGTGTTCACCGCTTAGGTTGGAAATGCAAAATTATTAATCACGCCTATGGGTCAGAAAGAATAAAACCCCCTGACTGCACATCTGTTTTTCAAGGATAAATTTCAATCTGAAGATTAAAAAAATGTCAAACTTTTCTCATAATAGAAAGTTAGTACCCAACACTTAAATACAAACAAAAATTATTCTATATGGAAATTTGTCCACACATATTGCAAATTGTTTCCATATTCCTTTATTGCCCTCTAATGATCTCATCAAGGGTGCATAATTCGTTCACTAGTCTGCAACTGTTGGCTTTGCACTGAAGCAGCCAAGCACAGTTCTTGACTAGCCCCCTTCCCCTCTGGGGCTCACCACCATCCCCCTGAATGTGGATGGGGACAAAGCTGCAGGTTGTGCTGTCATCAAGTTTGTGATCTCTGCCTTGAACGATTAGGGTGTGTCATAGTCTGCATGAAATATGAAAGAACGATTTTCCACAGCAGGTCGCCAAGGTCAGCTAGTAATGTACTTCCACACCTTCCAACTTGCTACAAGCTGCTGGGCAGAAGGGTTTGGACATCAGTTTCCCTTGGTCAGGACACACCCCTGTGGGGCTCTTATAGGGATAGAATGCGCATCCAGGGGTTAGGTTAGGGCTGGAAGTTCCAAAACAGAACCACAGTCATAATTAGGTGCTTCCTGAGGTGTAGGCCTTGTTTTTGTCCAATGAGTGTTGAAGGGAACCCAAGTTTAGCCACCCTGATGCTGCCTTTGGGATACTGGTTTTAAGCTGGTTATTGAGAAACAAAAGACTCAGAAAGAACCTGTGGCCCTCCCCGCTTCCTGCCCAAGAGGTTCAGCTAGAAAGGCTGCTCCAGCAAGGGAATCTTGGGATGCTCCCCTGAGCAGCCGGATTTGAATTAAGTCTGGCAAATAGGGCTTCAGGCAGGGGCCTGTTGACTAGATGCCCCCAGTCCCAATGCTTCTGAGTTGCCCAGCAAGAGTTTGCCTCTCAGGTGTGTTCCAGCTTCCACGACTGCCTGTAAATCCCATTCTCACTTCTGCAAGGTAAGACCCCATCTCCCCCTTTTCTCCTTTGTCCAAAATGTCATCCATACCCAATGTTACCTCAGTGTCTTTGGAATTTTTATGCATATGTGAATTCCCCATGTGCACATATTAAAATTTGACTTTCTGTTGTTAATCTGTCTCTGTTCATTGGATTATTAGCCCAGCTAGAAGAACTTAGAAGGTGGGAGGAGAAGCAGTCATTCTTTTGCCCCTATGGTGCGAAATGTAAACAGGAACTCCTAAGTGTGTCATGAGACGGCATAGGAGGCCAGGAAGATGTCACCCTCAACATCCTGAGCACTTTGACGCTAATTAATATGCAAATTTACATTATATTAAAACAAAGGATTACGTCAAGATATACTCCAGCAATGACCCGATATGTAATAGGGTTTCAGGAAGAGTGTACTTCCCCTAAATTAAGGCACTGAAGCCACAGAAGTATTTTCTCCTATAAATAGCCACTTACTGTCGCAAAATATTATTTCCTCTTTTTAAAAAAACTAATTAGTTAGAGATGAAATAATACTTGAACACTTCATAATCTTAAATTCACAATATTTTACTTAATTAAAATAGGTAATTTGGAAAAATAATTGGCAATTGCTAAAACCTCTAATGCTGATGAGAACTGAACTAGCAGCATTCTTTTATCACAAATTGGTACTTAAATATAAAGTTCCGCTCACAGCTGGAAAGTGCCATTGTGAATGGCATTTATGTTCATTAGCTATCATTAAACCAAACAGATCAACGTTAAAGTGAAAAGAAAACCAATGGATTTTAGAAGAAATATTTGGGAGATTTTAAGGGCTCAAAAACAAAAATATGACTTTTTAAGCATTTATTAGGAAGAATATTGTTATGTAACACATCTGTAAATGTCAAACAGATTGATTGCATTTCATACGTCATGCTGGAAATGTAGTTTTGATAACATTTAAGTTCAGTTAAAAAAATTAAGGCTATGTATATCATTTTCCTTGGACCCAAGGGTACGTTTTAGTGGATAAACTTAAATTGTATTCATGATTTTCAAAGTAAAGTCATTTATGCGACTGAATTCATGCTAACTGATGCTGATTCAAATAAAGGTGAGAGAATTGCCTCTGGAATAAGCACAGCGTACTTTTTGCACATTGTCCTATTTAGGACAAATAATATGATGCTTTCTGAAATACCACACGACGCAGTGCAGCTATGTGCTAATTTGCAGGAACACCAAAGAAAAACACACCCTTTGGAGGGCTTATTTGTTCAGCGGGAGGCTGTCTTTTTTGAGCCTGGAACAAAGCCCTGTGGGTAAGCATCAGAACATATGCAGATATCATTATGTGTGTTGGTGGGGAGGGGGAGTGGGACGACCTACCATCTACACTATGGAATTTGCTATTGCGTTTTCTCCTTGGTAACACATTAAAAAAACATGAAATTTAAACAAGAGTCTAAAGAGCAAGGAATTAAAAACAACAACAGCAAAAAACCCAGGACAACAAATGTTTCATTCTAGTGCAGCACAATGAAGATACTTTAGTTCCACCAAACAAGTCTTCAAAATAAAGATTCTTCAGATTTCTTTTGCAAATGACATCCAAAATATTTATCAATTTGCAGCTATGTTACAGCAAATTGAGCATTTTTCAGTGTTCATGTCTTTTTTTGGAATGTAGAAATTTAAAATATACCTATGTTATTTGCTTAAGATTTCTCTTAGCAATTAAAACAACGTGATACACTCAAATCTCAAACAACAGATTTTTCTTTAAAAATCATTATTTTAAGAAAAGATCTGAAACTGGTTTTTAAAGTTTAGGGGAGAGCTAACACCCTAAGCCAACAATGATAGAATCAAAACCCAGCACAAAAACATTATCCTTTGCCATGATTTTCACTAAATGCATAATTAAAAAAATTAATTCAGCCAACATTTATTTACCCCTACTGCAAGCCATTTGCTGGGCTAGGGAATTTAAAGTGCGAGGGTATTTCAGGACAGGTGAGCCCAGATTCTAACAGTCAGGGAGGTCACACTGTATTGTTAGAAGTACGAGGTTACAATCATGACTTCTGTACTAGTAGGAACACAGACGGAACTAATAATTCTGCTGGATTCTCCCATTTTGGGGGTGGAAGGAGGGTGACTTGAGCCCAGAACAACCCCTAAAGAAGTATAGCTGTTGGGAGACAAGAGGGAGGACGTCTCTGGCAGAGAAGACCAGGACCTGGAGGCAAGAGGGCAAGAGGCTGGCAAGGACCCGGAGCTGGCGGCTCCGTGAGTGGGAGTCCCAGAGGACTGGCCACGGTGACCACAGGACCCCTGCCTGCTCTGGCTCAGCTCCTCGTCCTCAGGGCACGACCGAAGGTAACGTGTTTAATCCTCCCTGTAACCTTATGACGTCGGCACTATTATTGTCCCCCAATGCATAGGTGGTAAAGGGAGGCACAGAGAGACTGAACGTGTCCAGTGTCACAAAGCGGTGTGGCTCCTCAATGGTGTGTGGGTCCCGAGCCAGGTGTGGGCAGAGGGGGGTGAAGGCCTGTGGCAGGAATATCAGTTAGAAAACTACAGAAATAGGCAGGTAATTACAAGGGATTGAACTAAGGCATAATTAGAGAGATTCAGGGGAAATGAAAAACTCTGTAATTTAATTGCAAGCAACGGAAAGTGGGGTGCCCCAGGGACAAAGCAGTCAGCCCCATGTCTTCCAGAAAAATGGAAATGACGCTGCGGCTTCTGTCAACATGGGGCCCACATGGGAATACGCGAGGGAACGTTTTGAATGTGCTGGGACAGGTGCCTTCAGGCTGCCTGGAGGTGTGGAACCTTCTAGAATCCAGCATGTCTCCATGTCGTCAGCTGTTTGATGACCTTGAGTGCCCTGAGGGCAGGGGCTGAGGGATGAGGACGGGCAGGGGAAGGGAGAGAGAAAGAGCAGACAGCAGGCAGATGAGGCCCCTGGGCGCCTCAGACAGGAGGAAGTGAGAGCGTCAGCAGGTGACAGGATGTCAAGGAGCTGGGAGCAGAAAGCCACGGAGAGCGTGGGAAGGAGGAGGCCCCTGGCTGCTTTACGAGAGAATTTGCAGGAAAATGTTTAGTTCGAGGTGGAATGAACAGGAATGGAAAGTGAGGAAATTGAGTTTTCCTAATAAGATCGTTTTCGAGAAGTGGAGCAGGGAAGGCCTCTGGCTTTTCACTTTTTAAATTTTAGGATCAGACACTTGCCGGAGGAGTGCAGAAGGGTCAGGAGTTAGGAGAACCAGAAGGCGGACGGCGTGAGCAAGCAGGGAGCTGCAGTGCTGAGCAGGCCTTGAGACAGTGGGCCTGGCTGCCTCTGATGGGGGCGGGGAGAGGGGCCAGGTGTGAGGGGCAGGTGGGGCTTCCCCTGTGGGGCGCAGAGCTCGAGGGCTGCAGAGTGGGATCCTTGGGGAGGGGGAGGAAGCCACACGGGCCAGGGGGGGCTTGGAAATCATTCCTTCTGAACAATTTCCTTCAGCTGAGCTTGGCACTTTCCAATATGACATAAGGACATTTTTCACTGCCATGGATTTTCCACAAAACATTCATTCACTTCCACAGGAACACTGCACAATCACAATCAACTGACGGGTGTAGCAGCAGATTACGGTTTGGTGATGAATTGGTTACCTTCTATCTTAATTTCATATTTCTTCTCTAATTATAATTGCATAGATAGAGCGAATCAATGAGCATATAAAATATTTTCAGTGTTAGCAACCAGCTGGAGTGGTGTGTGCTATATGGTCATTCACACTCTGTCTCAAACACGAATAACGTGCAAAGCTAAAACCAGACAGAAAACAGTTGAAGGGGGGATGGCTACTTTGCAAAGAAAAGCTGTATCACCATGGGAATTTACTTATCCTGAATGTCATACTGTATTTAAACGTTGGGTATGCTGTCATTTGAACCTCAGACAGCGTGTGGGTTTCGAGGCATTGCTATTGCCCTATTCTTTTAGGAAGTGTGCTCTAGAGAGAGGGACGCTGGGCCTAGATACAGTTTTCTGGCCCGAAACATTGTCTGTGTGAGATTCTAGCCAGCCCGTGATGCCTGATTTGGCTTGCTTGCATTATACCATGCCCAGGATACCGCTTTTTGATGGAAAATTTGCACTGGATCTGTTCCCTAGTACATCAACTTTAGATTAATTATATAATGAAAATTTTAATATTCATCATGTGCGTGATATCTATCAGACACTGTCCTCAGCACAGTAGAAGGCTACAAAGGCTACTGACATGAAAACTGCCCTGCAAAGGCTGCCTCTGAGTGGCTGCAGACACCAAAACACTCTCGTTGCTAACAGGCAGCATTAAAAAAAAGTTCTGGAAAAAATAACACCCCTCACATGATAATAGCCTGCGACTTAATACAATTTCTAACATTTCTGCAGGTGGACGATAGTTAAGCATCCTTTTTGTTTTTCCCTTCAAGAGTAACTTTTCTGCTTAATTTAGTGTTTTCAATGGTATCACCCAAGTGAGGAATATTAACTACATCTCTCCCTTGTAGAAGATGGTGCATTGTCCTCAGGGGGGATAGGTAGGTATGTGAAACGCTTGAGAAGCAGGCAGTGATGGGTCTTAAATGCAGGTGAGTCCGTCTCTACTGCATTGGTGGAGAGGCGGTGGGGCTGGCTGGGCCCTGAGGATGGGGGGGCTGCTTTATTGGGCAGAGAGTGGGGCATGGCAGAGGGGCGGGGGGCGGACTGCATATCAGGGACAGTGAACAGACCGGTGTGGAGGAAATGTGTGTGAGAGGACACTGTAGGAGAACAATTCACAAATTATATTATGATAAGCCTTTACAGATATGCTAAATATTTTTATTTCCTTTTGAGAGGCTGTAAGAGTGAAAACCCCCATGTTTCTCTTCTACTTCTCACACCCACAATCCTTCTGACACCAGATGTGTGGGTTTTTCCCACACTGACCAATTCTCCAACACCACCTGGGTGTCCTAAAGTTCAATTCAAGTTTGACAGTAAGGGAGTTAGTGCAGACCCTGTCCGACCTCCCCCCACTTCAGACGATAATCGCAAGCAGTGGATCCCCAGGTTACCCACAACTTCTGTCCACTTGGCGATACATCGAATGTTCCTACAACCCCCTCCTGGGGACCACATGCTAGAGCAGCTCATGGGACCCAGGAAAACAGTTTACTGACTATTGCGGATTTATTACAAGAGACATTTTCATGAATACAATGAACAGCCAGATGAAGAGGGCAAGGTCTGGAAGGGGACTGCAGCACAAGAGCTGCTGTGCACGTGGATGTGGGATGCCACCCTCCTAGCACGTGGATGTGTCCACCTACTCAGAAGCTCTCTGAATCCTGTCCTCTAGGGATTTTTATGGCGACTCCCTCACGTAGTCGGTATGACTGATTATTAACTCAGTCTCCAGCTCCTTTCCTCTCTCTGGAGAATGGGGCTGAAAGTTCTCAGCTCCTAATCTTGGCCTGTCTTTCTGGTGACCCACCCCCATCCTGAAGCTCTCTGGGAGCCCATAAAGAGTCACCTCATTAGAGCAAAAGATGCTCCGATAACCCGGAAATGTTAAGGGGTTTAGGAGCTCTGTGTCAGAAACCAGGATCAAAGACCAAATATTAAAATAAAAGATGCTTCCTGCACCCCTATTACTTAGGAAATTAAAAGGGTTTTAGAAGCTCTGTGTCAGGAACTGGGGGCAGAAAACTATACATATAATTTTCCAGGAGCAACTGCTAACTATTGATGACTTTTAAGTAAGGGAGAAAAATGGTGAAAGCTGGGAAATTAGACATCCTGAATATAGGAAGTGGCTATGGAGTCAAGTTTGGTGACTGGAGTAGTAGAGAAAATGTTATAGTGCATAGGAAAGAATGAACATAGGAGACAATGGAGAAAATTGCCACATGCCTCATAATTTGGTGGGAAGTGCTCTGTGCCTCCTGAGATTTAAGACACTGGGATAGCACCCAAACCTCTGCCAGTCTCAGTTTACTCATCTTTAAATTGGGGATGTCAACCTTGCCTATATAGTGAGTGCCATGAAGATTAAATAATGAAGCAAAGTGTGGTGAAAACAAACATAGTGCTAACATCCTATAAAAATGCCAGATTTTCATTTTTTCTATATTCAAGAAATAAATAGATTAAGGGGACCAAAAGTCTTGCCTTTCGGGGTACTGATTTAAGCTGGTTATTGAGAAACAAGACTCCGAAAGAACCTGTGGCCCTCCCCGCTTCCTGCCCAAGAGGTTCAGATAGAAAGGCTGCTCCAGGAAGGGAATCTTGGGATGCTCTCCTGAGCAGCCAGATTTGAATTAAGTCTGGCAAATAGGGCTTCAGGCAGGGGCCTGTTAGCTTTGCTAACGCGTTGCCCAGCAAGAGTTTGCCTGCCAGGTGTGTTCCAGCTTCCTCGCCCGTTCTCACTTCTGAAATGTAAGATCTCATCCCCCCCTTTTCTCCTTTGTCCAAACTGTCATACATACCCAATGTTACCTCACTGTCTTTGGAATTTGCATGCTTATGTGAACTCCCCATGCACACATATTAAAACTTGGTTTTCTACTGTTGATCTGTCTCTGTTAATTTGATGATCAGCCCAACTAGAATAACTTAGAAGGCGGGAGGAAAAGTCTTACATTTTTAGCCCCCACATTTACAAGTGTGTTTAATATATTAAACAATGTATCCATTAGCAATACTCAATACTTTTTATTTGGATCTTAAATACCCTTAACAATCTGTACGTTGAACTGTGTTGAGTTCAGTATGTGAACTCATCAATCAGACACGGACACTAAGCCCACAGGCTAATGAAGGAAGACAAGACAGTCTCACGTAACTATCGCGGGAGGTGAGACTGAGGCTCACGCAGAGGGATAGTCAGCTACCTGCAAAGGATGTTCGGAAGAGAATGAATTACATCCCATGGGCTGCCAGGACAGAAAAGGGAGGGACAATTTAGAGGCATGGTGAAGAGTTAATGCCCACATGATGTAGTTTGACCATTTGCAAGGTGACATAATATTGTCTACGTTTTCAGAGGAATATTGTGAAAATAAATGGGATATTATCTGCAAAGAAGTAGAAACGTTTGGACAAAAGCCCTATGTGAAAAATTTCTGTGAATCATTTCTGAAGAAGCATTTTAAAAACAGGTTAGTTTGTAAGGCAAAAAAGAACAGATTGGACTTAAAAGATGTTTGCAGACCCTTTGTAGAATGAGGTTGAATACCTTATGTAAAGAGAAACCATTCAGAATTTCTATTATGAAAAGCTAATAGAGAGATGAATGGGATACAGACATTTGATTCACCTGTGATGGGAAGAGAAGGCAAGCTAACAAGATGGAACAAAAATATAACATACAATGTGAGGATTTTCTTGAAAAACATAGAGATTTTCCTTTCCTTCAGACAATATGTGACGCATATGGCAGGTTTCTTAGCTTGATAAACATCTACAAGTAAAGAACTTTGAGACAGATGGTAGTTTCACCACTGCGTCTTATTAATTTCCATGCCATTAGACTGACTAATTCACAATTCAGAATATCAACTCCATTTCTGTTTTGGGAAACCAACAGAATGCATCCGGGTAAATGACCAAGGGGAGGAATAAAAATATCCCAGTTGCCTTTGGTAACTGATTATTCTGCTGTGATCAGGAAATGGTGGGAAAAACCAAGTCTTGAGATAACAAAAACGGAGACAAAGCTATACATAGATGGCATCTCTGGGTCACTGATGGACGCTGCACACACAGAATCCTAAGAGAAAAAAGAGGAAGAACAAGAATACACGGATGCTTTTTTGACTTCACAGAAATATCAGAGTCCAATCATGTTTGTGGAATCAGAGAACTAAACAGAAGGGAGAAGAAAACAGTAGAAGGGGAAACAGTAAAATGTTAGGGTTATTTATATGAAATTGAAATTCAGCAGTTTTAAGGGTTTTACCACCAGAGAATTACTGCCCATTAAAAAAGGTGACAATAATAAGTGACAATAGAGCACACACTGTCCTCTCTTTCTCCATCACATCACCCTGCAGGACAAGCTTTCTGGTCCCATCTCCAGTAGGTGTCAGCATCTCCTCCACACAGCGCCCACGGCTCGCCAGAGACTTCTGCTCATGCAGGTAAGTGGCCTCCAACAGAAGATGGAATTCAACAACCCAAAGGGCCGTGCCATGCCCTTCAGCCCAGTCACTTTCTGTCTGTTTCTCACACAAGCACATTCAGATTCTTCGCGGGAACTTAGGTTTGCAGGACCGATGAACAAGTCAAGGAGGGGTCTCAACCTTGGCACCATGGACACTTTATCCTTTGTGGGGGGACCCTCCCATGCACTGCAGGGTGTGTAGTCCCATTCCTGGCCTCTACCCAGTAGATGCCAATACTGTCTCATACCCTCCCTTGTAGCAACCCCAAATGTCTGCAGGCATTTCAAGTGTCCCTTGGGAGGGAACACCATTCCCAGGTGAAAACCAGTGCTGTCGACAGGACAGGACAATGTAACGTAATAGGGGCAGAGAGTCAGTGCTGGGCCAGTGGAGTCACATACGGTATTTACAGTCGGTGGGAGATGGAGACAGAAAATGTACACTGCCTGGCTAAGACCTGTTCTGTAAAAGCAACAACAAGTAATGCTGGTGTAGTTCCTGGCATCATGGGAAATGCTAACGTTAGGTCACAAATCACTTTCATTCACATTGCCTCATTTCAGCCTTAATATATAATTATATTACATATAATGTACATGTGAAAAGTTACATGTGAAAAGTATATACTCTGTAGCTATGGGTTAGAAAACTTAGGCTTGGAATGGTTGAGTAATTTGTCCCAGATCACACAGTGACAGAGATCCAGACCAGATTTAAACCTGGAACCTTCAGACTCCAGATTCTAGGTTCTCACAAATTGTCTCTCAGGCAAGTGGGGGGGCGGGGAGAGGGGGACAGTGGTTGCCAGGCCACAAAGCCCTGAGATGTAGCTTCACCAGCAGTAAAGCTTGGAGCTGGGATAGGAGGCATCTGTTACCTTGACCTTGATCAGGACAGGACACAAAGGGTTCGAGGAGAGGCTGGAGGGGTTCCTCATGCTGCAGTTACTCCAGCTTCCTGGTAGGAAAGCTGCTTTGCAGACTAACACCTCCGTGAGTTCTGGACTTTGAACCTGAACCTAATGCTACTGCCTTGAACGCACTAAACCAACAGGGTGCAGGGAGAAACACAATAATATTCATATTTTCTTTGACATCGTCCTTTAAAGTTTTTAGTTTTTTGTTTTTTTATGCCCATGTTAGTACAGTAATGTATATAGTCCATTATATATTACTATTATATATTATTATAGTAAAATTCATAATATATAATATATATTATGCATATGTGTTGTGTGTTGGTTTTTCACGCGCAAGTTTTATTTAGCTGATAGAGTGCATGATCAACCAAAAGCCTTCAAAGCGACTTTTCTAAAAAAAAAAAATGCAATTACTTGTTAGAAACATTCACTCAGAAATCTCAGTTGGCTCAAACTCAACACATCCCCCAAATTGCGAGCTGGCTTTTGCGTCCTCTCCTTCCAGAATCCCTCCTCCCACGTCCCCCTTCAGCACAGGCCCAGCCCTGACTCCACATCACCTCTTCTCTCTCCCTCACCTTCAAATACAGGGGTCACCCAGGCCTTGTTGGTACCTCCTCCTTTTGTCACTCAAATTGGATCCTTTTACTCTGTCCTCACCTGCACACCCTCATCAGTCCCCCATGGCCTCTTGCAGCACCTGCCTAACTCACCTGTATTTTCTGAATGATTTTAGTAATTACTATTATTTTCTAGTGGGCCATTCCTTTGAATTAAGTGTCAAATCATTAGCATAAATTGATTTATGTTTATGACAAAGTGTCTATTTTCCTCCCTTTTTTATTTCTATTACTGTGTGTTTGCGCCCTTTTCCTGGGCCCAGTCATAGTGAATATTTGTCTATTTCATCAGCCATCTCAAAGAACATTTTTGGAGTTTGCAGGGCTCCTGTACTGTTTCTTTCATATCCAATTCATTAATCTTTGCTCTTTTATGTATTTCCTTCTTTCTGCTTTTGTAGAGTTTACTCTACTCTTTTTCTGATTCTTAAATGAATAGTTTACATTTATTTTCAATCTCTTTAGCTCTAATTTATGAATTATGCATTCATTTAAAACATTATCTTTTTAGTCATATTATACCTAGAGAATCTGGTATGAATAATGAGATTCTTTGTGATTTGTTGAGCTTTTAATATTCTTCATGATCAGTTTTGTAAATGCTCTGTGATACTAGAAAAGAATGCGTAGTCTTCATTGGGTGCAAAGTTCTGAGCTATATGGCAAAACTTGCCTGTTAATTTTGCTCCTTAAAATCATCTATATTCTCAATAATTTTGTCTACTTGATCTATTAGTTTGTTAGAAGTATAACCTCCCACTTCATGGATTTGTCATGTTTTCTTGTAATTCTGCTAACTTTTCCTTTATATATTTCAGATTATATTGCAAAGTCAATACAAGATCGTAATTTTAATGTCATTTTGGTGGATTTTGCTTCTTATCATCATATGATGTCCCTCCTTTCTCTATTGATCTTTTCTTGGTCTGATACTGCTATTGTTACACAAGATCTCTTTAGCTTAGTATTTGCCTAGCATATATATTTTCTACTCCCTCTTCCCCCATCTTTCAGCATGGTTTTATGTATGGAATGTCCAGATTCAGTACTGTTATGATCTCCCTAACAAAAGAAAGCTTTAGCTGAGGATCAAAAGCTCCTCTCATATCCTGCCATTGTTGCCTGCAATTTAGTTTGACTTTTTAAAAGAAGCCAGCAGTTAATAAATCTTACTAACAATTGATCAATTTTGGGACTTGCCATTATTTCTGGTATCTCAGTCTTAGCTTTGGGTTTGTTCTTCTTGCCAATGTATTTTCTTTAACAGTAATTTTACTTAAGAGTTAAGTAAAGTTGGTCAACTCTTTTAATCTTTGCATGTCTGAAACTGTCTATTTCATTCTCATTCTTGAATGACAGTTTAGTTGTGTATAAAATTTTAGGTTGTCAGTTTTATTTTTTCTTAGCACTTTTGAGATATTGATGCATTGTCTTGTATCTCTTTCTGCTGATAATTCAACTTAAAACCCAACTACTGCTTTGTGGAGAGCTTCTTTCTCTCTGGTAGTCCTAAAATTTTTCTTTTCTTTAATGTTTTCCAGTTTTGTCATGATGTGTCTACGTGGGATTTTTATAATTAATCTTTCTCAATTTGAGATACATTTCCAATCTGAGTAATAGCTTTTTAACTCACCAATCTTTCCTTGACTGTTCTAGTTTAAAATTCATCATCTCTCTGAAGCTTTGTATTTTCTTCAACCAAAATTTATCATTTGTTCTTCTTCATATCCTACTATTCCTATTTCAGCTTTTCTATCCTTTAAAAAAATAACTTCCTTTTAATTTTTATCTTGATTATTTCTTCAGACATCCAGAACATACTTACTTTAGTACTTTAATACTACTCTATAATTTTAATTTAATCTGGAATGAATACGTGTTCCAATTTTTAACTTTTGTTGGCTGTCATTTTAGCATTGGAGTTCTTCATGTGTTACGGAATTTTTATCTGCTGGCTTAAGTGAAAGGCTTTTCCCACTTCTCTTACTTTTTTTCAATCTGTGTTCATGTCTCCTGTCTAGTGGTTTGGTGGTTGTCTCTGTTTAACTCCTCAGGCCCTGTCCAGTACCAGGTAGACATTGGTAGATTATATTTTACTTATTTTTCAGTAGTGAAAGATTCAGTCTAGCCTCTCTCTGAGCATCAAGCCTGGCCCTGATCTCCCTCCTACAGAGACATTCTTATTATTCCACGTCACCCCACAAAAGACAGGCTCTCAGCCACCATTGCCTGCTCTATAAATGGGATCTCAGGAGGCCTGTGGCTTTAGGACCAATCACAGCCTAGCATTTCTATTCTGTTTCTGGTCTGAGGAGATAACATGTTAATCAAGTCTTTGAACCCAGATCTGACTTCCTTGATTCTCTCTCTTCGGTTTATCCAACTTTGCCTTGCGCTTCGCATCTAGCATGCATCTGAATGCAACAGGGGGCAGGTAGGAGTAAGGTAGAGTCAGGACATGACCTGTTGCTGTGACTCTAGACTCATGTTTTCACCCATACTCTAGGAATAAAACACTCATTTTGGATGATTATTCTAAAAATGACACATGGAACTGAACAAAGCAAGACAAAACTAGAGTTGGGAAATAATTTCAAAGACTATGATAATCACCCAAATACAATTAAGTATTTGAATTGTAATGAACATTTCAGCTAAATTTTTGTTCAGTGGTAAGATTACCAGGTGGGGATTAAGAAAAAAAATGTTCCAGTGTTAATTACATTCCTTGCTTATCATATTGATAAGTTGTTTCATTTTGGGGAAGAATTGTTAGATTTCATTCATGATTGTAAATAGGTAATTTTAGTTTATCCTTCAGGAGCTCATTTTTGACCTTTCAAATCCAAACTGAGGTGTTAAACAAGATAATACTTAAATTGCTTTATAATTCAGTTAAGTACCACACACAGTTTATAATGTGTAAACATAAAAACACTGTCAAACTAATGGCAGGTGTGCAATTTATTTTGAGCTCACAGTATTTGGCACTGGATATGCTAATTCATTTGTCTTCCCTGTCAAGCTCTCTGTCCCCTTCATCTGTGCAGTTGTCCTGGGCTCTGGGACTCTGCATCGGGCCTGGAGGCAGGCAGCTCTGGGCTCCAAGGCTGGAAACGTCATTTGAAGTGAGCCATGGTTTCCTCACCTATCAAATGGCAAACTCTCATGCACCTTTCAGGTCATGGCAAGATGTGTGAGATCATTTGTAAGGAAACTGCTCACGTCTCTTCCCAGTGCAGCAGAGTCCCTGGGCCGTGGAGCCAGGTGCCTGGGTGTGGATCCAGACTCTCATTTATAAGCAATTTCTCCACCTCCAGAACTTGATCCTGCCTCTTATGCTAGTTGGGAAGACTGAATGAGTCTACCATGGAAAGCATCTGGTGCTTTGTGAGAACTTTCAAGACATTAGCTGTCATAATTAGTATTTATAGCATGGCTGGGTGGAGACCAGCGCCTGACCAGCACAGCTTTAGATCCGTAACCAGAGGAGGACTGGCAGCCTTCCTGGAAGTTGAGGGGCGGGAAGCATATAGGGAACTGAGAGCTCCCTCTGGTGTCGGAGTGTCCGTTCTGTTTGTCACATGTAGACCTTTAGGGCTGCCTTTTGAATCGGTGGCACTTCTCTGAGGCTCCTGCTGGGTTAACTTAACACTGCCTGGGAATAAGACTGAATCTTTACTGTGTTTAAAATGCTAGGGGATAAAATGACACAGAGGACTGGCGAGCAACCAATAACCCAGAACGGGGAGGTACGATTTTTGAAATATATCCAAAAAGGGCAACTACGTTACGGTCAAGGCACATATGGTAGACAATGGGTAGTGATGGAATTAAATTCACCTCCAAAATCTAGGCAGCGCTGCACAGAATGCAGAGACTCGCGACTGAGGCGTAAGTACGTGCGGTAAAACGGAGCTCATTAAACCACGGTGAGTGCAGGGGGGTGACAGACAGCCACCTTATTTCACATTTCAAGCCTGTTGCTGGTTTCAGAGCTATCATGACATTTCTTTGATGATGATGATGATGATGATGATGATGATGATGATTTTTATCTCAAAATATTTCAAGCAGAACACATCCTCCCCTTGCATTTGGAAACATGGCTAAAAACAGGAGCACTGTTTCAACTGTCAGTCTTTTGAAACAGGGATGTGGCCAAAACCTTTCTATCTGAGGAATCTAATAGTCGTAACTCAGAATCTTTCACTGCTGTTAGCCCATTTAGAGTACATTTTAAATGAAAACAAAACGGAAACATTTCCAATGTATTCCGGATATTTTAATTAATTGCATATGATTTTCTTTAAAAACTATTTCACTTGAATAACTTATTCAAAATCAAGGGTATAGATTGTCTTAAAATGGATTTTGTATTAGTAATCCCCAAATTGGTGAAGAATCAAGTACAACAGTTTCAGTTATAACCATATAAGTTGAAAAGATTGTGTTATAAAAAAATACCCGGAGGATTCTAGTAAATAGCAAAGCATTTAAAAAAAAAAAAAAGACTCTAACCAAAACTGGGCAAAAACTTCACAGGGAAAAAAAAAATTAAACACGAATGAAGTACAAAACAAACTAAATTAATAGCGGTGTAATGGATGGAAAAATTCAACCTCTTAAACATGTCAATTTCACACAAATTAATCTATAATAAATTCAGAGCAATTCTAAAACATGATCCCAGCAAGTGTTTTCATGGGTCCTGACAAGCTGGCCCTCAAGTTCAAAAAGAAGCAGAAAGGGTGGAGAATAGGTCAGATGACCTTGAAGAAGGAGGTGGAGGGATTGTAAACCTATGGTGATTAAAACAAGAGAGAGGAAACATGCACGCATAAAAGGAAACATCTGACAGAGGCTATGGAACAAATCAGGGGGTCAGGGATGGAGCATTCAAGACACTACACCGGGACGATCGCATTCCCATCACAACATTCAAAAAAGTTTGAAATGGGTTAAAGACCAAAATGTGATAAACAAAACTTGGAATCTTTAGAAGAAATATACAAAAGCATATCTACAGACTCAGGGAAGGGAAGGTTGTCTTAATCAGGGTCAAAAACCTGAAACCACACAGGGAGGATTAATAAACCTGATCACATTAAAATTATAATTTCATTTTTGCAAAAGATACCACAAATAAGGATGAAAATTAAATGAAGTCTGTAAATACATATAACCAAGCAGTAGTATTCCTAATAAGTAAAATACAACAAATTGATAAGAAATAGATAAACAACCCAAAGAGAAAAATGAGCTAAGCATTTCAGCAGGCAATTCAAGAAGAGAAACTTGATTAGCTAATGTAATTTCATCAGGGAAATTGAAAGATACCGTCTTATACCTATTTGTTCATCAAAAATAAAAATGTTTGACATTTGCAAGTGTCAGAGAGCACATGGAAGGATGCCTCTCTCATATACTACCTAAGAGCATGTAAATTGGAGTGATTTTGGACAGTGTATAGAATAAAAAATGCAATGCATGTAACTTTCAAGTCAGCATTTCCACTTCTAATGTACACACCCTAAAAATCTCTAGCTCATGTATACCAAGATACATGTGGACGTGTTCAAAATCAAGATAAGTTAGAAACATTTTAAGTGACAATCAATAAAATGGGTAAATTGTAACATTTATGCAATACACACTCTTTGGTAATTAGAGTGAATTAACCAGAATCACAAGTAGTGATACAGTTCACAAAATAATGATGCATGAGAAAACACATTCCAGGATGATTATGTACAGTGTTACACCATATATAAAAAAATTGACAACGTGAAAAATGTATTGTTTGTGGTATACGTACTGATAGTATAAAGACATGCATGTGGATGATAAATACTTATTTCAGGAAACTCTTTACCTCTGAGGACAGAAGTAGAGGATTGTAATTAGAGAAAGGGTCCCCGGGGGGTGACAATGTTATCTGAAATGTTCTTTCCCTTAAAAATCATCTCACAAAGTAAACGTGGAAAACTGTAAAGAGGACTAAATATGGCCCCCAAATTATTAATATTGGGATCTCAAAACAGTGATTCTCAAATTTGGGTGTGTGTAAAAATCACTTGAAGAATTTGTTAAAAAGTGCCAATTCCAGACACTTTCCCTCTCTTCCTCCAGGTTCCCACTCAGGGAATGGGTGTGGCCTAGGAAGCCCCTACTTAAACAAACAGGATTCCAAAGCAGTTTGTCCAAGGGCACACTTTATTAAAACACCCTTCGCGCCTAGCTACCAGAGCCATCCATAGATTGTAGGTGTTTTCCTCACTATTTTGAATTACTTTTAGAATACTTAGAATACTGTCATATGTAACATTTAATACTACATACCATCTAGGTTCCTACTAAAATAACAAATAGTATGAAATATCTACCAGATTTTATCATTGGGGTTTTTAAATGATAAAAGCTTTAAAAAATACTTAAAGAGTTATTTCCTCTGGAAACTTGATGATATGGACCAAAACAGCTTTCCATAGGGAAGTGTACCCAAATTCTACATTGACTTGGAAATTTTCCCATTAGTTATTAATTTGGGGTAAGTTTCTCCATGCATCTGTACAGTTTTGGCTAACTGACAGTCTGAGACCTTGTCCACCACCGTTCTAATGGCGTGCATCACACGAGAGTCTTCAATTCACACAATTCACGTACACCACCTGCCAGGTTTGAAAGCCTCAGCCTGAGTATCACTGCACTAACCACTTCATGTTCCATTGCAGCAGGAAATTAAATTATATAACGCTCATGCTTCTAGCTGAACTTTTTTTTTTTTTAAAGAAGCTCAATCTACAGACAAGAGAAATGACAAAGGTGTGCTAAATTAATTTTCTCCTTGATGGACATCTGTCACAGAGTCCATTGGTTTCTATTGGAACAGCAGACGTCAAATAGTTACTTAGGCTGTCATGGCTGCCCCTGTGGAAGGTATTTGTGTTTTTCTTCCTCATATACTTATGCCTTTAAGTAACCAAGTTTTTTCTTGCTCGGCCACTCCCAAGTAGAACTAAATTACAATTCTTTACAAGGATATTTAAACTCATTCTCCATTTGGAAAAAGCCTCTTGTTCCAAAGAAAGATTAGATTAATATCGTGGGAATTAAGCTATTGCTCTAATTCCTCAATTTTACCCAATTTTAAGTGGCTTTTCTAGGTATATAGAACCATCTTCTTCAAATAATCTCACCAATTTTGGTACTTTAAGACAATTACACTTTAAATTCAAAAACCTTCTGGAAATTGGAAATTTCAAAGCTCTTTGAAAAATAACAAATCACAACCGAGGAACAAAGGAGTCTTCAAAAAGATACAGCACACATTCTATCTTCATGTTATGAGACAGGATATACAAGCAAGGGAGGCACTAATAAATATATACATCTAGCAAAACAAGACATAATATTTAACCATGATCTCTAATTGAAAAGCAATCAGCGGGCTTTACTCAGGCTTATTATGCATTTCAAACACAAATAGGCTTCAAAATGGGCAGGTGATATTCAAGTGACAGCCCATAACCCAAATGACGAGACTGTGATGGTAAGTCCTTTCTGTGCACTCTAGAAAGATGACAACTTCTGTACTCATTACAAAGGGTACCTATGCTTTCCTGGGTGTGGTCAAGACTTTGGCTACTTAAATATCATGACTGTCCTAATTTCATAGTCATGGGAAATAAAACCAATAAAAATAAGCCAAAATGAGTACATATATATAGTTATACAGTGATCTGAATATTCTTATTCTACAACCACAAACATGCATTGAGGACCCACTATGTGCAGGTGGAGCTGCAGACACGGGATAAACAAAACCGACAAGCCCTCCTCCTTCATGGGCTTCACATCTCAGAGGAATCAAGTCACAGCCAGCACTCTCTCCATAGAAATACGAATTGACAAATATATCAGTTGAAACAAAGGTTACTTTTTCATAAATGGCCTAAAAAGGCTCAAGTAACAGTAGGCAAACTCTTCTTTGAACTTCACAATATGACAAAGTATCAATTGAAAAATATTTGTCTGAAATATGTCTTCAATAAAAGTATTTTTCTTTTTGTGACCCCCCAGGAAAAAGACGCCAGTTAGAGCTTTGGAAAACATTTTTCTTCTGCTCAATTTCACTTACTCTGTTGGTATTAGTTTCCATACTCTAATAACAACATGGACGGCACCATCATGGAGTGAGTCTTGGCCTCTTCTTGGCCTTGTACTAATGTAACTAACTGGTGCTGCCGAGTAAGTCCCCAGCCACTCAGAGGTGGGTGGGGTGGGGTTCAGGAGCACCTTCTCCTCTGTGTCTGACCCGTGTGGGTCTGACCAATGGACTCTCCCCCAGCTAGTACCAGTGCCCAGTGGGCAGCTCAGGTCTGAGCGAAACAACGTCAGTGTGAATCCCCAGGCATTGCTGACCTAACTACCACCCTCATTTTCTCCTCCTTTCTGTCTTTGCTGTGAAAATTATCCTGGGTTTTTATTTTAACCAAGTCTCAATACATTCACTCATAACAGAAATGGTTTATATGAAGTTATTTTAATTTCACCTCTGCGGTGCCCTTTCAGATTCTTTTCACCACTGTTTTATAGGCTGTATTTTAATTTAATTGAGTATGTGCAGAAGAAAGGTGAGGTTTGAAACAGGAGATGTCAAAAAGACTTGGAGAATTATTGTGACCTGTCTAAACTGCATTTGCGCTGTTCTTTTTGTAAATGCCCTCGTAAATACTGAAGACAATCTCAGGTTCAGTGCCGTGTAAAAATAAAATGTCACAGAAATTAGTTCTGTAAAATGAACAGAAGTGGAAGGAGTCATCTAGAGGAATTAAATGCATTCAGCAGATGGCCATGTGGTGGTTCTGGTGCCCTGTGTCAAGGTCAACCATTCTAGCAAAAGATGTAAAGCCTAATCTAGGGATTAGTGAGACAATACTTTACAAATGCTACTTGCGTAAAATTGCATGTCATTGTGTGTTGGCATCTGGTTGTAAATGAAAGCATCATTTGGCATACCTTGATTAAAATAAGTCTCCCACCAAGCCAAACCCCTCCCTCCAAAGGATAATTACTCTCCCTGTTCATCTAAATTGTTCCTATGCTTTTACTAGAATATACATAAATGTTTTTGCATGTATACACACACATACACATGTGTCACCTATCACAAAAAAACAGAATTATATTTTCATTTCGTTCTTCCCTGTGTTTGTATGCATGTTTTATCTTACAATAAACAGTGGGCCTTTTTTCCATCGCAGAATATATATCTCATTTTATAAAAACATTGCACAGCCTTCCGTTCTCCTACTAGTGAACACTTAGACACTTCACAGATCTTTACTGTTTCACATAGTAAAGGCATCTGTGTTGTCATTTCTGTATGATAGTTTTCTGGAAGTTGAGTTTAGGGGTTGAATGGAATGCACACTTAAGGTCATTTAATAGAAAGAATTAAATGATCTTTCAAAACATGATGCTTATTTACCTTCTCAACTGTGAAGAGTGTCTGTTTCTAAGAGTTTCATAAAAACTAGTGATCTATCTCATTGTGGTTTTAATAACTTTGTTAATTATTAACTAAGTTTATCACTTCTTGTTGTTTTTTTAAATTTATGCTTCTTCCTATCGGGCGTTTGTCTTCGTTTTATCGCTGTTCAGAAGTTTTGTATGTTTGGGGCATTAAGCCTTTACTAGTTTATGTAGTGAAATTATGTTGTCCCAATTTGTCATTTGTCATGTAGCTCTACACTGGGTTGTTTTTCAGTATATATGAGTTTTTTGTGTTTATATACTCAGATCCGTCAATCTTTTCCTCAGTGCCTCTTAGATTTTGTGTTATGGTTAGAAATGCTTTTCCCACTCTGATATTATTTTTTAAAATATCATATTTTCTTCTAGTACTTTTAGTTTTATTATTTTACACTTAAAACTTTAAACTACTTGGAAAGCAATGAACTTAATTCCACTTATTGAGTAATTCAGACATTTCCTGCTGATTGGAAATGCCATCCTTATTGGATTTTAGATTCCCCTATACTTTACTTCTGGACTCTCTAGAATTTTTCCCTCAATTCCTGCACTATCTTATTTAGACTAGGACAGAAAGTTTCCTCTCCTCCATCTCTTCCTTCCCTCCCTCTGTAATATTTTCTAAACATTTCTTTGCTTTTTTTTTCCCCATAAGAATATAATTCATGAGAATATACATTTTGGAGTGCGTGAAAGTTGAAAAAAGTTGACAGGATGCCTAGAGAGGGGAGTGCGTTTGAGTGTCAAATAAAAGTTGTTCACCACCTACAAGCACATCATTGACAGTAGAGCCCACACAAGGCAGTGCAAGTGGACCCTAAGACTGTCCTGGTTTTGTGGAGCTCGGGCCGAGAAGCAGCACTTGTGAGCCCCAGGTTCCTTTCTCCACTCGTCTCTGCCCTGCTGCTGCTTCTGTTGTGGTGCAGGATCCCATTCCTGTGGAAACTCTGGGGATTTCTTCTTCATAGGATCAGAGCCTCCTTCCTAACTTCCTCAACCTCTTTTCCAAAAGTTCTTAAGAAAAATAAAATAATTTTATACCTGGTTACACTATGATCTATTAAATTAAGGTTTAAATAGTCGTCAATTCAAAGACTTAATAATGATAGTATTTGTGGCCATTTCCATAAAAAGTTGGGCATCGAGTTCTATAATTAGAAAACTTTTGCTCTAATTTAATATCTTTTCCTCACAAAAAATCAAATTCAGTGTATATATTTTTCCAATTTTGTTATCTTTGTTAGAAAGCAAGGTTTTTCTTATATCATGTTAACTAATTTTATTTTGTGACTTAATTTATGTTCACACACCCAAAGTCGGCCCCAGTATGTACAACTTTCAACTGAAGACCCAATAGATGAGGTCTTGGATAATGGAATTATGTTTTCTAATGTCACATTTATTCTAAGCATTTTTTTTCCTAATAAAAAAGGCAAACTGTTAACTAATTTTTAAAAAGTTGGTCTATCTTTCCCCCTTTCTTCTCACTTGATATATTTCCAAAGTTTTTTTTTTTTTCTTTCTTTCTTTTTTTAAAAAATATAACAGTTCAAGGAGGATGAAGATGGTGAAAACAAATAAGCAAGGGTCAGAATTATAGCATTAAGTGAAAGAAAAACTTGTAAAATAAGTTTGTCTACTTTTTTCCTCTTAGAATATTATCTAATGTTCTTAATGTATTTATACTGGAGGCTTTTCTATTCTTCTTAGTGAAAACAGAGACTGAGTTAAATGTTTACAATAGGATCCAAAAGAATTAACAGCAGCATCAGTAGAAATGACCACAAATGTACTACCCTCTTCCCCCAAATAACCTTTTGATGTTATAGATTGACAACAACAAAAAGATTCCAAGAAGAATGAAATGGATGCTCTACAAAGTTAAAACAAACTCCGGAAAATGAGTTCCATATGACTGAACAGTGAGGGGAAATTCACACAGTAGGTGCACTGAAGCCACATAGAGGGGCCATGTTAATTCAGGCTCAGCTGGAAGTGAGAATTACAAGACAGATGATCAAACCCACACCCTGAAAAGGCGTGAGGCCCATCACTCTGTGCATCACTGAAGTCCTAGGATAGATAGACATTCATCCAATAGATGCCATGTGAGCTAATTTGTAAGTAAAAGTGTTTGTAGCATTTAGCGAAGACATACCTACGGGTACTCAATGACAGTAAGATAGAAGACTACGGCAGGCCAGTCTTGCCCAAAGGATGGAAAAGAAGGAAAAGACGACCAGTGTATAGTGCTTTATAGATTGCAAAGTGCTTTATCACATGTGATCTTCACAACAAAATAATTATTATTTCTAATTTTCGAAGAGCAAACTGAGGCTCAATGAGGTTAAATATGTAGTTAAAAAATCCACATTTCTGGTGTCTACTGAGTCAGGTGTGGATAAGTGTAAACATTTCTTAAATTTGTAGTGACAATGTTTTCATTTTGTGACTTTGGAAAATGGAAGACTCTACCTAACAGCTTTTAATTTAGAACAGTTCACATTTTGTTCATGAAGCAACACTTTGGCCTTAACAACTAAGGACAGATGCCTCCAGGCATCTGGTGGAAGGAATGTGTGGCCAGGTCCTAGTGAGGTGGGATGTGACACCCATGATAAAGGAAGGAGGCCAGGCCTGGGAAGGGTGAGCCCAGCTCACTGCCCCACAGGATGGGGATCTTTGAGCTCCCTCATTACCAGAATTCATCAGAATTACCAGAAGAGATCACCTCTTTCAAACACTTCAGTTGCAAAATTTTGTCTACAATCAGCATAAATCACAGAGGTCCGCAATGTGTAACAAACATGAAGGCAGAACTACTTTGGTTGTGGAGAACGAAAACATAGGGACAAAGTTCTGCCTTGCACATAGTAGGTGCTTACACGTTAAGTAAGTGAATGTGGTGTATCTCTCCTCAGCCTCTTGGCCAACAGTTATTATCTTGTCACATGTCCCATTAGCACAGGGTGCCCATCTTTGTGACATGCAGCTGTCTGGTCTGAGGACTCCCACACTCTAACAGAATCTTCTAGAGCTAAAATGCTTCACCCAGATGGAGCCTCTAAAAGTGGACATTTCACACACAGAAGGTAAAGTAGCTAAGATGAAATGGTCACATCACATGTATTTATTCACAGGGGCAGGTGCACAGTGGGACAAAGGGACATTTGTTAAGCCTTGTGGTATGATACAGCTGATGCTATTGGAAGACCAGTAGGAGTTACAACATAGCAGAACTTCTTTCCAAAAATACTTGAATGCTAGGTCAGTCCCCAGTATAGCTTTCACTCTTATCTTATTTCGAATGTTATTCATTCCAGAGCCACACAAAACACCTTAGCCTTTTCCCCTAAAACTCTACCTCTTCTGAAAGCAATTTCCAACCATTACTTTATCGTGAAGGGAAAACTAACACTCTACAAAATGTGTCTTAGAAAGAAAGTCAGAGGCTGATCAGAAATAATGAACATTTGTTCTCTCAAATATGGAAATATAAAATTAATGGGCAGGCATTTGGTTGGACTGTGGGCCCCAAAATATAGTCTCAGCATCTAAAAGTATAAAATAAAGAGACAAAATCCCCAAATATACAAAATGATATTGAAATTACAATTGAAAGAGAAACTTCTTTTGAGGGGACTTATTTCCTCAGCACTTTTCCTGCCTTTATCTTCCCACTATCACTACTAAGATATTACTGGAGTGGCTCTTAGGCACCTTTGAGTTGTCCTAACCATCTTCAGTAATTTGTCTCAATACAAGATTCATAAATGAAAAGCGTAGGTTACAATCACCTTTCTCTATCCGTTCATATTTGTAAAGTTTACAATAAACAAAGCATATCAAATCCCCATTATTCCAAGGTGGGTACAGCTGAGTGGGGTTTCTTCTCTCTCCTCAGCAGCCTCAGCACCGTCCCATTGAGCATCTGGGCACCAATCCCTGGTCACAGTGCCAGGCAGAGCCGTCTCCTTACCATTTACGTAACACTCACCCGGTGCCAGGCAATGTTCTGAATGCTCTGCTCATGTTGCCTGAATCCTTAAAACAGACTTGCGGGGTAAGTACTATTAATACCTCCTTTCGCAGATGACAACATGGAGGCACAGGTGAGGTAATCGGCCTGCTCATGTATCTCGCGGCTGCTAAGAGGCGCAGTTGGCGCTGGATCCCAGGAGTCTGCAGCTGTGACCCTGCACCTCTCGCCCTCCCAGCTCCATGACCGTAGTGAGCGTTCTCTGAGAAATCCTTGTAGGGTGGGAGCCTTGCAGCCTCGCCTTGGAGACATGTCTCCCTGGCCGCACCTGAAAGGGACCTTGGAGGCTTTGCCGAAGCTGGACCCACTGTGACTAGGGTGACAAAGAGAGGTCACTTTCCCTGAATTTATTTCCTTGTAGGTTCTCATCACTCAGGCTGGACAACCTTACAGAGTGCTACAGAATAAACTGGACTTTGTGAACTTTTCCAAACAAAGGAAAGAATAAAGGAGTGGGTCGCCAAAAATATCCAAAGGCTTTATCTGCTTTGTTTTTAGCATTTCTCGGAGTCTCTTTGCATGGGTCACATGTTTGGGAAGAAAAAGTGAGGTGGAGAGGAGCAGGCACAGAGAGCCACGCTCGGTCCTTGAATGAGACACTCAAGGAGCATGAAATCACTAAGAGAATACAACCCTCACAGGCAGATTTAACACGGAATTTCTGTTACCTTATTAAGTCAAACAAGTTAGAAGCCATATGTCTCCTAAAAAATGGAACATATTTGTTTATAAACATACATAGTAAGTGACAAGATATATAGAAAATAAATATGACTCCCTGCGAATTTTTAAAACTAGTTCTTCTTTACTAAGTTAGCCAATGCAATAGGTAAGGTGAAAAAATATCAAACAATTTTCTTTTAAAGGACTCAGAAATGAGCTGCCATCAATAAAATACAGTTGGCCATGCAGCAATCTCGCTTATTTCTTCTTAAATTTCTGTCTTTCACTTATCAACATAGATTAGCAATGTTGTGTGGGACCCCAAAGAATGGGTTCACACCACCCTAAGCCTTTTCTGTCACACACTCCTGACGAGGAAGCTTGCAATCAGGAGGGCCGCGGACACACTGCACCACTGGCACTGTCGCTGGGGAAAGCTAAGTTACGCAAAGATAGGACAGATGGGAAGTGGATGGTACACCGCTATTCACATACCCTTTCATCCAGGAGTCTGAATCCGTTGTCCAGACGTCACGTCTAATGGATAGGTAGGTGGCAAGTGTTATTTTTCTCTGTTGCATGGTGTATAAACACCTGGTCAGGCAGCGTGCTCCCAGGAATAATTGCTATTCTCACCACTGTCTGCCCTAATGCACAGAGACTCCATCTAATGCCACGTAATGAATTACTGACAGAGTCAATACCGGACCTCAGGTTTTCTGCGTCCCATTTAAGACCGGACATTTATCTTAGCCTTCATCACTCTTACGGGCTGAGTGTTTTTCAACCTCATTCTAATGTTAAGATCACAAATGCTGGTGGTTCTGCGCCTGTAGATTAAGAGACTAAACATCCATGGACTGTCCTGTCCATAGTCTTGTTTTCCTCACCCCTGAATGACTTGAAAGGCAGATGGTGTGGTCTGTGGCTCCATGTGCTACCCACGCCTCCCTTTTTCACTGGTAACTTTCTTTTGAAACTTCCAAATGTCCCCTCTTTTCACCACCTGTCTGATTTCTCGAGGGCCCTCACTGCCCAGTCTCCACTGTGTCTGACAGAAACCTCCCTACTGCGTTCTCCCGAGGCTGGAGCAGGGAGCCGGGGTCATGGCACGGCCCCCAGGAAACCCATCATTGTCCTTGCCACTGGGAAGGCTTCCACGCTCACAGGTGTGAGCTGGGGTTAGATGGCTGCGCTGGCTTCCTAGATGCTTCGGGGGACCCTGAAGGATGATTCTAGAAAGCCCTGGATGAGTGTCCCCTGAGTTCATTCTCCCTTTACCCAGTTTTGATTTTACCTCTTGAGTAAAATCACTTGTCATGCTCTGCCTTGGCATTGTCACCCATCTCCCAGATTCAACTGTGGGTGACAGGAAGTGCAGAGACGGAGTGGCCAGCATGGAGCACCTGCTCTTCCAGCTCCCTTCTGAGCACGTTCCCTTGGGGGTCCCAGCAGCACCTCAAACTCACCACATCCAAGACTGAGCTCAACACCCTCTGATTCTCCCCGTGTTCTCCACTTCCGGGAATGGCATCACTGCCCTAAGACCCAAGCCTTCCACAGCTCATCTGTGTCATCGTTGTCTCTGCACCCCATACTTGGGCCACTGTCCTGTTGGGTTGGTTTATCAAGGGCCATCTCTCAGGCCCGTCCCCTCCTCTCCATCCTCCTGGGGCAAACCCTGCTTCTGACCTCAATCATAGAAATGGCATCAGGAGAAGACATCTACTCACTTGTTTCTTTCAAACAAGTCACAGCTCACATCTGTTTCCCTTCATACTCAGGACTCTGATCCTACTCTCTGCTTTAGAATATCCCAGAAGCTGCACATGCACGGTGTGGTTCTGACTCACAGGGTCCATCATCCCAAATACATAAAAGACAAACTCCCATCCAAACACATCACCCACTGAATGTCCCCCGACCTACAGAAGTCTGCCTGACTCTCAGGGTGGGAGGGACTGTGGGGACTAAGGCCCCATGGCCAGTCCGCCCTTGAGGAAGACCCCAGACGTCCACAGACACAAGTCGATTACCTTCCAGCATGGAACAGGCTGCTGTGCCGTGGGCTACGCAGCAGCTGAAGCGGGCGGCTTGCGTTTGAGGGAATGGAAACACTGATGGAATGATTATTCACTAGTCAGACGAGGAGCTGAAACTGAGTGCTGGACACGTGAGTTTTTTCCGTCTCATGATCTCTAGAGTACGAGTCAAAACTAGAATGACACATGGGATGGGTGGAAGGGACCAGTCCTGCTATTTGGACCTGGTTGAATCCGAGTAAGTTACATGTAGACATGTGGTGACTAAGCTATAAAATTGTCCCCTCTTCCTGCTTATTTTTATTTTAAACTCGTTGGCCAAATCAGTTTGCTTCTTCAATCATTGCCCCCATTGTTTTCTCCCCCACTTGTAAACTTTCACTCAAACTACCCCTCAGATTAGGGGGCAGAAGGGGAATTACAAGCTCATACAGACTGCATGCCTCTAGTGCAACAAAAATCAATTCAGAACCCATCACTCTCAGGATGCTTTTCTGATGAACTAAGAAACATTTGCCCTTTGCATAGCGTATATAGCTTTGCCTATGGGCAAATTTAGTACTGATTAAAATATAAAGCATCCCTCTGTTTTTCTCAAGGTCTAGGTCAGTCCCCTGGAGGATAAAATGTGTCTATCCTCCACTTGGCCCCCGAGCTGACCTCCATCACAGAACCCACCCCTACACAGCGAGGCCTGTGTCTTGCTTTTTCATGTAGCTCTGGAACCCAGTACACAGTAGGCATTCATTAAATATTGGTTTTATCAGATCCAAGCAAAGCTTGTATTTATACATAAGGAATGTGGTTGACTTACTGATTATTTCAAAGGTTGATTACAATTCTAAAACGTCCATGTCACTGAGATGTCACAGACTACTTTTCTAAAGAATTTTCTTTAAATAAGTGTATGATAAAGGCCCTTGAAAACCTTGGCTAGCCTACCATTCTCTAAATGCCTAAAAGAAATCTACCAATGCCTAAAAGGAATCGTTACATAACTTAAAAATCTAGTGACCCACTGCCATTACCCTCCCCATAACTCTCTTACTCAAGCAATCAAACACTGTAAGGGGTTTAAGTTTTGACTATGTGTATCCAGTTGCAGTTAATTAGCTATGTCAGTCATGATGCAAACACCAGGGTCATTAAAAAGTAGGTTCCAACTGCTTGCTTTTTAAAATTCCTCAATGAAGTTAATAATTTGATACAGGTATTACGTAAATAAAGCAAACCCAAGTGAAAACCTGGGTTATCAGAAAAGAAAAATTAGGCTGTAAAAATTCACTTAAAATTCAGAATATGATTCATTTCCTAAAATGAGTGCCCCTCAGGCATTTAAATTTATGATTCAATTTGTTAAAATTCGATTTACATACTACGTGCCAGGAACACGTTTATTAGATAAAATGAGATACACCTTAGCTTGCAAGCACATTCTCCAAAGAGAATTGGTTAATATACTTAGAATAAAAATAGAAGGTGCAAGAGCAAGGCTTAGCATGAAATCTTACAGATTACTTCAAAGGAACACAGGTGCTGCATTAAAAAATACAGAAATCATGGGAAGGTTCTATAACAATGAAACATTAAGGCGGCCATCAAGTCTCTGACACCCACCACAAATGTGCTTCAAAGGGAGGGGGCTGGAAAAATCCCCTTGAATGCACTTAATTAGGCACTTTAAACCAGAGCACAATGCTTCCTATCAGTTCTAAGTTTATGGAGTTATTAAGCTTGAAGGCTGAATATTATTTTGCCCCAGGCATTCCGACTAGCTGTGTGGATGTCGTTTGCATAAACGTCTCATTATGCGTAAATGCGGCAGGAACACCCTGTATTTCCTTTGCATTTCTGCAAAGAAACTCATTATCAATAGCATTGACATCAAGGTTTCTCGCCCTTTGGTATGAAATCTCATTGATTTTGCCAGTGTTTACAAGAAGATCTTAGAACTGAGAACCTGTGGATTTCAGCAGCACCGGTGAGAAATGGAGCTGGGCACTTAGGAGTAATGGCAGTGGGAGAGGGCAGGGAAAACAGTGGTTATCTGCACGGGGAACCAGGTCTCTTCTTTCTTGGGGTCTGGAGTAAAAGGCTCCATACAAAGTGAGTGGTGAGAAGGGTGGGAACACTCCTGACTAGAAATGACAACCAGCTCTGAGGCTGAAGAGAAAGAAGACACATGTAAGAAGTAGAAGGAAAACCTGTGTCACAGAGAATGTCATCAGCTAGAGTGAGGAGTCACTCTGGTTTGACATATTTAAGGACATATGAGCACTTATCCTTCCCACTTGCTCACTGAAGAAATACACAGAGATTGAATGACTCACTTAGGATCATACAACCCAGCAAGACAGAGCAGTAATTGAACACAGCTCTGATCACAGAGTAGCCCTTTCAAGAAATTGTTTCCTTCATTTTCTTTATTGTCACAAGGTCAAGCCAGATGCTGCTTCCATAGACAGCTCAAGAAAGATGTGCAGATAGGATGTGAACCTGAACTTGATGTCCTGTGGCCCTTCCACCCTCAACACATATCCTCATGCTGTTTTGGCTCCCTAAGGAACTCCCTGGTAAAGAGAGCAATGTGACCACCAGGAGTCGCAGGCAGGAACAAAGCAAAACCAGGCTGTACTGTCCAGCCTAGCTTGGCACATCTCAAGGTACTCTGTTAGAGGCCCTTAGCGCTGTGCCTCATGTGCATGAATGCCAGGTACTGGTGCCTGCTGTCATTACCATCACCATCATCATCATCATCATCACCACCATCATCACCACTATCACCACCACCATCACTACCATATCACCATCACCATCATCACCATCATCATCATCACCACCATCACCACCATCATCATCATCACCATCATCACCATCATCACCACCATCACCACCATCATCATCACCATCATCACCACCATCACCATCACCACCATCATCACCATCATCACCACCATCACCACCATCATCATCATCACCATCATCACCACCATCACCACCATCATCATCACCATCATCACCACCACCATCACCATCATCACCATCATCACCACCATCACCATCACCATCATCACCATCATCATCATCACCACCATCACCACCATCATCATCATCACCATCATCACCATCATCACCACCATCACCACCATCACCATCACCATCATCACCAACATCATCATCACCACCATCACCACCATCATCATCATCACCATCATCACCATCATCACCACCATCACCATCATCATCATCACCATCATCACCACCACCATCATCATCACCATTATCACCACCATCATCATCATCACCATCATCACCATCATCACCACCATCATCACCACCATCATCATCATCACCATCATCACCATCATCACCACCATCACCATCATCACCACCATCACCACCATCATCATCACCATCATCACCACCACCATCATCATCATCACCATTATCACCACCATTATCATCATCACCATCATCACCACCATCATCATCATCATCACCATCATCACCATCATCACCACCATTGTCATCATCACCATCATCACCACCATCGTCATCATCACTATCATCACCACCATTATCACCACCATCATCATCACCACCATCATCATCATCATCATCATCATCATCATCACTGCTTCAAACTTAAAAGATTCAACTTATATTTCTGCTTTTATTTGTTTAAGTTCACTATTTTATTTTTGGAGTTTGCAACAGTGTCTGGCACACACTCAGCATGAACTTACTGAAAAAAATGAATGCATGCATGGCTTTCTCTATAGCATGTGTGCCAGGCACAGTAAGTAGCAAAAGCTAAGTCCACCCAGCCTGGCTTCACATTAAGAGGTAAAACAATGCCTGGCAGCCTTTGACAGACATGACTGTAGTTTCCTCTGCCTGTTCTCAGTCTGAACCTGTGAACACTGGCCAGCTGTTTTTGTTTCCCTGAAGAATTTCCATAAATGTACCTTCTCACAACCCTGACCAGCACATGATTTCCTCCACACTAGAAATCTCAGCGAACGTGCCTCATCTTGTGATTTTCCTGCCATTTCTATAAAACTGACACTCAACTTTGCTATCTCTCCAACAAGCCAAGCATACACTTGGTTTTGGGGGACATCTCAGGCCCCAACTTCCCTGCTATCACTGTGGGGGAGACAGGGTCTTGCTCCTTCCTTTGAACACTTCAGCAACAGTTTCCACAGACTCGCAGATAAAGTGACCATGTACATTGTAAACAAAGCAACCTTTTTTAAAAATTAGAGATCCCTTCTCATTTACCTCTCAGCTTTCAGTGAGTTGTGATATTTCTTCTTTTACAAAAGTGTCATTTGTACCAAGAGCATATGTGCTGAAGCTTCAAAGCACTGGGAACAGGTATTGCTGAGGGAGCTGAATTTTCTCTTTTCCACGATAGACAGTACTAAGGTAATGTCACAAGATTATAAAGATAGAAATATTTTAAAAGAAAGAAGAGAAACCCAAAACCTACTAGCACATTCTTGCCCAGCATTATTTTAGACTGGTAACTATATGTTCCTAGAATTGCAGGGAGGTTTTGCAATTTGAGACGGCATGGCAATATGATTTTCACTGCATGGTGAACAAGGAAGAATTTACTAGAGTAGACAAAGTACAATAGTTCTGCCCTGAACTAGAATGGTGGCAGCAGGAATGGCGGTAATAGTGGGGCAGAAATACAGTGGCAAATGAAAAAGTAATACGATTGGCAAGTGATTGAATTTTTGAGTGCAAGGGAAAGAAAATACTGAAAGATTACTTCACTTGACTTTTTAAAAGAAGCTGTCTAGTAGAGAAATCCTACATACAATCACAGATTTTCTTTGACAATGTGAAACATGTCACTGAAACATGTCACTTACTGGGCTGTCCAATAAAATAATAAGCAAAAAGGTAGAAAAACAATCAAGATGTCAGCATGTTTGTTGAAATGTTGACCCAGTGTCCTGCCAAGGTGATATTTTTCTTTCAGACCAACACAATGATCTAAGTTTCATCCTGTGGAGACAAGGGACCTCCCACGCTTATTAAATTTGTGTGGATGACTTTGACCTCAAACAGTATCACTAACACCAAATCTAAAACTTAGGTAACAGAAGACTATGAACAACTTTTAATTTTTCACCTTTTAAGAAACACAGCATCCCTAAATACGTAGGATATAGTATAATTTGAAATGCCACCTTGTAAGAAGAAAGACCACATTTTAAAGAATGCATCAGGATTTTGGAGAACTTCATAGAGAACAGGAGAAACTAAGAGAAAAATAATACTACAGCAAATAAATATTGTCTTGAAATGCCAACATGAGGAAATAGTTCAGACTGAGTCATAGTATATTTGGGATATGACAAAGAAAAAGTACACTTTGTTCAAAATCAATAAATCAAAAAAGGGGTGCACAGGAAAATACACACCCAGAAACCTGTGTAAGCCTAAGAAGTAAAGAGGGGCCTGAATACAAGGAGAGCATTGAGTGAAAAATGCACAATGAAGACCAAAGTGGAAAAGCTACAGGAAGGAAGATCTTAGTTACATATAGGAAAGAGTTTTATCAATGACTGTCTAAAAATAGTTGCAGTCTGATGCTGCGAATACCACATGACTCAGGGGTCTAAACAGAGGTCAGATGACTGCTTGTTGAGGGGTGTGATACCGGGAGCCCCACCACAGATAAAACAAGGCCCTTCTAAGTCTGATATTTTCAAGGAACCTATCGTTTGTCATCATCATCATGTACCGGGCATTTTCATTGATTTACATTTTGAAAACTTTATTTTCAACACATCCCTGCCCTATCTCTACAATTAAAACCCATAACTCTACTTGATATTCTTTCTGTACATTTTCAGTGCCTTTCCATTTCTCATCATAGTTTTCTTAGATTAAAAAAAAATGAAACAGTCCTTCTGGTTTTAGATGTCTCCATCTACCAAAATTCCTTCTGTGCTTTTATCCTATTCATGCCCTTCTCTTTCCCTTCTCTCCCTCTTTCTCTCTCTCACTATAACTGAATATTCATACTGAAGAGCTACCATGCCATAAGCTAGATGGAGTGACCTTATTTGTGATAATTACTAGCAACTCATCTTCCCCAAACTTATAAAAGTGAAGCTAGGGTTTTTTCCTCTCTCCAACTTCCATCTTTCAATGGACAGATCTTATAAACTCTCCTTTCTAAAGCTCATCTCTTACAATTGTCTTGAATCGTCTTCAGTCCTGCTGACGATGAGGACTCCTGGGCAGAAACTAACACTGTCAGCAAAAGTGTGTTTCTACACAAAGAACAACCTGCTGCACGTGAAGAGACGGACACTTCCGGATAAAATGGCTCCCTTTTAAAGCTATTTATATTATCGTGTACACGTGGCACTTCAGGTTGGGTTGATTAAATCAGCCAAAGTCTATGCATGCTCTATTAACTACTATGAAAATGTTTTAATAAACATATCATATATGCAATAAAAATCTCTTACTGCATATGTTATGTTTATTAAAACTCTTTCATACCCATGTAAAAAATTCTATCCCATTGCACAAATACTGAACTTGGGTCTAGTTTTTGTCCAGGACCAATTGCTACTCATGATATTTAAAACTTACATAATAAATAATTAGTATTGAACATACTTTGCATATAGAAAAAAGATTGAAAAAAACCCTTTGGAACAAATCATAGGTTTAGGAGTATTATTACATAAACATGGTTTAAACACTGGAGGATGACATCAATATATTGAAATGATTATCTAATATACTGTAATGAGATACCCAATTAGTGCAGTTGAAACTCTGAGTATTCATGAAAATGAGAAAACAATAGACGATACCACTTTTTCTTCCTCTTTACATTTGAATAATGCTATCAGTGCTATTTTACTAATTGACTGACAGCGTGTAAATTCCTTAATCCTTCTGCCTTCATTTTCTCATCAGTTAAATTACACTCAGGATACTTTTTTCCTCCTGGTTTGGTGAGGATTAAATGAGATGATTCATAAAAAACATTTAACTTAGTATCTGACATATAGAAAACACTAAATACTCTTAGCTATTGTTAAGACAGTTAAATAATACAAAAACTTGGGGCAAATTAATAAGTAAGTAATCCCATTAAAAATAGTTAGGAATATCTACCCTAGAAATACAATTGGCAGAACAATTCCCTGAGATCTATATCAATGAAACAGTTCAAATAAGTAATTAATTCTAAGGACATGTTAATTTTTAAGAGATTTCTAACTTTTAATAATTGACTTGACAAACATCACAGGATGAGGTGACAACATTAAATATTAACTCATGGCCTTGATAACAGAATTCTAAAAAAGTTTATCTTCCTGGCATAAAATTCTTCAAAAAGCATACTTTCTATAGAACTTATCATTTTTTCAATGACCCGACGTTGAACCAGTTCACTTGACATAGCAATTTATAGATTTCACTACAGAAGGTGCCAAAAATATGTATACACATTTTAAGAAAGGAAAAAACTGTATTAAAATTGTAATAATATATATCGATAACAAAAGATGAATACAAGTCACGTATATACATTTTTTTTTTGGCACCCCTGGTATAATAATGGTCACTTTTTAAACTTTCCAAACTTTAAGCATTTTTTTTTCTGGTTGAGCATTTTTTGAGCCAAACAAATCAAATCATTGTAGCTACAAAAAGAATATATGCTAATAATATTAAGTACATAATGCTAATAATATTAAGTACATAATTTCAGAGTCAGTTTTATATTATACATGCACAAGATTTTCAAACAAAAAATTAAACAGTAATTAGAACTTATCTTCAATTACAATTTAAGGGTGTTAATTCTTCAAATGTGTTAGATTGTATTTCACAGGTTTTTATAACGGAAATTCTTGCACAACAAAACTATCATTTAACAGGCATGCTTGGTATATTGTGTCGGGCATGGTAATTATTTATTTAGAGAAATTTAGCTATATCAATACTAAGATCATTTATATGCTAAGTGATTATTACACAGGAAAATTTTTATTTGAAATGGATTATGCTTTCTTTTTAAGATATGCGAAACTGAGAGAAATTTAATAGTGCAATAGATTTTTTAGTAAAAGTAGGCAGGACATTCTAAGAAAAAATAGACTGGTTTTCAGAAATAGGTTCATAGAAGACCTCTCCAGAATGCATTAATAAATGTGAATAAATATCTAGGTCATAGATAGCATAAGAACACTTGTTCTGAGTTATTATAAAATTAGGAGAACACTGTTCTCTGTGTAATCTACAGCTGTGCTTAACTGAAAATATTGATTCGGAAAAATAAGTGAGGAATAAATGGTAAGAGCATTTTAAAAATCTATCTACCTACTGTTATTTGGAAGAATTATTCGGGGAACTATGTGATTAGTTTAGGATAAAAGGCTTGTGAGCTATTCCGCCTAAAACATGTGGTATTTTCTTAAAGAATTGTATTTGGAAACAAAAAACATTAAATTACCTAACAGTAAGGTTTAAACTTGCTCTGTATCTTATTAAAATTTTTCCAGACTAATCACATGGAAGTCATTACTTTAACTTTCCCATCAAGTAATTCTGAAATAAATAACAAACATCACTACCCAATAAAAAACAAATTCACCTGGCAAGGAAAATTTATTGAATTATGAATTTTAAAACATTATCAGTTGCATATTCAGTTTAGCAACTGCAGTGTCCTTAATCTGTCATGTGGACACTGAATTGTTTTACTTTGTCTATTATAATAAATATAGTTAAACTGTTTTTATAATATCTATTTTATTCTACTTTTCTAATTTTATTATAATGCTGTCATTATTTTGTTCTACTTTCATAAAGAAGAACTAAAGTTCTACTATTTATTCAGGGCTATAATTTCAAATTCATTATTTTTAAAAGTAGCTCTATTTGAAATAAAAAAAAAAAAAAGATTAAGTTTAGTGAAGAGTAAAGGCCACAACTGGTTTCACAACATTAATTTATTGACTAGTGTTTCATCGAGAACATTGTATAGGAATTAAGACATATATATTTTTGCATCCATTAATGTACCCCAAATAATTTCTTTATTTTAAGAAAATGTGTGTGAACGTCCGTGGTCATGCAGATCCAGGTTACCCAATTTAGCATACGTTTTTTGGAGGTTAGTTTTATAATGTACCAAGTATTCGGAAACACAGTCTTCCGCCTGGCCTCTTAGCCCTTTGTCATCTTGTCCTATGCCCAAGAAATGGGTAGACACACTGGCCAAGAAATCATAAGCAGGGAAGAAAGAGATTCAAACCCTTTTAGAAAACAAAACAAACATATTTTGAATCAAACTAATTTAGATTTGAATCTTAACTGCTCCTGCGTGACAGCACCAAACCTTGAGTTGAATTCACTCTTTGATAAACTGGTTCTAATACTTGCTTTACATGGCAGTTGTGAGGATTAGGTTAGGTGATGTACAGGGAAATCCCAAAGAGAATGGAGCTCCCTGGTGTCTACTCCATTCATGATGATTTCTTTCCCATTTGTGAGACAGCTGATGTCTCCCTTGGCAAGCTGAATGAGACTCAATATATTTAATTGTCCTAGTTTTTACATTTTCACATTTTTAAAACAGGATAGTGTGTCCTTGTTTAGTTGGAAACACTTTGTTTCTTTTTCAGGGCTGTATAAAATATAGAAGTATCTTTAACATTTGATTACATCTTAAATTTGACGAAAGACAGTAAGAAGCTTTCAAGCATAGTTTTTGAAATACACTCTAGAGAATAACTTTCTTCCACGAAGACCCGGTCCACAAGATGATTATACTATGTACACTGCTTTTTCTCACTGATTGTGAGAAGGAATGCTGCTGGATTCAAAACATATACATTTAAATGCCTTCTGGCAAAAAGAGCGGCGCAACATTACAGGGTCGGTTGTAGTCTATGTTTGATGCTCTAAATCAGGTGAAATTTGCTGCTATTTTTCCGTGTTCAGAGTTTTTCTCAAGCTATTATTGATCACTATTCTGCAGCAGAAACTGATGGAATGAATACATTTTGGCTTAATAACGCATATGAATTTGTAGAGACGATAGCAACAGCTGCTTTGATCTGACAGCATGTAATAATTGTTAAAGTGGATCAATAAAACTTCCATTTACTTCAGGACACTAAATAAAAGAAATCTGTTGATCAGAACGGCCTCAGAACCACTATTTCTGGCAAACCAGTTTATATTTCCAGAGTATTTGGCACTCAGGATTGGACATGATCTATTTATTTTTGAAGTCTTGGATGTGGTTCGTTTCTGTCATATGACCTTGGGCAAGTCGTTTGATCCAATTCTTAGCTTCTTTATCTGTAAAACAACTATAACAATTTCAAAAATAATACTTCCCTGTCTTTTCTATGGCTAGACTGTGGGAATTTTAGTAATGCTGATGGAATTACTCAGGAATATATTACTGTTTATGACAAGGAGTCATACTGTAGAACAGAGAACACCAGGGGCTAACAGACTAAATGAATTCTGCTGGGGATGCCATTCTTTTATCACTGGATAATTTTTTGAAAGACATGTTGAATTTCTTGATTTTTACTTATAAAATATTATATATAACAATTATTGACTCTTTAGATAATGTGGTTCAACTCTGAAATGACAGTGAAAACCATTCAACTCTGTGTCTCTTCACACCCACTCAAGGTTTTTCATATCCTCAGTCGTCTCTGAGTTTTTCGTCGGGGTGTAGAGCTCTGCTACCTCTGCAGAGTGTTTACAATTAGCTGTGTGTCCCCTGGAACATACACTTCAAGGTCGCATCATGGACAGGTAGGCATCCACTTCTGGATGACCTCATCCCAAGTCATAGTTCTAAAGGTGTTCCTCAAGGTCCCTGTCCTCTTGTTGTTCAATCAAACATGAGTCCAGGCACTTTATAGATAGGATTGTGGTTACTGATCTGCTGACTTTAAAATTGGGAGATTACCTAAGGTTATCTGGATGGGCCCACTGTCATCACAGGGGCTTTTAAAGCAGAGAGGAAGGCAGATTAGGTACAGCAGGCGAGACGTCAGAGAGGCTTTGAAGATGAAGGCGCCCAGGAGCCAGGGAAGGTGGGCAGCCTCCAGAAGATGAGAGCTACCCACTGTTGAGAACCAGCCAGGAAACAATGTCCTCAGCCCTACAACTGCCTAGAACTGATTTCTGCCAACCACTGGGATGGGCCTAAAAGCAGCTCCTTCTATAGAATCTCTATAAGGAACGTAGGGTGGCTGCCACCTTCATTTTGGCTTTATTAGATTCTAATCATATTACCCAGCTGAGCCCACTGAACAGTTGAGCTACAGAGCTATGAGACAACAAATGGGTATTGTCTCAAGCAGCTATATTTGTGGTAGCTTGTTATGGCAGCAACAGAAAACTAATATACTATCCATCCGTCCACCATCCATCCCTTCATGCCTTCATCCATCCATCCACTCCTTCATCCATCCATCCATCCATCCATCCATCCATCCATCCATCCATCCATCCATCCAATATTAATTGAGCTCAAGAACTGCCAGGAACTGCTGTTGAGCTGTTAATAACACATTGACAAAGACACAAAAGTCCCCGTTTTCATGGAATTTATGTTTTAGTAATTATACTCAGATATTCAAGAAGAGCTTTGAGCTCCTAGCTCATGGTGTTTGACCAATTGCCTGTTACATTAGACCCAGACTAGACCTTCTGGGCAGCCCTGCAGATGGGGATGTGCCCAGTGATGCCCTGTCCTCCACATTCTGAATCCCATGCATCTAGATGGACTCTCCAATCTAGTTAGTTGGTAGCTTCAAGGCTAGTAATTGCAAATCCTGTTCAGTTGGGTTTATAAACACTGTGTACATATGACAATGTAGTTCTTAGCAAAGATTTAGCAAAAATTTCATACAATGAAGTTTCTAGCCAAGATTCAGCAAAAATTGGCCCTAGAAATTGTGAGACACAGCTGAATAAAAGTACTTGATGAGCACAGTTAACAATACTGTATTATAATTTGAAAGTTGCTAAGAGAGTAAATCCTAAAAGTTCTCATCACAAGGAAACCAATTTGTAACTATGTGAGGTGACAGATGTTAACTAAACTTAGTGTGGTAATTGTTTCACAATACATATGTGTATCAAATCATTATGCTGTATACCTTAAACTTATACAATGTTACATGTCAATTATATCGCAATAAAACTGGAAAAAAACAAAAATATTCACAACACTATGTTTCCCTGAAAATAAGACCTAGCCAGACAATCAGCTCTAAGGTTTCTTTTGGAGCAAAAATTAATATAAGACCTGGTGTTTGTTATGTTATGTTATGTTATGTTATGTTATGTTATGTTATATTATATAAGACCCAGTCTTATTATAGTAAAATAAGACTGGGTCTTATATTAACTTTTGCTCTGAAAGATGCATTAGAGCTGATTGTCTGGCCAGGTCTTATTTTCAGGTGAACATGGTATTTGGAGGTTGCCTTCATAGGGAGATTCTTCTCAGGATCTTCCCAGGGATGAACAGTATGTAGCTAGGACTGAGGAGATGATGGTAATGGTGGTAAACTTTGTTTTTATGTTTCCTCACTATTTCATTTGCTAAGAAAATGCATTAAGTCTCATTAGGACACTTCTTCTCATTGAACAGCCTCAACAAATCTTCAGTCAAATCTGGATTTTACTTTTCCAAATTTGTGCCCTGACATCAGGGTCAAGTTATCAAAAAGAGCAGGAAAAAGATGAGGGTGTAGGAACCTAAAGTTTGTTTTTTTCCCTAAGGGTGGTGGAACTTTCCTTCGCACCTCAGTTCTTCCGTGGGGTTACATGTGGATTCTGGTACAAGGTTAAAGCTGAGAGGAAGTCTTTGTGCATCTGGTAAGTGGAAAGTGACTGCATGCAGCATGCTTTCAGTGTTTTAAGGATTTTAGGGGAATTTGCTGGTTGGAACATAGGAAGCATTCAATTATTTTCTCAGTGAATCAGTGAATGATATACTATGTGGTCCTCTCTCTGACATCCCCTAAATAACTGCAAAAACCACAGTGCTCTCTAAGACTTTGGGGTTAGCTGGCGCTTTTGTCCTTCAGGAGGTTGTGAGACTGGTCTTCAGAAGAGAGCTGGTGGTCCAGTGTCCCACGACCAGCAATAGGTAGCTCGGCAGGTATATAAAGGAAGGTGGACACGCGAGAAGGTTTCGATGGGCCTGGAATCACATTCCATCTCCTCATGCTACTGTTGCCTAAAATCCTAACAGAAATTATTTTAGAAATCTGTGTTGGTCCTCACAAAAATATAAATATTGTACCGCTTCTCTTTGAATAACATCATGGTATATTCACAGATCGTGAGAAACTTTGAAAGGATAACATGTTCCACTGCTTCTAAACAGACCTACCTATAGCTCAGTCATCCAGTTAGTGGATATTTACCATATTGACAATAAATAAACACACTCACACACGAACACGTATAATATCCAGTGATTTCTGTTAGAAGAACTACAAACTTGTCAAAACCCTTGATGTGTATAAATAAATATCCAACTGGCCTCAAGGTAAAACCACAGCTTAAAATAGCGGGAGAATTACAGGCAATCATTCTGTGATTATGGCCCAACTACATTCTTGTTCTTTAAAATGCTAATATCGCATCATTAATTAGTATTTTTGGTGTGTGGTTAAGATAACTTCAAGGCTCAAGAAATAAAGTTAAAGATAAAGTATGGGGTTCGTGTGGTGGGAGCAGAAGCAGGGCTGTAATAGGTGGGCAGCATCTCAAAGTCACTGACGGATGAGTCAGTGTTCGTTCACTGCCAAATGAAATCAATAGGCTCGCCAACGGTTCGTATTAAAGTCCTGCATTTAAGAGGGAAAAAGTGAATTGGTCTTGGAAGGACCCAAATAGAACTTAGTCACGATCACAGTGCCACCATCACTTTTTCCTTAATAAAGTAGTAACTTGGAACGTTAATTCAAGATATACATGAAAATACAATACAGAAAGCAGGCAAGCAAAGAAATATCAATAATACTTGCAGTTTTTCTAAGGAAATCTGTCCGTTGGAGTTTTCAACCAAATGGGCTAAGATATTTGCAAACAGTGCCTCCAAAAAGGGCCTAATCCAAAATATGTAAGGAACTCATACAACTCAACAACAAACAAACAATCCAATCAAAATATGGGCAGAGGACCTGAAGAGACATTTCTCCAAAGGGGACATACAAATGGCCAATAGACATATGAAAAAATGCTCAACATCACTAATCATCAGAGAAATGCAAATCAAAACCACAATGAGATATCACCTCACCCCAGTCAGAATGGCTATCATCAACAAGACAAATAGTAACAAGTGTTGGAGAGGCTGTGGAGAAAAAGGAACCCTCATACACTGTTGGTGGGAATGCAGACTGGTGTAGCCGTTATGGAAGGCAGTGTGGAGGTTCCTCAAAAAATTACAAATAGAATTACCATATGACCCAGCAATCCCTCTCCTGGGTATCTACCCAAAAATCTGAAAACATTTATCCATTAAGACGTGTGTGCTCCAATGTTCATTGCAGCTTTGTTTACGGTGCCCAAGACGGAAACAACCAAAATGTCCTTCGATAGATGAATGGATGAAGAAGTTGTGGTATACATACACAATGGAATACTATTCGGAGGTAAGAAAAAATGGAATAGTGACAGTTGCAACAATATAGATGGATCTTGAGATTATTATGCTGAATGAAATAAGTCAGACAGAAAAAGTAGAGAACCATATGATTTCACTGATATGTGGTATATAAAACTGAAAGCAACAAAGGAACAAGACAAACAAAGAAACAAAAACTCACAGATGCAGACAATAGTTTAGTGGTTACTAGAAGGTGAGGGGGTGGGAGATGAGGGTAAAGGGGATCAAATATATGGTGATGGAAGGAGAACTGACTCTGGGTGGTTAACACACAATGGGATTTATAGGTGATATAATACAGAATTATTCACCTGAAATCTATGTAACTTTACTAACAACTATCACCCCAATAAACTTAAAATAAAAAAAATCCTCTTTCCATGGTGGTTAGGCTTATGCTGAGCTATATACATTCCATTCTGTTAATGTGAAAAATAAAGATTTTTGAAGAAAAGAAAAATGGAAAACTGATTTCATACTAAGTAGAAAATTGTTCCTACTTTTCGTATTTGGCTCAAGCACAGCAAAGTCAGGGTGGCAGGGAGTTGAAATGTGCTCCCCAACTTGTGTGACTTGTGGGGCCAAGGGGAGAGTGGGGCTGGCGTGTCACCAGTGGCGTGACTGTGGGAGGTCAGCAGACCACGTCCACAACTGGGTAGATCAAGGCTTTTAAAGGGACAGGACGTGTCGTGAGGAGACAGTGAGGGATTTCTCCCAAGGTGTTGTGCTGTGCTCGGCTCCCAATCCTGCCCGGCAGGTGGAACCATCTGGAGAGCTCAAAGGTGTCCCCACGGTGCTTCTAGAAGGGCAGGGGGATCCTGAACACAAGAAGTTGAGGAAAGAGTCACAACCCGAATGGAGAGCCCGGCCCGTGGCGGGGTCACTAGTAGCCCTCCGCACACTCCACAGGGCAGAATCAGCCGGAACGCCTGCCAGGTCCAGGGCATGTGGCGCCAGCTCGGGATGGAGCCCGTCGTGAGAACCTCCCCCCTCCCAACAGCACTGGGAGACAGAAGCTGGGTAGTCAAGGTGGAAGGCGGTGGTAACATAGGAGGCAGAGAAATGGAGGAAAAGTCCATCATGCCCCTTCCCCACTATAAGCTTCCAGCCTGGAGCACATCTGAGCTGGGGGAGGGGGACAGTACTTGACGGTAAATCAAGTCTGGAGTTTTGACCAAACTGCTGAAGAATGGATTCTAATAAGCACTGGAACTGTGTGTGTGAGTCCGTGAGCAGAACAATTAAGGTCGTTAAAGTTTTAGGCACTGTCAGGGAAAGGCTCCCCCACTGAATAAAGCTCTTTTTTTTTTGGTCTCCCTTTTAAACTCATCTTGTAATTATGTCATAAGTAGTGATTATTCAACATAACAATTATACTTGGTGAATTCTTATTTACTCTGCAATGTCCACATAGAGAGCGCAGGGAGGTCACCTGGCATTGCTGAAAGATTTGCATATAAAGGAAATGAGAACAAGATCTACATTACCAGCAAGTCCAGACGGGTGACAGTTTAGGTGACTGAAAAAGTACAAATTATAATCAGACCGAATACAGGAGCCTCCTTAAATGAAAACTTTAGAAATCACTATTTGCTTTTTGCTTTTTCTTTCTTTTTTGCAGATTAAGTAAAACTCTTGCATAAATAGAAAAGAACACTGTTTCCTCTTGGGCGAATATCTGCATGTGTGCTCATCTGGGGCCCATCCTGAGCTTTTAAATACACTGAAGCACATTATACAGATTTCTCTTAGCAGATCGTAAAGGCCTTGGCTGAACTGGTGGAAATCTCCTATTCAGAAACATGCCACTTCCCAGCTCGCAGGGGCCAGGTTACTGGCCAAGGACTGGGAACCAGTGGGAATCGAACCGTCTTGTCTGGAGATACTGTTCTGGTGGACCTCGGAGGGGGAGGGAGGGGGACAAAGCACATGTTTCAAACATGGCTGTGCCCACAGGTTGAGCAGGGGCCAGCTGTCCCCTCTCTCTCCCAGGCTAGTCAAGGAGGTGGACACAGGAAATGGAGTCTACACAGCACGCGAGATGCGGGGAAGACCAAGGATGGAGAGCGATGCGTGTTGCTAGTCAGAGAGGGATCAAAGCTTGGTGCACCTGGAGCGACCTGAGAGAACGTGACGTTTGAGCTGACTTCTGGAGAAAAAGGAGGCCTTATCTCACGGGAGTCTTTGGGATGGGACTAGGATGGTCGCTCAAGGTCAAGAACCAGGGGTGTAGGTCCCGTGGCCCATTCCAACAAGCAAGCAGCCGGGTACAGACGGCCGGTTCCATTCCCACCTCAAGCCTCGATGCCACACCACAGTGGCCTCTTTAGAAAATACTAATGAGGTTTACCTATGCAGGTTGCTCTAGGTACAGCAAACGTGCCTCTGGTCTGGGGAGCACACACAGGTCGGTGCCTGGGCACCGCATTTGTCTGCAATTCAGTGTTCTCTCGGCAGTCTGATCTCTTTAGGTAAACTTACATGATGGGAACAGAGGTAAAACGAGACTAATGTAGCTAATGCACATGAACCTGGGGTGCCCAGGGTAAAGGCTTGGGCACTAAGATTCGGAAAGATCCACACAGAAAAACTGCAAATATAAAAGCCACTTGAAAATTGAAAGCTGTGTCTGTCTTGAAAAGAGGTTAGGATTTCAATAATCTATCGTGCAATGCAATTCTAGGCAAAGCTCCCCATTAGGCCTTTTGATTAGATAAAGACTTCAGCTCTCTTCTAAAATGAAGTGTGGGATCCAAAGAAGGAGCGAAAGCTCTTTGGCGGGAGAGAGAGTTGAACAGTAAAAGTTTATCTACATTGGAATGTTTCTGCAAGGAGAAATGATTAGCATCTCAAAAACAAAATTTGCATTGTATTTCTGACTGCGGGAATATGAAAAAGATACTGACTCTTAACCATATATTCTGCATCTAATCACCTTAATAAATTATCATATTTATTCTAATAGATGTCACTTACGTATCTTGAAAGGACTGCACAGAACCACATATGTAGGCAACCCCTGTCAGGCAGATAATACACGTGTAACATTTACCTACCACCTGCTAATCTGCAAATCAATCTCACTCACATTCCATCATCCACTGCCCTCACCCTCTTGCCACTGACACACCTACAGAACCGATTTCGATGCAGTTCCCTGCAGCTCCATGAGCTCTCTTTAATCTTCTCAACCACTTGCTTTTCGGATTAAGGCGACTGAGGCACAGAGTAGTTATGTAACCCATCAAACGCCACACAGCTTATAAATTCCGAGCCAGGATTCAAACCCAGGAAAGCCTTTGCTCTGAAACACTCTCCCATTTCTTCTTTTTACACTTACCGTTGCATCCATCCCTGCCCCCAGGTGAACCCACTCAGGTACCCAGTGGCCTGACCCTCTTGCCCAGCTGGTTGGGCAGGGACAGGCTCAGGCGACGCAGTCCACCAGCCTGAGTGGCTCCCTAGGGCCTCCCGGGGGCTGGTGGCAGCAGCACACGTGTGTGTCTGTGGCATGTCAGGCGCAGCACCTGCGGCTGTGAAGGCCTTAGCTCACCTCTCCGAGCACAGAATCCCTGAAGGACAGAAGACCGAGTCCCTCCATCTCCTCTACTCACACCTGGATTCTCTTCCTTTCTTCACTAAACAAACCCTTCCTGCTGAAAGGAGAAGGAGCAGGGCTTTTTGTGGTTGAAAGAGGGAGTTCTTGTTAGGCTTCGCAGAGCAAGTCCATTCTCAGTAGCTACCGTGCTTCCCTGAAAATAAGACCCAGCTGGACAATCAGCTCTGATGAGTCTTTTGGAGGAAAAATTAAAATAAGACCCAGTATTATATTATATTATACCCGGTCTTACATTCTAGTAGAGTAAGACCGGGTCTTATATTAATTTTTGCTCCAAAAGACGCATTAGAGCGGATTGTCTGGCTCGGTCTTATTTTCTGGGAAACACGGTCGGTCAATGGGAGGGAGCGAAGGCACACGAAAGCTCCAGCTTTATTCATCAAGGATGGGATGTGATCTGCACACACCTCAGGTGAGACTTACACAGCCTGTCCCGGGTTGAACAGTGTCCCCCAAATTAATGTACTTTCTGGAACCTCCAAATGTGGCCAACATTTGCAAATAGAGTTATTGCCAATGTAACTAGGAAGGTAAGATGAGGTCATCCTGGGAGAGGGCGGGCCCTAATGCAGTCATGACAAGAACTGGTGTCTGTGCAAGAAGAGGAGAGACGCAGAGACTGGCACACAGGGAAAACGTCCCGTGGAGACGGAGGCAGAGACCGGAGGGAGGCAGCTGTGAGCCGAGGGTCGCCAGGCTGGTGCCACCAGAAGCCAGGGAGCCTGGAACAAATCCTTTCCAGAGACTTTGGAGAGCAAGGACCCTGCCAACACTTTGATTTGGGACGTCTGGCCTTCAGAACCTGGAGAAAATACCTGTCTGTTGTCTAAGCCGCCCAGCCTGTGGTGTTTGTTATGGCAGCCCCAGGACACCCACACACAGCCTTTAGGACTGGTTCTGAGTTCCCTGGTCATCACCTTACCAGGTCCTGTGTTTCTAGGTCCAGACAGACAACTCTGAGATTAATTTTTCCCTTGAGGCAGATGCAACCAGATCTGTCTACAGGGAGAGCAGATAGAGGCAACCTACATCATGTCTCTGCACCCAGCACGGCTCTACAAGTGAATTTAGGGTGAAAATAAGTTTGAATGAAGCAGTCTGAGTGAAGAGGAAATTCATTTAGTACGTACTTGTAGATTTCCTGATGGTAAGGAGGTCATTTTACTGGCTGACGGCGTGTGAGGTGCATTGAATGAGGGTGCAGAAGCCCTGGCTTTTCCCAGGACCCTCGGTCCCCAGGCTGCCCTATCAGCCGTCAGTGTTCGCAGATACACAGGGCCTCCCTCCCCATCCCTTGAGATTTTCGAACTCTGGAAGCTTTGCTTATAAAAACTGCTTGGAAGATGAAGGAATATTGAATTTGGAGAAGTAAAGATTGAGGGGGAAGGAGAGTTTTATATAATTTTTTGAGAGCCCGTTATTTGAAAAGGCGGGTAGACATTGTTCTGTGTAGTTAAGATTAGAGAGACAGCCCAGATGGACCTGGTAGGGTAGATTTCGGTTTCGTGCCGGAAGTGCCTTTGGCAGTATGCTGGGCACCGTCATGAGAGAGAGAAGCTACTTGGAACAGCACTGAATAAACAAGTACTGGTCACGCAGACCGGTGAGTGAGTAAATCCCACGCAAACACATACGAAGAGCCTGTTTCTCCGAGGTGTGCCACCCTCCACACAGGAAAAAGAAAGCCCCACAAAAACATTTTGCCCTCATGGAACTGACAATCTAATACATCGTAGTTTAGTGGATTGGAGAGAGGCTCAAGCCGTGGGCGCCACGTGTATCGGCCAGCTTTGTCATGAGGCTGGGATTCTCTTTAGACCGCCTGGTTCAATCTAAGAGGAAGAAGAGCTCCAAAGAGATGAGATACACATGGTGATCTCAAATGTAATTTTCACGAACTGTGGAGCGGTGGTTCTAACACTTTTCTCAATGAACTTATTCCTTGAATAAACATCTGAATGCTTTCAAATCTAATAAACCTAGTGATTTCAAAGGAAAGTTGAAATAAACTTCTAAAATATAAATCCATGGACTCGAACTTGTATGGAATCCCATGGGGAACAAACCTTAATTCTAAAATTTAATTTAAAGTTCTGTGACAGAGACTTTATACACATCAGTTATGAGACAGAAAAACAAAATATTTTTTTGGTCAACAATCAGCTCCCAAAAGCTCATCAACATTTTTAATGACCCATGAGAATGGGTCCCATAAAGCTCACAGAAATATCTCGGAGGGTTTCAATCAGGTTGACTAAGACAGAATGCTTAGGTTCTAATCAGAAGTTCTTTTAAAAGCCTGCCAGCATAAAACAGTTGTTTCTATTTTTTAGAAACTACTTACATTACAGGACCAAAGACCTGGTACAAACATTCTAAAGGTTTGTAAATTTGATGTATTCTACTACGTCTGACCTTAAATTTAAAAATGTAACCTCCTTTTCATGGACTTTTTATGAACCTACAGTGGCATATGTCCCAGAACTAGCCTGGATAAACCTAAGACTGTTTGATTTCTACACACATGGGAACATGCTACCTCATTGATATTACAATTCCTTTTGTACATCCCATGAGATGAATTTACGGTACCATCAGAGATGCTGATACCTGGAGTCTCGGAACTGTTCCAGGTAGAGTCTATTTAAGGACTATTGGTGCAGTTAAGAACAAAGGAACCAAAATAAGGATTGCCTCCAGAAAACAGGGTTGCTGGAGACCCCTAATCTGCCGGCCCAGCCCCATATTTTAGCTGTAAATGTTTTAATGCCATTTATTGGCTCATGCTTCTCAAATGCAATACACTGCAGTATTAATTTTGCAGTTTCTCTCTGAAGACTATAAATTGAACATTCCTATTGTCTTAATTTTATGTTACCATCAATAACATTTGTGAAACAACACAGGAAACAAAAACTTGCTCTTCTTTCTCTTTCACCGCAAAGCAGTTACTAGAAAGACAGCATGTTTTAGGCACCCAAAATTTGTTGTTTAGAATTAAGGGAAACAAGCCCCAAAACACAGGTACTACTGTGGATCTCCCAGCATGGACCCTGACCCAGGTGCCTTCTGTTTGTCGCACTCAGGCTTTTCTAAACATGATATTCCCCAAAACATCAGTCACATATTGGAGCTTAAAGGTTAGGTTATGCCAGGAAAGGAGGAACCTGAAAACCAATTATTGTTGAATGAATCCCAGAGTTCTTAATTTCTTGGGCTACGTACCCAGCATTTGGCAATCAGCCATGAAACAAAGGGATTGTCACAGCTGGAAACCCAAGAGGCTATGCCTCATTCACAGGCTCACAGAAGGGCCGAGGGGGCGAGTTACCCAACAGGGCACATGCTGCATTCCATCGCCTGTGCATAATTTATTGTATTTGTATATAGTACATAGCGATGCACATATATAAGGTTGCATAGGTATAAAATGTTGTATATGATAATGACTCTCTCCTTTAATACCCAGACAAGGCCAGGCTCTGCATGGAGGGGAATGGATACACTATCTCCAAGTATCACGCCAACCCTACAAAGGAGGCATGGTTACAACTGTTTTGTATGGATGCAGAAATTTAAGTTCAGAGAAGCTGCGTGATTTGCCTAAGCTCACATCTCTCCTGGCTCCGCAATATTACTCTTCATTCCACATTACAGTTCATACCTTAGATTTATTTTACTGTATTTTTAACTATAGCCTAATTAAACCCTGTGGAAAATATTATCCATAAATGGAATTATAAAGCCACTCTTCCTCCTAGGACTGGATTGATCTTGTGGGGCTGGTTGCAAGTTTTAACACCCACAGAAATGTAGATAGGGCAATGCCACCAGCACCATCGGCTCCCCCCCCTTCCCTTCTTTACTTCCCACTGGTCCCCTGGGAAGACTCCAGGCCGGGGGGCCTCACCCTCGGCGACTGTGGAAATGTTTGTCCAGTCCCTAGCTTCTCAGCGCCACTGATCGTTTCAGAGGAAGTTCATCCGACATGAAATAGGACAGAAATTGCAAAAAGGAGCAGGCAGTAGAATTAAACCAAAGCTGGTGCTTCAAGGGAACACCGACAGAAAGACAGGTCATTACATTAGAAGGAATATTCTGTGCTTCATTTTTTTTTTCTTTCTTTCTGTCATTTCTATCTGGTCTCCTTCTCAAAAAGATTTTGTTGCGGGACTTGAAAGAAACGTATTTGAATTTAACAAGACATGGATTTACATGAAAGATATGTAAAGAAAAGAGGAAACAGAAACGTGTAAAATTGTTCCCAAATACATTGAACTGAGGATGAAATTTTCTACTAATGCTACATGCTGGAAATTTCTAGTATAATTTTAAGTGTAAAGAAATAGATCTGTTACCAAAGACATCTGCTCAAATGAAGTACATAAGGTTCTGTGAATATGAATCAGATATCTACAATCATAAAGCAGGATTTAGTGAAATGCTATTAAAGCTAAATTATTTGTATAGTGAAAATACCACTGTAATCGGAAATCCTGAGATAAGCTTCTTCTGATAGAACCGATCTACGGTAACACAGCCACTTTGAAGAACGGTTTTAACTTTTCTAGCTAGAATGCTCCAGTTCTGCAATTTGCCCCTCTGGAAATCCCGCACACTGCATTCTGGCACTGTACTGATTGGCAGGCTTCTAAGATAAGTAGAAAATGATGCTGAGGCTAATATTGTTTTGTGTCTCAAATGTCAGAAAGATAGTAAGCAGAAAATGGTTGACTGTAGAGTTCCTGACGAATCCAGTCAGGAATGTTCCAAAAGAATTAGCCATGCCTGGGCCCAATGAAGGCTATGGTAGAAACTACAAATTCCTCACATTGATAAAATCTAAATAGAGATATATGCCTAAAGCCCATCACTTATTTTGTGAAGCACATGGACACTCGTGAGTTACAGATTGTACTAAAAGTATCTGAGGAAGATGGAGAAACCAGTTGCTTCTGTGTGATAGTCCAGTGCTCGCAAGGAGACCTGCCTGCTGCTCTGGCAGGCATCCTCCTCCTCACAGGTTTCCCTGAGGACGAGGGAGATTCTAACTGCCTCCTGCATATCACTGCACTTCTTCTTTTATACAAGACACAACATGAAGCTTAGATTGAAGTTTCAGGTTCTACTGTGGGACGACAAAAGCATTAGCTTAGTGTTGCGGTAGGGACCCACGCCTAGCCAAGCAAGGGAGGGAGGTGTGTTAGCACCCCGCTTCCACGACGGCCAAGGACAGAAACAAATGTGCACTTGGGAGAAGAGTTACAGAGAGGCAACTCTGACAGTGAAAAAAGGGACATAGTGATAGACCATATATTGTAGGTTTCTATGAGGATTATTGAGGAAAACACTTGCGAATCACACACTTCAAAAATGTTTACTATATCTGAGACTTTTGGGGGTGGCTGTTCCCTGATTCTTCTATGTCTTTAATAACTCCAGCTCTCTAATCTCTGTCTCTATTGCCTCTACCTCTGTATTTCTATCTCTATCATCTTTCTCTCTCAAGTTAATTAGAATCTAAATTTAATGGATACAGAAAAATTTTTGATTATGACTCAAGAATGCTTAACAATTGTTTTACATATAGTAGAAATGTTGTTACTAAAACTTTCAGTTTAGACCATAAGATTACTAACACCCAATTTTCACTTTCCTGAAAGAGTAACCATCTCATCTGAATGCCCACGTTAACTCCATAGCTCTCCAGATATTTTGGAATGGATATCGGCTCACTCCAAGTATTCTTAAGCTCCCATAACCCCAGGCGAAGTCCTTTCCACTATGTTTAATATTAAGCATATAAGTAGGTCCTTGTGTTATAGAAAGACAGCTCAAGACTTTCTCAGGATTCCATGATTTCCTGAATAGTCTGCATGATTAACTAGACATCTTAAAGAAATTTAGGAATAGTATAAAAAATAGTGATTCCAAATAAAGGACTTGTTTGTGGTAGGAGCTGCTATACACTCAGTTTCTTGATTTTTCTTTTTCTTTTCTTTTTTTTTTTTTTTGCATGTACAATGTACTCATTGTAGAACATGTTGCAAAAATGTCATACAGTGTTTCACTAAATTACTAATTTGTTTACATGGCTACCAGGAATTAACTTCAAATGTTGACTTAGATCATGGGAAGTACGGAACTTCAAAGTTAGCAGCATAAAAGAAAATTAGTTTCACGTCATTTCAATAGGCACGAAGGAAACTGGCACTCTCAGTGTACTTACTGCCAAGAGATCGCCACAACTTGCTAATACCCTTGTTAGTATAAAGCAAATTCGTCTGAGCTCCTCAGTGCTCAAAACTTATAAAATAATAGTTTTTTAAAATAAATATATCAGCATACACACACACACATATTTTAAACAGTACTCACCATCAACGAAGTAGCAACAAATTATCCATTTTTCTATTTGTGTTTTAGATATGGGAGAGCATATATTAAAACTCTCCAAACCATGTGCACCAGATTTTAATAATATTGCTTTAAAAACTCATCTTAAATCGATAAAAACTGGAATTTTAACCGGAAGGATCTAACGGTAGTACTCTATCACGAGAAAGAACAAGTTCCTACTAGAGTATTCAAAAAGCTATTTTTAAAAATTTACAATTTACTCATTGGACGATTATAGAAGTGCGTCGGTGCTTCTGCGCCAAGTAAGTAAGTAAGTAAGCTGCACATGTCAGGAGTGATACATGGTTTTACTGTTTCCGTCGGGGGTGGCAGGAGGAGGAGAGGGAGTTATGATACTTAGATCTCTAAGTGGATCGTAGTTTATCTGCAATAATAAGTCCTAAATGTGTTGCTAATGAACTCTACATCAAACCGCTCCCTTTGTTCAGGGCTTAAAAGGCATTTTGACTCCTGGGATAACTCACCATTCATATTCTTAAAGATGTTCAGGATGGGGAGGATTTGACGGTAATAGGGCACCAAAGCTTCTCCCACCATCTCAGCTGACACCACCAGATGCTGGAGAACTTTGAGAGTCACGCAGATGACCTGCCGGTTTCGGAGGTTCAAAGCATCTAAATGGTAGGAAAAGGGACAGGTCAAAAATAGGAAGCATTCATTTCTACAATTATAAGGCGAATCGACGCATAGACCATTTAATTAAACTGAACTCTATTGGGGATTACCATTGGGATGAGCCTTTGTCATTACAGGTTTGAACGATGCGCAGCGGCCCTGGAAGCTATAAACAGGCTCTTGCTGGTATATTATTTGAGTTCCTGACTGGTACTGATTCCTCACCATCCCTAAGGGAGCAGCTCACTGTACCTCACAGAAGAGGCGGTGATGGACAGGTAGCATGAAAGAGAACAGGTCGGTCAGTGTCACAGGAGTTCAAGGATCCCGGGAAGGCTGACAACAGATTCATTTTCATGCAACAGTCCCTTTTCAGTTAACAATCCATGCTAGTCTTAAAACCATCACCATGACACAAACTTTTATTTGAAAAGGGGGTCTGGGTGTGGTATGTGTGAGTGGAAATGGTAGGCTGGTTACAAACACTGAGAATGTTCTCAGAAGTGAACACAAACAGGCTGTGTGTAGACTCTCAAGAATGTAGGGAAGAAAAGCAACATTTTTAAATGCTTACAACTTTAAAAGGACTCAATAGTAAACAACCTCAAGAGTCCAAAGAAACACAAAATGGTTGTAAAGAGTACGTCTAAAATCACAGTAACAAGTTGGGTTGCAGAGACAGGAAGTTCCCCGCTGTTCCCTTACTTGCTCCTTCCAGAGTGGAGAATTCAGAGGCCAGGGGCAGGGAAACTGACCACTGGCTGCATGAACGTGGCCAGCGGCCACCACCCCCTTTCTTTGCCCCAGTTTCCTTAATCATGAGAACCTGTTATTTACTGTCTAAGACGACTGAGAGTTCCAAGATTTAAATAGAAGAGCTATATAAAGCATCTGTTACAGAAGATAATCAAAGGCGGTCCCTGATCCACGGTGATGCCCCAGACTCCTCCAACACAAAGTCAAACGTTCTTCTTTTCTTCTGAAGAGAAAGATCAATTATGACTTTAAAGTGTTTCATTTATGGAGAGACAAAAGGAACCAGGCTGTCAAAAGGGATGACACCACCGTCAGCACACCTGTGGGCAGTCTGACATCATTCTTGAACTCCAGGTCACATTTGCAACAGCCTGGATCTTGCCAGTACCTCAATTTCAGTTTGTTCCAAGGATAAGTTTCCCCCATAGGCTTTCTCTTTGTCCTATGTCCCCTATATTTAGTAATGATACACCCAGGTTCCCAGCCACCCAGGGTCAAAATCTGTTTCTCATCGCTCACATTCCTCACGTTGCAAAGCCACCTTGTTCTTCCTTTGTAGTATCTCTTGCATGTATGTCCTCCTCCCCATCCTCACCTACAGTCCTCTGGTCTCTCCATCCTCACCCCCGTCCTTAGGTACTCCCATGTTTCCTCAAAAATAAGATCAGGTCTTATATTAATTTTTGCTCCGAAAGATGCATGAGGGCTTATGCTCAGGGGATATCATCATGAAAAATCATGCTAGGGCTTATTTTCCAGTTACGTCTTATTTACGGGGAAACACGGGAGGACTCTATCCTCCCTTTACTTTTCCGGTCCTGGGTCTCCTCCCTTTACTTCCGGTCCTGAGTCTCCATCGTTACCACCTTTCCTCTGGTCTGTCTCCTCACTGGAGCACTGTCATGCCCTCCTAACACACCTCTTTTCTGTCTTTCTCTACTCTTCCAGCCTGACTCTTCACAGGCTGCTGGATTCACCTTCATAGAGCAAATCTGATGATCACACCATCTGGTCAAGAAGTCCAGAGTCCCCCCAATTCCATTTTCTACAGAATAAAGTACAAACTAGCCAGTCATAAGGGTGACACTTAGGATATGTTTGAACCAAACTGAATTTTCAATTACAAATTCAAGACTATAAGGTATCATTTAGTGGGTTCACAGCTACTTCCTCTGGAATCACAATAAGTTTTTAAAAGTACAAAGTGGCTGGTTTCGTTCCCTCCTGCAACAAAATGGGGATTGGGCATGAAAACACCTCAGGGCAGCCCCACAACTTCTAGTGTAGTTCAGACTATATTCTTGTTGGGTTGGAAAATAAATACAAATGTAATGAGTGGAAATGGCTCATTTTTTAACGCAGAGATCCAATCTTGATACAACTATGGAATTTGTTTGCATGGTGGCTCAATACTACAACATTTAGACACATTGCAGATCATACCATATATTACGAAAAACAACTAAAACTAGGATGCTATAAGTTAGCTTAAAAGCTGTTGTAATGAGATACTCAAGAGCCGAGTGGAGAGGGGGAACGGCATGTAGCATATGTCACAGCCAGTGGCGGGGACCCTTCTTTTGGTCTTATCCGATGTAAAAGTTGTTTTGCCTTTTCCAGAAGCCAAGGGTTACCAAATCCTCCCTACTGAGCAGCTGAGTTGAATAGAAGAACTAGGAGCCTGCAGAAAGGGTGTTCTGAGGATTATGGGCAGCACACATTCGTTCAAAAAGTCGACCTGTGAAGCTGAACACGTGAAGGAGTCAGGACTGCAGGTCCGTCACGGCTCACACACTGGCAGCTGACATGCACCGAGCACCTCTACACACCAGGAATTAAAGTGAGCACTTCGCATATATTAGTGTACTTAATCCTCATCCATCAAAGGTTTATTGAGCATGTATTATCTACCAGTCACCGCTTTAGGAACTGGAAACACAGACTTGAACGAGACAATTACGGTCCTCGTACCTCTGGGGATTCAGGATAGTGTGGAAGAAGACACTGAACAAATACTGCAAGTGTGATACGTGTTCATAAGAAGGACAAGGCATTTAAACAGCAAATCAAAGGGGCATTCGGCCCGATCTCGAGAGTAGAGAAAGCTCCCAGACACTGGGAGAGCCTGAGAGAGGAGGTCACACAGTCACACAGGTGACGGGTATTCCAGAAGGGGCACAGCGTGCTGGAGGTGCCCCCTCTTGGATAAAGGAGCCCTTTGTCTGCGAGTTCTGTTCCAGCTCACGCAGTGATGTGTAACCAGAGACCTGGGTACTATAGAAACAGTCTCCTAAAGGTTTTATCATTGCGCGTATATTTTTCTTGGGATAAGTTAGAAGTGGTGGGAAGAAGTATGTAGTGTGTGTAGATGTGTAAAAGGACAGTGACACTGTAGCACTTTTTCTTGGAGCTACATGATCCCTAGGCCCCTGTTGCAGACAGAAGCAGATGTTTACGATCCTGGGTTCCTGACTTTTCTCTTTACTCCTCCCTCTCTCTCACCCCACTTTCTAAAGAGGACTCATCGCCATAACCACATCCAGCTACATTCTTATAAATTGCTTAGTAAAAAGGATTCAACATTGAAACAGAACTACACGGGTATGTTATTTTTATTCTTTTGATATTTTCAAGTCAATGTATAATTGAGTGTATACAATTCTCATTACACGGTGAGTTTTGCTTTTTTTTCAAGAAAGCCTTTCTCTTGATGCTGTAAAGTCACGAGCAGGAGAAGGTATTAGAAGATATTAGAAAAGATAGCTATCTGAGCATGAGCAGAGCCCATCTGGTGAATGCAGAAAAGATTCTGGCAGCCATAGTGGCTGCTGAATGCTGGTTTACCACACTTGTCTTCTTTCAGGGTGTGCATGCGAAAGCTTCCAATAAAACAATAAAATAGCTGAGAGTTTGCTCATTTATGACCTATGTTAGAATTTTTCCAAGTAGAATATATTGATTAAAGAGTAAACTTTATATATATATATATATATATACACACACACACATATATATGAAACTTTTGTATAGTTAATTGATCACTTGGGGATAAATTAATTATCTCTCTTACCATGGATAATAATAATAGCTGTGAGGAAATCATTATTTCATTTTATTGCAACCCCTATTGAATGGACATGGTTGTGATAATGTTATTGGATTGGCAGTGACTGACAAGTAAAATGCATGAACTGTTACTTTGAATGATATCTAACATGGAACGCTAAGACTTCCTAAATGACCAGGGAATGGCTCTAATGCCTCTGCAGCTGCTATGAAGTAAAGCAGGGTGTACATGGGAAAAGCTCCTTAACTTCATCCAAGGTAGAGTTTTTATATTGCCCATTTCCACTTCAGTTCCTCTATTTTTCTTCCTCATTCTTGGGGCATTAAGAACACTATTAAGCTGGAAGTCATTTTGTCCTTAATGTCCCAGTAGAATTAAGTAAAAAAGAGGGTTTCTTTCCTTTTTCCCTTTGAAACAAAGTTCTTCTCTTTTGAAAAAGTATGTTAACAGATATAAAGAGAATATGATTCTGTAGCTTGAAAGAGAAGAAATGTGTTTATTTTTGTTTTGATGGCCCTGAAAGCTACTGTCAAGACATGAAGTGAGGACTGTGTACTCAAGATTTAAGGTTTTGAAAAGGATCTTACATGAGAAATCTTCTGACATTATAGATCAACGACTGAAACCTTTCTATTCCGAAAATTGGCTTCTATTGTACTGCTTACTGTCTTCAAGTATAATCAACAATAGAGCTTCCAGATAGACAGAAATTGCTGAAGAATAAGGAAAATATAATTTAAAGTCAAGGTGCTAAAACTTATTCATCTTAGATTGTTATGTTACATGTATGATTTTCTCAAGCACAAAATCCATTATTGCTATAATTTTTGCAAAGTGAGAACATTTTCTACTATTAGATATGATTCATTCCTATGGAATTAAAAAAATGGAAATATTTCTACTTCTTTTAAAACTAGAAATGGCAAACAAAACACAGAAGCAAACATTCAAGTCCAAAAGATATTTTTGACATATGCTATAAATGTTAATATCCTTGATATGCAAATATCTATCACAAGCAAATAAAAGATTGGATCTTCTAATTAAAAAAGGAGCAAAGGAGTTAAAAATGCAGATTTGATCAAAATGGCGGCATGAGGTGAGCCTCTGTAAAGCTCCCCTGGAATTTACAACTAATTGAACAACAAAAGCTCCACAAAGGACACCCTGCACAGCAGACAGGCAAGACGAAGAGGCCGACTACCAAAATCAGCTACAGGTGGGAGATTCGCGTGAGTGGGGAGGGAAGGGGGGGGAGGAGGGAAGGGAGAAGTGCAGAGACAGAGCCGCTCGGGCGCAGGACGCAGACCTAGCTCAGTGCTCCGACCTCGCTGCTTCCTGGAGCTACCGCAGCTGCGGGAGAGGGAAGAACTCGGACTGCTAGGGCTCCGCTTATGGCCCACAGGGCTGAGGGGGCAGCATATAACACGGCTGAACCCAACACTCACGGCAGAGACCTCGGAGAAAAGACTGAGGGAAGAAGGGTGAAAACGGTGGTTTAAGCCCTCACTGCCGAGCAGAGAACTGAGCCTTAGGCACTGAGACTAGCCGCCCCCTCCCTCCCCTCCCAGAGCTCAGCCCGCCCCCACCTGCCCGGTGCTAGAAGCGAAACAGTAGCAGTGTCAGAGCAAAAGAACAGAATATTTGCTGTTCTGAGAACTGTGGATCGCAGACACAGATTCACAGCCCAACTAGTTCCGGCAAAGGGGAGGGAGCTGTGGAAGCAGGACCGGCTGTGTGGTGGTCGCTGCCATTGCTCTGGGCCACCTCTCACAACTCACCCCGCGCCTGGCCCCACCTATCTGGGCGGATCCCTGCAGGAGTAAACAGAACTGCTGAAACATACGGGCTCTGAATCTGGAGAGGAAGAGCTTTGGAACATCAAAAGCTCTCCGCATACCCACCAGGACACTGCGCCCTGTGACCTAGACAAACTATTAACAGAGGAGAAGCCCGTCTCCCAGGGAATCCCCCCATTGTGTGAGAAGCTGGAAGAGTTCAGAGAAAACATAGCACTACCATGTGGGAGAAGAAAAATAAGCTGCAGTTGGAGAAAAAATAAAACATTCTACCAACAAGTACTGGAATACAAAAGAAAGACCTCTTCCTAGCAACTTGTTGCAGAAGCCACTCCTGTAGATGTCTAGGAAGACAAATAATAAATCAGTAATTGCCATGAATAACCAAGGCAACAAGATAGCTCATAAAGAAAGTGAAAAGTCTCCAGAAAAGGAACTTAAAGATATGGAAATATGTGACTTAAATAACAGAGAATTCAAGATTGCAGTTCTGAAAAAACTCAACGAGAAGCAAGAAAACACAGAAAGGCAGTTTAATGAACTCAGAAACACAATCAAAGACCAACATGAGCATTTTACAAAGGAGATTGAAATTTTAAAAAAGAACCAAATAGAATTTCTAGAGATTAAGAACTCAATAGAAGAAATTAAGAATGAAATAACCAGCTTAGGTAGTAGAGTTGACCAGATGGAGGAAAGAATCAGTGACATCGAAGATAGAAACCTGGAAATTACACAGATGAAAGAAGAAAGACACTTGAGACTTAAAAGAAATGAAAGAACTGTACAAGAACTTCCTGACACCCTCAGAAAGAGCAATATAAGAAAAATGGGCATACCAGAAGGAGAAGAAAGAGAGAACAGAACAGAGAATATATTCAAACAAATTGTCGATGAGAACTTCCCAAACTTGTGGACAGAACTGGACCCTCAAATCCAAGAAGCAAATAGAACACCTAGTTACCTCAATCCCAACAGGCCTTCTCCAAGGCACATTGTATTGAAGCTGTCTAAAATCAACGACAAAGAAAGAATCCTCAAGGCAGCCAGGGAAAAGAAGATGGTAACTTACAAAGGAAAGCCCATTAGATTATCATCAGATTTTTCAGCAGAAACTCTACAAGCCAGGAGGGAGTGGAACCAAATATTCAAACTATTGAAAGAGAGAAATTATGAGCCAAGAATAATATATCCAGCAAAGATATCTTTTAGATATGAAAGAGGAATAAAGACCTTTCCAGACATACAGAAGCTGAGGGAATTTTCTAATGTATGACCCACACTACAAGAAATGCTATTCGACCACCATCAACAGGGACAATCTGTGGCAGCCGAAACATAAAAAGGGGAAGAGTAAAGGACTGAACTGGAACATGGGAATGGAGAAAGTGAGCGTGCTGAAGAAATTGGAATACTCTAAATATCAAACTTTCTTTTACATAAACTTAAGGGTAAACACTCAAAAAAAAAAAAAAAATCCAGAACTGAAATATATACTGTAATAAAAGAAGAAACAGAGGGAAACATCATAGAATACCACCACACAGAAATAATAGACAACAACAAAAAGGCAAAGAAACAATGGAGACACAGCCTTACCAGAAAACTAAAGATAGAATGACAGGAAATCCTCACATATCAATAATCACCCTAAACGCAAATGGACTGAACTCACCAATAAAAAGGCACAGAGTAGCAGATTGGATCAAAAACTAAACCCAACCATATGCTGTCTCCAAGAGACACATCTCAGCTACAAGGACAAGCATAGACTCAAAGTGAAAGGGTGGAAATTGACACTCCAAGCAAATGGTACCCAGAGAAAATCAGGTGTAGCCATAATGATATCAGATGAAACAGACTTCAGGGTGAAAAAGATAACAAGAGACAAAGATGGACATTTCATAATGGTAAAGGGGACTATACAACAAGAAGACATAACAGTCATCAATATGTATGCCCCCAATCAGGGAGCACCGAAATATACCAAGCAACTACTAACAGAACTAAAACGAGAAATTGACCAAAACACAATTATACTAGGGGACTTAAATACATCATTGACAGCTATGGATAGATGATCCAAACAGAAAATAAATAACAAAATACCAACCCTAAATGACACATTAGATGAAATGGACATAATTGACATATATAGAGCACTTCATCCTAAAACATCAGACTATATATTCTTTTCTAGTGTACATGGAACATTCTCAAGGATAGACCATATATTGGGACATAAAATCAGCCTCAGCAAATTTAAGAAGATTGAAATCATACCAAGCATATTCTCTGATCAGAAGGCTTTGAAATTGGATATCAACTGCAAAAAGAAAGCAGAAAAAAACACAAATACATGGAGATTAAACAACATACTTTTAAAGAATGACTGGGTCAAAGAAGAAATTAGAGGAGAGATCAAAAGATACATAGAAACAAATGACAATGAAAATACATCCTACCAAAATTTTTGGGATGCAGCAAAAGCAGTTTTAAGAGGGAAATTTATATCATTACAGGCCTATCTCAAGAAACAAGAAAAATCCCAAATAAATAACCTCATGTTACACCTTAAAGAACTAGAAAAGAAGAACAAGTGAAACCCAAGGTCAGCAGAAGAAAGGAAATAACAAAAATCAGAGCAGAACTAAATGAAATAGAGAACAAAAAGACAATAGAAAAAATTAATGTGACAAAGAGCTGGTTCTTTGAAAAGATTAACAAAATTGACAAACCCTTGGCTAGACTCACTAAGATAAAAAGAGAGAAGACACTAATTAACAAAATCAGAAATGAAAAAGGGGAAGTTATCACGGACACCACAGAAATACAAAGGATCATCCAAGAATACTATGAAGGACTATATGCCACCAAATTCAATAACCTAGAAGAAATGGACAAGTTCTTAGAAACATATAGCCTTCCAAGGCTGAACCATGAAGAACTGGAAAATCTAAACAGACCGATCACCAGTAACGAAATTGAATCAGTCATCCAAAACCTTCCCAAAAGCAAAAGTCCGGGACCAGATGGCTTCACTAGTGAATTCTACCAAACCTTCAAAGAGGATCTAATACCAATCCTGCTCAAACTCTTCCAAAAAATGAAGAAGAGACAGTACTCCCTAACTCATTTTATGAGGCCAACATTACCCTGATACCAAAACCTGGTAAGGACAACACAAAAAAAGAAAACTACAGACCAATATCTCTGATGAATACAGATGCAAAAATCCTAAACAAAATTCTAGCAAATCGAATACAACAATGCATTAAAAGATTATTCATCACGACCAAGTGGGGTTCATCCCGGGGCACAAGGATGGTTCAACATCCAAATCCATCAATGTGATACATCACATAAACAAAATAAAGGACAAAAATCATATGATTATATCAATTGATGCAGAAAAAGCATTTGACAAGATACAACATCCATTTATGATTAAAACACTTAATAAAATAGGTATAGAAGGAAAATACCTTAACATAATAAAGGCCATATATGACAAGCCCTCAGCTAATCTCATAATTAATGGTGAAAAACTGAAGCCCTTTGCTCTACGTTCAGGAACACGACAGGGCTGTCCCCTATCACCTCTGCTTTTCAACATAGTGTTGGAAGTCCTTGCCAGAGCAATCAGGCAAGAGAAAGAAATAAAAGGCATCCAAATTGGGAATGAAGAAGTTAAATTATCACTCTTTGCAGATGACATGATGCTATATATAGAAAACCCTAAAGACTCCACCAAAAAGCTATTAGAAACAATCAATGAATACAGTAAAGTTGCTGGCTACAAAATCAACGCACAAAAGTCCATTGCTTTCTTATATACTAACAATGAAATCTCAGCAAAAGAAATACAAAAAACAATTCCTTTTGCAATTGCAGCAAAAAGAATAAAATACCTAGGAATAAACTTAACCAAGGATGTGAAGGACCTATATGCTGAAAACTATAAGACATTTTTGAAAGAAATTGAAGAAGACACAAAGAAATGGAAAGACATTCCGTGCTCATGGATTGGAAGAATCAACATAGTTAAAATGGCCATATTACCCAAAGCAATATACAGATTCAATGCAATCCCCATCAAAATTCCAATGGCATTTTTAAAAGAAATAGAACCAAAAATCATCAGATTTGTTTGGAACCACAAAAGACCCGGAATAGCCAAAGCTATCTTAAGAAAAGAAGAACAATACTGGAGGTATCACACTCCCTAACTTTAGCTTGTACTACAGGGCTACAATAATCAAAACAGCATGGTATTGGTAGAAAAACAGACACATAGACCAATGGAATAGAATTGAGAACCCAGAAATAAACCCACATAAATATGGACAGATAATTTTTGACAAAGAAGCAAAAAACATACAATGGAGGAAAGACAGCCTCTTCAATAAATGGTGCTGGGAGAATTGGATAGCCACGTGCAAAAGAATGAAACTGGACTGCTATCTGTCACCATGTACCAAAATTAATTCAAAATGGATCAAAGACTTAAGCATAAGACCTGACACAATAAACTGCATAGAAGAAAACATAGGTACTAAACTTATGGACCTTGGGTTCAAAGAGCATTTTATGAATTTGACTCCAAAGGCAATGGAAGTAAAAGCTAAAATAAATGAATGGGACTATATGAAACTTAAAAGCTTCTGCACAGGAAAAGAAACCATCGACAAAATAAAGAGGCAACCAACTGAATGGGAGAAGATTTTTGCAAACAGTGCCTCTGATAAGGGCTAGTATCCAAAATATACAAGGAACTCACGCAACTCAACAACAAAAAACCAAAGAACCCAATTGAAAAATGGGCAGAGGACCTGAAGAGACATTTCTCCAAAGAGGACATACAAATGGCAAATAGACATATGAAAAAATGCTCAACATCACTAATCATCAGAGAAATGCAAATAAAAACCACAATGGGATATCACCTCACCCCAGTCAGAATGGCTATCATCAACAAGACAAATAGTAACAAGTGTTGGAGAGGCTGTGGAGAAAAAGGAACCCTCATACACTGTTGGTGGGAATGCAGATTGGTGTAGCCGTTATGGAAGGCAGTGTGGAGGTTCCTCAAAAAATTATGACTAGAGTTACCACATGACCCAGCAATCCCTCTCCTGGGTATCTACCCAAAAAATCTGAAAACATTTATACGGAAAGACACGTGTGCTCCAGTGTTCATTGCAGCTTGGTTTACAGTGGCCAAGACATGGGAACAACCAAAATGTCCTTTGACAGATGAATGGATAAAGAAGTTGTGGTATATATACACAATGGAATACTATTTGGCAGTAAGAAAGATGATATAGGAACATTTGTGACAACATGGATGGATCTTGAGAGTACAATGCTAAGCGAAATAAGTCAGACAGAAAAAGGAAAGAACCATATGATTTCACTAATATGTGGTATATAAACCAAAAACAACAAAAGAACAAGACAAACAAATGAGAAACAAAAACTCATAGACACAGACAATAGTTTAGTGGTTACCAGAGGGTAAGGGGGGTGGGGGGTGGGAGATGAGGGTAAGGGGGATCAGATATATGGTGATGGAAGGAGAACTGACTGTGTGGTGAACACACAATGGGATTTATAGATGATGTAATACAGAATTGTACACCTGAAATCTATGTAATTTTACTAACAATTGTCACCCGAATAAATTTTTAAAAAAGGAGCAAAGGATATGACTAGGCAGTACACAAATTAATAAATACAAATGAACAATTACTAGAATGTTCAACTTCATTGATAATCAAATGATATAAAGCACTACTTTATAGTTTTGAATATCATATTAACAAAAAGTTTTCAGCGTTGAGAAAAGAGGCACTGTCATAGATATCCTATTATGAACCATTGCAATCTTTCTAGAGCACTAAGCATATAATACTTGACCCGCAATTCCACTTTTGGGCAGTCAGTCAAAAGAAGCAGGCAGCTGTGCAGAAAGAGTTACATGACAGGACGCTATCACAATTTTTAGTTATAATTAGAAACAATCGAAGTGTTTCGAAAACAATGGCCTTTTCCACTAATACCTAGTCTAGTATATCCATACAATAGAAAATTATGCAGTTATTAAAGTTATCTAATAGAAAAATATGTTGATAATAGGAAAATGTTTGTAAGATACAGATAAGCAAAGAAGTAGGTTATAAAGTATATCTCCACCATGATCTCGTTTTATAGAATAAAATGTAAACAGAGAACATGCTGGAAATCTGTATTTTCAGATGTGAACAGTAGAGACTCTCTTTTCCATAGTCCTATGTAGACATAGGATTTTATGCCACTAAAAAAAACAAAACAAACAAAACAAAAACAACATACTTTGTTACATTGCATTAAAACAACTATGAATATACTTTGCATATTTCCCTAAAACTATTATTCTTTATGATTATAACTTCATGTGTTTTAATGTATCAGAATTTAAGTGCCTCTCCTTACTGTTTATCAATATTTTCTTGATTATTCTTAACCAAATATACTTTCAGACAAAATTTAAAATAATTTGGTCAGGTCAAAAACTACATGTGGCACTTTGATAAAAATTGCAATAAATTTAGAGAATAATTTTGGGGAAAATTATCACCTTTGCTACTGAATCTTTCCACTAGAAACATATACCTCTTCAATTTTTCTTGTTTTTAATTAAACTCCTTGGGAAAGCTTTACAGTATTTTTCATGTAGATTTTGCATAGTTTTCTGAGGTTTACTCAAAGGAACTTTATATTTTGTTAACTATTTGTATAGGATGATTTTACCTGAATATGCTCTTTCTAAAATGATAATAAATACATAAAAGCACATGAATTTTGAGTATTTATTTATAACTGTCAACTTAATCTCACACTGGTGCTAACTGTTTTGAGCAAATTCAGTTGGGTTCTATAAGTAATATCAAAAATATTGCTAAACTGACAAAAGAACAAGACAAACAAATGAGAAACAGAAACTCATAGACACAGACAATGGTTTAGTGGTTGCCAGAGGGTAAGGGGGTGGGGGGTGGGGGGTGGGAGATGAGGGTAAGGGGGATCGAATATATGGTGATGGAAGGAGAACTGACTCTGGGTGATGAACACACAATGGGATTTATAGATGATGTAATACAGAATTGTACACCTGAAATCTATGTAATTTTACTAACAATTGTCACCCCAATAAATTTAATAAAATAAAATTTTAAAAAAAGATACAAAAAAAATATTGCTAAACTGATCTTTGTTTTCTAATATTTATTTTTGATTGTATGACAGAGGCCAGAATTTCTAAAAGAAAATATAATGTTATAATGCTGGGAGTAGATATTCTAATTTTTGAATCATTCTTATTTATCTTGTATCTTAAATGATTTATTTTTATTGTGTAGAATATATAATATAAAGTCATTTAACCATATTAAGTGTACATTTCAGTGGATTAATTACATCCATAATGTTGTACAATTATCACCACTACCTATTTCCAAAACTTTACCATTATCCAAAACTGAAATTTTACAAGGCCTGACATTTAAGCTCACGAACTCATCCTAGACAAAGTGCTACATACCACATTGCTGAATATCATTACGGTCACCTTCAAAGTACTCCCCTTGGGAAGCTATGCACTGATGCCAGCGCCTAGTCCACCCTTCAAAGCAATTTTGGAACTCTTTTTCTGGAATGGCCATCAGAACTGTTGTCGTATTACCCTTGATGTCCTGAATGCCATCAAAATGTCTTCCTTTATCTTCGGATAAAGAAAGAAGTCATCGGGGTACAGATCAGGTGAGTAGGGAGGGTGTTCCAATACAGTTATTTGTTTACTGGCTAAAAACTTCCTCACAGACAGTGCCATGAGAGCTGGTGCATTGTCGTGATGCAAGAGCCATGAATTGCTGGCAAAAAGTTCAGGTCGTCTAACTTTTTCACGCAGCCTATTCAGCCCTTCCAAATAGTAAATTTGGTTACCTGTTTGTCCAGTTGGTACAAATTTATAATGAATAATCCCTCTGATATCAAAAGAAATGGTTAGCAACAAATTTGCAAATGTAATTGTCAGACCTCGTATACCTATTAAGCAAAAACTCCATTTGCCTCTCTTCCAGTCCTTAGTAAACTCTCATCTATTTTCTGTCTCTATGAATTTGCCTGTCATAGGTGTCTAAAAGTATTTTAAGTGTTATTTTTTTGAAGTTAAAATATTTCATTATTATTTGAGATTGTGGTCCCAATATTTAGCTGAATTACACTGAAATGAGTATTCATTTTGCTTATTAGAGGCACTAAGTATATAATTTATTAAATTACAGAATAGAATAAACCAAAATATGTTTTCAAACCAAATTTAGGTTTCAAAATTACAGCAAATTTTCTCCTCCCAAAACAGAACTCAATTGCTATACAAATAAGTACGATGTAGCCTGAGTTCTCACACTTTGGGCAATTAAAGCCTCAGAGAATAAGCCCAGCTATTGTGGGTATAGATAAGGCTATAATAAGGGTTACAACATTTTCTTTAATTCATTGTTTTCCAGTTAGTATTGCATAAAAAAAGCATCACTTTTTCTCTCATCCCATACAGGAAAAACTACCGTGTTTCGCCGAAAATAAGACCTAGCCGGACCATCAGCTCTAATGCGTCTTTTGGAGCAAAAATTAATATAAGACCTGGTCTTATTTTAATATAAGACCAAGTATGATATGATATGATATGATATGATATGATATAATATAATATAATATAATATAATATAATATAATACCGGATATAATATAATATCAAATATAGTATAATATAATACAATATAATTATAAATATAATACCTGGTCTTATATTAATTTTTGCCCCAAAAGACGCATTAGAGCTGATGGTCCAGCTAGGTCTTATTTTCAGGGAAAAATGGTACTTAGTTTTACGGATGAAAGGACTCAGTTACCAAAATGGTCTCAGAAGTACAGTCATTAGTGGAATCTACTTAGAACTCACAACTTTCTAGACCAGAAGGAACCTGAAGAAGCGTGGAACCCAACACGCTCCTTTTCAGTCTTGTTGAAGCCAAGTGTGGCTTGTGTGGAGCGGGGTGACAGACAGATTCACGACCAGAGGAAGGAGAAGGCCAGCCTTGCACCATTCTCAGAGTGCAACCAAATGACACCGTGTCTAAGAATTATGGTTATGTTTCTTCCTCTTGTTGAGAAAAGGTGTCTGGATTTGCCACAGTTTTAAGACAGTAGAAGTGGACTATGAAGAAGGATCTAAAAAACACAGGCTTTCGCAAAACAAGGAAGTCGAGAGCTCTGCTGCAAAAGGGAAAAATGGAGAAATACACCAGTTTCTAAGAAGGAGAGGCCCTTTCCTCCCCAAAGAAAGAGTTTGAAAAACTACACACTGCCAAGCTTGACAACAAAATCTGGTCCAATTCTAGGATTGACTAGGCAAGTGATTTGAGAGCTTGGAGGAAAGCAGCGGTGATTGTCAGCAGCCGGAGGGAGCTGTCCGGAATAAGCCAGGCCAGGCTTATCTCACATATTCTAATAAGCTTACTCATAATGGGTCATAAACAGACTGTATCAGCAAGGCACCAGGCAAGACCCCCCCTGCAGGCGAGATACAGAAACAGTGGAAGAGTTAGTTAGGCTTTTTCTTTTTCTGTTTTCACTGTGTGAACACTTGAACCCAAGTAACGTGCACTGATGGCTTGGTGTCAACCTTCAGTCTCTACTGGGGTCCTGGAGAGGTCTGTACTTGACACAGTTCATTTCCCAATATTTTATTGTAACTTACGTGAAAGTTAAAGAATACAGATCTATCCACTTTTAGGTGACCTACAGTTGGGAAATCTGCAGAGATGGGACCATGAAGAAATACCCAAGAGATAAAAATAATGGACTATTATTACTGCCTTCATTTGGCACCATGCCAAACATCCTGCTTGGGTAGTTCTGTAATCCCCTGGAAGAGATGGAAGAATTAATTGGCCAAAACCACACGGTTGGCTAATGGCAAGCAGGGATGTGGTTTGCATGAGCCCAAGGCTCAGCTGCCTCCTCCCAGCACCCCACTGCCAGAGTTGGAGCGGAAACTAGTGTGGCCTTTGAACAGTCAAACTAGACATCTGTTGGGTCCTGAGCGTAAGTGGTTTGTCCTTAAGAGACAAGTCATGGCGATGGAGCTGGGTTTCCTGCATCTTCTGAATAGGCCAGAGACACTCTGCAGTAGTGTTTTGCCCCTGACTTCTTGTGTCAGGATGGAAATTCCCAGCATGAGGTTTTAGCATGTGTGACTAAAAACTACCGCCATAATGAAGACAGAGCATGATGATAGTTGGTGATGATGATGATGATAGAACAATGACAGTAACAACATTGATTATACACTATGTGCTCTACCTGCTAAGAGCTTGAAATAGATTAACTCATTTAACCACTGAAATAATCCATGAGATGGGTACATTATTGCTGCAGTTTTATAAACAAAGGCGTTGAGACTCAACGTGTTAACATGTCTGATAGCTGGCACGGGGTGCAGGTCGGATTTTGACCAGGTCGTCTGACTTCCGGAACCTTGTTCTTACCCATCACACTGTACAGGAAGGGTGGCAGAGTTTGTTTATTTGAGAATAGAAAAGGGATAGCCAATACGTGGCGAATTCCGTTTGAAAATGCAATGTTGCTCTTTTTAGCTTTCTCCTTTTAATTCAATTATACCTTTTTGTCCTGAACAGCTGTCATCTGCAGTCCCATTATTTTTGTTCTGGATCACTCTGACCCACTTTCCCTAGTCATACAAAATTTCATTTCCCCTCACGGTTCCGGGACAGTACGGGGATCTTTCCCCTGGAAAGTGACCAGGTAAATGTCCCAGTACCTGGAGGATGTCTAACCTGTGCCTCAGATTGAGGTCATCTTGCACCTGCCCGTCCATTGTTCTGTACAGGAATTCATAGAGAGCGACACCAGTTTTCATACTGTGACTTTCTATAAGGGGGATTAAAGGCGGGAAGGTACTGGGCAGATTAAGAATGAGACAAATGGACAGAGGGGAAGGGAGAGAGAACAGTGACCACCAAACATCTGGATTTTATTAATACAACCCCGCCTGCCTATGACTGCTCATACCCAACACCACACCTGTCACTTGTGAGGAGCTGCTTGTCACTCACCTGGGCGTTTCTACATGACTTCATTTAAAGGTCACAGCAACTCTTCTAAAGTGCCTCTTAAGTTCCTTACGTTGGAGATGAGAACGCCCCTCCTGAGCCCAAGGAGAGGGCATGGCCGAGTCAGCTCTAGCAGGCAGGGCCAGGTCCACGGCCTTCCCAGTGGCCACACCAATTCACAAAGAGGAGAGCGACAGATGGGCTTTAGCATCAGCTACTGAAGGTTCCTCAGAAAGCAGAAGCTTTGAGGTTGCAGATTCCGTTTCCCTCAATAACTGTGGGTTCTCACTGATTGGTCAGTATAGGCTAAGTTTGCCACAGCGAGTGACCAACCCTGAAATCGCAGTGGCTCCACACAGAAAAGGACCATTTCTCATTCATGGTAGATATCCACTCCAGGTCAACGTGAGTTGAGGAGAAGAGAGAGGCCAGGGCATTGCCCTAAATGCTTCATTTGAAGAGAGCACACATCTTTTCCATTCACAGCTCATGGGCAGAGGTAGCCCCATGGATCTGCGTAACTGCACAGCGGGGGAGCCATGGATATTTGGTGTGCTGTAAACGTCTCTGCCACAGAATTCCCATTATTTTGGGAAGCTAGCTCTTGTCTCTCCTGCTAAACTGTACTATGGGTACACAATATGATCTACGTTAATCGAGTCAGTATGTTCCACTCTCCTTGAACACAGTTCAAAGCTTGGCATAAGCCCCTAGCTGTGGTGAAACTTTGACTTTTAATTTTTCTGGAAATTCAGGGACAATGACACTTACTCTTTGATATAGGTGTAAATAAGCAAGCACGTTATCTCAGGATCTACTCAGCATCCTGAGGCCAGGAAGAGAGCCAGCTTTAAGATGACTTTGCAAACAACAGAACAGTAAGTGACTCTGGAAAGCCACCAGATTACACCATGCCTGAAATGAGACCCATCTCTGGACTGTTTTATTAAGCAAGCCTAGCTCTTTATGACAATTTGAATCAGTTTTCTTTTTGCATTTTGTAACCAAAATAATCCTAAGGAATATACTCTTTTCCATGTTTTCAGAATAATTTAGATATTTTCTTCTTAAATTAGAAGTCATTACTTTTTAAATAGTTATTATCACTTTTAAAAGAATTTACCTGGAAAATTTCAAGACATATAAGTAAAATTATTAGATCACAAGTAAAGGATCATGCATTGCAAACTGTACTTGTTCCTTTCTAATTAATTAGAATTCTCAAAACAACTTTTGTTTGTGATATGGATTCTCATATTTTATCCTTCTTTGGTATATATTTTCCACTGGGAATTCTTTAAAAAGAATATTTTGCTTCTGAAAGTGTTTGTTCGAGTTGCTTCAGCTGTGTCTGGGCATATTTGTCCTTTATAGCTGGGTGACCTCAACTCATTAGAGCTCTTCTAATGAGGCCACTGTCTTATGTGCTGTCTATTTGTAGGTCAGTGATATTTCTGTAAATCCTTAGCAGCTGGGGTCACCCTGCCTCCATGTAGCCCATCTCACAAAGGTCTGATGCTGCTCATGAAAAGAATCACATGAGAGAAAGTAGATGAATAAAATTTTCTCTCCCTACTTAAATAATTTCTCCAATAAATGGAAAGCATTTTATCACTATACTCTTTATTTGTTGTATCATATTAGGAGTTCTTTCAAGATAGTTTTTATACAATACGCAGTAGAATGGCAAGCCCAAATGGCCACTTTATGCTTTCGATTATGATACCTATATAAATTTCAGTATGGAGGGCAGTTATGTACCTGATTAAATTAATTTTGCAAACATTTTGATGCATCTACTGTGTACTCGCCCGCACATTAGACGCTGTGGAATGCATTACTTTCTCACATCATACTCTAAATGACACGAGAGGAAGATGTAAAGTTCTGTGAGCAAGGGCAGAAAGTGTTGGGGAGAGGACTGGAGTTGAGGGTAGGGAGGTAGAGGAGAATCAGAAGAGCTTCCACAAGACAATTCCTATTGGAGCTGGGCTTGAAGGTCCCTTAATGTTCAGACCTTCGGGGGTCTGAGAACTGACGTGTCCGAAAGAGAACAAAGGTACAGAATCAGAAAACTGCCAAGCAGGTTCTGCAGCAGTTGGGCTAGAGCACAGCGGCCATGAAGGGAAACAGTGAGAAATAACGTCCAAAGCATCATCTGCAGCCAGGTATCTAGTGACTCCTTGAATATCATGCCAAGGTATTGAAAGTAGGCAGACACTGGAGAGAAGCTTGTCCTTGAAAGATGAGAGCACACCAGGTAAGACTGGTGAGTTGAAAGGGTTGTGCTGGTAAAAACTAAGGGTGAGTTCTGGGGCAGAAGGAAGTAGAAGAAGGTGCCAGAGGAGAGAGTTCTGAGCTGGCAGAGCAGGTAGAAAATTAGCGGGTGGGTCCTGGAAGGCAGACACACACAGAGGAGCAAACTAGACCTCCGCATGGAAAACCTGCCTTAACTGCCCTGAGGAAGACGCACGTGCGAGGTGCCACTAGGCCAGATGAAGCACAGAAGCTAGACGATGAAAGAGCTTTGGCTACTGACCACCACACGGGAGACAAAGTTTGGCATTTTGGTGTTTAACACGTTAACTGTCCGTCAGAATTAGAATCAACACTCTTCAAAAGAATGTAACAGAATTCAGAGTCTAAAATCCAGGGTTCATAATATCCATGCTATGATGGCATGGTCTGGTCCCTTTGAGATTAGATGGGCCCTAGACTAGGTCTTACCAATAAACAGTGACCAGCAGTGAAATGTGTTAGCTTCCAGGATTCATTGTTTCATGGGCAGAGAGAGACCCTTCTGAGGTCTAGTTTCCTTTGCAGCTCTGACCAACGTCATTTATCAGGTCAGGTCCCCAGGCAACTGCAATGATCAGAGGCCCCCTGCCAATATGCAACAGCACAAGCAAAGGTGAGAAATAGACCTTTGAGTCACTTACTGTGTTAGGCTTTTGACTTTGGAGACTGGTTGTTATTTCAATATAACCTAGCCTATTCTGATTGATAAAACTCACCATATCATATCTCTTCTATTCTTAGGTGTTTCTTTTTAAATACAAGTGTTTAAAAATAAGAAGTGTTGGGCCACTTAGTCCACATGGGAACAGAATGATAGATGTTCTGAGTGTTCAGAAAATAATATTCATTTGCTGGATCCTGAAATATTTGAAAAAAAATAGTAAGTATGTACAAATTAAGCCAATAAAATGAGAGACAATCATGAATGCTGAGAAAAACAAGTTGTCTGAGGAAAGTCCTGTAATTACAGTAGATGTGTGATTTCCAGGCGACAGTATTTATGTGATCACAACAGTGTGACAACTGATTATTGATTTAACCAACACTGTGACGCAGCTGTTAAATGATGGAGCGGGAAAGAAGGTAAGTCTGGGCAAGAGACCCAAATCCTCATCATTCCTCGGTGACTGGCAGTCCCCACCAAAACCACATGGCTGGGAAAAGCGAGTGGGAACAATCTCTCAGACAAGTTCCCAAACCAAGTCTTTTTTTTTTATTACTGATTATTTCTCCCATTTATTTGTGGTCATAACAAATTAGTTTTCTTTTTCTCACTTTGTTTTTTTCTTTTTAAAGTGATTGCCTTATTGATAGTGTTTCATTTTTCTTTCCTTGGCACTTCACATGATACACCATCTATTTTAATCCATTAATGGTTATTTTTAAGGCCTAAAGACTTAAAGTTATATTTCTGTAATTATTTCCATCACGAATGAAGCAGCATCTCTCCAATCCCTAAAGAGCAGATGAAAATGATCATTTATCTCTTTCCTCCCATCTCATCCCCCTCCTTGTTCTTGGGATCTTGGGGGAGGGCCTGTGGGGGCCAAGCACCATCTTGGCCCCATCGTCAGCCTTGCCGTGACCCCTAAGCAGCAGCATCAACTGGGGGCCTGTGAGAAAGGCAGCATCTCGGGTCCACGTCTCACCTACGAGGCAGAACCTGCCTGCTGCTGGGGTCTGCGGATGAGCCATGTGCTCGCTGAGCTTTGGGGAAATGTGCTGTAGACCCAGGCTGTCCACACCAGGCTGGGAAAGACGGTGGGTGTTAGGGGGTCAGGCAGTGTAAGAAGGACTGGCATCTTCCTGTCTCTTAGGCAAGAGGTTTACTCTTCTTCCAGAGGCAAAAATATCAGTATGAGCAACTAATTGTTTATTCTAAATGTGATGTCACGGTTTGCATAAAATGTCGTGATAATTACATATTTATTGTAAATGTTTTCATCAATATATATTGATCCTCTTTACACACTTCAAACTTTTCTACATTAAATTCTATCTTTCTAAAGTTAAAATAACTACTCCTGCCTTCTTTTATTCCAGTTGTCCCAAAATACCTTTACTTTTTAAACATTGAAGTATTATTTTGCTATATAGAGAGAGTTTATATTCAGATTTTGTTTTCCACAAACCAATTTGAAAGTTAATTTTCATAGCTGATATATTTGAGTTCACATTTTTCACTTTATTTTGTGCTTTTGGCTCTTAGCATTCTTTGCTGTCTACTCAATTTTTATCCTTTTTATACAGACTGTTTTAACTACTTTCACCTTCTCCATTGACGTTGCAGTCTGAGGCCTAATTTCCTTTAACTCTTAGACACATCACTGCAAAAGTATTATTGGACATCATCATGCAATTTTGAAACTCTTTCCCATCAACTCTTTTAGACTTCACTCCAAGCACAGTGGGTCTTAATGCTAACTGCTCTGAAGCTATGACCTATAACAACTTGGGGTTCTTAACTTTGCTTTCCTTTCGGAGAGCTGGAGCACATCCTCGCTAATGCCTTGTCTAAGGGGCAGGTGGGCATTACGCTTACCGAGTCCATGAGACTTTACTCACGTGACCAGGATGAAATAAACCTAAGGGGTTTCTCCTCTAGTTCTCTAAAAACTGTTCCACTCTTGTCTGGAATTTACTGTTGCAAAAAGTACTGGCACCAGTTATTTTTATTTCTTGATGTGTAGCTTTGTGTGTGTGTGTGTGTGTGTCCTGACCAGATGCTTGAAGGATTTTTCTTTATCTTACCATTTAAACATTTTGACAATCTAGGCTAGGTGTGGATTGATTCTCTTTTCACTGGTTTTCTTTAGACTGCAATGAGCTTTTTCTACCTGCAAAATAAGGGGTATTTCTCATCTGAGAAAATGTCTTTCAATCACCTGTGTCCTTGTCATTGCTTTTCCTGTGGTTCTGATGTTTCCTGTTGGGAATCCTTATGATGTTTAGCTCCTGTTTGTGTCCTGTGTCCCCCAGTTTATAATCTGTTCTCACCTTCTTTTTATACACGTGTCTTTCCTGAGACACAGTCTGACGGTGGCGGTCCACATTCCCAATGTGATGGTGTGCCGTTGATTACTCGCTGTCCCTCTGTGGAGATGTTAAGTCTACGGTGGCGTTTTTCAGTTTCCCTTCTGTCACTCAGCACTGGCTCATTTTCATTTGAGTCTCGTGTGCTCTTGTGATTTCTGCTTCTATGTCACAGAGGCCATCCCTTCCTGGATCCTGAGTATGTCAAACAGGTTTCTACAGGTTTCTCCTGGATCCTCTACTCAATATTGTTGAGGTGTTCCTTGCCTCTCATTGTTTGGGGTATTTCCTTCCCTGTGTAGCGACATTATTGGATGCTGGCTATGTTGTTGTTGTTATTGTTCTAGTGTTTACCGAGCAGAGAGACATTCCCAAACTCACAGTCTGTGGGCCGCTTTTGGGACCTCTCTGTCCTGTGGCCGCTATTGCAATTTCCTTCTGGGTTTGATGCTCAAGGCTTCAGAGGCTCTGTCTTGGATAGTTCTGCTGGATCTGATGGATTAATGTTTTCCCAATTGGAGGGAGTAAGTGCAAATCTACAGCCTGACTGTGCCTATCCTTACTGGCCCTGCCATTGCTCTCTGCAATCAATGCTCCACTGCCAACCCTAACCACTTTACACTGGTATTTTTTGGTGTTTCTGACCCAAGAAGGTGGAAATCAGAAGGTGGGAAGGAAAGGGAGCACCTGTAGCTGTGCCAGAAAACAACAAAAATGGAACAAGCTATTAGCTGCTCACTGAGCCGGTAATTACGAAAATTGGGGTCTGAATCAAGCAGAGAAGGAGAATGAGAAGTTCCTTCTTACCTTTATCATCTAGAAACCCCAGAGCCAGTGGATGTATCCGTCTCTCATTGTAGTGTTATCAACCTTAGAATTTCAACCCTGGATTCTAGAAATAGGTAGGCAGCTAAGCCCAGTTCTCTGCCTTGTAGGGAGTTTACACATCTTGTTTTGCCTTCTTAGATACTGGTTAGAACTTGAGAAAAGCTGTTGAAGAACTGGCCAGTTGGTAATGATAAGGTTAAGTTTTGACCCTGGAGAGAGTCACAATTATACTAATAGGACTGTTTCAAAATAATGTACACACAGCTGTTATATGTTATGCCAATTACTTGCATCAGCCTGCTTCTAGATCAATTAGCCTCACTCCAGAATTCCACCTGAAAGGTTTAGTTTATGCACATAATGTTTCCAACACTGCGCTGGACCTTGGCATGACCTTGCATAGTTAATCAGTATCCCTTCCTGGGAGAAGTATGGCTTTTAGTGACATAAATAGACTGAGAAGAAGCAAGCCAAGTTCCATAGATTCAGGATCAGTATGTAAGTGCAGACAAGCAGTGGTATCTGCCAAGACACAATTCATTCCTTCTGGAACCTTAAACTATCAAATTCATATATAGTTAATATTCCCTGACAAATCGTATTTACTGAGCTCTTAAGAATGTTTTTAGTCACCAGCAAACGACCTCTAATACATGTCTACTATAAATTTTGCCCACATTACTTTTCCCTTAACTCATTTAAGTATCTTCAAAATACAGACCAAACAAAACTGAGAATCAATTCCCCTTGGCCTGCAGCACTCTAATTTGGCGCGCTTTTATTGTAAGTCCAGTCAAAACATTACTTAGAAACTCTCCGCTGCCCTTCGGTGTTTTTAATGGGGCTCTGAAGGGGAGGGTCCTGAGATGGCAGCCGTTCCAACGTGAGTAGCTTATTTTAAGGAGGTGGACAGACTTCCAGGTATCGCTGCTATTCTGATGGAGCAGGAGGAAAGGTGCAATGGCTCTCAAGATAGTTCCGGGGGAGAATGTTCTGGCCTTTTCTGTTTATCAATAAAACTCCTACATCACCTTTCGGAATGTGTAGAATTTAATATATTCAAAAGTTGCGACCTGCTAGAATAAATCACACTGGGAAATGGCTTTAATATAGCCCAGTGTTATCTATCCTTCCAGAAGATGAGCCCTTCAGTCAGCTGCTGCACGAGGGAAAGGGAGAATTGCTGTTTAATGAAGTCCCTTTTCAAGGGTTGTCTTTTCTTCCCGTGTTACTTTTCACAGCAGCTAGCACCATCCTTTCCTTTGCTTTCACTTGCTATGTCTTGGGGGAAACCTGGAGTGGTCGGTTACAGGCCTCTTACAGGATCTCAAAGACATGAGAGAAAGTTCCAGAGTTGACTCAATTTAAACAGGGACAGCACAGCTGCCAAAAATCTAGAATTTGAACGATACTTAATTGAAATCAATAAACAGGTGACCACGGATAAAACTAAATAATCCGGACTGTGGGAAATAACCCGACGTTGAACTATTTTGTTCTTGTTGTGGTGAAACCACGTGGCAAGAGCACCCCTGAAACACAACGTGTGGGGTTCCCCAGATCTAGGAGACTAGGCAGGTGTCCTGTCTATCGTCCTGGGAAGTGGTTCATCCTGGATCGGGGACTGAGGCAAACCTGGGGCGAGGGACGCTCATCCCTGTGAAGCCGGGGGCAGATGGGCCCAGATCCCGCTGGGGAAGGGCCAGGGCTGCTCTCGCTGGGCGTGGGTGGGATCTCTCCCCCCAACTCCCCTCCCCTCGCCCCCATGAGGCGCACAGAGGCACCGACCCTCTGCTTTCAATCAGAAGCAGTTGCGCAGGTCCAGTGACTCCAGGGCTGCAGAACCTGGGGGCGTGAGGCTGCGGGGTGAGGGGGCCAGGCCTGGCCATTCGGCCTTGAGGAGAGGCTGGCTGTCCCCTCCCGGAGTCTTGTCCCAGTAGGGTGGCTCTATTACAAAGGTCAGCAGTGGTGGCAGCAAGGTGAGGAGACGGAACTGGAACAGCTAAGGGGCTGGTTTGGGAGCCATTAGAGGCCGTCACACCGGAAAGTGAAAAATCTCAGAAATGGTTCAGAAGGAGGCTCCTTCAGACGACTAGTCCGCAAGGACTCGCGCCAGAAGACTCTGGTCACAGAGAGGAAGTAGAATCTCATTTAAAGACAAATAGATAAAGTCGGTGACAGGGTTAGACTCGACCTCCCCTCCCCCCAACCTATAACAGATTAAAAATCTCCAGTATTCAATAACATTAACCTTTTCTCCGTTTCAGATGTTTCTTTTTTCTTAAAATTCTGAATCCTACTACTTAAAAGACAGCAAACCACTATGATTGTGTTTATATATCACACCTTTAAAGTTAGGACTGTCATTAAAAACGAACCTACAACTTAGAGGCCGCGCGTCCCCGCAGACACGTCCTTTACTCCCGCGTGTAGGAATCAGCGTGGGCTGGGTCATCACCACGGAGCACTGAACTCAGTGCAGACCCCGCGCGGTGTCGTTTGCTGATGTGGCAAAGCTGCAGTGCAGTGCCCATGATGGTCCCGCATGTAAATGGGACGTCTGGTCCTGTAGGTCGATTTATAGAACCCCCCACAGAACCCACAGATAAGCCTCAGCCTGTTGCGTTTTATTGCTTAATTAGCAAGTTGTCACAAAGCGGCAGCACCTAAGCTGAGTGACGGGTCTTCACCTGTTCACTTACTTTTTATCGGGATAATGAGCTGCGGAATGACAGGAAGGATCTTGTTCCCCCCGTGCTCCAGCATGTCGTGGATTCCTTGCCGAGCAAAAAACTCGTAGGGAAATGTCATTTCACAGAGCCCGTCGAAAAACAGAGGCAGGTAATGGTGGTAGTCCAGCTTCTCAATTTCTACCTGAAAGGAGAGAGAAGAAAGGACACGTGAAAACAAGGCTGGGACAGCGTGCGGCTGGGCCAGCTGGGACGATGTCACCAATTTAGGATGAGCCAGTTCTTCAGGGTTTCAGGAAGACTGTATGAACCAATTCCTCTAATGGACTGAAATATGTCACCGTGTCTACAGTCTATTGGCAATGAGGTTAAACTCATTGACCTATCAACAGATTGTAATCATAAATAATCTACACTGGAAGCATTTTAGTCTTTGTTTCAGTTTTTTTTGTTTTGTTTTGTTTTTGGTTAATGTTTCCCATTTGGCACAAACGTAATATTGAAAAGAATTCAAGAATCCTGCAGTGTGTATGCTGAAAAGATAGATGTAAGAATAAAATGTAAGAGGAAAAAACAAAACAAACTGTTGAAAAGAGATTAGCATCTGGATTTCTAACAAGAATCTAATAGAAAATGCACATAATATATTCTCGTGAATCTGAGAGTGACAGGTACACATGACTAAATGGCTGGAGCTGGAGCTGGATGACGCGCAGAATGTTGGTGCCATCAAGACAAAATGGGGAAGACACACAGTGGCTGAACCTGAATGGACGACTGACAACTCAAAATCAAAAGATCCCCAATCTCTCTCCTGCTTCTTCTGGGAGCAGAGACATACCCTGCTTCACTTCTATGCCCTTCACCCTCCATGACCTCTTGTCCTGGCCTTCGCAACAGTATTCAGCACCAACGGGGGATGGGAACTAAAATTCCAGAGCTCAGAAAAGAGATGCTGCCTTGGGTTCTGTTCACATGTCTGAGATTTGTTCCAACCAAGGTCCTCCACTGTCTAGAGTATCCATGACCTGACTTACCACCTGCGAGGTGACAGAAGTGATAGTGGTCTCATGGCTGAAAGAAGTCAACAGACTCAGACTGAAGATATAACACATCTACACAGCAAAGGATGCACTGTTCCTAGTAAGAGTTGCAAATTTCCCTTATTTCCAAGTCCTTATCAATGTACCCAGATTCTAATTATCACCTTATATTATAATTAAGTGAGGAGCCCATCCAGGTCACAGGAAGCTCCCTTTTACATGAGGAAGTTTTGATACCGTCCAGCTCCCTCCCAGCCAGAAGGTTCTGGAGTCTCTTGCCACATGCATGCCTGTTCCTGGGTGTGACTAATGGGTAACACCCCCACCACATTCCTGAATGTTTACTGTGAGTCTCAGTGAATCAAATGCCCTACAGTTCCCCAAGCAGGAGGTCTGTTCACGTGCTCATGAGCTTCCTAGCCAACCAAGGAAATAAGCAGTCAAGGGTCAAATGTTCATGCCCTCTTGAAAGTGGAGCTTGGAAAACGAACCCCAAATGGAGGTACATACAAACATTAATTGTATTTTAGATTCCATGTATATTCATAAAACTTGTTTTATTCAAAGTAAAAGTTTATGGGATATATGTCTAGTACCAGTTTTCTCTAGGATATTTGTATATTTGAAAAATGTTTCAGAGTATCATTTTGTACAATTTAAAAATAATTTGTTGCTATATCATTCAGCTCCAAAAGATGCGTTGTTATCTATAGCTTTACCTTGTAACTTAACCTCATAATAAATGTGTCATCTGTACTATATTTTTATTTACATTGTTGATATGTTTTGCTAATTCTCTTTCTTTTTGCCTAGTGCGGCACTTATGTCTTTTATAAGTAGCAAATCACTAAATTTTATACTTTAATATGTTTAAGACTGTTTTTAAACATATTAAGTCGTTCACATTTATGCCAATGTGTAGATTAACTTCTGTCATCTGATTTTTTGGTCAATGGTTATTGCTTTTAATTTATTTATTTATTTTTTACTTTGTATTTGAGTTTTGATTGTTTTATTTACTTTTTTGCAATTTTGCAATGATTTGAAAGATAAGGCAGCCTGTTTAAATGTTTTATTGCAACTATCTCACAGCTGTCTCAAATATTTTAAAACATATTTATCTTGCTTTGAGAAGCAAGTTACAAATCTACGAAGATTGTTGATATGTCAAATTTTTCTTAGAATTCTGTTGATTTTTTTTCTTTGTACAATTTGGGGCAAGAATACTAACAACAGTAATAAAAGCAACAATAAAAATGCCAATGTTTATGACACCAGACACTGTTATAAATACTTACATGTATTAGTTCACTTAAACCTCATCACAACTCTAAGATATAACTATTATTAATGTCCCAGTTTTCAGTAAGGGAAAACTGAACACAGAGAGGTTTAATTAACTTGCCTATGGTTTGTAGCTAGTGAGTTCTGAACCGAAGCAGTATGACTGCAAGACACGCTACTTCCTCTCAGCTATGTTGTTAGGCACGTCAAGAGTCAGCATTGTTATAATTGTCTGGTAAGTTGTTCCATTTATCCTCATGTCCTTATCCTGTTTATCGTTATTAACGCAGTTTGTAATAGCCCGACCTAATATTAATATTGCTTTAACTTGTTTGTCCATCATATCTTTTTCAATCTTTTTACTCTCTTCCTCTGACATCATGTTTTAAGAGTGTCTCTTCTAATTGGCTGATAGCTAGAGATGTTGTTTCCCCTCCCATTTTACAATATGTCTTCAGAAAACAAATACTGAGCACAGACATGGTTCTTATTCTCAAAACTTTAAAAAAAAGAAAAAAAACATTATGATAAAGGATGAATGAAGAGAAAAAAAAAAGAGGGAGCAACTGAGAGACAGCAGAATTGAATAAAAGACTGAGTGAGAGAGACCGAAAAAGAAAAATGTTATCTTTATGTCTTTAACTCCTCCTAGCTCACTGACTACAGCAGTTATTTCCTACCAGGAATTGTCTTTTTGTGAGTTCCTTTTCTGACCTGTTTATCAGTTATTTGGCATACCTACTATCACTGCAGATCTGTTGCCTTAACAATGGACTAACTTGCCATTATATTTTGAGGTCACAAACTTCTTTAAACACTATAAATGTTGTTCTAATTGATATAGGGTGACATTTTTAAATGTCGGTTTCTTTCCTGCTTGCATACCTTCTAGGGTTCCTCTTTTTTTATTATTATAATAGTGTTTCAGTTGATGAATTTGGCCTATGCCTTGGGAAACCCTCTTACATTCCATTTACAATCAAGAGATTGTGTGTGTGTGTGTGTATTTTGTTTTTAATACTATATATGACTTCTCTTTAATGTATTTTTTTTTTCAGATGAGTTCCTTCTAGATACTGTACCATTTTCACGTTGTCCATAGTAAGGCTGGCTGTGCTTCCTCATTCCCATTCCCTCTTGAACCTCTTTCTACCATTTCACTGCACTTTCTTTTACATAAGTCACCATGACCTTCATTTTGCCTCGTCCTCCATTCTCTTTTCTGTGCTCATCAGCACGGCACAGTTGACCTTGTGAAGCTGACTTTTCTCAGCCTTCTGACACCACAGTCCCCAAATTAGGGGTCATCCTTGATTTCCTCCTTCAAATCCTGGGTTCAGCCCATCAGCCATCCCGTTCATTCTCTCTCCAAACAAGTCTTTATTTCCTTCCCTTTTCACCATTTTGCTCCCTCCCAGCGTAGCCCAAGCCACCGAACTTGTCTTACCTGGATTGCTACCACTGCCTCCTGACTGATCTCCCTGCTGCATAGTTTCGCCTCCCTGTTTCCGTTCTCCACACACTTGGGTCCCGCCCTGCTGCTGGTCCTGACTGAAGTCCTACCAGGGCCTCCCTGATCTGGCCCCCGGGTCCCTTTGCTTCACATCGTCCTCCTGCAAGCACTGTTCTCTGCAGACACTGGTGCTTTTCGTTCCCCAGGCCAGTCTAGCCTCACTCATTTCTACTTAAAGGCTTTCTGCGAATACACTGTTCCCTTCCTCGCTAGACCTTTTCATTGCTGGCAACTGCTTTCATCTAAATTTCAGTTCAGTGTGGCCCTCTTACCACTGCATCCCGCCCTGTCTGATTTTCTCTGTGGCCCTTATCATTTATTCATTGCTATTTTTTAGTTCTGTTGTTCAGGGAGCTTGTCATTGCCTAGAAAGGTATTTGGCACACAATAGGTGAATGCTCAGTAAGCACATGTTGAATTTTCATCCTGACCTTTTGAATCTACCCTGTGTAACTCTTTGAGAGGCAAACCCAGCACAGGAACAATGGCAGATGATGCATGACCATCTCTAGATGGGACCTTAGGCTGGGACCATGGCAGAGTGTGCAGAGGGCCGGGCGTTGAACAGTGACCCTGTAGCATGAAGGAGTACGTAAGTTTCTATAAATGTATGTAGTCTATAATTTTATGCATTCTACAACTATAATGCTATTTTTTCTCCATTAGGATTATAGTGATTATGTACATTTCAGGAATTTTATGAGTATTTTAATAGATTATCAGGATGGGCTGCTTGATGCCTCTATTTACACCCATTTCACTGGAAATCACTGAGGATTCAATCTGCTATTCTGTTTACTTTTAAAACTTCAGGAGGAAAGTTTCTGCTTTTCATAGTATCATCGAAAGCAAACTTATGAATGTATGTCCATAAATAATATATTGGTAATAATCATACAAAATCTGCTTTATAAAAAATCTAGATGTTGAGAGTAATTCAAGATTAAAAGCAACATTGAAAGAAGACATACATTAGGAGATTCATTGTTTATCTTTGTGTGTATATTTGTCATGTGACGACTACTGTCCTTTAACATTCTTCTGAATCGCTGGCTTCGTTGTCCACTTAGATTTATGAAAGGTCATTTTTACTGTTTATTTAACAATAAACCTTTTTCAGTTTTGTAAATTATTTTGCTCTTAAGATAACTTGTTTTAATAACAAATATTACTTACACTTTATATTTCTTTACTATTACCATAAAATAGTAGTTTTCAAACTTTTATAAAATATAGAAATATTTCTTTGAAGCTTACATAAAAAATCCAGAATTAAAAGGAAACTGTGCAAAGTGGGACACAGAGCAAGGGCTGTTTTAGACACACCAACTAAAATTACAGGGTAATATGCTGGTTGATGACTACTTGGATAGTAACTACAAAAGCATCAAGTACTTTCGTTCACAGAATTTCTCTTTTTTAAAAAAATATGTTTTATAACTTTTTAAAGATCATGTAGTACCTACAAGTTGATCTCTAACTCTTTCAGTGATTTTTGGTCAAAAGCAATAACATTCTGACGCGACCGAGCCTACCCACTATAACCTTTATCCCCATAACAAACGTATAAGGTAATAACGCTGTAATGAAAGGTCAGAAACACGATGAGATTAGTGATTTTCATTTTTAAAAAAGCTCAGGTCAGAAACTTACTCTTGCACTTCCCACATCCTTGCTTCAATTAGCAAATAACATATCATTGACAGTGTCTGTTATTATGTTTCCTATAATAAGTCCAAGGGTCTTGCCTAGATTGCAAACTAAACTGAAAAAGTGAAATTACCTATTCATATATTAAGGCCTCATTTGGACTATTATGATGTTTGTAAAATAAAGCCTTAACTCATCGCATTTTAACCCTTGAGGAAGCTGTTAAGTTCTTGCAAGAGGACTTACAAATATATAGGTGTTAAGTACTTACTATCTGCAGATTGTATACAAAACATATTTTGAATATGGATATACTACTATTTTTCAAACGTGGATGGATATGGTTGTGATGAATAACTGAAAATAATTTATATCATTTTACATTTTCTCAATGATACTGAACATACAACCAGATCATGTTGCAGTACGTGAGATTTCTGATGCAAAAAATAAGACTTTTTAATACACAAATGAACTTTAGTGTCAAAGCGGTGACTTCAGGCAAGATGCTAGACAAGGCTGATGTGGGTCTGTGAACTGCTACAAAGATGGAAAAACACCAAAATGTGTTCAATGTAAAGTGGAGGTCAGGAAATTTTCAGATGCTGGAGATAAAGACAAAACCCAGAGTCACAGAGGGACCTACGAGTGAAGCCGAGTGACCCGAGAAAGTACCAGATAAAGGTCAGACTGCAGGACCGAGACTGAGGTTTTAGTTCCTCAGGAGTTCAGGAAAACAGGGCAGATGGCAGGAGAAGGGGGTTAAACTAAAGCCCTGCATACAATGGGGACCGTGAAGGGCGGTCCCACCTGTGACAAGGGGAACAGAAAGTAACTCTCCTTGAGTTTGGGAAACAGAAAGAGAAGCTGATGTTTGACAAAGCTCTTAATGGGAAAATTTTCCCGTGAGACACAGAAACCCAAAGCAAATGTAAAGTCAGGGAATTGGGACAAAAAAATGTTCCCAGACCATGGAAAAGTAACTTCTGGAGCCCAGACGAAAGCAAATGTGAAAATGTTACCACTTGCATCATCCAGGTACATGGGACACCACAGAAAAGGCCGCCCCACCTAAGACTTACCAGACACCCTGTAACAGAGTCACATAAGGAAGGTTCAATAGACCAGTGAGCATGGGAGTTCTGAAACCAGCAACTAGAAATAGCAGAATAAAATCTGAAAAGAAATATTTTTAAAATGCTTAAAACACAGAAATCTATTTTACTTCAAAAAAGAACCAAATAAAACTTCCAGAAAAGAAATTCTAGTATAACTAACTTAAAAACCCAGTTGCTAGGTTGACTAGTATTAGACAGACCAGAGCTGCAAAGAGAATTAGGGCCTGGATCAAAGAGCCGAGGGGCCATGCAGAGGCAGTACAGGGAAGTAAGGCGACGGGAAAGATGGCAGAGAGATCCCGGCCTGAGATGCTCCCACATGTCACTCACGGGAACTCAGCGAGCACAGAGGGTGCACTAAGAGAGTATTTGAAGAAATGATGGTTAAGAATTTTTCATAATTGAAGAAAGACGTGCATCTTCAGATTGCAGATGCTTATCTTTTCATAAAAACTATACAATTCCAAAGTCAAGAAAATATTTCAAAGCAACTAGAAACAAAAGACAGGTTGCATATAAAGGATCAAAATTAGACTGAAATGACATGTCTCATTAACAAAATAGAGGCCAGGAGACAGGGTCAAATTCTTTCAACATGGTGAAAGAACAAAAACTGTTGATCTATAATGCAGCACTCAGCTAAACCATCGCTCAAAAAAACAAGACAAGGTAAATGTATTTGACCAAGACTGAGACGTTTTTGTTTTTCTTTTTGGCCATGGAGCATGGTCCTTATCAAAGGATAACATTTATTAAAAAGTAAGCTGGACACAGGACAAAGAAGTGATGAGATGCATGAAGTAATAGTGAACACAATGTGGAACACATTGGTAAGATTAAATAAACATTGACTATAAAAGTTTTCATAATCAATTCTGGTGGGTTTACAAAGTGAAGCAACAATACTAAAAAGGAAAAGTAGAAAAGATGAGAGGAAGGTGAGCTGAGTCAAAGGGCGTTACATTGACAGGGATGAGGACAGAGTTATCGATTAACTTTAGACTTAAGTAGTTAAGTATATTAAAGTGCAAGGGTATCCATTAAAAGAATAGGAATATAATCCACTTCCAAGAGAAAAGAATGTAGTAGAAGGATTGAATGAAGCTTTATTGATCCAACAGAAGGATGGTTAAACATCCCCCCTGCCCCCAGGAAAACACATGGAGAGGAGAAATTATGTAGGACGAATTCAGACATATAAATAATTATAGTAAGTATAAATGGATTAAATTTTCTTTTTAAAAGATCCTCAAAAGAGGGAAATATACTTAAGTTATGGGAGACACATTCAAAATATGACAGAAACAAGTAGAAAATACAGGTATAGTGAAACAATAAGTATGATGTGGGATGAAGTCCTGGAAGAGGAATTGCTTTATCAGAGGGTACACATATGCACAATTTTGATAGATGTTTCCAAATGGTGCTTTATGGGGATGGTACCAACTTATATTCCTAGTAACAATAAATGAGAGTACCTGTTTTTTGTGGTTTTTTTTTATTGCCTATCCAAAGGGCATTGCCCATGATTTCTGACAATATTATAGGTAAAATAAATTTTATGATATTTCACTACATTTCAGCATTGTTTCAACTTGTATTTTTATTACTGTGAATATATTTTTAAAGTTTTTTGTTGGTGGCCAAGACATGGAAACAACCAAAATGTCCTTCGATAGATGAATGGATAAAGAAGTTGTGGTACATATACACAATGGAATACTATTCAGCGGTAAGAAAAGATGAAATAGGACCATTTGTGACAACGTGGATGGATCTTGAGATTATAATGCTAAGTGAAATAAGTCAGACAGAAAAAGCAGAGAACCATTTCACTGATATGTGGTATATAAACCAAAAACAACAAAAGAACAAGACAAACAAATGAGAAACAAAAACTCATAGACACAGACAATAGTTTAGGGGTTACCAGAGGGTAAGGGGGGGTGGAGGGTGGGAGATGAGGGTAAGGGGGATCAAATATATGGTGATGGAAGGAGAACTGACTCTGGGTGGTGAACACAAATTGGGATTTATAGATGATGTAATACAGAATTGTACACCTGAAATCTATGTAACTTTACTAAGAATTGTCACCCCAATAAACTTTAATTGAAAAAAGAAAGTTTTTTGTATATCTTTTCCTGTGAATTGTATTTTTATATCCTTTGCCATTTTTTTTTTTTTTTTTTTCTGCTGAGGCATTGACTTTTTTAAAGCTCTTTGATATTAGGGAGATTCATCTTTTGTCTGTGATAGGAGTTTCAAATTTTTCTTTTGCTGTGCAGGTTTTTTTTCTTTCTTTCATGTTTTAGAATCTATTAATCATTTATGAATTCTGAATTTCAAGTCATCATTAGAAAGGGCTTCCTCCATTTTCTATCAGAAAGAATAGAAACTGTTAGAAATGATCATTTATAATAGTTTATTCCATGTTTATGATTTCTTTTCTTTATATTTAAATCAAGAATCTACTTGTAAGTTTTCCTGATATAAGGTGTGAGGTATGTTTCCAACTCGTAACTTATTTCCAGTTAGCTACTTAGTTGTCCAATGTATTTATGGAATAGTCTTCCACTGATTGGAAGTATCATTTTATCATAAAGCCCTATTTCTTGACATTTTTTCTGTTTTATTGGCAAAACTGAATGAGTACTAATCCACAAAGTAAGTCTCATGAATTCCAAAATCTGTCATATGTGTCACATTTTCTGAAGAAAATTAAATAACAAATCATTCACTAAAAGATAGCCAAACTTTTAACCCCCACACATTTAGAAATTTAAAAGCATTTTTAAATAACTCGCAGATGAAAAGAAAATCATTATGGAAATGACAACATTTAAAAAATTGAATCACAACAAAATCATTTAACCTTAAAAAAATAGAAAAATGCCCACTTATCCAGACTCTTTTTAAGAACAGAAAAAGAACAAAAGCCATACAAGTTACTATACATGAGGCTAGCATACCCATGACACTAAAATCAGATAATAACAGTCCAATCTCACTGAATCAAAATTAAATACTACAAAAATGGAATTCAACAGCATGTTAAACCTCATGGCCAACCAGGCTGTATTGCAGAAATATCAGAATATTTTAACATCATGTTTAAATTTTTAGATTAAAGGAAGAAAAAATGAAATCACTTTAACAGATGCTGACAAAACATTTAATAAAATTATTCATTGAAAAAATAAAAACTCTAAGCAAATAGAGGAAATATCCTTTTATGGTGGGACTTTAAAACCATTCCCCTTATAGTTAGAAAGGAGACAAGAAGATGCCACCAACACTTTTATTCAAAATTGTACAGGAGGTTCTAGCTAATGCAGAAAGATAAGGAAAATATGCATGAAGATTGGAAAAAGTAGAAAAACTGTTATTTGAGGATGATATGGCTGTCCCTATAATACACCCAGAGAATCTACAAATTTAATTAATAAGAAAGTCTAGAAAAATTGCTGCATAAAAGATCAACACGCTAAAATAGCAGTATTTCTATATGCCATTAAAAATGACTTAGAAAATATTTTTTAAATTGTTCACAACAGCAAGAAATGAAGGAAAACAAACCTGTTAGAGTAACTGGGAATAAAATTAACAATCAGTTATGTAAGACTTACGGAGATAATTATGACAGATTAGTGACAAGGTAAATGGAAGATGGCAGAGCAGTCTACAGATAAATGAATACATTGACCATCATCATGGATGGACAGACTCAAACTCATAAAGGTGGTGATTCTGCCTAAATTTATCTATAAATTCAACTGAAATTCAAGGCTTGTTTTCTGTTTTTGAAGAGAGAAGCTGAGGGGTTTGAGAGGTTCAGCGACATGCCTGCGACCACCTTGCAGGTGTGGCAGGTGAGGATTTGCACCCAGAGCTGTCTTCCACTGACCTGCTCACGTTTCACTACCTTGGGGCTCCTTTTACTACAGATACTGAGGGCTCTGTGTAGCTGGAAGCTATTAATTACTGAGTAACAAATCTGGACTTGCGAATGGAGAATCAAATTCTTTTAAGGAATAACCTTATTTTCAGTTTCTGTCAAAAATGCTAAGAAGATTGCTAAAGGTCAGTTGTAAGCAGATCTCAAATTTATGCACACTTAACCTTTATTACCCAGAAACGGTGTGTTCCTAACTGCAGCAGTCAATGAATGATACTTTCAAGTGTAATAAATAAAGAAGACATAAGCCCTTGTTCTATAGCTTTGAACATTCCCACCTTCCATCACCTGTCACAAACTTAAATTTTCTGAAACTTTGAAAATAGCATTTTTCTTAACCAAGGGGGGATAAAAAGGAGAAATACATCTTCAAAGGTTTTCTTTCCTTTATCACATTTCTGTATAATGCTACAAATAGTATAATTTTTGTCAAAGGTAGAGAGGGATAATTATATTTTGGGAAAACAAATGTCCGTAAAGTGGAGAAACTAGAAACATATGATAGGTCTGAAAAGTGCTGACAGAGTTTTAGGAATCGGAACAGAGTTAGAAACAGATTATTTGTGGCTTTTACCATTAGTGTTAATTGTAAAGCACGGTATTATTTTACAAAAATCTGTCCCTGAATTAGATAATGTACTGTGAACTTTAATACTCTCAACCAAATAAGTGCAATTAAAGAGGTTGGGAAAGAATTAATTCAGGTTAAGTTAAAGCCATGAAGCAATTTTGAGAAGAAATTATGATAGTGGTATTGACTGTCTCTTATGTCAGCATGTAATTTTGTTATGTATCTATTTTGCAGGGATTAGTAACAAATTCATTAAAGTTCTTTATACTCAGGGGTTGTTATATTTCTTGGTCAAATTTCACCAAAGAAACTAAAGCAAAAAGTATGCTGACGTGCTACACTACGTACAGAACTTTGTTGACTGTCAGGGAAAGGTGAGGGGAGTCAGTGGGTAGGAAGAAAGATGAAGGTGTGTTTGGAGAATTATGACTTATTTCCTTGGATTCAAGTTTACAAGTGTTCCCTTTTTTCCACATATTCACCGACACTTATCTTTTGATAACAGCTGTCTTAACAAATGTGAGGTGTTGTCTCATTGCAGTCTCATTGCATTTCCCAGATGATTAGTGATGTTGAGCACCTTTTCATATACCTGTTGGCCATTTCATGTCTTTTCTTTAAAAAAAAAATGACTATTCAAGTCCTTTGCCCATTTCAAAATTAGGTTATCTATTCATTTCTTTGCTATTGAGTTGTAGGGGTTCTTTATACGTTTTGGACATTAATCCCGTATCAGATACAGAGTTTGCACATATTTTCTTCTGTTCCATAGACAATCTTTTTATTTTGTTGATTATTTCTTTTGCTGTACAGAAGGCTTTTAGTTTGATGTAGTTCCACTAGCCTATTTTTGCTTTTGCTGCCTGTGCTCTTAGTGTCATATCCAAGAAATCATTGCCAAGGCCATGTCGAGAAGTTGTCCCCCATGTTTTCTTCTAGGACTTTTACAGTTTCAGGTCTTATTTTTAAGTGTTTAATCTATTTTCAGTTGAGGCATCTATCTACCCTGTTTCCCTGAAAATAAGACCTAGTCAGACAATCAGCTCTAATGCGTCTTTTGGAGCAAAAATTAATGTAAGACCCAGTATTATATTACATATTTTATGATATTATATGATATGATATTATATTATATCATATCATATCATATTATATTATACCTGGTCTTATATTATAGTAAAGTAAGACTGGGTCTTATATTAATGTTTGCTCCAAAAGATACATTAGAGCTGATTGTCCAGCTAGATCTTCTTTTCGGGGAAACACAGTATCTCTCTCTCTCTCTCTCTCTCTCTCTCTCTCTCTCTCTCTCTCTCTAATCTATCTATCTATCTATCTACTATAGATGTACTCTGTCCCTCCCTCTATACATAAATTTTTTAAAGAAATAACAACCTCACAGAGCAGTAAAGGATGCTAGGGAAAATGAAGATACAGGAGTGAGTGTCTAGGGGAAGAATCATCAGACAACAGGCTACAGCAGAGGGGCGTGAATTGTGGTATTGGCCCAGAAGTTAGGCTGAAAATGACAGAAGGATATATATGTAAGGGAAAATTATAGACTATTTTGCAGGGTTGCATGATTAATTGGACATGGAGAATAAAGAACATGACATAACATATATAAGAGCGAGTTTTCCAACACGTGGGACAGGTGAATGATGCTGATGTTGTCAGAATGAGTGCTCAGGCAGGGACGGCATTGCAGGCTGTGATGTCAGTTTGAGATGTAGCCTGTGGGACCTCTGGGTGGACGTGGCCAAAGGTGTAAAATACGCATTTGGGGTTTTGGAAAAGGGTCAGTACTAGTGAGACAGAGTTCAGAGTCATTTCATACTGATCATGGTCTTTTACGTGCAAAGCAAGAAGCTACTCCAGAGAACCTGTGGGGACTGTCATTAGCCTGGAGAACAGAAGAGGTGGTCAAGGAGCTAAAAGACTTGTGCAGGACAACCAGCATTCACGAGCTTTACACGAAACTAAAATACGGCCTGAACGCCCCACTAACCTTTTAAAGAAGGAACAAATGATAATTACTGGAAATACAGAAACTGACAAAGTATATGAAATTAGGTGTGGAAGACACGTCAGGGTACGAATCGTTTCATGGCAATATAAAAACAATTATTCTCAATGGGATAGGAATTTTTCCAAAGGAACTTGAACCATCTCATGAAGAGACAACTACTGTTACCACTTAGAAAGTCCCTCTGTCCCCGTCCTTGAGTTCCGCCAGGCCTGTGCACACCTGGCACACTTTCTTCATTTGTTCAACACTGGGGGTGGGGGCGGGTGGTCGTGAGCAGATGAGACTGCCTCAGAAGACCGTACAGTTAAAAATACCCCCACCAATTTATCCATGGAAATTTTAGTTCATTGCTTCTTAGAAACAAAATGCCTTTGGGTATGGCTCAGCTTACATGCTGTTCATACCTTGTAGCAGAACTAAAATCAGAAGATCTGATTCCTTCTCTCCAAGTCCTGCAAGAACTGGACTGTGGAACTGGGTGAAGTGAAAAGAAAGGGGAGGTAATTTTGGTGCATGGAATATTTCAAGGACTCAGCCATCGACGGAGGAACCAATGTGAGAGGGTTTGGGGACATGCCACCAAAGCAGTCAAGAGTGTGTCCGCGAGCCTGATCGTTTTTGGGCACGTGTAAGGGGAGCTGCTCACGTGTGCTGTGGCTTCCGAGTCAGGACGGAGGCATGGTGGAGGGGTGCAAAGGGCATGCGTTCCACAGTAGTCACAGCTCCCCCATGCCCAGCAGATGATCACAGGCAAAATATTCAGGCCCTCATCTGTAAAACTGGACAATAACAGGACCTACCTCCCATGAAACGTTGTGAGTTAACGTACAGAGGAAGCTGGCGCAGTGCCTAGTACTAGAGGGGTTAGTAGATGGAAGCTGGGAAAGAGCCACGGAGAAGACCCCCGTTGTTTTCATAACCAAGTCACTTCTTTGTAAGCTGCAATTGTCAGCCTAGTTCCTCCACATTCACTCTATTCTTTCAAGGTTGCTTCGTTCTCTTTGCTGAGGGGAAGAAAAATCGTCTTTGGGGTATGCCACCATTTTCTTAAACGATTCTGGTCCTGCTGTCATTTCGTTTAAAGTGATGGAAGAACAGAAGTCGTTTGTGAAGGACGCAGAACGCTGAGCCCCGAGAGCTCACAGGTTAAGGCCCGGCACATGTCATCTGCCAGCGATCCAGGGGACTGCCAAGTAGGTCGGAACATCTCTATATAAAAATGACACCATCTTTTTGGTTTTGGGTGGTTTAACAATAGATATAGAGGACAAAAACGCAAAATGCTGAAAATTTTGTCTTTATTAGCAAAGCATGTACTTTGTTAAAATGTATCTTGAGTGTAGACAGTAAGTTAATAAAATAACTACAAATATGTATATAAGCTGGTTAGATAATAGTAAATAAAATGATCAATACTGCATTTATTAACAAAAACCTGTCAGTTTTTTAATACAAAAATTATCGGCCTCGTAGAGTCTCTGCTTCAGAGTTTACCCTTGAACTATATCAGTCAACGTGATTATTACAATCAAGTGATTTTGACATTTTAGAATTATATGCTAGTGACACATGGAAAAAATATACAATCTGTGCACCGGGTTGTAATTCCAGAAACAAGCATCTGAAATCACAATCTCCAAGCAGAGTTTTAAAAATGTTACTGATTTCTTTGTCATAGGAAAATACTTGAACTTCTTAGTACCTGAGAGAAAGAGTGTTTCCTTTAACTCAGTGAAGGTTACAGAGAAATTTCAAATCACACCGAGTGAAAGGGTCATTCTCGTTCTTCTCATTATGAAATTTGGGGACTTGGCATCTCTCCTCCTCAAATGAACTCTGCCTTCTCCACATCTGTTAAGACAGTTTCTTTAGAGATCAAGCATTGCTATTAGGATGTTCTCCACAATTCTGCTCTTTCTAGCTCTCAGTTCCATGCATCGCCTTTTCTCTCTGCTCCTGGGGTCCCTAGACCTTGTGCTTACTGCCTTTTGTTACTAATCTGGCACAGCCACTTGTGTAAATAGTGCCATACCTTCATGCTCAGCCGCAAAAGGTTTCAGAAGAAAAGTCTGTGCACTCCCTGAGGGCAGGGACCTGTTTGGTTCACCACTGAGACCTGATACCACCTGCCACCCAGGAGTCAAAATCTGCTGAATACATGGATTCTTTTACTTTGGGAGTAAAGCAAACACGCTAAAGCAAAGATTGCTGAATGCTTATTTCATCGTACAACAAATATGGTCAACTAAGATACCCATATGCAAAACATTTAACTTTCAGTAAGAATTTGGAATGTATTCAAGCACATGGGATTCATAATTGGATTGCCAACCTTGAAGGAGTCTGTGTTGAAGTGTGTCAGTTGGCATGGAACACGCCTTTGCACCCGGCTCAGAGAGCCTCCCTGTGCTTTCTAGGGAAAGCTGAGCCTGGCAGAACCAGTGCGCTTTGTACACGCGCCCACTAGGGCATTTGTTGTTTACACATTGCTTTACATTCTGTCACCCTCACTAAATTGTGGGCACTGGAGGCCATATCCCCTCCATTTTCTGATCTGTAACGTTGCACATGAACTGCAGGTGCATGAGGAACAGGCGCCTCACGTTTGCGGAATGAGTCTATGAGCACATTCTGAGACGGTTCCCTACCACTCCTCTCACTCCCTCTCAGAGTGCAGCCAGACCCTCCATGTCACTCAGATCCAGTACGCCCTTCCCAGACGGGCACAGGGCACATGCTGTGGGGTACCCGTCAGTGTCCCCACAGCGCCTTTCCAGCTCACGGTCTGACATTCCGCTCTCACAACCTAATTCCAACTACACCCAACAGCTTACTCTTTGCTGATATGTCCCACTTCCCATATGCCTCTAGCACCTTCTATTTAGACGTTGATGTAGACATTCTCATGAAGTCTTACCAAGGCTGCGTCCTTTCTACATAATACTGGAGAAGACTACAGCGTTTGGATCCTCAATCCTAACACGTCCCCTGCCTCTGCCACTTATTACAGTGGGACCTTGGTTTTCCAACGTCTCCGTTAACCAACATTTCGGTTTACGAACACCGTAAATTTTGTGGATCTATGGTAACATCAGATAGTAAAATTCATGCTACATTTGCAGTTTTAGGGGTTGATTTTACAGGTCTGGAATGGATTAATCCATTTTGCATTACTTTCTATGGGGAAACTGTGCCTCGGTTTTAGAATGTTTCAGAACTTGAACGGTCTCCCGGAACAGATGATGTTCAAAACCTGAGGTGCCATCGTACTTGCCTGTTCTTGTGCAAGTCACCTCAGTGTCCTCATCAAATGGGGGATGACGACAGAATACACTGCAATGGTCTGTTGTGAACAATCCATTAGTTCATTCGTGCAAACCATCCAGAACCAGGTATGTGTTAATCGTTATGATTGTCACTTTGCTCCACTGTAACAGCATCGGGCGCATTATAACTACGTGATTGATTATTACATGAGTGCCCAAATATTTACCTAGTCAAAAATAGGAACTACATCTCCTGCTGCCTTTCCCGTTGGAGCAGAGGAAGAGGAGGCAGTGCCTCCCAGCTGGGAAGGGGAGGCTGAGGCAGGGGAGAGCGGAGATGAAAAGCACGTGGGCAGCATTAGGGCCCCAGGGCCTCCTACTCATGATCGAAGCTCTGTGTGCATGCGTGTGCATGCATGTGTGTGTGCGTGCATGTAGGCATGAGTGCCTGTGTACATCTGTGTACATGCACTGGTGTGTGTTGTAAACAACAAGAGAGGGCTGGGGGGCATCCTAGGGGGGCATAAGTGTATTGGTAGAGGACAGTGGTTGCCTGTTGTACTTGGTTTCTCAGGTCACAGCCCAGGGAGGTTTCCAATCACAGCAGAGACTGGAGGAGACGGCTCAAAGCCAGGGGCAGGGTCGCGGACATGGCTGAATCCAGCAGCATCCTGTGAGCTCAGCTGTGGGATCCAGTCAGTGGCTTAGCTTCAGAAACAATCGTCAGGCAGTGTCAATGCCAAAGGAACAGACTGAGAACCAGTGCCAACCTTGGACACCTCCACAACAGGTACAAGGACAGAGGCCCCCACCTAAGGACGGCAGGAGATGACCTGCAGGCTCAACTGCAGGTGTGGGCGCGAGAAGAGGACAACCTGAGGTCGATTCCAGACACTCCACACTGCTTGTATGAGCCCATCTAAGCTTCCTTCCGCACCCAGGTGATGCCAAACGGGAAGGGAAGGAAGGAGCAAGGGAAGAGAAACAGGACCAGTTCCAAATGCCTCACTCCCCCTCCTCTCCCACATCCCGGGCCCCAGGAGTGGAAACAGAATCTCCAAAGCAAGAAGAGAACAATTGCAGACTATAAAGAGGGTTACAGTGCTTTGCACATAGAAGGCGTTTATTTCCATCACCACTCATTACCTTACCACACGTGTGCACACAGAATGCGCGTGCACACACACATACACACACAAACACATACACACACACAAACACACACTTGTTCACAATTTGCCTTTCTCACTAGATCTGTCTCTATGTCTGCTTCATATCTGGCCTAGAACTTAGCATGTCACAGGGTCTGTTACATAGTTCTGGATGGATGGATGGATGGATGGATGGATGGATGGATGGATGGATGGATGGATAGATGGATGGAAAAACAAATGAATGAATAAATTGCTCTTTAGTTAATCTACTCCACCTTCTCTGGATCAAATGTCCTCTCTGTTAGTGTGTTTTTCTGGGAATTTCTGCAAAATATGTCAAGCAAGTATTGGGTTCAGACCTCCTGGATTTAGTCATCTGGGAGCAACATGTCATTTTGCATGACTTTAAATCATGCATTTCAATCCCCTTTTGATTCACAAGTGAGCACCAGAATTCCATTTAGGGTAAAATGACTCGCCCAAAGGCAGAAAGTGATTGAATTGCTCACTCATCAATCCTAACTTATTTAGGCTCATTGTTCTTTTTTCAACTGAAAGGGGCCTTTGATTTCATTTAGTCTCCAGCACTTGTAGTTCATGAAATGTGTCAAACAGGCCCAGATTGTTGGGTCTATTAGATCCCGCCTCGTTCCAGGGTTATGTGTTATGACCCACAATATGTAGCCTGGCAGTTTCCCGAATGCCGCTGTTTGTCTGGTTCATCACAGTGTATAGTCACATTATAACTCTTCTCAAGGCCGGCAACTATGGCAAACAGGAAAGCTAAGGAATCCCTTAGTGCCACTTCCCGACAGCCTACATAGTTTTCACATATAGAGAGAGGAAAAATAGAAAAGACTGAACAAAATAAGTTCGAAAATGCTTCAGATACTTAAGCCTTCAATCTTTCAATGTACTATTAGCATTAGCAACTAATTTTAGTAGATGGATTCGGCAAATTTGAGATTATCTTAGCGAATTAAAATATCAATCATGTTATTACATCATGATATGGCATCACCCAGAGTCATTAAAATTAAAGTTATCAATGACTTTATTGTCATTGCTCCCAGGGGGTGCCCTAAATGTGTAATGCCTGGCTCTCGGGGGACAGCAACTCTGATTGGCAGCATTTGTTGATTTTGGTGGTAAAAACTCCTACCATGGTCAATTTCATGCTACCAATTTGAAACCACGGAAGGTGGAGGTGGGAAGAGAAGCATACCATCAGCTCTCAGAAGCTGTAAGAAAAATTATGTTGTGACTCACTGTATCGTAATAGGATTTTGACTAATTCTAGACATATGAAGACATACACTGCATACACACACACACACACACACACACACACACACACACACACCATGTTCCCCCCAAAATAAGACCTAGCTGGACAATCAGCATTAATGCATCTTTTGGAGCAAAAATTAATATAAGACCTGATGTTATATTATATTACATTATATAAGACCTGGTCTTATATATACACACATATACATGTACATCACATAACTTGATTGGCTGTGTGAAGCCACCAGGTGCTCACACTGTCTCCTGATGGCCCTGACACTCTGACCTCATGCACAGGTATGACTTAATGTAACAGCACATGGGCCTCCGATCATGCATTTGACATCAGAACAAGATTTCATCTCCTTCATTCTAAATGAAGTAAAAAAGAACTGAATACAAAAGGAAACAGGAAAATGTAAACTAAGAACTGAATAAAATGGTTCATTTTACTGAAGTTATTGAAACTAACTTTCCTCCTGGTTTTACAAACTTTCTGGCCTCTATCATGTATGTGATTCTTTTCCCTTCCTCCTTCTCTTGTTCACAACTCCTTCCTTCCTGTTCCCCATTTACTACTGGAAGGAGCGGGGACCAACAAGTGTCTATCAGTTATATCAGTTAGGCTTGTTCAGCAGCATCACGAAGTCTCAGGTTAGGGCAGGTCCACAGCTGGTCAGTTAACCGATTGGTTTAACACTATCCTTGAGGAGTCAGGTTGTTTCAGCTTTCCTCTGCGCCATTGTAGAGGGTCAGCGGGCTCCCCTACTGTCACAAAATGGCTGCACAAGCTCCAGGAATCATAACCAGATATAGAAACATCCACAAGTAGAAAAAGAAACTAATTTTTTCTTTTGTCTCTTCTTAACAGCTAAGAAACAGTTCTCAGAAACAACCCCTCTCCTTCTTACCCTTGGAATTTAGTCAAAATCTCCTTAAGCAAGGTAATCCAAGTCACTGGCAATGCAAGTCTATCTACTAGGACTGCTGTATATTATCTTTATCCCCTGGTGATACAGGAAACGACAGCTGGTAGGTAAGGCCAACTTTTAAGGGTCTGTCACAGAGACTAACATAGAGGAATTAGAAAGATAGTAATAAACAGACCATGATATACTCAGAGGAGCCGGCTTCGAACAGTTTGAGTGTTAATTTCCTATGACTAATGTAACAACTTCCACAAATTTAGTGGAACAACACAAATTCATTATAATTCTGGAGGTCAGAAATTCAAAGTGGGGTCTTATTGGGCTAAAATTGGGGTGTTGGCCGAGCTGTGTTGGTTCTGGAAACTTTATAGAAGAACCTGTTTCCTTTTCTTTTCCAGCTTCCAGAGGTTGCCTGCATTTCCTGGCTCACGTCTGCATTTCTTGGCTCACGTCCCCATTCAACATCTTCAAAGAATGCCCCTTAACCTCTGCTCCCATTGTCATGTATCTTCCCTCTAACTGACCTTCTTGCCTCCTTTCTGTAAGGACCAAACAGTGTGTTCACACTGAGTCACCTGAATAAGCCAGGACAATCTCCCCATCTCAAGATCCTTATCTTTATTACATCTGCAGAGTCCATTTTGCCAGGTAGGGGGACACACTCACAGGTTCTGGGGATTAGACATGGACAACTCGGGGAGCCCCTTATCCTGTTTACCACAGTTGAGGGTTCTAAAACAACACTAATACATCTATAAGAAAATTATTAGATTACTTCAAAAGAGAAACTTGAAATTGGAGTGACTGAACTAGACACAACAAAAATAATTAAGATTATTGCACTGCCTCCTCTTAGCCCGTTCATGGCCCAATAAAGACTCATAATTTTACATTAAGCAAAGTACTACTGATATCTTCAAATTAATGATGTCATTTTCAATAGTTTATACAAAATGGTTCATACAAAATATGGAATTTTCATCAGTTAATTAAATTGAAAATATTGTGCCTCTGAAGCCAGTTTTGCTCATCAGCAGAACAGAGAATAGTGAAATCTGAGGTATGAAAACAGGCCGTCACGGACCACGAGATCTTTCCCAGGGCTACACGACTCTAAGGAACAGTTGTATTGTAACTTGCCTGTTACACTGCCCTCCGCCCACCTATGGAGGGGCCAAATGATCAAAATCTAACCTTGGAAGGCGTATGTTGATCTCTAGAACACCCAGAGTGCCACTAGATACCTAGAAATTTTCCATGAGTTTGATACAGCAGCTTTAAAAAAAAAAAAAAAAAAGCATAAAAAAACAAAAACAAATAACAACAAAATATAGCAGGAGAGATTCTCAAAAGCCTGTGATATTTAGAAATGGACCCTACAACAGATGATCGTATAAGACAGATTTCTTTTTCCATTAAGTATAATTTACTTTTTTCTACCTACAGTTCCCTGGCTTATTACAATGGGACAGCAGTTAGACAGCTATCACTAAATTTAATTTCCCTTCCTTCGGGGCTCACCACTGCTCTACTTGTCCAGGACTCTTTTGAGTGTTAGCTGTGATCATGTGACTGACCTCTAGACAATTGGGTACGAGAGCAAGTGACATGAGCCCTCTCCAGTGCTGGCCCATGGACTCCCTTGTGTGGTTCACACGCATTTTCCCTTCCCTCTGGCTGGTACATGGCACAGAAACCCTGGAGGCCAGTGATGAATATGGTGGAAGCAGAGATGGAAGCAGAGATTGGTGGAAGCACCAATCAGAAACACCTCTTTTCACACTTATGTGAATGAGAACTACGCCTTGCTTGTTTTATGTATGGGAAGGAACCACGCATCAGATGTACACCTACTTCTTTGTCATTTTTGCTTCATCATTTCCTGACTGGTGCGAAAGACACAAAGGGACCTTTATGGCAGTTACTTCTGAATTGCTCTCTGCCAAACCTGATGATATCTTCTAGGAGAAAATTGAGGCAGGCCCCTGTTTAACTGTGGGGTTGGGTTATTATATGATGGGGAGAATGAAGGAAGTGACATTCTAGGATATTATATTCAGATTTATTTTATTCATGTGAGGTTTAAAAAAATACATTGAGAATCACTTTGAAATGCTCCCATAATATACACAAGAAGCATTAAATTAATTCTAGAAATTCAGTTGAGATTTTGAAACAGTGATTTTAGGAGAAAAATGTTTCCAGATTTTAGCCACTACTTTTCAATTTACTTGCATCATTAAATATAGCACAATTTTCAGTGCAATGAACATGATATTGTACAGAAATTAGATCTTCTCAGTATTAAAAGATGAAAAAAGCAAGAGCAGTCAGACGAAAACCTTGAGAAAAAAATGTTCTGCAGACCTCAGATAAATGCAGAATGCCTGCAAGCAGACTTTGAATGAAACAAATAGATGCAGCCAGAGTCACACTCTATTTCCAGCCGAGATAAAAAATAAATTTCTCATCCTCAAATTATGTGCATTTCCACCCAAATCTACTATAGCTTTTAAAAGGTCCAGGCACCTTTCAGACAAACCTAGTGGACTCATTGTTCATCTGGAGTCTCCCCTTTTTAGGAAGTTTTGATGAAAAATGCACCCACCCTACGGCGTCCCACTGACGTACAATCCCGACAGACAACCTGGAGAAGACTTATCCTGAGGAGAAGATTCTGGATTACCCCAAACATGCTGTGACATCTCTGTACCTAATCCTTGTGTGCTCTGACACATGACTATTTCCTGAGGTTTCTAGCTATGTAACACTTCAGTCATTCAATAAATATTTACCGTGTGCTCCCATGTGCTGTAAGCTAGGTGTTCTTGGTAGGATAGGGGCACAATTCCTCCTCACAAGGGGCGTACAGTCAAATGAGAACACACACAAGTTAATGGGTGCTTACGTGAGACAGGGGCCTGGGGGTGGGGAGTGAGGGAGGTGACGTATGGGGAACCCTTGCCTGCTCTTCTGCCAACATGTAATTCTGACCACCACACGACAAAAACAGTGGGAGTCTGATATGATTTAAACAACTTTTAGAAAAACATTTCTTTTCTAATCTAGCACATATTTGACTATTGCGCAGTTTCTTGCTTAATGTTATTACACATTATTAATCATTTATAAAATTTTCTACCCAAGCAATGTAATAATTGAAAAGCTCACACTATATACAGCAGTAATAGTTGAACTGCACCAGAATCATTTGTGAGCCTCATATTCAATAGTGTCTGTGATTAGACAAACTCCACTAACTGTGAAAATGGACGAGAGTGACAGGTACAGTTAAAAATTGCAATTTTAAGTATTCTGTATTGTATAAGTGTGAAACAAGCAGGGAGGAGGAAAGATTTATTTGACTATCGTCTGAAGTGGAAAGACATTCACTGGCTAAATACCTGTGACTTTTCCCTTTGGGGTTCCAATTTCTGGATTGTTACACCGGCTTTCAGTGAGATAAAGTTTTATTTTGTACTTCTTTCTCAAACTGATTTTTAAAATGAAATTTTTTTCCTATTGTCTAAAATGGCTACTCATGTACATTTCCCGAACAAACTCTGAGCTCTTAACTTGGGCCCTTTGCGTGAGCGTGGTGGATCCCTCCCGGGCATGGTCCCCTCCCCAAGTGGCTGCCCCCCAGCTCGGCCCTGGAGGCTGCCAAAGAAATAACCAGTGGCCCCCAAACCTTCCATGGGAACTGGACTCTGCACCGCCTGGTACAAACCAAAGACAAAGCCCCAAATTTGAAATTCAAGAAGAAAATAAATTTTAACTATGCTCATTTTTAATGCTTGCAGCAAGTTTTCATTTGTATTTTACTCTCAAAATTACAGAAAGTGGTTTGCTTCAAATAGTGGTTTGTACTGAGCGTCCGAGAGTTGCTGCAGACAAGGAGGATTGTTTCGAGAGCTAAATAGACCCATTCATGTGTTCACGTACTTGGGAACAAGATTAGACTCTAAATCTTCAGCAAGTAAAAGTGAAAATATGAAAAAATGCAGAGTTCGCCGAGCATGATAGCCCTGCAGGACAGATACTCACAAAATGTCACCCTTCCCTCTTCCTAGGACAACAGCATCAAGGAAAAGAAGTCAGGCAACTGGGCAAATTCAGTGTTGATTTATCCTAAGTAAGTCATGGCCCGGCTACATCTAAGGAAAACTCATCATTCCTAAACCTCTGACTTGACACAGGTTTTTAAAATATTGGAAACAGGGAGGAAAATGGTAAACAATCCCCAAAAGTGTGGGTTTGTTGCTACAGTTAATTCTGTGACATAGAATCATGGATGAGTCACTGGAGCAGGTAATTGGAATCAGCTCGTAGCCTCCTCAGCTGACGTCGGTGTTTCCTGGGACGCTCGTGTCAGTGAGAAGCAAGTACTCCAAAGGTGCTCCAGGGTAAGCAAGGCTGCTAAGCAAGGCTGCTGACCTCTCTTCCAGGTCACCTTGGAGTCTGGCCACGCGGCGCCCACTCTCACCTGAGGAAGGGCCCCCGCTGCCTCCATCACGTTAACACAGCAGGAACACGAGGCTACAGAGAACACAATGGGAGGCAGCGAACATTCTCTACACGGTACATTTTAGAGCTTATAATGATTAAACATTGAGCTGATCTGTTTATTACCTGTCTGCCCCCACCCCCAGACTGTAGATTCCGTAAGAGCAGGGCTGAGGCTGCCTTGCTTATCAGTAAGTTCCCAATTTCTAACACAGTGCACATTATTGAACACATAGGTGTGCAATAAATATTCATTGAAAGTGGGAACAAATAAATGGGTTTCGGGCCCTACTCTCCTTCAAATGGTTTGAGTCCATTTTCCTCCCTGTGGCCAGTCACAGGCCTTTATCTGGCTGGCCAAGCAGAAGTTGGGACGGCTCCAAAGAACAGCAATGAACTTATCAGGCATAACCTACAAGCAGACGGTAGTTGGTTGCACATAACCATTCTTGAAAAATAAGAATTCTTGCAAGAAGAACTCAGATGTGGGGGGTATTAAGTTAGATTTTTTTAATAAGATAATGTTATGATAAAATTAGAAGTTATGAAAAGGAAACTCAAATTTTTGGCATGTGCAAGAAGGATGCCTAACTCAGAATATAGGAAGAGGTAGGTCATTGGGGCAGAGGGGGCAGGGGAGTAAAGATGGAAATGTGGTGAGTTTGGCCCGTGGGGGACTGTGGGGTCCAAGGCGGCCAAGGCTTAGACTAGGAGGTAGGGGTCAATTATGAGAGATGAAGCTACATGGAGAAGACGCTAGGCTATAAAGCACCTTGTCAGGAGACTCCATTTTATTAAGGAGGAAATGGAAAGAATCAGGAGAATAAGAAATTGGATTTGTACTTTAAGGATGAACAGTTAGGCTGCCATGTGGATGCTGGTCTGGGAGAGACAAATCTGGAGCTAAGGCAAATATCACTGCAAGTTGATTGTTGAACTAGTTATGTGGTCTGAATCTTTTGTGAGTCAGCTGGGATGGTCAGGGGCAGACATATCCCAGAGCTATGTAGGAGACAGAAGTAAAAGGTACAAGTAAAGGATTTAAAAGTGGGAGTGGGGAAGAGTCCATGGTCAAGGATAGCTCCTGGCTTCTGTCTTGGGTACCACATGCCTGGGGCTGTCATCTAGGTGGTAGGCAGCTCTGTGAAGGGACCGGGGAGGGGAGGGGGTTATGAGGCCATGACTTCCATCGTTGAAGTACCGAGTTCTGAGTGGTTACCATGCGCCACATGAGTGAAATGGAGAAGGCCAGGCGGTATCTGACGAGTGGGCCTGGCCTTTAGGGGAGAAATCTCGGCTGAAGTCACAGCACCAGGGACAGTGTTTGCAGAGAGCATGAAAGACGCCAAGAGCCCTATGGGACAAGCGGGGGGATGAACCCTTCGTAGAAGCCTGAGAAAGGAGGAAGGCAGCCAAATGATTAGACTGTGAAGCCACTGAGAGAGGGGTGCAAGCAGAAGGGTGATGTATAAGGTGACAGCAGCGAGGGTTGGGAGAGCACAGCAGGAGCCTGTGGTCAGCATTTTGTTGCCCGATGATGGCAGGACCGTTAGAGGCACGAGGCCGTTAACAGCAGACCTGCCTTTCTCCCTCTTCCCCTCCTCCTTTCCAAATGTGACATTTTTAAAACAGTTTAATACCAAGTGTGGACTGCACAATAATATTGGAAAGCACTGGACCTCTCAGAATGAAACACACTGAAAGGGGGAAAAAAGATTGCCTGGGTTATTTTGTTATTCTTTAGTAAATAAAAGTTAAAATATGACAAAATAAGAAAGATTACTGAGAGTCCTAGTGAGGCAGCAGTGGGAGTGGGGCCTCACGCAGGCTGCTGGACTCTGGGCAACGGCCCCACAGAGCATCCCCTGCTTAAACTGCTTTGGGTTCATTTCTACTTATTGCAACCAAAAGAATTTTAAATGAAGCATAATATCATTTGCCTCTTAAACTATATGCAGAAATAAGGTGGGGGGGGATATATGCACATTAGGTTTTATTTTTATTGTTTTTTATGTGGGTGACAAAGAATGGAGCATTTTCCAGGTTGAGCTTTTTCAAATAATTGGTTCCCAGCTCCATATGTTGTAGGATTTCTCCCTTCCCTCCGTAACTGACAAGGTGACCGGTATATTCACATAAGAAATATTTTCACATTCATAAACAAGTTGTGCTAATTATCAAAGCTGTTTTAATTAAATTTGTAACAGCTGGCCACTCTCTTGGCAGTGGGTCTTCACAGTGCACCATTCCCCGAACTGGTAGAGACTGGCGGTGTTAGGTTTCCTTTACATTGTCATTCTGACAGTTTAAATGAAGGGCAGTTTATCTATGAGTATTTCCATGATTACGATCCTCTGAATATTCCTTTTTTTTTTGCCAATAAAAAGACACTGTACCAAAGATATCTGAAATGGCCATTGTCTTCATGTAGCCCTAATTGAAGTCTTGTTTATCCTGACAACATTTAGACTTGCAGTTCCTTAGCTACTGTGTTTAGCTTGAGAGTCAGTGTCTGTAGGCAAAAGGGGAAGAATTCAGGATATATGATAGTGGCATTGTTTTTGAAGCTTTTCCAATCCCCTCATAAAAACAGATGAAGAAAGCAACTAGGACAGAAGAACTGAAGCCGCTCTACAAAAACTCCAGTAAACCTGTGGGCAAGGTGGCCCTTGGCCTTTGGAATCTGTGTGGGTGGGCAAACAGCTAAGGCCTGTGTGACATCAGCAGCTGCAGGAGGAGATGGAGGAGGGGGAGGGGGTGTCTCTTGACCTGAAGACAAACTTCACTAGCAACGCCCCAAGCAAAACAGGACAGTGTATGAAGCTAGGAGAGGATTGTGCCACTCCAATTTACGGGTAGTAAAGTGGGTCTGAAAGGGCTCCTCCTGAACCTACAATATTCCCAGTCCTTTCCAGTACAAAGCTCTCCACTGAGGAGAACCCACAGGGATACAATCCAAATTGCACAGAGAAGCAGAAGGTCAAAGGAGGAAAGGAAAGAATGTCCAGCTAAAAGAAGGGAAAGACAGAAGGCAGAGCCTAGAAAGTATGAGGCCACTTTTTCACCACTTTGTAAAGACAATAGAAGAGGAAGTTCTAGATCTGTGAGGCTAGGAAAGCTGCCCAACCAATCTCTCCCTTGTAAAATGGTAGGGAGATAGCAAAGAACTATTGTTAAATCCTATGCAAAATCATTATTGAAAAATGAGAACAAGGAACATAAGCATGCTTCTACAGATAATGAAAGCATGCTGAGTAAGATGTGCCCCCAAATAGGAGAACCTGTAAACCAATGTTGCAAAGCAAGATAAAATAGGTTTGAAAAGACGGAAAACATTAAAAAAAAAAAAAAAAAAAAAAAAACAGAATTAAAAAAATAAAGTGATAGAACTCACAAAATAATTTTTAAAAAATTAGCAATGAAGCCTAAATTGGAAAGAACACAGGAAAGAATAGTCACAACAGAAGATAGTTTAAGAGGAACAGAAAATGAAAAAGAGAAAGTTTTAAATATCAAAAATTAACAAAGAGTGATAAAAAGGATTTTAGAAAAAGTAACAGGTACAGACAGGCAAAATAGAATCAACAAACATAAATTCCCCAAAAGTAATAGAACATGTACTAAAATATTATAGTTCAAGAAAAGTTTTAAAAAGATGACTCCAAAGTACATATTGAAAGGCAAAATTATTTTCCTGGAAAATTTAAACCTGAAAGACCAACACTGGGCCATATTTTAATAAAATTACTGAAAGTAAGCTAAAGAATAAAGGATAAAATCCAGGAAAAATTACAAATTCACTTATAACGTGTTATCAGACTTTTTGACAAGTGCTTTACACCAGAAGAAATGGGGTAACTCAGGAGAAAAATATGTGAGCCAAACATTTTATACCTAGCTATAATAACTTTCCAAAACAAAGTCTCAGGCAAACTGCTAGCCATATTCAACAATTCAGAGAATATCTATCTCATGAACAAGGACCACACTGGAGAGAACCGAAGCAAATATATGTCTGCAGAGACACTGCCATAAGGATTGTGGATGAGGATGAGGTATAGAATTACCTGTTAAAGTAAGAGTAACTGATGATGATAAGGTAGAAAGGATGGTATATAATGGCTGTGTGCTTTGGCAATATAGATACTGTAGAAATATCAAAAACAAGGGGAAGGAGAATTGGGGAAAGCATGTGAAAAATAGAATAAGCTTGCTGATTGCCATATGGCTAGTACATAAAGGGATATTCCTCTAAGTCAGATGCTGTAGGAGGAGGGAATGAAGGAATTCAGTACTCCTGAAACATTTTGTTAAAAAGAGATATGAATACACACACAAGCCTATATAAAAAATCAGGAGAGTTCCTATCATTTTACAATAGTTGCCCAGTCACCTACAGGGGATGGGAATCAAAGGGAAGTGATACTTCACTGTCAGAACACTGCAGTTAGTAATTGTGTTTCTGTTCTGTATGGAGAGCCATCCAAAGATGAGCTCCCAGGAAAGTGGTTGACTGAAATAAAAAGATGCTCTGTGAATGGAGTTATGTAGAGGAATTTGAATCCAAGTCTCATTCTTATAGTAAATATAGTATCAGGTAAAAAGAGGAGCAGAACAGGTATTTTAAAAGTGGATGTGAAAATAAAACTCACTAATAGCTCAAACAGAAAAAGAAGAAATAAAATGCAAGAAAGATCAGGAATTTTAAAAGGCGGTAAATCCTCTTATCAGGCTCCCATCAACTTCTTCAACAACTACCTAGATAGAGTGTCTTCTCACAATTTTTATATTTTTCTACGTTACATTTTTGCATTCAGGTGGAAAGGATGCAAGGCATGCTTTACTTATGACAGACCAGTAGAGAAATATTACAATTTTATCTCTCTCCCTTGGAACTTTAACCTCCTGTTAGTAACAAATATGAACTGCAGAAGGATACACAGGTTCTTAATGTTTTGGTGATTTTTGTAAGACCAGCTCTTAGGACTTATGAATTTTGTAAATCCTTGGTGTTGTTTAATATCTTTATGGGAGCACAAAATGTAGGTTTAGTGGAAATCTGATTACAAACTCTGCTCTCAGAATTTCTTTTCCATTTTTATTTATCATTAAGTACAAATTTTTGTGTACATACTTATGTACAAAATAGCTCAATCATGATTTGTGGTTAGTTCATGCTTTTATATGCTGTTGTCTGCCTTATTTCAAAGTTTATTCAAGTGAAGGCTTGATAGAGTAAATACAGCAAAAACTAGACTGGAAGTAACCATTTAAAGGAGGAAAATTGCTTTCCTGGCTACGAATGGTTTTCTAGGTGATAAAAATTTTGAACATATGTTATGATTGAACATATTTTCTGATTTCAGTTCTATATTTGGCAATATACCTAAAATAGTAAGAAATGTATATTGACCTTGTCCTACTGACTTTATGAAACACTTTCCAAATATTAAATTTAATAGACAAGAGACAGACCTAAATAAGTTTGAAATTAGTTTAAATTACCCAGTGTATATAAAGACCTAGAATTCATAATAACATGAAAATCTAACATCTTTGAACTCCTAAAATTTACATTTGTGAAAGTCAAAGTGAAGAGCTAATCCAGAGGCTCAATGAAAAACAAGTTTTGATAGTTTGAGCTTTCCTGTAACTAAGTGAAAGAAGGAAACACTGCCACTTTATAACTTTCCTATGTTTATCATTTCATTAAAAAAAAAATCACTGGATTCTTTTGGTAGTATGTTTTATCTAAACCCCATATTCATCTTGAGGATTATTAACTAATGGAAATCAAATCAAAAGATTTTTTTCGAGGATATTACAAATTTGTTACCATTACAAAATACTTCCAGTTCTGTAAACAGGTCTGGCATCAATTTTCTAAATGAAGTGGCTGAATCTCGTGGCAGAATTGAGGAATTAAAAGAGAAATCTAGACTCTGGTATTGATCCTTTCCCCATTTCCTTCTTCTGAATACCACTAAAACAAAAATACGAGAGTGTTTTGGATTCCCAGGAGTAGCTCTTTCCCAGTCCTCCTACTTGCACACCCCCCACAACCTCTGCACACAGCTAATGCACTGAGAAGTTCTTTAAAAAACTGTAGAGAATAAAAAAAGAAAGGTACGGCTGGGAGAAGTCAAATAACATTGCCATATTTGAAAGAAACAGGCAACAGAAGTTAAGAAAGATCCATTAGAGTCTGGACACGACGCCCTTGAGAAGCTGTGCTCGCCTGATGATATGGCGGCAGGCCGCATCTTGGGGGCAAGGAAGTCTTATCCCCAGATCTTCCCAGAGCACCATCTGACACCACAAAGCGATACCTGCTTTTGTATCTTACTTATTTAATAAGAGGGGGCAAGGAAAATCAAAGGAAAAGAAAAGAAACCCAAGGTACTCTATAGTTTACACTCTCTATCTTTGCTGCCAATTCAACCAAGCAAACGTTTACAAAAAATTACTGTGGCAAGTAACAACGATAATGTAATTGTTAATCACTCAAGTACACTGAAGGTAAAATTCTTTTTAAATAGTACTATATAGATTTTCTATATTGGAAACTGACTTAACTTTTCACGTGCCGTGTGTATGTCTAGAAAATGTGTCATTATAATTCTTAATAATTAGGATATTATTCAGAAACTATTGGCTTATTTATGATGTGCAGCTGTCTATAGGGGGTTTTATTTCCCACTTTAGAATCTGAGTTCAGAAAAGCTAATACTGCATTGCATTTCTTCTAACATAAAAGATAACTAAATAATTTATCTATAAAAAGATAAGGCTTTTTTTTTAAAGATAGGGCTTTTATTGATAGATACTACCTAATGTTTAAAAATATTTTAAACAACATAGCTCATTGTGGTTATTTGAAATAAAGAGCGTATTAAAGAAATGCTTATTGAATAACATTTGAGTGAGTTTTTTCAAAATATCATAAAATTATAAGGAAGATGCTCCTATGTGGAATATATTACAAAATTTAACAGAGACTATGACAAACGGCAGAAAAATTACCCATGCAATGCTATCATTTCACATAACAACTTTTCATTAAGTATACTGTTATATTATTTTGATCCAAAGTCAAGATTTGATCAAATAAAAAAAAAGTTAATTTTAAAGCACTTCCATTTGAATAAGTCAATTCCTTAAGGTAAAATTGCTTTTTTAATCTAAAGAACCTTTTTTAATTTTTATATGCAATTATTTAAATGTGAATAATTAAAATAGCTTATGTTCATTGCCATATCTTTTCAAATAGAGTGAAGAGTTAGATGTGGTGGGTTTTGATACCAATGCAGCACCCAAATACATTTGTTTGCATGCCCACGTGTTTCTTCTAGGGTCTAACATTCAGGTTTACACAGACGAGTCCTGAAAATCTGAGTTCATCCACAACCTGACATGAGATCACTCTTAGACAAACCTCCAATGCACAATGTACTGAAATATATCTGAAGGTAGCATCAGAAAGAGGATAATTGCAATTGACTCCTAAGGTCAACAGGAGTCCACGTAATAGCTGCTATTGCAATCCTTAATCATCACACTTATGGTAATACACACATTCTTTATATGCCACAGTGAAAATGGTATGTTAAGTCCAATGACAGAAAAACTTTTACACTCTCTTATCACAGAGCTTACTTGTGTGCTATGGTTACCAAAGAAAACTAACTTTAACTTGAATCACTAAGATTTCATCTAAAGCAACATTGTCCATAAAAATGGAATATGAGACATCAGTGCAAACCACACACATCACTGAAAATTTCCCCATAGCCAAATTAAGAAGTAAAAAGAAACAAGTAAAACTGATATTATTCATGTTTTACTTATCTCAATATAGCCACACTATTACCATTTTAACATGTTATCAATACGGAAATTAATGCTTTGCATTCCTCCTTTCATACAAACTCTTCAAAGTCTGGCGTGTATTTCACAATTTGGACTAATCACACTGAACCATGTTAGCCTACGCGCCCATATCCCATAGGTGCATATTGCCTACTGTGCTGGAAATACAGGTTTAGAGGTTCAAATGACCCCTGAAAGCTTTGGTTCATTAAATGAACACTAACTGAGCATCTTCTGTATACGTCGCACAGGGGCTGCATATTTGGAAGTGTGCAAAGGTAAGAGAATGCGCCTGCCCTCAGGTGCTTCCACTTTTGTTAGAAAATGGATGAGTAGTTACATGATAGAGAATGATCATCAAACCATCCCAGTCCTTTCTTCCTGTGAAGTTAGCATGACGTAGGGTTAGAGACACGTGCGCCTGAGGCACAGCTCTGGAGGAGACACACACGTTGGGGTCGTGACAGCAGCCCCTGGAGTTGTGCTGCTCACAGCCAGTCAAACAGACAACAAAGAGAATGCAGAGCTATGCGTCAGCCCTGGTGCGACACACGTGGGTTTGAAGCGGATTCAGGCCTACTGTATAAAATAATATATACATATATGGATACATTACTGGTCAATTGCAATATTGAATTTCCGACTTTCTTGCTAGCTTTTCGCTCCTTATGCCCCTCATTATTTGTCGATCTCGGCAGTACAGGTCACTTTTCCAGATCTATTTAGTTCAGGATGTCATTAGCTCTTATTGAACAATAAAAAGCAAGACCTTTCTTTTTCTAGCTTTGCAGATGCTAAGTTCCACCTGAATGAATCTGAAATGTCAGAACAAAAAATGCACTCATAATTCTGTTTTGACTATAGGAAAAACATATTGACTAAATTTCTTTTAGACCGTAGGACTGAGATAACAGGGGCACAGTATGTTAACTGGGACAAGTACTGAGCATGTGTATACGCTAAGAAACACAAGGTTTGCTCCTTGTCCTCATGAGATGGACACCTACTTGTGCATATTAGAGTGGAACTCTTTTCTGATACTCCTGATGTTTCCTTCCACGTGACAGGAGCTCAGTTAGGGTGACACCCCTGGCCCTTGTTCTCAAATCACTCTGCCCCAGAGGTGATGGATCAGAGTGATTGATGCTACTGGTGAAGGTGGGAAGGATTAACTAACTGGGCATATTATGGCAACATTGCCCATGAGTGGGGACCTTCCTACGGAAGCGTGGGCACTTTTTGGGGCGCTGGTAGGAGTGTGGGGCCCAGGGGTGATGGTTACGATATTTAACGCTCTGCACAACAAGGGCTCAGACACCCAGCATGGCTGTGTCCTGGGCACCCCGCTGTGCAGGGCCTCGTTCCTAGCTGCTGGACCCTGGAGTAGTCCCTGAGATCTGAGGAAGGGCCAGAGAAGAGCAGACATGACTGGGGCGGGGGAGGGGAGCTTGAGGGGGGCTACTTAGGGTGGTTTGGAAGTCCTTCCATCTTTTAGCCATCCATATTGGTGCATCCTGGCGGAACAGTGGCCCTGGTGGGCATGTGTGGGCTTTGGTAAGGCTGGGTGGGGCCGCTGGGGGTCTCCGTGAGTGTAATGGCTTTTAGGATTCGGGAGCGACTTCCAAATACAGGCTGCCGCAGCTTCCGACAAGGCCCGGGGTGCCAGGCAGGCCCCGCCATGTGGACTGCTAAGCTTCTCCCCAAGGTGGGAGCCACACTCCTGGTTGGCCATGGGCTGGTATTTAAGCCTGATGGGCAAGAGTGGGAATAGCGTGGGGAGAAGACTATTCCCAAGATTTCCTCCGCGTGGGAGGACAGGTATCGCCCCAGCCCCTTTTCTTACCTTTTTCCACTCCTTACCGACTCCCTAGGGAGGTGAAGTCACTTCCCTGATAAGTCAATTTGGGACTCATAATCCGCTCACGCCTGACTCAATTTCTCCACTTTTCCAGCCGAGAGCTGCCTGAGCGCAGATTCCTGTCCACTGCCCCTCCAGGCCATGCGTCCTGCTGGGCAGATGCCCCCTAGGGTCACTCGGGCTGGTCCAGGGGCCCTGCCCTGTCTGCACCTGTGTATGGCCTTTCTCATCCCTTGTACTCTGCTCCATTTTGTCGTCACGTGGCAATTAGCTCCTCCTGAGAGACTGTGTGACTTACTTATTGATGCTATTGTTTGTTTTTTATCTACTCCAGTTAGAATGTAAGCTCTCGGAGAACAAGCTGCTATGTCTGCATCGCTCACTGGGGTCTCCCCCTGCCTCCAACAGCACGTTGCAGACGCTTGTTGTTGAGTGGGTAAATTCACAACTTATTCACAATTGTGATGGGGAAGAGGGTGCTACTCAGAACATTTGCTTGGCCTACAAAAGGAGAAGTGCAAAATGAAGACGGCCGGGGAGGGCGAGGTTTATAAGAGGCGGCGGCCCTGGGGTGATGGACGTGTGGAATTGATACAGAGTTGGAGATGTTTACATTTCGGTCTGTTTTCCTCCCTGCTGGTCACAGGAAGGGTCACCTGGGGTGTAGCACGCTGATAAAACTCATCAGCATGGCCCTCATTTCTCTCTGCTGCTTCTGAGGGAATGAGATATAAAGACCAACAAAATATTGGATTTTGCAAAACACCAGCTAAATCAGAACCTAGTATTTTGCTTTATTATCGCTACAAACAACAATTAAAGGCTGATGTCATCTCATATAACAAAACAGATTTGATTATAGTAGATCTATTACCCTTTGGTTTTCAAATTTAATTTATGAGCTCTGTCTTACAGCATAATGGTAAGGGAATCTGATTTTTTTTTTTTTTTTTTTTTTTAACTGGAGGAAATGCTATTGAGACCTGAGATCCTCCAAATGACTTTGAATCCTGAACATGAACAAGACCACAAAGTTTAGTATCAATTTGTAATCCTTTTGAATGTGAATATTTCCATACTTCCTACTAACACAAGACCAGCTATATAAATGAACACAAATACATGAATACTTGAAGATGTATCTCATTTTACTTAAATATTAATATCTTATGTTTCATCACTGAAAACAGAGAATTTATAAATTTCACTGCATTCTACTCACTGAAAATAACCTTTTTTAAAAAAAATGGTAACCGCTTAATAAATGAAAAAGAACACAAATCTCATAAAAATGAAATTTTATAACAACAATAAAACTTAAAGTTTCCCAGCAGCTTTTTAAGTATAAGTTTCAAATTCTATTGCCAGGAATGATTTAGCCACAGTGTCCAGAAGCATAAATAAGTCCATCACAGCTGGTTAATCACTGATGGAACGCGTTGCAGCCTCGCTGATTAGCTCACTGTTCACCTCAGGGAGCCAGTGGCTAGCTGTGCTAATAATTTCCATAATTTGCATTGTCAAAGAAATCATGCTTAGATTAAAAATTCTGGAGACGATCCACACAGGAAAGCAAACTCTTTTTCTAAAGACCACAGGAAGAAGATCTAAGTGATTTTTGAGGACTACTGTGCCCTTATTTTTATTGGAATCACTAAATGTAATGAACCACATTAATACAATGTTAAATTTGAGATTCTAGGATAGAATAAATTGCAATGATGGGAAGTTTTATATTTTCAATTCTGAGTTCACTTTTCTTTAAGATGGCATAATTTTATTTTGTACAATAATACAGAAAATGACACTTTTATTCAGGAATAAAGACTTTGAGATATCTTAAGATTTTATTCCTAATTTTGCCACTAATTCTGTGTTTATGATCACATGACATCAAATATCTCAGTGAGTAAAATGTTTGCCAAATGAATTAAGCCTCAACTTGTGAGGAATTATGTTAATGGCTTAGAGTTTGCCAGTTACTTGGATTTTGTTGTTGTTGTCATATGGACCCAGGATATGGGCCCATTCACATACTGTCTAGTCATCTTCTTCACAGAATTTACTGAATGAAACACAGTATTCTATTCTTAGAGTTATTTTATCTAAACAAAAATAAGCAATTAGAGACTTTTAGAGTTGGAAAGGATCTTAGAAATCAAATTGTCATGTCCTTTTCTTTACTAGCAGGTAAAGAAACAGAAACAAGCCCATGTAAAGTGCTTCACTCCAGGCTGAACAAATAGATAATAAAAGAGGTAAAGCTGGTGTCATAGCTGAGAGCTGGTGACCCCTCCCCCCACTGCAGGCTAGGGAACACCCACAAAGAAGGCTTCTCCCTGTGACTGGGGTGCCATCAATGACAGATCTCAACACCATTTTCTCTATAACTAACAGAACAAGTAGACCCCAAAAAACAGAAATCAGTAAAGATATAGAAAACTAAGCCAATATTATTATCCAGTTGATGCAAATGACATTATTAACCAAATGACTTAATTGGCATTTATACAGCACTGCAGCCAACAATGGTAGCACACACATTCTTTCATGAGCACACAGGATATTTACCAAAATGAACCATATTCTGGGTCACAAAACAAGCCTCAACAAATTTGAAAGAATTCAAGTTATACAAAGTATGCTATCTAACCACATGAATTTAAATTAGAAATTAATGTCTGGAGAAATACCCAAATATTTGGAACTAAACAATACCCATGTATCAAAGAATAACTCAAAAAACATTTTAAAGTATTTTCACTGAATGAAAATATACTCTACCACAATTTGTGGGATGCAACTAAAGTAGTATTTTGAAGGAAATGTATAACAATAAAGTCCTTTTTAGAAAAGGAGATGAACGATCTCAAATCAATGACCTCAGCTTCTACCTAAAGAAACTAGAAAAAGAAAGAACAGAAAAAGCAAACCAAAGGGGGGAAAAAAAAGGAAATAACAAATATCTGAGTGGCAATTAACAAAACATAAAACAGAAATGTAATAGGAAAAAAATCGATGAAACCTAAAACTGGTTCTTTGAGAAGATCTATATTATATTGACAAACCTCTGACCGTAATGATCACACAGAAAAAGAGAGAAGACACAGATGACTACTTACAGGGGTGAGAGTGGAATCACCAGTACAGATTTTACATTATTATTCTATATCATTCTTTTTATTCTATAATACTTTATTATGTTATGAAATTTTATGCCAATAAATACTACAACAAAATGGACAAATTTCTTGAAAGACACAAACTATCAAAGCACACTCAAGAAGAAATGGATAACCTGAATATTCTGATGTATATTCTCATTTTAGTTTTCAAATAAAGCTGGCATCATTAGTCCCATTTTAAAGAAAAACCCTGAAGTACGCAAAGTTAAGTAACTTGAGCTAGGTCTTATAGTAGTCAATTGCTACAGTCAGATTTTATATCCAGGGTTGACTGACTCATAGCACAGGCTTTCATCTATACGCTGTCACTTTGAATGAATGAACAAATGAACAGGTAAATATGTGCATGAGGACACAATTTAAATTCCATATACATTAAATTTTCATATATATATGTATAAACAAAGACTAGAATTTTATATATTCTATATATTATAACTAACATACTTTATATATAATGTTATATATGTATATATACATATCAGCAAACTGCAACAACAAAAACTCTGAAATTTAATTTTTGTGTGTGTATGTTAGTTTGGGAAAGTAAAAAGCAACTGTGGTTTAAATCGAAAGAATTTTTTTTTCATAAGTTATACTTCAGGACCGATGAACTCTGACCCAGACTGATACATCGTTTTTAAGCATGAGTTAGTGGAAGGATTATACAAACATTAAGCAAATCCAAGTGGAAAGAGCAAGAACAGTGCAGTCATATGGACCTAACTCGAAACTTGGTTCTGCTTTTATTCGCGGGGAAAGATTACTTAACCTAAGCTACATCACGTCATGTATAAAAATGGGGTAGACATGCTCTCTTAAATAATTATTGGGAGGATTAGGGCTAATTCATTTAAAATGCCTAATCTAGTGCCAAGTAGAGTAAAAAAGGACAATGAGTGACTTTTGTTGTCATTGTTACTGCTGTTGGTGCTAGGTTACACCCTACCTCTGATTGCTCATCGACACAATAATTCTGCAGAGAAGATGAGGAGAGAGAGAGAGAGAATGACTAAGAAACAAACAAAAAACACCCGGCAAGAGGTGGATATATAAAAAAAGTGAGATTTGAGTTGGAAATAGTAGTTCCTTTCTCCCTCTATCTCCTTCTATCTCTATTGCCCCAGCTATTTCCAGCTCATAGCATTTCTAACTCCATTCTTGTATTGCAAACTCAATTTTCTCTTCCCTTCATCATTAATATCTGTAAAGCGAGAATTAAAATTCAAATGCTTATAGTAATTATTCAAGTAAAGTGAATAAAGGAAGCAACTGTGTCGTATTCTTTCTCAACAGATACACTTCATCTTTGTATTAATCAATGAGACAATTATTCACTTCCACAAAAGTTTGTTCTCTCCCATTTTTTCTGGCAATGTGCAGCTCACCTAGTCAATCCAGGCTCACAGAAATAAGTTTCTAGTTCAAGAAAAATAGTAATGCAAACAGGATTGACATTAGACTACTACGTTGGAGTCAGTAGCAACTGGTGAGAAGGGAGAAAAGCAGGGTGCATATGCCATCTAGAAGAGAAAGGTGTTACTTGACTCCAGACGTCTACTGACACACAGGAACATGAGTTCAGTATTGCCAGACCTTGCAGTATTCAAGAGAAGCCAGAATTTTGGACATGGAAATTCTCCATTTTTAAATGTCTCAAAAAACACACAATTGCTCAGACTTATCAAACACATCTGAGAGCTGGATCCAGTTTATGGACCTCTGGGTTATAACTCCTCATCAGAGAGGATGCAAGTTTCCCCCCGATATGAATGTCACTGCTGGGTAGGCCTCCCCAATAAATCAAATGGGGCCTGATTACAAGAACAAGCTTTTGTCAAAGAGTATCCATTAGCAGCCTCTTGATTGTCTACAGTAATATTCTTCTCTATTCATTTGTCAATAAAGAGAACTTCACCCAACTAGTTAACCAAACTATTTTACAAAATGCAAAGACATTTCTTTCATCTATCCCTTCCTTCCTTCCTTCCTTCCTTCCTTCCTTCCTTCCTTCCTTCCTTCCTTCCTTCCTTCCTTCCTTCCTTCAATGACCATTTTTTGAGCATCTATTCTGACCAAGGCACTACAGCAACACCAGGATAAGTAAGATATAGTTGCTGCTCTCTACATTTCTGTCCTTTCCTCTTTAAACCCTAAAAATACATTTCCTAAATCACGCTGGTGTTTGGTTCCAATAATTTTTCTTTACCTCCCTCTTTCTTTCACTCCATATTTGTATGCATGGCATTAGAGAACTTGTTGAAGGTCAGGTGGAAGGAGGGAGTCAAAGACAAGCAAGTGAATCTTACGGGCAGTCAGTCAAGAATCCTTCCCGTGGAAAATCTTATCGGCTACAAACAGATGCTTGATGGTCAGCAGATGGGGGTGGCCGCCAAACCCCCACGATTATATACAACACCCTCCAGAGCATTAATTTCTTACCACCTCGATAGGCCTATGATGCGTAATATCGATCAACCTACATGACTTTTTAGTTAACAGTTCTTAAGATTTCTTACTTCCAAATAAATAATTACAATATTTTGATGTCATTCTGAAAAAAAAAGATAAAAAATCTTCATTCAATTATAGCAGACAGGGTACAAAATGATTTCAATATTTTTAATATTACAGCCAAGATTTCTTCATTTCATTTACAATTTACTGCAGTGATTAAAGCAGATTGCCTAATTCTCTTTAAACAATTATTTTATGCATAATAGGGTAATTATATTAAGTGAGTATACTATCAGTGGGTTTCTTGGATGAGTGAGTTTTCATGGCCTAAACAAATGCCATAATGCATATTATACAGTTCTATACTGGCACATTAGGCCAGAATATAATCACCTTGTATAAAAAATTATCAACAAAATCTTAGCAGTGTAATTTTTCTATATTTTCTTGTGTGAATAAGCCAATGCTGTCTATTGCTTAAACCCCAAAACCCATAAACAAGATAATATAATGAAATCAAATTCCACAAAGAATCAAATACAGTAGGAATTGTGCCATATAAATAGACAAGGGTATCAGGTTCTTAGGAAAACGGCTTATTTCCAATTTATAAAACAGAGAAAGGCCTTGGATCCCTCCCCTGGGCCCTGCATACGCTACCACCTCTGCCGAGAAGGCTCTTCCGCTCCCTAGGCCAGACTCAGACTCTTCCTTCTTCTGCAGAAATCGGGACCATCGGCTTCTTAGGAAGCTGAGATAAGAGCCCCCACGTGTTCCAGAAGCCCCCACTACTCACCCCCACCTCAGACTTATCTCGCTGAACGGTAGGTAATTTTCTGTTTCCTTGTTCTTTCCTCACTAAACTGTAAACTCTCCGAGGGCAGACTGTGTTATTCACTGCTGGAACCTCAGTACCTCACTTAGCTCCTGGAGTGCAGTATGTTCAGTGTAAACCTTTGAAAGAGTTAAGTGAATGGTGACATGTAATAACGGTAATGGGAATTCTAGTTCCCTGAGTTCCTGCTCAGCCAGACGCTTCCTTACGTGGGTCAGCCCCAGTGCTCCCAACACCTGTAGTGTCCTCATTTCACAGAAAGACACTGAGATGAAGAAAAGTCAGTATACACACCCAAGGTCATACACCAGAAAATGCCAGAACTAGAGTATAAATCCAGATCAGTTTATCTTCAAAGACTCAAAACATTACCACGTAAGGAGCTCACCACGCGCTGTTGGGTTTGGCATGAGTGCAGGGTGGGAAGTGCCAATAGGGTTCCCATTTATTGACTAGCCTTGGGAAGTGGTCTTTATCGACATGCTCACGGGGGACTTCTGGGAAAGCCCTTATCTGTCACACAAAGAAACGGCACATGAAGACGGCACACTGGAGCCCTCCATGAATCCACATGGGGACATACAGGGGGCAATTTGCCTTGGTGACCGGGCACTACCCACTGATTAATGAAGCCTGACCTAATTTAGAGACTACCAGCCAGGGCCACCATGAAAGAAAGAGAAGGAACCTAGCTTGGGTGGCCTAGACTAAAATTATTCAGTTCGCTGCTATCTCAGATTTGTAACTCGGTTCAAGGATATTAATTATCAGACTAATCTAAATAGAATGCAGCTTACTCTTTTGCAATGCGTTTAAATGAATTCACTCATAGGATATTACAAATACATCCAGTTGCAGGTTTCTGGTACAATTATAAGTTGTAAAATTATTACTAATGTAGACATTTGTGTTTATAATTATGTTTCATAATTAATGTTCCTAAATAATACTTTAGGTTCATGCCACTATTTGCAGTTTTCTAAATGAAAGATTTTATACTAAAGACTGCAAAATACCAGGGCAGGCCATGAATCACTGGGATTAATAATATTCCATTTAGAAATTTTGAAAAGTTTAGGTTAAAGTAAAGCTCACAGGAAAATTAGTCATGTTTAATGGATTAAACCTTGCATGGGAAGAGCAGTCTTCATATAGTAAACACAATCTTTCTAATTAACATCTTTTACCTTGTAGAATGCTAATCCTCTTTAAGGAAATTTTATGTGTTATTAAAATGTTAAATAAATACGTAGAAGCCCAAGCCAATTCGGTTTCTGAATTTGTAGTCTGTTTAAACCAATGTAAGTTTGTTGAGGGTCTAAAGAGCTTTGTTGGCAATGAATAGCCAATCTTTTATTGAGCTTCCACTATGAATTGGGCTCTGGCAACACATTTGTCTAGTACAGGTTACAATCAAGGAACCTAAACCTCATAGGCTAATAAACAGCTTGTGAGCCTTACAGCACTTTTCACAAAAGACATCCTCAAAAGTATTCATGAATTAATAAAGGTAGGTTAATAAATTGTCCAATTTAGGCTCAGTGGGTGTCAGAGCTGGGATTTGCATTCTGAGACATGTCAGTTCTCATAAGAGGTGAATGAAACCTTGACTTCTTCCTACCAACAAAAATGGACTTCTCAGCAACTTCATGGCCTCCTCTTATTATTTATTTCCAGACACCTCCACAAAAATCCCTCCTCCACCCATTATTTGGATATTTCAGGTCAAAGTGGTTTAGGGCTGATCACACAAGTAATTAAAAATAAAATTGTTTTCTCTATTTTTCTGCTAATATGAATCTCTGTGCAAGGAAATAATGCAAATTCTTTAGTATTTTGGGTGTGGGAAAAAGTATACTGGTCTGTCTTACTTTTGTCAGTGCCCCACAGAAGAAATGCAAAGGGAGCTGGCAACTGAACTGATGCAAATTCCTACATCTAGAGCTGTGTCTATTAAGGAAGGAATAATTACTCAGTAAGAGATACTGTGACAACTATCTAAACACTTTGGAGGGAAATCGTTCGATTCCCTAATTGACTTCACATGCCAAAATCTATCTAAATGATATTTAATATCATAAGTGTATAGGGAGAAAATTTAAATAACATAAACAATATTTATGTAATGTTGGGGCGAGAGAGTCCTTCCTAAATAAACATGCTTCCAAAAGCAGGAATCACAAAGATTGCTACATTTTACTATTAAATTTTGCTACATAAAAAGCATATCTGTATTATGAGAGAAAAATACACCATATGTTTATTAAAGAACGATTTCTTATATATAAGGAAAAGAAATAGCATACTACAAGGGAAAAATGGACAAAGACTTCTACATCCATCAATATGACATACTGAATACTTTAGAAACAGCTTCCATTTAATTTTTTTTAAACTAGAAATGTTGCAAAAGTATACCCAAAGATCTGTTCATATTCATCCTTTAAGAAAGTAAGGGCCAGAAAGAAGGAGAACCAAGGAAAGGCGAGTCATGTGAGAGTTGAACCACAGCTCTTCTGGAAGCATTGTCATCCCAGGAACTTGGGTTCTGAGTTACAGATAGCACAAGGACAGAAGCAAAGCTCTTGGGTCCATACCAAGTGGGGAGTTGAAATTAAGACACCTGCTTAAAGACAGGACTCTCAACAGATAGACCCATTAGGGAAAGGTTGGGTAGAAATAATCCCCTTCGAGGGAGATAACAGTAATCAGTGTAACAACAACAGCCCACAATTTAATTCGGGCTTACTAAGTGCTGAACACAGTTTCAAGTGCTTTACATATTAGCTCATTTAGTCTTTACAACAACCCTTTCAGATAGGTATGTTATACCAATTTTACTGTTGAGAAAATTAAAGCCCAGAGAGGTTCAGTAATGTAAGAACACACTGTTAGTGAGTGTGGGATTCAGAAACTCTGGCTCCAAGAAGAGTGAGAACATAATCTCCTGGCAAGGAATTAGCATCCAGGACACAGAGAACTTCTCCAAATCAATAAGAAAAAAATAAACAACTGAAGAAGTTTTGGTCAAGATGGCAGAGTAGGTAAATGCTGTGCTTGCTCCGCTCATGATTACTTCAAAATTACAACTAAATTATAGAGCAAGCAACCTGGAGAATCATCTGAAGTCTGGCTTAACAGAAATCCTATAAATGGGATGTAAAGAAGAAGCCATGTCAAGACTGGTAGGAGGGGTGGAGACCTAAAATGGGCTGGCCCCACACCCACATGTGGTGGTCAAGAATCAGGAGGGATGTCTCAGCTGCAGAGTTTTCCCCTGAGGAGAGAGGGGTCCAAGTCCCATATTGGGCTCCCCAGCCCAGAGCACCACTGCCAGAAAGAGGAGCCCCACAACATCTGTTTGTGAAAATCAGGGGGCTTCCATCCATCAAGGTGAGACGGAGGGCTGTGAGAAACCAAGATGTCCTCTTACAGAGCCCACACACAGACTCGCTCACAGTGAGTGAGGCATTCACTCTTGGCTCCACTGGAGGAATAGTGGCAAAGGAGGCACCAGAGACATATGGGGAGAAACTGAGTTGTATGGCTTCAGGACGAGGAGTGGAAGGACAGTCGCAATTGTTCCTGTGTTGAGCCCTCCTTCCACTCAGCCGGCAGGCAGTCACCATCCTTCCTGTGTTGAGCCTTTCCCCACACACAGCCAAATCTGAAACTGCACTGGCCTGGTGAACTCCACTTGCTCCACCCTGATGACACCCTGAGACCCTGCCCCAACCAATTCACACACCACCAGAGGTTCTTTCCATGGCAGGCAGCCAGCTTTGGCCCATGCTTCAGTCTTTCTTAAAAAACTCCTCAAATTCCGTAGGCCCCAGATAGGTGGCGGCTGTCCTTGGTGTGCCCTGTACCTTTCACTTAGTGGGCAAAGGCTCAGCAGTGGCACCAAACCTGAATCTGCATTAACCTGTTGAACACTACTTACTCCACCCTAGTGACTCCCACAGAGCCCACCTTACCCACTTGTGTACCACCTGAGGTTCTTTCAGTGGCTGAGTCTTGTGGGCAGCCAGCAGCTGGCGGCTGTCCTCAGGGAGCACTGTGCTTTTGGCTGAGCTGCCCCAGGCTTGACACGGGTGGGAGCCGGCCTCTGTTTGCAGAGTGGCCGCTCCCACATGCCTCCAGGTCAAGCACAGGCAGCTACCTACTGCAGATCACTTTTTAATTTCTACTAGGTAGCCCCAGGCCAGTCACTAGCAATGGGTGGCCAGGGCCTGCACTGGAATCCCTACGAGGCCCAGAATCAACACATTCAGTGACTGGCTTCAGACCACAACAGACTTTAAAACAAAGGCTATAATAAGAGACAAAAAAAGGACATTTCATAATGACAAAGGGGTCAATTCAATAACAGGATATAATCCTTGCAAACATTTAGCACCCAACATACTTGTTGGAGCACCCAAATATGTAAAACAAATATTGATGGACATAAATGGAGAGATCGAGAGTAATACAGTCAGAGTAGGGGACTTTAACACCCCATTGACCTCAATGGATAAATCTTCCAGACAAGGTAACAGCAGTCTTAAATGACATATTAGACCCGAAGGAGTTAATTAATATTTTTAGACCATTTCACATGAGGCATTTTCCAAGATAGACCACATGTTAAACCACAAAACTAATATCAGTAAATTTAAGAAGGCTGAAATCATATCAAGTGTCTCCTCTGACCACAATAGTATTAAATTAGAAATAATTTACAAGGAAAAAAACCCTGAGAAAAACACAAATACATGGAGGCTAAATAAAATGCTATTAAACAATGATTGGGTTAACAATGAGATTAAGGAAGAAATCAAAAGGTACCTTGAGACAAATGCAAATGTAAACACAATAACCCAAAGTCTATGGGACACAGCAAAAGCAGTCCTAAGAGGCAAATTCACAGCAATACAGGCATCAATCAAGAAACAAGAAAAATCTCAAATAAACAACTTAAACTTACACCTAAAGGAACTAGAAAAAGGGCAGCAAACAAAGCCCAAAGTGAGTAGAAGAAAGGAAATAATAAAGATCAGAGTGGAAATAAACAAAACAGAGCTAAAATATCAATACAAAAGATCCACGAAACCAAGAACTGGTTCTTTGAAAAGATAGACAAATTTGACGAGCCTTTAACCAGACTCATCAAGAAGAAGAGAGAGAGGACCCAAATAGATAAAATCAGAAATGAAAGAGAAGTGACAGATGACACCACAGAAATACAAAGGATAATAAGAAAAATACTATGAACAGTATATACAAACAAATTGGAAAATCTGGAAGAAACAAACTCCTAGAAATATACAAAATTCTAAGACTGAATCAAAGAGAAAAAGAAAATTGGAACAGACTGATTACTACTAATGAAATCGAATCAGTAATCAAAAAACATGAAACAAACAAAAGTCCTGGACCAGATGGCTTCACAGGTGAATTTTACCAAACATTCAAAGAAAAATTAACTCCTATCTTTCGCAAAATCTTCCAAACAATTCAAGAGTAGGGAAGGCTCCCAAGCTCATTTCATGAAGCCAGCAGTAAGTACCCTGATACCCTGATTTCAAAAACAGACAAAGATATTACAAAAAAAGAGAAAATGATAGGCCAATATTCCTGATGAACACAGATGCAAAAATCCTCCATAAAATCATTACAAACTGAATTCAGCAATTTATTAAAATTATCATACAACATAATCAAGTAAGATTTATTCCTGGGATGCAAGGTTGGTTCAATATCCTCAAATCAATTAACATGATGTACCACATAAACAAAATGAAAGGTAAACATTATATGATCATATCAATAGATGCACAAAACGTGTTTGACAAAATCCAGCATCCATTTATGATAAAAGCTTTCAGCAAAATGGGAATAAAGGGAGCATACCTCAACATAATAAAGGCCATATATGAAAAACCCACAGCTAACATCATACTCAATGGGGAAAAGTTAAAAGCATTTTAAGATCAGGAACAAGACAAGGATGCCACGTTTACCACTTTTATTCAACATAGTGTTGGAAGTCCTAGCCACAGCAATCAGGCAAGACAAAGACGTAAAAGTCACTCAAATTGGAAAGGAAGAAATAATTATTTGTAGATGATATGATACTATATAGAGAGAACCCTAAAGATTCCACCAAAGAAGTATCAGAAGTGATGAATGAATTCAATAAAGTAGTAGGATACGAAAATTATATTCAGAAATTGGTTCATTTTTATACACCAATAACAAACTATCAGAAAGAGAAATTAAGAAAATAATCCCATTTTACAATTGCATCAAAAAAAAAAAAAAAATGCCCAGGAATAAATTTAACCAAGAAGGTAAAAGACCTGTACTCAGAAAATTATAAGACATCGAAGAAAGAAACTGAAGAACTTACAAGTGAAGGAAGCATTTACTGTGCTCATCGATAGAAGGAATTAACATTGTTAAAATGTCCATACTACTCAAAGCAATCTATACATTCAATGCAATCCCTTTGAAAATACCAATAGTATTTCTCAAAGAACTAGAATAATCCTAAAATTTGTATGGAACCACTAAAGACCCCAAATAACCACAGCAATCTTAAGAACAAAAATAGTTGGAGGTGTCACACTACCTGATATCAAACTACACTACAAGTCTATAGTAATCAAAACAGCATGGTACTAGCATAAAAGTTGACACATAGGTCAATGGAACAGAATAGAGAGCCCAGAAATAAACTCATGCCTATATGGTCATTAATCTATGTCAAAGGAGGCAAGAATATACAATGGGGGTAAAGACAGTCTCTTCCATAAGTGGTGTTTGGAAAACTGGACAGATACCTGCAAAACACTGAAACTAGACCACCTTCTTACACCATATATAAGAATAAACTCAAAATGGATTAAAGACTTAAATGCAAGACTCAAAATCATAAAACTCCTAGAAGAAAACATAGGCACTAAACACTCTGACATTGCTCTTAGTAATACTTTTCTGATATATCTTCTTGGGCAAGAGAAACAAGAAAAAGTAAACAAATGGGACTACATCAAACTAAAAAGTTTTCACACATCAATAAAACTAAAAGACAACCTACTGAATGGAGAAGATATTCACCAATGATACATCTGGTAAGGAATGAATATCCAAAATGTATAAAGAACTCACACAACACCAAAAAAACCCCAAATAATCCAACTAAAAAATGGGCAGAGGATATGAATAGACATTTGTCCAAAGAGGACACACAGATGGCCAACAGACAGATGAAAAGATGCTTGGCATTAATAATCAGAGAAATGCAAATTAAAACCACAATGAGATGTCACCTCACATCTGTTAGAATGGCTGTCATCAACAAGACAAGTAGTAACAAGTGTTGGAAAGGCTGTGGAGAAAGCCTCATACACTGTTGGTGGGACTGCAGATTGGTGTAGCTGTTATGGAAGGCAGTGTGGAGGTTCCTCAAAAAATTAAAAATAGAACTAGCATATGACCCAGCAATTCCACTTCTGGGTATTGATCCAAAGAAAGGCAAAACACCAATTCAAAAAGATATATACACTCCTATGTTCACTGCAGCATTATTTACAATAGCCAAGATACGGAAGCAACCTACGTGCCTATCAATAGATAGGTGGATAAAGAAGATGTGGCATATATACAATGGAATATTACTCATCCACAAAAAGAATGATATTTTACCATTTGTGATAACATGGATGGACTTAGAGGGTATTGTGCTGAGTGGAGTAAGTCAGAGAAAGACATATACCAAATGATCCCACTTATATGTGGAATATTAAGAAAAAAATAAATGAACACACAAAACAGAAACAGCTCATAGATACAGAGAACATGCTAATAATGGTTGTCAGATGGGCGGGGGAGTGGGGCAAGGTAAAACAGTGGAAGGTAATTAAGAAGTACAAATTGGTAGTTACACAATATTCACGGGGGTGTAAAGTATGGTTTAGGGAATAGAAGCAATAATATTGTAATAACTATGTATAGTGCCAGGTGGGGACTAGACTTATCGGTGGTGGGGGTTGGGGATCACTTGTAAATTATATGAATGCCTGACCACTACTTGTGCACCTGAAACTAATATAAAACAATATTGAATGTCAACTATATTTGAAAAATAAACAAACACCTCAAGAGAAATTGGACAGAAGATATTAACAGGTTATTTACAGAAGACTGTTAATATATTGCCAAATAAATATGGCAGATGCAGATCAAAGGTCTGACAATGTCAAATACTGGCCAGCATGAGAAACAACGGAGACTCGTTTCTGGCTGACTAGGATGTGAACGGAAATAACCACTTGAAAAACATTCTGGAAATGCCCATTGAGTTTATCTGAAGTTCTCTCTTTTTCACTACTGTCTTGCTTTCTAGACCCATGCGGATCACAGCTCTTTTATGAAGTCCCTGTGTCCTGAATGCGTGGGTTCACAGTGACAGTCCATGCCTCAGATGACCAACATTATGCTACTACTCACTGGAACACAGGAATCTCTTCCGTTGGAAGTTTTCATGTAACTTAAGGGTGAGGCTGCTTTATCGTTTTTTAATCCTAGCATCGAAGTAGGAGCTAAATAAATGTTGCTGCTTTGACTATAAAAAGGACTAATGCAATACAAAAAACCCTATTTTGGCATATGCATGACACATTTGATAACCCAATTATCGTGAGCAGAACATCTCAGGGCAAACAACCCTTTAGTGCTTTTTTGCCTTATGTTGCTTTGTTCTATATTTTCTTGAAATGAAAATTGAGCATGACATATTTTCTGAAGAAAAGTAAGAAAATGAATCATTGTACACTAATGTCAGGTTTTATTTTTATCAAGTCAGTTTTAAAAACCGTATTCACTCTATTGAACATCCCCAAATGACAAAGGCCTCAGGCTCTAATTGACTTTTGATAAACATATGACTGAATCATTAAAATGTTTCAGCTTATTGTATACAACCTATGTACTGAAGAGTTATTAAAAGCGACAACGTAATCCCTCTGGGGTGTCACGACTACCCAGGACTTCCAGCATTACTTACATGTGGGTGATTCTCAAATGCACACGTTAGTCCTGACCTCTCAGCACATATTCTTTCTCTTTAGTTTTTTTTCCTTTTTAACCTGTAATTCTAATAGGAATGTGTGCTCTCGGTAGAAAAGAATTGAAACGTAAAGAAAAGTGAAAGGGAAGTAAGATCACGCTTAATGCTACCACCAAGACTCAAGACAAGCACTGTTAACAGATTAGTCTAGTCTTATTAGTATAACATTTTACAAGGTCAAAGTCCTGTGTATATAATTTGATGTGCTATTTTGAAAAATGAACACGTATTCTACTGTCAATATACTACTTTTAATTGCGACACAATATTCCACTAACTGGATTCATCCTTATTTAATTAACCTTCCTTTACTTGGAAGGAAATGTTTTGTTTTCCTCTCCTTCTGTTTTCTCTTGGTTATAGGCAACATCCTGAAATGAACATCTTTGTAAATAATGATTGTTTTGTCTATTTTGGATCAAAGCACATAATGAATCTCCCATAATTGGTTTGACTTCTCATTACCTCTATCACGGGACCACAAAGTGGTGGCTTCCTGTATCATCGTCAGTGCTAAATGCTTTCATGGGGACATCTGCCATTAGGATATACCTGCTGGATAGCCTAAGGATTCCTGTCCAAATAAACACTCTCAATTGAAACTTAGCACGCTTCCTACTCTCCTGTCTTTGCATCCCCTGCATTTGCGATCATGACTGAGAACGTTGTCACCCAACCAGCTGAGAAGTCAGGTTGGTGGGGTCCTCATCGCCTCAGATCTTTCTTGCCTCCCATGCCCGAGAGAACAATAACCTTCCTTGAATCTGAGTCTGTCCCTTCCTCTGAATTCACGCTGTCCCTGCTGGGTGCAAGGACTCATCTACCCTTCACTGGGCTATTTAAAAAGTTTTTACATTTGTTTTCATTGCATAACTAATACATGCTTAGAGAAAAGTCTTGACCACTGTAATGTAGAAAGAAAAAAAATCACCAACGGTCTCACCATTTGGTAGCTCCCACTAAACTAGGATTTTTTTTCCAACACATCAATTTGTTAAATTACTGTGATCAAACCATAGTCATATTTTTCTACTTTGCTTTTCCTCTGATTATAGCCTGATTAATTTTCTAATATTATTAAAAGCTCTTTGTAAACTTTTAAATTGATAATGTTTTCCTAATATTGCATTAAGTGAGTGTACCACAGTTTATATAACTATTCTCTAACTGTTCAGCATTTTAATGAAAACCAGTGTGCATACGTCTCTTGGTCAATTCAGTGGTGTCCTTGGGTAGACTCCCAGAAATGGGATTCCTACATCAAAGTCTATAAACATTCTGCAGATAACCAATTTCTATCAAGTCTCCACATCATGGCTACATATGCTTTTCTGTAGAACACAGATGAGCCTGTCACTTCCCTTCCCTAAACTCCTACTTGGCTGGTCACTCCTACCCTGTAAATTAAATCTAAAAGCCCCAGCCTGCCATTCTGAGGCCTTTCACATGCAAATCCCATCTGTCCTCCCAGTCCACTGTCTTTTTCTCAGCCTCAGCATCCCAGCTTTCGCCCATACCAAACGATTCGTTATTCTTCAAACACATCTCTGTAACTTTGTTCCTGATTCTAGGTATCTTCACCCAGACTGACCTTTCCTGTTTTTTTGTTTTTTTGTTTTTGTTTTTTAAACTTTATTTTGGGGGGAAGTTTCAGGTTCACAGCAAAATAGAGCAGAAGGTACAGAGATTTCTCATATGTCCTCTGCCCACACACGCACAGGACCTCGCTCAGAGGGTACATTTCTTACAACTGATGAGCCCACAACGACACATCATAATCACACGGAGACCACAGTTCACCTTATGGTTCGCTCTCGCTGTATATTCTTTGGGTTGGGACAAATGTATAATGACACGTATCCACCAATACAGTGTCATACAGAGTGTTTTCGCCATCCTAAAACTCCTCTGTGCCCCTCCTCTTCATCCCTCCTCCCACCTACACCTGTGGTGATCATTGATACATTCACTGTTTGCATAGTTTTATCTTTTCCAAAATGTTGTATCTTTGGACTCATATAGCCTTTCCAGACTGGCTTCTTTCACTTAGTAATATTAATTTAAGGTGCCTCCGTGTCTTTTCATGGCTTGATATTTCATTTCTTTTTAGTGCTGAATATTCCATTATCTGAATGTTCCACAGTTTATTCATCCACTCGCCTACCGAAGGACATCCTGGTTGCTTCCAAGTTTGGGCAGTCATGGATAAAACTGCTATAAACATCCATGTGCAGGTTTTCCTGTGGACATAAGTTTTCAGCTCCTTTGCGTAAATATCAAAGATTGCTGGTAAGAGTTATGTTTAGTTTGTAAGAAACTGCCAAATTGCCTTTCAGAGTGGCCAAACCATTCTACGTCCACACAAGGGATGAATTAGAGTTCCTGTTTTTCCACATCCTTGCTAGAATTTGGTGTTATCAGTGTTTTGGATTTTGGCCGTTCTAATAGGTGTGTAGTATCACCTTGTTTTAATTAACATTTTTCTGATGACATATGACGTGTAGCATCGTTTCATATGCTTACTTGCCATCTGTATCTTTTTTTGGTAATGTGTCTGTTCAGGCCTTTGACCCATTTTGTAATCAGGTTGTTTGTTTTCTTATTGTTGAGTTTTAAGAATTCTTTGTATATTTTGGATACCAGTCATTTGTCAGATGTATCTTTTTTTCTCCCAATCTGTGGCTTATTTCCTTGTGATCTTGACATTGTCTTTAGCAGAGCAGAAGTTTTTAATTTTCTGCTGAGTCCACCATATAAATTATTCACTTCTGGTTGACTGTACCTTTGGTGTTGTATCTAAAAAGTTATTGCCATACCCAAAGTCATCTGGGTTTTCTCCTACATTATCTTCTAGGAGTTTTATAAATTTACATTTTACATATGTAGGTAACTGGTCCATTATGAGTAAATTTTTGAAGGATGTAAGTATCTCATTTATTTTTTTTTCTGCATGTTTCAGTTTCTAGTTGTTTCAGTACCATTAATTGAAGAGACTATCTTTGTCCACTGTATTGCCTTTGCTCCTTTGTGAAAAATCCATTGACTGTATCTATGTGGCTCTATTTCTGGGTTCTCTATTCTGTTCCATTGATATGTTTGTCTATTCTTTCACCAATACCACACTGCCTTGATTACTGCAGCTTTATAGTAAGTTAAAGTGGGGTAGCATCAGTCCTCTGACTTTGTTCTTCTCCTTCAATATTGTGTTGGGTCTCTGCCTCTCTATATAAATATGCTGGGTCTCTGCCTCTCTATATAAATTTTAGAATCAGTTTGTCAATATACATAAAATAACTTCCTGAATTTTGAGGGAATTATATTGCATTTATAGATCAAGTTGAGAAGAACTGAGACCTTGACAATATTGGGTCTTCCTATCCATGAATATGGAATATCTCTCTCATTTATTTAGTTCTTTGATTCTTTTCATCGGCGTTTTGTAGTTTCCTTCATGTAGATCTTACACATATTTTGTCAGATTTATACATAAGTATTTACTTTTGGGGGTGCCATTCCCTTCTCTATTTTATACAATTAAATCTCTTCTTCAAAGACCAACCCATCTCCTTACTGAAATTTACCCTAAATCCTTCCTTAATTTGAAAATAATTGCTTCCCATTCCTGCTTTCTAGTCTCATGATACTTTACATATATTTTCTACTGTAGCAAATACCACAGTTTTTTGTAGTATAATTTACTATGGAAAACATAATGAGACCTTTGTAAAGGTAGAACCATATATTACTAGTATCTAGGTCAGACTTAGTGTCCTCCAAACTGTTAACGTGTAGCAACATTTATAAAGCTATATTTAGTTGAATCAATGCAAGTTCAACAAAGTCAGATTTTAAATGAGCTAAGTATCCTTCTGGATTTAGCTTTCTGTCTGTAAATTAAGTAGATAAAACAATATTTCCCTGTTGTATTCCATAGGGTGCTTCAAAAATGAAAAAAATTAATATATAAATATGCTTAGAGATTCTAAACAAACAAGCAAATGAATGTATATAACTAGGGTATTATTATTTTCCCCTAGTTTATAATCTACTTCTAAACCTATGTTATTTGATCCTGATTAAAAAAAAAATCTAATTTAAATGTTTTCTTAATGTAAGGCAAGCAAATAATTACATCTCAGCTGCCTTACTGAAAAGCTAGAGGAATAAAATTTTTTCATGTTAATTTGTCAGAGAGTAGGTAAAACAATGGGAAATTTACTAATTTACTAGATAATATTAGGCATAGACTTGTGACTGGGGCCTAATGAAATGGAATATGTATGCAATATTATTAAAATACTCAATAATTACATTGGAAATGTACGTGCATGAGTGTGTGCATTTCACATAACTTTGATGAGAATATTGGGAAAACCTTGAACCTTCTTAATTCTTAATGAGTTTGCTGAATAAAAACAAAACAAAACTATTCTATATTGACCATCTATTAAATGCCACCATTAGACTACATAGATTTCTAAAACTCTCAGAATTTTATTCTTTCTAAATACACATTATTGGCAGTTTCTTAACCTTTTCTGTGAATTTTTAAGTTTTATTTTTTCTGGTCTGAATATTACTTACCAATTTTAGGCATTGAAAGGCCTGGGTCAGTGAGATTTTAATAACTTTTAATTAATGTTATTTAAGTAAACTTTCTAATTACTGTTAAATAGAAAGCACATAAGTGATTTTAAAGCTGCATTAAGTTATCTTTAGAATTCCTTGCTGCCCACATTACTTATTCCAATAGAATAAACTAAAAAAGAAAAAAGAATAAAATCACTACACAGTTAAAGCTAAAAAAATTCATGTAACATGAAATTACATTAAAACTTCAAACATCTAAATGATGAAAGTATATGAAACCATTTAAAAGTAATGTTAACTTATTAGCACCATTTAAAAGAAGGCTATTTAATAAATAAATACAATAGAAAAAAATAACATTCACTATTCTTTTATTGAATAGACATTATTTACTAGAATCAACTAAAATAGGGTACTATTTGAAAGCTAGAGATGAGAATTATAGACGATTTGGGTAGGTTGACCCTGACACATTTGTACAGAAGAAGCAAAATTGCATTATAAAAATCCAAAGCCAGAAAAATCATTCTGCTTCAGGTTCCCACCAAAATTAGCTTGAAATCCATTCAATTGGACATTTACAGGGTCCTGTACTAGGTGCCATGGCAGATTTAAAATGATCAAGATATGAGTTCTTCCTTCAAGGACCTAATAGCCAGTAGATGAGAGAAGACAGCCACACAATTAACCACAATATTATATACATGTGCTAAAAAATATGATGGGAATAAAAACAAACTGCTGTGGGGTCACAAAGATAGCAAGATTCATTCCAGATGATGGGCTAGATAGAGGAAGATTTAATTCAAGAGGTGGCATTGGAAGTGGAACTAGAAGAATGGGTAGGATTTAGACAGAAAGCAACAAGGCAGCCGGGGGAATGTGTAGAGAGAGGGGTATTTTAAGCAGAGGCAAAGGTGATCAAAGAGATAAACTCACAGAACTTAGACTGTGATTGAGGAATTGCTAACAGTCTGCTTAGGTCAGAGTAGAAAATTGAAGAGGAGGGTAAAGGGATCTTACACTGGTAGGATTGAGTTGAATTCATTTAAAATCTTTAATGGTGAAATCAACATACTCTTCCTAAGAAATTAGGTGATGCTAAAGATAGGTTAATATCAAAACAATGAGAAAACAGGACGTGACCAAGGAATATTTGTTTTAAATTTATTTTTAATTGTTTTTAATTTAAAAATCAATCAGAAGACTTGAGAACAGGAGTTTATAAAACCTATTCAATTTCATGTGATTTATGGATTTGATAACTTATGTTTATCTGGGAGAGGAGTTTCATCCGATTATCCTAAGGGGGCTTCTGCTTTACCCTTAAAAATGTTAAAAATCTATGTTCTAGAGGAAGCCAGTTAGTAGAACAAAACATTGTATTATCTAAACTTTCATTACTTTCTTTTCCTACCAAATCATATAATTCATGTTTAATTTGTCATGTTCTATTATAATCACCATTTTGCTTCCACTCTAGAGAATGTCACTCTCTCTTGACTTTGTCTTGTTTTCCTATTTTTTTTTTTTTTCTGGAAGGGCAAAAATAAAATGCTTACTATATAAATCTGAAAATACAAAGTTGCATGAAGAGAAAGTTAATATTCTGTATATCCTTTATATAACCATCCCCCCATGATTGGGAATGTATTTGTCCCTACATTTTAATCCTCACACCATACAGATTTATGCCTATGTTATGTGTGCGCACCTGTGTGTGTGAGAGAGGCAGAGAGAAATAGATATTTCTTCTTTTTCTAAAATGAAACCGATATTCTTCTAAACAAAAAGTACATATTACTCTACACATTATTGTTTGAACTTTTAAACAATGCACGATGGACATCTTTCCAGGTCAATACACAGAAATATAATTCATTATTTTATATATTCTATTGTAGAAATATACTATAATTCATTCAGCCTTTTTCTAATTGATAAGCATTCATGTTGTTTATGGCTTTTAGGTATTTAAACTGTGCTGTTAGGAACATCTTTTTACATATATCATTATATGTGAGTGCTTTTATTTTTATAGATTAAAGAATAAAGTGTGATTGGAGTGTTAAAGAAATAACAGTCACATAACTTTTCAAAAAAGTTGTAGCAATCCATATTGCTGCCTGTAGTAGAGACAAATAGCCATTTGTCTACACCCTTGCCCAGGGCTAATATTGCCAATATTTAACTATAAGCAAGGCAGAAACAGTCAGGAACGTTCACGTGACACGCATTAACCTTCCAATTACTGCACTTTGAAGGGGGAAGGGTCTGGCCAAAGAAGGTGGCATGGGTTCTGGGAGAGGAAGTGGGATCCGGGCAGCAAAGATTCATGAACTGGGATGTCAGTATTTCAATGGCCATACTGAAATTACCAGGTCAGTATCAGCCCAGCCACTGCTAGGACTAGATATTACTAGGTTTTTAAAAATTTTGCAGAAATAATGACAGAAAATAATATCTTATTGGCATTTTACATTTGTTTCCTTAACTTTTAGTTTAAAAGAACAGCTTTTAGATGTCAATTTACATTGGCTTATCTTTTACTTGTTTAAATTTTGTGTCTATTTTTATTTGTGCTATTTATCTTTTTATTGCCAATTTGAAGGAGTTATTTGTATGCTAGTGATACTTGTTTGTCAAATGCTTACAAATATATATTATCTGGGTCTATCCTTTACCTTCAATCTACGTTTAGGGTATCGTTAGTTGTACCAAACTTTTAATATTAATATAAATAAATAATCTCTTAATCCAAGTGCAATTACATTTATGTTTATTCAATAAATTTTAGTTTTGTTTACCTAAGTCCTGCAATTTTCTTGCTATATTTTTCTCAGAAACTACATATATATGTGTGTGTGTGTGTGTGTGTGTGTGTGTGTGTGTGTGTGTGTGTATATATGTATATATATATATGTGTGTATACACACACATATATAATATGGTATGCATATATACACACCATATTTTATACATATAGAGTGTGTGTGATTTTTTTTGCCTCATTTTTATTTCCAACTGGTTATTGATATAAAGAAAACCACTTTTGTTTTATATTTTTATTTTATATCCATCCATCTTACCAAAATTCTTTTGGTAATTCTAATAGCACTTAATTGAATATTTTAGGGTTGTTTTTGTTGTTGTTATTATATGATGTAATTATATAATAAAATAATTTTATCTTCTTTTCATTATGTATGTCATACACTATATTTTCTTATCTTATTAGTCTCTAAAATCATGCTAAATAATAGAAATGAAAGCAGACATATTTGCCTTGGTACAAATTTTAGTGTCAATGACTACTTCATCATGAATAATTGACTTTTACTGGGTTTTACTAAACAGAAATATTTGTTGTGTCTATCATACTTTATTTTCCTGAGGTATTTGATACTTATGTCTTGTTCCATTTCTGAAAAGAACCATCGTTAAGTTTGCCCACCTCCTTGACTGCTGCTTCTCAATTTAGATCAATTGCTCCTACTCTTTTTCATGAGTTGGAGATTTTGGCCATCCTTCAGACCAGTCCTTGGTCTCCTCGTCTTACTGACTCTCTTTCCCCAAGAAGCTAGCTAGCTCTTCACTGCCTGTGGTTCCACTTAACGTCTACATGCCACTTGTTATGGACAGAATGTTAGTGTCCCCCCACCCCCAACTCTTATATTGCAACCCTAACCCTCAACGTGATGGCATTTGAAGACGGGCCTCTGGGAGGTGATGAGGTCATGAGGGTCGGGCCCTCGTGAGTGGAATCAGTGCCTTGTATGAGGAGACCCAAGAGATTGCTTCCTCCTCTCTTTCCTCTCCACCATGTGAGGACACAGAAAGAAGGTGGGCATCTGAAGACCAAAAGAGGGGCCTCACCAGACACCAAATCTGTAGGCACCAGGGTCTTTGACTTCCCAGCCTCCTGAACCGTGAGAAATAAACGTTTGTTGTTTAAGCCCCACCCCACGTATGGTAATTTGTTACAGTCGACTGAGCTGCCTAAGACACCAGTAGTTTCCATATCTACAGACCTGCTCTTTCTCACCTCCAGACTTGTGCTACTTGGTTTTCCCCTGATATCTTAATCTGGCTGCCTCACCACTGTTCAATCTCAACATTTTGAAAGCTGAATTCTCTTTGGGCACAACCTGCTGTCCTCCTAAGTCACTACATAGTTCATGACACCACCATCTACCGAGTCATTCGGTCTGGAAGCCTGAAGTCTACCTTCAACGGCCTTTCTTCCCCCTCAGCTCTACTCAGTTCTAATGTCTCTCAGTATCTTTCAAGCTCTTCCCCATCTTTCCATCTATGACACATCTGTTTTATTCTGTTCTCATGACTGGACTCTTTTACACCTTCTAGCATTCAATGTTCAAATAAAATTTAAATTTTAAATATGCTACGTTGTGCTTTTCGAATTCGGAAACCATACAGTCTTCCCCATCTTGTCTTGTGCCTCTTGCTGCCATTTCTCACTACAGTGAATTGCTCGCTGCCTTGCGGTTTCTCACACACACACTCGTTCTTTTTCATCTTTATGTCTTCTCTCTGCTCAGCCTTCCCTGCACAGACGTGGCCTTCCTGCACACCTCCATGCTTCTAATCCTGTCTCAGGAAGGCAGCCCTCTCCAGCCCCCGGGCCCACTCTGCACATACCCATAACACAATCTATTCTCACCGCATGTGGACATACTCCTTTGTATCCACAGCATAGCACTCAGTGTGGTAGAACTTTAATATTTGTGGGAGAAAGGGAACGAGGGAGGTAGGGAGGGAGGGACGCAGGAAGGGAGGGAAGGAGGGGAGGGATAACCTAAAGATTTTGTTAGAATTGAATTATTTGTTTTAGAACCACCTATTCCTAAGACAGAGCTAAATCAATAAAAAATGTTGAGGTGATTAATAAGGATAAACTAAACTAAACATATTTTTAATACACAAAAATTGTAGAGCAGAGTTGAGTAACTGAGGGAAAAAGACCTATATAATTGTGCCGTATGTCAGCAAACTTATCTTCAATGAAAAGTGGTTTAGAGAGCAAAAAAATAAATGGGAAAGCTGAAGTAAAACATGAAAAATGAGCACAGTGCTTTATGCTTTGTAAACACTTTATTGCATTTAAAGTATAAAACAAAACATAAAGAATAGATATCCTGTACAAGTGAATTTTGGTAAAGAGCAGATGATTAATTTTCTTGTGTCGTCCTATAGCACTTATCGCAAAACCACCTTGTATTTTAAGATGTGTTTTAAATTTTGCTAACTGTAATACTTGCTATTCATTTTTCATATATCGGAGCATATTCATATTTACAATATCATGTTTAAATTATTACTAGGATAATTAAGCTTAGCTCGCACAAGCCATTTACATGAAAGTGGTTGGGTCCCTCCCATAGCTTGAGTTACCATGTGTTGACTTATGGCCCCTGAATATGTATCTTTAGTGTCTCAACTCACATGGACTGAGTGTCTAGACACATTGCTAGGCCTGCTCCAGACAAGAGAGCAGGGGAACTTAACAAAGTCACCTCAGAGTGCTGTAGTGACGTGCTGAAAATTCTACCACACCTGTGTATTTCCTCTCAGTTTTTAGACAAAACTTGAGTACCAGAGAGCGCCTTTCTTTCTGTCAGACTCAGTCACAGCAAGCCATGGCAAAGCGGCCATTTCGTTGAGCCCTGACTGACAGGAGTGACTGAGGACATGGACTCCAGAAGTGATCCCCAGGCTCACGTCCCACTCAGCACCAACTAGCAAGATGAGCACAAGACTTCATCTACGACTCAGTTTCACCATCAGTGAAAAGGAGATAATAGTAATATCTACCTTATAAGGCTGTTCTCGTCAGAAGTAAACAAAGTTCTTAGAAATATGCTAAGCATTATGTGTAAGCTATTACTGATCTTTCTATTATTGAAGGAAGTAGGAGGCAACTTAGTAGGAAATGAGGAAAAGCCAGAAAACTTTATGCAACAACTGATATTTTTATTTAGTGAAACTCTGTAGTATATTTTCAGTGGTGTATAATGAATATATACCACATTCTAGAAGAAAATTGGTTACAATATGAATCATTTTAAATGAAGTAAGTAAGCTCACAATTAAAAAAATATATAAGGAAAATAAAAGCAAAGAATCTGCTCGTGATAACAGTAACATTAATTTTCAAGTGTAAAATTTTGTATATTGGTTTTCTTAAAGTAAAATAACATTGCTATATTTTTCAGAATTTACTTTGGCATTACATTTTGAGTTCTTGTGAATGAAAATGTATTATCAATGTATTCTCTTTTGGAACTTCAAAAGAGAAAATGGCTTTCTATTAATTATACCACTGCACCACTTACGTTCATTGTAAAGGTGGCATATGGTGGCACCCTGCCCTACATTTGCAGTGAGAAATGCTTACATTGGAGCAAAAACACTTATGCGAGGCCCATTACATGCATGCAACTTTCTCTTTAGTTTGAAGCTTTGGTAAGCCTGTAGTTTTTTTTTTTTTAATTTAAAACTACCTTAGTTTTAAACTTTTATAATTATGATGTGACTTGCAATAAATTCTTCTCCAAAACTTTCTGGTAAAATTTCATATGAAATTTGAACTGACTGAAAGACAGATTAGAAAATAATTCCTAGGTAATATTTAAATAACCTAAGTAAATTTGTAGCTTTTGGGATTAATTTTATTTCTTTCTTCACGAAATCTGCAAGTCTCCCCTGATTGGAAACCTGTCCATTTAACCCCCTCTGTCTAAATAATTGAACTCCCACAGTTATTTTCCTGTTCTTCAAAAGATGTGTATTTGTGTACAAACACACAGACACACACACACACACACACACAGACACACACACACAGGTGTGTCATTCTTGATGTTTTGTGCAAAATACGGTCACTGATGAGTTTCTAATACGTTATCAGTCTCTACTAAAACACTGGATTATTACATAATAAATGTGCTGAGTAACACCTGGAGGAAAGTAGGTAATGGTGGGATATCTAATTTTGGGGGGAAGAACTCAGAAGGGAATCTCAAGAAGGAAAGCTAACAACTTTAAAGCCAAAATGATATAAAATTTCAAACAAAAGAATAGCTGGGCTAGCTACAAAACATTAGTAGGAATCATCAACCTGATGTTCAGTATAAGGATGGGAGTTTCTGCCCCCCCCCCCCCAGTGGGTCCTATAGACAGTGGCTGCAGTCAAACAAAAAGAGCTATCATGAGATGGGGAGGGGCGGCCCTTCAATAGCTGAAACAACGCATCATACTTGCAAAGAACTTTCACATCCATTCTCGCATCTGAATTTCAAGTCAACAATGTGAACTAGTTCGGACAGATCCCCTTTTGCTAATTTGACAGCAAAAGACAGGCCAGAGAGGGCCATGGGCTTTCTGCTGTCCCATGACAGGTCAGTGCTAATGCCAGGCCTGAGCTGGACCCCGATTTATGGAGTGTTGAGCCAAATTGTATTTGTAATCCACAGCAATCACCATCATTAACATCAATTTACCATCCTCAGAACAACGCTAACTTGTCTATGTTCTAGATTTTTCTCGCTGTCAAGGTTACAGGTTTAAAGTTAAGTTTCTCCATACTAGAGGACACTTCCAACATATTTCTTATTCCCGAGGTCATAGCTTCTTCATGAGTATTACTTGGTGGATAAAACACCAAAGGTTGTGATTTATAAAAAGCTACCATCTGTTAATAAACACTTGGGATTCCTAAATGCTGTCATAAACATTCGAATTAAAAAAAATCAGGATAGCAGCTATCATGATTTCAGAATTCAGAGCATACTGATGTCTCCTGGGGTGTTAGACACAGAAGGCCACTAACACTGTGGCAAATGCTGAGGAGACAACTCTCAGGTCTCCATATGATCACCGGCTACAGTTTCTAGAAAGTACCATGGGCCTGGGTTCAGCAGCTGTGTTGTGAGGTCGCTTTTTTCAACCTGGGAGACTTTCATACTTTAACTTCAGGGGGTGTTACCCAGAGGGAATCAGAGGCTGGCAGTGAGTCGGTGGGTAAGCCCGGCCTTCTATCAGTGCGGGGGATGGAATGAAATGCTCCGTTGAGGTCATGATTTGTAGCGGAGGCGAAGCTGGGTCAATGCAGTTGAGAGCATATGTGACACCAGGCTGATTTCAATAGGGAGGGCACAGCTTATTTGGATCACAGTGGACTAGGAAGGATTTGGTCATGAGAAATAGCCAACTGAAAGAAGTAAGCTCCAGAAGAAAATGCAGAGCAAACGGACTAGGTGGCTGAGGAGGGCAGCCATCAGACTCTCCTGCGTGCACAAGTCCAGTGGCAAAGGACTACATAGCCTTAAGAAGCTTCACTCCTCAGCTGGTCTGTAAGAGGCTGAACGCACCTTATTTTATAACAAATCACTGCAGAGGTAGAAAGAATCTGAACGCTCACCTAATCCAATCTCTTCATCTTATAGATGAGTCTGTAAGTCAAAACCTGGGTCTTGAAAATTTGAGACTCTCCAAAGTCTTAAAATCTATGATAGACCCAGGACGAGGTGGGTGCTGGGTGTCAGAGTCCTAGCACTGTGTTCTGCCCTCTGTCATCTTGACCTGTCCCCCATGGGGGTCAGAGTCCTCATGACCACATGTGGCCACAGAGCAACAGGAATTCAGATTTGTCTCAAGAAAACTGTGCATCCATGGGTTACAGTGCAAAGACACAGAAAGGGAAAGAGAAAAGGGCGCACAAATATATGGCAGGTCCCCTTCACCGGGGCCTCAAAGCTGCAGGAACATTCAAGGAAGTGAAGGACCTAAAGAAAGCTGGCCAGAGCAGGACTTAGTGATATCTGTATGGAAAAGAGCAATCGCTCGTGGTTTTGGTAACATTAAACACCTTATCCAGTCAGATTTACTTGGGAAGCAGGTTGTTTTTCTTTTGACCCACATTTTCCAGTAAAATGTTGCCCAGTTTATATGTAACACTTAAGGATATTGGGGATATTGAAGGAACAGAGGTGGTAAGAGAGAAAGTGGAGTGACAAGCAGGGGTCAGATGCAGAATTCAAGACCAGAGATGACAGTGTAGCAATAGAAATGGAGAGAAGTGGGTGGATTTGAGATGTATTTTGGAAACAGTAGACTCCAGTGGTGATCACCAATGGCTTGAGGGTAAGAGGAAAAAGGAAGCAAGGATGATGCCTGGTTTTCTGCCTCGAATACCTGGCGAGCTGTCAGGATTAAACAGCTTTACTTTGAAGTTCTGAAGATGGAAATATACCAAATATTATTTCAGGGAATAAAATTAGGTAGCTACATAGCTACCATGAACCTACATCCCAAAGAAAAGTGATTGCCAGGAAATTTGAGTCTGCAACATTTTAGTGGTTTCTCTTTTATGTTGTGTATAAATTCTTTGGTTTCCTCCACTGTCTCTTGGGAAGGCATTTGGGAAGCTCTGTAAACACTCACAGATCTTCCTAACACTGCTGTGTTTGTGAGAGGCGGATGCCTTTGATCATTGCGGGGTCTTCATCTATAATGAGTGACTTCATAGGTTACACAGATTGACAACATGGCCCATAATCCATATTTTGTAAAGGGCAGAACTGCAGCCCAGATAAAGAAGATGACACAAGGCTCCACGAATCAATATCAGGGCCCCAGACAGAATCTCGCTCCTGCTGTTCCTTGTCAAATTCTTTATTTACCCATGTTACCTCTCTAAAACTTGTGTCAAGTGCAACTTGCAAATAAACAGGCCTTCACCAAGAATGCTCAGTGACAGTGAAGAAAATTCAGTCTTCACAACCTGAATTCGTGTGAAGAAACTGTCAATACAAAGTGAAACTGCAAAATCATTGTGGGATCTGGATCAAAACTATCACCATTTTGAGAATCACGTAAAAACGATGTCCACATCTTTATTCAAATTTATTTTTATGCAAGGGGATACTCAACATGGGATGTATTTACAGAAGCCACAGTCTTTGAAACAATTGTTGAATTACAGCACAAGCATACCTTCCAGCTGATTACTTCAGTCAAGAATATATGGCTTAGGGGACAGGGACAATGCCAGTATTAAATTTTGTTTTATGTTGTAATTTTTACCTGTTTGGGATCGGAAGTGTGGTGAGAAGTATTTCATTCCTTTGATTTACAGAGTGCAGAGCAAGGATTAATGCTAGGCGACTTTAATTTAGCTCTCTCAACAACTTTCAGGCGATAAAGGGCTGTGGAAAGACACTATTAGATGCCTAGGATCACTGACCAACTTGTTGTGAACAGACAACTAACAAGAAATGTTTTCTTAATCTGATATCTATTTGGCATGATTTTTCTTGGGTGAGGGAGTGGCTCGGGGTGAAATTCAGTGGGGGAAGGAAGGCGTTGTGGAACCGTACAAACATAACTGAGTTTGCTTGCTACATAGGAAAGCAGTTGGTTTCTTCATCGGTAGCTAAGATTCTTGCTAAAACAGATGGCAGGGGCCAGGTGAGCCATGGAGGTTCAATACACTCAGACTGCTGAAGATAACCTGCTCCACAGAACCTTACGTGCAGACCCCAAACATAGCTCTGAAATACTGCTGTGCGTCCCCCACTGTACTCAAACTGTGCCCATTCATTCATTCATTCATTCAGGAAGACATTCCTTAGCCCCATATGACATTCTGAGGCACTTTTGAGATACGTGGCATCTGTACCACCTGGGGGGTATCTCCAAAACACTTGAGAATCTTAGAGCTGGAAGACATTGGTGATCTCTGCTCTCACTTCGCTCTTCTAGACAACAAAACCAAGGCCCACCTCACTAAAAATCTAACTTGCATAAGAAGGCACTATATTTCCATGGCACGGCTGCACGCAGGGCTTAAAAGTCTAGTTTAAATGGCCACTGTCAATGGCCAGCTAATTCTATATAAACATGTTAGACACATAAGCCTCTAGTGTGTCCAACCTGTTGGCCTTCCTTCCTTCCTTCCTTCCTTCCTTCCTTCCTTCCTTCCTTCCTTCCTTCCTTCCTCCCTCCCTCCCTCCCTCCCTCCCTCCCTCCCTCCCTTTCTTTTAGTCAATACTGCTGTGCATAAACACCGTGCTGGGTGCTGTGAGCCAGGGCTTCAGGACACAGACATCTCTCCGCCCTCAGAGCGCTCACATTTGCTTGGGGAGGCATGAAACAAACAGGCAGACAAAAACGGCAATTTGTGATAAGCTCTGTAAAAGAGACACTTTTGGCTTCATTCACAGTGTTTACCATGACAAACTGCAACTGAGATTATGAAGTGGTGAGAGAGACAACAACTGACCTTAAATACTGGTTCAAGAAAGACCATTTGTAGCTGGTGACATTTAAGGTGAGATCTAAATGATGGGAAGGACCCAGCCAGGCCATGAGAGGGAATAGCTCTGTAGAGGCTCCCAGGCCTCCAAGTAGGTAACAGCAGAGACTTTTAAGTAACTGGAAGATCACCAACATGGACAAAACTCTGTGAGCCAGAGGCAGGCAGGGTCCAGGTAAAAAGTTTGGGATTTAATACAACGGAAAGTCATTGAGTGGACTGACATGGTCTGACTGACATTTTAAGCTCACTTTTGTATCTTGGGGATATTGAAGAAACGGAGGTGGTAAGAGAGAAAGTGGAATGACAAGTAGGGGTCACTTGCAAATCCAAGACCAGGGATGACAGTGTAGCAATAGAAATGGAGAGAAGTGGATGGATTTGAGATGTATTTTGGAGACAGTAGACTCCAGTGGTGATCACCAATGGCTTGAGGGTAAGAGGAAAAAGCGGAAGCAAGGCTGATGCCTGGTTTTCCGCCTCGAATACCTGGCGAGCTATCAGTATTAAACAGCTTTACTTTGAAGTTCTGAAGATGGAAATATACCAAATATTATTTCAGGGAATAATATTAGTTAATGTACCTCTATTAGTGTCTAGCTTAAAATTAAGGAAAGAAATAGGTGAGTAAGACTCTGGTCCATTAATTTGTTTCTAAGTTTTCTATTTACATGTAACATGGACTTCTGGCTTTTTTCATTTTTTCCCCTCAGAATACTATATATTCTTGTGTTCTGTCATTTGATTGAAAGTTGGGTAACAATTTTTCCCCACCTACTTGGTTCCTTCATTACTAGAGTTCTGTCACATTGGAACATCAATAATCTGACATGTCCAAGAAAGCAGGAAGTTAACTCAGAAATGTGTATCATTCTGACTGCTTTAAGCTTGGTTTGACAGTGAAACATATGCCTTTCAAAAGAAAGTGCTATCTTGTTCTTGCTTTGAGATTCCTGGAAGAATTGCACAGTCTAACTACAAACGTCTCATTAATTCTCACAATATTTCAGTGAGGAAGACAGATGCAGAGTTCTTATGCTTTGACAATATTCTTAGTGAGGTGGATTATATAACAACCTCATTACAAGTTCATAAACTAAATCTCAGGCTAATGTATATATAGGAAGGTTTAATTTTGGACAGTCCATGCTCCCTAATGAAGGTGAACCATGTGTTTAGACAATCCTGAACAGTGATGGGTCGCCAGCTTATTTGGCTTTACGACAGTGAAAGAGAGAAACTCGGAGAAGCATAGAAAGAGACACACAAGCCATCAGACATTCGTTCGCATACTTAATTATGGTGGTTTGGGCTTCAACCTGACAAAAGAAGGGATAGGTGCTATCTAGCTCACTGAATAATCCACACATTAGTACTAGTTGAATGAAAATATTCTTTAGCAATATTTGTGAATAACACACAATATTTAAGGGGAAGAAATATAGGATACTTTTCAATGTAAATACAATGATTTATCATGCAAAATATGCATTAATATTCCATTTCAATTTTAATTTATGATTGGTTTTACTTAACAGAAACATTATTGAAGAAAATTTTTGCATTGCTAAGAAAAGCAATATTTTCAGATGTAAAAAAATGTCATTGATAGAAGAAAGTTTGTTAGCATTGTATAGAAATACATTGATCAAACCTAAATATAATTGACATAGAAAAAACACATAATAGATACGATATGTCTCATATTAAACTAAACTGTAAGAAATTAGGTAGAAAATGTAAGAAACAGTTTAACTTTTAATAATATAGCTAAACTTAATACAAGATGCTAGTGTAAGAATTTAGAAATCAGATACGTATATCACAGACTATACACATTTGATACCTGAAAAAGGTTTTTTCCAGTTTTTTTCCATTTTAGTAATAGAACAGCTACAAAGTAAACTCCTGTAAAATATCGGAAGCTTCATTTCACACCCCAAATAGGAAGCCTTTGTTCTTAAGACAAGCATCCATTTCTATCCACATCCACATCATGTGCCAATTCTGAGCTAACCAGTTTCAAACACCTAGAATAATAATATGTGTAATGGGGGGGAGGGGAAGAACCACAAAGAGTATCAAGTAAATTGAATGCAATCCCTATCAAATTACCAACAGGCATTTTTCACAGAACTAGAACAAATAATCCTAAAATTTATATGGAACCATCAAAGACCTCGAATAGCCATGGCAATCTTGAGAAATAAGAACAAAGTGGGAGGTATCATGCTACCTGACATCAAATCATATTACAAGGGTGTAGTAAGCACAACAGTCTGCTACTGGCATAAAAACAGACACAGAGATCAATGGAACAGAATAGAGAGCCCAGAAATAAATCCACACCTACATGGTCATTTAATCTATGACAATGGAAGCAAAAATTTACATTGAAGTAAAAACAGTTTATTTAATAAATGGTACTAGGAAAACTGGACAGACACATGCAAAAAACTGAAACTGGACCATTTTCTTATGCCATATACAAGAATAAATTCAAAATATATTAAATATTTAAATGTAAAACCTGAAACCACAAAACTCCTAGAAGAAAATATAGGAAGTAAATTCGCAGACATTACCCTTAGTAATATTTTTACTGATATATCTCCTCAGGCAAGGGAAGCAAAATAAAAAATAAACATGTGGGACTCCATCAAACTAAAAAGTTTTTTCACAGCAAAGGAAACCATCAATAAAACAAAAAGACATCCTACCGAGTGGGAGAAGATATTTGCCAATGATACATCTGATAAAGGGTTAATATCCAAAATTTATAAAAAACTCATACAACTCAATACCAAAAAAACAAGCAACCCTATTAAAAAATGGGCAGAGGACATGAAGAGACATTTCTCTAAAGAGGACATACAGATGGCCCACAGACATATGAAAAAATGCTCAACATCACTAATCATTAGAGAAATGCAAATAAAAACCACAATGCGATACCGTCTCACTCCAGTCAAAATGGCTATCATCAATAAATCAACAAACAAGTGCTGGCGAGGATGTGGAGAAAAGAGAACCCTCGTGCACTGTTGGTGGGATTGCAGATTGGTGCAGCCACTATGGAGAACAGTATCTCAAAAAACTGGAAATGGAACTACCTTATGACCCAGCAATTCCACTCCTGGGTTCTATCCAAAGAAAGCCAAAACACTGATTTGAAAAAAAATATATGCACCTCTATGTTTACTGCAGTGCTATTCATTATAGTCAAGATATGGAAACAACCAAAATGCCCATCAGTAGACAATTGGAAAAAGAAATTGTGGTACATTTATACCATGGAGTATTACTTGGCCATAAAGAAGAATGAAATCTTACCATTTGCAACATGCATGGACCTTGAGAATATTATGCTGCATGAAATAAGTCAGACTGAGAAAGGCAAATACCATATGATCTCCCTTATATATGGAATCTAAAGAACAGAATAAATGAGCAAACAAAACAGAAATAAACTCAGAGATATAGAAAAAAAAAGTGCTAGATGGGGGACGGGGGACGGGGAGGGGATAGGGGAGAAAGTGAAGGGATTAGAAAGTACAAATTCCTAGTCACAATATAGTCATGGGGATATGAAATACAGTATGGGGAATATAATCAACAAGGTTGTAAAGATCATGTAAGGTGCCAGATGGGCACTGGACTTATCAGGGAGATCACTTCATAGACGGTATAGATGCCTGACCACTGTGCTGTACACCTGACGATGAAGTAGAATAATATTGTATGTCAACTATAATTATAATAAATATATATATACAGAGGGTGCCAAGAAAATGTATACACATTTTAAGGAAGGAAAACTGTATTAAAATTGTAATACTCAATATATACTGATAACAAAAGATGAATACAAGTCACGTGTGACTTCTGCAATTACAAGAGGTGCTCAAAGTGGTTACCATCAGCGTCCAGACACTTCTGATTATGGTGAACTACTGCTTGAGTATACATAACATCTCTTAAAATGTCTACACATTTTTTTTTGGCACCCACAGTCTATATCTCTAGTCATTGGAGGTGGAGTGTAAGCATAAGGAAGACGGTGGTATTTTAACAGTTATATAAGACGTCATAGAGGTAGTAGCTTGCAGAAGGGGGTTATCACTTTGTGAGGAGTGTAAATGTCTTAACTATTACGTTGTTTTGTACACCTGAAACTAATTTAAAAAAAAGTGTCAAATATAAGCGTAATAATGATAGAGTCTAGGTTTAAGCTGCCCAGAAGCTAGCTTTTGATATATTTATTTGTATATCTAATCAGTGTGCAATTTCTATACAATTTTGATGTAATTATACAAACTCCCGACACTTATGAGCCAGAAAAGAAATATATACCAAATAAAGTACCATTTGTAATTTATTATTCCCCTTCCTAACTAAAGCAATTCACAAAACCTTTTAAGAGTCCATTGAGCAACAAAATATTTAAAAATATTTCATTCCCCCCATTAAAAAGTATATCAAGCACTATAGATTTATTGCACAACTACTATACGCCAGCACTTAGGATACAATGGCAGGCCAGTGGGGAAGGAGATGTCACACAAATAGTCATGAATGAGGTAGATAACTAAATGAAACGGGGCAAAGGGAAGGCACTACATGCCATTGGGATATAAGGTGGCACTGGACCTACTCGTGGTCACACAAGGCTTTACTGCATAAGGGATGTCTTAGGAAACAAGAGTATGTACCCTTCTCCAGATTTCTATTTTTGTGCACAATATCCCTAATAAACTCCCTTTCCACGGTGTCCAACAAATACCTAACACCTGCTTAGCAAGGCCATGTCCTTCCCTGGCACTCTCTGCCAATCCCCAAACCCAGATCAACCCAACCATCAGCTTGCTTCCCTCTTAAGGCCGCTTAGCAGGGGAAGCCATGCAAATGTGCGTATCACAGCTGCCCGCCCTGCATTTCTTCTCTGTGATTTGATGTGTTCCTTCCCCCACCCCAAACCTTCCCCGCCACCTCAAGCCCTCTAGCCCATCTTTGCCTCTTATTCTCAGGACGTCCCTTTCTTTGATTCTGGCTTCAGAAGATGACCAAAACAAGAGGTCAGTGGGCGTAAATTCCTTCTCTTCCTTCCGCCCCACCTACAGGTTTATGGGAATCCACTGTCACTGCCTGCTGGTTTCTATGGACTCTGCCTCCTAAGGCAGCACTGCCAGCCCTTCCCGCTGTCCTCAACCTGGCCATTCCTTAGAACAGGCACTGCTCACCGCCGACCTGAAGACATGAAGCACTTATTTTCCGGTCTCCCTGCCACCAGTCCTTTCCTAGTCATCATGTGCGACCTTCTTAGGGAGCTATTGCTAAAAGCAATTGTACTCCTATCAGGTCCGTGATTTGATGGTCTTTCTTGGCTCCCCACAGTGAGCAAGTCTCATGACGGGTGCAGTGTTTGTTTCTGTGTGTGCCCCACCGCACCCCACTCCAGCCAAGTCCTTGATGACTTCCAGCTTCATACCCCAGCCCCACAGGCAGACTTGGCCATCACAGTTCAGTACTTCCGGTATCTGACCACTCTCTAGAGAAGGAGGCAACAACAGATAACACATTTACAAAAACCGCCTTCTCTTCACTCATTCCTTAATGCAAGTCAGTTTGCCACATATGGTGCAGGGCGTGGCTTCCTTCTTCCAGGAGTTCAGTTTTGACCTCCTACTGCATTCAAGTCCAAGTTCAAAGAAACTCCATGAAACTAACCTGCCTTGAAATCTTCAGATGTCCAGAAAATCTGTTGACCAGTGCAGGCCCTTCCCTGCACCATCACAGGCCACACACTGCTCTGGAATACTCCCCCCAGGACGTCATCTTCCCTTTCTTACCAAAGCGATTCTTCGAATCACAGCTTTCAGTGAAAATGCCAATGATGAACAAAAAAGGAGGCGTATATGATTTCATTAATCTAATATTTTTGTGATTACTTTTCATAAAAATAGCTAAAAGCAATCAGAGTTTACTGTGTACCGAAAACTTTGCTGAACATTATTTCATTTTTACTTCCAGAGAAACTCATTTGTTTGATAGATAAGAAAACTGAGCTTTAATGAGAGTAAGTAATTTGCCCAGTTATTTAGCTTGTAAGTGGCAGAGCCGAGATGTGAAATGGGGCCTGACTGCAGGCCAGGCTTTTAACCACTGGAATATATTACCTGCTCCTACTCTCACTGTCTGCTGTTCCAAAATTACCAGTCGGCTAGTAAATTTCTTTCACGTTTCTTTATTCATTTTCTAACAATTCAGTAAATAAATCTGTATTGCCACATCCTCCTGGAAAGACACCTCCCTAGTCCCTATGGGTTGACAAGGACGTGTAAGACAAGGGAATTACTATCTAGGTTGACATAGTGCTATAAAGACATGCAGTTTTACCTCATAGTGTAACTGGCACAGTACAACTGCAATGAAATATAGTAGAAAAATTAAAATGCTGAAAATATGCGTTCTCTAACACTGAACACACTCCTGAAACTGGTGAACTTCAAGGGCAGTGAAAATTATTTAAGGTCCATAAAATACGTATGTATACATCTGTATATATACATACACACTTTATATGTATGTATATATAGATGATATAGATATAGATATAGATATAGATATAGATATAGATATCTAGGTATACACACACATACACTGATGCATATTTGCTTAAATGTTAATTCTGAGTATTTCTGTTTCATTCTGTGCCACCATGTTCGTATTATTTTGAGCTGAAAACTTCACAGGATATATTTGTGATCCATGAGCGCTTTATTGGCACCTGGTAATTGCTACCATCATGTAATGAGAGATTAAAATTCTACGCTTTGATATTTGCACACCCAAGACATGAACATCTTTTAATAACTGCTATAATCACTTCTTGGAGAAACTTTGTTACATAGAATTGGTCATTAAAAACTACATTCCCTAAACAAATGTAATCTTTCATACTTTAAATTCCCCCACCTGTCTTCGCCTGCCCCAAGAAGCATTGCGGTGGTTTATATAAGCAGTTTCTTGTAGAAAACCTGCCCTTCTCTCCATAACTATGTTTTCCCCCAATCTGAATTTTACCCAACACTTCCTCAGACACCTTCATTTTATTGCAGCAAACGGGTATCATTAAAGCTAATTCAGCTCTGTAAATGCAGGGTGTTAGCTCTCAGGTGGACCCTAGCGGTCTCCCCATCCAAGTGCCCTAATTAGACGAGGAAAACAAGGCCCACTGAAGTCAACCATGGCAGCCACCCTCAGAAGAAGCAGTGTCAACAACTTCCTCGGAGAAACAAACTCACTCATCCGTTCACCTCAGAAATATTTATGAAACGCCCACAAATGTAAGCCCCTGGGGGGGAGGGGGAAGCGTGAGGAGGACGTGATCTCTGCCTCCAATGGGGCTCCGGGCCTGGTCAGGCAGCTGGGTGTGGCGATGGGGGGAAATCACTAGCGGGTGCAGAGGCTGGAGGGCAGGGGACCGGGGTGCTGCCGGGTCCCCCGAGACAGTGTTAAACAGGGTGGGGCCAGAAGAGGGTTCACGGAAGAGGGGCGCTGGCCCTGAGTCTGGACAGAGACTAGGTAGGTGTTGGTTACACACACGGAGGGAGAAAGGGATTCAAAGATGAACAAGAGTGGAAGCAAAGGCACAGATGACACAGGTTCAGGAACTGGAAGAAATGTCGGGCTGGGATTCCATTAAATGTGTGCCCCGGGCGACAGGGTAGGAGCAAAGGGTGACGGTAGGAGGGCCTGCGCCCAGACAGCTGTGAACGCTCCATGAAGGAATCTGGGCTTTGACGTGTAAGAAAGGGTCACTAAAGCATTATAAGGAGGGAATACACCACCATGCTCTGGGGCTTAGAGGGATCTTTCCGGCTCAGGGTTAGTCTGATGGCAGGGCATTCGACTAAAGACAGGAACCCAGGAAGTGGATAGACCTGGGGATGGTGGAGGAGGAGGTGGACGCTTAGGTTGAGCCACAGGTGAAATGTTTGAGTGACTTGGCAGAAAGGGGTGCTTCCAACCAAAATGGGAAAAGGAGGTAAGATGTGGAGTCAGGGGTATTGAAGGAAAGGGAGAGGGTGAGGAATTTGGTGCTAGAGGAGCTGAGCTCAAGGTGTCCATGAAATCACTGGATTAAAGAGGCCGGGATGCAGGAAGATGGAAAGATTTGCATTTCTGGTAGAAACACAGATTTGGGAATCATGGATATGGCCACGAGCATAGAAATGCTAGGTTGTGTTTAACTACAAGTTCAACCTCACTTGTAGTCATGCTGTGGCAACTTTGGGGTGAGGCTGGATGTTGTGCGGGGCGGCCTGCAGGGTCTCTGCTCCCGCTCCCCACATAAGAACGCAGGATGTGGCCAGGCCCAAAAGGAACACCCACGGAGCCATAGGTAGGGGAGTCATACCACTATGGTCTCACTGGAGGCTGGGTTCACCGGACGTGCGACCTGCTGTCTGCTTTTCTGCCAACTGACCGATGACTCCTCCACTCTCCTCGACTCTGCTCCTCTACTCTCCTCCACTCTCCTCCGTAGCCGCAGCAGTTATATTAGTGGCCCATGGCTCAATGGTTACAGCTGACGGCCAACCAGCCACAGCTGATGGCCATCTACCACCCAAGCCAGCACCCCTCCACGTGAGGCCAAGAGCCTGGAAACTGCTCTTTGGGGCTCTGTCCCCACACTGGATATTTCGCAATTGTACGTGAGACAGTCAGGATTTGGGGGAATCTCCTTCTTCTCCCAGAACACGTATTTCATCTTAACAATCCACATGCTCCTGGCAGCCCTGAAACCGTGCCTGGGACAGGGATGACGTGTATCGAGAAGGCCATCAGTAGCTTTCCCACTGACCACAGATGGAAAGGCTGCGGCTTCTTTCTTTTCTCATTTGTGTACATCTGTGTATTTACGGTGTTATGAATAAATCCATAGGCATATGGTGACAGCAAGAATTCACACAGCAGGGGAGGTATGGACCCCTCACTTGGCCACAAAGGTATTTTATCTCCCTCGACCACAGTAACTGACTGATGTGGGCACAGGACCTACCCCAGGCCATGAGATGCATTCTAAATCCTGGCTTTCACTACTGGGAAACAGAATTGTCCTTCAAATGGAGCTGCTACACTCCTTGAGAATGAAGACAACACCAAGAAAAATATGTCTGAACACGGGAAAGAGGCTGAGTGTCCCTGGTATTGTCTGTGCCTCTGGATCCAGCCTTGCCCGAAGCAACACCATTCCTGCACATTTTAGTTACTTAGCCAATAAGTCGTTTTATCTTATCAAAAGCAAGTAGAGTTGGGAATCTACCAAAACAGTTGTGAAAAATTCAGAAGGACACTGTGTGCTCTAAACCTAACCCTTGGGATTAGGTACAAGGACAGGATAAATTCAATCACAAAGTCTGACACATGGGACTCAGCCTGAGCCACCCGTGCACGAGGCAGCCAGTGGCCACACAAGCCAGCCCCTAGCACCCCAGCCACATCCATAGCCATGTCTCCTGAACTGCTCACTTCCTCCGCTCACTGGCTGTCGCTTTCTGACTGCATCACGTGCTTCTCAGCTTCTAAGCCTGAAGGCTTAACTCCCATTTTCCGCCCAAATCTTTGGGTTTGACACCTGCACTTGGCTGGCTCTGCTCTCTGGTTTTCGCAACTCCTAAACCATCCTCAAGCTGCCCCAGCCTTGGCCTCCAGAAGCCAACTTGGCCGAGCTGAAGGCTGGCTCTACCTGGTGGGATCCCCTGTGGACATAGAAGGTCAAACCAGCCAGCAAAATTCACTGGTTGAATCCACTAACAGAGCTAAAGGGGTAGAAACGGGGGCGGGGGGGGGGGGGAATTAGAAGTCTGCTGAAAACAAAAGCAAGTACTCACAGGGTTGAAGTGAATGGGCTCTGGGTGCTAGCCACAAATAGAGCTGAAATATTCCTGGATTTTATTGGACACTGGTTCCTGGTGGGCAGGTGGGTCAGAGTCTAAAGATTCGGAGTAAGTCACAGACAGCAGGACTGGCTGTGGGTTTGTACCGTAGGGACAGGTGCATGGAGACAGAGTTCTTTGTTCCTTCATACCGCCGGAGCACCCATAGGTCCAGGCCCAATCACACCTCACATCCGCCCATGCCCACCCTGCCCTAGCAGTTCTCCTGCATTGCTGTGTTCGCCTCTTTTCCTACACTTGTCCCCTGACAATCTCGTCTCCACACAGTAGCATGGGGATCTGTCCAAAACGTGGGTCAGACTGTGTGCTTTTCCTGCTCAAACCCTCCACTGTCTCCCTGTATTGCTCAGAGTGAAAGCCAAGTCCAAAGCCTCAAGGCTTGAAGGATCTGCCCCATGGCCTGCTGACCACACCTCCTGTGACTCTTCCCCTGCGTGACTCCCTCTGGGGACACGGGCTTCCATGCTCTTCATGGAACATACCAGACACTCCTCTCTGTCCCTGGCTTGGTCCCTCTGAGACTGCACTTCTCATGGCGTGCCCCCGGTGGACTCCCTCCTGGCCTTCAGCTCAGATGTCACCTTCTCAGTGGGATAGTCCCTCATCACTCTAGTTATGCTAGGACCCCCCAGCCCTCTAGCCTTGCACAACTATCCTCCTTCCCTGATGGATCTTTGGCAATTAGTGCCTTCCAATACATCCCATAATACTTCCACGTGCCTGCACTTCGTAAACAAAGGATGGCAACTGTTTTGTTTACAGCTGAGCCCCATGTCAAGACAACATCCACCATATTGTAGACACACAATAAATATTTGTCAAGTGAATAAATCAGTGCTCAAAGCCAAACCGCACTTGACCATGGATAAATTGGACAGATGGCCACCCTAGTTCAGAGGTCCTTTGGAAGACCTACAAAATGAAAGTCATTTTGAAGTATGAATACATAAACACGCATCAGATGTGCTTCTGAATTTCACAGTTTTCATTTTAGGAATTATATATGAGCCACTGTGGGCAACAGTCTGTCATACAAATGAGATATGTTCTAAGAAATCCTTAACTGAACTATTTTAAAAATGGGTTTTTAAATGAATATTTAAATATTAATATGGGATATTAATATTTGAAATTCATTCTTTTTTATAAAACAGAGTTAATTTTAAGGCTAGCACAGTTTTTAAAACCTTTTGCTAGCTAGATTTGCAAAGCATTGGATTCCAAAGCTCCAGAGATTCCATGAATCACCCTGGTCTAATTAATGGCCATTTATTTTTATTAATTTATTTTCTTTGCTTAAAGTTTTGGAGAATATCTAGGTGATTCGTGCCGTCAAAATATGATTATTGTCAGGATTTCAATGGTTTTCCCTTCTCACTAATGCATGTGTTTTATATCATTAGTAAAAAAAGTTAATGCCTTGAATAATGACATAAAGTATCATTGACAGAAATTCCAAGTAAATCTCTTGCCTTCCCTGACATCCAAAGCATGGCCTGTTTCTCCAGCAAATGACTGGCGTGGGGGTGGGGTAGAGTGTCTACTTACAGCTTACTTATTCTTGTGTCTGTTTACTGGGTTGGTGGCTTGATATATATACATCCTTTATGATGAAAGTAAATTCTACAGTTTCCTAACCAAATAGATAAAACAAAGTTCTGAGTTTTCTGATTTTAAAAGGAAAAAACATTTTTTCTTTTTTTTTTGAAAGGAAGACCCTCTTTTATATGGATGTTGGAGGAAAAATAAGTAAACAATGAAATAACGGTAAGACCCAGGAAAACATCAACATACTGCCCCTTGACCTTCAGCAACACCCATCATGCTGACAGATTCACCACGGGAAACGTGGGACCCTTGTTCTGTGCAGCTAACGCCCCTATTTCAGATACACATCCCCCCCTTGCCCCCACCCTCTGCCAAAACTCACTCTTCAACAATGTAAAGCCATAATTGGAATAAATGATTAATAACAAGGTAAAGGGTTTTCCCTTTCTACAAGGGTAGTTTTAGAATAGCAACCAGGAGAATGTTTGGAATTTGAAGATATCAGTTAGGACGCAAGAAATGATTAGTCTCTCAGGACCTCTGTAATATTCCTGAGATCAAGTCGCAGAGGCTGCCACGTAATTCTTCTTCAAACTTTGGGGCCCAACCCAGGTGATACTCGAAAATGAGCAGCAGAGCTCTTCTGGTGACACTAGCCTCTTCGGGAATGTCTTTCTCCTGACCTACCCATACTTGATTTTACATAAAACTAAAGGGCTCTAATTTCCACCAATTATTTCCTGCATGCACCGCGGGCCCAGGCCCCCATTCACGATGAGGTCAGCTTCACCCCGTATCTGGTAACAGGCAATGCTGGGTGCCTGTTTCTGACCCCTGGGATTCTTGACCTCTTGCCACCCTAACAGCTGTCCTCTCTCACACCTCAGCTGGTTTCCACAACTCACACCCCAGGCTCCTCTGCACTCTGGATCTGCAGGGCGCAGTACGGAGTCTGTCCTGCCTTTCAGCTGCCATCTATGCCCAGGTAAGCCTACTGCTACTCACGGATGGCGACAAGTGACATGTTTCATTCCTGTATCAGTGAACAGGATGTAATGCCCTACATTTACAATGGAAAAAAGAGGAAATATATGAGAGTACACATTCTTATATTCTACTAAAACTAATTAAGATTTTTCTAGAAGAGACAATAAATTTCAATAATCATAATAGTATTAGAGTATAGACTACGGGCAAGACACTAACTTTTTAACTTGGATCGAGACCTTAATTCCTTCAACTTTATGACATGAGGACCACGACTCCCATTTCACAGATGAGGACACTGAGACACAGAGCAGGCTGAGCCCAAGGCACACTAGTGAGCAGCAGAAACGAGATTTGAACCCAAGTCAGTCTGACTGCAGACCGTATGCTTAAATGATTGGTTCTTATGTTTGCTTGTTTGTTCTTGTTTTTACCTTTCACTGATAAAAATGTTAAATAGTCGTGTTTCTGAGAGCATCATCTGAGATCTATCCAAAACCACATTAAAAATGTGATAAATTTCTATGGGGGATTTAAAGAAAGAAACTCTGACTTGAACAACTTGGATAACTACCGTGAGTTATTAATAAATTGTGTCTCCCTCGTAGCTGAGAGTGGGACCTTATTTGGAATGAGTCTTTGCAGATATAGTCTTGTTAGGATGAGGTCATGAGGGAGGGACTCAGGGCAAGGTGACTGGTGTCCTTATAAAAAGGAGACATTTGGATACTGAGCTGGACCCACGGAGAAGGAGGACTGCATGAGGAGACACGGGGAGAACGCCACGTGAAGACTGGAGAGAAACCACCACAAGCCAAGGAATGTCTGGGGCTAGCAGGCCCGGGAAGAGGCCAGGAACGACCCCCCAACCCCATGTTCATTATGGGTTTCAGAGGGAACACGGTCCTGCCAACACCTTGGTGTCAGACTTCTGGCCTTTGGAACTAAGACAACAAATTTCATTGTTTAAGCCATCTAGTCTGTGGTACTTTGTTACGGCGGCTCTAGGAAACTAACACAGTAACCCTGGACTGACTGGTGGACAATTTATATTAACACCCTGGCAAAGGGTGACAATGCTGTTTATTGATATGAAGTGGATCAAGAGTAATTTGACAATTTAGGGTGGTTAAAAGGAAAATATCACAAGATACTGGCAGGAACATGCTGATGAAAGAGAGTGATCCCCACTTGCTCAGAGGCCATGATGTGGTCCCATAACTGGCATCCGGTGCGTCTGCTTTTCTCTAAATCCCAATGCTGTGGTTTTCTCTGATCCTCAGTTTTGCACCATGTGAATATTTCTGGCTATTTCACCAGCATTGCCTTCCACTTTATCTTACGCTTTAACACCACACATAGATGGTTTGGGGCGTGGACTAAGCCAGAGCCACAGTGGATGTGTTGGCACTGAGCGTGCAGCACAGGGAAAAAAGCAGGAGGAGGACCAGCCGTGTCGCCCAGGCGTTCTCTGCGTCCCACAGAGAACCTGTCCACACTGGGCATCTACACTGATGGGCGGAAGATCCAGAAAGGAAATGGAAGCAGCAGAAATGATGGGCAGAATGGCTAGACCTCACACGTGCATTTCCAAGACGATAACCCACCTCTGTTCCAACTAGAATCAGAAGGGCTCTTTGCAATGAATCTTTAAGCTTTGTAACAGGATCAGTAGCATAAATAAATAATGTATCATTTCAAAGTAGTCCCGGAAAATATAAATGGAATATTAAAACAGATTTCTAGACAACCAAGGGAATTTGAAATACTTTTCCTTTTTTTCCTGTTTTTCCCAGACACCTTACCGACTCAGCCAACTCTCCATCTTGCTTTTTCTTGTTCCTTTTCTTTCTCTCTCGATTCTTTTCTCTCTTGATCTCATGTACTTGTTGCTTCCTTAAGTATGAACAACTAACTACAGGCAATGCTGAAATACTTTGACTCTTAAATCCCGGTAGGTTAACATAGAACAAGGATTGTCAGCTACAGGGACTCAGCAGCAGCAGACACTGTTGGCCCCCAATCCATTTGCCACGATGCACTCATTACCATCCTAAGTTCAGTTCTTTTTTTTTTCTTGCTGGTGTTCTCAATTAGTAATATCAGGTGAAACTTTAACTTATGAAAAGGGAAAACCAGCTATGACATGAGCAGTCAACAATCTGCAGGGTTAAAGGTCAAAAAAATATACTTGCTAAAATGCTGCATTTATTTGATTACTCCATTTTCCTCTCTCACCTATAAGCTTCTTGATACGAGATTTCTTTTTTAATATTTATTTTGACACAAGATTTTTATTCACCCATAGTTTCATTTGGCACAATGCCAAATACATAGTAGGCTTCAAGACTTGTTCAGTTAATGAATGAATGCTGATAAGGTGTTGAAGAAAATCACTCCAAATTAATTAGTGCGAAACACTATGTAACATAGGATGCCAGAAACACTGCTGTAACGATCTAGTGCGTGAGGCTAAAAGTTTGCAGAGTTAGAGAAATAATGCGTAAATATTTTGAGTGATTAATTCTAAATTGAGAAACTCGGGGTTATTAAAAAAACCAGAAAGGTTTGAAGCTTTTTTTTTCCAGCCTGTAAGTCTAAGAAAGGTAAGATGAAGATAAATTTATTCACATTACCTACATTTCTCATGTTGAATCTGAAAGTAAGGGATTTCAAAATACCTGCTTCATTAGTGTGACAACTAAATAACCAAGCCATCCTTCTCTTTCTAATGTAACTGTAAATTTATTTAAATAGACTACTGTTTAGAGGTGTTTAGTAACAGTATATGCTAAATGAAAGCCTATATCAATCTCTAACTAGTTAGATTATACTCTAATATACAGTAAGAACCCACACTTTGTAAAGATGAATGTTATTTTTTTAATACACTTAGCCACAGGGAAAGCAATTATTATTTTATATTGTTTTATTTACTTTTCAATTTTAAATAAAAACTATATGAAAAATATTGAACTTACAACTATTTAGTGCCATATCAAAAATTTTTATATAAAAATCTGCATTCTATAACAATATTTCATCTTCATTTTTAATAGAATTTTTAACAGTAGTATCAACAAATTCATATGTTATTTTCAATTCCTTTGCCTGTGTACAGTGGCAAAACAAAACCACAGCCTATATATGCACCATAAAGTCTACAAAGTTGGTAAAAAAAAGTGAATTTATGTTTGAGAATAGAATGTGCCATTTTTTTCCTGTTTAATCATAGATGATTGACATTTGCTAGTGTAACAATGAAAAAGAGTCAGAGAGAGAGAGTGAGACAGAGAGAGAAAGCCCTGTCAGTCAAGTACTACTGCAGTTCTAGAGAGTTCCAGAGAAAAATCACCACTATCTGATGTTAGTTTGACAGTCGGGGAATAATCTCAAGGTCATTTAAGCTCTAACATTCTTGGGAGCAATGAACCTTAAATTTTGTATTTTTACTAGATAAAATTACTGCTATATGTTGCTTTTCAGAAAAAAAATATTCATTTTATTTAAGATTATTTTAGTATCTTTGAAATTATTTTTCTTCCACTGAACTACCTACATAATGTACATTTAAAAGAAACTCTTTCTATATCATTTAAGGAATTTAATTAAGCCTGAAAATAGTGAGTAGGTGTCATTCAGTGAAATCTTAATAAGAATTCAAAAAGAATTAAAGTAATACTGATTGATAATATTATACTTTATATATTAATTTTTTGGAGCCCCTCATTAACTACTGTTACTACAGAGGCTAAAGGCAATGAATGTAATTGATTAAATATAGGTTATAAAAAACATTTTCAATGTAATGATGACCCTTCTGGTTCTTTAAATCAAAGCAGTAAACGCCATTGAATTCCCAGGTTTCATCACTTTAACATAGTTTTTTTAAATAGCTAAATAACAGGTAAATAAATGCAAAGAATGTTTGGATGCCCAAGAATGCATGTGGACTACAGCCAGAGGAACGGTCTTCTGTAGTTGAAATACAGATATTGCTTATCATTGCTCGAGACAAATTATTTAGCAAGAAAAGATCACATATTTATCAGTAGATATAATATCACACAGAAAATGTGAAGCTAGAAGCAGCTGCAGAGAAGAAAATAAATCATTTGGACCAACTGGAGCTGCATGTCCTAATTCAGAGATGAACCCTGAGCAGATATGGGAGCCGTCCTCTATCTACTTGCAGGCAAAGGATGGTGCCTGTTACTTAACATGCCCCTTTCGTGTAACTGGGCCCTCACTAAACAGGGCTATCTCCTTTAAAGATGCGATACAATTTAGAGTGGTTGTTAGTTCAATTCTGGGACTCTCCTGAGCCAAGACTATCAATCACACCGAACGGTGGAATTATTCATACAGTTCAGTATTCTGAACTGCTGCTCACAAGAGACTGAAGAGATACGATCAAGCTCATTTAATTTAGACTTGAGGCTGGACGTGAACTTCACTCCCTGTGGAACAGGACTATTTATCTATTGAACCACCCAAATTCCTTAGGTTCTGTTAAAATGGTTTCTGATGGAAGATTCTTTTACGATATTTTGCATTAAAAAGGAAAGGATTATATTATGGAAATTCAATAAGCTATACAGCAGCAAGGGATTCTCATATATATAGCAGCAAGCTTGAATACTTCAGTTGCTGAAGGTGAAAAATTGGATGAATTGTCCCTTGGTATCTGCGGGGACTGGTTCCAGGACCCCCCACAGACACCAAAATCCTCGGATGTTCAAGTCTCTCATCTAAAATGGTGGAGTATTTGCATATAATCTACACACATCCTCCTGTATATGCTAAATCATTTCTAGATTACTTATAATACCTAAGCCAATGTAAATGCTATGCAAATAATTGTTATACTGTATTATTTAGGAAATAATGACAAGGAAAAAAAAATCTGTACATGCAGTGCAGACACAACCATCATAAGCCTAATTTATAGTACACATCAGTAACAATGTAACTTTTTTCCCGAATATTTTTGATCCAGAGTTGGTTGAATTCGTGGATGCAGAACCTGTGGATACAGAAGGCCAACGGATCAAACCATTTCATAACCTATAACAAAAGTGTACTGCGTATTTTTGTTTTAAATTATACTTTTCCCTTAGCACCGTCTCATAATAAGAGACAAGATTAATAAGTAAACAATTTCTTACAACATACAGAGGGAAGAGATAATTTATTAGAAAATGTATTTCTAGCTTTACTGTCTCTTAGAAGCACACAGAAAATGGATCATTACCTCTAGCTCTTCAGATTCACCTATGCGGAGCTATTGACACTTTGTTTAATGACAGATTTCATTTCTACGCTTGTGAATGCAGAGCATTTCTCGCCTAAGATTCATCCTCAGAAACCTGGAAAGCAGAGTAGAGTTCTTGGAGTCTCAAAGCAAAAATGATGGGATTAAAGCCTGGAAAGCGCATTGGCTGCTAAAGAAAGCTCCTCAAGCTCCGGAGGCTAAAACAAGGGCAAAAAGATAAACAGATGTATTTTATAAAAAACTGACAGCTGAAAGAATACTGAACTGCTAAATCTGGAATGTTTGTAACCCAGTAACTCATGAATTGAATTAAAATAAAATAAAAAAAAGAATACAAACAAATGCCACCCCATTTACAAGGGAAATTCACACCATCAACCATCGCTGTTACATATAAGATTCAATTTCTTTTTAAGAGGACAACGTCCTTTGTCTTACCTATTGAGGGATAAATTAAACATACCATCTGTTTTAGTTTGAATTTTTTTCTTGTATCAGTTGAAAAGCTGAGTATTTTAGTCTCCCAACGTTTGTTTACTTGTCTTCCCTGAGAGATAGAACAAGTTTGTTTATTTTCACCAAGTGGTCTGTCTTCATCACTGTCTACGTTTTCTTTTTTTTTTTTTTCCGGTTGTTTGTTTGCTTTTGTTTGTTTGCTTTGTACCGTTTAGCCCTTTCCACACTGAAAGAATACATTTTTTGAGTGCCTGTATTGAATTCTTTCCTATATATATTTTACAAGCTTTAAAAAAACCACGTTGGATTAAATCCAGGAATAATGAGATATTTATAGCATTCTTTCTTTCTTTCATTCATTCACAAAGAGCAAATAGATATGTAAAGATTGATGTTTTAAATAATGGAAACATTTTTGAGTAATGAACACATTTCCAAACCTAGCACATTTTTAATTTGGGGAAGAGGAGGCATGTAATTTGCTGTCTAAAATATGAACTGTTCACTAATGTTTAATAATTATTTTCCCACAATTGTATCTCATATTAGAAAAAGTCAATTCACAGAAATAAAAATGTTCAAAGAAAAACAGAAATCAAAATGACTGTTTTCACAAAGAGGAATAATGCAATTTCTTAATTTTCAAATAAATAACTAAATAACAGAAAGAGTAATGTATTGCAAAAACATTACTTGGCAGAGTGCTTCCATTTGCTGATGGAATTCCAGTTCATCTGGAGTGCTTTAGCCAAAGTGTTTTAGAATTCTCCTATGTTATGCTTATTGTGACATCCAAACACTTGCAAACAAATAACAATTTTTTGGGGAGGACGTGAATGGTAAAAAAAAAATAAGGTTTTGTCATGGGTCTACAATAGTCTAATTTTTAAAATATATTTAAACTAAGATGTTAAGCAGCAAAGTGGTAAAAATCAGTCAGGACTGCTAAGAGAAATTCAAATTTCTACAAGCCCAACATAGACAATTCCAAGGGCACAAAATGTCGTCTAAATATACGAGCACAGAATGACAGAATGAAAAGGTAGGTATGCATGCATAGGTACACACACAAGGATGATACACATACAAGGGTTATAGCGCATTAATCTCCCTGGGTATTTCTTGCCAAGATAGGAAAGGATTGGTGGCTTCAGATAATCGAGGTTTCAGAAATATATTATTCAGTGTATTTTGGGGGCAAGGAGAGATAACTCTTAATTAATATGAAAGAATTTCTACTTCTGGATATCTTATATCAAACGAACCCCACCCTCCAGACAGATGCAGTGTTTTTGTTTATGTAAAATGAAAGGACAAGCTGTATGACGGCAGCAGGCAGTAACCTAGGCATCTAGGACTTGAAAGGCCAAAATCTTAGAAGGAAGGAAAATGCCTAATGTCACCAATGACCTCCCTCCTTGAGATATATTCCAATTCACCTCCTAGGTTAGAGACTGACCAGGAAATAGTGGCCTAGAGCTCCTATCAGTTACACTGGGATGGAAAAAAAAATACTGGAATTCAGGCTGAGTAACTAGGACTTTGGATATAAGATCCTGGAGAAAAGGGAACCACTGAGAAGTGAGCCCAACATCTGATGCCATTTCCCCTTGAGACTTCTGCCACGTCTGTATCTCCATGTGCTCAGGAGAGAGGTCTAGAAACCATGCAGACAGCATCTGCTAAGGGGTTAATAACCTAAGCAGAGATTTAAGCATTTTAGCAATGCTGCAGAGGCAAGGAGTGCAGGGCCTAGCAAAGGAGGGGTACCTGGCACATACCCCAGTTTTCCAGTGAGCCTTCTTAAGAGCTAGGCCCTAGAAGTAAGAGAAACTGGACACAGCACAGCCCTCGGGAAGCTTAAATCAAAGCTTAAGTCAAATCAAAGAATCTGACAGAGGTTCTGCCTAGTATATGATTTGCCTGCACACTCTTTGCCACTCAAAAGTGTATAATATCTAGAGAAACAGATCATCCAGAGCCTCAAAATTCTTCACACACAATTTCTGGCATTCAATCAAATATTACCAGTCATGCTAAAAACCAGGGCCAAATGACCGCAAGCCAGGAAGCCAAGCAGACAACTGAAAATGATTGACAGGTGAATTAGATATTATTATGACGTAGACTTTAAATAATTATAACTAATGTGCTCAAAAAGAGAGGAGAATGTGAATGTCATCAAAGAACTGGGACATATGAAAATAACCAAGTGGAAATTCTAGACCTGAAAAACACCATTACATTTGGAAATTAGGAATTCAATGTGTAGGTTTAGGCGCTGATTAGCCATATTGAAGAGATGACTAATGAACTGGAAAACTGGTCAGTACAAAATATCCAGATAAACACACAGGAAAAAACTAGGATGAAAAATGAAGAAGAGAGAGTGGGCAACACCTATAGTTTGTATGTGTTTTACCTGAAGAGGACAGAATGAGCATGTCGGGAATACTGAGAGAAATTCTGGCTGATAATTTTCACACTCAAAATAACCCTCCCGCCCCCCACAGACTGGGGGAGAGTAACTCTTTCTACTTTCCCCCTGAATAAAGAAATCTGCCTAGGAATTTGATCATAGTAAAGAAACCATAATTTCAAAGCTCCGAGGTGTGTGTGTATGTGTGTGTACGTGTGTGTGCGTGTGCTTGCGTGTGCGTGCATGTATCAGAATTGATAAGGAGTAGTGAACTGTCTGTTTGCTGAAGCTTCAAGTTTGGTTTTGCCAAGAAGGCCTGATCTAGTCTGAGGTGAAAGTGGAGTAGCTCAAGTGTTTTACACAGAAAAGAGTAGCACTTGGGATTCAAATCTGCTGCTAGAGGGTCAGAAAAGGGGGTTGGAGTTGGGGGAGGGCAGAGAGGAGTCAGAGAGGCTTATAGGAGGCAACGGGTAAGAAAACCCAACTCTGTCAGTGCAAGGGAATTGTGGGTGCATTTTTAGGAGAGTGGTGCCTAATATTTAATTTTACTCTGATTCAATTTCCTTTTACTGTGCTCTAATCTCCAGTCAGTTCCCCAAACCTTCTGTGAAAGGGTGTAATACACAAGGGCTTGTATTCATGGGACTTTGGGGGAATGAGGGAAGGGGGATACCCTATGCAGGATACAAAGGAAAGACTGAGAATCCAACAGAACAGGAAGTCAGAGACAGGGAATGGGAAGAAATTATGGCACATAACTCTGCACAAACCTGGGGGCTGCTGGAGAGAGGAAGGAGGAAAACAGGCTGCCATGTTTCTCACAGGACACGGGATGAGCGCTTGACGTGTCATCCCAATGTCAAGTTAATATGAGAAGAGAGGGTGACCCCAAAAGGCCGGACGGCATTGGATTCCATGTCTGCCCAGTCACACACACATAGACTGAAAGAGAAACATGTTTACTGTATCCATTAAAAATGTGCACATTTGTCCGTGGAATTTTATTCAGAAAGAAATTCTGAGCTCTAAAACCATTCTTTACATTCTGTACTGTAGTTTCTGATACTCTAATAAAAACTCATTTTTCTCAGATTGTGAATATACATTAATGATACTGCGTGCCAAAGTGATCAAATGTTGGCCGTTGTCATTAGCTTCCTTCATAACTTTCCAACCTTTCATAACATTTCAAAAAGTCTACAAAATATCCCACAAAAACAAAACTGAGGCAGGAGGACCAGCTGTCACCTGAGCCTATCAGCGATGAGAAAAGAGTTTGGCTGAGAGGCTCGTTGGTAGCCCAGGCTTGGAGCCCGGCAGGGAGGAGCTGTAGGTGTTCTTTTCACATCTTATGAAGAAAGACAATTTGTGTCTGATGTTTTCTTAGGGAAGCAGTGCCCTTAATCTGTTTGGCTCAATCTGGACTCAAAGAGAGAGAGAGAGACAGAAGGAGAGAGAGAGAGAGAGAGAGAGAGAGAGAGAGAGAGAGAGAGAGAGAGAGAGAACACAGAGAAGCACCTACAAAAGAAAGCCAGATCTAGAACACAGGAAACAAAACAGGGAGGGCCATACCTAGCGCCTACCTTTCCTAGAACAGAGACGGGGCTACTAAGTCTGAGTTTCTCCGCTTTTTCTCCTAAACCATTCGCTGCTTCTAACTTGCTATCTGACCGTGGACACATCAGGGCATCTCTAAGCTTCAGCATAAATATCTGTAACATGAAATATTTGGAAGATTTGCTCTTGACGTTTCTTTTTAACTGGAATATTCCATAGCTCCAGATCCATGATCCAGAATATAGAAATGTATCATAAAGAGTATTTATATGCTATTAGAATTAGCAACAAACTTAAAGTATGGGTTTGGTTCAGCTTTATTTGAGAAAATACTTTTACATCCGAGTTTTGATCGGCTTCAATAATTTCAGAAAATAAAATTACCGGTATGAACTAATTTCCTGCATGGTTCTTAATTTAAGAAAAAGACTGACAGCAGGCACTAAATAAATTTTGCAAATTAACAACTTAAATGTAATTATGGATTTAAAGTATTGCTGGAATAAAAGTAAAATAAAAGCCTAGCACATAAAACTGTGTTGAATAACATCATAGACCGTGATACGCGCATTTGCAGTCCATGTTGGAACAACTAAGTGAAAATAACCCCCCAAAATGTGCGACTTTCTTATGATGACAACAATTACTAAAGGGAACTACCCCTCTGAGACAGTTAACTGGTTTGATAAATAGAGTAAGTAGATGGGATATATATCTACTATATACCTACTCTGAATATATGTGCTATCTACCTACTCATTTTATATACATTTTTATAAGCGTATAAATATATTACATAAAATAAAATATAGAAATGTACAGAAAGGAGAAAGTCGAGAGGACAGGAGGGGAAGAATAAGGGATAAAGAAAAATACTAAAAAGGAGAAAGCTTTGTTGACTGTCATCTTCCCTCCCCTCCACTAACCTTGGGTCTCTGGCAGTGTTGGCTCTGTGCTCAAATGAGCCTTTGGATATAAATGGCTGCGAATAAACTGCAAAGCACTCAGCAAGGGAGGGCTGGTGTTGTCTTGCACTTTCCCCCATTTCTCACTTCCTAGGTTGGAAGTCTTGGTTCAGCTGAGAGAAAGGGACGCGTTACTAAATGTGTATGATTGTTGTGACAGGATTGCCACCAACAGCACTGCATTGAAGTTGTGGTTGGTAAATATACCTGCAAGTCTCCGTGCACAGGTCACCTGCTCACTGGCCACCTGGACAGAACACCTTCTTTCTCAGAACGGGAACTGAGAACGAGGGCAAGGTCAGTGATGGAATGAGACCATCTCTCAGACTCGACCTAGAATATTTCATGTGTGGAGAAAGTAATTCCTGGGAGGTAGGGAGGCAGATGCTAACTTGTTGCTCTGTGCTTGTGGAGCAACTGAGATCTAGAAAGACCCCTCTTAACCTCCACATTAGGGTCCTCTGCATCGCCCCATTTTTTGAATGTTGGGATGCCCCAAAGTGTGTGCACAGCCTTCCTTTCTCACTGTACACCTACCGCAGCCAGTAGCTACCTGTGGCCATGACACTTGAAATGTGGTTAGTATCACATGTTGAGATGACATTTTGAATATATCGGGATAACAGCGTTACAAAGAATCCTACCAGTTTCAGTATACTTTTTAAACTGTGGCTAGAAGAATTTAAAATTACACATGCGGGTCACAGCATCTTTCGATTGGATGGCGCTCTTGTACGCGGCACAGGAAATAACAGAGGGGATTATTCACAGGCACTCTGCCCTGGAGCCTGGGCCAGGGGAGGGGGCGAGGCTCCAGCCTCAGGCCCTCTCCACAAGCAGGGCCTGTTGGTCTGAGCGACAATACGCTGGATTGAGGCACCGAGTATAAAACAAAAAAATGTTTGAAGTTCCTCCAACGTTCTTCTTATGTGAAAACACATTGACATTCAAGTTTGGTTTGTAGTTTAGCTAATTATTGCAGTTTGTTCCACTGATTAGTTCCAAAGTCCCTGAGTAGAAATATATGTTTCAAATTATCCTCACGAACATAAAATATAATAGATACATTATATTGGAAATTAACTGTTTTTATGAATGCCTTAGGCAGATATAATATGAGAGTAGCGTTTATTTTCACATTTCCATAGAATTTAAAAATAAGAGGTTTTTGTTCTCCCTATTATCTAGAATGAAAACAAGCTCCAATTTAAATACGGACTGATGAACTCTACCTTCTGTTCCACTGCCTAAAAATACTAATTTTGGTAACGAAATTAGTTTCTCTATACTTGTTGTACTCCACTGAAGGAGGCAGAGTATTTTTATTCACTAGTATATGACGATGCTCAGTTAGAGAAGAGTGCTGAGGTGGCCAAGATAACATTTTCATACTATGAACCATTACGTTTTTCACGCTCCCTGCCCACACTTCATACCCAGAGTCAACAGTTTTTAGAATATTTGCCAATAGTTATAAAACAGACCAGGCAAGGGAATTTGGATGGGTTAATACGAATCTAGTACAAGTAGAACCATAAAGATGCCATCCCTTACTCATCCACCCATAGCTTCACACTCTACGGTCATCTCTGCCATCTGAGGGCTGGTAATGAACCACAGGAAGAAGGAAGTGAAATACAGGGAGGGAAATACAATGTTTCCAGGGTGGGAGAACTTTACATGCGTTCTCCGGTATAAGTGGCCGGTATAATCACAGATAGTATCACACATTAGTTTTCGAATTTTCATAACAATCCTATTGTTTCCTTCTTACAGATAAAAGCACTTGAGCTCAGGTTGTGATTCACTTAACCGAGATGATGCAGCTAGCAAGATAAAGATAGAGCTTGTGTGTTCCTCCCTCGCTTCCTCCATTCCTCCCTCCGTCCCTTCCTTCATTCCTTTATCCCTTTCTCCCTCCAGCCATTTCTTCATTCGGCAAACTATAGCGAACACGTAACACGGGCCAAGAGCTGTGCTTGGGGAGGGGGGGTGAGACTGTAGAGTGAAGGGGGGAGAGTGAAGAGATTAGCTGGAAGAGTGTGGGTGGCAGCCAAGCCTAACTTGGGGTGGGCGGGCTGCACTGCGGTTTGCACTGCAGAGTGGTCATCTCTTTAGAATAGGCAGGTGTCCAGATTACTGTCATAAAAATATGTCATATTTATATCTTCTATATGCGTAATACACTGACTTATTATGTAGCTATTTGGGGGATTTACATGACGTTCTACATTTTATGTTTATAATCCTCTTGAACGAAGTTTAAGGAGTCATATACTAGAATAACACATAAACATGAGGGCACATTTTTCTGTAAAAACCTAGTTTAGTAAAATTCAGCACAAGGTTATCATTCAATAAATATTAATCCGTTCAATGTCATCAACAATATGTTGGGGAAGGATGCACTGTGACCACACAGCCTGGAAACCTCACCAGCAAAGCCTGCATCTGATGCCACCTGTGCCGCACCTATCACGTCTGTGTGTTGCCTCCCCACTGCCACCTTTGCTGCGCCTTACCGCTAATTACAGTCCTACTCCTGTCAGTTTCTTTACCCCCCGCCCCCCAGGTCCATTTTATACAGCTCTCCAGGACCGTGGCTCAGATGACTCAGGGCTTAAACAGCTCTGTCCGCTTCTCCTTTCTGGGCACCACACACCACCTTCCTGAATTAACACCAAACTTCTCTGGTCACTTTAGGCCTTGGCTCCTAGGAAACGACATGTTATCTCTTTTTGCTTCCTTCCCATGAATCACAGACATGACTTCTACACATCCACAAAATCCTTGTTTTTCTAGAAACATACTGTACTTTTCTGTCTTCATGCATTTGTTATTTTGTGCTCATCTAAAATGCACCCCGCAAACCGCCATTTGCCCCAATGTTACATTCTGCAAGGCTCATCTCAAATGTTCTTATTGCTTTAATGAAATCGGCACCTCTTTCCTCTCCCTCAGCTGAGCCTCCACACAGCTTGCTCCTCTTTTCAGTCGCAGTCACATCTAACCTGCCCTGCTCAGCTCCGGATTCCCTCAGCTCTGTGATATCCCAAATCACTATGATATTCACTATTAAATTGCATAAGGCAATGCGTACATCCCGTAAAGCTGTTCTTTTGTGAATCAAAAACGGAACCGAGAGACATACATTTACATTTGAAAGCAAAATGGGATAGTAGTTGGCCAAGCCGGCTTGGGGTTACATACTTTCACAAGTTATTCCTATCGCCGCTTTTGAAAATATATGTTTCAATTGTTTAATAATGAATTCACACATATGTGCTGTAACTTCTTTTGAGCACAATAGTCATTTTATTCGGTCCTTCAAAATGTTTCTCATAATCATATCCGTATACATGCACCCCCTCTCCTGAATACACAGACCCCTTCCCACCACACTTTCACTCTATTTTCAGTTTTCAAAATCATCTTGATGCTGCCTAAAATACCAGAAAACAGAACTGCAGGCTTCTGTGCAGTTCACTGGGGACTGCAGCTGCTCCAGGGAGCCGTAGTCAGGTCTCGCTCTTAAAACTGATGAGGACATAAAATTTCAGAAGTACTTTAAGTGTATTATTATTAATTGGTTTGATATTCATTATTATAGTACAGATAGTTATGGGTTCATTCGGTATTCATATGGATGTCACAGGCCCGTCCAGAGGCGTTACACTACAATTTAGCATTAGTTAATGGTCACTAAAAATAAAATGTTATCAAATTTTCTAACCTAACACATTTTTTAACGAATTTAATCCAGGAAGATTAATAAATGATACCTGTGACAATTAACTTCCTTCTACACTGAGTAGAAAATTGATTTCTAATTTATTGAATATTATTAAGTTGAAATATCTGGTGGTCTAAAAACTCCTCTATCATAGAGTCTACCAACAAAATGGCAAAGAACAGTAATAATTTATCTATGTCTTAAAAGGTTGATCACTATGTTTAGCTCATTTAAATAACTAGGTCAGATAAGCATGTAATTTGCATCTGGTCAACACATTTGCAATTTACAGAACGGCCCATCAATCTGCAGAGTACAAGAATGATTCCACGGACATGAAAGGAATAAATATATTCACTTTGTCCAGATTTTCAGGAAATTTTATTATCTCCAAACACTGTTGCTAAACTAATCTCATACTTAGAAGGAGATGGGAGACAAAACAAAGGGGAATGGAAAGGACATGGCTATCAGAACTCCAATAACGTCACATGTTAAAAACAGGACAAGTGCTGACTTGGATTTTAAAACAAAAAGACTAAAGGTAGAGATGGATGCTTTCTTAATTAGAAAACTTGGTGGCGGGGTATCCGTTCTGATTTCAAATTACATCTGTCTACTTGGACCCAAACCTGCCTCTTCCAGTTTTTCTTGAAGATGTTTGCCCCCAACTCAGAGGCAGAGGGCCTGAATGCTGACCGAATAAACCGAGAACCCCACTCCTTGAGGAAAGGTTTGTAGTTTCAACCCAGAAGCAGGACCATTTTGCCAAGGTGGCAAATTCCCCAATTTCCAGCCAAGCAGGGTAGACTGGCAGTGCCCAGACGCACGGAGGGATGGTCATGCTTCTGTGGCGGAAGGTGACAGCGGCTGTCCCCGAGTCACTGCGGCACCTCATGTAACCACAAGTGCTCCAGGCACATTCGTTCAAGAGTTCTTTGTATAATTCAACCATATAGATAAAAGTAGTAATATTCTGATTTAATTTTCTCAGAATGGCACAGTTAATATGAGGCCAGCCTCCAGCCCAGGCAATGGTGACACCATGGAAGATGCCGAGCCACTTGGGAGGCGGGGTCCCCACAACTAAAACAATTTAGGAAAGAGACAAAAAGGAATGCATCCTGAGAATTTTAAGTTTTCTGAGAATGGGAAAACAAGGCGGAATGGGTAGCATAAATGGCCCCACGAGAAACGGGAAGTGTGGGAGGGTCCTACACTAACCACTTCTGACCCCAGAAGGGGTTCGGCCAGTGTATCTGTGGACAGGCAACAGGGCTTGGACCTGCACATTCATTCTGTCTCTGCACAGATGCCGAGTCCTGCAAGCTCTCGCTCTGTTTGCGGCAATGTAATAACTGAAATACAACCTGTTCCCTTCGGCCACCTTTACCCATTCTGATCTCTCCCCACCCTGCCTCCGGTAACCACCAACGCTCTCTGTGTTTCTATGAGTTGCTTTTCCCCCCCCCCCCCCCCAGATTCCACATATAAGGCTAAATAAGCACATTTTCAAATGAACAAAAACTAAAACAATTCATTGTCAGTATACCTGCTGAAGGAAGTTCTGCAGACTGAAGATAAATGATACAAGAGGGACCTGGAACTTCAGGAACGAAGGAAGAGCAACAGAAATTATAAATAGCTGGGTAAATATAAAAATTACATTTTCCTCTTAAGGTCTTTTAAATGCATGTGACTAATTAGCACTAACATTACATCATTGTCTTGTGAGGTTTTCAATGCAGGCAGATGTAACCTAAGGCAGAGAGGGTGGCAAAGGGACCTCTGTGGTGGCGAGGTTTTTGTATCATATTTCAAGTTGTACAATATAAACTCTAAGTAGACTGTGAAAGGTTGGGTATGTATATTGTAATCCATAAAGCAGTCTCCAAAATGATACAAAAGATATAGCTGATATCTATGGGTAATTAGATTAGGATGAAATATTAACATGCGTATTCAAATAATCCTACAGGAGGCAGGAAGGGGACCACAGGAACAAAAACAGACGGTACAAACAGAAAACACATAATAAATTGATAGACCCAATTCCAGCAATATCAATTATCATACCAAATATAATAGGACAAAACAGAAATTGGCAAACTGCAGCCCACAGTCCTAATCTAGCCATTCACTTTTCTCTAGTGCCTACAATCTAAGAATGGTTTTACATTTTTTTAAATGGTTACATTTTAAGTGGTTATATACATATCTATATATAATATCCTCAAAGTTGTCTCTTGGACTACAAAGCCTAACATATTTACTATCTGGCCTTTAAGAAAAAGTTTGCTTAACCCTACACTTAAAAGGCAGATATTGGCAAAGTAGATTTTTTTAAAAAAGTAAGACTTAATTATATGTTGCTATGAGAGACACACTGTAAATATTAAGATATAAATGGCTTGAAAGTAAATCGATGGAACATGACATAACATGCAAACAGTAGGTATAAGAAGTCTGGCATAGTTATTTAATATCAGATAAAATATATTTCAAGACAAAGAGAGATGTTTCATAATGATACCAGGACCCGTTCATCAGGAAGATATCACAATTACAAATGAGTGGGACCCTAATAATAGACCCCCAAAATACATGAAGCAAAAATTGACAGAATTAAAGGAAGAACTAGACAATTCCATACTCACAGTAGGAGGTTTTAATACACCTCTCTCAGCAATTGATAAAACTATTCAAAAAGTAAGCTCTGAACAATAAGCTGAATCACCTTCATGTAGCTGACATTTATAGGCTATTATAGCCACTAACAGTGGAATATACATTCCTTTCAAGTGCACATGATGTATTCACCAAGATAAGCCATCAGTAGTTTGAAAGTATTAAAATCATAAATACCTAGTATATTCTTCGACCATAACAGAATTACATTAGAAATAATTAGTAATACAATATTTAGGAATATTAGTAACATAATATTTAGGAAAACCTCAAATATCTGGAAAATAAATAACACAATTCTAAACAATTCTTAATTCAAAGACAAAACCACAAGAGAAATTAGAAAATAGTGAACTAAATGAGAATGAAAATATCAAAATTTGTGGGATGCAGCTAATACAGTGTTTAGACAGACTTTAGTGTTTAGACCTAACTTTAAATGCTTATATTATATTAGGAAGAGCTACCTAAAATCATGAACTGAAACTTCTACCTTAAGAAGTTGGACGAATAGCGGAAAGAAATCTCAAAGTAAGTAGCAGGAAAGATACAATAAAGATAAGGCAGAAATCAGTGAAATAGAAAACAGGCAGTAGAGAGCATTAAATGCAAAAGCTGAATCTTTGAAAAGATCACAAAATTGCCAACCCCCTAACATCAGTGACCAGGAAAAATGAGAGAATACATATCATCAATACTGGGAAGGCAAAGGGGGCTATCACAGCAGACTCTACAATTATTAAAATGATCATGAGAACACTGTGAGCAATTTTATGCCAAAAAAATTTGACAAGTTAGATGAGACAAATGCACATTTTTAGCAGTACAAGCTACCACAACTGCCCATGAACAAATAGGAAATCTGAAGTGCCCTTTATCTCTTAATAAAAGTGAATTGGTTATGGAAAACTTTCCCAGAAAAGAAAACCCCAGGCACAGATGGCTTTACTGGTGAGTTTTATCAAACATTCAAGGAAGAAATAACACCACACTTACAAAAACATTTTCAGGAAATAGAGATCACTGCTCAACAAATTTTAGGAGGCCAGCCTCACAACACCGAAATTTGACAACATTTTTTAAAAGAGAAAATTACAGATACCTCTCATGAGATAGTCACAAAAATCCTTAACAAAATAGTAAATCAAATTCAGTAATTATATGAAGAAGGTAATACATCGTGATTAAGTTGGGTTTGTTCCAAAAATGCAAGATTGACTTAGCACTTGAAATCAGTCAATGCAATTCACCATATAAATGAAAACAGAAGAAAAATAGGATTATTTTGATACATGCAGAAAAAGAATTTGATAAAACAAACACTCATTCATAATAAAAACGCTCATCAAATTAAGAATAGTAAGGAATTCTTCAAATTGATAACGGGCATTTATGACAAACTGATAGCCAGTATCATACTTAATGGTGATGGAATGAATTGCTTTTCCCTGAGATCAAGGACAAGGCAAGATTCCTACTTTCATCACTCCTGTTTAACGATCTTACTGTAGTCATGAGAAATATGAGGCATGAATATCCAAAAAGGAAGAAGTAAAACTTCTCCTACTTTAGATATTTAACTACTTACATAAAAAGCTTCAAGGAATCTACAGAACTAATAGAAAAAAACAATAAATTTAATAAGTTGCAGAATGCAAGGTTAACATAAAATTATTTAAGTTGTTGTATGCTAGCTGCAAAATATTGGAAAATTAAAAAAAAAAATTAAATTCCACTGACATTAATGCCCAAAGTTATAAAAACCCAGGAATAAATATAACAAAAGGTATCCATGACTTTTGTATTGAAAATTTCAAAATATTGATAAGATAAATTAAAGAAGATCTAAATAATTGAAAGATATACTATGTTCATGAATTGCAACTGGCAATTCTCCCTAAGTTGATCTATAGACTCAGTACCAACTCAAACAAAATTCCAGCATGTTGTTAGCTTTTATTTATTTATTTTTTAAACATTGGCAAGCTGATTTCAATGATCTACAGGGAACGCAAAGGGTGTAGGAAAGCCAAATAATTTAAAAAATAAAACCTAGAGGACTTACTCTATCTGATTTCAAGGCTTGCTATATAACTATAGCTTGAAATTGACATATTAAAAAAACCCCAAAACACTAGTTTCAAATTGGCGTATAGATCTTTTCAACAATGATGCTGGATCAAGTTAAGAGGTGACAGAATGCTCATTACTATGATTGTGGTGATGATTTGAGGGCATATTCCATCGCCAATGGTAGCTTTGCAATTTAGTTTTTTAATATTTCACTGCACATATATGTATAAAAAGTGCGTGTGGTTATGTGCTTCACATTTACATGAAAGCATCATTACACACACACACACACACACACACACACACCCCTTCATTTACCGTTTTGGCAGAAGTTACAAAGCTGCCAAACGTCGGCATGGATGTAGAGATAAGCAAACACTTGGCAGTTGCTTCTGGAGACACAGACTACTACTCAAACCATAAGTCTTTAAGCGCCTAAGACCAGCCCGGGAAATCAAGTCCCTACAGAGACAAGAAGGTCTGGTGCAGCTTTATTTATGGCCACAAGGCATTGGAGGTAACGTGGGAGTCCAGCACCAGAAGAGAGGCCAGGTGAAAATTGGTGGGAATACGCGAGGGCGACCGGGCAGTGAGCAGCCCCAGGCGAGGGGCGCGTTCAGCACCGGGGACAGACTTCGCCGTGGGCGCATTCAGCTTCCCCTCCAGAGCATCTCCGCTCTCTGCTAGAGAAGGTGAACGACGTGGTCACCATTCATGGGCACGCAGACCTTCTGGTTTCCAGTACTGCTGGACTAGTGGGGGACTTTGGCACAAGATTTGGGGGAGAGAAGAGAGAGGAAGCAGGGTATTTGTTCACCCAAGCGAACAAATGTGACCTCCAGTGTACATTACTTCTCAAGGCAACTTTTCTACATGACCTCCAGGTTCAAATAAACGTCCCCTCCTGTCAGTCATCCATTTGGGTCTAGAGTGTCAGCAGCCATTCACCCTAAGGCACTGCATGGTCACTTGGTTTGCTCTCTCCCCCCACACCTTTGTCAATCTTGGCAAATAAACCTTCCTTGAATTACCCTGAATTTGAAGAGAGAGGAATTTGGCAATATCTAGTAAAGCTAAAGACAGGCATTTTGTATGACACAGAGACTCCACTTCTGATTATATACCCAGAAAATTGTCACACATGTGTAACAGCAGAGAGCTAGAAGTGTGAGAGTGTGTGTGTGTTTGTGTGTGTGTGTGTTCTGAAAATATGCAGTAGCTATTTGGCCCAGTTATTTTTCCGAAGGACTCAAAAACATTAGAAAAGATGCTACCAATTAAAGAACTTCGATTGTATAACTCCAGATCACTGGCCCAGAACATTTCATTTGTTTTTGGTAATAGGAGGTAGAAAATCCATAGTTTCTAAAGTTTGAGTAAGAGTTATTTTGGGAAGAGAACAAAGTGTCCTGAATTTGTACTTGAGGTAGAATGGCACGTCTACCTGAGTGGTATGTTTCTGCCATCTATAAACAAGAGAGCACACTTTATCGTGCTTGATCCTGTTATAAGGCAGCTGGTGCTCCATGCAAAGCAGAAGTAAACAAATGCGGAATGAAGCCGTTTGCTTAAAATAACTTAGTTCTTGATTTTAACTGCCTAAGTTCATGAAAGCAAATTGATATTGAGGCAGACGTATATCTGGCTTAGAACATATATCAACTACGTTACTCAAAAAATTTGTCCGGTGTTTTCCCAACCTTCTTAGCATGACAAAGTGTGGCCAGCCTTCCCTTTGTGTGAAATCTGTCTTTGGGAGCTTGGGATGTACATGAGCTGTGTACATAACCCTCAGAGTCCATCTAGCCAGTCTGAACTGCCTCGGTGTTACGCCAGGAGGTGAGAAAGTTTCCTTAATTCTGGGTTGGATCTATTTTTCCTTGTTTCCAGGTAGGCTCAGACCTCACGTACAGAGACAATTATGGGCAGTGAAGTACTAACGCTTCCTGTTGGCCACCCAGGGCTTTGGAAAGCCCACTGTCTCTATTTTGGTGATCTGACACATGGGCATGGAGAAGAGAAATCCAGTTTAATTACAGTCTGAATAAATTTGTGCTATTCTGAGCGAGATACACTTGTCACTGTATCTTGTTCTCTTTTTGGAAACAAACTGCTAATATCAACACACATAGCACAAAGGTTAAATACAACAGTTTTGGGATTTTTGTTTTTTTTCAATTCGAATGAAAATATTGGCATTTATTCATCAGCTACTTATGTTCAATCACCTAAAGGGATAAACATGAAATATTTTAAAAGTAGTGTGCTCAACTATAGCAATAACTAAAAGCTGTTTTGTTCATGTTACATTCTTACACAGAAAATAATCATTAGCACAAAAATTAGCTAAGGTAAGAAAACTATCTCCCTGTGTCATCTTCCAGCCAATAAAAAAACAGTTGTGACATCTCAGTGCAATGGAAACTGTGTGGGCTTGAGAATCAGGCAATTCTCCAGGAGACTATCAGCTCCCCGTTTTAGAGCCAGTGTGCCCTTGAGCAAACTATTTGACCACCTTGAATCTCAGTCTATTTACCTATAAAATAGATTATGATCATATTTATTGCAGGGTTATTGAAGATTAAAGGAGGAAATACTTGGGACAGCGGAAACTATTATCACACTCTTTTTGGGTATGAGAAGGTAGAGGTATACCAGGTGGGCTACTTCGCCCACAGCTACACAGCTAGTAAGTGGGGAGGCAGGGCCGTGAGCCCGGCCTTCCAGCTCTGGAGTTTGACTCATGACATGACAGAGGGTGACTCTCAAATGCTTCAAATTCAAATTTTTCACTAGCTGTTGCAGAGATGAGGTAGGGAGTTTCTTTAGTGTCAAACTGATCTGAATCCACTCAGCCGTCCACACATTCGTTCACGCATTGATCAACCATTCATTCAATGCCTGTTAGGTGCCAAGCTCTGCGCAAGATATTGAGGCATAATTCACAGCGGGTAATTCAGGTACTTCATGGCCACTGCTCCTAATAAGTTCATTGTTTAACGGGGAGATATGCCCATTAAGCACATATTAAATACAGTGTGATAAATGCTAATGATGTGTGTATGCACAGAGTACTAAGGACGTGGAAAACACACATCTACATCTGTCTGGGAAGGTGTGGGAAGTGGGGTCAGGAAAGGAGATTGGTGGAAGGGCTTCCAGGCAGAAGAGATAACTTGGAAAAGGTCTCTGTTATAAGAAAGAGTAAGGCCTGGGAGGTGGAAAGCAGTACATGAGACCACTTGGAAGAACTATGAAGAGTTCTGTGGCGCTGGAGTTGCAGAGAACGGTGGCAGATGAGACCAGTAAAGCAGGACAAGGAAGAAGTGGGGTCAAGAGGAGCCTTGAGTGCTGAGGCCTTTGTGCCGTATCTTGGCCCTCCCAAGAGCAGAATGCCATTTTCTAGAAAGATCACACTGGCAGTCCTGGATACCACGGCTGTCCTGAAAAGGGCAGAGATGGAAGAGAATGGTCCAACCATTTGTCATGCACATCTAGTGCTTTGCCCATGCAGTTTACATCACCCCATCTTTTACTAATAACGCTCCCCTTCCCGTGGGGAATCTATTCCATGGTTTAAGGCAACCTGATCCCACAGTTACTGCTGTACCTGGGGCGGGGGGCATACGATTCAGGCTGACCAAAGTACCCACCCCTCTGTCCACAGTGACTGGATTCTGGGTGCTCATGTCACCAAGGCAGACTCATCAAAGGTCATTCCAGCTCATTTCTGCCAGTTATGGGGAGAGATGGTCTGCGGGCTTGAAGAAGTTAGAGAAGGTGCCAGGAAGTATCATCTGCCAAGTAGTGGAGCCGACTGGGAGATGGCACCATGATGAAATAGTTTCGAGCTTCTGGAACTGGCCAGGACTGAAGGCAGTATGCCACAGAGGTTCTTTATATATGAGGTTGGACAATTAAGTTTGCGATCTCATCTTAGAAAAAGTGGACCCACGTATCTTGCACACATACCTCACTGCTGAATACCACTATGGTCACCTTCAAAGTACTCCCCTGGGGAAGCTGTGCACCAATGCCAGCACGTAGTCTACCCTTCAAAGCAATTTTGGAACTCTTTCTGGAATGGCCATCAGAGCTATCATCATATTACGCTTGATGTCCTGAATATCCTCAAAATGTCTTCCTTTCATTATTTCCTTTATCTTTGGGTAAAGAAAGAAGTCATTGGGGGCCAGATCAGGTGAGAACGGAGGGTGTTCCAATACAGTTATTTGTTTACTGGCTAAAAACTCCCTCACAGACAGTGCTGTGTGAGCTGGTGCATTGTCATGATGCAAGAGCCATGAATTGTTGGCGAACAGTTCAGGTCATCTAACTTTTTCACGCAGCCTTTTCAGCACTTCCAAATAGTAAACTTGGTTACCTGTTTGTCCAGTTGGTACAAATTCATAACGAATTATCCCTCTGACATCAAACAAGGTTAGCAACATCATTGCAACACGTTTGCGAACATAATTGTCAGACCTTCGTTCGCCAACAAATTCTCTGTTTTTTTTTTACTTAGGGTAGGCTGGGTTTCTCTAAGATGCAACCCAAAGAGTCCTGAACGCTATTAGAGTGATACATTTTAGAACTGCACAAAAGTATGCCTTTGGAATCACAGACTATTTAGAAATATATATGAATTTGGATAACTTGACTTAATTTTGAGCTAGAATCACACATAAATGTAGTATTATCATTGTTGCTGTATACAGAGTTACAATTTGTTCAACAGAAAAAGTCTGCAATATGATTTTATCTAATTATGTGCCCCTGGCTTAACTTGATTTGTTAAAATCATGAGACAGTGACACTTGGTAGTAATACACCCAAATTGCATTTTTAAGTCACTTAGGAGGAAACAAAATCTCTTAAATTTTGTAGGACATGCCACTTGGCATTTTTCTGTTGTGATATCATACGCATGCTTAAGTTTTCAAGGTATATGAGATTTTGGTCACTGAAATCAGAGGGAAAATAACATGAAGATGGTAGCTTAGTAGTAAGGTTGGTACTTAAGATTTGGCTACGTGAATTCTGAAAGATGGAGGGTACTCTCAGCTCACTATTTTGCCAAGAGAATTGTCACACACATCAGAACTTTATTCCTGAAATGTGTTTCTTAGCTTTAATAGCATCTATGAGTCTAGTTGAACTGTGAATGCAATTTTTAGACAGAACAGATAGGAAATGTATCCTCCCCACCCCTGTCTACTCCTACCCGCCCCCCAAGAAAAAAGCCACACGTAAAAAGGTCATGTGTCTTTATGTTACTTGAGGTTGTGTGTTAAAATAAATTAAATCATTCTTTTTCCTACCATGTTATGCTGGATGAAAACCCACTATACAAACCTGTTAAGTCCTTGTATCTAATGGAATAAATCTATAGGAAATATTTTTCTACATTTTCCTTCCTCTTGACCCCAGTGATCTCAGGAGGTGATTTTTGGACTAAGAAAAAATATTAGAAATGTCCAATCAGAAGAAAAAAAATACTTAATTTCAAATCTGCTCTACAAATAAGTTTAAATGTCCACTCATTAAGTACATAAATCTAGGCATTTACTGATAATATTTTTGAATAACACCACTGAATATAAAGCATTTCAAGATTGTAGAAGTGAGAGTCGCCATCTTTAAGAACTGTAAGATTTAAAGGGCAAAATTTGCATAAACAAATGCATATTTTCCAGGGAAAAAAAATGTCTTGAATAAAATTTTTAAAAATCTGATATATGCAAATAGTTCCAGTAAGGAACTCAAGGTACATGAACAAAGTACGTTTCAATAACGTGATTTAGTTTTATTTGAGGAGACATTTTGTCTGAGACTTCTGCTTAAAGCATTTCATAGAATATTAACTTTCAATATCCTTAAAAAAAAATCCCTAGCTCCTCACATTATTGAGATGCCCACATATTAGTATAACTTGTCTTTCCCCACATTTATACCTTTATCTAAACTCATTGGTTTGCAGATGCTGCTAATGCACTAGATTCTGGAACGGAGTCTGCATTTTCCATGACATAGACATTTCTCTGATACACTAGGTATATGAGCAGCATTTTCAGTGAAATTTGCTTTGAGATACTGGGATTCAAATAAAAGCTGGTAATGGATGTTGAGTCTGTTCTTTAGCAAGTGCTGATTCCCTATAGAAATCCCATCATCAGAGGGATTAAGACATTCGATACTTTGAGCGCCTTTTGAGATGGCTCTTGTATTGACATGCAGGTAAAAACCGCAGAAAAGAGAACTGGTACCACCTGAGCAAGATGAAGGTCACAAGGAAATTCCAGAACAGGCACCTTCATCAGGGCTCGCTATATACCTAGCTATTATTACTAACATTACACTTTCTCTTAAAATTGGTGATAACTACATTTCCTGAATGTATCTAACTCTAATTACATGATTCTCTCAAATATAACCTGGCATTAAAAATTGTTTCAGAAACACTCTCCTTAACTGATTATTTAACTTACACTAAAAAAGAAAATTTTCACCGTGTCAAAGTTGTTTCCAAAACTCTAAAAATACTCGTCAAAAGCAGAGACAAAGCTATTACCTTTACAGAAGATTCTGCTCCCAACACCCCCCCTTCGCCCCCCCCACACAGAGGAAACAGGATTACACCAACATTAACATATTCCTTATTTGGAAATATTTCTTTTGGATCAAGGTAGTGTTATAAAAAGTAACTCTTTTAATTACTCTTTTTGGAACAGAGCATTATTAACATTGAAGTCCAATATTTAATAAATCTCTGTGAAAAGATGACAGTAAAAATCAGATATTAAAAAAAGATGATAGTAAAAATGCTGCAGCTGGGAATTAGGTTTTCTTTTTTGTTTACTTCTTCTTCTCCTTTTTCTTTTTTTCTCCTCTCAAAATCAAAACATTCTAACTTTCATGGGAAAACCATATGAAACGGGAATGGCAAAAACTGCACCTGTGCCCCATTTCCTTCCTCCAGCCCTCATGGTTAGGGAGACCACAAATGCAAGGTTTCTAGGGACAGGTCTTGCTCACGCTGTTGTCTGTGTACAATGAATAATCAGTTGCCATTTCATTGTCCTTTGAGTGTAGTCGGGACAATTGATATGTGTCCTGCTTGTAGTGGACACAGCAAACCAACGTGGCTTCGGACACACTGCTTCAGGCAGCCACTGCCCACTGATCACAGCTCGTCAGTAATTGAAAGCGAAATTGGGTGCATGGGCACTGAAATAAAATTGAGACTATAGTATGAAAAAATGGAAATATTTGTCTCTCCCTTTCCACTAAAGTGTGGGAGAAAGGGCTTCCACTTTGTTATTTTTACAAGTAACGTGTTGAATTGGACCAGATGTGGGATTCTTTCCAACTCCCGTTCTCTGATTGTGTACCTGGCGTCCACTGGATCAGCAAACTGAAAGGTTTTCTTTGTTTTATAATTGGTAAGTTTGTTTTAATGGCAGTAACCTCAAGTGCTGTCTTCCTATTATTGTTGTTATTATTATTATTATTTAATATTTTTCAGCAAGAATCCTTCCCATCTTTGGGTCCTTTCCCATCCCATTCACACAGACGACAGGTGACGGGACAGACATCCCTTCCGAGCTCCAAATGTTTATGTAGCTTAGTGAACTTCTCCTTTTAAACTTCACATATCCCAACTGAATGACTATCTTGCCTCCTAAAAACGCTTCCTCTTCCCAGAACTGCTGCCCCAGGTAATGGTGTCACCATCTACCTTGTTCAAATACTTGTTGTGGCACCAAGAGGGTTTGACTGATGCTCAACTCTCTTCTTTCATGGAGTCTCCCTGCCTCTCCTGTCTCCCTCTAGGCCATTCCGTCCTTTCAATTCCTTGTGTCATTCTCTCTGTCACTCCAGCACCTGCACTGAGACTCTCCCTCTGACTAGAACCCCCTTTCTGCTTGTCTAGCTGACACCACCTCCTCACCTTTCGGGTCTCACCATGTACGCACTTCCTTAAGGAAGCCGAATTCCTTCCTCCCGAGATGGTCAGCTCCTCCTGAATGATTCTTCCACTGTGTCATCCCCTCACCCTTCTGTGAGCTTTCCTGCACTTGCCACTAACGAACGGGTCAGACATATTGTCCCCTCACTGACTGCTTTATCCCAAAGCTTAGCATTTCTATCAAGGCAAAACACAGGCATTAGAACACTCATGAATGACTCATGAATGAATGACTCAGTGGATTTCTGAACATCATTTAACACTTAACTGCATCATGAGAACCTATCATTATAAGTACTAATGGGTTTTTAAAACGTTCGCTTCATTAAAGATCCTTATTGCTCCAGCAGAAGAGGGACTCCCAGTGCCGAGTTCGACTTGCAGCAGAGTTAAGTCGGGGTTCAGTGTCCTCCCCAGGATGGCCTCACTGCCTCCAGCCCCTCTGCCCTCCTTCCATCCCCCCACATTCTTGCTCTCCCCAGGGTCTGCTGCAGGCTCTCGCAACCAGCTGGGACTGTTGCTCCCCATTCCCCACCCACCCTCAAGTGAAGGCACAGTCTTTACAGCTGTGGTTTAAGACAGAATCCACGTCAGTCTCACAAAAGGGTCCTGGGGGGCAGGAGTTTCACTGGCTGTGATAACTAATTTTATGTGTCAACTTGGCTGGGCCCAAGTCGCAGCTGTTTAACCAAACACTTGTGAAGATGTTGCTGCGAAGATATTCTGTAGATGTGATTAACATTTAAAATAAATTGACTTTAAGTAAAGCAGGCGGTCAGCCATAATGTGGGTGGGCCTCACCCAATCAGTTGAAGGCATTAAGAGGGAAAACTGAGGTTTCCCAGAGAAGGAAGGAATTCAGCCTCAAGACTGGGACATAGAGACCCTGTTTGAGTGTCCAGCCTTCTGCCCTACAGATTTCAGACTCAAAACTTCAATATCTGTTCCTACCTGAACGTCCAGGCTGCTGGTCTGCCTTCAAGACTTCGGACTTGCCTGCCCCCACAATCACGTGAGCCAATTCCTTACAATCGGTCTCTATTTCTGTATATCCCATAGGTCCTGCTTCTCTAGGAATCCTGATGGCTACCTGGATCACCTGAGAAGGCTGAATGAATACGCAGGTTCACAAATCCACCATAATTATACGTCGGGGGGTTGAGTAAATTTCCCAAATTAAGGAAGGTAGGCAGAGAAAAAAGTAAGAGACGTCCATATGCTCCCCAATATTACAAACTTAGGTGTTTTCATAAGGCTGTTAATATGACATTCTCTTTCCCCCAGAGAAAAATAAACTCTCCAATATTCTCCATCCTCCATTCAGCTTCTCGAACACAATGTGACTGTTCTCAGTCACATAGTCAGGAGGGGGGAAATTTGATTGTAACAATATCGCTACCTAGTACATGACAAGAAACCATAGCATAGAGGGACATTCACATTGATCTGGTACCAATTTTGTCAAGGTCTGGCGAAAGTTTAGATTTCTTTTAATGAAAAGGTAGAACTAATGAAGGATTCCAGCTTTTGGATGTTTAAATAACCAGACATAGTTTTAAGAAGTTTATTCTGGAAGCTAGGAAGTATGAGCACTAAGGTATATGATTATAGCAGAAATGTGGGAGTTGTGAAAATGATACAATGACAAATATATGATCTTCTCTCTTGGATTATGGTTGTTAAAACGTCTTTGGAATAGAAGAACAAAGTCTCAAGGGCAAGATTTGTAACAGGGTCAAACTCATAAAAGGAATGCTTTATTTTCCTTTTGGGAGATTCAGAAGAAAATAATTTGGCCAAGTATGAAACTATAGGATTATTCTTGTCTAAAAAAAAAAAAAAATTGATCTGAAAACTCAAGCGAAACCAAACTATGCTGTATCTTTATTGTTAAGAATTACACCACCTCTACCTAAAAATTTCATGTGAATGGTCAAATTGACTTAAGTTTTCTGTATATCGCTCCTTGTTTTTCTCTTATTTTGACACATTGCCAGGATAGCAAGCCGTAAGTGTTTTAATAAGGTAGCATAATTGTCTACCAGTTCATTGGGTATAACTACAAAATGATAAATTAGAATCAGACATAAAAAAGCATTTCATTTCTTAAAAACAGAAAAAAGATATAACTTGGGATATGTTACATACTCAGTATATGCTTAGAATTTCTACAGTCAGTCGTTCAGAAAAAATAAACTACATTATTTCAGGGCTATTTAAAGGTATACAATCAGTCATGTATTTTACACAAAACATTAAAAGGTTTATAAACCCCTCAAATTACTCTCTAGAACATCCAAACTGAGAGCTTCACACCACAGCTATTTTCTTTGTGAGTGTGATGCTGCAATCACATACAGCCTTACTGCACATTGATTGTGCGTATGCAGAGAAAACACATAACACATTTTTTAAATGCTATGAAAAATCTCCCCAAATGGTAGAATCAATGCTTATTACAATTGCAAAGCCCTACATTTTTAGGTGTGCACTGTGTAAAGCCATACGAGGAACTCCTTGTCAAAACCCAAAATGTAGGGGAAAAGGGGAACCATTAAGAAAAGAGTTTTGCTATTTTCATATTTGTGTGCCCATCCACGTACACATATCACATGACACTAATGAAATACTTCTGAGTATGTTTCTTTAACGTTCCCAACAGAACCAATACATCCAATAGGCGTCTATCACCAAGTAACCACCTTGGAAGGAACTTCTAAATGTTCGAGTGATCCTCCCATTGAGTAAAGTATTTTTGGGGTACTCTAGTGTACAGTTACTTTCAGTGTCTTTAACATGCTCTTTCGGATCTCTTCAGTGGAGGCATCCTTCACCCATCAGGAATGGATTTGAGACAAAAGTTATTTGACTTGAAATCTAATGAATAAAATGTGTGACGAATGTGGGTAATCCAATCTGTTGTAAAAATTATAGCAAAACTACAAAGTAATGAAGCCCCTCCTTTCACATGACTCTGAATGAAATTCTGGAGCAGACATTCTAAAGACTTATCGGGCAAAGGAAGCTTCACAGGATGGATATGCTGTTATTTTGATCTCTTCCCAACTCATTTGAATTAAAAAGGTGTAAATGCCCAGCTAGTCCCTGCTGAAGACTGTTAGGACGCAACTAAAGGATACTGTCCATTTTCCCTTCTACCTAAGCTCTACCTATTCATCACCCAGAACAACAGGCACATCAGAGAAAATCACTGCTCTCAACTTTTTAAAGACTATCAGGATCGAAAGGAACCTTCAGAACCATTTATTACACAAAGCGATGAATCTCCTTTACAACACCTCTGCCCAAAAGCCGCAGTGTCTATCTGTGAACAGCTATGTGTGACAGGGAACTTATCACCTCCCCGAACAGGCCATTACCTCTTTAGACAGTTCTTATTACTAGAAAGTTCTTCCTTAAATTGTACCAATATACGCCCCCTTCAGCTTCGGCCTCTTACTCTGTTTATTCTCCCAGAGGTGATGTGGCATAAATTCAATCCTTCTTCTTCACGCCAGTCCTTCAATTATTACAAGACAGATGTCATATCTCTCCTCATCTTTCCTATGCCAGGTTAAATTGTTTGTATTATATAACTATGTATTATATATTCATTAGTGTAGTCATTCGTTTGGATAAATATTAATGAGCTTAAAATATACAGCAAGTCCATTTTCTAATCATGAGAGATACTGAAGCAAATAAGATAGATGTATTGCATGTGTCAAGAATTCTAGTTGGGCAGCTAGAGAAGGAGCAGATACGGTATTTTCAGCTCGTGATAAGTCTTTTGAATGAAATAAACAAGGAGATAAGAGAGTAACTGAAAGAAATGAAGTGTTTGGGGATGGGTTCTTACAAGTGACATTTGAACTGTTCCTGAAGGATGAGACAGTGTGAAGCAGCCCGCCGTGCACCGGGGAAGACAGGAAAGCTAACGTGAAGTCCCCGGGGTGGCAAAGAACTCGGCATATTCGAGGGACGGTGGGGAGGCCAGTGTGTTTGGAGCCTGAAGAAAAGGAAAGATGGCAAATAGAAACATGAGTTTAGAGCATCGTGTTTCCCCAAAAATAAGACCTGGCCAGACAATCAGCTCTAATGTGTCCTTGGTAGCAAAAATTAATATAAGACCCGGTCTTATTTTACTTATATAAGAGTCTTATATAATATAATATAATGTAATGTAATGCGATATAATATATAATGTAATATAATAAATATAATTAATATAACATAATACCAGGTCTTATATTAATTTTTGCTCCAAAAGACGCATTAGAGCTGATTGTCCGGCTTGGCCTTATTTTCAGGGAAACACGGCAGCAGGTTGGGGGTGAAATCAGGTCGGGCTCTGTGGGGATGGAAGGTGCTGAATCTTATTCTAAATGCAATGGGAAACTATTAATATTTAAAAGCTAATGGTCAGGAAATTAAGTAATTGGATTTGTCAAAGAGACAGAAGAGAACTCCGTCTGCTGGGGAACAGGTTGTAGGGACACAGGGAGTCGGGTGAGGAGGCTACTGCAGCGGTCCCGGCAGGAGCCATGGTGACATCAACCTGGGAAGTGCTGCTGGAGACGGAGAGAAAGCCAAGAGCCTCCAGAAGGAGCATGGTCAATGGCTGCAGGTGTTCTAACTATACGTGTTATTATTCTAGTGTAAGACTATTTTAAGTATCTGTACACCCATATGTTTTCCTATTGAAGTTCATTGAAGACAGTGTCTTTCACAGTGTCATTTCTCCTAGGCATACAACGTGTGTTCATAAACATACTGTCACCTCAATACGAGAGAGTCAGTGTCAGGCTGCTCCAGCGACGTGCCTAAGGAGGGACTGTGCGTCCCAGGGTGGAAACGGGGACTGTGTCCACTGCTTCTTCGCTAAGCGGGCTACTCCATAAAGGAGGTTCCCTTCAGTGTGCTGTGTCTTTATTATCAGTGAGAAGCCCCACAAGGCACCAAATGAGGGGCTGGAATGGGGAAGAACGGACGGGCACTATTCTCTAGCTGCCTGCCGTGGAGCAGTCTTAATCTCATCAGAAACTTCAGTGAAAATCAACTCCCTTTCTAGAGTGCTCTGCAGTGCGAGTGGGGAAAGTGTCTGTGAATGTCCACATGGGTGGGGGCTGTGGAAACAAGCAGGAGGACTCCTTCACATCAGGGTGACAACCCGTCCCACCAGTCTGGGACTCCCCTTTGCAGCACGGAAGTCCCCGTGTCCTACCTCACGTAGAAACACAGCCTTGACAATCTAAAACCTCTCTCACATGTGAGCTGCATGATTTCAGGGTTTTTCAAGTTCTCTTGCATAGAAACTAACCTTAAACACTGAATTGATGGTACTCATTAATCAGCTGTCATCATGCCCTCTGGGAGTGTCTCATTGGCACACATTCATGATATATCAGCTTATCCTCAATGCTGTGTGAACTTTATGTCAAAACAGCAGGAGACTCAAAAGTTTTCCTGATGGGTTCATATCCATCCTTCTCTTTATTAATTGAGTTATCAAATAATCTGGGAGAGCATTCATTATTCTTATTTAAAATGTATCTCTTTCTCTTAATGAACTACTGGTTTTGGAATAACACACATGCTATCCGGAAGTGCCAGACTGCCTCAGGACAAGATGGCCAGGCTCAGCGGGAAGTGAGGAAATTCACTGGTGGCAGATATTCCGAATCCGTAAATGTGAGACCCTAAATCACTGCAGACTTCTCCAACACCTCAGGGTCATATCACCGTAGAAGACGTGGCCGACTCCCCCCAATCATCAGGGCTCCCTGCTCTCCACATACCCAGCAACACTTGTGATTTGCTGACTTTTTGATAATAGCCATTCTGATGGGTGTGAGGTGGTATCTCATTCACTTCCACTTCTCAGTATTTATTTGGAGAAAATAAAAACAGTAATTTGAAAAGATATATGCATCCCTGTGTTCACTGCAGTATTATTTACAATGGCCAACATATGGAAGCAACCGAGGTATCCATCGATAGATAAATGGATAAAGAAGATGAGATATTATGCAGCAAAAAATAATGAAATCTTGCCATTTGCAACAACATGGATGGACCTAGAAGGTATTACGAAGAGTGAATAAGTCAGACAGAGAAAGACAGAAACCATATAACTTCACTTATATGTGGAATCTGAAAAAACCCGAACAAATGAACAAAAAAACAGACTCACAGAAACAGATCAAACTGATGGTTCCCAGAGGGATGGGGTGGGGGATGGGTGAAAAAGGGGGATACGGTCAATGATAATGTGGTAAGTGCCTGGTGACAGGTGGATAAAAGGCATAATGTGGACATCACACTGTAATGTGTGTCAATGGTGAATCACTGTATTGTACACTTGAAACTAATATAATATTGTATACCAACTAAACTTAAATAAATTAAAAGAAGATATAGTTCAATACATTGGAAGGCATAAAACATTCAACTTCACACTTGCTCATTGAAAGTGCTGGTACAAGTGGCTGCCCTACAAAGGAAGGAATTGTGATCAATTTTATTTTACATAATTCACAGGAAAAATTAAGTCAATGCAGGGGTACATTTACAGTGGTAAGTACTGCGTTAGGGATGAGAACACAATCGTCCTCTTATAATTTTCTTGCACATCCAATACATCATATAATTCTTACATACCCACAAATTCACCCCTTAGAGACTTGCTTCTGGCTCCACTCTTTCCTCATCTGTTACTTCTCTTGCTTCTCCTAACTTGTTTCTCACATGGGTCTGCTGCCAGCACCATGGGCACATTCCTACTAAGATATAATCACTGGACCCCTGTGTAACCATGCCCATGAGCCTGCACAGTCAGCAGGAAGAGTGAAACACAACATGTATCGCAATAAACTCACACTCAGTGTATCTCCTCAGCCAGGTCCCCCAACTGCCAAGCACCACTTCAGTTCCAACGGGACAGCAGAGGACATACAATGGAGGGAAGTCAGAGTAGAACGAGAGCTGTATTCACTGACTGTGGTTCAAATGCCTCACTTTTACAAATCTGCCTAGGCCCTCCCAAGGCTGAGGGAGGGAGGGAGGGCGTCAAGCCAGACATTGGCCTTGTCAACTGCATGGCAAATCCATCTCTGCACAGACATAATCAAAGCCACTAGATTACCATTTCGTAATGCACTCTGGATAACCTCTCTCTGTGTTAATCACCAACAATATTATCCTCTAAGAGAAGGAAAAAGCCGGGCTAACACATTTGACTGTCCTCACAGTAAAATATTACAGAGAAATAGCTGTTTGACTTGGGCCAAGGCAGCAGCAAATTTGCTGAGGATGTAATGCAAACACATTCCTGCAGTATACATGTGTTTAAAGCTCATTGCATCCTGAAAGTCATAATCAGATAACTCCAATCAAGACGGCTCAGCACCCCGTGTGCATCTGTGCAGAGTTTTCTAAGGTTTCGGAAAGAAGGAAGGTTGTTATTCATAAACAGAAAGCATTGTGGGTTTGATCTTCAGATTATATAGGCCTTAAGCCATTACATTTGGAAAGATTAGGCAAACTAATCCAAACACTGACTTGCTCAGGAAGCATGTTTTCGTAAGAGAGCTTTAAAATATCCAAAAAAGTGAGCATCAGTCTCATCTGATGCTAAGTAAAGATTAAGAAATGTAAGACCATGTATAGCTAATGCTTCTTAGATGCTGGTAACTTCGACAATCATAGAAGCGTGTGGCCGTGAACTTGGGTGAAAGATCCAAGACTGAGCATTATGCTGGATAATTGCAGTATTTTCCTTTTATTATTAGGAGTTATCACTTGAAATAAGAGTATATAGTCACTTGAAGTTATGTTTTATAATTATCTAGGAGGTACAGTTTATTTTGTTTGATGGTATATATTGTTTAATTTTAATCTTCAATGTGGTGGAATGACATTTTTGATGTCTTTTTCTCAGTACTATCATCTTTGGTATATTTAAAATGAACACTTCCATCATGCTTAATAAATGCCCTCAACAACAAAAACATATGCCAACAACAATCTTGACAATTTCTACCCAAATTGTTAAATTTCTGATTCTGTTTCAATTAAAATATTCTTTCCAAAAATATACACTTTGTAAAGCTGGCATAATTTTTTCACAAAGCTTGTTTCACATAGCAATGAACAGAAAAAGTTCAAATCAACAAAAGGAAACATGAACTATAAAACACCTATTCGGAAGCTTTACCATTAAGAAAAAGCATGCAATGCCACAGAATCATGTCATCAGCAGACCACATATGTTAGTGTAATGTTTACAGGTGGACAGATAGCAGCTGGGCTTGGCATGCCCCCAAGTGGGCCTCTTCCTCCAAACCTTTCTTACCCTTTCAGCCCTAGAGATTGCAATCTCTTTTCCGCATTTTTGTAGTACTAATTATTGGTTCCATATAATTTTATGATTAAAAAACAATACAAAGGAGTATTACTTTAGCCATCTTAGTCAACTTGGTCTCAAACTATAATTTCCTAGAGGCAAGACGTACTCTAGGCTCACCTGCATTTTCTATCTGCCTAAGCTAGAATTGAGTCTTGTAATCGAGAAATACTTGTTGGATTAAAGCTTATAACTTGGCACTCTGTGCAAATGCTGTTCCAGGTCACCGTTCTGGGCTGGGGGTGGTGGGGCTATCACAGAAATATCCTCATATCCATCAATAGTTTTATCGGGGGCTGGAAGCTCCTCCCACTCAGGTCCCAAGGTGCCCCCAGTGCCAGGCCAGCCCACAGCACCTGAGCAAACTCTGAATGGCAAGTACAACCACGCACCCATTTGTGATGTCATGCTGCTGTTACTGCCACTGGCTGTGACGTCCATTTACCCCGAGGTTGAGTGATGGCATTAGTGACTGTACAGGTGGCATTAGCTCTCTCCTGGCCTGTGAGGGGAAGTCTAGGGCAAGTCTATCACCCAGAACAACTCTGGCCAGTGCGTTGGAACCACAGGTCACTTCTGTTACAGCTGGGGACGCCCTCCATACGCCCCTACTAACTGGATGGTGTTAACATACAGGTCACCTCCCACAGGGCGAGTGTAACCACAGGCGGCCTCACGCTGGTAAGTTTCCTTAGTGCTATTTGACCTATGGGTGGGGTTTCCTTAGGCTCTTGAGCACCCATAAGGTCTAAGGAGGAAGGAGAGCAAGCTAATGCCTCTCACACAAGCAGGACAGATCTGGGGACACATGTGGTACCTTGGAAAACAGTGGTGGTTACCACTTGGTACCCTCAAGTCAGACCTCGTCGACAGTGCACTGTGGCCTCCTAGCCAGCTGGTAAAATCTCAAATTTCCACTTCAGTCTGAATAATGGAGTGAAGCGCTTGGCTTTGGAGGGGTTGCCTGAGAGCTGTCAGTCCACCTGGCCCATGTGTCCACACCATCCCCTGCTATTTCCAACAGATTTCCTGGTAAGTTAAGGGGAATGGCAACCAATCCTGGTCAGCTCTGTCTGGGGACGGATGGCAGACCCGGCAGTTAATTTAAGATGCTCGTAATAGTTTGGGTAGCTACATCCAGTCGGTTCCCTTTACAAGGAAGACACCAGGGACGACCTGAAGGATGGAGGTCATTCATGCCCCTACTTTCCCATACCCCCTTGGGTCTGAGGTGTTTCTCCTCCCCCTGCCATCACAAAATTGTTGCAGCCATCTCGGTGGCATCACTTCACTTTATTTCCAACATCCCCTCCTCACCCCAGATCTTCCATCTTGTGGGCCAGTTGCACTAGTTACAAAAGGACTTTTTATAAAATGTATAGAGATCTATTATGGCTACCACTTGGGGCTTTGGACCACTGTAGGGGGGCTCAGTGAGCAGCACGCTTAGCCAGTGGCCATGGCCCTAATGACCCAGGTCCATGACAACCCGCAAGGGAAACCAGGCGGCTGAATCACAGCTGGATTTGAAAGGCCAGGTCCTGGAATGGGCACCAAGCAGGCGGGGCTAGGGTTTCAGTCAAGGTGAAGAACGAAGCATCACGTCCCGGAATGACCAGGGTGGATTAGCAGCTTCTCAGTATGTGTCTGTATGATTCCCCGGCGCTTCATTCTGATCCCTGCCCAGGAAGTGGACAAGAGACGGTGATTCCTCTCTGGGGACAAGGACATTCAGTGACCAGTTCTTACTAAAGTGTGTGGACCGGGAGGAGCTACACATTGGAATGTTTGTGAGTGGGTTTTGGGAGGGGTTGTCCCAGGGCTTAACAATGCCTGTTGCCTGTAGAATGCAGGCAGCCTGGAAGCTGCACCAGCCCCTTGTCGAGTGGCTGTGTGATAAAAAGCGTCCCTTTGTCAGACTGAAACACGGACCGAAAGTATGAACAAGTTTGTTTTCAGGGCCCAATGCTGTGGCAGAAGTGAGCTCATCGGGCCGAGAGAGCCACACCATAACCTGAACACATATCAGGGGAGGAGGCACCGCCAGCCAACAGCCCATGAGGAGACCAAAGGTCCAGGGTGGTCAGTCTTCCAGGAGCAGGTGGGGGCAATGCCTTGTGCAAGAGTGCCCTGTGACACAAACAGGTCAGTAGTCTGACGTGCAGTGGCGGCTCTGTGATGGTGGAAGTTTGCCGGGTCCAGTATGAAGACGGGTCCAGGCAGCCATGGTGGCCATCAGACCAGCACCGGCTCCATCAGAAACCTGACTCCAGTTGGTCTTGTCAGGTAAGACTTGGCCACCCATCCACCTTCATAGCTGCTTTGCAAAAAGGATGTTTCTGTCAGCCGAATCGGGAGGGATAAGACCAAAACTCCAAGGGTTACTTCTGACAGCAGCTGCCTCCTTTCCCAGGCTCTGTTCAACAAAACCATCCACCACAGGGGCTTGTAGCTCAGGGGGTCACAGAGGTTATGGGGCTTCCCGGGTAGAGAGTGAGCAACAACTTGCCCAATGGATTCCAACCTCGCCCGTTGGTTTGGAGTCGTGGGTCATGAGATATAAAGACCCCAGGGGCTGCCTATGTGGGGCTCATCCTGTCCCCCATATCCAAACAGTAAATAAGGCACGGGGGCTCCTTTTCGGTGGCGGGGACAAAGAGGCAGGAGTTCTTCCTTGTCTGAGGGATCTTCAGGAGAGGAAGTGGGGGCGCTGATGAGCAGGAGACCACTGGGAAATGGGGGCAGGAAACAATTCTGACTGTGGAAAATGTAAATACCAAAGTATTTAGCTGCTGATGGTAAGAAGTGGGGGGTGAGGAAGGAGAGCTTGAAGAACTGGGAGGAAAAGCAGAAAGTCTGTCACGAACACAGCTGCTCAGGATCTCAGAGCTAGAACTCAAGGAGGATGATTCCTTTGCTACATATTGTCCTGCTAGATTTATATTTATATTCATACTTATATATTCATGGTGGTGGGGTGAGGACAGAGCTTTCTGGGATTATCTCAAGATTCAAAATACACACACACACACACACACACACACACACTTAAGTATGTGGGTGCATATTCAAGAGACTTAGAAGCTACTGAAATAGAAAATAATGGGGCTATAAAACTCGGTTAATATATTTGGTAGATGCTGATATAAGTAGAAGTTACATATAAACATTTCTATAAAATGCTAAAGTCAGCTAAAGACTGTTATTCATATTGAAAATACAACTATACGCGGAGAACACCAGCGAGGCGAGATAATCACCTAAGACAGAACGTATCCGTTTACTCTGCCTTTAAAACATCACTAGAGAGCAGCGCGTCGACAAGGCTGATTTAGACAGTAAACAGTGATCTCCTTACATTACTGTAAAAAGGATATCCACGAGATCTAGGTTAACAAGCTATAAAGTACATTTTTACTTGCTTACAGCAGCAACTCAGAATAATTTGAAGTAAGAGACATACTTTTAAAGCACTGCAACATTTAAAACTGGATTTTCAATTTGTCAACCTATCTAAAAACTGAGGAGAAAAGCCTGATGGGCGGCAAGAAGAATTCAAGGAAAGATTTTTTTAATGGGTCAGCCATGCAGAAAATTTGGTATCATCTGAACAGACTTAGAATAGAATGTGTATTACAGGACAATATAGAGTTCATTCCTGTAACTTCATTGCTGAGTAGCAGCTAAAAAACGTATGCAATGTATGTGATGGCTTTTCAGGTGAGATGAATCCTTTACCCAATCCAGGCAGACACTCCCAGTGTCATTAGTATGTTGCCATTTTAATGCTCATGTGTTTGCCAGCTTTATGCTTCTCTCTCACAGGGGGTGGAGTGTAATGACAAAGCTAGCCAATAAGAGAGCTCCTAACCTGACAAAGTGAGCCAATAAGAGAGCGCCTAACTTGATCGGCATGGAAGGGTGTGATTCTGAGACATACACCTAGGCCCTCTTCCCTTCATCATCCCTGCATACTTATCTCCAGGAGAAAGCTGAAGACTGTGGCCAATAGCTGTCAGGGAGGGGACTCTGACACACCTTGTCCCAGATTTGTGCAGCAAAAAGAAGACATGAAATCAGGTTCCCACGCCGTGTCACACTGATAGTCAAAGATTTAGAAATCAGCCAACACTGGAAAACTGTAAAATAGCGCTTAGCTGAAATGAGCCTCAGAGCTACAGGAAGTGTCTTCTGCTTGTACTTCTCACATCTCTGCTGCCACCAAATGATCGTCACTCTTCTAAGGACTAAAAAAGCGATCTCTGAACTTGCCCGGAGATCCCATATGTTTGTGGGAAGTCGAGAAGGGCTTCACTGGGTTCACAGGACACGGAAGAGTAAAAACAGGTTTTTGAAAAAGAGCAAGTCGGCATATAGGGCACAGAAGAGTGGCCCTGGGGACAGAAGACTGGTCCAGGAGGCAATTTGCAGATGACAATGCAGAGGAGGGAGAACCAGTTGTCAGCCTGGGGACTGCTGGATGGAGAGGCCGGAGGAGAACTAGGAGGGAGAGTTATCCAAAAAGACAAGGGAAGGAGAGCCTCCAGAGAAAGGGGTGGGTTTAGTGTGAAACTCTACAGAAGACTGGAAAGAAACATTTCCTGTTCGGTTTATGAACCCTGCCGTGTTCAGGAAAGGGCTGCGTGTGTTGTAACCTTAACAAGGGTGGAAAGACCAAACTCTACCTCAGAAGATGATGGCATGATGACACTGCTGGCATCTTCAATTGACAGGGTGGCATGGCTAATATTCCACCTCTACTCCACCCCTGAAGCTAGCAAGATGCTCAGCAGTGTTCAAATGGCTCAGAATGCATCAAATGACAGAACCTAGCAGGTCTGTCTGTCACAGGAAGTGTGGGTCACATGGCACAATGTCAATACATCTGCCTGGGCTGGGTTCGCGCGTTGCCTTAATGTACGAGCCTAGGGCCCTGAAATCCCTGCGATCTTCGTTCGGTCCCTCTGGCAGTTAGTCATCTGTGGAGTTGGCGAGATGCACACAAATACCAACTACCACACACGGGCATATGGACACCCTCATATACACATACCTCTGTACGAGAGACTTTTTAACATTGGCCTTTTATGTTTGAGGTTCATCAGAAACATTCTTTTATTCCTAATTAAGTACAAAGCATTTATACCATATACTCCTGGCCACTAATATTTATGAAGTCATTATAAGTTTGCTTGTTTGCCCCCCCCCTTTTTTAACTCTGTTAGGACACAGTAATTTTAAATTTACAAAAAGCTGCAGAAACAAAAAAAGTAAAAATGATACCCATATGTCTTTAACCTAGATTTTTCTACTGTTAACATTTTATCCCATTTGCTTTATAATTTGCCCTCTATCTATTAATCTATCATTTATCTGTGTGCATGTGTATATACAAGTGTATACACACACACACACACACACACACACACACACACTCTTTTAAAAAGTCATTTGATGCATTCTGAACCATTTGATGTTTGCTCTTGCTAAATAAAGATCAAATGTATTGAGCTTGCCCCAAGACTGTGAAATATTAAGAAACTGATCAAATTAAACACATAATTTAAAAGAAATTTTGAAACGTAAAATCAATATCTGATTAACATTGTGAAAGTAATATAAATAAGCAGAGAACACAGATAATCTATGACACAAGACGAGAGTTCATTGGACATTTGTAATGAACCAGTTTATATACTATCAGAAAACATGTCTTCATCATTATGGTAAATCTTATTTTTTAAAAAAAGATCTAAAAATTTAATGAATGGCCAGCTATGATACTCAAACATTTTTTAGTAACAAACCCTATGGGGGGAAAGAGGGAAGTACATTCATCAAGGGAAGGAAAGAAATGGTATATGCTGTTTTGATTATGTTACATGTGTCTAGATTGATTCCAATTAAGGCCTAAGAAGATATGACTCTCTAACTGGTTTAGAATTCTGGGGCAGAAACATCCTAGAATCATGGTTTTTTATAAACTCTGTCTCCTGAAAAGGGTTATAGTCTGGGAAAGAGTTGTTATTCCAGAAGTCTGGCTTATATTTGGTGAAGCTGAATTGTAAGAGTACTCAGGAAAAAGAAAATCTAACAATTCTAAAAAAAAAAAAAAAAAGAAAAGACAGCAGACCACAGTGATCTATGTCATGAAAGGAATGACAAACCTTGTGCCCACACCCTTGGTGGGGTAATGGGACTCACCTTGCTGGCCTCCTAATTGAAATGTCCCATCAGATCAGAGTCATTAGTGCAATTTTTTCATAGGCACTTACCCACACATATGTGGGCCTATGTGTGACTCAGATGTGAAAACTAGACCTCATTTGTAGCCCCAAAGGGAGAAACAGGTTTGCTGACGAGCAGCAGTCATTAAATGTCTGTTCATTCTGAAGCCAGCCACCAGGCAGCCCCTCAAGTGAGGCTGTAAGCCACAAATCCAGGCTTTAGGTTTAACATAGTGCCAGCGGGCACACACCAAATATGGAAGTCTATGCACTGAGGCCGGCTATGGCTGTGGTGCCTATGCTGGCTCTTTAGAGGCAATTCTATACCTGGGGACCATTGGTGGTGTGACCACTAGCAGCCACCAGTACCGGGACAGAGACATCCCTGTCGGAGTAACACCCAGGATATCGGTGTCTTTTATGGACATGGACGTACTGGGTCACGTACGGGCCTGCCCCGTCCAATGCAGTACCGCTGGCACATGCTGGCACAGGATGAACGGCGCTGATGTCCGCATTCCCGCACGTCTTCTATCTGGCTGGGAAAAAATTTAGCCTAGCTACGTGCGGCCCCCTTAAGACTAAACTGATGCATCGTTTCAGGGCACCTTGGAAGGAGAATTCAAATAGGTGCAATTTGTTTTTTACTGCACATTTTTGTACTATTATATTTATGGAGTATTACGCAATATAACAGTTTATAGAGATTTAACACCAGTTTTATTCTACAGGGATATAAATATTCATTTTTATCTTTTTAAAAGTACTTTTGTTTAATAACCATGGCGGACGTTAGTCCACATAATCCAGAGTTGCCTGAAGGATGCAAAGTGTTATATTTCACCATTTTTGTTCACAAACACACAGCACCTTTGGTCACATGCTGCCATCTACCACAGATATTCTAAACACTGCGAAGCACCAAGCCTAATGCAGTAGATTAGGGGAGAAAACTCAGTCACGGAAGAGATAATTCTGTCTTGTGGATTCCAGGAAGGGGCCATATCTCCCATAAATTCCCAAGCAAGTTACACAGCCTGTTATGTGGAGGGTGCTAAATAACCGTTTGCTGAATTGAATTAAAATCCTCAGCTCCCAGCGTTGCTGCATTTCATACAAGGACAACAAAACAAGCTGGAGCCGGAGGCCAGAAGATCAGACCTTCCCTCCCCCAGAACATGCCGGCCCACTGAAAATTCATCTCTACCCAAGGGGGTGTTGGAGGCAATGCTTTCTCACAAGACCCCGTTCCCATGACCCGGCTGTCTTCCCTCTGGTCAGCCTCTCCTGTTGTTCCCCCTTCAGCAGAAGCAAACAGCAGCCTAGTGTCCATGACACAGGGCTTCCATAAAGACTGAGGCAGGAACAAAGAATTGACCTTTGTTTTCTCTAGAAGTACGGTTTGACCTTGAACAGGACAGGAAGGAGGCTACCAAGTCCCCAGTACCCACCATACGCCAGGTGCTCGGCTGAGTGCTTTAAAATATATTCCCACACACATTCCTACAGGCACTTTATGAGAGAGGTATTTTATAGACACATCCAGAAACTGAGACTCAGAGAAGTAAGTCATTCCAGGTCTCTGCTCTTGTCACTTGACCACAGGGCCCTGCAAGCTGCCTGACCTCTGTTCCCCCTCCTCTCTTGGTAGATTAAAAGCTGCACCTGTCTCCATCTCACCTACTGGCCCGTGTGCATCAACCACCCAGGGCCTGGCACACAGCAGATGCTCAGTAAGTATTTGTTGATGGATGAATGAAGTCTCCCATTTATTCTAGCCCCTGAGTAAAAATTTACTGCATTAACGTATGTCCTTTATTGAATTCATCGAAAATCTGTATATTACAAATGGACCAATGAATTGAAATGAACAGAATTGATCAGTTTTAGCATCAACTGTGCATTGTCACCAATGATTCCTACATGTGGAGACAGACACCTGAATATCAGGCCAAACAGGCCCCAAATCACAAGGTGCCAATGGTACATTTTGCCCAATAGATACAATAAAACTTTTAAAACTCTGCCCTTTCTGAGCAGGAAGGGGAGTTAAATGCATAATTTCACTGTATCATCTTTTGTGTTATCATCTCCTTTCAGTAAAGGACAATTTCTATCATAGAACCGAAGATTTGAGACTCTTAACTGATGTTAAAAATAGGCTATGTCACTTTAGGTATAACTAGCAATAAAGTATTTGTTTTGTAATACATATTTAACATGAAGCTTCATCTTGCTCTTTGGGAACCGATAAAAAACTGCATCAGAGTTTAATTTATGGGGAACATCCTGTAAATTCAGAGGCTCTTTTTAAAGGCAAGGAAGGCTTTTAGGATGTGTTGGCACAGTCTGAGTTTATTTTGTATTTAGTTACATATCACAGGAAAAGCAATACTCAGTGAATAAAAAAGAAGTACTAAAATTCTAGTATTAAATACAAAGAGACATTCTATAATGACAATAATATTTTTGAAATACAAACTGAGGAAAGTAAGACATCGTTAGTTAAACGTCACCATCATCATTCATTCCACTCAGATGTAGAATAACGTGGAGCTTATATACACACATTAATGTCAACATGCTATGAATCATGGTAAACTACAAGCTGAAGACAATATACTGTGTGAAGTTAGAGGATTAAATTTTAATTTTTCCCATATGTGTTAGCGCTATCTCCAAACTCACAGTCCAGAAAACTTTCAAATTTGCCTAATAGTACAATAAAGTATTTTAATGAAGAACATGCCTATCTAATTCCATAGATGATAGACAGACAAATAGATAGGTGATACATACACGATAGATAGATAGGCCAATAGACAGATGCAGATATTTTTATCTTTCCCCTTAAAAATCACCAGAAAAGTATCAGTCTATCCAATACTTTTAAAAGCATCAAACACTCCATAAAAGTAAAATATTTAGTCCTTATTTATTAAGATGTTTCATGTCATTACTTTATTCAAAGAACTAATCATTAAGCTGGTTCTATTGGTGTAGTTATACTTAGAGACATTAAAAATTAAGTTTGTAATAATTTTCTTATTATTCACATATATGTCTTTTGAAAACTATTATCACTTAACCTCTTATTTCAATGCTATAATATTATTAATTTTATTGTAAAAGGGTGAATTGTGATATCGCATCTCATCCACACTAATAGGGGGCAAGCATGCAAAATTATGTTTATAATTTTCCTAATAGAAAAAATGTCTCAGAATTTTAACCCACTAATATTATGCTTCTGCTTATACTATTTACAACCTACAAGTATATTCTAAATTTAGTATTTAAAAAGTTAAACAAACCTACCTCCCACGTTAGGTAAAGTTCTAAAAATAATGTTTATAAGAAATAATTCAAAGCACTCCATTTAGTTACCATGGTGACCATTGCTATCTAATAGTTTAGGGATAGGAAACTGTTCATTGGTAGCTATAACTGAATAAAGAAATAGATCATCAATCTTTATCTTTCAAAGAAGAGCAAAAAACCTGATATTTTATTTCTACGCTGGACAAGAAGGAAAAAGGCCCTTTCTGGGCCAAAAGAACATCACACAACACTTTCCTTAAACCATTGCTATAACACGTAAATATATTTGCTATCTGTTTGGTCCCATTCAGCCCACATCTGATTGAGGACTTGGAATTATTAATGGGATTTGAGGTGCACAATAAAGATGGAAATGTTCTCAAGATTCAAACCACCCCGTAGGTCCTGGGCGTGTCTACCTGATGGAAGCGGCTGTCATTGTGTCCTCTGCACTATGACAGGGCAAGAAGAAGGAGAGAAAATGGCTTTCAGTGGGGTCTCCCTTTCCACTCTTGACTTATCAGAAGGAAACTTCAGTGTGGTTAAAGTCTCCTGTGAATACACCTACAGTGAGGCTTCAGTTGTAATTGTTTTCTTTTGCGATTAGCCCTTGTGATGATATCCTTGAATGTGCAAACTCCAACCCCTGCATGGCTGCTCAGGACAGCCAGGAAGTACCATGACGTGCACGGCTTTTGCACAGGAAGGAAGAGAATGGTGAAGGGGCAAATAGCTAGGAAACAATTGCTCAGCTCGGGCCCTATCGAGGGAAAGAAATACATATGCACATTCCTTCTCATTACAGTTCATTTCAGACAAACATGATGCAAAATGACACAGCTCAAGCTCCAGGGAAATGGGAAAAAAAATATTTCTAAGACTAAACAGTCAGTAAGCACATAGCAGATCATACTGAAGAAAACCTCCCCAGAAATACAATTGTTGAGGATTACTTAAAAAATAAAACTGGGAGCATTAATGGATTGCAAGACTAATCCTGAGAGGAGCCCTGAGAGGCGGACACAATCTAACAGCAGAATTTGGCAGGGAAGACCCTATGCCACATAGAGGAAGAGGACGGAGGCTAATGCAGAGCCTGTGAGAAAACAAATGTACCGAGTAACAGAGAAGCTATTTCCTCCAACCACTTCGCATTCAGAGTTTAAAAAAATCGTCAGTGAGAAAAGATGGCGGATGCACAAATGCCATACTACACGAGTCAGAGTTGAAGGGGTTGTGTGTGTATGTGCTTGTCTCCCAGCTGCTCACGGCCTTTCTCTTTTTTCTTTTTAACGATTTTATTGGGGAAGGGGAACAGGACTTTATTGGGACACAGTGTGTTTTTCCCAGGACCCATCAGCTCCAAGTCAGGTCATTGTCCTTCAATCTTAGTTGTGGAGGGGCAGCTCAGCTCCAAGTCCAGTTGCCATTGTTCAATCTTAGTTGCAGGGGGCACAGCCCACCATCCCTTGTGGGAGTCGAACCGGCAACCTTGTGGTTGAGAGCACGCACTCTAACGAACTGAGCCATGCCAGGGAGCTGAGGACTGCTCAGTGGCAGCTCCTTGTCTTCAATCTAGTTGCGGAGGGCACAGCTCGCTGGCCCACGTGGGAATCGAACCGGCAACCCTGTTGCTCAGAGCTCATGCTCTATAACCAACTGAGCCACCCGTCCGCCCTCCTCACGGCCTTTCTGATTGGCCATCTTCACTCTGAAATAATTAACTCTAACCTCCACATTAGGCGGGTTCATTAGGTGGAGATTTGGGGAAAGAAATAAGGAATGTCTGCTCTAGTACACATATTCCCATACGATTTTTCACAAGAGTCCTGAAGTTGAGGATTGTCGGACACTTTCCCGGTCTAATTAATTACCTGGCACTTTGTTTCCTATTTATCTCTCATTTCCTATGTACACAACTTTTTGGCTGAAAACTCTGAGTTTCACTTATACTCTGGGTGAGTATAACATTCATGTCCCCAAACCCTAGCCCCAAGTCCTAATTTATATAAAGAAATAAGAAGTGATATTCCAATAGTCACAAAATAAAAGGCAAATAGGCAGATAAAGTTTGAGAGGAAAGATAAAAGCAGTTTGACTTAACAAAAATTCTGTAAGTTATCTGAGAATTTTGGAAGAGAGCAAATTTAAAAATTTCTGAACTGTTTGATGACCTACCCTTCATCTGAGCTTTTTTTTTTTTTTACTTCCTCATGTTTTTGCCAGATCTATTTGATGCAGAATACAAAACACGTGTAGAACAGTTCATTCCAATATTGAGTTTATGCAAATCCCTCAAATAATCAATATTGTTAATATGAGGTCTCATATGACAATGCACGAGCAGAAGGATTCATTTGTAAATGAAAAAATCTGCTTCTAGTTTGGCTTCATTTATTGAAAAGAAAGTAACTTGAGTTACAAGAAATCTAAACGTGAATGGGCAGTTATTTGGGGCTTTCATTTGTAGTTCATGCATAGACAATAATACACCGGCTAACCTTACGTTCTTTTCATGGATAATGTTGGGCCAATGTGTCAAATAATTTTAAAAGAAGCCTAATAATAAGATGCCAACCACTGAAAGTTTGGGGGTCTAAGCCGGCTCTTAAGTTGGTGCAAAACTAATTGGGGTTTAAAGGTTAAAAATAATTGCAAATACCACAGTTACTTTTGCAGCAACCTAACAGTATCGAGAGGAATACTCAGCATATTTTAGATGTTACATGAACTATTTTCAGGTTGGTTAGAATAAAATTAAATGTATTTGTGCTTTGATGGCCTTGAGGATTTGGTTTGCATCTAAAGGTCATCCTGGTTTGCTTTGCTGATGGTTTCATGTCAAAAACAAATTTACCAGTGACCTCTAGCAATGACCTCTAGTGATCTCTTAAATAGGTTTTGCTTCAAATGCTTTGACAAATTTATGCTTCCTTCTTATTGACCAGATGACATAATTTCATACCATTATATCAAGAACAATTAAAGAATTCCCTGGTGACCTACAAAACATAGTCGCAGCTACCGTAAGACATGAACATTATTTGCTGAATGAATGAAAGTGATGGTCTAAAAGAAGTAGTTCCTACACTAAAATTTAGAAAATAATGATGTGTGACTCATCTTTATGAGTCAGTCAGTATTTTATTAAGTAGCTACTACAGACTAGGCACAGTCCTAGGTACTGGAGAACCAGGGGGAGACCTCACAGAACACACGGTCCAGCTAACAAATTGTCCACTGGGCAACGTTAACGTATTCTAACCAGCACCTGACCAAAAACTACTCTTGTAACTCATTATTTGTGTTTGTTTCTTGATAATCATCTTTTATGCATATAAATAACACATCTAGGTTGGGGAAAAACATTATCAGACAGAAAGCCAGGCTCAGCCCTTTTTATGGAATTGGAATCTGAGTCAGGCTTACCCTTGCACTGTAAATGACTTCATTGCACATAAAACTAGTTTTTGTACTTTTACTTCTTAATTGACTAATTATCTTTTGGAATATACTACTAAAATTGAGCTTCTGACCTAGTGCTATTCAGGCCTAGAGGCCAAAATGTGTATAATAATGACAGATAATGAGGTACCTCACGACATTTGAACACATGTTCCTTGAATCTCTATAAACTCCTCTTATACAAAGTGTCCTTGGAACACACTTAGATCTGTGTAAGGTGGGAAACATTAAGTGGGGTTGGCGATGGGTGGAACCAAAGGTGGTTGCTAGGAAACCTGCAGCCTGTACCTGCAATGTGTGTTGATAAGCTTGTCCCGAAGTAACCCAATCAGAGAAATTATTTACCTGCCTTTTCATTCCTATGATGGTTTCCTGTAATTTGTACAAGTTTCATTACAATTTTGAAGGGAACTTTCTAATTTCCCAATGCATGCACACACAGATGAATATCAATATATACAAAACATTTTCCTAATGTTACCATGCTCTCCTTGCTGCTTTTCTCCAAATGTGTTTAAAAAATTGGTAGATACAAAAATATTAAATTGTAGCTCACTCAAATTATGTATATGTTGTTATCTTTTCAACGAGCTACAAGACTGACTTGAGCAGGAAAAAAGATGTGGAAATGAGCAATTTCTTCATAGACCAAAGTAAGTGGGGAACAGTAGATCATTACTGTATGTCAACAATCATGAAATATAGTCATGGGAGGTGGAGTACAGCATGAGGGAGACACGCGATGATGGAAACGTAACAGGCATGTAAGATGAGTGAAGGGGGGTTACCACCTCGTGAGGGGTGTAAATGTCTAACTAATATGTTGTTTTGTACACCTGAAACTAATAAAAAAATTTTAAAAAAGAAACACCATATACACCAAAAAAAAATACCTTCTTCCTTCTTGACTCTCACCTCAATACGATTCATTTTTGTTGGCGTATGTTTGTACTAGTAATAGCATTCTATAATAGTATTCATTTATTGGCAATAGTATTTACTTAGATTTATGAATCTATGTTTATAGAATGAAGATATTTTAATAATACTTTTATTAATTGACCAATATCTTCCCCAGACTTGGGTTACTCTCTCCAAAATTAATGTTCATAGAATGATACTAATGTCCTTTGTTGGGTATGTAATTATCAGCAGTGTGCTAACTGCTTTGTAAGCATTCCCTGTATTTAAAAAAACAAGTAAGTGAAAATGCACAGAAGTGAGGCAGGGACACATACCAGTGACCAGAGTGACAGTCACTTAGATGTCCGGGTAATAAAAGGCAGGAGGGGAGCCCACAAATGTCTCCATTCCCTCCAGGGGCCTTTAAAAAGAAACATCCACCTTTCCTAGAAACAGACAACCTCACTGTACCTTCTAGCTCAGTCTATGTTTGCCTTACTTGTATGAAACCATATAGACTACAATTCCCTAATATCGTGAGTCAAGAAAAAAAATAGAGAACCTAAAAAAAGACACAAAAATGTTCCATCTACTCTTAAGAGGACTGATAGTTTCAGGTAAATTTTTAATTACTTGCAAATTACAATGTTTAGTCTCAGAATAATAATAAAATGTTTTGGAAGAATATTTTTGCTGAACATGTAATTTTGTGCTGCATATGGTATTACTGATAATGAACTTATCAAGAATCCTCTTCATATTTCCTAGCTTTCCAACTCTGAAACTATATTAAAAATAAATCTGTGACATCTTACAAACCCCTTAGAAACTTGTAAGGTATTAATTTTACCATGGTAAACAGAAGGGCCCACATGACCTGCCATGACTTTCTGTAACTACCACGTTTATCTGAGCAAGTGCAAAGAACACACTCATTAGTCTCTGGCCCATCTCTTCACTGAACACAAAAGGCATGCTCTTATCTGACAATAGGCTGAACGGGAAAGTAAACGCCATGAAAATTAAATCTCATAAAATAAGGATTAGCAAACTCAAAACCAATAATATGCCATGGACTCTACATCTTCTTCTCTGACTTATTATTCCCCAAAAATAACTTTTAGCCTTCTGCAGACAAGGTATTCTACTGGGACATGCTCAGAAAACACGCTCTAAGACTTTAAGGATATGTTGGATTGATTGAATCATGGCAGCAAAGCATGTTTTGAGCCTCAGGGACCCTGAAGCTCACCTGGCTGGACCCCTTCATTTTCTGATAACATAGCATGGCTTTGGCCTGCTGTTACCCAGTGGCAAAGCCCAAGACTCTGCCATTTTCTTTCTCTGCAGTCCATATAGACCCACGGAAACAAGACTGACCAGAGGGTATTCATGTCATCAGACTTTTCTGCATAAGTGTTACCTGAAGATGAAGCTAAGGAAAGGTGCCAGCCAGGCTGATTTCGGTCCTTCGTGTGCATGCTGCGGTTCCTAGAGGGTTAATTAAGATCCATGAGGGAAGTCTAACAGGAATCGGAGTTCAGGGCCTCGTGCAATGTTGGGAGAGCCCGTGCCCTCCCTCAGTCTCGGATTCAGAGTGTTAGTTTAGGATTGTGGAACAATCCTTTCTCTAGGAAAAAACAGGGCATCGCTCTGGAAGAGCAGGTGTGTATGTGGAGAGGGAGGGAGAGGGTCACGTGTTCCTCAAGCAGGAAGGAAGGAGAAGGTGACCTCCAGGGAGGAAGGAAGTGCTGAGGCAGAAGAGGTTTGGGAGCGTCGGGTACAAACTAGAAGTTGGTGATGCCACAACAAGGGTTCCTCTCCAAACAGTGAGACACACATGTGTCCCCATCTTTTATTCCTCAGAGAAGAATAACATCCACGGGAGAAAGACTGTGGACCATTTACCCGACCATTGTGCTTTGGCTCATGCGCTCTCTGCTCTCTCACTGAGCACTTACTGTGCACCAAGGATTGCAAAGTACTTTACTCTCAACGACCCTCAGATATAGCGGTTTCTTTCATTCAGAGAGGAGAAACTAAGGTCAAGAGGCAAAACCTTGCTTACGGTCACTGTGCTGACAAGCGGAGAAGCTAGTAGGACTTACAACACAGGCTGTCTGGCTTGCGTGCCCATTGGCCGTCCAGGATGCATACCCAACCTGCAAGGATGAAAGCAGGCTCACCTCCCTGGAGGACTCTCTGAACGCCACGCTGGGACATGCAATTCACAAAGGTGTCACCACTAGCTGTTCAGCGATGCCTGAAAAGCCTCGGAAGCAAAGCCTCTAATGACACAACGAGAGAGAAAGCTTAAAATGCAAACAGTCGAGAAAAATGAAAAGTCACCTTGAAGGGCAAAGGGTGCACACAACACAAGGTGAAGGTTTCTTGTCTCCATTTTATGGATGAGAAGAGCGAGGCTCTGAAAGGTTTTGAAGACTGTCCAGAGTAAACAGCGCCGTGAGTGCCAGCGAGAAGAGTTAAAACGAGGTCAGCCAGGCTGGAGGCCCAGCATCTTTCCCTCCGTGACACTCACCACTTCTAGCACCAGGACTGTTTGGGGCCTGTCCGCCTGCAGGGTGACATGGGTGCGTGTTCTGATGGGGAGCAGATTTACTGCTATAAATCTGGTTCCGAGTTGTGCCGGCTGTTTGAGGAGGATTACATTTCTCTTAGGGAGAGTTCTTTTTGTTTGGAAAATAGCTCAGGTGCCTTTCGATTATGCAAGGATGCCTCCCCCCTTTTTTTTAATATACTGAAGTTTTAAGATTTTATGCTTGAAGTAGCTATATGCTGTTCCTGAATAAGATTTTCCAATCAATGAAACTATGTTCCTTCTGATAACCAAAATTCAAACAATTCTTTAAATTGTACACAAATTTTTTTTTAAAATCTTACAGATTTTTCAGTCTTCATTTACAAGCATAATTTTGAAAATTCTTGATAATGAGTATGGATTTTGAGTCCATTCATACATTTTCATATCAAATATTCAAAAATGGTGCCTACATTCCACTAGTCTTAACTATTCTGCTTTAGGATTCAGATGGTGACACGGACGGATCACTTCCTGGATGGTGTAGATGCCTGACCACTGCGCTCTACACCCGAACAGAACAATTGAATGTCAACTATACACACACACACACACACACACACACACACACACACATATTACATATATACATATATCACGGCCTGCAAAGATGGGCCTTTGGAGCCACTGAACAGGAGAGAAGAGACAGAGAGGGTCAAGTCACTGTGCGTGAGAGAGAGGAATTCTGACGCACCTGCGAGGGGGGACCACAAAAGCGAGCCCCGTGGCTCTGCAGGAAGCCACCTCAGAGAGCCACCCACCGTGTCTAAGACAGTGACGTCCAGAGTTCACGCTAACTGTTCACCCACTCTGTCCCACAATCCCCCCACTGCTACCCCCAATCCTTCACTGAAAACCAAATCTGCTACCATCTAGAGATTTGGGGGACAAATGGCAACAGTGACGGAGAGAAAACCAAGAAGAGCCCACAGCAGGAGTTTGGCATGGAAATAAAAACAAGACAAAACAAAACAGAAATAGAAAAGAAAACCCCAAACAAGAAAACACGGCGCAGGGTCCTGAGGCTTCTGAGAGTATGTGAGATGAAGGAGGGGCCAGGGGAACAGGAGCAGCCGGGGCCCCAGCTCAGCTGCCTTCTTGTAGCTGCTCCACCGCAAAGGGACCTTCCCAGTGGAAGGAGGACGAGGAGCCGGGCCTGTCCTCTGGTCTCCCCAGCACGCCCTGCTCAAACGTCCATTTGTTACTCAGCACTCAATAACCATTTAGCCGGCGCCTATCATGGGACAGGCCTCCAGACAAAGAACCGCAGAGGAAACACCTCTTGAAGTTCAGAGAGAATGTTTGGTTTTCGCGATGCACTGATTTACTTCCTTTAATCAAACATGAGCAGTGGAACGTGTGTTTCCTGGCTTTTTTTCTGTCCTGTCATGAATATAAGTGGTACCTTTCGATTTGAGTGCAAATTGCCTTCCTTGGGATAATTTTTCTGACAGAATTCTCCTTCTGCACCTCTGTCCCTTTTCTACTTAGGCTCTTATTGTATTGTATTGGTGTCTCTTAGGTTCCCTCACATTCTTTTTTGAAACTGGAAAGTTAGGAAGTAAATGTTATTGGTGATGGAGAAATCAGCATTCTAATTTAGAGACTTTTCCCCCCCTATGTGTTTAGGAAGTCTCTCTGGAAGGAAATGGGAAAATGACGTGTGGAAATGTGCAAACTGTCAGGTGCAGACAACTAAGAAAGTGTAGCTCAAGTGCCAGGTCTATGGGACAGGAGGTTTCTATGTCGCTGAGACAGTCCCTACACATATTATTGTCAGACTGTACGTATTTATTACACGATGTTACGATACAGAATAATTGGAGCAGAGTGGAGTTGGGAAGAAACTTTGAGGTAGGAGTTGTCTTTAGAAGATATCTGGGGAAGTGTTAGGTGACACAGGGCTTAGGGGAAATTAGGTGGCAAAAGCTAGGACAAGATAGGACTCTGTTTGCTGCTCTCAATAAATCTGTAGCTTCCGTTACAATTATTTTAAATGAGCAGTTTCTCTCACTGAAAGCACTGCCTCTGTTTTTCTCCCACAAGAATTTGTCATCTCTCACACATCCATTTGTTACTCCATTTGATTAATTAGAATGCTCAGGTACAAATTAGTTTGGGTTAATTTAATTTCTTGGTTTTCAAAGTGATAACTAGGAAACCAGCTCTGATTCAATCTTTCATTGCGGAAAGTATTCTCAACATCTATTAGCTCACTTTTCCGCCTTAGCAAATATCAAACATAATTTAATATTTCTTTCATGAGTCAGAGAATGCTGATATCTCTGGTTCATTATTTTAAATGAATCATAACTTTATAGTTTGTAATATAAAAACCAGGCTAGCTATTTATCCCAGAACCATGCTTAAAGGCTGATTTTTAAAACAAATCCTTGCTATCGTTTGTTTCCTAGTGATTTCATGCTCTCTCTCCAAAAATAGAGGGAAAACAAAAAAGTCCAGTTACAGGTCCTATTTAGCTATGTATGTCCCAGGTAGTTTGAATCTTCCTAAATACTAATTGCACAAGGCAAGTTAAATTTATTCTGGAGAAGACGGACTTTTTTGGAAATAAACTTAAGGAATCCTGAATCTTCACGAAATATAAAATAAACTTCTAAATAATTCCAATTATATGTGATGTCCTTAAACATTTTCAGCATTATATAACAGGGTTTAGCAGAATTACAAATCCAAGTAGCTGCTGTCCAAGCTTTCTAAAATCGTTTTTAGTAAGCTAAAAATGAATCAATATAGTTGAACTAGATATATACATAAAAAAAGAATTCTGTTTTAATGTGCAACACCCAGATTAATTTGCCATGAGAAGCTTTAATGTAAATTATATTAAGATGCTTTCACCATATTCTAAAACGGTAGGCAAAAGAGAAAAACCAGCACATTAAGCAGAAATAGATAATTTTTTCAATATACTTACATACATTAATAAAACTTAATTTCCTGAGAGCCAAAGCAGATTGCATAGATGTCCCACCAATTTATATGTCACACGGCATTCTGACTAGAGCAGCTGCAAGGTCTTAAATAACCAGCACATGTCAATTACTGTTGCGAGCCACATTCCAGGGCAAAAATTTGGCCATTTTCCTAGATTTCTTGAGGTTTTATACTATCCTGGAGGGAATGCATGACACGTGTCCATAATGTTCAGTTAACATTTAGTAACTGGTGAGAGACTCACTAGAGGATCTGAAAACTCAGGGCAGCCATAGATCGTTCTCTTAATCACCATTAAGTCTAAACGCGTTTCTGCCCAATTTTGTGATTAAAAACTTATTTGGGAATGATATGAAGCAAAACAGAATAGCACATACCTCATAGATGGGTTGTGGGAATAGAATAAAATAATTCATGGGACTTGCTTACAACAAATATCAAGTATGTGCAGCTAGTAGTCAACGGAAGTGTCGGAGCACTGCAGTCCTGACTTCATCAGACAGGATTATCCTACCAACTAAAGTATCCTGGAGTTAGCGAGTCAATATTCCAATATTCGTCAGGGCTGAAAGTTAAATTTAGTGAAAGTTAAATTTTCTAAAACATGTAGAGAGATAAGAGTTGATTTAAAAATGAGAACTAGAACAAATGTAAGCATATCAGGACTTTTTTTCTTGAGTTCTTGCTCTTGTGAAGATAGATAGAACAACAGGCAGGTAGAAAGGATGTATGTGTCTGACTTTGCATCTTTTTTTCTATCCCTGTCTCTCCTTAAACTCCTAGGATGAACAAGATGCCACCATCATGTATTAGGATCTAGAACAATGCCTGATGCATAGTAGGGGATCCACAAATAGGTATGGAAGGAATAAATGTTGATTTGTTTATCCTAGGGTTTTATTTTAGCTTTACTCTCTTGCTTTAGTAAAGTGATTTCATTTTAGAATAATATATTTCATGTCAAACTAGGATTTCATTATGGAAATCAAGCAGCAAAACTTGGATACCTGGCAGTCAGAAATGTTTAAATGTAACTTATTTTATTCACGTAGGATGTTATTAATGACTTAATAAAATGTCAACAGGGAATGCAATACACAATTTAAGGGAAGAGAAAGACAAACTACAAAAAAGATAATTCTTTGAAGGTGAGATTTAGAAATAAGAAGATTGTCAAGGGGGCCCAGTGAGTAGAGGATTTCTGTATCCTCAGGAGAAACCAGGAGGAGGAAAACTCACCAGGGCTAACGGGGAAAGCAGAGGCATCTCAGGACAGATTAGGGAAGAAATAATGGAAACAACCAAGAGGAGGAGAAAATGTAACAGGAGTCTTTGAGATAAGGATCGTGCAGAGCCAAAACAGATGAAAGAAAATGAAAGTTTAAAGCAGAAGTCTTTGAAACGAAACTTAGAGTGGGCAGGTACAACAGCACAGACAATTTATTCAGAGTTACATTCAAATCCAGGCTCTATCCATGTATTACCTACGTGTCCATGGGCAAATTAAGTTATGTCTCTGAGGCTGCATGTCCTTATTTAGTAAATGATACACACTGCACTGCATTCTTAAGGATTTCATAAAATAACGTGAAAATAGTTCGCTATGCCCCGGCATGGAGGATCTGTAAGTGGTAAGTTGTGCTCACTGCACAAATGGGGTTCCAAGTTTAAACTTGAGTTAACATTTCTCAACAGGTGCCAACCGCTAGCTCTGCCCTTTCTGTGTGGTGCCATCCTCTCATTTGGTCGTAAAGGAGACGAGTTTATTTCCATTTTTAGGGAAATAAAATGGATACCTTTCTGCCCACATATTCTCAAACACATTTTAAAATGGTAATAAGGTGCTCTAAAGTACAGCAGTGACGACCTCAGGTTTGCATTCTCTTCAAAGTTCAAAATTGCCGATTATGTTACACACACATTGCTGCACTAGAAGGGACTCAAAAGTTGTCTAGCTTGGCTCTTTGATTTTACAAATGGGGAAACTGAGGCACGGCACGGTAAGGCTTATTCATGTTGTTATCTGATTATTCACTCAACAAACACTAGTTGAGCACGTGCTACTTCCAGGCACAATAGGAGGCAAATGGGGAACAGATGGCCGAAACCAGGGCTTATTTCTGGGTCTGGGGCGCCTTGTGCCAGGGACACGCAGCTAGTGAGGGGTCTCAGGTGGAATTTCAGTCCAGGCCTCCCACTACACGGAGCATTCTGATGTGTCTAAGTCTGTTTCTACTGATGACATGGGCTTGGAAAAAACAAGACAAACATAGGACCTGGAATTCCAGCTACTCGCTGACTTGCTGAGTGTACAAAGAGAAAGCGTTTTCAAGTAAATTTTCAATCAAAATCTGAGCAAGGCAGAAAAGGGCACAGAGACCTCAGCAGAGTCGGCCTTCCAGAAGGGACAGGACCCAGAGGTCACACAAGCCAGGCAGGGCAAGGATGGGAAATGGTGCACACAAGGGTTGGAGAGAAACATCTCCAGGATGTGACAGCTTTCCCTGAAAGAGGTTCTCTCTGTCTCAGCTCCTGCTTTGTCCGTGCTTTGCCCTAGATTTTAGAATCTCACTTTACAAGTGCAAAAAACATGTGGAAGGGGATTGAGAAACATGCAAAGTAGACAGCCGTCCTCTTCCAGTGATGTGGAATGACGTTTTGTACTAGGCTCAGATCTCTGTTCTTTGAGTCTAGAAAATGGAAACCTTCCTATTTGTAAAGATGGCCCTGGGACATCATCACATGGCACATTAAATTCTGCTTTAGGTTGGCGGGGCTCAGGACATGCTACCCCCCAGCACAACACAACCTGATATCGTGAATCTTTTAGGCCGAGGTAATTTGAGAGTGGCTGGTGCAGGAAGGACTGTCTGACTTCCCCTTGAAGCAGGACATAGGCCCTCAGGGGAGAGGGGCCCTTCCTGCACCTGGAGGACAGGAGGAGCTTCCTTATCTCCGAAGACGGAGGGATGGGAGAGGAACCTGGGAGATCAGGCCTTGCTAAGTCTTCCCCAGTTAACTACTCTGAGTTCAGACACTTTTTGTTTCCATGACTTTCCACTCTTCATCAAACCTAGTATAGAAACACTCAAGCCTAACCCTTTCTTCAGGGCTCTGTTTCCTTATGAAGGTTCCCATGTGATGTAAAATGGGCCTCTGCAGCATTTCAGCTCTACAGATAACACTTTGCAAACACCAGTGTATGAAACACATGTGTATGCTTTTCTCCTGCTAATCCGTCTTGGTCAGTTTAATTGTCTGGCCCAGCCAGGAGCCCTGAGAAGAGCGTTTCCTCCCCTATGGGGTACAGCTTGGCTATTGTAGGCGGCTGATGTTATGTCTCATGTGCCAGGATCAGCTGCCCCTTCCTAACAGTGTTCCTTTGGGGGAATCTCCTTTCTTTTGCTGCGCTTAATATTGAGGGGGGTAAATAAAGGTGCTCCCCCCTCCCAGCCACCACCGCAGAGAACAGAGGAGGTCAGTTATGGACTGTTTGTGTACCCCCCATCCCACAAAAAGAATTTGTGTGTTGAAACCCAGCCCCCACCACCACCATGTGATGGCAACAGGAGGTGGAGCCTCTGGGAGGTAATTTGCATTAGATGAGGTCATGAGGATGGAGCCCTCATAAGAACCAACTAGACAGCTTCTCCCTCTCTGCTGTCAATCAGGTGAAGATACAGCGAGGAGTAGGTACTCTGCAGCCTGGAAGCGGGTCCTCAGCAGAACCCAGCCAAGCTGGCCCTGACCGTGGACTTCCAGCCTCCAGAGCTGTGAGGAATATATTTCTGTTGTTTGTAAGCTGTGTGGACTATGGTATTTTTGTTACAGCAGCCGGAGCTGTTCCAGACAGGCTCCCAGAAGGCTCCTTCAGCTAGTGCTGTCCTTTCATTTCCTGGCTCAAGTACATGACCGGAGCTTTGCCCATCTCTCTCTAGTCACTCTAAGGATCTTTGCAAAGTGGCACGACTCGGGGAATGGAGTTTATTGGCGAGTGAGACCCTGTGAACTTGAATCCTGAGCTTCCTACTTAGTTCCTGGTGCCCGATCTCTTTCCAGCCACATGTGCCCAAGTCAGGCAGAACTGGGTTCTGCTGCCTTTAACGCAGCACCCTAACTGGTGCAGAAACATCCCTCTCTTGCAGAGGACCTCTGCAGCATTTCAGTTCTACAGATAACACTTTGCGAACACCAGTATAAACGGAGTGTTCTAGGATTCTACAACAGAAACGGAACATGACTTCACTAACTGTAATTAGCATACTTCTAAAAGACTCAGTAAAAGCTGATTTATCCAACACTGAAATACCTAGAACTTTCAGTCAACACTTCTGCATATCCCTGCAGTGATGTAAAGCGGTGTTTATACAGAGGCCATGTGGTCAGGGAGAGGGACAGGAGGGGCCCCCCCTTCCCCTCACTTCTGAATGCTCCTTGGGTTAATGGCATCTGGCAAAGCCTCAGCTGCTTTCCCTTTGCTAGGTGGCCAAGGACATTTCCCCTACTTTTCTTGAAGTTTTGTTTCCTAATTTGGAAATCAAAGCAAATCATATATACGGCACTATGTATGTGTACAATATTGTTATCCTAATAGGTCCTAAATGAAAGATTAAATAATATTTTGATTGTGTTTCACTGTATTCACATTCTTAGAAAATTGGCAATCTTAAAACAATGTTTATTAACTTTTTCTAAGGCTAATTTACGAATGGAAACTGGGAATAGGGAACTGAATAAGACATTGGCCCAACAACACATTAATTTTATTAATCAGTTACCAAGAAATTCTATTAACCCTCTCACATCCTGCACTTTGCATTGATTTAAATCACAAAATGCCCTGGATGTGTATGAAGTTATATTTGCAAATGTTCTTGGCTGCCAGCTGTGAGGGTTGTAAATACCCTCCTTGCAAACAGAAGAATGGCACAGCCTTTACAAGAAGCTGCAGGCTCCTTGTTCATTGTTTTTCTTGCTGACACATGTGCACAGCTGATCTACAGGAAGTGGCCTCACTTATTTGCATCTGTATTGATGTGTGTGGTAGGCAGGAAGGGAAGTAACCAATTCAATTTTGATCAGGAAAAAAATGGACTTGACTCATTCTCTCAACCAACTACTTGAATTCATCCGAGTTTTTTTTTTTTTTTTTCTTTTTTTAACCACCTTCTTTTACACTCAAAACGTAAATTCTTCAAAGGCAGCATGAGAACAAGGATAGAAAATTCACCCACTCAGGTTCTCCATGACTTACTGAGGGAACATAATCGTGGCTTTCTCTTCTACGACACACATTGAGCCATTTCACGTTTATATCTTTGGCCTAAAATTTAAAAATCCGCAATAATATATTGACCAGCTAATAAGGAATTTGAGACAAACCATTAAATAATAAATCCCAAATTATTAAAACAAATGCGTTATACTGTCAAATCACAGAAAAATCTATATTTTTGGTAGATAAAATAACAGCCACAATTATTTTAACTCACACACATGACAGGTGAAAGACTCCAAATCATTAGCTGAAATAAACTGATAATTTAACATGGTCAATAGAACTCAATTTTATATTGTTATTAAGCAATCAGGTTGGCAAGTTGCACTACATAGAGAGAGTACATTTTAAAAATAATAACACAAGGATATAAAATCTATTTTACCTGCATTTTTGTTAGAAGCCTTCTAATTATAAATTACTAGTTTTTAGAGAAATGAAATACAGCTTCATATATATATATATATTTATATAATATATATAATATACATATAATACATATATATGTGTGTATATATATATATATATATATATATTACATATATATGGAATTATTTCTTCCCCTGCTACAATTTTTTTTTTACTTATCTTCATGAGGAAACCAGTAATTTCATCATTTGCTTCCCATTACAGATGACATATGATACAAATTAGTTAAATAAGAAGGTATCTATATAAAAAGTGCTCTTTTGGTGGGGGGTCTCCTTCCCCTCTTTCCCCACTCTTCCTTCTCTTTTAGAAAGAATAGCCACCAAGGTCATAAGATGACCATCCATTGCTTCTTAGGTCAAAATCTGTGCTGAGTTTAATTTCTAGTCATGCTAATTCAATTAAGAAAAGGTAGCTCCTTTGGGTTCATATATAGAAAACAAATAAGGCAAAAATAAGGAAACTCCTCAAACAGTTGGGCAGAGTTCATTCTACTAGACATTTAAATGAAATAGAAGATTGATACCTTTAAAAACTAACAAATCTCTTGCAGTAACTGGCCATTTTATTAACCTATATTTTGATAAGTAAACAAAGATCCAAAATGGCAAACAGCAAAAGGGTCGAGCTTAAGACATTTTCAGTTCAAGCATGTTTTGAAAAAAAAAATATGGGAGGGAGGGGTGCATACAAGTTTCTACATTATAGTCACACTTTCCTGGAGGACTCCAATTGTTTAAGCAGAATGTAGTTAGACATTACTCAAGAGCCAGACACAGCATACATGGGATAGGCAAGAGTTAATATGAAACAGCACAGTGGTGATACCAATATGTTTATTCAATTAATAGTTAATGTTTTACAGTAAATTTTCCTGTTGGATAATAATAAGAACATGTTCACATTTATTTTTAAAAACCTTCTGTCAAGTTGCATTAAAAGCAGTTGTGACGTGATTGGCAGAAAAGACAGTTCCCAACAGGTGACACAGTTGCATTCCTCCAACAAATGGAAGTGTGGGCTGCAGAACATATTTTATACCTTAGATCTAGTTTATTAAAGGGACCCTACACACATGCACGCACGCACACACACGCACACACAGCAAAGGGATCATCTGGAGAATTCAGAGCCTAAAGTGATTAATTAGACCTTATTTTGTCTTGAACAGATTTACTAAGCATTTTTCAAATAGCCCCATTGTTTGTAATTCCCGAAATCACACCTCCATTGGCTGGCCTTGGTTACTTCATGCACGAACAACAATCTGATTGAGCACCCTTGTTAGGGCCTCATTCTTCATTGTAATTAGCCATAATCATAGCCTTCCTGGGTGCATGAGAATGTGCAGGCAACTATTCACAAACTCTACCCATTTGAATACGCAGCTTCTCAGTAAGGAGCAATAAAATGGGAAATCAAAGCAGTTTCTCTAGGGAATTTTGTAAAGCGTCTCTAACTCTGATTCAACCTCCTTCAAAATGTCCCCTCTCCAGTATCTGGATTCTATTTGCTAAAACAAGGGTGGCTTAATGAAGACAATGGCTTATTATTTCTTAAGTGACACAGGAGGCCCAAGTATGACAGGCTGAGTTCTTTCAGTCTTTGCCAAGGACACAAGGGACAAAAGAACTAGCAGTTGTGTGTGGAAAAGAGAACTCGGACTAGGCTGTACTTTGTGAATGCTCAGAGGAAGACGGGGCCTTCGTGATTCTAGATCTCAAAGGCTGGTGCTTTCTTTTTCTTCCTTTCTTTCTTTAACGACACCCCCACCCTCAAATGACTCAGACAGTATAGAGAAAGGCTCAGAGAAGCAGGGATTGAAAACAGAGGCCCAGGGGAGGAGGGGTGACATTCCCGGTCCTATCCCTAGCACATTCGCAGTGAGCCACCTACTGGCAACAGCACTTGTCCTCTTTTTATTGTCTAATCACCTAAGCTCTTCAGGGAAGACCTAGGTAAACATGCTGGAATCGCTCCAAATGTCGTGTCAGCCAAACATGGGAAAACTAAAAGGCAGAGGGACAAAAGCTTTCAGAGTAGTACTAAATCTTTAACAGAAAACTCAATCCTTCTAGTAAAACGATGGCTAACTACCAGATATAAAGAATCATCACTTAAAATGTTGTGTGTTCTGTAGGAAAACTTAAAAAGGTGATTCAAATTACTTAAAAGGAATAATCACTCGGCTAATGAAGCTAAATCAGCTAATCACTTAAACTAATTGAATAAGATATTACAAGTATGGTGTCTGCGAAAGACCCGTCAACTCTTCACAGCCTTTGCGATTTTCCTGTAGGGATGTTTTCTTTTTTGAAACATGACATAGACTTAATAAAATGACTGTTTATGTTACTTGTCACCGTGCCACCACAAGACGCTCAAGGGCTGCAGCGTGACACCTGATGATTCTCTGGTAATCGGAAGGGTTTATTTAAATTTTTCATCGTCATGTTGAAATGACCTTGCTAGAATCACACAGCCAGTTGAATGTAGTGCTATTAAAGTACCAGATGGCCATACAGTTCAGCACTTCCACTGCTATGTGAAATCACAGTTTCAGAACTGAGCAAGGCTGAGGGACCCTCGGGACGAGGTAGGCAGAAGGGTTCGCCGTGGTAGAGGTTGCCCAGAACATCGCTCAAAGAGGATCTGAGGCAGAAGCGGGACTCCAGGAGCAGAGCGGCCATTATCAATCGGTAATATCTGCTACTGGTGCCCAAGGAAGAAGCAGTTCCGTCATCTGTCTCCTCTCAAACCTCTATGCATGCAGGGGACTGCGCCAACCACTACCCAGGCATCTCAGGTGGAAGAAATTAGCTGTACCAGGGAGTCATGGTGGAGGCAGGATGGACCCTGCTAGTTCCCTGAGCAATCGCGTGCTCTCTTCCAGGCAGACCCCTTATCATACATCACACCCTCCATGTTCACGCTGACATGAGGGCTTTTTCTTGGGTACTAGCTTCACTGATGTTTTGGGGCTATTTTACTTTTAAATCCATTTTAATATTTGGTGAGTTGAGTCACCCTGTTTTTCTTCTTTTTTCATTTTTTTTCTTAGAATACCAACAATTTAAAACAGATGCCTGTGATAATTTCTTCTTCACAGAGTAATATATGAGTAGAATCAAATTTACCATATTTATATGTCTTTGAAAAGCAAAAAAAAGAGTTTCTGTGACATTAGGAATGCGTCTAAATTGAAGGACTGCGGAGCCAATATTTCTAATAATCTCCTCAGTGTTATAAACGACCAAAACTTATAACATGATGAATAGTTAGTGTGTCCGTCTTGTGTGCCAGGGAGGCTGCCAAGTGTTCTGTATGCATCGTTTCTCCTAATCCTCACAACAGTCCTTCCAGGGGTTGACAGTCTGGCATAATTACCTCTAATTTACAACAAAGGAAACAGAGACCGAGGAACTTTCAATAATTTGCCCAGGATCACACAACTACTGAATGCAGGGTTGGTCATAAATGAATCAGTCATGATCAGCACTTACAAGACTGAGTCAGGAGTCATCTCTTCCTAGGACCCAGCCTGTCAACATCAGCCAAGGTCACCTGGCTCCAGCCCACCTCCAACACCCAGAACCCAGCCACAAAGTGACGACACGGCAGTAGCTGAACTGCGTCTCTAGGAGGTGTGCCAGGAAACAGTCACAAGGAGAGTCGGCTTTTTGGACACCCACACGTCCTCCAAAGGAACAACCAATGTAGAATTTGATGGCAAGTCCAAATAGTGGACTGAAAGGGTGATCAGGCTAAAGCCAGCATGGAACGGGGCCTTTCAAATACGTCATCAGGTTTGTTCAGATACCATCTCCACCACATACACTCCACACGAGGCTCAGTATAGCCCTCAGTATCTTCAAAACCAAAGATTTTAAACATAACTACTGTGTTTCCCGGAAAATAAAACCTAGCTGGACCATCAGCTCTAATGCATCTTTTGGAGCAAAAATTAATATAAGACCCGGTATTATATTATATTATATTATATTATATTATATTATATTATATTATATTATATTATACCCAGTCTTATATTAAGACCAGGTATTGTATTGTATTATATTATGTTATATTATATCATATTATATTACATTATATAATATTAAGACCCGGTTTTATATTACATTAAAATAAGACCGGGTCTTATATTAATTTTTGCTCCAAAAAATGCATTAGAGCTGATGATCCGGCTAGGTCTTATTTTCGGGGAAACATGGTAGCTGTACAGTGGCTTTTTTAGTCATGCTTTCATGTGTACATAGAAATTAATATCATGTGACATTATTCATCAAATGTTCAAACTACATGCACAGAGAATGTTTGCTTTAATTTCTCTTTTGTGAAAAACAAAGTTTCAAAAAAAATTAATGTAGAACCTGTAATAATTGCTTTTGAATCCCTTTGCTACAGTGTCCCATTATGTGTCAGATGGCATTTATCTGGGGGTCACAGGAACCTCTCATTCCTGGAGCAAAGTCAAAACATCTTTCAATTCTACTGGTTAAACAAACATGACAGATGTCATTGTTTTGTGGGACTCTGCAGGTGGAAGTTCTGTTACCCACTTAATAGACTGTTAGCCAGTCACGGCTTTCCCAGATAAGAAAAGGTAAGCTTTTACATAATTCAATTCCACAAACACTTACTGAATGTTTGTAGTACAATCACTAGATAAGGTCAAGAAGTAAACAAAGAAGAATACGATAAAAATCATCCACTTTTTTTTTTTAAAACCAGAAAAGAAATGGTCCCTTAACTCCAGGAATTCACAAATTACTAAGAAGTAAATGCATGACGCAAATACAAAATAATTAACTACAGGTAAGGCAAAATACATGGCAGGCAATATTTATGAAAGTATATTAACAATATATTTCCTTCTACTTTTGACCATTGAATAGGTTAGTGAATTTAAACACACAGTGATAGTAATGCCAATAAAACAATAGTGAATATTTATACCTACCATGAATAATCTAAGTTCACTGTTCTAAGTTCAAGATGTATTATCTCATTTAGTCCTTATAACAAATGACAACCTTATATAGATACAGATAAGGAAACTGAGGCACAGCGAAAGGTTAAATAACTTTCCCAAGGTTTCATACCAGGTAATATGTTTTCATGGTTCTTTCTTTCTTACTAAGAATATTAATCAGCGACTGTTTACTGTTATATAGTAAACAGAAAGCATGCCTTTTTCCTTTGACTTATTTTAAATCCACCTTAATTATTTCAATATTTTAATAATCTAATGTTTATAAGTCATAGTTCCAAACTTCTGGGATTGTTTTGATCATTGTGGATTCTAAATTGCAGTTTTCAATGATCTCCACAGTTTGAGAATGATGACAAAGTGAATATGTGGAGCAATTCAAAAAGAATAACCCACAAATTGATAAACAAAGACGGGAAATACATCATCATCGAGTCCTCTCCATCTCTGGCCAGAAGAAAGAGCCTGAACAGACCATCTAGTCAGCTGACGATCATTAGGGTTCTCACACCGGTCCCCTCGGGGGTGCAGTGCTGGCAGGGGGCACCCCGCCAAGGAGAACATATTCCCCCCCCCCCCGCCGCTTCTCAAGCCTTCCAGCAGAGGGAGAGGGAGACCGGAACACACAGCACACATGGACAGAAGGGAGGACTGACTGTCTGTCTGTACACAATTTTCCACTGAACTTTCAGATTTTCCTTTTCCTATTGTTTTCGCTCTCCCCGTCCATGGGCCCTATGGTATATGTATATGTCTGTGTGTGTGACATCCCCATACCTCTGTGTGTGTGCATTAAAGCTTAATGACTTTCCTAATGGGCCCTTTTTTTAGTGCATTAAGTTGCCTGCTTGGTCTCCAATAATGTCAATTTCTTGCATATTTGGGATCTCTGTAAACACTGTCTCTTTTTCCTGGACTCTTGCCCCCGAACCCTTCTCTCGTGTTTCTCTTGGCAAACCTTGAGCTCCCACTTGGCATCAGTGTGATTTCCCCAACGTTGCTCTCTTCTGTCTTTCCACAGCACGTGGATTTTTATAGCTCTGTCACAAATGCGTATTATTATTATTTTCACACGAGAGTTGTTTTCCCAAGTCATCAAATTTCACGGGCACAGACCGTTTTGTGTTGAATGTCTGTACTTCTAGGACACAGTACAGTGCCTGACACATAGTATATATTCACTAAGTGACTATTATGCAATTAATTTGACATAAAATAAGCCTTACATTACACTAAGGCAACACAGCTACCATCCAGGAATCCTAAATAAAGGCACAAAGAACGGAGATAAGTTACTTTCAAAATGTTCCCTCTTCTTCATAAACACTGGCTTAAGGAAGCCTTTGAAGGCGTATGAGGTGTTACCCTTATGCATTTCCTGCGGGTTTATCCTAGTCCTGGCCTATTGATTTGAAAGTTGGAAAGAGAATATTCTAAGTAGTTTACCAAAGCTTTTCTCGCTATCCTGTTGCCAGGCAAACTACTTATTATAAGTGCATCTGGGTAGATTTCGAGAAGAGATGTATTCATCCCGAAGCAGCTTACCAGCCATTCTGTGACCGTTTCAGTGTGAGTCTGTAACCCCCTGGGCTCAACTCCCTAGGCTGATTATCAGGAGAAAAGATTTATATGTGCGGGGAGGGGGTGGGTGGGGGGGTTGTTCAAAGCGAAGAAGTGAAAAGAATGTGTTAGATCCATGGGCCTGTGTACCATTTTAACAAAGGGTGATAAAATGTAGACAAGAGAATAAACAAAAGAAAAGGCGTTTTGGGCTTCTGAGAAGGCGACTAAGGGAATCTATGGCAAATAAGGGTTGTTTAGTCAGGTTTGTTTTTCAGACTCATGGTGTCTCAGGTGGTAAGAAATGTCTCCAGTCATTTTCCTCTTTCTGGTACGGGAGAGGAAGACACTTTTATAAATGGAAATTTCTTTCACAAAAGAGAAATTTATGTCCTGCTTTTAGGTAGAGAGAAGAGAACTAAGAGCTCCCCCTGTATTTGCTGTTTTTCAATTGCTTTCAGGTCAAAATAATCCTTATGCCAAAGTGGCATATTTTCAGATGGCATATTCCAATCTCTTTCATAGGTTCCTGGTATTATGGACTCTCAATGTTAAAAAATAGGAGTGTACTTAAGTCAATTTTATTACACCTTATTGAAATATTTAGTAGCTATTGAAAGGGTAAGAAAAGTACCTACATTACAAAACACATGGGATTTAATTATAAATTAAAAGAGGGTAAAAAGATGTTTTTAAAACTGGTGTAAAACTATAATGATGAATGCATACTTAAAAGGTTATAAAACCTTTAAAAGTAATATAAGTTGTTTTAGGCCAGTGAATTTATGTATATGCCATTTTTCAAATATTCTGTTTACTCTCATACTACGCACATAAGTGTATTTTTGTATATTTGCATTCAATTTACATATGTACTAAGATCTTGTTTCTTATATCCTTACTAAAACTTGGGATTATTTTATTTTTAAGAAAAGTTTAATAATTTATGACCTCAAGATTTTTGGCCCTGGTACCAGCCTTTGCCAAAAATGCATCTTATCTGCTATACCACATCAGAGTGGAGGTTATATTTCTATCCAAGTCTTTTTACTAATATCATTTGTATGTACTTTGTGACATCTCAAACCTAGAAGCAATGGTTTCACTTAAGGAGTATGATGAAGGCTTATCATACTTTAAGGGTAATCCAAACTTTAATTTTAATGTAATACTTAGTAATACATTTTGAACCAAAAGGAGTTTTCCTGGTTTACGTAATAGATTAAATCCCCTTTATTTTGGTATATCAATTTGAAAATTGGTATATAGGTATATAATATATATATATATATAATATATATATATATATATATTATATATATATATATATATATATATATATATATACTTAGTATTTATATTTTTAGTATATTTCTTAGTATCATTCAGCTTTGTTTCAAGGACTTTAGCCTTGTTTATTTGATTTTTTTTTTTCATGTTCCCATTTCCTTTCACTGTTTGAGGCTTGGAGTAAATTATACAAGCTAAACTATATCATTTTTCTGATGATGTATCATCCAAGTATACTTTTCTGACAATGAATATACTTTAGAAATGGCTTATTTAATAAAACAATGTTTTGTCAGTCACTCCTATCTGATTTAATATGCAAAGTATACATGAAATATTACCCCCAAATCTTAACATTACATTTTATTCTGTTTGTCATTTGTCATCCTTTCATAATTGCTTGTAAAGCAAATCTGATTTCTAAACTGAAGCTACAGTAGAACCTGGTCTTTCTGTGACTCTTTTTATTGCGATTGGTGATTAGCGCTAGAGAACCAAGTATGGTCTTGAGTCGTTAGACCAGACTAGGAAACATTCTTGGACATAAACTTTAAAGTGTACAGAGATGAATGACCCATAAAACACTGACATGAACACCCAGTTAACATATTTGCAAATAATGTATTAACTATAAATGCATTTATAAATATTTATTTAATTATAGATCTTAAAATACATATTTGTTCATACATCTTTACCATCAAGAAACCCAAGAATTCATGAAATCCTATTGGGGGGGCTAAAAAAAAATAATACTTTTCCTCCCACCTTCTAAATTTCTCTTAACTAGGCTGATAATCAAATTAACAGAGATAGATTAACAGGAGAAAATCAAATTTTTAATTCACACCTATGGGGACTTCACATAAGCATGAAAATTCCAAAGACAGTGAGGTAAAGTTGAGTATATATGTCATTATGGACAAAGAAGTGGAGGTAGGGGTCTGAGCTGTCAAAGGAAGTAGGCATTACAGGTAGTTGAGGATGAGCAGCACGTACAGGGCAGGTAAGTTTTGGCGAGGCAGCTCGAAACATGAGACCTGATGGGGAGAGGGTCTTCTACACAGGTTCCTGCTTGGAATCTTCCTGTCTGACGCTAACGTGACTGTTCACGGTCCCCTCCTGAAGCAGGCTTTTCCCCCTGAATCTTAGGAGGGAGGTGGAGAAGGTCGAAGGTTCTCTCTGAGTCTTTTGTTTCTGAATAACCAGTTTAACGTCGATATACTAAAAGGCAGCTTTAGGTTGGCAAAGCTTTGGTCCCCTTCACTATACTAAGCAGAGGAAACCTGGGTGTTTCAGCTTTGTGGTGTTTGTAGCACTTCTGTAGCATGTGCTTTTTACTCTCTGCCACCATCTATGGTAGGTTGTCAAGTACAGACGCTTGTCCTTGAGGAAAAGAAAATTTGGGGTCTTGAAATCTTACGTTGGACACATTTCCTCAAACATGATAATTCACTGCCACTTTTCAACTCGTTCAAGGTCGGCTGTTACAAATTTTAGTGAGTAAGTCTCATGCTATTTGTGTGAAATCCATCAGTAAAGTTCCTCTTTCAGATATGAAAAAAAAAAGTGATTAAAAATGACATGCACTTTTTCTTCCTCTCTCCTTTGTTTTGGTCAATTGTAAATCCCACATCCTGATTGTTATTAAACACTTTCCTCTCCTAAATCTTGAATTCTGGCATATTGTTTCATTGTTTTACGTTTACAGCCCTTTATTGTCTGTTCTTCATCTTAAGACAGTTATTTCTTATACTTTGTCTACTTTTATAGTTATTTTTAATGTGAAGTCCCGTTCAGTGTGCATGACTCCGTCAGGGCTAGGAGCAGAAGTCTCTCGTGCTATTATTAATATTTTTGTATAGTTTTACCACTTCCCTGTGTAAGCATGTTCTCCTGTTAATCCAACCTGAGAATCTTTGCCTATTATTGTGGAGCCTTAAAGCTGATATGCTCGCCAATCAAATAACCCCATTTCTTGGGCTCCATAGGAAATGATATAATAAATGTAAACTGTACAGGAAGGTATTCATTTTTATAATTAACACTTCAAAGCAATTGAAATATCCAAACTTGGATAACAGCTAATTAAATCATAATGCATTTACTTGATGAGATATTATAATTTTTTGGACTACCAATGTAGTGAAAACATTTATAATATAGTGCTAAATCAAAACAAAACAAAACAAAAACACCACTCTGGATACAAAATGGTATGTTCCAGAATTCACACTACGGGAAACACACTCACATGTCAAAAAAGTGAGCAAGAACACCCCAGTTTGCGAAACCCACTATTTCCATGTGCTGAGAGGGTAGAGAGATTTCCATACTTTTATGTAAAAATCATGACTTATGTCATTAAAAGTAACTTTTACTGTCAAAGCAACATATATAATAAAATTTTTCAAATATGTAAATTTTTGCATATTAGGTATATATATTGATCTGTAAAACCTGCTGTGGTCAATGTCCACTTAAGTAAACTTTGACTTTTCTTCTGTTATCTCAAGAAAATGCCATTCGCTCTGCCATTAATGTCTTAACATCAGATCCCTGTAGACTCGTGCCAGTGTACTTCTCAGAGGCTTAGGACTTCAACCTATGGGATCTGCTTCAAATTATTTTCTTGAATTAACCTGTTTACAGTGTTACAGAAAGGTGTTAATTTACCTCCAGCTGCTAAAATTAATTGCCAGTTTACTTCTTTCAATCTTTGCATTTTAATTTACATGTCATCATACACGACCTAATGTTTTCTTTCCTGCTTTTTTTTTTTTTTACTAAATATCATATTATGATTATTTCCCAGTATCCAAAATGATGAGTCCCTGTGATAACATCTGTGTCCTTAGGATAGCAGATGCCGAGACTAGGAGAAACAGGCGGGAAGTGTATGAGGAGGGTAACACCCTGGGAGGCGAGAGTGGGAGAGCCATCAGACGCTTACGCGGTTGTGACCCTGAGTGAAGGACAGAGAGAAGGAGGGAAATTGGCTGCAAGCCCTCAGACTGCACTGCAGCTCTGAGAAGAGCTGGGCAAGCTGGGCAGAAGTCCTTGAGCCACCTTATTGTCTAGGAGCCCACCTTATTGTCCCTGCCACACTCAGTCGTTGGCTGGGACCAGCCTGTGGGAATTTTGGTCTCTGCTTTAATGCAGTGATAGAGCTCAGAGTCTGGCAGCTGTGTCCAACGATAATCACATTCCCTGAGATCCAGGATTGGAGGACCCTGTTCTCATGCACTCCGCACTCTGTAAACATAATTCCTAATGCTGCATAACATTCCATCTTGAAGCTATGTCATATTAAATTTAATTATTTTTAGGAATCTTCCTAGGAATCTTCCTGGACAACTTTCTCTCCCTCACCTTCATCGCCAATCAATCATCAAGCCGTATTAATTTTGTCTCTTAAATGTCTCTTAACTCTGACCGTTGATCTTCATCTTCAGAGCCGAGGCTAATAATAACTCCACCCCCATCTTTTACTTTAACTTTTAGAAGGACCCATGTCCACTCTGTCCATCTCCAATTGCTACTACACTATTCACCAGAGTGACCTGGACAAAAAGAACCAGATTTACCCAACTGTACCCCTTTCAAATCCACCTGTGCTCTTTGGATGGTACAAAGTGACCTCAATATTTCCTGTAGTGCATCAATTCATGCCACACTCCCCATTGTTCTCTGTGTCCCCCTCCACTGACCCCATGTCCCCTCCGCTGACACTGTGCCCCCTCCACTGACCCCGGGCCCCCTCCACTGACCCCGTGCCCCCTCCACTGACCCTGTGCCCTCTCCGCCTAACCCTTTTGGTTTACACACAGCCATGTTTCCTCCCAGCACAGGCCCGTGCATGCTCGTCCTTCTCCCAGAAGGCCCTTAATACATATGTATTAAATATCTTATAAAATTCATGATGCTCTTTTCATAGAGACAGAAATCAGAATGGTGATTACCAGGGGCTGGGGGAGCTGGAGGAATGGGAAGGTGTCTCCTGGGTACATACAGAGTTTTAGGTTTCCAAGATGAAAAGATTCTGGAGATTGCACAACAACGTGAATGTACTTAACATTCGTATGCCACGCTAAAATATGCAATTTTGGCATAAGGGTTATTTCGAGTTAAAGGAATATGAAAAATAGCAAATGTAAGAAAAACACTCTGACTTTTCTTCTTTTTCTAAAAGTGGGAGATGAAACTCCCATGTGAAAGACATCCTTCCTGTACCAGAAAGAAACATTGTTATCAAGGGCAAGTAGATAAGACTGAAAGGAATCTCTATAAGTAGCTTTGGTTAAAATAATTTGTATTTTCCTTTAGTGTCTCCACAAACTTTAGCTACTTTCCATAATTGCCTCTCTTTGTTCATCATACTATAAAAGCATGTAGATTCCACCATTTCGTTGAGTTCCCATTCCTTACGAGGGCTCCCATGTCACATAAAACATAAATTCGTATGCTTTTCTTCTGTTAATCTGCTTTATGTCAATTTAATTCTCAGGCCCAGCAAGAAAAACCCTAAGAGGGGTGAGGTAATATTTACCTCCCACTACACACTACTTAACTATATACTTAAAAATAGTTAAGACGGTAAAGTTGACATTACGTGTATTTCACCACACACATATTTTTGAAATGAACAGCCATAAGACTATCAATACTTACTAAAAAGTCATTAGTCAAAATAAAACTGTTACAATGAAACAATTTCATTATTTCCTAAAATTATATGTATATATATGTACATATATGTGTGTGTGTGTAAGTTCTCAAGGCAAGGGGAACAGAAGAGTTCCAGATGGAGAGATGGGAAGAAGTGCTGAAGCTGTCTTCTCAGCAAGGATGCGGTTACTAGAAGAAAGATAATCAATCCAACCAAATGAGAAGCCACGTTGCTCACTGGAAGTAACAGTATCCAAACATAAGTAGTAGCATTTTACAAGACTGCTGAGCAGGCTGGCAAAGGGACTCTGGTTAGGCAGCAAAAGAAAGCAATTAGTCTTGAAACTAGTGACAGGAAGGCTGCCAGCCCATTCTTTGGGAATCATAAGAAATTGAACACAAGATTATGAGTCCCTGGGGGAGAATTGTAAAACCCTGCACTTAGGCCTCAAGACTCTGAGAAAGCTCCAGGAGGAGGCACTGGATCAAAATCACACTGGGTCACCGCTTCTTTTAAAGGTTGATTAAGTCTTCATTCTATAATTTATACAAAATTTTTTTTTTTTTTAAATAAGTGGAGAAATTACTTGAAAGGCTATTAGAGTTACAAATAACTGATTGTCATGTGTAGAAAAGAAGATTGTTGCCTAAAAATAGTTTATTTGGAATCATCTGCTATATTTAGTTGAGCAAACACTTAAAAATAAGAGGTGTGTGTATGCGTATGTGTGTGTGTGTGTGTGTGTGTGTGTGTGTGTGTGTGTGTGTGTGTGTGCAGAAGCTAGAGGTTCAGTTCCTAAGAGAAAAATACTTAAATATTAAGACCACAGCACACGATGTATCATTCTGTTTCTATGCACCTCCTCCTATTAGGAGAACACACTATGCGGGAGCTTGTCCTTCACAGATGTGAATTAGCAGAATGATGTGTGCTACATTGCACCCACTTTTTTTTAAGCAGCAAACCCCAGCAGAAACTGAAGAATATAATAGACGTGGTAGAAGTTGTTCAGAATTTGTAAATGGCACTGACACACGCTGATCATCAAAATCATTTTAAACCAAATATAGCAAGAATTGTGTTCAATTTCATTCAACTATGAAAAATTAAATTCAGAAGCGATCAGCCCATGGAAGTCAGAATACTGATATGATTATTTAGATTTTACGGTTTTAAGTGATGGATGAATTTTTTTTCTTAAGTAGCTTTACTTTGTTCTAAAATCCATCCTTTAATAGAGCAGAAAGGAAGTTTAATCAAAGAAACAGAAAGTATGTTTATCAGGTTTTTCTACTGCCCAAGACTATCATTATTTGATGTTTTGTGTTGAGATCTCCACGAAAATGCCTATTTAAAAAAAATATGATTTCATCATATTACATGAGGATTTAGATGCTGATGGTCTAGCACCTAAGCAGTGCCTGGCATATCACAGACACTCAAGAAGTACTTGTTGAATGAAATGAAACAATGAAAATCAGCAAGTGTACATTGAAGTCCATTAACTTGCATCATGAAATCCTGTCTTAAATGGAACCAACATTGCGTATGTCAGCTTCAGAGAGCGCACCGTAGAGGCCGCCTTGCCCTACTTCTCTCTCATTCTCTAGTCCCTCCCTGCCTGCCATGGGGCCCTGAATGCTGCCACTGAAGTCACGGTCTTTGAGGTCCAAGCAACGGACAGTACGTACTTTGGAAGAACAACAAGCATCCTAAGGGGAATAACACAGAACAGATGAGCTTCACTAGCCAGCAGAATAAGGTAAAGTAAAGCAGATTAGAAAGAAGGCAGAAGGGATCACTGGAACTAGTAACAGTAACTAACAAAGGTGATCAATGAATGTTTCTTCAAGTAACAAGTAAATTAATGAATAAATAAAGGAGAACTGAGAATGAACATTTACGCAGTAAGGGCAGTGAGAAGATGCCACCTGCAGATAGAAGGGACGAGTTGACGTGTTTTATTTATTTACGATTTTAAAAAAAATTAGTTTCAGGTGTACAAAACAATGTAATAGTTAGGCATTTACACCCCTCATACAGTGATAATGTGACCACATGATAACCCCCTCCCCCAATCTACTACCCCTCTGACGTCATATACAGCTGTTACAGTTCCACTGACTCTATTCCCTATGCTGTACTCCACGTCCTGTGACCATATATACACATATATATTCACACACACACACACACACACACACACACACACACACACACATCATGTTTCCCCGAAAATAAGACCAGGTCTTATATTAATTTTTGCTCCAAAAGGCACATTAGGGCTTACGTTCAGGGGATGTCATCCTGAAAAATCATGCTAGGGCTTGTTTTCCAGTTAGGTCTTATTTTCGGGGAAATGTGGTGTGTGTGTGAGTGTGTGTGTATGTGTGTGTGTGTATGTATATGTGTGTATATATGTATATATTAAATTATAGTTGACATTCCACATTATTCAGCTTCAGCTTCAAGTGTACACTGCAGTGATCAGGCATCTACACTATCCATGAAGTGGTCCCCCTAATAAGACAAGTGTCCCTCTGACACCCTACAAAATCTGTACAACATTATTGATTATATCCTCTGTCCCCAACTCATCTCCTCAGCTGCCCTCTCCACAAGAGCCACCCAAAGAACTCTGTGCTTGATAAGTAAATTTGTTTTACTAGAAGACCTCTACATTTCCCCACCGCAAGCCCCACTCTCACACACGTAGGTTGCCATCCCATAATCCTTCCCATCTAAGAAGATATGGAGCGACTATTGGACGGCATAAAATCCCCAGACAAACGCCTTTTTTGGCCCCCGGTTTTGCCTGGGTCAGCCATGGTACCGAGCTGTGGAGAAATATCCTGTCCGGAGTGTGGGAGATGGGGTGATAGGGGTGGATGCCATTTCATGGAGGACGTCCAAGGACGGCTGCTTGGATGTGCCAGACACAGACCTGAAGAAGGGAGTGGCCAAGAGCTGGGAAGAAAGCCTTCCTGGGTGGCTCCAGGTTTGTGTTCTTGGAGCACCGAGGATGCCAGAATAGCTGGAGGGGATGGGTGAATGCGCAGGGACAGGCCAGGGTCACATGAAGTGAGTCGTGAGGAACTAGAAAGCTGTCATCCTAGCAGTGACTCCACATGATTTCCAGTCTGGCCGCCTGACCGAGCTCAACCATGTCCCCAGGGACCTGTGGACGTGTGAAGTGTTAATCCCCGATCATGCAGACACTCAAGTTTGATCTCTTCTAACTTTGTTTTTAGCTGAAGTCCATCAAGAGCAGTCCAATCAAACCACAAAATGCACTGGTGTCGCTTTATAGTTGGGCATGCAGCCAGTGAGGTGGGAAAAGAGGATAAAGTCATTCACTAGCATTGAATCCATCAGCTAGGAACCAGTCGGCCATTCTGAAAGCAGGCTGTGTCCTCCTGTTTACTGTTGTCATAGAGATAATACCTGACCCCCTCCCCACACACACACCTTTTAGCATTTCACACTGTACTGATTTTGCATTAAAGTCCTATTCAAACAAATGAGAATGAGAAAGAAGTGTGAGAGAATCTAGTAAGATCCAAAATATGGCTTAAATGACAATGGTGGTTTTCTATTAGTTGGCATCTGGATTTGATCACATTTTCTTTAAAAAATAAGATATAAAGTTATGTATTTAATTAGCCTTTAAATATTCCATTACTCTTGCAATGAAAAATATATTTAATATATTTACATGCCATCTGCTATAAAACTCTCATCAGTTTTTGTTTGTTTAAATTTTGAGGAAGTTTATTGTTACATTTTTGCAATAATAGATGAGGTCATCAGTTTTACATTAAGAAACAGATGAACATTTTCATGGGGACAAAATAACTTTATAAAGCAAAATACATTAGAAAAATATGTATATTAATTATATGAAATTTAGATTCTTGATATAATAATCTTGATATCTAATTTATTTCTCAAGCATGTTTTCTCTATAATTTTATGGCTCACAGTGGGACAGGGGTTTAGATTTATGGTTTCGAAAAACACAGGTAATTTTGCATTGTTTTAAGTTACTTTTTATTTCATTGCACTTATGACTAATTGTACACACTGTGCAAAGACTTCCATCACCAATGACTTCCACTGCACCTAATAAACTACACCCATCCGGTGTGTGATGGATGAAAGAATGCTTAGAACAAACAAATGAAGAGTGCCTGTGCTTCATACTCACTTTCATTTCCTTTATTTAAATTCTATGAATTTCTGAGATATAACATTATATTATGTAACTGTCACTGAAGATACCTTGATACATTTATGTGAAAAAAAAAAAAAAGCTTATTATGCTGTGAATTCATCAGGTCATGTCTCCAAAAGCCTATAAATCAATCTTCCCTGTAGGCCAGACTTGGCCTGAATTGAAAGCTCGTATCTGTGACCCTTGTAAAGACAATAGCAATATGACATTTCTGTACCCAGATGTGTCTGCTCATGTGTGTCTCATCATTTCTTGTTTGTTTCTCTAAATCTTCCTACTAGTAGTGACTTTATTTTCAAAAGAAAAGAGAAAAAGGACATGAAAAAATGGATTTGCTTGGTTATTTAGGCTTCCTTATATTTAAAATGTAAAAAGTACTTTCCACAAAGGAAATATATATTTGCATATGCTCTTAAAATATTTATATTAAAATATATAAAACACAGCCATTCATGATCCCTTAATTAGTCTTTAAGTAGAATAAGAACTTAATTAAAACATAATTTGTTAATTCATTACTGTTGGGTTATAACTTTGACACTGATTTTTGGTAATGAATAGGTCCTGAAAGCGTACAATTTATTAGGTTGTTTACATTGTTATTTTCTCTTTAACACTTTTTTCCTTCTGATATACAACATTTTAAAAAGTGAAAGGCATCAAGTAGGGACTCTTATTTATAAAAAGAATTTAGATAATTTTACCAAATAGCCACTGATTAAATACGTTATTATTACTGGAGTCTGCCCTGACTAACCCAGAAAACTGTACCCTATACTTCCGTGATTGCCTCTATCACCTTTCTGTTCTTTGTAATATAACCATTTAACAGTCTCCATGTTCACTGGGTTGGTTGTTTATTTTCTTCCCACTATAATGGAAGCTCCGCTCTATAAAGACAGAGAATTTGTCTGCTTTATTCATTGCCGTATTTCCCGAGTCTAGAACAGTACCTGACACATAGTAGTATTCAGGTAAATAAGGAATAAATAGATGCTTCTTACTAAGTTGCATGGACATCAAATAGATGGCACACAATTAAAAACAACATATGCATAAGAATACAATTTCAATGTGATGAGATGAGTAGAACTTAAATAAACAAATCTATGTATTAGCAATAAAAATAGTCAGTGAGCTGATCCCATATAGGTTCTAAAGGACTGAAAACTACATTTGCTAAGGAAACAGAAAAATAAACAGCTATCCAAAGATCTATGAGGCTTGAAAATAAAACTTAAAATATGTCTAAGATAACCATCCTCACTCTTGGTTCCAGAGTAGATGGAATTCAAACTGTTATTGGATTAAAGAAACAAAATAGGTAAAATGTGTAATATGTTAATGAATTATTTGAATGATCAGCTTTAAAATATTTATTCATGATACCTTAGAGGCTATAGTAGGTGAAAGCTAAATAATGGCCTGCCCCAGTCCACCATCACAAAGGGACACATGAAAACTGATTTCTACCTTACTCAGCATTGAGACCAAGAGATAGTCGAGTGTTTTCAGTACCTCTCTCTTTGGGAAAACCAGTACACCAGAAAACTAGGGGTGCTGGTTTTCCCGGAGAAGGATGCCAAACCATGTGTTAACTTTATGAGGCAAGAAACAAAATGGCATGTTTGGAAATCCACACATGCAAAGGTTTCTGAGGTCTAAAGCACAAGACAGCAAATGATGAGAAAAACAAAGGTGATTGTTTAAGAAGCCAAATAGTGATGTTTTACATTAGTAACATGCAAAACTTCTTACTGAAAAAAGTTTTCTACGATACTGGTATATTCCATAGAGGATGTATTCGTGACATAAAGCTCATTAATTCTGAAAACTGACCTAACTTCTAGTGTTATTGACCAGACAAAATATTACTGGCACTATTGCAATTACCAACCTGTTTGTCTTTCACCCTGCCTTCCATTTCCCCAACGGTACAGTCACATCATGAGAGTCTACATTTCTTCTTCATGAAATGAACCATCTGCTAAATTGCTGCATGAGATTTGAAGCTAGTCCCAATTGTTAGTTTATTAAATGTAATAAGTTACAATAATGAAGTGTTAAAATTATAACCCATACAGGCAGAGTAAGCTAGAGATTCCCAAATAGAATTATAAAAATCTTAACTTTTGTATTTTTTGACTTGTGGTTTTAATATTGCCAGGCTAATACACTAGCACTTATATTGCATTTAAAAATATATAAAGAAAAAAGAAAAATGTATGTAACAGAGTGATCTCTTTTGTGCATAGACAAATACATCATTACCCAAGCAACTGTTCGAAAATATAAATTAATAAATCTAAAGTGATTCTTTCTTTGAAGGGCGATTTTAAAAAAAACACTAAATTTTCCTCAGTCAGATCTTAGTATTTTGTTGATTTTAAAAAATACTTAATGATTTTTAGTAATTATTTTTACAGCTTAATGCAAATGGAAAGTATTTAAAAGATGTTTTTCAATTGACGGATTGATGCTTCTCAAGACAGTCACTGTTACCAGATTTTAACAATGAGAAGATAAAGTCTTTTTAGGATCACCCAACCACCTTAATTTGCTGGTAAAATTTTACAGAATGAAAATTGAAACCTTAATTCCAGTGCTGAAACAGGAACAAGATGTGTGTATACACATGCATACACATGTACACACATACATTATATAAAAAAATGAAAACGGAGTTGGCACAAAATCTTTGTCTTTTCCTTGTGATTTTTCCAAACCCAAATTTTACTGTCTTCAAAAGAGATTTAATAGATGATTACACACACACACAAACACACACAAATCATGCAATACACATCAGTTGACTACAGTTGTTTAAATAAAAGAACTTCCATGAGAAATACAAAGAATATTTTATTTCACTAACTCTTTTTACATGGGAAAAGTTTAGAATTGGTCCTACAATGGAAAAAGAATGTCATCTCAAGATGGTTCTTTTTTCTATACCTAAGCCAAGATATTAAGCTAATTGAGAAAACACCCAATAGAAAGACTCTGGTCAATATGATCAAAAAAGCTATTAATGCTGGAGGTAAAGTTACAAAAATACATAGCCATTCTCAAAAGTAAGAAAGGCAAATATCAAGTTCCCAGAAATGATGAGGAAACTTAAATCTCAAGTAGTTAGCAGTAGCTGGGTGAAGAAAGCTGAAGCCTAAATCACATAAAAATGAGTTCAGAATCTGTGCCCATGGAAAGACACACTTGAGAGCACAGCACAGGGATGGCTCCACATCCCAGGGCATGAGTGATTCCCAAGGAAAGTACATCCCACAAAACGGAAGCTCCCAGTTGAAATACCTTAAAGCACATGAGGAAACAAAACAGCGGATAAGAGAAAGATGGCAGATACAAACTCACATCTCCGGAACTACTGCAGATAGTAGATGAATGTGAAAGAAACTTTAAAAGGAAAAAAAAAAAAAAAAAAAAAAAAAAATATATATATATATATATGTGTGTGTGTGTGTGTGTGTGTATACATATATATATACACACATATATATGTATGTATATATATATATGTGTGTATGTATATATATGGTATAACCTGATAAAGACAGTAAGAGAAACCATAAAGCAAGAAGACATTATGAAACAGAATATTTGTAGGTAGACCTTTTAAAGAAACACAATAAATTCTGGAATTGATATTTACTGAAACTGAATTTAAAACAATTTTCAACACACAGGTTGGACAGTAGATTAAACCTAACTGAAAAAAACATATTATTAAATTGGAAGACAGATTTGAGGAAATCACCTAGAATGAAATGCAGTGAATTAAAGAGATAGGAAAAAAGAAAAGACGCTAAGAGTTATGAAGTCTACAGTGAGGAAGGCCAGTTTGTATTTAATAGGGACTCCAGGAGTCTTCAAATCTTTAAATTTACACCAAGGTAAAAAACATGAATAATAGTATATGTTACAAAATAAAGAGCTGAATTTTGGAGTCAGTGATGTCTCACTGATATCTGGGATTGCCACGACACATAGATATAATTATGTGGATTGATCACCTCACAGCCATTTTAAAGGTAAAAGTCACTACTTGTTTATTCAATAATAAGCAGACTAAAGTAGGGAAATAAAACATTATCAACAAACTGCATGCACTAAAATAATATACAAATTTATGAACTGGTAAAAATTTTATAGAATCTCTCAATTTAAAAAAATTGTCTACAGAAATGATTTGAACCAGATCATTAAAGCTGCAAACATTTAACACACACAGAAGAAAGGATGAAAAAATTATGGTCTATGCAAGAGGAAGCAATTTATTTTAGAACTTGACATGTACTCTTTGGACGCTTTTTAGTCTCTTCTCTGAATAGTGACCTATTCTGGTCAATAAGCTTCTTAAGACTCGAGCCCTTTCCAGGCTCTAGGGCCGACCACTGTGTATGACCCATTATGTGAACAGATGAGTCACTGTTGCCTAGGTGTGGATGAGATGACATTACTCTCTGTAATGGAATATAGTCTAATAATGGACAAAACTAAATTGGATTCAGCTGTTTTACACAGTACGGGACAAGAGTCTCTGATGGTGTCTCCCAATTTGCCACAAAATTACCTATGAAGATACAGAAAAGGAGGAAAACTATAATGCAACTGAAAACCAGGTATAACAATGAATGCACAGGCAGAAAGAAAAGGATTTTTTCCGGTTAACAAGGCCAGTGGAACTGGATGGAAAACCACGTCATGTTCAACTCATGCTTTGCAACTAGAGGCACCCATCCAAAATTTAGTGGGTGGCTCTTGCATCCCTCCTCTACCTTCTGCCACCTGGTCAGAAACATAAGGTCTAACTAACTCAGAGGGAGGCGTAGCAGACTAGGCCACCATCCTGCTACTGTGAAGTAGTTGCTTTTTTAAAAAACAAACTGCTATTGACTTCCATTCTCATTTCCATCAATATCACTCCTACCTCCATTCACAGCCAACTCTTAGAAAATAGCTGAACAGGAAGGTGGAACAGAGACCCCTGGTAACACACTGCATTGCATCTGGTAAGGTAATGTGCGCCACAAGCAAAATGCTGCCGGGAGGAAAACAGAGCTGGGTCCGTGTGCATTTTAGGGGTTGTGGGTTTTCGCCAACTACATCTACCCTAGTGTCAGAAGTCACAGAAGATCCTTTGTTAGGCCAACAGAACAGGACCTGGTGAAGCTTGTTCATAGTAGACACTGGGAGCTGGGCAGTCTGCCTAAGCACAGCTGACAAGGAGAGTTCACCTGTCCCCAAGCAAAGAGTGAGGTCTTGCACAACCACAGGCTCTGTGTCTTGGCAAACACCAGTTCTAGACTGAGGTAAAACCAGAAATCAATAGTCATATATGGGTTTTATAAACATCTTGCACAAAAGAGGAAATGGAACATCATCTTACAGACCTGACAGTGAGAAAGACTCTTTAAATGCACAACTGCAGAAATCAGTGAGTTTTAGAAATGAGCCCGCTCAAGGATTCAAGAAGCCAAGCTTTATAAAAGAAGTGTGTATGGTAAGAATAGGTTGAGGCAAAAATAAAATGAGATTTTAGCTGTAGGGAATAATCAGACATGTTTGTAAGGCATAACATATATAAAATATACAATATATTGATCATAGTATTGCTTATAATAGCAAAATTTGAAGAAAAACATTAATATCCAACAATAGGGAACTGGTTAAAATATGGAACACTCTAGAGACTCTCAAATTACTTTTAAAGTCCATATTCATTGACAGGGAAAGATGATTATAACTTGTAATCAACTGAAAAATGTTATGAAGTATGAGTAAAATTTTTTTTAAATTTGCATACATACACAGATTTATATATGCAGAGAAAAAAGGGTCTGAAAAGTTAACACTAACTAATTAATAGAGGCTATCTCAGGGTTGTGGGATTATTATTATTTTTTTCTTTATCTAAGTTATAAAATACAGATGAATAAATCAGAACATTTTCTATGGTAAACTTGCTTGTACAATAATTTTTAAGTCAATGTGTATGAAGATGTGAGTGAAGAAATGAGCAATGTAAAGATTTGCAAGGCTAAGTATAGTAGCAGTGGAAGTAAAATTTGAACTTGAGACAGTAATAAACAAATTGATATTAAAGAAATAGAAAACATAAAAAAGCTCCACTAGAAGTTTTTTGTTTGTTTGTTTTTTTAAATGACCAGGGCCAGCCAGATGGCTCAGGTGGTTGGAGCGCTGTGCTCCTAACACTGAGGTCACTGGTTTGATTCCCACATGGGCCAGTGAGCTGCGCCCTCTACAGCTAAGATTGTGAACAACAGCTCTCCCTGGAGCTGGGCTGCAGTGAGCAGCCAGAGGTTGGTGTAAACTGCTGTGAGCTGCTGTGAGTGGCTGACTGAAGACAGACTGCCTGGGGGGGGGGACGGGAGGGGCGCGGGGAGAGCGCAAGGCTCATAACACCAGCATGGGCCAGGGAGCTGTGTTCTACACAACTAGACTGAGAAACAACGGCTTGAACCGGAGTTGGGGAGGGGATGAGGAAGAAAGGGAAAAAAAAAAAAAAAAGAGAGAAATGAAATTGTCTTTAAAAAAATATGAATAGAGATAAAAGTATTGAGAGAGACAATGATAGAAATGATAGACTAAAATGTGTTTACAGTCTACATATTTCACTTGTTCTAAGAAAGAATGTAGAAAAATTGTGACAAAAGTAATAACCTCTGACAGTACAGAAAAAAACTTTCCTCATTTGAGAAAAAGTTTCAAGTAGTAGACAGAATAAGCTCACTACATCAAACAATCAGTGAAAAGAAAAAATATACATAGCTACTTTTAATTATACAAAAATAGTGCAATTACGCAGACTGTCAAAATAAGGAAGCAAGCAAACAAAAACAGATCAAAGAAATAAAAATTAGACTGGTCTTAATTTCTCAGCAACCATATGGCAGAATACAATGATGTTTCATTTTTCAGAGATTTGTAGGGGAACAGTTGCAATTTAAGCATGTTAATTTGGATCAAATCCTGTTTGATATATGAAAGTTGAAAAAATATATTTTCAAGATATTCAAGAATTCAGAAATATTCAATCCATGTACCTGTTCTTTATAAAATTGCTTAACAATACACATGAACAGAGAGAGATGAATCTAAATAAGAACTCAAGAAATGGAAATTCATGACTTGAAAGTTTTATGGATTTTTCCCTTATTCAGACTGGAACACAATCTTTGAAATTCTGTAGGATTTTTTGTTGTAAGTGATATGTCTTAGATTGGGGGCAGATATTGGTTTTATAATGATTCTGTCAATGGTCTTTGTCCATTTTTATGCTTTTCCCACTATCAAGAACTATGTTTCATAGTTAATAAATCTTTTTCTTAATGTCTGTTGCTACTCTCCATAAATATATTAACATGTTCACACTAACAAGTCCACTTCTGTGGTTGGCAGGCACTGTAGCATAAGAACGTGTGCCTTTGCTGAAGAAAGCCATACAGAGACACGTACTGGCATGTCTTTCCCAAAGTCCTTGAGGAATGGACACTGGAAACCTTAAAATGCATATTAAACTATGGTTGTCTTTTTTGTCATTGCTGTTGTTAAACTGGAAAAAACTATCAATTATTAATATTCCTGTAGCAGTTATGTCCATTATTAGTCTCCTCGCCTAATTAGGTCCTTGAATGTTCCTTTGAGTTCCTTAAAAACCATCAGATGAAATATAATTTCAATAACGTAAAAAATATATATGTAGAAGAAAGACTGAACTAAACATCAATGCTATACTAAAAGTTGTTATTGCAGGATGAATGTTGTCTTCTGTATAAATTTCATCCATTTTCCAAATTTTCTACAATAATCATCTATTACTCTAAAACTGAAAAAAAAATCAGAAAATCTAAGAATAAGTGCATACCATTTTTATATATCATATAATGACAAATTTTTAAAAAAGCAGTGTCTGCACTATGTTCTCAACTATGCAAAAAGAAAAGTAAGATGGAAATACTTTAAAAATGTTAACAATTCCATTCAGTGAATGGTGGAATGATGATTTATTTCTTTGACTTTTCAATATTTTATCATTTTATAAAGTAAACACATATATATATATACATATATATACACATATATGTAACATTAAGAATAAACACTTAATAATAAGGATTAAACTTTATATTTTTTACATGAATTCAACTAATCATCCTACCAGTATTAATTTTCCATAAAACTTTCAAGGTCAGGATAACCTTCTTTTTGAAAAAAAGTAAAATATAACATCCTAAACGTGTTGCCTCAAATACTGAGCAAAATCGATATGATTATTCATTAACATTTTATTTAGTTTTTTCTTGAAAGAAAAGGAGAAACTTGAATGCAACTGCAGGGGGTTGAAAATTCACTAAGTATCTCGAAGGGCTCACTTGTAAAGAGACACTTCACCTCTAAATAAAAACATCAAACAAATATTGTTTTTCTATGATCATAACGTCAATCTGATTTCATTTGTAATTTGTCAAAGAACTTTTGATCTCAAAAGTGCTTCAATAAAGAAGCGGGATGTGTGCCAAGTGATAAGAGAGTGAACCATTTGTTGAATCACTAATTGGAACAGAGGTGGAGATTCACTCTCGGCCGATACAGAGAACTCACCCATGTCCGATTTGTGTCCCCAAATGGAACTTTCTGACAAGCAGCAACAGATATTTTTCAGTGTAAAGATTAGAGTACTGATACTCCTGAAATGGCAACATTTGTTGTTGGGAGGGAACTGCAATCCCACTTCTTCACAGATTAGTAAGTGACAATACGGTGTCTTAGCTGTGACACCCTAACACTACCAAGACAGCTCCCGCATTTCAACGGCGGGGGTCATTTAATGTAAAAAGGAGTGATTTGTTTTTCTTCTATCTGTCAGTCTACGGGGATTGGAAACTTACAACATTGCTTGTTTCCCTTGGGCCCCTGGGAATGGGAATTGTCTTTAGCCGAAGCCTACCAAATCACGTCACATAGTGGAGGTCGACCTTTCTTTTCAATCTATGCACTTTCCAGGAGTTATAAATCAGTTGACTTTCAAGCTCGATGAGATGGCATATGCCCTAGTTTGAAGAACAGATGGAGGTTTGGGGGGAAATTGTTTCTGCAGGCTTGCTACAAGCAGCCCTGCTCCATAAAAGTGAACCATTTGCACTAATTTCTCACATAAATTACACAGGCAGCAGGGAGCACCAGTCTATTCAGCAGAAAATCTTCCATCTAGCTTTCAGAGGTCATCTCACCAATTTAAATTAGAGTTATTTCCGATCCGTGGTTGTATTGTCATGCTGTACACTTTGGAGACATAGCAATTCACATCAAATAAAAGAATGGAATGAATCGTGTATGCAGCCCCGCCTCTAAAAACACTGAACAGCACATTAAGTGCCAGAGGACTATTTTTTCCAAGACTTCAAGAATAAGCTCTGCCTATTAATTAATCACAGAGGAATTAACAGTGGATGTGTGGCAACTCTTTTGTACAAAAATCAGGTAAATTGTCACTTCTCTGGTAAAATTTGCCTTACAAATTCCACTAAGGCCTGTTATCCAAACTCAAGCTTTGGCAGTTATCGAAAGAAGCAGAAGGCCAGGACAATTCCAAGAGAACATCCATGCTTCTTCATGTGAAACAAATTATTCAACTCTTAAATAAATTTGCCTACAAGATTTCAAAAATCAGTATCAGATTTACCTGGGTGGTGTGTGTGTGTGTGTGTGGGGGGGTGGTGGTGGTAATGGATTAACGTTCTGAATCCTTAAGACACTGCTATATTAAGAAATTGAAAGCACCAAAGGACTAAATTATTAATCAAATGTATGGAATTTTCAGAACAACGTACTGAGGGCTAACAGATCAGGGGTCTCACACAGAGTGACTTACTTGAAAATGCAACAGTATTTACAGATAATGAGCTTTCATGGTTTGGGGCTGATTTTAATTGTAAGAAAATCAGTGCACATTTAATAATACTTATATTCAGTAACTGTTTTTCCTAGTAGGAGATTATCAGTTATGTCAGTGAAAAAATCACTCTGACAGAGTTTTTATAGTTCACGATACCAATGTTGCTAAACATGGAAAAGAACTGAAATAAAGGAGAACATCCCAGGGAAGAAATTCTGACTTGACGCCATACACGAGTATTAGCAACTCATGGGCGACACAGAATGGAAGGTGCTGTCCAGCCACCTTCAGTAGACATTTTAAAAACTAACTTAAGCATCCAATTAATTTATGCACAGCATTTTCTTTACTTGGATGTTACAGTTAGACATGTATTTTTAGTCATTTAGAAAGAAAAATGAACTTGTCATTTTGAAACTTAAGGAATGTAAAAAATTAGTAAAGTCATGTATAATATAAGGAGTGTTTTCATGATATCAGTTCAACCCACCAAAACTACTGTGCATAACTCTGGACTGTGAATTCAAATTAATTCGCTGGTGCTAATCTTCCCATTTCGTTACTAGAAAACTTGGTCTCTATGGCTACTTTCTGATCAATATTTGTTCTTGGAAGTATCTCATAAACATCTCAAATATAGTAATTGTGAAACAAAATTTCTTAGAACTTCCAATTAAAAAGAGACATACCAATCATCTGTATATAATAATCACTTACAGAGAAGGAAAATAAGGCCTAAAGAGTGAGCGATATGGTCAGTAAAAGTGTCTACAGAAGTAAAAGTTATAGACAACCAGCTCTAGTATGCTAACATCCATTCAACACATATCACTGGGCACCTACTCTGTGCACATACTGCTCTAGGCACTGGGATAAGTGAATGAACAAACTAGAAATACAGACAAACATCCGTGCCTTAGAAGACGTCAAGCTACACCATTTTTATTAACCTTGATATTGGCTCCATTGTAGGTCCCTATCTGGTTTTCATTTTTCTTATTATATTCTAACTCTGTCTTTTTATAGTTATCTGTAAAACAACTTGAAATCTTGTTTTAATAAAGTGGGGTATAAATTTTAATATATACATGGATACGTTTGTAGAACTCATTGGTTAAAAAATATAAAAGTGTGCTTTTAGTTTCCTAATAGGAATTTATGAAATCACTATTTAATAGAACAACAAAGCCTTGTGATCTTAGTTTTAATCAACAAGTAACTATATAATACCTTAACCTCAGGGGATGTATGCTTAATGGTGAAACTGTATACACGCCCAACAATGAAAGATATATTTTGGCAATGAAGACAGGCTCTCTGAAGTCCATTCTCAAGTATCTGCCTGTGTGTTACAGCTTTATTAATTTTATTTCAATATAACTGACTACTAAAAATCACTTACATATCAACTAAAGAATTAAAAAACAAAACACACACACACACAAGAATGCAGAAATGTCCCTGGCAGCTAGGCTACTTTGAACAATGGTCACTACAACATTGCCAGGTGAGGGGTTATAAGGTGCTAAGCGAGGGGAATTTGAGACAAAGTCCAAGTCCATTTTGAGCTTTTCCCTTTTTGAGATGATGTGAAGATTTGCGACTGTAGTTGCACTTGTAACAGGGTCTGTATTATATCCTGACTTGGCTAGACAGTTATAGGGCCTCTATTTCTTATCCAGACCTCTTTAATATCTGGGACATCCTCATGCATGTTCATTAGAAATTTAGTGGAAAATAAGACTCTCTTAGTGCATATCACATTCTGTCACGTAGCATGGGATCACGGACAGATGGAGAAAGGTGATTTCTATCAATATCTACTACATCAAAATGCCTATAAAGTCAAATAATTTAGTGTAATTGCAGCTGTTTTCATCTCTAAACCACTGAATGGTTTATAATTCCATCTAGTTATTTAAAAAAATCCAACGTGACTATGACAATTTTCTCCAACTCTTTCTCCTAAAGTCTGCATTGAAGTGGTTATTTTAAAATGTATTCCCATATACTATTTTAAAACAACGGCTCAGAATGGGCGTTCATAACAAAATAGTGAATTTCACAGTATTCCTATGAGTCACATTTGTGTTCCTCTTTAATTGCATAAGTAACAATTATTATTTCAAGTTCATTGGGGTGACTACTCCAATGACTTCAGATAGTACTTAAAATACAGAACTAGAATGGGCTCCTGGCTCCTTTTCCAGAATGGACCCTAGGAAAGCTAGAGGGGGAAACGTGGATTGCCAGAAGCAACAAACAAAAAGAGGAAAAGGAATGAGGGGAGGAGAGAGGATGGAAAGGAGGAAGATGAAGGACCAGAGGATGGAGAGGAGGAGGGGAAAGGTACAGGAGGTAGAGGGAGGGGAGGAAGAAACAAAGAACTGAAGGCTGTTTTAAACTGATTGGAGGGTACGGGGTGGGGGGAGGGGAGGATGCCTGGAAGCAGAAGAGAGAGAATAGTTTACAGAAAAGCAATGCAAACTCCTAGATAATTTCATATTCCCCGATGACTCATCTTTAATGTGTGGTTTTAGTGCAGTTTATAACTCCTCTCCACTGAAGGACCACCTTCTACTTTCTTCTAAGCAGCGGAGGTGGAGACAACAGGCGGCATAGCTCATATACATATTTGTATAACATTTCTTCTCCCTCCGGAATGCCCCCAGGGCAGACTTTCAGACAGAGCCCGACCCCTCCCCCCAGCACTTTCCTTGTCAGGGGTAGGATTCCTATTATAGAAGTACAGGAAATTGAAGATGTGGAAACGCAAACACAAATGTTTAAATGTCTATTGTTCCTGCTGATAATCTGCCTTGTAGCACATCCAGAATGGTAGCTGTCTGTCACTTCTGTTGCCTGTACTCTGGATATTGAAGTTATCAGCAACAGAAGTCATTTTTTGTGAATGTTGGTAGTCAAAAAAAAAAAAAAAATTCAGAAAAAGGGGCAGATTAAAAATTGTAAAGTAATAATTATACTTTATCATGTCTTTCACCATTGCTAATCAAGAATTCTTTGGCTAAATTTAGAAAATGTATATTTAAAAAAGAAAAAGTATGCCAGAACTTAACTGGCTGATTTCATATTTCAGGTCAGATCCATTCATCTTTTACAGATAATTCACTTACCGGTGGTAAGTATATAGAAAATTTCACTACAAATATTTCGCAAAACTTCTTTTTTCATAATTACCAAAGGAATGTATGACAAGCATAGACGGCCGTGACAAAAATGCACACGTCAGTCCTATTTGTTCATTTTAATAGTGACTGGGCTTTTTTTTTTTTTTTTTTTTGGCTGCCATTACCTTAGTCTAGAGCAGCACTGTCTAATATGGTAACCATGTGGCTATTTAAATTAAAATTAAAATTTTAGCTCCTCAGTCCCACTAGGCACATTTCAAGCGCTTAATGGTCACATATGGCCGGTAGTGATATGTTAGGGCAGATGTGGGGCGTTTCCACCAGGGTAGAGAGATGTGTTAGACGCGGCTCTGATCTGTAGAGACACCACCAGGAATGGACCAACCTGCACAGATCACGCCATTCGCTCGGCCCTTCTATGCGGCCTACGGTACAAACGGCCATTTCCATGTGCACTCAACTATGAGGTCAGGTCAAGACGTGGGGTGAGAAACCTAAACACGCAAGGCATTTTCCTATCTCTAAGTCTTACGTCTATGTTCTGACTTTACCAGGTCACCTGTAAGATACCCCTGCAGAGTGCCTTTGCTATTTCAAGCCCGTGCGGTGCTTTCTGATATGACGGTGATGGGGCCGGCTAATGAAAAACGAGAAGGGATATTTGAGGTTCGGGATGGGGATCCGCCACCAGCAACTTCACACACAGAGATGAGCCTGAGATGCTGGGACAGCCTTGGCTCAGCGCAGTGACCCCTGGGCAGAGCCACAGGCCGCCTGTAATTCTGATCAAAGACGTGGACTCTGACCACGGAGCCGTGCACACTGCGTCGGGCACTCACGCACTCCCTTGGCATCCACGAGGAGTGTGGAAAGGGGACCACGGCTTCCCCTTCCACGAGGGGAGAGCTATGACGTGGAGATCAGATTTGCGTGACCACACTGTCCACACGCAGGGACGTGCAGCGCAGGGGCTCGGCTTGGTTGGTTTGGTTTGTTCTGTGGGGGGAGAAGCCCTGCTTCCTTCAATATTCCAGGCCCCTTTTTTTAGGAACTGCCTCCCGAAGATGCCCTGTGTTCCTACCAAGTGCCAGACCGCCCCACAGGGAGCGTGCCGAGGACTAAATGTAAATATGGAGACTATGCTTAACAATTTTAATGTTTTATTTTCAATATGATAGAAGTAAATTGAAGTGTGGTTGGCACAGCTTTAAAAGAGAAGTCTCATGGGTAGTGGGATGTTTCTTTAAATGTACGCTGTTATCCTACCAGTGGCAGCAAATAAATTGCTTCCTCTTTATTCTGACTTTGTAGATGGCTGGATCAGTACAATAGTCAATAGTAGCTTAAGAGAATTAATATAGCTATAAAAAAGAAAAGCAGTTTATATCCCTTCTGACTGCTGGATTAGCAAAGATAATGCAAAATGATTCATCATATATCCTATTATTTTTCGAGACGAATTTTTTCTAGTCTCTTGACATTTCTAAAAGGTACTGATAAGAGTATTTGAACAGGTCAAAAAATCTATAAATTCTTTTAATTGATATGATTTTTTTATGTGCTATACTTACTTAAAAGACCAAATCCACTCACTTTTTATAAAGAAACATGGCAAATTCTTTTACTCAAAGGAATCAGGTTTTTAGGAACCTCCACTGTGTTATCTTGTGTGAACCAGTACACAAACACAATATCCACAAAATTAATAAAATATAAACAAACCCCAAAATCGCAGTAAAGTTATGGAAATGGGTACTTATGTTAAGACTAAAATATCTAAATGAATCACACTTCCTATGAATTTTTTCTCATTACATGCACATTTTCACATGAGAAATTTCACACTGTAATAGAGACAATGAAAAGCATTACGACAATGTTCTCATCCTCCTAAAAAATTATGATAAAATTAAATAACAAGGAAACCTTCAGATTTCTGTTGCCAAATAATCTGTATTATTTCTAAGTTCAATAACTGTCTATCAGATGTCTGTTCAAGATTTGTAAATGTTTCATAATTATATGAAAACATTTAAGGACATAGAAACAATGCAAACAATTTTTTGTTTTTCCATAGAGACAGGAAGGAAGAAGTTAATTTTAATTAATCTTTCTAAGACAGTTTGATGAATTCTTCAGTTTGATCATTTTACTTTTTAACATAAATTCATTTGTTACTAGTTACAATTCCTACGTTCACCTTTAGACACTACGATAGGACTTCTTAGTTAAATGGGTCAATTGCTTACTTTAAATATTTGGCAAAAACCTTTTATGTTCCTTAACCTGATGCGATACACATATGCAACCGCTTTTCTGTTTTAAGGCTGAGAAACCCTTTTAGCTGATAAATATCACCCAAAGCCAAGTCGTTGATGACAAAAATAATTAAATAGCGAAGCTGGTTAGAGATCAGCATTCATTTTTCAAATTAAATGTAACAGCCTTCTCCAGTTAAGAGATTGGCAAGTTTTTACAAATAACATCAGTGAGCCTTTTAGAAAGAAACACAGCCACATTAGAATGGAGTCATTAGGCGATACATTTATTTTGAAGCCAATTAACCTTTTGTCAGGAAAATGTCGGTGCTGTAATGGTTTCAGCAGTGGAGGTCAGCCTCTAACAGGGCACGTATGACAGCCACGGCTCCGGCTGACACGTGCTGCACACGGAAAGGAGAGCACAGCACTGGGAACCGGCCCTCTTTTGTATTCCACTCTGCATTTCCAGGGAGCAGACAATCTTGACCTATCCATTTAGGTAATTAAAGCTTCCATTTGGAAGTGTCCTGCAGGAAGGTGAAATTTGGGGGAGATAAATGGCTATTGCTCTCTGTATCTAGCCACCAGTTCCATCATTTGATGGACTGCCTGAAACAGGCTGGGCTGCCAGGTTCTCATAAAAATAGAGATGAATTGGGCACCAGACAATTCTCTAAGGCAAAGCAACTCTGTCATTTTCTTTTTTGCAGGCTATAATTTAATTGTTAGTCAAGGTGGACAGCTGACACGGGGAGGATTTCTCTAAGAGCTTACCCACCATCTTCCATTTGCTGCGAATTCACTCCTGTTTATTTATTTATCAGCCAAGTTAGTTTGGCATTGGGAGATGTCACTTCGGAAAGTGCAGCTGGCTCTCCCAGCTGTGCCCTGACTTACCTTCCACGCTATTTTGTTTCCTTTCGAGTCATGCTCAAGGGCAATTGGGAAGTCTCCTCGCTCGTAAAATTTTCGAAATGCTGTGGGCTTGGTTGGTCTTTCTTTAAATGCTCCTGCAGCTGGAGGACCTCTCACCTTCAAAGAAAATAAAAATAGGAATCAGATTTTAAAACACACTGAAAAATACACAGAGGAAAGAGTCATTTCTGTGTTTTTGTTTTTTTAATTTTCAGTTTGTATAAAATATTCTGGATGATAAAGACCAATTTACTAATAACGGACAGCAGGAATCTCACTAATACAAACATATGGAGAAGAAAATTATTTTATGGTCACCATTAATACTTTATTTCAAGCTACTTTGGAAGTATTATTAGAAAATATCACTTAAAATATTTTATAAGGAAGGGAAGCCTGAACTTTTGTTTAAAAAATATTTTAATAAATGTATCTATGTTCAGAGTATTAAAACTTAAGCTTCCTAATAATTACTAATTCTAATCTCAGGTCTGATTTATTTTGTGGAATCCTGAAGTAATAAATTTAAAATCTCTCCTTTATATCTTTCTATATACATCACATTGCAGGATATATTCTCATGTTATAAACAGTAACAAAAAGACCCTATAAAACGTGACATAAAATTTACTGGTAATAAATGAGAGGTTAAAAAAGAAAAAATGCTGATCTACTATGTGTGTGTATAGCATATATTTGATAATATGAATTTATGAGAAAGTAACTAAAATAGATTACATGAGAATCTTTCATTCCTCAAATTGATATATTTATTAAAGAAGAAATATTTCATATTGAGTTATTCACATTGAGTACACCTTTTAAATGTGCATTATTTACATATAAACTAATTCATTAGGTTTCAAGACTCAAAGTGATTAGTGAACTATTTAGAAAATTATAGTTCACTGTATTGTTCTTTACGTATAGTCTAAACATGATTATCTTTCCCCATATTTGAAAAAAAAGAAAATGCTAGTCACTTAGTAGTTTAATAAAACCATGATTATTTTGTTAATTCTTAATATGGACAAGATAGCTAATAATTTATGTAATATCTTAATATTTTAAATTATGTTAATTTTTAATATTTATGTGAAAACTTTAATTTTAACAAAGAAATATATAAAATATAATCCAGAGGGTGCCCCAAAAATGTACACACATTTTAAGAAAGGAAACTATATTAAAATTGTAATAATATATACAGATAAAAAAAGATGAATGCAAGTCACATTTGACATCTGCAATTACAAGAGGTACTCAAAATGGGTTACCATCAGCATACAGACACTTCTGATTACGGCCAACTACTGCTTGAGCAATGTTGACCAAAGTGTACACTTCTATACATTTCTTTGGTACCCCCAGTAAGTACATTAGATAATGACAAATACATTTTATCTAATGGACAGATAAAGGCTAATATTAGGAAATAAGTGGGATATTAAGAAATATCTCATTAAGATGATTAAATGCTGGAGCACAGTTGAAGAGTGAGGTAACACAAAGGCAGTTATGAAAATCTGAATTTTGGTCACTACATAGCACATGCCCAGTATACAATCACATAAGTAATCAAGGTGACCCTGGGCAGGGGGAAGCATGATTTCTTCTTACTTATTGAAGATGTGAAATTTGTTCTGGCATTAGAATTATTAGCCATCATTTTCAGCCCAGTTCATGCAGTTGTTAAATAACTGTGTGCGTCCGACAACTATTTTATGCAGAGCTCGGAGCTAGATTCTACATACAATAGAGAACATTCTCAGGTTCATCAGTATAATAGGAAATGGAGAGCTGTGATTTTCCCAATTCATGGACCAGAAAATCTTGAATCACATTTTTGGGAATTGATAAAGAATTGACAACTTTTTATTTTGCGAAGAAGTTATATTAAAAAAAAAAAGATTACCATATGCCATGGTGTCACCATTTTAATACCCCCCAAAAGTGGGAGAACATAAAGAGAATACTAAGCCAAGTTAAACTAGCATGCATACATATTTACAGAAAGTTAAAGTGCAATTGTGCATGCGTGTGTGTGTGTGTGTGTGCATGTGTGTAAGAATTGCAATTGTAGAGTACTGGTGACTGCTCAGAAGGTATGTCATTTTATGTTTTTTTTAGTTTTTTTTAATTAACTTTTTTGGGTAAAGAATATGTGGTATCTATACAGTGGAATATTACTCAGCCATAAAAAAGGAGGAAATCCTGCCATCTGCATGGATGGACCGTGAGGGCATTATGCTAAGTGACATAAGTCAGACAAAAAGACAAATACAGAATGATCTCTCTTATGGTGGAATCTAAAAAAAATAAAAATAAAAAAGACTCATAGAAACAGAGTAGAGCGGTGGTTGCCGCGACTGGGGAGGGGGCAGCATGCATTGATTGTCTTCTTCCATTTGCTTTGAGGAGGTCTTCCTGATCTTGGTGTGACAACTGATTTTCTGTTGAAACGTGGATGTTGGTGTATTTATTTGGAGACTTGATCTTAAACCTCCTGTTTCATCTGGTTTATCTGACATGTCTCTGGCAGAGTCTTGGAGGAGGGAGCCACCTCGTCACTGCCAGGTTGGTGCAGAAGTCCCGGTACCCCGCCTGGCCTCTGCTGACCCCAGTGGAGGGAGCCCTCCTCAATACTGGGTGAAGGTAGGGCTCCAGCACCACTTGGCCTCCACTGACACCTCCCTGAGAGGGAAGGGTGCTCCCCACACAGAGATGGGGTGGCCTCATTACTGCCGGGCAGTGTGAAAATCCTGACTCTCTCTAAGGCATGCTTTGACGACACCCCAGCGGGAAGGGGGAAGAGTCTGTCATTACTGCTGGCTGGGGCGGAAAACCAGGCTGCCCCCATGGGGTCTTCACGGACACTGTTGGTGTTGGGGGGCCCTTTGACTGTTCTAGTAGAGATGAAAGACCCAATACCTCATTTAGTAAATTCAGCTACAACCATCATTTAGACCTTGTATCTGCTCATCATCTGCTAACCATGCTTCTGAGATTTTCTAGATGCTAAATTATTATTGATGATGTGGACAGCAGGCCTCCCATTTGTTTAATGGACCTAAAATTCGCTTGACGTTCCCCATCTTTATCCCTTCTCTTTGTAGTATCTTAAATTCAGTATCTCGTTTTCCTTTTCTCTCTTATTCTAAATATACTGATCTTGCCGATTCTAAAATCAAACTTTGAATGACCCAAACTTTTCAAGAACAAACACATTTCTAAGAAGCCCAGAGGCTTTTCATGAATTGTTAGGCATTCCTTACACCTAACAGGTTAGACGTGTTGGTGCAGCAGAGGCGTTACCAAACTGCACACAGACACCATCACTTTGTTTCTAGGTAGTATTTTGTTTCTATCTGAAAAGCCTATGTATCCACTTAAACCTTACAGGAGGGCATACTATTTTTTTATTTTACCCATAATGCATTCCAACATTCCAAGTAATTCTAAAAGTCTGTACTAGAAAATTTTAGTAAATATAATTGACCTCTGGAATGGTAATAAAGATATTATCACTGGAAATACACAGAAAGATGTAACTTTAACTAAACAATTTAAAAACAAGTGAAAATACTGTTAAGAATCCTAGGTAAGTCCCATGTTTTTAGAACTACTGTAAATTTTATTTAATGTCTTAAGAATTTTACCCCGATTTATTATAAATAATATAGAGCAAATAAGGAACCATAAATCAAATTAGATTTGTGGGAAAATGCAATTAGGATTTGCCTGAATGGTGGGGGCTACCCATAAACCAATTAGGAAGAATGGATGCTGCAGCAGAAAGCTTTTAATAAAATCTAATGCACTTGGGAACCAAGATATTGAATGTACTTTGAAGTGAATACAGATGACAGAGTACTTTATTGAATGTGCTGTAATGGATTTAGGACTTAGATCACAGTCTCTGTCATATTGTCACAAGACTAATAATAATTAGTAGAAAGGAATTTAAGGCTTTCGAAAATTCTTTATCATACAGTCCGAAAGCTTCCTTTTTTCAGCATATCTGAAGCTGCTAAAAAAATAGACTTTTACTTCAAGTGGGAGATGTACATTGTGTTATTCTAATTGGTCCATTTAGCCAACTCATTAAGATTGAAACAATGAAATGCAAAGACATTCCTTTCCTATTTTCATCAGTTTCAACCTGAAATTTGGATTCAGGAAAGCACTGTGGTGAGGCCCCTGGTAAGTCTAGTCTCTGAGCCACACATGCACCTGAATGCTGGCCCAGGGCCCGCAGATATGTTGCTTTCAGCCTAGACTTCTGAGCAAGAAGGATTGTAATTCAGTGTGTGCCCCAGGTGCCAACTGTAATTGCTTTACTACGTCAGAAATATTGCAATACCCAAGGTCACCAAGTGACCAGGACGTTGTCTGCACGATATTAACAAGCAAATCTGGTTGTAATGACAGTTGCAGCCCCCCAGCACTGACAGAAGTGAGCTCATAGGACCAGGCAGCTATTATAAGAAGCTGCAACAATGTAACAATTTAATGATACAATAACACATTATGATAGCAGTGTTTTTGCCAGTAACAGCCAGAGAAGATAACAAGAACTGTATATGAATATTTATGTATATAAATATTCAATATATATAGACATCCTGCAGAGTCCTTAAAAGTCAGGCCCTACAGGTAGCAGTGAGTGGCAGAGAAAACTTCCAAGTGATGTGGGGGACCTATTTTAGGAAGATTAGTCCACTGAGATCTAACTGGATGGCCTGCCATCAGGAGACCGGAAACAAGATGACCAAAATGGACTTGACACAGTGTCCAAGCATGAGATGACAAAGGCCTGAAGTTAGGGTGGCATCAAAAATAATAAGAACATCTGCTGATATTGTGTTCCTTGTCTTACAAACATCATCCATCTCAACAGAACCCACAGGAAATGATCTTACAGACAAGGAAATCAGAGCTTAGAGCTGCGCAATCACCTGGCAGAAATCACAGAGGTAGTGCGGAGTAGGAAAGAGACTTGACCTTCTCCTCGGAAGGACAGGACTCCATCACTGCATTAAAGGACTGGATGTTGGCCAAAAGCTGAAGAGGAAATAAATATCTAGGGTGCATGGCTGATGGAATAAGGAGTGCTAGAGGCTACGCTGAGACAGGCTTCAGACTACAAAGATGCAAATAATCTACTTACGGTATATAAATAATAAACTGCAGAATAGAGGGGAATCTTGTTAAACCACTTATAATTCTAGCACCTATTAATAATGTGCTTTCCCTTTTAGACTGTCCAAAAACATATGCAAATACCATATTTTTACATATTTATGTCCTTTCTATTTCGTGTACTTTTTTCACTTCGCATCATAGGTTTTAATGTTGCTACTGATATCAACATTTCATTTTTTGGGGCTAGGCAGTATTTCACTGACAGTTTGCAATTATATTTGGAATTTACATTATTTCCAATTTTCTTTGGATTTTGTAATTACATTATTATAAACATCTCAGGCATAATACATTTTTCACATTTTATATTATTTCCTTCAGACAGAATCCCGCATATGAGATAATCTTAATATGTCATGATTCCTGATAAAGTTATTTGTTAATTAAGCAAAAGAACAGGTCTTTGTGTCTTAGTCTGTTTGGGCTGCTGTAAGGGTTAGTATAAGGAAACTGATTTCATCACGGAGGCCCCACTCTCATGGGGTCACCTCATACTCCTAATTACCTCCCAAGGCTCACCTCCAAATACCATCATGTTGGGAGTTAGGGCTTCAGCATGTGACATTTGGGGAGACACAAATTCAGTCAATAGCACCTGACTATTCTCCCAATTTAACGAATGAGGATGAACATTTTCTCATTTTAATATAAATGCCATATGCACACATTTGTGAATGTATGTTCATGTCTCTTCCAAATTAACATCAATTTGTATGATGCTTTTATAGTGAAATGTATTAACTGTTGATTGCATTTAACCGCAAATGATCTCCTCGCCATCTCTGCTTTCCATTTTTATTTATTTAACATTTAAAGGTTTTAAATTTTTGTAGGAAAGTCTCATTGTCTGTGCTTTATTTGCTCTTTTTGCCTCCAGCTTTGCCTGTTCTAGATCACTCGTCTGCTGACTGCACAATGAATATTCTAATAGACTAATTAAATCATATCTTCATCTATTTAAAAGCCATAAATGATTTCCCATTGACAAGCTACACAGAGACATTTGCAAGCTGACTGTTAATCTGTCTAGCCATTCCTCCACAGACACCCGAAGCATAAGGTATTTAATCCTTCCCACACCTCTATAACCCAGCACGTGTATGCATTAATTCAACAAACATTGTGGACATATCATCTTATCTGAGAATGCAGCCACTTGTGGAGGTAAGAGGGACCTCACAGGGCACACAAAGTCCTTGTTTTAAATCCAAAGGAACTGTGGAAACGCCTCCCGATTTACATGTCAATGCTTATTTGTTCTCAGCTGTCATCCTAACAGCTCCGCAGACACTAGACTTCTTTCAGGCTAGCACCCAGCAACGTGATTCAGAAATGGTTTAATGGTTTTGCAATGCTCTATGACAGGAGAAAGTCCCAAAGATTGCTGAGGAAATTATGGTTACTTCATTTCAAGTGTATAACTGAACTGGAATACTCTTGGATCTGAGATTCTATTTCAAAATGTAGTCTCTACACTCTACAATAGCCGGCAAAGCAATGAATGGCTGGGCTACACCATTTCTTTTTCAATTATTTTGGTTAAAGTACTAGACATTAGTGGTTCATTAAATTCTCCATGTAGAAAAAAAAGAAGAAGAAGAAGATTGATAGTCTTTCCTAACAAAATGAGGCACAATAATCAAATGATACAAAAGAAATCTTGACACCTGAAGGCTAAAAACTTTACTCAAAAGCTGATCTCTCCATGCAGTTAAGTACAGAAAAAGGCCACAGATTTAAGTGCCCAAGTGTGATTCTTGCTATCAACTTGTCTCCAGAGAGTCATCGGAGATTTCAATTTAGACATGTTATTTAGCATCTGTCTTGCAGAACTGATAACATGCCTGAATGACTGAGGCAGCTTGGTTAAAACACTGTCACACTTAACACTAAGGCCATGGAAACGAGGGAGCTAAATGTGAAAGGAGAATATAAATGGGTAAGAGTTTAAAAGATATCTATTCCCTTTACACCTCTAATGTTTAAAGCATGGAAAATAGTTTGTATCTAAACATATATTCTTTGTCTTGTAACAGAGTTATTTCTTACTGAATAATTAGAGTAAAAATGTCATTTTTGTATATGTGACGAGACTATATTACCATCTGCATTTTACATATCATGAATATTTTAATAGAACATTTGAAAATCCTTGTGTCTAATGATGCAAACTGATATTCTCCAGAAAGAACTAGCTATTTAATAGAAAACAATTTTTAGAACTGTCTACAATAAAATACATTTATATTGGTAAAAAAGAATTCTGCTTTCCCTTCAGCTTACTGGCTCCTTCTAAATTAACGTACTTTGAAAGTTCATACAATTTACAGAGATATTAAATACCCTGAGTATAACTTTTAAACTCTAGAGGTCATATAAGGAAAGAAAGAAATATTCTAAAACATTTGTGTTATTATACATACAAAGCACACATATGATAACTTAACTGAAAGATAACATAATAAGAAATACTAGATTATGATCTTATTGTTTTGGGTTTTCCACCATGGTTTCCACTATGGTTCATTCAATCAAGAAAGAAATGTTAAGCATGTGAAAGGAGAAGAAGGAATGAAGATTTACCTAAATAGTGTGATGTTTACCCTAGGTAAACATAGATGCATCATTCACTGTCAAGATGTAATACGTTTTTATTTTTATTTAGATCACACACACACACATACACACACACACACACACACACACGGGGTCTGACAATTAAGTTTGCCGACTTGTTCAAATGATGTTGCTAACCTTGTTTGATATCAGAAGGATTATCATTATGAATTTGTACCAACTAGACAAACAGGTAACCAAGCTGACTATTTGGAAGTGCTGAAAAGGCTGCGTGAAAAAGTTAGACAACCTGAACTTTTCACCAACGATTCATGGCTCTTGCATCACAGCAATGTACCAGCTCACATGGCACTGTTTATGAGGGAGTTTTTATCCAGTAAACAAATAATATTGGAACACCCTCCCTACTCATCTGGCCCCCCAGTGACTTCTTTCTTTACCCAAAGATAAAGGAAATATTGAAAGGGAGACATTTTGATGACATTCAAGACCTCAAGGGTAATATGAAGACACTCTGATAGCTGTTCCAGAAAAAGAGTTCCAAAATTGCTTTGAAGGGTGGACTAGGTACTGGCATTGGTGCACAGCTTCCCAAGGGGAGTACTTCGAAGGTGACCATAGTGACATTTAGCAATGAGGTATGTAGCACTTTTTCTGGGATGAGTTCATGAACTTAATTGTCCGACTTCTTATACTGGGATGCCAAAAAAATGTGTACACATGACTTGTATTCATCTTTTGTTATCAGTATATGTTGAGCATTACAATTTTAACATAGTTTTTTCGTTTCTTAGAATGTGTGTACTTTTTTTTGCTCTCTCTCTCTCTCTCTCTCTCTCTCTCTCTCTGTATGAATAAATATATAAAATGAAGTACATTTTTCCTGAGCCAAGATCTTCATCTGTGAAAGCTAGCTGAAGTTATGTTAGCTTGTGACCAAAATAAAGTCAACCTGTCCACATGGACAATAAATTCTTAACCTTTTTTCTATTAACAACAAGATAGTCTTGGCCATTTGTCTAGCCAGTCCTAAATAGTAGATACAATTCACCAACCCAGAAACTTCTATCAGTAGCATGCTTTACATTTAGAAGTGTTCCTTCTTCACAGCCATAATTTACTTTCAATGCATGCTCGTAATTATATCATTTGAGTGGAATCTGTAAGGATGATTTGAAATATATTAGATATTATTAGAATTTTATACAAGTAATCCATAATCTTGTATAAGTAATTTACACGCATGTGTGCAAACACACACACTACCTGAGTCAGTGAGGAGTTTCCTCTTGTGTCTTTCCTTAGAAATATGTTACTATATATTTGCTTTTGATATATAATGAAATATGAGATAACCTTGACTTTAAAATAAAATACAAGAAGAGTTATGAAATGTCCTCCTTCCCAGCCTACATTACTTCCTTGGTACCTAACAAGGACTAAATCTCAAGGGTTAAAATGATTTCTAGTATGAGTATTTCTCTCTTCTTTGTATTCTAAAATCATACAATATAATAAGGTGAGTAAAAGCAAGCCATGAACTTCATTTACTGTAATATTAAGACCTCCAAAAGCTACCTAAGGCAAGTCACATGTCTTGGGGAAGAGAAGAAATATGGTGAGTGATGACAGAGATCACTGATACATTCCAGAAAACATCAGAAACAAAAATTATTTCTGTTGAGAAAGATCCCATAAAAGGCAAATTTTGCCTCCTGTTTGCAGAAATGGGTGTAAATAGGGCTCAAAGCAGAAGACCTTTCATATCTGTTTGGGACCAGAGAAGCAGAGGAGAAATGTCATCAAAATAAATACATAAAAAAATTATATCTGCAACCATCGTCCTTTCTGATAGCAGAGAAAGAGAAAGATTTTGGCGTATAAATCCCAAAAGAATGCTGCACTTTACCAAGACCCAGAAACCTATTTCAAACTACAGTCTAGGGAAAGCCAACTGTCTCAATGATGAGGATTAAAATGGGAACCAGCACAGCATCAAAGCAAAGACACTACAAGGAATAAAACATGTATAAAAGAGCAGCGAAACTTACCAGTCGACAAAAACATACCATGCAGAGATAAACACTGCAACCAAATATTTTGTCAAGAAATTTTTAAAAACTTGATGAAGCAGCCACTTTTATGGAAAAAGACCAAAAAGGAGAAATGCAAGAACTGTGACAGAGGAGATGATGATGTGCGAGGAGAAGATGAAACATAAGCTGGTACAATTCCGACAACAAGTAGGAATGAAAATTCCAAAATATGAAGATGAAACTGGAAGAAGGAAAAGGGACAAAGAACACTGTAAAAATACGAAGAGGATACAGGTGATAGAAATGAAAAAAAATGCATGATGTGGGAGAGAAACAGTGTCAAAGGAGATTAAATTATGCATAACAGAAGTTCTCACAGAAGAACTGGTATTGGGACAAGTGGTAGCAGTCTAGAAAAATAATCCAATTGGATCAATTCCTCACACTTTACAACAGAATTAGTCCCAAGTAGAACAAATACTTAAATGAAAAAGAAAGAGCAAGAACCAGTAAGTGTCCTAGTAACATGATCCACACAAAGGCCCACAAAGACATACACATCCTGCTCCCCCCGTTTCATCTCTGGTCTCATCTCCTGTTACTCTCCATAGTCATCTGTGCTTCAACACACTGGCTTTCCTGCTGCTCTTTGAACACCAGATAGATGCTAATTTGGGGTGTTTGTTCTGGTGGTTCCCTCTGCCTGGAGTGTTCTTCCTCCATATTTCTATTTGATGAACCCCCTTACTTCTTGTAAGTGTCTGCCCAACTGTCCTCATTGAGATCTTCCACGACCATCTCATTCAATACAACTCTCTCCCCACCTTGGACCTCCAACCTCTTTAACCTGCTCTGCTTTCTCTTTTTTTTCCATAGTGTTCATTCTGTTCTGACATACTATGAAATGTATTTATAAAGTTTGTTTATTTCCTTCCTACCTGAGCTAGATTATAAATTCCAGAATAGATTGTTTGCTTTGTTCCTTGTTACATTAATAGTGTCTGGTACAGTAATAGGTGTTCAATAAATATTTGTAGAATGAATGCATGAATTCATTTGATAATATAATAGAGGTGACATTGCTGAGATACACAGAAAGGCTGTACTATTTAACATATGATTCTGGGACAACAGTATATTCATGACAAAAAGCGAAATTGGAGCTCAACCTCTCACCATACACAAATCCACTTCCACGTGATTTAAAGAATTAAAGACTAAATACAAATTTTAATAAAAATACAAAAAAAAATCTTTATGATTTTGGGATAGGGAAGGGTTTCTTAAGAAAGATAGAAGCAAAAACCATAAAGAACAGATTAATATATTTGTTCACATTAAAATTAACAATGATTCCTAATTTTAAAAGACACAATTTAAAAAGTTAAAAGAAACATACACTTGGAAGAGCTATAGCCAACATATATAAATGATAAAAAAAAGTATACAAAACATATGAATACTCCTAACAAATCAAAAAGGTAAAAAGATAAACAACCCAATAAACAGTAACTTCACAAAGAATAAAACTGAATAGCCAATAAACAAAATAAAGATGCTAAACTGTATAAATCATCACAGGGGTGCAAATGGAACATTCATAAAACATCTTTTGCTACCAGATGATCAAAAAATATGACACTATGAAGTGTTAGAGAAGAAATCGAGGCACAGGAAGTCCGATTCCTGCTGGTTAGTGTGTAAATTGACAGCCACTTGGAGAATCATTGGCGTTGCCTAGTAACGTGTCTACCCTGTGACCTCACAGTTGCATTCCTAGGCATCTATCCTTGGGAACCTCTTACACAGGATTTCTGTCTTTCTCAATAAGAAAGTGTGCTGGGAGATGTTTGTGAGATTGTTCATACCGTAGAACACAGTGGTAAAATAAACTAAACTACGAATTTACCCATGGGAGCCTCTAGAGGGAGATCAAGTCTCCCTTGATTACCACCCCCTCAATTCTCGATTCCAGAGAGAGCTGACCCAAACCGCACTGCCCCCCCCCCCCCCCCCGCTACACACACACTTATAATGTTCTCCTCACTTCCTTGTTCTCACTGAAACTTGACATGACCAAAGATACCACCTTCCCTACAGTGTCAGTTGTCTTCTCCCCAAAACCCACTTTATAAGACCGGGCCTAGCAAAGGAGTGCTGCCACTTCCAGACTAGTCTATAAAATCTCAGTAGCTATGGAGGTAATTGGTCCAGTAGCCCGGCCGGCCTCTCAATTTCCTTGACCTGTTGTCTGTCAATGATCTTGACCTGCATCCTGGCCAGCCAGCTACTCTGAGGTTTATTACCAAAACATTGCAGCCCCTCCATAATTGCAACTTCAAAGACCTTACTGTAAGGCTACCACCACTTCTTATCTTTCAGGCTCAATGCCTCTGAAGCCCTAATCCTAAAACCCCAAATCCCTTCACTGTAACAATGATCTACATCCTTTTCACTGCTTATTTCTTTTCTGCGCTTCACGGTCAGTTGGCATAATCTCTCTCACATCCATCCTCAACTCCATCAACCCTCTCTTGGTTTGCTGTACTTTGCCAAACTTTAATGCTGCCAAAATCTGTGCTAACACCTACACAGCTGAATTTAGCTGGAACAAAACACAGCTGGCAATGGCATGACACTCCCCTATGCTTTCCCTCTACCACTCACATGGACGAATATTTCACACCATCTTTTCTCTCCTGAAACCTCCCCCATCCTCATTCAGGGCTGATGGTTGTGTTGCTCTTCACTGAAAAACAGAAATCACATCGAGAACTTCCAAACACTCCCACCACCACATCCGTGCACCTAACAGCAGGCACAGCATAGGCTGCCTTCATGCCAGGTGTGCGTCCCTTCTCAGGGCTCACCTTTTCAGGAAAGCTTTGCATGACTGTGCCTGTTTAAAACTGCATGTTACCCCTGCACTTTCCATCGTCCTTCAAGAACAGACTACTAGGTGGTGAAATTTAAGTCAAAGGAATATTTATTTTAAATAATCTAAATAGAGGTAAAAAGCACCAGGGGGGTGCCCATCCAAATGCAAATGGAAGACAAACACAAGTACCATTCATTCCTTTAAGAAACACATTTATTGAGCATCTATTGTTCGACGTAGTACTAGGCATTTAAGAGAGAACAAGACATGTAAGATTCCTGCTCTCCTGGAGTTTACATCCTAGAAGGCTCAAGCAATCTATAAATACGTCGTTTGAAATGACAAGACAAGAGCAGGCATAAGAAGATATTGTTTTGACATATTTGAAAATTTACATATGGAGTAGAGGACGAAAAAGGGGAGGGGTCAACAGTGACCATGAGGTCTTGAACCTGGGTCCTGGTCTGCAGACACAGGAGCGTTAGGGTGAAGCACAAAGCAAGCGAGAGTCAAGGGGAGGAACGCACAGCAAACACAGCCACTGAAACCGCTGCTTTCCGTTTGGCTTTCAGGCCTTGTCCGCACACACATTTACGGTCTGAGTGAAGATCTGTATAATAGTGATTGTTTCTGAATAAATCTCACACTCACGATAAAACATATCTCAAAGTGTGTGAAATTATAAGGATCAAATATATAAATTGAAAGGAGCATGCTAATTCTACCTAACTATAGTATATTCCAGGGAGAGAAAAACTGGTTAAAAATATGCTCATTTACACTAATAAAAAATTCTACTTCCTCTTTAAATACATATATCTTCATTTCTCCTTTGGAAATGTTTCCTGGGCAATACACAATAATATAAGACTGAGACTTTGTAAGTGATAAATCTTACCATTTTATTAGAGCTCTCCAGTCAAATGTAACTCGGTATTTTAGAAGTGCTAAGTAATTTAAAGACGTATTCAGATCTCGCTGGCTTTAAGTTGTCTTTTGATACATAGCGGGATCAGCACAGACCTAGATAAGACTACTTTTGGAGACCTTTTAATGTTAAAGCATCATTCTTCCCAAAAGCAATTTATATCTTCAGCCTACTTAAGAATGTATAATAAATTTAGTGCAAAGGGAAAATCAGGTCTGTAAGGTATTGGGCAAAGGGATACATATAGTGAGATTTAAAAGGGCAGTACTGATGAGTAATGAGCCAGAAAGACTGATTTATGAGGAAAGATTACAAGAATTATCTATGTATGGCGTGGCTAAGTTAAAAAAAAAAATTACAAAGTAGAAAATTATTTGACTTGTTACAAAACAGAATATTCCATTAGGATATTTAAAATCGAACTAAAGAAGGGAAAACTATACAAGCACCTGTAAAGTTGAGAAGAGTCATGTATGAATTGTTTAGTTTTAATGATATACATACATTTTTAACCCCAGGGCCTGTGATATTAACAACAACATCATTGCCAATTCAGGAACATTTCATTCATGCCAATGGAAAACAAAGGAAACTACTAAAGATTTTTTTTCTAATCATGTTAGATCCAAAAACACATAAATACCATTTATATATACTATAGTACTTTTAAAAAATAATATGAAAGTAGAATATCTCTTTACTCAGATAAAACAGAAGAATTGGTTTCTATTTGAGATCCTAGGATTGGTATTTTGAGAACGGGAAATGGTAGACCATCCACATCACAGGCGGATTTTATGATAAGATTTTATTTCATATATAGATAGAAATATAGGTTTGAGGACATGATTCAAATCATGCTGAATTATAATCAAGCTCTCCTAGGATATTTTGAAGAGTTATGTAAATGAGTCTGACGTTGTCTGGCCCATCATTTTGGTACAGCTTTCTCACCTTGGTGATATAGGGGGAAATAATTCATTCATTCACAGGAAATTATTTTCTATTGAGGAAGTCCAACAAACTTATGAGAACAGTCTAAATTAATATCTGATGATACACTGAAAAGATATTAATAATTAAAGCAGTTCATATAAACTAATGTTTGATATGCATGATTTCAAATGAACCTATTTAATTTTCAAATAGCTAAATAAAATATGGTGTAAGCAACCTCATTGTATACTTAACCAAGAATAATTTGAGACAGTAGACATTCCTTTTTATCTGTATAAAGAAAAATATGCTCCTTAGTGTAAGTTATAGCTTGAAAATCAACATCATTATGGATTTATATACTAATCTTGATTTTTCACTTCAAAAGATGAGTTGTTAGTTTCCTATAATAGTCATGTTCAAATATTTGATGTATCAATAGTTATGCTATGAAACTAAATAAAAAGAACATATATTTCAAGACTGTTATCTAGTGCTATCGGAACTAACAACTGTTTGATAGAAATACCACACAAATGATTGTAGCAAAGCTCATTCAAGTTTCAATTATTTTAAAAATTGTTTCAAGCTTTTAAGAGTTACCCTCCTCTCATCCCGCGATCCAAAGAGGGAAAAATACCTTCTCTATTCTTTTAGATTTCTTGCAAATAATTGATATGTCTTAAGTGTTACAACAAAAGACCACATATTTAAATCAATTAATTTTTTAAATTGTTGTCTCAAAACTTAAAAAATTGGGAGTACTTGTTCAATACTGACATGAACTAGTTTTAATAAGTTTCAAAAAACTAAAAGACAAGTACCCTTATGCCTCCGAACTCCAGAATATTAATGTTTGTATTTTCTTTCTAAATTGCATTTTTTGGTTTTTTAAAAATATTTTACAAATGTAATAACATAGACAACAGCATGTTGATTATTTTTATTCATAGACAAATATTAACTATCAGTTTCAGACAAAGGTTGACTAGGAAAAGATATATATAGAGAGGTGTTGAAGTGTCTCTCTCTCTGTCTCTCTCTTCTTGTATATATAAAACTATCTATACCTAGATATAGATAGACAGATAGAGAGAGAGAGAGAGAGAGAGAGAGAGAGAGATAGATTTTAGACTACATGTACATGCTATATACCTCTCACTATTTTTTATAAGCATTTAGAGAAATTAGAACCTAAAAACTCGGCACAATTCCATCAATCAAACATAGGGTATTAATCTAAGAAATTTGCTGACACAAGGAAACACAAAGTGCTGGTTATTAAGGACTGCCAATATCTTGTAGCTTCTCCACAAGGTAATAAAACTATAAGTACAGGGTACATCAGCAGCCCTAATAAAAATGGTAGGCCTTCTCAGTCTGACAGGGTAAGAAATAAAATACAGAGCTACCCATAAATGAATAACCTAATATCAATCACTTCTCCGATATCTTGCAAAAGCTAAGGGCAGACCATATATTTATTTTTTTTCTAGTATAAACTATTACTCATGACAGAAATTTCAGTATTTCTACTTGTAAAACTGCTACCCTTTTGTGTCATTTGAAATGTTACTTGGAAATTATGACCAATATAGAGTTCATTGTGCACTGTTTTCCACTTGAGACCTCTGCACTCACAGTGCATTTGATTTTTTTAACATGGTATCAAAGGGAAACCAAAGTGATATAACACAATTGAAAAAGTTTACAGACTCTTCTCATACTTCACAAGGATAATCTCCAAACATTAAAAAGTGAAAGGAAGAAACTTAACAACAAAATAAAAAATTGCATTGATGCAAAAAACACCCGGTACTATAACAATCGAAACCCCCAATCCCCTTTCATTGTGTGAAACCCAGTAAAATTTTGTTTCTTCTGATCACAGTCCACAGCAGATATCCCTGCCTTTTCCGTGGCCATTCTGGGCGTCAGCCCCTCTGTACTGTGGCCCTATCCTTTTCCAGTTCTTAGGAGTTTTCTCCAATCAGTCAGCTGACAGGAAAGAGAGAACAGATGGTTGCCCGTAGGAGGTTTTTATGGACCTTACTGGGAATGGCATACATTATTTCCACACACATTCCACTGGCTAACATTCAGTAAAATGGCCACATCTAACAGCAAGGGAGGCTGGAAAATGTAGTCTAGCTGTGTGCCCAGAAACATGAGACATCGGGTTTTGTAGGACTCTATTCTTTGTTGGCTTAAGTCCACCAGTCTCATCACCAAATCTCCATTTTCTTCTTCTTCCCATCCATTGATTACAGTTTCCACAGACAACCCAAAGACCCCTGGACCAAGCATCACTTAAAGCTCAAAGTTGAGGCTCTCAGCGATGTGACATGTATGAATGGAAAGGGCAGCTCGCCTGCCCCGCTGTACATGATGGTGGCGCAGGACCACGCAACCACAATCAACACTTCCACGTAGCGAAGGGAAAAGAGAGACAGTGGTCCCTGCCAGGAAGGCACTGTGAGATCCTTCTGTCCTGTTGGAGAGACAAATTCCTTGATTAAGACTTAATTTGCTCTCTGGAGGGAAATTTCTCCACTGCTATCTTCCAGGGGCTTCACCGTCAAGGTGTTTCCTACTTTGTTATCCTACATGAGATATTGGTATAAACCATCAGAATTGGGGGTACAACTCCTTTGTATAGCTTTCATAATTTGCTTCTAGCTTTGCCAATTTAAGGATTCAAAAGTTTGTGTAAAGAATTAACAGGCAAAGGCTTTTTTATAATCTTAGCTCTTGTTTTCTTTGGCAATATAATTATCCCCAAAATACTGTTTTATGCACTAATAAGCACAGCCAAAATCTTTCTTTGTGCTACTTCTCACGCTGGATTCATTCCCTTGCCCTCAATGACACACACACTCTGCATGTGAGTGTGTGTGCGCGTGTGTGTGTGTGTGTGTGTGTGAACACAACTGTGGCTACCCTAAAGCTGTCTGAAAAGCTAGTTGGGAAAGCCATCCATGTAATCTGATCCAGGAAGCAGGGCTACATCAGTTTGTTCAACTGAAACATTTAACTGGGCCTTTGCAGCTGAGAACTTTCTCAAAATATTTATTACTATTTGGGTTCAAGAAGCAGTTGCATTTTCCAGACCTGCAAGGATTTTGATCACTGCAATTTCTCCGTTCCCATTTTTCTCTGCTTAGAAAGGAGCTAATTCTTACCTGACCTCACCTTTCCCTGTCACACCTTACCTAAGGCACCAAGAGTCGCCCACATGCGAGTACACTCTTATTCTGAGCCTTTCCAAGCATCTCCCTAAAGCTACAGTCTCACTGGCACAAAAGTCAGCCTTACAAACCGCCAAAGTTGACATTAAAAATATTTTTCATAGTATCACAATATTGATCAATCTCTGCTATGTCTTTTTCCTCACAGCTGCCCAGTTTCTAAGTCATGAACACATACATACTTTTAGATTTTTGTTAATGGTGTCACCCCACTATAGAACCAATTTCTATATTAGGAAAACACTATCTGCTAACACACACCCACAAACATAAAGAAAACAAACAAACAAACAAACCTCAGTGACCTAAAACTATAAAATCTAATTTTTTATCACACGAAGCCCATATATACGTACTAGTAGTATATGTGTGTGTGTGTGTGGAGGAGAGAAAGAGAGAAACTGAGAACTTGTGGAAGAACGTTTACAAATTATTGAGAATAGATTTCTATGTAGTCTAGAAAGAATCATTTGGTTTCCCAGTCAATGCTTGGCTAGAACTCAGATGTATTTTATCTTAGTGGGGTGGTCTCATTTTGAAATTGTAAATTAGATTGGCTCAAATGCTTTTACTTTTATTTTCAGTAAATATATTTTCTGGTACAAATATGCAAATTAACTGTTAATAAAATATGTATTCTTTCCTTTCGCCATCTTCACGTTTAACTGTTCATTTCATGTTATCAAACTTAAGTTAGTGACTTTCCAGGTAAGGGAATATCTCATCAATCACCAAAAAAAAATATTGAGTGAATATTTCTGGGTGTGAAACTAGGTGTTTGTTTTGTGTAAGTTGCAGTATAAAGTTAGTGGAAAAATTACTGGGCATAGATTTAGAAGATCCCTCTCTGGCCCTATGCAGTTGTGTGACTTCCAATAGATTATTAAATCATATGAGGTTGAGTTTCCTCAACTGTAAAACTAAGATAATAATGTTTACCTCACAAACTGGTAAGAATTAAATTAGATAAAATATTTAAAAGCTCTTAGAATTAAAATTAATTCTTAAGATGTGTTTTCTTAAAAGTTTTCTTCTATTAAAGCATTTAATGAAAGTTTCTTCTGGATTTACAAGAAGTTTGGGATAAAACCTGGGGATAGAAAACTCTGAATTAAGTTGATATAGTTCATTTTTCCAGAACACCTTTTTTCCCCCCTGAAATTTCCCTTGACGAGGTAATTCACCCAAGTTGCACAACCAAATAATATAAATAAACCACAGATGTGCATACAGTGCCACATTAAATTGTGTTATTATAATTACTTTAACCTTGTAAAGCATATGGCATTGGAAATTGACTTTTAGAGAAACCTCTATGTTTTACAAAGAGAGAAGCACCTGAAATTTGAATTTCCTTTAAAGCAATAGCTGATTTACACTGCATAAATTTTGCTCTCTAAAATACAGCATAATTTGTGCCCCACTGAAAGAAAATACAATTCAGAAAAAATTCTGATTGAATCAACACATAATCTAAGTCTTTTGGGATAGTGAAAATTTGTTATGATAATTGTGGGGTTTTTTGCTCTTTTTTATCTTTTTTTATGTATGACTTATCTGTAGTTCATCACCTTTTCACTCACAGCATTGTTGTTGTTCTTTCTTACACACACTTTGTTTATCTAGTCACTTGTTGATGAAGAGTTGGGTTGACCCAGAATATGGCCTATCTTGATAAATGTTTCATGGTCCCTCAAAAATGTGTATTCTGATGTTGTTTGTGGATTGCTCTATAAATGTCAATTAGGTCAAGTTGATGGTCAGCATTGTTCGGGTTGCCTATATCCTTACTGATTTTCTGTCCATCTGTGTTCTACTTATTATTGAGGAAAAGGTGTTGAAATCTCCATCACTGTGGACTTGTGTATTTTTCCATGCAGTTCTATCAATTTTTGCTTACTGTTTAGGATTGTTATATCTCCTTGATAAACTTGTCGCTTTATTATTATGAAATGATCCCTTTATTCCTGATACTATTATCTGTTCTGACATGTACTTTGATATTAATTAGCTACTGCAGCTTTATTTTGACTAGTATTGGCATATTGTATCTTTTTCCATCCTTTTAATTTTACCCAATTTATGTCTTTATATTTGAAGTACAATAAGTTTCTTACAGGCAGGACATACCTGGGTCTTGCTGTTAAATCCAATCTGATAATCGCTGCCTTTTAATTGAAGTTTTTAAGCCATTTATATTTAATATAATTATTGATATTGTTGGGTTTAAACATACATATTGCTGTATTTTTCATTTTGATTCATTTGTTCTTTGTTCTTTCTCTATCCATTTCCTGCCTTCTTTTGTATTACTGGAGAAATTTTTAATATTATGTTTTATATTCTCTTTTTTATTAGCTATAATTATTATTTATAAATAATTGTTATTTAGTGGTTGTTTTAGGGTTTGGAGTAAACATTTTTAATATATCCCTGTTTTTTATTTTCAAGTGATAGTATGATACACATCAGGTATAGTATATAAAAACCTTCTAAAAGTGCACTTCATTTCCTTTTTTGGAACTTTTTACTATTGTACTCATAGATTTTTACTACTACATGTTATGAATCCTATACTACATTGCTATTTAAAAAATTTAAACAGTAGATTGATTTTAAAGATTTAAACAGCATTTAAATAATCAGAAAATACTAGATATTCTCTAAAATAATTAAAAGAAATAAAATGTATTTGCTCTTGGAGCTTCTGTTTATGATTTCATTTTTCTGTGTAGATCCAGATTTCCTGGTGTTTTCATTTTCCTTCTGTTTGAAGGACTTCTTTTAACATTTCTTTTAGTGAATGTCTGCTGATGAGAAAAATTTTCAACTGATGTGTGTCTGAAAAAGCCTGCACTTCATACTGATATTTGAAAATATTTTCTCAGGATAAAGAATTATAGGTTGATCATCTTTTGTGTGCTTTAAAAATGTTCCTCCACTCTTTTCTAGTATAATTTTTCCCCCATGAGAAATCTGATGTCATGCTTATCTTCTTTCCTCTGTTCATAATTAATCATTGTTTCTCTATCTGTTTTTAAGATGTTACTTATTTTTAGCAATTAGGTCATAATGGCCCTGGGTGCAGTTTTCTTCGTTTCCTGTGCTTGGGTTTTATTGAATGCCGTAGATCTGAGGGTTTGCAATTTTAACCAACTTTGGAAAACTTTTAGCCATCATCTCTTCAATTATTTTATCTACCACTCCGCTCCCTCTCACTGCCTTCTACTTCACATATATTAGGCCACTTCTAGTTGTTTCACAGCTCATTAATGCTCTATTCATTTTTGCTTAATTCTATTTTCTCTCTGTGTTTCACTTTTGATAGTTTCCATTATTGTCTTGAAGTTCACTAATCATTTTTTCTGCAGTGTCTCATCTGTCTTTATCCCCATCCAGTGTATTTTTCACTGTGGACATTCAGTTTTCATGTCTTAAAGTTGGATTTGTATCTTTTTATGTCTTTGATGTCTCTACTAACATGTAAGGCGTTTCCTCTAACACCTTGCATATATGGCATATAATCATTAGAACTATTTTAATGTCGTATTTCTATCAGCTGTATAATTTCTTGGCAGTCTGAGTTCAAAGACTGAGGCAAGAAAGTGCTTTTAGTTGGGAACAGTCAATACATTTGAATACTTGCTACTTAGATTATCTTTCCACCGGGGCCTCATATTCAACAGGGTATTTCAAATTTGAGTGACTTCAATAAAGCAAAAAACGTATTCTCCTGGACCTCCAAGTTTGTACTGAATGATTTTTACCACATTGTAACTAAAATATATGGAAATAAAATGAATTCATATTTATAAAATACCTAATACAGAGCCTGACATGTTATCAGTGCTTTACAAGATTTTGCTAAATAAGTAAACCGTAAAAATGTATGTAGATGCTCTTTAGGTTTATAACATTTATGTAACCATAAAAGCAAAACAGATCCCCAGATCATGTATTTAAACAAGAAAAACACACATTCCCCTTTCAGTCCCACATTATTTTGACAGACAGAAGCTGTTCCACTGAAACTGAATCAGAACTCACCATGAAATCTGTGCTGACTTGCTTCTTCTTTAGATTCAGAACAGCTCTGCCAACTGGACTGTGTGACAACTAGATTCTCACACCCATTTCTCTCTTAAAATTACTGGAAAGCCTTCCCTCTTACAGCAAACTGTAATACCATTCGCCTGCAGCTGTTGCAATTGCATATTTTCCCTGTTAAGATTGTGTGCACCGAGGCCAGGGACAGTGTGTTGTCACTCAAATCGTGTAATCCAAAGGATGTGCTTACCACATATGTGTGGTGGAAGGGAGGAAAGGAGGCTGGGAAGGAGGAAGGGAGGCAGGGAGGAAGGAGGGAAAAATCCTCCTTATTTTTCCACAGTTCAAGGCAAGTACAGGCAATGTGACCATTCAAACAATCTGCAACTGAATTGTGCAGTAGGATTTAGTTATAAGATCATTATCCGTAAGAGGCTCCGGAATATGTGAATATTAAACATTAGATCCATTTCTAAAATAAAACTACAAAATGAAACACTGACATCTCATGACCAAATAATAAACCCAAGGACTCGCAGGGGTCTGCTTGGCCAATTTACCTAGGGCTTGAGGAGAGAGCGATACTCCGAGGGGATAGGGGTTTGTGCACATGTGCAGAACACTGAGCTGGAGAAATGCTTTTTGATTGATTCCTTACTAACTTCACACGCCTTTGGGGAGATGCCGCTGGGGAGACACGGGTCAAACACAAAACTCTTTTTTAACTTAGTATTTGCTTTCATGGATTCTATCTGGGTACTTAGCAGGTCAGTCAGGATGTTTGAAATTCTTGGTAAAAAGGAAAACCATTTTGGGCTCTCTGCAAAGGATTTGCTATAGGCAGAAGCAGACAGACAATGGAATTTATGCAGCTCATATGCTCCAGGGCCCCTCACTTGTGTACAGATTCTTTTTTGAGACACAGGCCAGCCACCTGCGGGAGTGAAGCCTGGTCACCATGCCACTCCGACCCAGGGCCAAGGCAGGTTGGTGGGCAGCAGGGCCTCCTTCCCTATTGGCCTGTGGCCCAGCTCAGCCCCCAACTCCGCTGAGTCTGGATGGTATCGTAGACCTCACGGGGTGGGAGGCGGGGCTCGCATGCTGGCATCATCATCAGAGGACAGGAAGTTTGAGGTGGGGCAAAACTCTTCTAAACCATCAGTGAAAAATGACTTTTCATCAACCATGCTACAGGAGAGTTTATCTTTGCTTATTTTCCATAGAAAATGACATTGCACAATTGGTGTTACAAAGAAGTCAAAAGAATATGCAGCTAATAAATATATAGAGAAAAGTATTGTCGCAATCTATGAGAGTTTAATACTAATAATGCTGATTTGTGGTTTTTATTCTATTTGTGGTGTTTGCCAGATTCTTAATTTCTTTTCTCATTCTAAGTCCGTATTAAATTTCTTTTCTAATTGTGTATTCCTTTACATAAAAGGGGCTTCCCAAATTATATAGGCTTCAAGCCTCACAAAACCTAGATCCATCTGTGATCACAGAGTAATCATAGGTCAAACTTGTAGTAACTTTAAACATGCCCTATAATTTCTCTACCTGCTTCCTGATATTCAAAAGCAAAGGTGGTAGGCTAGGTAACTTCTAGGGACCTTTTCGATGTTAAAATATATGAGTAGAGTTTTCATTATTAACTCCCATCACAGAAAGTTTATTAGGAAAGGAAGACAAAGTTGATAAATAAAATCTGCTTTAAGATGACTCAGAAATCGAAATGAAGATAAAATATCCTCAATAATATAATGATATTGAAAAACATTATTTAACATTAAAATTTGATGTGCACATAATTTGAAAAGTATATGTATTACATAAACGAATGTTGCCTTTTATGGTTAAACCTCTTCTACACTCTCTTATGGGCATTTCAGATAAATTATGTGATTACTTATAGTCATCCAGCGTAGAGCTGTCAAAGGACATTAATTCGTTTGAAGAGCATATGAACGCGCCATGCTGGTGCCCTGATCTCAGACTTCTCAGCCTCCAGCACTGTGCGAGAGAAATGTCTGTTGTTTAAGCTGCCTGGCTTACGGTATTTTGTCATAGCAGCTGAAGCTGACTAAAGCAGCCTACCGGAGTGCAACAAAGACGGAGGGCATCGAACAGCCTTGACATGGAGAATTGAAGGGGATACCGAGTCAGGCAACAGAGAAGATCCGTGCACGACAAGAGGAGAACATGATCCCTGTGTAAATGGGACAGCTGACTTTTCTCCCATGCCGTTATTTCCAAATAACACTAAAAAACAACAAAACAATTCTGATATACAGTATTATCCTGCTAATGACAATGGATCAAAAAGACTGTACGTAAAAGCAGTTCCATCACTACCAAGCAATACACACGTCTGCCGTTTTACTCTTACCGGTAACTATTTCTGACTTATGGATACACCTTTAAAAAGACTTCATTATTAAAGAAACACAATTGAATGCTTTTTGGATAAACTTTTAAACCAAATCTGTCCAGAAGAGTGCTAGCTGCTGTATTGTTTCTGGCCAAGTGGCAAGTGTAACTGACAAAGTCATACAGATTCCTAGATGAAGCATTTGACCGTGGGTCAGAGAGCAGATATGAACTGTTTGTCACTGAGGCACTAGGAGATCTTCACAAGTCTGTTCTTCAGTGAGCCCATTAAAAAAATTTCCATTCATATCTACTACCTGTTGATAATAAATCTGACAAAAACTCAAATGGCTTGAAACCAAATGATTTTGATTGTGTTTATTAATAAAAATTGAACACTTACCTAATGACAGAAACAAAAATTAACAAAAGAATGAATTTTGGTATGGGTTATACTTGTTTTGATTTTTTTTTTTTTAAAGAAAGAGCTCTACCTTGATTAAGACCACGTGATGCCATCAAAATTATGCCTTTTCAGGATTTTCCAGCAAGAAGCAAGGGTCTGTCAGTGCATTCATATGCCAATTCTTATAAAGACCTAAAACAAGATTTTAATTTTATTTAATCAATGATGAGCTGTAAAAATAGACAAATACCAAAAAATATGAATGTTTATTTTTCCATGATATAAAAACTAGCAAGAAACTAGTTGGCATTGTTAATACATGCACCTGTTTTAAAAGTAAACATGCTAGAGTGTGTGTGTGTGTGTGTGTGTGTGTGTGTGTGTATTGGGAACAGTTTTTAACAGCAAGCTTATTCTCTATGATGACCTACAAAAATCACAGTAAACTTTCATAAAACTCTCCTGTTATGAATTAGGACGCTCTCTGCCACCCAACTGGAAAACACAAATAATACAGAAGTTCTCCACTCTCTTTCCCCTCCATCATCGTAATGACACCTTCTCCTTAATCCTCTGCTAGCTATAACCCCTTGTGGCAAAACTCCTGGCAAGTGCCCATTGTACTGTCTCTAGTTCCTCTCCGCATGTCCTTGAACCCCATTCCAGGTGGCTTTCACGTCCACTTTCCACCAAATCTCTACACGATTACCAATGTCCTCTGTGGCGCCAGGCTCACTGTTCAGTTCTCACTTTTTGGAGACCAACTATCTCTGTAGTACCCCAAAATGATTTGTTTCGACAGTTTCCGATACCGCAAATCCAAAAGCTTAAAACTGAAATCAACTCAAATTCTGGAAGACTCAACACTTTAATTTCTTACTTCTTGCGTCTACATATCCAATTCTTTCCCGTTTCCCAATAATTTTTCTCCTACATCTGTCCTCTGTTCCCACTCGTCCTTCTCCAATGCCCCTCAGTTCTTTTCACTACCTCATTTTACCTTAACTCTCTTTTACCTAACCCATTCTTGGTGTTGCTGGGAGGTGAATGACCCTCAGGCAAAGCTCCCAATCCTGTCACTACTTGCTCAGATGCTTTCAGTGGTTCTTCAAAGACTTAGAATTCCAGGCTGAGGGTAAGGTGGACCCTGCAGGCCCTGTCGCTACTGTCTTCTAGGCTCGCTCTCATATAGCATTTTTAAAAATGTTTTTGCATCCTCTTTGTCCTGTTTGAGGATAATTTTTTTCTTATTTCTCCAAGAATATTAAATGTTTTCCAAGTTTTATTTTGCTCTTTGCACATAATTACAAAACAAAATGGGTTTCGATTTTTCTCCTTGTGCTCGTGTGTGAGGTTTTCTTCAAATACCTTGTGCCCCTTCATCACCCATTAACTTAGATTTCTTTGATCTGCTAAGTCAGTTACACCCCTGGAAACTTTATAGCTTCCAAAATATTCTTGCCTTCATACTCATTCCCGTACTTTTGTAAATTTACGCTTTTAAAAAACAATCCCTTTCTGTTATTACAGTGGAGCTAATATTAGACTGGAAATAAATACATTTGATTCAATCTGTCATGCCTCAGGAGAAGCCCCATTATTTTTAAACCAACTAATTTAAATATTTACCGAAAATATTTTGTTTTTACACCTTTGTGACCCTGCACACACCCTTCCATCTTATTTGCATCAAATCCAAAATATTATGCAAACGTCTCGCAAATCCTTTCTACCATCAGTTCACGCTAGCAGCAGTTTCTCCTTCCCTGACCTCGCATAGTAGTTCATTTTATTCTACTACGAAGTGTGTTTATTTGTATAATTGTCATGTTTCTGTGCTAGAGTCCTTAAAGAGGAGAAGAGGTTCCATTTATCTCTACTGAGACACTCTCATGCACAGCAATGACCAACAAATATTTCATTAATAGCATAATAAAGCAAACACACTTTTCTTGGAAGTATTGTACTTCCAAGTATGTTCCTGATAGTTATTCTCTTTATTCCAAAGGAAATTTCTCTTTAGTTTTTCAAATCATTCCCCATTTTATCTTGCGAAGATGCCAGCAGCTATGAGTCTCCATTGTATGTGTTTCTCCTCTACTTTATTGTACAATTGCATGCTGATAATTAATTTTAACATAATTTGAGAAAGGTGTACAAAAAGAGTAGCAGAGAAATTAGTCTTTGTAATTCCTCTAATATTCCATTAACTCTATACAGTCTAAGACCGTAGAATAGACCACCAGTCCTGCTTTCTACTTCTATTGTCACAATAATCACCCAGGACCTAGTTACATGCAAATGAAAACAGTGGAAACAAAGACACTATAATTTTCTTGAAAATCATAAACATATGAAATACAATCCTATAAGAGGGATGGTGAACCTCTAATGTCATGTTTATCTGATGAAACCCACTGTTCTCCATTATGTGACAAGAAATCTATGCCTTAACATCAAAGTAAAACTGCTTAATTAAAAATACTCCAAGAAAATTATAAAAACACTCAGAGAAAAAGGCAGATAAATTAAAAAAAGAACAATAATTACACTAATAGCAGACTTCTCAACAGAAATGAGAAAATCATTGAGTAATCTCTTTGAAGTACTGAGAGATAGTCACTATTATCCTATAATTACACACTCAGAAAACTTATCTTTCAGGAATGACAGTAAAACATTCACATGAATGTAGAGTTTAATACCAAGAGAACTTCACTAAAGGCAATGGCAAAGCATGTTCTTTAAGAAGTAGTAGCATGATTTCAGAGGAATGGTCTGAGATACAAAAAGGAATGGTGAGCAAATACAATACTAAACATACATGCATATCCCATTACTTATTTAAAATGATAAAAATAATGTCTAATTTGTGGGGTTAAAGAAGACAGAATTAAAATGTTGGAGAAGAATAGGATATAAGTCTGAGAGTGGTAATCTAACATCTCCTACACTCTTGGATGCAGAAGTTTAAGTAGTTTAAAGTCAGATTTTATTTAGGTATATATACACAGTAAAAATTCAAGTGTAATAACCAAATAAATAAATTAATTAATTAACAAACAAAAACAAATAGTTTAAATCTCCCCAAAGAGAGAAAAACCCATGGAATAAGCAATAAATAAATAAATAAAGTAATAATCAATTAAAATGATAATAAATAAAAAAAGGTCATAGAATAAGAAAAACAAAATTCTTAATGAGGTAGAAATAAAGCTAAATAAATCAATGATCACAATAAGTGTAAGCAAGTTAAATTCTCCCCATATTGTCAGAATGGGTAAGACTGAAAACAACAACAAAACAAAACAAAAAAAGCTTACAGACTGTTTTCAAGAGCCACTAAAACAAAAACAAAAACAAAAAAGACCTAAGGAATTGAAAATATTAAAGTAAAAGATGGGAAATATATCCCAGGAAAACATTGCACAAGAGCTGGAGTAGTTATGTCAGACAAAATAGACTTTAAGACAGAAAAGAAAAAATAGGGAAAGGAAGGGTCAACTGCATAATGATAAAAGCTTTAGTCACCAGGAAGACAGGGTAATTCTGAACATTATGCACCTAATGAAATTACCTGAAAATATATAGATGAGAAATGTAAAACAACTAAGGGAAATGAGCAAATCTATCATTACCGTGAAAGACTTCAGCTTAGCTCCCTCCCTTACCAAGTCAATCAGTTAAGCAGACCAAATAAACCAAATGCAAACAATTCCTACGTATATACATACATACAAACATAGATGCATCACAAAATACAGAACACTTGAACGTTCAGTAGCATTACTCATTCTTCTACAGCACTCCTGAGACTTACAAAAATCTATAGGTGGGTGGGTGGGTAGGTGATGGATGGATAGATAGATGATAGGTACATGATTGATAGATAGATAGATAGATAGATAGATAGATAGATAGATAGATAGATGATAGGTAAGTAGGTAGATAAGTAGATAGATAGACAGACAGAGAGAATGGGGTGTATATATATGAATATAAAAGTTTGGATTCCTGAGTCTTTAGTTTATCGAATCTTTCCTGATTTCTGGTCTTACTTGTATCTTAAATATTAATTCATATTTAAAAGAAAATTGTGAAACGCAAAGGAGATAAGGTAAGCATAGTTCATTAACATATAGTAGAGACAGGGAGAACAATTAGTTTAAAACCTGTAAGAAATTAGCATAAAGCAATGTAAATTACTGCCTGTTTCATTCTTCTGTCTCTAAATCTGGATATAAGTTAAGGATAACCCTGAATTTTTGCTTGAGTAGACCACAAAGCAAATGTTTTAACATTTATGCTTTAAAGTGTCAAATCTCAAATCTTATTCCAATAAATTAGCCTATTATAAATATACGTTTAAATATTGATCCCATTATAAGAAAATATTAAGAGAATGCTAGAAAAGTTCAAATTATCTAATCCATACCACCAGTTACTATAACAGGCAATTATTGCAAAGAAATTTCTGGTCACAATTATGTACTCCTTTTAAAAAGAAAATCCAAGGTTTTCCTATAGACACTTTGAAAGAGTGTATTTGCATTTCAAGAGGACAGTAGAGTTTTAAAAATACATTCTACAGTTTTTTCACTTGCCATTCATTACTTGAGAAAAGTCAGGAATGAGAAAGGAAGTAATAGGAACTTGGCCAACTGATGTTTGATTAGAAATAAAACAACATCGTATTTTTAATGTAAGTCAACAGGAAAAAAAGATCATTATTTAAGTTCTACTAGCAATTGTTCTGGTGCACATTTGTTTCATAAAGAAATATCTAAATACTGACAACTTGGTCTACCTAAGCATAAAAGGGCCTCAATAGTTAATCCGTGATTATTAGATTATCAGTTGTTGGGAGAGTGGGATACCAATTTTCAGAGACCAGAACACATGAATATCATTAGACTCTGCTATAATTTTAAGTAATATTCAAAAAGGGTTGTGACTTTATGATATGAAATAGTCCTTGACTTTCATAATTCTTAAGCACTTTCTTTTATCATTTTGCTGATGTATGTTCTATTTTAAAATCTGAAGGGTAATGGATGTGCTTCCTCCACCGTAAATTAGGTTTTCTATCAGAGCCTTGTCAGCGCCGTGACAGGGGACCCGACAGTGGTCTTGCCTCTGTAGCCCTCCTTCCTGTCTGCTTCTCAAGGAGAGAGGGTCAGTCATAAGGAAAATGCAGGAGATTGCCGAATCCCTCAGGAAACATCTTAGGACCATAATAACATTTACTGCAAGCCATAATCATTTTATGTTCTCTCTAACAGCTTAAAAGCAGAGCTATACTTTGCTGTCACATGTATTTTTATTAATCAAGGGCATTTAAAGTTTGAATGGATATTGGAAATTTGAAAGCCTGGATACTTCTGATTTGTGGGAGGCAAGTCCTGAAATTTAGAAAAATAGAGAAGCTGTCAGGATCATTAATTGTTTTTAAGACAACAGAACCCACGTGCACTTTAGTGGATATGTTTAGTTAAATGTATTCTTAAATGTCATTAAAAAGAAAACCTGACCCAGTCAGTATAATTGTAGAGATAAAAGAGTGCACATACAAGGTAAACTAGTATAAATACTTAACATCAGAATATGAATCAAGGTTACACTTTGCTGTAAATTAATATTATAGTCAAATTAATAGAGTCTTTCATATCAGAATGAAAAGCAAACACTGCATTTGAAAAATGCAAAACTAATCTGCTTCCTAAATGGATTGTTCACTGCTCTCTGTATTAAATTGACTTCAAAATCGGGTATCTCTAGCATACAAAATACAAATAGTATTCTATTCATGTAATGTCAGTTAGTGTCTATGATGAAAAGTACATGTCATGCAAGTCCATGGCCATCCCTGCCATACTAAACTTTGTTATGACCAAAGAATATATAGCTTTTTAAAGTCTTTTTTTTTTTTTTACAAAAAACACCCATGCACTCGTGACCCTTTAGTCTAAACCCCACAAATAGTAAATAGAAAAGAAATCGCAAGGCCCTTGCAATGCCTACTCCTTAACACTTGCCCCCTACCCCCAAAGGCTGTCCCATGTGGAAAGAGTACATGGAGAGCCCACAATGAGCTTTCCGCCTCAATTCTCACATTTCCGCAGAAGAGAAACTATGCCTTACATAATCCTTGGTTTGTTTTCAGTGTTTCCTTGGCTTGGAATAGACTGATTCTCCATTCTCCACCTGTTGAAATCCTTCTCAGTCACATAGACCCCTTGGAATACGACATCTGCCATGAGGTCCCCAGTCGGAATTGGGGTCTTCCTCCTCCCTACTTCCAGTGCCACATTGACAAGGTTTTACAGATTGATTCATTCATTCAACAATTATTTACTGAGAACTAATTAAATGCCAGCCAATGGAACAGTGAACATGACAGCGAAGTTCCCTGCCCACACAGAGCTTCTCACTAGACCGGTTTGTTTCCTCGTATCTCTAAAGACATTATAAAGTAGCTAAGTTTAGTGTTACTCAGATAGCCTGAAATTCCCTTTATTGGACATTTTATCTTAGGCAATTCACTAATCCTACTGAGTCAATTTCCCCTCTGATAAAATCGGGATATTACATTCTAATACATTAAAAGAGATATGTCACTATAGCTTTGCACCAATAGTAGAATGAAGTGAAAAATTATTAAAAACCAAAATACACTTTGGTTTCTTAAGGGAATAGAGTGCTTCATATTGGTGGGAAATTAAATCCTGATCCTGTTCCTTTCTATTCTAAGACAATTGTTGTGAAAAGGAAAGACAAAGACAATATACACAATTTCTACCTGCTCATCTGTATTGCCAGAAGGGCAGATAGCCCTCAGTGGATTTTGTTTAGCTGTGCAAACCATGGACTAGCCTTTGGATATGTAGAGGTGGGCCTAGAGACCAGTCAAAAGGGGAAGCTCAATGGTTTTCCCTGGGTTGAATGGAGGAATCTGAGTTTCTAGGGGCGGCATGTGGGAAAGCAGTCTGAACCACGGCGAAGCAGGGAGAGTGAGGGCACCCAGCCATGTGGGGAGGCTGGGCCCTGGGGAGAGGAGCCCCTGAAAGGAAGCCACAGAGGACTTCCTTTGTGTATTTCCTCACATGTGTCCCTATCCCCTGCCCCTCCAAGCATTCAGCAAAGGCCACCAGCCTACTAGTCACCCTGAATTTCCTCCGTTCTCCTTACTCCCGTGTGCTCACCCTCATCTGCATCACCCTTGCTATGGTCTCAACCAGTGCAAGTCTCTCCCGCTTTACTGCCCCCACAGCTCTGGGGTCTCCTCTAGACACAGCCTCAAGAGTGGTCACGTCACCATGTCGCTCCTACCTAACAATCCTCCAATGGCCCATCCCACCCAGGGTAAATGCCAAAGCCCCTCTGCAGGCTCTCTGAACCCTCACAACTTCTCAGCTCCTGCTCTCTCACCTCATTTGCTACCATTTCAGCTACCTAGCTGGTTCACTTTCCTCTAGCCATCCTGGCCTTCTGGTGGCCCCGCAATCACATGAAGCCACGAGCCATCTCCAAAAGCCTCCATGACACTTAAAGCACTCCCTGTACTGCTCCTGTGGCTCACAGGTTCTCACAGCCCTGGCCCTTTAGCTGCGCTTCTGTAAACCCTCCCCTCCTCTCACCACAATCCTCTCACCACAATCCTCTCACAGTGTCCTCTCTGGGTTCTTCAAGCATCCCACACTCATTCCTGCCCCTGAAAGTGTGTCTTTGCTCTTCACTCTGCCTGAAACCCCCTTCACCGATCCCCACAGTATGGACTCCAACACCTGTTATTCATGTGGGAAATGATGAAGGTCCCACCTTTGTTTGCAGCAGGCGGTTGGTGCTCCACGCAGATCCCGGGGGACCCTGTGTGTGTCACAGCTGAAAGCTCAGATCTGCAACCTTCTCAGGTGGACTGAGCCTGTGAGACTGGAGCCATCTTGCCCAGAGGAGCCCAGGAGTTACGCCTCCACCTGGGGCAGCCAGGTCAGTAGCCATGAGTGACTGCTGCAGGTGCATGAAGAGCTCTCAGGACAAAGCCTCACTCCTCTGCCTCAAGTCAGGACTGAACTTCTGGTGTCATCTCTCCATGGCGTCAGAATCAGGCTAGATGTCTCTGGAAGCCACATGCTTGCTTAGCTTCTCCCCTTCTCTCTCCTGCTCCACTTACTCCCTTACCGATGTCTCCTGAAAACTCCCCCTTCACAAGTTACTTACACAAGAAACCCTACCTCAGGGGTCTACTTCTGGGCAACCATGGTTGAGACACACAGATAAATATTTGAAGGTTTATCTTCAAGAAGAACAGTTCTAATATTGAACTTTTAGAACTCCATGTTAAGCACAAATAATGTACCTGAAGCTGCATTTATTTACTGTAGGCAAAAATAATAGTCCATACTTAAACACATATTCTATTAAATAAGTTCTCAATAATTCTAGTTATCTAAGATTTTCAAGTAAAAGATTTACTATCTCTACATATCCAACAAATATATGTCTCTTGTCCACTAAAGTATATTCAGACCTGGTCAAATGGTGAAAAAAACCCAAAACATTAGTTCCTATAAGTTTTAGTAAATTTGGGAGCACGATTCGTAAGAAAATAAAATTATGCAATAAGTGCACTATAAAATTCATTTAAATGAATAACATCCAACATTTCTCCTCCCGTGTGTCACCTCAACTCTTTTTGTGGAAGTTGGATGTGGATTTGGAGCTTTTATTACTGTATATTTTCTCACTGACCAAGAATATTCTCAGAAACATGAGGTGATGTGAAATTTTTCATTGTTGTCACAACCTGGGAACCAGAGCTAGATTTACTCTCAGGTGTGAAACTGCTAACCTAATACCTACAGCCACGAGAAGACACTATATAAAATGGAAGGGCATGTCTTTGACTAACAAAATAATTCTTACTTCTAGTAGCACCAATTTATTGTTTTATTTAATTCTGGTCTTGAAAATTTATAAATAAGATCAATTGTATTTAGTGAAAAGCATCTGAGCATCTCTGTATTCCACGGAGCTTTTTCTACTTCTTCAATGAATGTTCCTCTACCCACTCTATTCATATAAGTAATGAAGGAAATCCCATATCGAGACTTCAAAAATGTGTACTATTTTTATTTTGAAAAAGAATTCGTGAAAATGGATTCTAAATTTTACAGATATATGATTATTTTCATTTGTGTAAGGCTATAGAAATGGCTTATTTTCAAGTCATGGTATAGAACTCTACATCCTCATACTAATAAAAATATCTACCATATTTAGCTAACATATTAAGGCAATGGTCTTAGTGTTTTGAATTCATTATCTTGCTTAATCTTCATACATATGATGTATGTACTCTTATTATTGGCTTTTATAGATGAAGAAACTGTGAGAGAGAGAAATCACTCAGCATACAGATAGTACTGGTGGGATTTTCAAGCCTGGCCATCTCTGCTGTCCATGTTCTTAATGATTATAGTATGGTCCATATCCCCATTGGTAATTTTCTGTGAATCTTTGTCAAGTGCCATAAATAATGACCTAACAAGTCATATGACAATTAGTTAAAAACTGGGCAATGTGAGATCAGATAGAAACTGATTTTCAAATCCTACACGTAGGCTGAAAATATGCTATAGTCAAGAGAAAACAAAGAACTTAAGTTTTATGTATAATTTAGCGTCATGTACATGCATCAGCTGTTCGTATATCACAGGAATCGAGAGCTGGAAGAGGCTTTAAAAATAATACATTTCAAATGCCTTGTTTCACAAAGAAGGCAAGAGATCAAAGAAAATAATGACTTGCAAAATAGTACACAGCTGTCTGATGAGAAAGCTAAAAATAAAACTGTAGCTCTTTGACACCCGAGTATGTACTAAAATTCACCATTCCATTTATACATAGCAAGCACGTCATATTTATATATTGAACTACATGTTCCTTAACCTTCTAACGCCAGTCTTACTTTATTTTCACAAATACAGAGCTATATAAAAGGATAACGTGAAAAGGAAAATTATAGGTCAGCATTATTTATGACCATAAATATAAAATTCATAAACAAAACGTTAGCGAACTGATTCCAAGCATGTGATCATCTCAACAGATATAAAATTATAAAATCAGCGTCTAAGATATAAACTATGAGCAAATTGGAAATAGAGTAACATTGCATTAATTTCATTCAGGGAATCTAAAGTAAAACTATAACAGATAAGTACTGAAGGCTTTCTTTGTGGGATCAGGAAGAAAGTAAAGACACTATTACTTATGTGTTCAACAACAGGCTGGAGGGCCAACCCCATACCCCATTCAGTAAGACAAGAAAAATGTTATATGGATTGGAAAAGAAGAAATATAATTTTCATTCACATTATCATTATGCATGCAAGAAAGAAAAACTAAACACATACAGTATTAAAATAAACAGACAAGCTTCACAAGTCTCCTGTATGTATGTGTGTGTGTGTGTGTGTGTGTGTATGTATGTATGTATGTATGTATGTATGTATGTATATATATATATATATATATATATATATATATACAAACTGTGTATGTTAAAACTTAGAAAAATATGTCTCAAAGACCACACCATCTACATTGGCATAAAAACAGACTAGGAATAAATATCAAGAAGTATATGTAGGACCTCAATAGAGAATATTATAAAGCTTTATACAGAAAAATTAAAGGAGACCTAAATGATTTGTGATATACCATGTTCATGCTTAGAAGATTCAATATAATGAAGATGCCAGCCCCCATCATTAATATATACATATCATTGCAATCCCAATCAAAATCCAAACTTTTTTTCTACAACTTGACAAACTTTACATGGAAATTTAAAGATTATATCAAAATGCAAAGGTCCAAGAATATCTAAGTCAATCCCGAAGAAAAATGTTGGAAGACTTACTCTTCCAGATAGTGACATACACATCAAGTTACAATAAGCAAGACAAAAGACAGTAGAACACAAGAGGAAGTCCAGAAAGAAACGCAAACATATATGAAAACTTAACCTATGATAAAGGTGTACTGGGAAGCCACTGGGAAAGGGTCTTGTTTTCAAAAAATGGTGCTAAGTCAATCAGATATCCAGAGTGACAAAATAAAACTTGATTGTATCTCACAGCTTACTCAAAAAAGAATTCCAGGTGGATTGTAGACCTAAATGTGAAAAGTCAGGGTGTTTTTATAGCCTCAAGATAAGGAATGATTTCTTAAACAAGACGAAAAAGGCACTAATCATGAAGGAAAGACTGATAAACTTGACGGTGTTAAAACTAGTAAGTTCTGTTTATCAGAAGACCACTGAGTGAAAGATAAGCCACAGGAAGGAAGGAGATATTTACACAACATATAGCCAGTAAAAAATCCAAAGATCTATAGTATATAAAGAGATCTTGTAAGTCAATAATAAAAACATAGGCATCTACTAGAAAAACGGGCAGATGGCACAATGGGCAATTCACAAAGGAAGTATTCAAATGGCCAAGAGACAAATGAAAAGCTGCTTAAGCTGATTATAAATAAAGCAAAGGCAAAATAAAACTGTAATACTATACTATACAATCATCAGATTTGATGAAATTAAGAAATCTGACAAGAATGAATGTATATGTACATATTTGAATAAACGCATAAAATATTTCTGTATGACACAGAAATATCTGGCTGCCTTTGTAAAGGAGAAATGGATCGAATGATCTTACAGTGCATGCCCTTCTGACTTTTAAACTTTTATTACCCATTCAAAACAAAAACAACTATATGTATATGTGTCTAGACAAATGTTTTTCTCTCCTCTGCTTAACTTATTAACAAATCTAATTTGAACTGTGCTTCAGGGTGAACAGTATAGAAAAACTGCTGTATAATTTTTGCCTACGTCCAAGCTCTTAAAAGGCAGACGAGAACTCACTTCTGAACAATCTATTTACCCTTACATAAAATGTGCTTAGTGGTTTCAAACTTCTTTCTGAAGCATATGGTGGCACCAAAGCACCTAAGACTAAGATCCAAATATCTAGCACATAAATCTCAACAATTCAAAAGGTAATATGACATTTAGATTATGACATATATTTTAATATTTCTCTGTACAGCAGTTTTCTTTGTTCAGTGTCTGGAACTATTTATAAAAATAGAACTAAACCAAGTACCACATTTTGCGTATCCTTGACACTGAGCTGAAGTGTGCCACCACGTTCAGTCTCTTTGCAAGAAGGGACGTGTTGCACATCAATGCTACGTTCTGTTAAATTTCTTCAGAAGGTTGGTCTCTTTTTTGTGAACCTCTGGTTTCCAAAGATTTATGGGGGATTGGGAATATTTTTAGACTTTAGAAATTATCACAGATAATTTTTAGAAATTATCACAGATAATTTTTTGCATTGTTCTTGAATCAGGAAACCAATGGAAGTCTCCAGAACAGGTGTTGGTGTTAATGGAAATTTGTACCACGGGAATATGAGCTGTCCTCGCTCCTAGTCCCATCATTCCTGCCTCGGCTGAAAGCCATTTTGCTCTTCCTTCTTTTAACTTGTCTCCTCATTCCTTTAGTAGATCTTCACTTTCTCGACTTCATATAAAAGACAAGCCTTTAAAGACAAATAGAGTTCATCTTTGCTTTCACATGGTGAAATGTATAATATGGCTTTTCTTTGTTTGTGTAAAATAGACCTTCACTTCTACGCTATCTTCATTACTGAGTGTCAAAAATTATTTTTGAACTGAATTTTTTTCCTCATTTTATGTCTTCTTGGTCAGCAGTTGAAATGTTTCAGATGATTGGCATCTAGATAACTAATATTTTACTGTACTTCATGCTTTTTTCTACGATGTACCTTGTAAGTATGAATTAAATACATTAAATTTCATTTGGCGTAAAAAAAAAAAAAGTTCAGTGTGGAAATAAATTAAGTATGTAACATTGGGTGTCAAAAAATCAATCTAGAGGATTAATACCAACCACAAACCAGTATTATGAAGAGAAACATTTTGTGGTTTGAGCGTGAAAAATTTATCAATGTACTGTTCAGAATGATAGGCATTTAGGATGGCAATTATGATAACAGTACTTCTGTGTTTTTTCTTCAACCAGCAATACACTTTTCCAGTTTCCACAGCAACCCAATCAATTTCTGATTACGAATGCCAGTAGAGCAATTTAGGCCTGGACTAGGGAAAATGAGGAGTGTATTTGTACATTTAGAGAAAATTTGAAATTAGCGCATATTACTCATCTGAGAGGCTCTATTTGATATTCACAATTAAGACAAAGACTAAAAATTTAAAAGAAAAATTTCTAACTGAAAGTAAATGACATTTTATAGAAAACCGCTCTCTTTTTTTTTATTGTCTTGCAAAGATACAGGAGAGTTCAAGACTGCTGCTAGAGAAATGATATCATTTAATTATGCCTGTTGAACTGAATTAAAGGAGACAAAATGACAATTAAATACCAACATCCAAAGGACTGATGGAAACATGAATAATCTCTATAATGTCTGTTTGTTTGGATGAATGCATTTAGTTGCCGAATTACAGTCTAAAATACTTAGATATGAAACTTTTCTTCTTAGATTTTTATTATTTACTTAAAACATAAGGATCATCCTAATTAACTAACATAAAACAGAAGTATCAACACGGTTATATGTTATGCTAATTTTAAAGTACTTCCTAAAATGTAAAAAAGAAAAACAATCATTTATAAAATTGCTTGAATCATATATATCACTCCCCCCGCCAAAAAAAAATAATGTGTATGGTTTGGGATCACCTTTTACTAGAATAAAATATTCAAGAGAAATGTGCTTGCTTATTGAATTAAGTGCATGTGTAAAACAAGTAAAGGCCAATGAAGTGATTAGGCAAATATGAAATAGCACCTCGGTGACTCATAAGCATTAAGATGCCTTCCTGAGCAGGTAACTCAGTATCATGAGCGGCACTAGGAACCTGTAAAATCCACTAAGGTCTGCTGTATAGGACAGGCCAATTACATGTGAGCGGATTTGTGGAAAATATAAAAACACCATTTCATGAGCTTGTACGTCTGACTTCCACAGCGCTGAGCTGGGACCTGTGTTTCACTAATGTTTCACTTAATCTCCACGAAACCCCTCTGAAGCTGCAGTATTAGTATTTCTAACTGTTGATGAAGCATTTGAGATTTTGCAAGTTTAAATTCAATGTCACATACTGACAAGGACTATACGAAGATAACAACTGTGTGACAAACCACAGCACTTAATATGGGAAGAGCATTACAGACATCATAGGAAAGATTTTCCAAAAATTTTCCTCTATTAGTTCAAGATGAATAATCCAGTTACAAATGCCTGTTCTAGCTTTTCAAAACAAGATTTTATTATCTTGTAGTTAGGTCAAATCATTTGATCACCAGAAAAGATCTGTTGATTTCTTTTTAGCCCTAGTAATACGTGTTGTAACTTATGATCCTAGAATAATTTTAATGAGTAGATGACAGTATTGCTGTCTAAGAAATAATTTTTGAATGCTATAAAAATTTTTATTGGTTCATTTTTCCAGTTTAATGTGCTATTATTCAAATTTTCAAAATTCACTAAATTGCATATATGCATCTGGGTCAGCATGAAGCTAGCTGTTGGCCCCAGGCTGAAATAAATTAATGGTTCATTATAAAATATGAAGGATTCCTAAGATATCTTTGAAAGGAAATAAATGAAGGCAGACGCAAATTTGAGTTATATGTACAAGAACAAATAAATCTCAACGAATGAAACAAAATCTTAAAGTATTAACTACCATAGTTTTTAATGAGAAATTCTAAACATTGGTATATATATTGTGTAACCTACAACGGAGAAAGTAAATGCAAACAAAAATAAATACATCTGGTAGAGAAAATTATGAAAAGTTTGTTTTCATAATCTAATATAACAATACTTCAAGAAAGCTCAATAATAACTGTATATTTAATACCATATATAAATTAACAATTAATGTTTTCACATTATGAGAATGCCTCTGTACACAGTGATACAGTTTATACTTACTAAACTAAGATAAAACTATGGATTTTCTTCTTTTTTTTCTAAGTATTATAGGCTTCAGAGAACAATTCTCATGTCATAAGCAGGCTTATTACATACTCTGTGCAATCTTTTGAATGTCTCCAAGATGATAAGAATGAACTTCTCACTGTCATTAATAACTTCATGTGCCAGCTGGGGGTAGAGCTGACATTTGTGGGGTTTTGATCCTCTTCTACTTCTCGAGAGTCAGTGCAGCTAGCCGGTCCACTCTTAAGTTCTTAACCAAGAGAGATATGCACCTCTACACAGAGACTTTTACATCGATGCTCACAGCAGCTGTTTTTAACAGCCTTACACTGGAAACAACCCGAGTGTCCACCAACAGTGAGTGGTTAGATAAACTGTGTGCTATATTCATACAAGTGGAATATATACAACGATAAAAAGGAATGCAGTATTGATACTTGCAACAACATGGATGAATCTCAAACTAAATATGGTGCCTGAAAAAGAGGCCAGTAAAAAAATAGTATATTCTGTATATAAAAAAAAAAATTCTAGAAAATGTGATCTCATCTGTGGTGAGGAAAGGAAATCATTGGTTAACTAGAGTGAAGAGGGGACTGATTACAAAGAAGCACAGGGAAACTTGGGAGCGATGGATATCTTCATTATTGGATTGTTGTCATGGCTTCCCAGTTGTAATTGTAGGTCAAAGCATATCCAATTCTGTACTTTAATATAGATAGTTTATTGTTGGTACCTCGATTGAGTTCTTTTAAGAAAAAAAAAGTAGTACAAGCATATTACTGTATTTCCAGATTTGAAATAACTGTATTAAAATATTTAAAATGAGGGATGGTTAAAAGCGGAGAATTGAAGGAATGTGGGCCTGGGGGAGTGGGAGTAGGCACGGGGGAGGGGGGGACTGATGAGCCCCGAGAGGTTATCCTTCACAAGTTATCTACCAACCCTGTGCATCTATTACAGTGATACTTGAAGTAATTTTCAATTTGAAAAGGCTTTGACAATAGGGAAGAGATTGCATGGCTCTTCCACTATGAAGCTGAAAATAAGTTTTGAGTTTGTTTTCCAATATTTTAATAAATTTCAGCAGATTTACTCCAACCCACTTTCCTTATTGACAAATGTCACTTATTATTATTTGTGGGTGACAAAACAGGGATAGAAGTGAGAGCTACGGTTACAAGACAGAGGAAAATAAACAACTTGTACTAATTATTTTCAAGAATAAAATTAAAATGCACAAGTCTGGGAGCAGACATAATATTTCAGCCTGTTTAACATCTGCACCCCAGAGCAGTCTCCATCCTTCCCAGAGGGTGAGATTAGTCTGTGCTTCTCCCAACCGCAGACGAAAGGGTTTAAGTACCTTTTTGGCTTCTCTGAGCCTCCTGCCTCCTGTTACTAATCACTTTTTGGCTGGATCTTGGTTCACTTTGGAACCATGAGTTTGGATTCTGACTCAAATATTTGCCTCTGCTGAATCCTGTTAGGCTGTCTCCCAGGTCTCTCTCACCCTAAGTCCTACCCTGGCTAAAAATCAATCTGGTTGACTCTGCGCTTGCCAGTATTAGCTCTGGATCAACCTGGTATTTGCACTACGTTAGTCAATGGAGGTGTTTCAGGCATAGCCAGTGTACTCACTACATTAGTGCTGATTCATGCCTTTCGTATCCTCCCAAGGTTTTTGATTCCTTTGTGTTATAGGTCCTAATCTAAAATACCATTCCTGGGATTTTTATCGAAGTATCCAGTGTTGACAAGTTTCAAGTCAATTAAATTGCCTTCTACTCATGTAACAGTAGGCCCAATGTGATCTAAAGAAGTATCTTTCTATCTATAAGTTCTTCATCAATCATCTACATTTTTGTCTATAAGTGATGAATTGGAAGGAAATGTATAACAAGTACAGGTGGACATTCACAGTTGAAATTACTTTCACAAAATAACTTAGGACTGAACCATCAAGAAACACAACTGAGCATCTTTAAAATCTAGAATAGTGTGAAAAGTGTTGAAGTGGGGACAAACAATTATAAGTCATTGGCCATTTATATGTCACACGTGTTATATCTGATGAACCTCTAAAACATTCTTATTATTTTCTGTAATGACAAGATAATTTTCTGTATGTAAATCACTGTGAATATGTGTATAATCTAGTGTAATCATAAGTAAATATGAGGCATCATTTATTCAAGGAATTCTAAAGGGAAATAAAGCATACACAGAGGCTTCCCTCATTATTGCTTCCAGTTACTAATACTTATTTTATACAACTGTTGCTATTCTATAATCACTACAACAAATAAATTCTAAAATACATTTAAATATAATGCAGTGTTAAGTAAACAATATTTTATGTTTATGTGAAACCATTTAACAACATGTCATTTTACTTAACTTTGAAATAAAGTTATAGTTTTATTATTATGTGAAATGACTTTTTTAATACAAAGTGCAGGACACAGAAGATTTAGTAAAGAATTTACCGTTTGTCTCGGGGACTACTTATTCATAGAACAAACAATCTGTGAAATACATTTCTCTGTGGATTTTCTTCTAAAAACCACAAAAGGAAGGCGTTTAGAGCCATGATCTATTTTGTACTCTTTATTTAGTTGGCATTTATTATATAAATATATATTTGTCTAGTCTTACTTTCTCAATCCTATGCTACATCAATGACTTTAACTTGAACTGGTTTAGGAGGATAATTCTAAAATGCAAATTATTATTCATACAACACAATTATTCTTTATAATATAATCCATTCACATGAGTTTTCCTAAGTGAAAGTAACGTTGATAAATAAACAAGTTCATGGATAATGATGACCAAAGGAGAAAAACATAATCATTTCAATAGATTCAGAAAGTGTCTCTGATAAAATTCAATACTACTCACAATTGAAAACAAAAATCTCTTAGCAAATTAAGATGAGAAAAGATTGCTATTGTCCCCAAATCATCCTGTACATTTAATACACTTTTAAACCCTTTCACGATTTTCATGAAACTTGACAATTTATCCTAAAACACCTATAGATGGTAAGAGACCAAGAATGAAAACAAATTGGGGTACCTCACTTTAACAAACATCATGATGCATAAAGGACAATTAAGACAGTGTGATGCTGGCTCAGAGACAGACACATAGACTAATAGAACAGAATAGAGTCCCTAGTTACTATTCAGAAATGGTACCGTATTGGGGGGGCTGGCCATATGGGACAGGACAAATTAAAGCTATACCTCTCTCTCACCTTAAAAAATGAATTAGTAACTGAATAATTAATAACTATATATGAACACTATAAGAAGAAAACATATGAAAAAAAAAGATATCAGGATCAAAAAATATTTCTGAAACTAGGTACAAAATATACAAACCATAAAGAATTTGATAAATATACATATCTAAAATTCAATCAAAAATACATATGCATCAAAGAAAACGCCCCCCCCCAAAAAAAAAAAAGAAGTATAGACAAGTCACAGAGAAAATCTGTGGAGTCTATCTATGTCCAGAACATATCCATACTCCCAGTATATAAAGAACACCTATAGATCAATAAGAAAAGTACACATAACCCCACAGGAAAAATGGGCCAAGGCCAGGCATAGGCACACCACAGAGGAAGAAACCCTTATGATTAATAATCTATGAAAAGAAAACATAGTACTAGTTATCAGAGAGATGCAAAATTAAAACAACACCATTTCATACCCTTCGGATTGGCAGAGTTTTTAGTCTGGTACCACCAAATAATGATAAGAATTTGGGAAACAAGGATACTCTTTAGCTGTTGGTAACTAAATATGTATATATTATTTTAGAAAGAACTTGGATAAACTACTACAGCCGAGGCGACACACAAGAATCCACCTGAGGTGACACCACAATGTGAACCCCCAGGCCCTCAGCAAGAGAACGAATAACCAAACGGGCTAATTCATGCAAATGGAATACGAAGGGCAGGTAAAGACGTTTCCTATAAGTGCTTCTGCTGTAAGAGGACCAGTGTGCCTGAAAAACCACCTGTTCTGCAAACGCACTCACTAAAAGCAACAGGGTGTGCGGGGAAGACAAGTTTAAGAAGCCCATCAAAACCTACGCAACTTTGTAACCAGAGCACTTGATAATCATTCAAATAAAAAATTATTAGTGGAGTTAAAATAGTAAATGCCTGACCTTTGGAAATGCAATCTTGGAGTAAGCACAGAGCTGCAGGCACACCACTTTCAAGAAAACGAGGAGAGGAGGAGTGGGAAGGATGTACAAAGACGGGGCTTGCCTCACATTAAGGCTTCGCAGAGCAGGTGCACAAACACACCAGGAGGAACGGGTCCTGTCTGCATACTTGGCATACTGTGCTGTGGGGACGCGCTCAGCTGTGTGCGCACACTTGTCATCCAGCGCTTATTTGGTGGCACAAATTATTAACAATATGGGGAAAACTGCATGTAAACCTACTTAGACTGACATCATTTCCCTATTTATGAATTAAATCTGAGTGAAAAGGCATTACAGAAACATGCACTGCAACAATAGCCCAGGTGGAAAGGCAACCCGGAGAACGAATCCTGAATTTTAATTATACATAGACACACACACACTCACCAGCACAAAATGTATAGATGCATTTACATATACTTGGGAATGATACACGTGAACTTTAGGATCTTGTGTGGAAGGACTGAGGTATGAAGAAGGAATGCGGCCATAGCTCGTTTAGGAAGGATTTATTTTATCTATAAAACCAGGAGCTTGTATTAAAAATATGTATTATTATAAGGAAATATTATTCACTAAAGTTAGATGAATCCATGTCTATTTTATTATTTTCTATACTTATTTGTGTATTTGCATTTTTTCAAAATGTGGAAAAACAAGATTAAAATAAAAAATGAGATTTAATGAGAACATTATGAGATTTAAAAGAGCTAATGAGGTAGCTGGATATAAAATAAATATAAATGCTCTTATAGGGAAAACATACATATAAACATAACATGATAAAGTGTATTACTACAAGTGAACACACTGTTAAAACGTGAGAATTTTTTTCTAAGTGATTTATATGATCATTGCAATTTCAAAGGAATATTTCAGTTTTGCATATTATTAAAAGGTCATCGGGAGGATTAAACTGGCAAAAAATTAAAATTTAAAATCAACATTCTGTATATGAATTAACAGGAGAGATTATACTTACCAGTTTCTAAACATATTATCAAGTTATAATAATTAAAACTGTGTTACACAGGTTAAAAATTCCTCTCAACTATTTCTGAGTATTACGTATAATTACGATACAAAAGGGCAACAAATCAGTGGGGAATAGAACATTGCTCTATATATATCTCTGGAAAAATTGAATAGCTATTTGGAAAATAGTGTTTTGAGATCTTCCAATAATACTCTATCCCAAGTGTTCTGAATCTCTAGGAAACACTAATTAGTTCAACCTTAGAACAATAAGAACAATTAAATCAGAATCTTGGAAGGTGAAATCCAGGAATCAGTATTTTTTAAGCTCTCCAGGTGATTTCAATTTGCAACCTGAGAACAACAGCTTTGGATGTTTGCAACCCACTTCTAATATGTGTCATGAATGTGTTTCAGAGGTGCTGAGATATTGATCCCCTCAACGTGCAGCGGGTGGGCAGGTGGATGGCAGGCAGGGCCCTGGTGCTCAAAAGCCCCAGGCCTAGTACCTCAGGCCACAGGAGAGAAGAGAATGGCTGTCAAGCACTACAGGTGTCCGTATAAATGAAACCCTCATTTGAGTCAGAATCTTAAGATCTCTGACCCGGTAATTCTACTTCAGAAATTGCATTTCAAGGAAAAACGTCAAAATACAGAAGAACAAATGTATACAAAAATATTCACTGCAACATTATGTATAATAGCGAAAAACTGAAAGCAACCTGGATGAATGACTAAGTAAATTATGGCCTATTCAGAGGACAGAATTTTATGACGTCTTTTAAATGCTTATGAGGAGTTTGCAATGACATGTAAAATATTAGCATGTTAGAAGGAATCCATAAAATTTCATGTAAAGTATAATTAGGCATAACGCACAAACTGAATACGCAAGCTGTATAAACGTGTATCTAAGTACATAGTACTCTTCATGAAGTACTTATATACTTTGCTTATACAGTCTATAAAAAATATATACAATTTGAGACATTTTAAAGAACACTAGACATGTATATAATGGAATTTACAACATAATTTGGGGCAAAGATAGCAGAAAATGAAGAAAGAAAACCGAACGACCCAGAGCCTGGTCTGTGTTGTCTCTGAGCCTTTACCACCGCCCCTATCTCTTCCTCTCGGTCTCCCTCGTCTCTTATACAACAGTATTTCGGCAAACACAATTCTCTCCGGGAAGCTTTCCCAGCCCGAGCCTGGTTCAGGTCACTGGCCTCTGCTCTCATCGCGCCACACACTTCCTCTGACACCGTATGGGACGGCAGCCACCTTGCTCCTGTCCTACAATGAGCTGAGAGCCCCAGGGATAAAACACACACAGTCTACACTGCTTCACGCAGACACTGCAAATTCCATTCCTGGATCAAACTGGACCGCCAAGAGCTACATACATGCACCACCTCCATTTAACCTCATGTAAAATCCAAATCCTCAGGATGAAATTTGCTACTGTATTTCTTGTGAGATGGAAAAAATGTAGATATGGGGGTTTGCACACACAGGAAGTCCCCAGTGCTGTTGGTAGGTTCTTTGTTAAGTGTGACTTTAAGCGAAACTACCCATAATGAAACCACACTTGTAACTTCTGTATATTAATCTAACTTGACACATTTGTAAATTAATCTGATTCCTATATTTTATATATAGGAATTTTATACAGACAAGACTTAAGTTCCTATGGCATATTTATGGTCATAAAAACACCACCAAACATCTAAGTAAAGACCCAAAACACTTCTAATATTAAATACTGAAATAAACGTGAGCTTTGCATACAATTAAGAAATGAATAAAAATAAGTAAGATAATGATTTTCTAACTTGCTGACTGCAGTTGTGTCTCAGGCCAGAACCTCTGCCAGCGGCTCAGGTGCCAGGTAGGACCCACCGTGGACAGGACGTCCTCCCATCACGGGCGCACACCCACTCGCCCGGGAAGATGTAGTCATGCTGACTCCCCTCACAGGCGCAGCTCTGGGCTGTGGGAGGAACCCGGAAGTGCCCGGGGAAAACCCACGCGGCCTTGGGGAGCACGCGCAAACTCCACAGTTCGTGGCCCCTGGTGGAATTGGTTTGTTTTTTCCTTATCAACATTGTAACTAAACCATGTTGAACGAAAGGAGGGTAGTGGAGCACCTGCTGTGTTTGAAATGCTCCCTGATCACTTTCTCTGAGAATTCAGCACAGGGAAATCGAATTCACAATTGGGATGGATAGGCTGCTTCTCTGTGATAATAAGGACATAATGTTCGCCTTTCAGCAACAGATGCCAAGAAACAGAAATGTGAACATCAAGCAGTAAAAATACTGATCCTTATGAGTGGCAAAACTGATTCGCCTTTTCTTTAGGTCAGGCTTTCTACTCTAATTACATTTTATTCTATTGTTCCACTATTGTTCATTTTATTTTACTTCAGATCATTCAAAAGTACACACACACACACACACACACACACACATTTTATCGCGAGGCAATTAAAATTGGTTGAGGAATACATTATAAATAAATACACACATGTTTGAGACTAGACTAGAAATAGTTGTAATCCACAGTGGAAAACAATGAACGAAGGATAAATTCCCACCTTGACTGACAAAGGGGGAGAATTAGACAAGTCATCTTGAAGAGTTGGCACTTCAGCTGGCTGCAAAAATGTAAGCTCCTTTGACGGCATGTGTTCTGCCTCTTGGTGACTGCTAGGTCCCCAGCACGTAAAACAGTGCTTGGCAGTCAGTGACCAGTAGATATCTGTTACCTAATGACTGAAGGAATTTGTGTGTACAGATATGCAGAAGGATACTCAAACATAAGCAAAAACACAATGATGAAGAGTTAGTTTCATTTCACAGAAGGCCTTGCTGGGCCTGTGGAGGTACCACAATTCTTTTTCTGTAAGAACTGAGGGGCTCCAAAAGCTTTCAGCTGTGAAAGAGGAGGCCTTTGTAGTGGAAAGATGAGTGTAATAGCACTGATAGTTGGTTGAGGCAGCCAGCCGTTAGGTGGATGGCGTGGAGCGACCAGTTTGGATGATATGTAAAAACATAGACAAAAGGTGGTGAAGGCTCCAGTCAGGCTATTGTCACTTGGTCCCTTCATCGTCAGTACTTCCACTGTCCTGTGTATTTATAGATGTGTATTTATTTGTACCATAATTATTTGACTTGTCTTATCTCTTTATCTTCACTAGCAATATTTAGCACTGGCGGAGGACACTTCTAACTATCCCCCAATTTCCCTTCTTCCCTTTATTACAGTAATGAAATGCCTCAGGTTTTAGCTGGACACAGAGCTAACAGTCAGAGACTACATTTCCCAGCCTCTCCGCAACTGGAGGTGGCCATAAGACTAAGTTTTGGCAATGGATGTGAGCGGAAGTGACGAGTACCTTCTGGGACCTCCCTTCTAAGGAAGCTGCTTGGCCTCCATGACTTCCTGCCTCTTCTTGCAGGTTGTGCCTTACCTATTTTTTCATTTTTTCCTGCATGAAGCAGACGTTGGAGATTGTGCCATTTTGGAACTCCATAATTTCTTAGGCCTTTCCTGATAGAGCATGTATGGAGGTCTGGAGTTGCTGCAAGCACCAGTATTTCCTAGGCTTTTGCAAAAAAGGGAAACTATGGGCCTATGAATAAATTCTGTCCAGTGGGATGTAAATGAAAGTGGGGTGCAGTGTCTGGCTCATGCCCATAAAAGAAGTTCTTTGCTTTCTCTTTCCTAATTCCTGACAGTAGGGATTTGCCCCGGGGGTGGTAAGCCCACCTGGATCCAGGGCATCATCCTATAGGATGTGAAGCAAGAACATACATGTATCCTATGTCCCTGGACCTACCTCATGGGGAAGCAGAGCCAAACCTCCCTAGATTGTGTACAAATTTGGACTTTTATATGTGGGCAAAGCAACTTCCATCTTAGTTATTGTTATTCGGTGTCTGTTATAATATCTTAATATGTAATTTATAAATATTGACCATTACCACTGTGTGTTGAATGACTATATGATTGTAAGTATAAAAGTTTCAATATAGGAAAACTAATAATAATTATTATTTTTCCCATTCAGCTGAGCTTTGAGCACAAAACATCTACGGTCTATTGAAAAAGAAAAGAGTAATATAAAGATTAAATTGAAGTCAGCTTCTGTATCATAACCTTGGGTCCATATCCTAACTTGTTTATTCATAAGGTAGATTAATTAGCTTAGCATGCATCTGCTGTCTGTGGAGACGAGGCCAGTACAACATTGAGCTACCGGTCTCTAGATATGGGCTGTAGCACACCACAAACAAGGACTTTCAAGGGAAAATGAATGGTGAAATCATCAAATTCTGTATCTCATATCGCTCTTTTCAGGCAACCATTATAACAATATGAATTTGGATGTTATTCTCTGACTGCAGAACTTTTGTCCTTGCTTGTTTTCATATAGAATGCAACAACAGTTTCAAGGAAGTAAAGGAACTACTTGAAGAGCAACATTTGACATTGGGATTTAAAACACTAGCCATTTACGTTTAATATTATTTTAGAAATAATTTTGCATTACCGTACATAAATTATGCCTTTAAAGAAGGATTTCTGCTTGCACAGCTCATCTGATTGAATCTGTTTATGATCAAGTTTGTGTATTTATATTACTAGAGCTCTAGCAAAGAAACAACAGGAGTCTCCACATAACTCCTTAAGGTATAGTTCTCTATGTCTTTTGTAGAAGAGCACTGGAATGGTGACTTATTTAACTGGCAAGTGTTTGGAAAGGAAACTGAAGGCAAGCCCCAACACTAGAAAAATGGTTTGGGAGTTGGCTTTTGGAACAAGGGGTTGTAATTAAGAAAAGGTGGAAATCAGCACATTGTTTTCTGAATAAAAATAAATCTCAAAAAAGGGGGGCATCTATACTTATAATGCCAAAAGTTCTATACTGCTGCAGACAGAAGTGGTGAAATATAAATATTGGACAGGAAAAGGATTTATTTCCATTTATTTCCTATACCATTGAAGTTAGTTTGTATAAAAGGTATTGTCTATCTTTCTCTTATCAAGATTTTCTTGTTGTTGGTAGTGTTTTCCTGGGAATAATAAGGACAGGGGATTTGTTTTGCTGATGCCAAATCCTCAGAACTACTGTGTTTAACTAGTTCTTAGCTTTAAAAAAAAAAAAATGAGTTGTTGATTGAATGAATGAATGGATGAATAATGTTTGCATCTAAAAATTATTATTTCCACTAAATGCAGTGAAAGAATTATCCATCCTGTTTTGAAGATTTCAACAGAGAATATTACACTACATAGACATTACACTATGAAATTTTCCCTAAAAATATGAAAACAAGATAACTTATCTCAAGTAAGTTGTTTATAAAGAAGGCTGCTTCATCTTAAGTAGATTTTTTTAATCTTGTAAGCATAGCTATTACATTTGGCAATATCGAAATATTTGATTTTCCAGAACTATGACTTTAGTGTAAAGCTATGTTTAAAAACATGATTATGAACAGAGGTTTATAAAAAGAAAGAATCTCACTAGTATTTTTTACGTCTGTGAAAAACATATAACATTGAAAAGTCACTAAGATTTTAAACATAAATATTATGCAGAAGAAAACAAATAATTAGCTTGAACGGTTACGGTATTCTGCATTGCTGATAGTCATCTTTGAAATACATGCAAAATGACTGCAGGTACAACAGACAGGAGCTTTAGTCTATTTCTGATCATTTTAACTACTGTGAAGCCACTCACACACATTCCATAACCAGAACATCACTTTGGGTAGCAACCTGGAAATCTGGCCTAGGGGTCCTGAGGTAATCTGTTCCATTCACGTATTCTAAGAATGCGGTTTAGGAATAAAGTATTAGGTTTGCAACATTTATGTAAAACAAATAATGTGACACTGGAAAGCAATAGTATTCATTTAACATAATGAGTTGCTATGCAATATGTTAGAGTCTCCCAGAGTGTAGATTATACAAATTTGAAAGCTGCATTTATTATTTATATCTCTTTCCCAGATAGGTGCTTACTCAGTAGGAAAACCAGGTTTAGCATACCAAATTTAAAGCTGTTCAGCAGATCCAAGGGCTTTTTCTTTAACTTACCACGCATGCAGCTAAACCATTTGTGTACATTTTAAACCTTTTTTTCCTTAGTAGTACTGAGAATATTTTAACTACCAGAAATAATAGAAATGAAATATGCATTGCATTAATAGCCAGAGACACTGAACTAAAGCTTGCATTTAAAAAATATATATATTATTTAAAAGGTCTGTCTGGAAAAACACTTCATATTAAGTTGCCTTTCAGTATTCCAACAGGCTGACACCAGTTTGTAAGAAAGAGTCTTAGAGTAAATGTTAGGATATCCTGATATCTCCTCGGTTGAATTGATGAGGTTTTTTACTATAGATTATCTAATGAGTTTATGTTCCCAGCTGTACATAAGCACATGTCAAATTTTGCGAAAGAGTTTAAGATGGCTAAGGACTCACCTTCCATTAGGCCCTTGGCTGAGTAGGGCTAGTTTAGGAATCAGTAAGTAAAGGGGTCTTTTTGCATCATAAATAGCTTAAGAGGAATTTGGGGTGGTCTAGAAACCATGAGTTATTAGGAAAGTGCTTATAATGGGCATATCACTTGCTCCGAATCCTTTCTAACAACCTAGCCTGGACCCCCACACAATGGTGGGCACTGTCTGCCACGGGCCAAGTAAGTGCGCTTTTTGGCAAAGCCCACCCAGGGCACGGGCTCAGAATCCATCCTAGGGCCGGCCAACCTCTATAACCTGGTGTCACCTGATTCGGAGCCAGTGCATTTAATGCAGGAAGATCACTTACGACCGAGTTTTTCATCATGGCTTTGACTGTGAAGCCCTCAGAAAGCAGGGAGTGAGGCTGGTGCACCGGGAGCGGCTGTTGTGCCAGCAGCTTGGTCCTCTTCGGCATCTTGTCTGGGCATGTTTTTAAGCTCAGGGTCTCTTTTTCTGCCACCATCTTCCTAGAAAATGTCTGGTTCTCATAAAAACGTGTGGTAAAAGAATCAGTGGGTTTTACGGATGTGAGAAGGAGGTAGGGAAAAAATTGTAAAAAATAACGTTAATGGTAGAAATTCAACCCCTCGTAGTGCCCAGGTTGATCCAGGTGTTTGGCAGCTCCTAGGTGAAGGGAGTTGAGGGGAGGGGAGGGGCGGGAAGAGGGCTGGACCTTGGATGGGGCTACAACCAGCTTCCAAAGCTAAGTTTCCTGGTTGCTAAGCGACGCGTCAACACTGAGGCCGAATGGCCGCACCCCGCCGTGACGAAAGTTTTCTGGGCCTTAAACCGGAAGAGCGGCGGGCGGCTGGCCGCCGGCGGCGAGCCGAGAGAGGAAAAGCTGTGTGAAAACTACAACTCCCAGAAGGCGCGGGGCTGCGCGCCGTCTGCGCGTGCGTATTCCGGCTGCCAGGCGCGGGGAGGGAAGTCCTGGGCATTTTAACCTCGGAGAGCGCCGCGGGTGGGAGGCGCGCGCGGGCTACAGTTTGCGCATAGACCCTTTCCAGCCCAGCAGTCTCCATCTGCCCAGTGACCATGATCGGTACGTGGTGCCTGTCAGGTACAGCCTCTCTGCGCCGCCATGCGCCCAGCTGTGGTGCCACTCCAGGCCTCGGACAACGGGGATCCCTGGGTGCCCACCGGTGCCAACTGTCAGTGGCAGGGTGGCAGTGTCTGTGCTGTCCTCAGCCAGCGCCGCCAGCGTCCCAATGCCCGCCGTGGTCCAGCGGAATAAGTGTGTCTGTCGTTCTAAGCCCCGACTCCGCCCCTGGTTTGACAGGCTCCCTGCTGAGGACAACTTTGTGAGGGAACCTGGTGTGCGCCTGCGCGCCTCCCTAAGTGAAGGCGGGGTCGCGCGACCCCACAGCGAGCGCACTGCCCCGCAGACCCGTGGGGGTCCGTGGGAAGGCCCCGTGGAAGTACTCCCCCCACCCCTGCTTTCCGTCCCTCAGGGCGCCTCGGCGGCTGTCTTCCAGTTTAGGACAGACAGACGGTGTAGTCTGCACCCACGGTCTGTGGGACTCGAGGGGAAACACTAGCGGAGCGTTAAACTCGAATGGGAAGCACCTGGTGATGATGGTCGGGCTCATCAGAGATTCGTTCAGAAGAATTTAACCTTCTTGTTCCCTCGAATTTTTTCTTTTAAATCTCTCATCGGAGGTCTGAAATGAAAGAATAATTAAGAGTAAATAATAACCTTTTTGCATGATGAATTAACGATTCATCATGCAAAATTATTTTGTTCTCGAACACAAAATGACCCAGGTGCATTATTGGGAGTAAAGCTGTGGAAGTGGCTATTGGAATTGTTTATAAACACTAAAATGTACAACATTAGCAAAATTCCTCTATTTCAGGATTGTTAAGCCAATGCTATTTTAAGGGTTATCTCTGAAAATTAGTGGGAATGTTTAGTGTGATTAGCAAGCGTTGCTTCTCAGTGCCCACCATGGTTTACTATGTAGCTTTTGGGAATTTATTGTGACGGACACTTGCTCTAGAATATGTATTGGCTTGGTGAGCTTATTAGGAGATCATTCCTGATGCCTGCATTTAACACTTTTGTCTACAACAAGTGCTTTCGAAGTCAGATGTCGTCTATCCAGAAAGATGAGAGGTGGATTTTTAAAGTGTGTGAGCTTCTATGCACTGATAAGCGCTTCTTAAGTCTTTTATTTATTAAATTAATGTTAACATGTAAAACATTCTACCTACTACTGGGTGAATCACGCCAGTTAACAGACGCTGCCTTTGCAGCGATGGTAGAAACCAAAGGATGTTGTCAGGTTTTCTTAATTTTCTAGCGTGGCATGATTTTTTAAAGTTACCAAGTTAAGAAAAAATGTATACATTTTAATGAATCTTTTGAGTCTTTTTAGGTGACAGTTACACAAGATCCACTTGTGAGCACAAATTTGAATCAAAACCAAGTAGAAGAAATTTTTCAAAATCCTTGCCGTCAGTCTTCTACAGAAAAAAAAGTTTACCTTATTTTGAAGACAGTTGTGCAAATGCTATTTTAATTCAACTTAACTAGTGCGTGGAAAATTTTAAAAGACATAAATTTGTGGTAAAGCTATATAAAGACAGGGACTTAAGATCTAAAAATCATCACTAAATTCTAAATTGTTATCTAATAAATGGCTCTATAACTATTAGGATGAAATATGCTTATGCAGTTTTGTTTAGTTTTTACTTGGGATTTCGGAACACAAGAGGGAATAGTGATCTTTGGATGTGATGATTAGACAGCTCTCAATAACTGCTATTGACATGAAGACTAAGGTAGATTTTTAAGAATGTTCTTTCATTCTCCAGCTGTTCTTCATCATGCAGTGCAAGTAAGTGTGTTTTACAACATAAATAATTAAACCCATGCCCCAGCGTACGAAAAGTACCTTACCCATAACAATCATGAGTACAGTGTGCAATGAATTATTTTATATAACGAGTTGCATTGCCTAAATCTGTCGGTGGGCACATTTTAATAAAAATCTTAATTGTCCATTTTGGGCCTGGTTATGTTGAATAGTGGTAAAGGTAAGTGAAAATGGAAGCAATTGAAGGGAAGTCTTACAGTGATGGGTTTTCTGTTTCCATGACTAAACTTCAGAGCCAGGAAAGGTGTTACAGCTTATACCCAGTGATCAGCTGGAGATCAAATGATATGTAACTATATATTGAGAATTGTTGTGTTGTGTTTTTTTTCCTATTTAAAGACCTGTGCTACTCAGAACTTGCCCCTTTCATGCCTGTGCTCTCTTTAATTGCTATACCTTCTTTAATGCAAATAGTACTCTTCCACTTTATGTAACTCTTGGGTCACTTTTGAGGAAATGAGTTACTTGGTAGAATAGGAGTAAGATATTGCCTCTTTACCAATAAAATTACCTTCCTTTTCCTTTTTAAACCCCAGATTTCCTTCTTGGCACTGAGACTGTTTCAAATGCACTTATATTTCTCACTTGGATAATGATTGATATGTTAAATGCCCTGACCCAGACAGCTACAGAAACATAATTTAATTGAAGTCAGTGAAAAATTATGACTTTGTGAGAAGTATGGAGAAGGATTTCAAGATAATATAAAGCAGAATGGAAAAACCTTAAGAAAATTCAACTTAGGAAATATAACTTTTGGCATCTCTGTTAAAAATATATTTCAACCTTTTTAAAAATTAGCAATTCTTCGTGTTTAAAAATTGAATTTTAATGGTGATATTTGTGGTATATTCTAAATCTCCTCTAGAACTGGACTGGTATTTGAGTAGTATCAGATATTGAAGTGCATCGATATATGTGCAACATTGTTGCTAGTATTAAATTCAACCTGTTACTCTTTAAGAAGATTTTTGATACATTAAAAAAAAACAATAATTAGAACGTAGTCTCTTCTGTACCTTGTTTAACTTAACATCTCTTAGAAACTTACATATCTGCATGTGCAAGTCTACCCCATGGTAATTCCCGCCCAGTCTTTTATTTTAAGGATTTACATAAAGCATGCAAATACTCTTCAATAAATGAGCATTCAGTAAATTTATAGACAATTGCTACCATCAGGAATATTTGTGTTTGTATTTTATTTGCATAAGTGTGTATATATGTAAAGTAAGAACTTGATATTACAATTTCTGGGTTTTGTAGACAGAGGGTTTGTAGATTTTGGATTTGCAAGGTATTTCCAAATTGTTCTAAAGTAAGTCCCCTTTTTTACACTCCTGTCTGTCACAGCAGGGTAGCTAAGAGCTGCCTTGCCCCTCTGGCTGAAAAATTACAGAAAGATATTCTCCCCAGAGCACCTAATGGATTTCCTCTCTCTTCCTAGTTGCTCTCCCCACAGGTTTAGTGCCTTTGAGCAATGCACAAGCTACACAACTGTCCTGGGTGGTTCTGACCTTCCTGACAGTGTGTATAAGAGAGCCCATTACCCCAGTGTCCTATAAAAATATTTTTATTTTTGCCTTCATAGATGAAAAACAGTCTATTTTAATTTTTAGAATAAATTTAAGAAGAAAAAGAAAACCCTCTCTCTTCTTATTTTATGATGCTTTATTTTCATGAAAGCAGATCCATTAATTGAGCACCTATTATGTTTCCAGTACTGCTCCAGGTGTCAGGGATTCATGAGAGAAAAAAACAGGAACCAATGCCCTGCCATCATGAATGTGCAGCCTAACTTTACTATTTGCCCACAAACCTACATATTTGTTTTAAAGCTTGTTGTGGTGAATTTTAAAGTCTCAGAATTTATATTTCTGGTTGAATATACTGTGTACTGCTACTTGCCCTGACATGTCAATAATTTTAGATGAAGAATGACCCATTCTTCATTATAAGTTCCCAGAGGAGGCTCTAAAGCTTTTGTTTATGATGAGGTAGAATTATGTCACAAAAGAAGTTCTACTAAATTTTTGCATAGAATATTTTGCATAATTATATACAGTCCTTTGGGTCCAAAGGCTCTCAAATGATGATCTATGCCCCTTTGAATTTTGGAACTATGTCTAAGGATTTTTTTGAAGTCTGCATTTTTTTTTTTTTTTGAAAGCTCATAGCTTCATTGCTTGAAATGGGACAATGAAGGTACTTTGTATTAAGATAACGCAAATCCATTTCTGCCTCCAAAGCTTCTTTGAAAAATGAAAAAAAAAACAAAAAACTCCTTACTTCGAAATGCTTCATATTCATGGAAGCAGTTTCAATGCAGAATACTTTATTCTGTTAGCTTTTAGTTCTTTGATCAATGAAAATTGTTTCTTACCTGCTGTTTCTTCAGCCTTTAATTGTGGCCCGGTGCTTATTCAGTGTTTCTGTTTTAATTTGCATTTAATGAGCTCATTTGAAATGCTTCTTTTGTAGTGATCTGAATGGTTTCTCTCTTAAGTCTTGTAATATTAAAGAAAGAGATTCATGTGACAGCTGGCTGATTTATGGTGCAGCCCCCCTTCCCGCTTGTTTACTTCATCCTGTAGGAGAAAATCTTGGTTAAAAGGAATTGCAGCAATCCAACTCTTTCCCCCAGTGCTGTGTCCTAATTACCTAGGGCTTCCACCAGGTTATTCCAATATCAGTTTTCACTAAATAGAAAACTTTCTCCCTTGAATTAGTATGTATTTCAATTCACAAACATGATTTTGGTGGTCTCTTTTCTGTTGCTTACCTTATTCTCTTCGAAAACTTTAAATTTATTTGTGTTCCAAAAATAACCTGTATTTCCCTCTTTGCTATGCGGCACAGGACACTTAGCGTTCTCTTCATAGATTCTCTCTAAGAGGAGAGGTCGGCTGGCTGTAGCAGGGACTACCGAGTGACCCAGCCGAGTACAGAGCAGACTCGCTTCCTCTGCGGTATTTTGTGTAGCTCAGATGCCTGGCCACGTACTGAGAGCACGGAAACAGATGTCTGTATTTTTAAGAGTATTGATGGGGTCTTGATGATTTCTCCAATATTCTTTGTCAGGCATTGGGTCAGGTGGTGCTATGAGGAGGGCTCCACTTGGGTGGTGCATGTGTATATATTGTCTGTGGGGAAGGGACACAGAGAAATATAAAACACAATATCTGTAATTTCAAAAGTCTTTCACCAAAAGTCATACGGCCCCCAATGAGTTTGTGATATAGTTGGACTGATAAGACATGTTTAGGGCAAGGGCTTGACCATCTTCCCAGCAGAAGCAGAGTAATTAGAAAGATATGTGTCCATATGAATACACATACATCATCACACCATGGTTTTTCAGGTCTCTTTTCTGTCGCTTACCTTATTCTCTTAGCTCTGAATGCCTTTCCGTAGTACATTTGGGAACTACTATTCATTCTTCAAGATCCATTCCAAATGCTACCAACTTTATATGAAGTTTTCTGTAAACTCTCCACCAGTGTATCACCTCTCACCCATTTCTCAGTCTGAACCAATTAGCTCCTCCTTTAGAATCTACCACAATTTTAGCAACTGCTGTGTTTCCCTGAAAATAAGACCTAGCCGGACAATCAGCTCTAATGCGTCTTTTGGAGCAAAAATTATTTTACTATAATAAAATATAGTAAATATTTATTATAGTAAAATAACTTTTTATTATTTTTTATTATATTTATTTATTTTATATATTTATATATTTTTTATTTATTTTATTGTGTTTATTATAAAATTTTTTATTTTATTATTTTATTTTATTTATTAATCTCATTAATTTTTGCTCCAAAAGGCACAATTTTTGCTCCAAAAGAGCTGATTGTCCGGCTAGGTCTTATTTTCGGGGAAACAGGGTTCTATTTGTGAGGCCCATGCTCATAGTATAGAAAGTGTACAGAAAACTAAAGGCTTGCAATCTAAATAGGAAGTACCATGATAAACATTTATACCGGGAGCACTGGAGAGGACCCCTAAGAGCCTAGGGGGGTCCGCTGTTTCCAGTTGATCAGAAGACAAGTGGGAATTAACTAGATGATGGCAGCATCCGAAACTGGGGAGAAGACAGAGCTGCGGTTTGGGGTGGTGGTGAGGGAAGAACGGAATGGAGGGCATGTGGGGAGGCCAGGGCCAGAGGAGGAGGCTGCCGCCAGGCCAGACACCTGGTAGGTGAGCAGTGTCCGGAGGGCGGGTTTTTAGTAGGCGGCAAGGAGGAGTTGCTGAACCATTGCATACACAGGAGCGCTGTGAAGGGGTCCTGTTTTGAAAAGGTGTCTGTGGCTGTAATGGAAAGCTGCTGTAAAGTGCCAATAGTGCCAAGAAGTCCAGGTGACCATTAGTGACTTCTGTTTTCTCTCAAGTAGGAGGTGATCATCCACTGAGTGACAGGGCAATTGTGGCGTAGGAGGTGGCTTTTCTCAGGGTGATGGCACTGATTTGATATGCCATTCACTCATCTCTGATCGAGGACCATATTTCTAACAGAAATGTTCTTATTGTTGTAGAAAGTATTATCTTTTATCGACAGGTATGCTTTTTTTTTTCATGCTTCGAAAGCTTTAAATTTATATGTATTCCAAAAATAACCTGTGTCTCCCTCTTTGCTATGCGGCACAGGACACTTTGTGTTCTCTTCATAGATTCTCTCTAAGAGGAGAGGACGGCTGGCTGTAGCGGGAGCTACCAAGTGACCCAGCCGAGTACAGAGCAGACTCGCTTCCTCTGCGGTATCTTGTGTAGCTCAGATGCCTGGCCACGTACTGAGAGCACGGAAACAGATGTCTGTATTTTTAAGAGTATCGATGGGTTCTTGATGATTTCTCCAATATTCTTGTGAGACGTGAACAGGGTCCCCTAAAAAAGGGAAGCGTGAGAGCCCTTGATATTGGAAGAGAAAAAAATTGGTATGTACAATATATGGCAACTTTACCAATTCCTCAAATCCCCACCCTCATTCAATTAGGAAAAAAATGAATGATTACAGAAACTAATATTGGTGTTCCAATTGAGATGTTTTCATTATTTATCTATATAATTGATGAACATACCAGTTATTCCTGTTATTAAATGTTTTTGACTTTCAATGCATAAATCAGCTGATCTGAGATGAAGCCCTTTGTAACTAACTACATAGTGATGTTTTAAGCTTATTGTACAGAGCAGATCCATTTTTCGGAACATGGAAAGACAGGAATTACACATCTGAAAGGCACTCTGTACTATTAGTAACATGGAGAAATAGGACTGGAAGTTTGTAATGTCTGTGTTTCTGATGTGAACCTTTGGTTTAGCGTCCAACCTGTACTCCCCCTTTTCTCCTCATTCCTTGATTTTCTCAGACGCTGGCATTTTAACATTTCATCCATCATCTCACAAGAGCAGCTGGTGTCTGCATAATTAAGAGGTGAGCACTTTCTTTACTTGCCACTGGGGTTTCTTCCAGGCTTGACTGTTGGTTATGAAAGTGACTGAGAGTCATGACCTGGAATGTCATGAGTAAACAGACCAGGAACCACGTGGCTCCTCTCTTGTCTTCAGTAAAACTGTTCGTAGGCTCAGGCTCTACATTTTGCTTTCAAAAGAATCTGGTCCTGATTACAACTTTTCTTTCCTTAAGCCAGAGTTCTGGGGAGTGATGAACTTTGGGCTGGCCAGAGGACGGGCGAATAGTTAGGCTGCCTGCCTGGGCAAATAAAGGTTTGAGAATAATGATTCATGCTCTTGGTCTCCTCTCCACCCTTGAACTCTAGCTCGGAGTCCTTTTCAGCTCCCTGGCGTGTCCTTGGGGAGAGAGAGGGACAGATTTAAGCACACCTGAGGCAGCATTCTGTGAGGGGCTTCTCATTTGGGCTGCGGACCACAAAGAGTATAGGACGCAGATCAGCTGGCAGTCACCGGCTGGTGGTTTGGGTGGTGATGTGATACCTAAGACGTTTTTAAGTGAAGATGCCAGAATTCACAGTATTGGATAGGAATAGGCTGTGTTTTACTGTGCAGTCAATTTGAACATAATTATACAGTACAAACAGTGGAGATCTGATATTTTGCTTCCTGCTCTTGTTCATTTAGGAAATGGTGAAATCCCAGCCAGTGATAGATAAAGGGATTTCTTCTTTTATCATGGTCCTCTCTAGAGTTTTCTTCTTTACTGTCCATTTTGTGTATGTATGTGGCAGATGCAATTTCTCATTACATGCAAAGTTTCTATTAAATGTAGTTTCAAATGTGTTGATTTTTTTCCCCATCAGCTTGATTTCAAGGAAATCACCAAATAATCTTATACTAAGTGTATGACGCTAGAGCTTTATACTGGGTCTATATGCTTGTCTTTATTCCCTGGCAAGCACTGGGCATCACAGCACTCACTGCAGAACGTTTTATAACTCTTTTTATTTGGGGGGGTGGAGGTTCTCAAATAATTTTTATTTGGGGCTTAACATCTAAGGAATTTCTCTGGTGAGTCTAGTCACGGTTGTCACAATTCTTTGTGTATAAATTTATTAAAAATGCCTCTGTCTTCTGCAGCCAATTTAATTATTTAGTGCTCAGAAGAGGACAAGTTAGGCTGGTAAAGTTAGTTAGAGAAGCGGTGGTAACGCCATGTGAAGTCAGATCTCTGGAGGTGACATAACTTTTTTTTGTCCTCAAGCAATGATGGCAACAGGTTGACAAAAATTAATGACCTAAGACTGATAAATATGTGTGAATTCTTCAATACTTGAGAAATATTTTTAAATATTTAATGTAAGAGCTTAGTTACCATAAGTATAAACTCGATAGCATTAGTTGACATTTGCATATGAAAAATATTGGGAGGTTTACCCCCAAATCATTTTCTTTGGGTTGTGGAATTTTTTTTCATTGTGGTTTTCTATGTTTTTCAGATATTCAACATGAAGCATATAATATTTTGGAAATACAGAAATTCAATAAATGTTATAAACACAGTCTTAAGCATAGGACAAATGCATCACCATTGTAATATATGTAGATCTGATTATATTTTTGTGACAAATTATGTCAGGTAAATTACTGGTGGTAGCATCAAGAAATCTCATGTTTTGGTCATAAAAGTGGTGTTTCCTGGAAAACTAACATTACCACAATAATATCACTAACTTTTTGCAGTAATGTTACATACTACTTAGACATGGCTCAGTAACTATATTAGTTTCCTGTTGCCGCTGTAATAAACTACTGCAGGTTTGGTGGCTTAAAACAATGCAGAATTATTCCTTACAGTTCTGGAGGCCACAAGTCCAAAGAGGGTTCTAAGGGGCCAAAATTAAGGTGTTGGCAGGACTCGTTCCTCCGGGAAGCTCCGGTGGAGAATCCTCTTCCACTTCTGCAGGCACCTTCCTGGCTCCTGGCCGCCTTGCTCCCATCTCTGTTTCTGCAGGCCCGTTCTTCTCCTTTGCTGTAATCAAATCTCCCTCTGCCTCTCTCTTCTAACCACACTTGTGTTCACCTTTAGGCACCACCAAGATAATCTCCCTTAATTAATCGCATCTGTGGAAGTCGCTTTTTGCCATGTAAGGTTCGCACGTTTCATGGATGGGGACATGGACATCTGGAGGAGGTGCTGTCCAGCCAGCTGACCACAGTTCCCATTAAGGCTGTCAGCACTTGAAAGCGGGTTTTGGCGTGCCTTACACTGAAGTAAGGGCGACAGATAGAGGGCATCAGATTTACAGTGATACTACCCGATTTCGCCTTTTCTGAGGCCATTTAAAGGCAGTGCAGTCATGTTACACATGAGGGATCAAGTGTGTGTGTGTGTGTGTGTGTGTGTGTGTGTGTGTGTGTGTATGTGTGTGTGTGGATTAGTTCATACGCTGGCCAAGGACGTAACTCATGTGTTCAGGTAGTGTTTCCAGGTGGCAAAAGACCATGTGGCTCCACACCAGGTCCCAGACGGTGGGGTACGCGGGGGATTTGCTGAGCATGTTGCTTATTTGTACCCTGGAGAGCCCCAGAAGATCCATCATGCCTTTGACAGGAAATATTGGGTTGGTGCAAAAGTAATTGAGGTTTTGCAATTTTTAACCTTTTAAACCACAATTATTTTAGTACCAACCTAATAGGACTTCACGCAGCAACACGTGATCAGGCAAAGCAGGAACAAATAACCATTTTATGAGTATTTTGGATTCTGATTGGCCAGTTCACTGTGAATGTTAGATAAAATGCTCCTGGGAATACTTTAACATTGTCTTGCCCTTCGTAAGTAATAACTAATCTGGCTAGGTTGAAAATTACACAGTTTTAAATAAATTCTAGTAAAGTTATGAAGGACAAAAGAGAACAAAATTGTGTAGCTTAATTTGCTTCATTTGTTTTAAAGGTGTCAGTGCAGAATTTGGTTTCATGAGGCAGTTTTAGCTGAAATATTTGGAAAATATTTCATCACACATTGTTAGTGCAGTTAGGAGAAACTCTAAAGGAAATATGGGATAAATTTTTAAAATAGATACAGGATTTGATTTGTAAGAAAAGAAAAAGTTCATTTTATATTGGAAAAAAGAAGTCAGAAAGTAAATGTTAAATTCAACAAACATTTATTGAGACTGTAAGTTACAGGACCTGTGACAGGCACCAATTCTGCATATCTAAGTGTGGACGTGGCAATTTAGTAAAGATGCTGTGCACCCAGCAAAATAATGAGCCACAGGAAGGGGAGCTGTCATGGAAGCGTGTTTGCTTGTATGACAAAGCGGGGGCCCCTCCGGAGCAGACATGGGATTTGAGCTGGACCTTCTGGGCTGACTGGTCTCCTGAGCAGAGAAATAAGAAAATGCAGGAGCGAGACATGGGGCCTTGGAAGCAGACCCTGTGTCAGGGAAGGAGGAAGAGTTGACAGGGACAGAGGATGAGGAGCGTGGAGAAGGAAGTGAGGCGGGATCAGGGTGATGAGGGTGGGGGCCCAGCCATGGCAGTTTCGCTGCAGTTGCGTTTTGCTGTGAGGAATGAGGGACGCACTTGGTCTCAACACCAGCAATATTTTTAGAAAGCTAGCTTTGGCAGCAGGGCTATGTTGACTCTCACTCATTTATTTTTGTAGCATAGAAATTATGACAATACTAATGTGGTCTTTTCCAATTTAATAAAGAGAAGCAGGTCTGCAACAATGGACGCCCTGGCCTGAATCCTAAGGCCCATTTGGGCAGAGGAAGCAAACGTTAATGAATGCAGTGGTCAGTGGCAGGGGACGTAACTTGTTCAATCAGGGCTCCTTTAAGACAATAAAATATGGCAGTGCTTGTGGCTGGCAGTGAGACATGAATTCAAATATGAAAAGAAAGAAAATTGGCAGTGGCTAACTTTAACTCTTGAGTCTATTGCACTACTTTCCTCCTTAGAATCTTTAAGCTGTTAGGACAGAGACTCTGAGCCCCAGAATAAAGAGATCCTTCAAAAGGTTTGTGTACTTCAGATTGTTTTGACAGGATCATTTTCCTGCTAAGGTTTAAAGATCTAATCTCATTCCCTTTTAATGTTGTGTGTTTACATGTCCACGTCCTTGAGGGAAGAAGTTTGCTTTGTACTTAATAAGTAATTATTGAATAAGCGAAAGGATGAATCAAAGGAGAGGAGACCATTGTCTGACCCCTTGTTTTGTCTTCCCCAATCTCCCTTCCTGGGTCTGCAGTCGGAAGTATTCAGAAGAGTCCAAGCTCTACTGATATTTGCTGTGGGGGTGGGGCCTCCCTGCGTTTATCTTTGTCGCCTCCCAGTAAGTGTTGAAATGGATGGAATCATTAGTACATAGGGGTAATAACTACTGTATGGTTTGATTTGGGTATATACTAAGTATATTAAAATACTTCATATTCTGAGAGATGATTCATTTATTTTAGGAGAGAGATTTTGGTCTGTTACATTTTCCTGTGCAAAAATTGATGCTCCCACAGGACGAGGACTTTTTTCTCCCCCCTCCCCTCGCCGCCCCATCCTTTCGTGTTTCTTACTGCCTCTCTGACGCTTGCCCTTAGAGGGAAGCCATTACGTTATTTTAATTCTGGAATGAGCCGAGATTTTCAAGTGGTTGTTCTATGAGGCTATTTAGAGTATAAATCATGCGGATGCACTCTTCCACCTTTAGCATTGGACTTGACAACAAGAGTATTTTTGCTTCACTGGGGTCTGTATTTACTTGTTTCCCTAATGCAACTTTTCTCCATGGAGTACTCGCAGTAGAAACATATGCTCAAAGCTTCAAAGTAATTACAATATCACTAAAAGCTTCATAATCACATTACTGAAACTAAACGTTAAAAAATTTGATTTTCCTTGATGCAATCATTTCAATTTAATTTCAGGCTACTGCATGATTGATTGAGGACCTGGCAGGCCAAAGTCAGGGAGTGTTTGTAGTGCCTAAAGCCTTGCACAGAAAACTTCAAGGCAATTTAATTTGGGTAGGAATTCATTTTAATTATTCTGAGGGGTTTTTCTTTTTTTAGTGGAAAAAATAGATTTGTTTTCATGCTCTTAGTGTTTGACTGGCTCTGATATCATTCATACAGTCTTTTCCTGGAGTGTTCACACAGCCCCTCTTTTCACCCTGCTAAGATTAGACTCCGGATGATGGAAAAGTTCTGAGTTCTAAAACAAAGAACTAAAGTCTGATATTTATCGTAATTGTTCTAAAGATTTTCCTTCATGTGATACGTTTAAGGTTTTAATGTGTTTTTTTTTTTTACATTATGGGTGGTTTTGAAGTATTTGCATCTGATTTCCATAAGCAGGAACCACTCTAGCGTTTGTATCGTGCATTTCTTCTGCCTCCAGATAGTGCCAGAAGCATCCTTATCCAGGAGGACAAACACTCTCCCTTTTCCTTATGGTTCACAGGGGGGCGGAGACATGGTCATCCATCAGATTCATGTCTGTTGTTCTCTAAAACCATTTATTTTTATTTTTAATGAATTGTGGAGACAAGTGAATATGAAATTACTTTCTGAAGCAATGTGAATTTTCCTAATTTTTTAACACTGTTTGTTATAATCGTATATTACAAAGCAGTAAATCTAGAATATGTACTGATCACATTTGATACTCAGCTAGAAGTCTGGACATAACTCTGAAATTGTTTAATGTTGGCTTTTATGACTCTACTTATAAATTGTTATTTCGTCCTCTTTCTTAAATTCTTTATTATTTGCTTTAAACAGTGAGTAAGTCATAGCTAATAGACAAATATTTTGCAATTAATTATACACAAATTACTTGATGACATTTGAGTCTTTTTATTACATTCCTGAAGGTGAATTTTGAACCCTAAGTACTTTGCTTTAGTAGGATTTTTGATACTGGAAAATAAAATATTTCTCAACTCTTTTTATTTTTGGAATCTGATATACTTTTCCTGTTTTCCTCCATCCCATTTGACCTAATTTTATAAATAATGTTTTTTTAGCCATTTTTCTGCCTCCATGAGGGTAAGCTTACTGTTTGGTTAGTTGATCAATTAATTAACTGATCGATTGATTGACTAGCTGATGGTACTTCTGAAAATCAGGCTTGGAATTAAAAATATATGTATTGCCCATGGCTAGTAGCTTTCCTTCTTCACTCCCTTCACCACCCAGGTTATATCCCAAATCACCCTTCTCCCAAGAGTATAACAATATCTCAAATACTTAACATATCTTCTCCACTGTATTATGTAGTGAAGTGGTAGTAAGAGTTCCCATTTATAAGGGTTTTGCTGTGGGGCAACTGAAGTGAAGAATTCCAGTTTTATGTGGAATTCCTATAGGACAACCCGTAGGTTTAGGTTCTAGAAGATAGGGAAGTGGTCCTGATTTTCACATTCATATATTAATGGTTTTCTCTTGTTTGCATCAAAGAATCTAGGATGAGTAGCTTCAACTTTAGGACATCTATAAGTTCATATTTGCACATTAGGTATAGGGATGGTTGCCTGAATGGGACTTTGTGTCAGGTATCAGGTATTATTCAAGCGAGAGAGAAGCATGCTGGGTCTGCGAGTTGATTTTTACTCTACTTAAAAACTAAGTTTGCCTGTTAATGTGTCATGGGTACGGGCAGAAGATAAAGACTCATGGGTCAGAGCAAAGGACTTATTACTCATGGCACAACTAATTGCATAAGTATTATCATATTTACACCAGTGTTCTTTGCCCCCAGTTCCAAGGGGTGACAAGACATGGCCCAGGTGGATTCTGTGTAAGCAGCAGGTTTGCATTGCAGATGAGGTCCATTTATTGAAATTGAAGAATCCACCACTTTAAGAGCAAGCAGTAAGCAAATCTTCTCTTTTCCTGGGGATAAACATGATCTCATTTCTTAAGGTTATCAGATGTGTAAACAACCCTGAGCAATGCCCCAGGTAAAAGGGAAGTCAAAGCCATGCATTTTTGATCCACTCAGCAAGATATGCAGGAGACTGTGCAAGGCACAAAGAAAACTCTCTCTCCCAATAACCAACAATTTGTCCTATGCAATCTTGACTGGTGACAAATTTTCACATAAGCATGTCACGCCGTGGTCACTCTGATTAATTGGGCCAACAGAGACTGGCACCAAATCTATTCGGCTTGTGTCATACAACATTTGATTTGAGCTGTGACCAATAGGATCCCAAACAGCAAGATGAGGCCAACTTGCAATATTGACTCCATCCGTCTGCCCGATCACACACCCGCAGGGGCTCTGACTCAGCCTACAGCGAATGAATCCCAGACAGAGACCAGTAGGTCTTCATTAAGTCTGTTATTTGTTACCACTCATACAAGGAAGTTCGTAATGACTTGTTGATCTTTGGTGTGGTGCCAATAATAAGAGGGGGCAACAGGTGCTGCAGAAAGCAACTCTCGTGCCCAGTGGAGAGCCAGTTCACGGTCACTCTCCCCCATAGAGAGCTCAGGTCATGCCGGTTTGGCATTTGCTGCTATGCTTGAGTTGGGTCACCATTACACTGATTTGATTAAGCCACGTCCACAGTGTTATGAATCGCTGCAGTTTCGGTTGCCATACATGGCGCGACGTAAGGCTGCTTTGGAGTTAGGACAAGCATATGAATTTGTGTCAGTCAGACTAAAACATGGTTGTGGAGCCTGGGAGTTTGCACAGGTGTGAGGGAGAGGTCGATGTTTTGGAGCTGCTGTTGGTAGGGTCAGGTACAGCAGAACAGTTCAGGAAAAGCCAAGTCTACATGACTTTTTCTTGTTTTATAGCCCATGGATGGGGATGAGACGCTCAGCGGTGGGTCAGTGAGTCAGATTCCAGTCTCTATTGCTGCCCGACTCACATGGATCATGTGACTGTTTCGCTAGGCTGAAGCACTGAAGTTAGGGGACTAGTAGAGCATTTGTCACACTCCCTCATGGTTCCTGGGATTTGAAGTCAACCTTCTACATGCCCGGTGTATTGCTCTCTCTCCACAGCCATGATAGTAGTATGTCCCTTCCCAATAGCTCTAACTTTATGTTTTCCCCAATCATCCCCTAATTACATTCAAATTTTTTTGTCTGTAAGGATCAGGTGCAAGTGGGATAATGGAATTTTTACAAAATCTGCAGAGATTCATTATGTCCATCACTTTGGCCAATGTGGACGACTTGGGGAGCAGTGTACTTAACTCAATGACCCAAATGGTCATTATCTTTATGAGCTAGAACCCTGTCAGTCCAACCCAAATAGCTAGTGGCTGAATAAAAAATATGTTTGACTCTTTCAGGACTCCATTTGATTGGGCTGCTGCTTGGAGGGTATCCCCATCGTCCTGGCCTGGGGTTCCCATCAGGGAAAGACAAATGCTTTGTGCCCAGGAATGACCATTTCAGGGCGAAATCTCAAATTTTCAATATCTGTCTATGTCCTTTCTTAAACTTTCTGGGGATGGTTACATGAGACCAAACTGCCTCAATAAGATGTGTATACCAAGAAGCCGTGAGAGAGGTAGAGTCAGAAATCTTTTTGATTGGATTTTCTGAGTACATTTACCTCTCAGTAATGCTCGGAACTTGAGGATGGTAAAGGTCATGAAATATCCATCGCTTTTATTGTTGGCCCATTGTTGAGTGGTCTTTATGGCAAAAGACACGCCATTGTCAGGATAAGATAATATGGAAAGCTAAAAACATGACAGTTTCGAGCCACAATAGTGTCGTGAAAGTCAGCTGATTGGACAGTAACCTGAAAAAGTGTCAACAGTGGTAAGACATGAGGGTTATCCCAGAATAAGAGTCACCTTGGTGGGAGTGGACCAGGCAAACACGGCCTCCTGCCTGCGAGACAGGCCAAGTTGGGCAGGAGTCGCAGTCTGACACTCAATGGTAGCCTCTGCCTCAGAAACCCCCTTACTTCATGCCCCATCCATGATGCTGGGTACGCTGCCATGTCTGGTGTGATGACGCGTCCAAGTAGTGGGGACAGTGATCTGGGCAGCGAATGGGCATCTGCACCAGTGACCCAGACGATGAGCAGCCACAATGTATTTCCACAGTGTGTGGCCCTGCAGAGGGCGTCATTAACGTACCAGCTGACAGTCTTTCAGATGGCAGATCAGACAGACAGACACCCAGGCCATTGACAGTAGTCCGCAGGTCTGTAAAAACAGAAAATGCCTGCTGCTCAGAAGAATTGCCTAAGACAAGGGTGACAGCTTTCTGTGGGGACCACTGTCTGACTGGTCCTCACTGCACTTGGCCTTCCAGAGCTGTTGTTGGGGTTGGCTGGCTGTGGCTGTTCAGAGGAGCCGTCAGCTTCTGACTTAGCCAAACCACCAGTGACCTGGGCCCAGTCACTGAAAGAAACCCGTGAGAGCCCTGTGGGACCAGCAGATTTGTTTCAGTGGTGGAGTGGAGCATACAGTTCCCCTCAAAGGAGTAGCTGCCATTTTTTTTTCTTGTGAAGCTGAGATGATGCGAAGGCCAGACCAGCTGCGCTCTAATGTATCATTTCCATTTGACCAGCAGGGCCGGATGGACCCTAACCCTCCTTAAGAATGGCGTCTGAGTGGACCTGCAGGAGCATGAGGGTGACCGGCGGGCGTTTTCCATAAGAGCGTAGGTGCACGTTTATCGCTCCTTGTTAAACAGATGGACGTGATCGCTCCATCAGGGCGATGCGATTGTACTGGGAGATGAGCTTTCCTGGGCAGCCGGTCCTGGACATGAAAACCCCTTGTGACACTTACGGGCACTGTGAAGCCCAGCCGTGTAGCACGTTACTCCTTATACAACCACACGTGGAAGCCACAACCACACAGTGACTGAGCCGAAAGGGCTCCTCTCGCAGGGTTGCTATAGCGACCCTTACCCGCCACACCCCTCCCTCGGTGGGAACAGGTGGGATGGGAAGTCGGGTTCCTGTATCCAGCAGAGCCCTAACAGTTTGAGTCCCTCTCTTGGCCATCGTACCAGACTGGTGTATGGCTTTCCGTACCCTCTGGGGACAGGAAGACCTTGGATCCGCCCAAACCATCTGTCTTAAGGCGCCTGAGCTCAGAGTAGAGGGCAAGACGGGTCAGGCAGTGGAGAGGAGACGCCGCTCTGTGTCAGTGAGCAAGGGACTTGCGCTGTTGGTTTCAAGCAGCCGCCCACATGGGGCTCAGGAAAAGGAACTCCTAATGTAGATGCTCCTGCCAGGACCATCAGCAGCCAGGTCATGGTTATAGTCACCACAGTGCAGCTTCCAGGACACCTTGGCTTAGCGCGCATGCGCAAAGCCTTTGGGGTAAAAGGCCTCCCTGCCCCGTTGTCATGGTAACAGCCCTCCCTCCACTGCACGGAGGGGAGTGAATAAGCAACATCTAGGTACCACTGGTGCAGCTTATTTCAGTCCTGCCTCTTTTCTGTCAGCCCCGTTCATTGACAGGACCCATGTTTCTCTCTCCTCACTTGGGTGAGAGCATTCACTCACAGACCTTGGGGAGTTTTTTCATACCGTGTTTCCCCGAAAATAGGACCTAGCTGGACAATCAGCTCTAATGGGTCTTTTGGAGCAAAAATTAATATAAGACCTGGTCTTAATTTACTATAATATAAGACGGAGGTCAATATAATATAATATAATATAATACAATACAATATAATATAATATAATATAATATAGACCTGGTCTTATATTAATTTTTGCTCCAAAAGACGCATTAGAGCTGATTGCCTGGCTAGGTCTTATTTTTGGGGAAACACAGTATATCCAACCCCAACCTATGGGTCTTGTTCCTTCTTTCAGAAAGCCGTGTTTCTGTCAGCATCCCCTCCTTTGCCCAAACTATCAGGTCTGAAATTTGATTTTACCCTCCTTTGAAACCAGTAATTGAGCCAGTTACTATTTCGTGGTGACTGACAGACAGGGGACTCCTGGGTCAGAGAAAAGGATGCTGTTACCCGTGGACCAGCAGCAGCATGAGCATGCTGGTATCAGTAGCCTTGCCCCCAAATCCTGCTGTCCAGATGGAAACCACGTACGCTGACAGTTTGCATGGTTACTGAGGAACTCTGAGCTAGGGGAATCCACTGCCTTTTTTTAACAAGCAGTAATCGAGCCTGCTTTTTGTCTAAGGGGAAAAGGTTGCCTTATCTCTCATCTGCAAAAGCATCCCTGAGAAATGGCCCAGGAGAAAAAGCAATCAGGCCCTTGCAGTCTTGGCGTACCCAGTAAATACATAGGATGCGCGAGGCCCGAGGAAGACTGCTTTCCCCACAAAGGCACATCTCTTTCTCGCGCCCGCTTGATGCTGTGTCAGAACAGGCAGTATTGTTTCTAGAGCTGCCCAGAATGGGATGGCCAGTGTTGAAGCTGAATAGCATGGGATATTCGATTTTTGGCCTTTGGGTTAGTGAAATAATAGATATTTTCAAAGTGGGGGAAAATTCTTCATGTAGAAGAGAAAGATGACAATTCCATGTTTTATTTACAATTTCATCATTGTTTAGAATCAGTGTCATAAAAGTCCTGTTTGGTTGTTTTGAAAGGAATCTGTGCTCCTGCCCATTTCCAATTTATTGAAAATGTGAAATTGTCCTGCTCTATTATTTGCTTTTCTCTAGTACTTAGGGAAATTTTATTTTATATTAAGTTTATAAAAGATAACTAAAATGAAGATTTGATTTCCACTTCTTTTATCTTTCCTTACAGACTCTTCTCAGTTAATTTTCTCCTCTTAATTGGGGCATAAAATCTGTAAGTTTCTAGTGTAGATATATGTATGTGGTTTCTCATACTCTTGAAATATTCTTACTATAAACATTCACTTTTCTTGGGACACAGCTGTATTGAGACACTAGGAATGTAAAACAATATACTAACAATTCTTTTTAGATCTTCTAAATAGCTTTGAAATATGTTATTTGCTTTTGTGTTTGTCTTTTCTGAGCCCATAAATAAATTCTGAAAATTAAACCAATCATTTATTTGGGGTATTTTCTTCTTCAGAAAGAGAATGTATTACAAACACTAGTGATAATGCTGTTTCTTTAATATGACAGTGAAATAGAATATTTGTGGTTTTTCTCAAAACCAAATCAGAGATAACGTGGCAAAACTAAACTACTTTAATTAGTCCTTCATATTGAATAATCTTTCTAAAAGTGTATGTCCTTTCGCCTGCCATGGTAAATACAATAGCCTTAGCCTGAACATAATTGTATGTTGCTGTTTTCAGTCAGTATCTTTTATTCTCTTAGAATCATCAGTTATCATTGAACACTATTACAAGTAAAAAAAAAAAAATGTAGGTTAACTTGAGTGCCTGATGTTCCCATAACTCAACCTGAATACTTCTAGTTTTTGCTTAATAAATACTATTTAAATGTTGTGTATCCTAAAAATGAGGCTGCTAGGTGCCTTTGAATAGTATATGCAGGTAAGGATTATCTAGATTTTGTTCCTAGAGCCATTATTTACAGCTTGATGGATAAAACTCTGCTTTCCGAGTTAGAAGCATCTTTTATATTTATCAGAAATTTAACCCACAATTTAATGAACTTTTCTATATTCACTTGGCAGCTATTTTTCTTAGAGAGGTAATTTTTGGGTAGAAAAATCTCTTTGAATTCTTGATCCAAGGATAGAATTGTCAGGATGATTTTACTCTTTCTCTGTGATATCAAAAAGAGAAGTTGTTTTCACACATATAAATTTCATCAAGTATGGTCAGTAGACTAATATAACATAAAATGGTTAGTTAGTATAGTCTTAAGAATTTAGTCTTATACATGTGCATATATATATATATATATATATATATATATGATGGATTCTTTCTACATCTTTTCAAATAGAAGAGAAAATGAAATGGCTACAAATAGTGCCTGATGTTTACTGAGAGCACCTGTCATGTGTTATGTTTTCTGTGCTATGCTTGCAGCCCACTGTTTAAATCTTCACAACCTCTCATGACACTATATTGTCCTTACGTTACCTAGGAGCAGACTGATGCGCGAGGGGCCAGGTAGCTCAGCCAGGTTGTGGGGAGTGACAGGCAGAGCGCGGATGTGAGCCCAGGCTGTGCGGTCGCCAAGTTTCTGCCCTGGGGTTACCGCTGCCCATATTGTGTACCACACTATCTTTTGTCCCCCAGTTCTCTTTCCAGGTCTCTTACCTCTTTGTGAACAGACCCCCCCCGCCCCCCCCCGCTTCCTGAATCAGTGTAAAGGCGAAAATAGCAGATGAAGCTAAAAAGTTTCTTTGACTTATAACAATTTCCTCCAGAATTATCTTGTTGAAAGTAAATAGCCCATCTGGCTTCCTCCTTTCACAGAGCAAAACTCCGAAGTGAGCTTTGTGACTGAAGCTGGCTGGATTCCATGCAGTGAGTCTGTTGGCCCCAAGCGAGATGAGCACAATCTGTTTCTTCTATTTCTAATAAAGGAAAAGAGTGCCTTCATTTGCCTCTTTAATTCATTACTTAAATGTTATGTCCTTCTCTCTCACAATAGCAGCTTTCCTGCTGTGCGTTTTTTTTAAACATACAGGTAAAATGGAAACTACATAATAATCACATTTCCGTACAAGGACGCTACAATGAAATAGCATTAAAACTTGCATTTTAAGCTCATCGCATGAGGTTGTTAGCTGTGTGACTCCCATTAGTTAGCTGGAGCTGGAGGGGATGGCTGAAAAAGCTGTTTCTGCTGGCCCGTTCTGTACCTGCTCACTGAATAAATAGAAGTGTTTAGTGTTTCGCCCTAGAATCCACGGGAGTCAAAGAGCTAAGCTCTGCACAACCTGCAAGTTCATGGCTAAGTGCCTTAATTTAGGTCTGTTCACTCACCTGGAAGAAGCTGTAGGGACCGTCCCTCGGGCCCTGGTAATTACCTTCCTACAGGGGCGACTGAGGGCTGCAGAGCAGGACTTGAAAAGGGGGCCTGAGCTTTCCCTGGCCAAGACTATCATTGGATTTTTTTTCCATGTGTCAGAGCAGACAAGAATCTTATAAACTTTATAAACTGTTAAATATGTGATTTTAATTACTAATTTTCTTTTGGAACCAGGTTTCAAGAGGTCATCATACAGTTTTTGATGATGTCTTTCCGTGGCTGACAGCTGTTCTGCAAATCTCATTATTTTGAGGGAAAAAAGCCAGTTCCTTGCCTCGTAGAGGCCTGATGTCGGGATAGCTAGACTTTACACCTGGAAATGAGTCTTCTTCAAGAAGCGCTCCCAGGTCCCCCTTGTAGGGCCCTGCTGATGAAGACTTAAGCCCAGAGTATTTGGACAGGACTTATAGTCCTCAGTTTACATCTACCGTGTTTCCCCGAAAATAAGACCTAGCCAGACAATCAGCTCTAATGCGTCTTTTGGAGCAAAAATTAATATAAGACCTGGTCTTATTTTACTATAATATAAGACCAGGTCTTATATAATAATATAATATAATATAATATAATATAATATAATATAATATAATATAATATAATATAATATAATATAATATAATATAATATATATTATATTATGTATTATAATACATAATATAAAAGACCAGGTCTTATGTTAATTTTTGCTCCAAAAGACGCATTAGAGCTGATTGTCCGGCTAGGTCTTACTTTCGGGGAAACACAGTATGCAGTTACGAATGAGTGCATAGGATATTGCCATGTAGCTGTTTCTGAAACCATGTTCCTCTCAGGATGCAAAGAGGTCTCTCAGAGCACCCCTTGGAGGCCTGGCAGGGTGGGGGCAGCCTGAGAAAGGGCCTGACCCTCGACCCTGCTCCTTCTGCACCCCAGCTGTGCCCCACATGCCCCCCCCCGCCCCCCGCAAGCTACCTGTTAGTGCTTGTCTGACGCGGGCTGCTACATCTCTGGGTGTTGAGGGCTTCCATTACAGACATTAAGGAAGTTAGAAGGGCCAAGTTCTAGAACCTGTTTCTAAAGTATTGTCTTATTTTAACATGATTCATTCGTGTGTTAAAGGAACATTATCTACCAAGTAATTGTAAAATACATTTTTACCTTTGAAACTCTACAGTAACTGTTTTTATTTTTCAATGTAAATCTCCACATACTTGGTAAATAGGGTAAAATTATTTGATGTAGTTTAAAATTGGCTGATATAGTTCAAACAGTGTTGCTTTTCTTATAGATCCTTATAAGTAAAACAAGAAGTTCTTTTGTTTTATGTCCACATGTCACGACCTTGAAGTGCCTGCTGGAGCTACACCCGGCCAGGCCACTCAGACACAACTAATTAAATGGCCTTTGGGAAGTAGCTTTCATGAGCCCTACTTGGCAGAGGAGGAAATCAAACCTTGTTTTTGTTTTGTTTTTCTATTTAGAACATATTTATATTCATTCTCAGGTATTTATAAAATAGCATAACGCTGACTACAATTTCTTAGCTGATTATGTTTTAAGAAGTCGTGTTTAAGCTGCATGTTTGGAACTCAGAATTCATTTCTCCTAAAAACATCTTCAGGTGTCAGTTTAGCAAAACATTCCAATGAGCTTTGACATATAATTTAAGTAAGACCAAAGGGTCTAGGATGGCCTGAGGCATTCATGTGTCTGATTACTTTATTGGAAACATGAGACAGACAAGTTGAAGCTGAGAATGATCTGGTTTAATTCCTGATGCTCAGTCTTCTGAGGAGCTTGTGGGGAGAAGTGGCAGGGTTTGTACGTGGGGAGGAGGGAGGCCAGAACCTTGTTTCCCTGAAGGAATTTTAAGGTACTTTGTTTCTCCGGGGGCACATTCTGATCACAACCTCCTGTGGCCCACCAGTGCCTGGTGGCATCGGGCCCCTTTGGCCCCGATAGGGGCACGACCTGCTCGGGCAGTTATTAGTTCTGAGAGCCCCGCTGACATTGTCTTCACACTCTGCTTTCACTGTTTCACTCTCAGGGGTCCCTGCTTCTAAGAAGCCCTTCCGTCCTTCTCTGTGATGCTAACTAAAGAGTCCCATGTGAAGCGTGACAGGCTGTGTCCCAGGTTTCTCCATCCCCAGGCCTTGCCAGCCTCAAGTAAGGAGCTTGCTTACAGAGCAGGCCCGCCTTCCTCTCAGCACTGTGCGGCCTCCAGGCGAGGGGCCGCTTGCGCTGAGGTCCGCAACCCAGCACCTGGGAGAGCGCTGGCGGTTAAGGCACCGTGGATCCTATTGAGCAAGGAAGGGATGACTCCACCTCCTGTTTACTGACTGCGAGAGCAGGGGCAGTCCTGGGAAGAGCATCGGAGGGGAAACGTGTATGTGGATCCTGTATTCCATCGTCCTCGTTCACAGACAGGCCCACCATTATAACCCATGTGGCTGAGAAGGGGACCTCTGTCAGCAGGGCCTCCTTTGTCCGCGTACTGGGAGTGATGAACCTCCGTGGGGGGCTCAGGGATTACGTAGAAAGTTCTTAGACCCGTGTCCAACTGAAGTTGGACAGTTGGTGCGTGGGAAAGACATGGAAAACTCGAGAGTGACTTCGAGCTGGCCTAAATTGTGCTTCATCTGCATAGCTCTGCTACCGAGAGAGTGTGCCATTTTTTCTGTTTTCCAGGTATTGAGAAATATAAATCGGTTTTGGTTTTACTCACAGCATTTAAAACACAGAATTGAACAATATGGTTATGAGTTAATTAACATGAATTAGAGACAAGGGATGAATATAAAATGTGAAAGTTTAACGTGGTAAAGATAACACTTTATAAATATTTTACATGTATTAAAAGTTTTTAATTTAAAAAACACGAAGATTTATTTTATTGTATTGTAGTTGTCTTTCCTTAGAATGCTCAAATATAAAGGTCTAAAACATAGCTGTCTATATTGCTCCTTCAAATCCAGTAGCTTTATTTACTTCTTTCATAAATAGTAGGGAGTCTGTTTTACTGAAACTGTATGGAAAGAATGAATATTTCTTAGTAGACAAATAAAATGTAAAATAAGATTTTATTAGTAACCCAACACCATAGAATACTATTGAAACCCACAGTAAAATCTTAAGTAAATATCTCAAATAATAAGTGAAAGTTGGGTCATTTAATTTTTGCTCAAGTTATTTAAAAGATTGGCTTTTAGTGTGTCTTTATGGTTAAATCAATCCCCTTAGATATCAATCAACAATGTACAGCAACGAAGTCTTTCTCTGACACTGATTCATTAGGAAAGCTCATTTAAGGAGTTAAACATCTCTCACTTGTCAACACTGAGATAATTATGCACTATTAATTCTCATGTCATTTCAAAAAGTGCTATTTTAAAACTATTCATTTCATCAATCCTGAGAACTAGGGTAAGTTAGACAGCCTGCTGTAAACCAATCTAAGATGTGATTACATTGCTTTATTTCTGCAATGCACGAATCAGAAAATTGATTTACTGTGAATACAGCTTTTGAAATGTTTCTTGCTTCATTGTAAGAGCTGAATATCATTAGGCAACCTTGGGATAACGAAGGAGTTGATGGAGAAGAAAGGAGCTTTAATTCATCCTGCCATTTGCAGAATCGAGATTTGGATGGGGAGGGCTGAAGGAGAAGAGCAGGAAACGGTAGTTTCCCTTTTCATTTTCCCTAAATGAACCTTTTGTCTTGTATCTGCTCACTGCATATTATCAGCTGAGATTGAGAGTTGTTTAAACTTCTCTAATGACCATCTATGAAGGAACTAGAGTATTAATTTTTTTTGAAGTAGAGGAATTCTGTTGACTACTTAAAGTGACTATCAAAGAAATAATTTTACATAAGCCAGAGAGTCAGTATATCATGGCAGCGTTTTGGAAACATTGATTTGAACATCTTGCCACGTGTGTAGTCCATGCGGAAGATTAACATGCAGACTTTACATAAACGTTACTGTGTACAATTTTGGTTCTGTAAGCGATTTTTATTGATTTCTTGACTTTGTAGAACAATTGTCAAGATAATTTTCAGCTCTTATTTTAAAGACACATCAATTTACAGGAGATATTTACTTTTATGAAGACGTAATATGGTTTGACTTTTAAGCACTTTATGAGTACTTAATAGAAGATACATGGCAATAGTTTGTTTATAAATGGAACTGTTCCCTACATACGGTCATGTACTTCTATTGGTTTTACTTTGTGGTGTGTGTATATGTAAGAACAAGATTTTATAGTTATCATTTTGCTAACCTCAGAGATGAGCGATGCAGTCATGACTGACCTGTTAAATGTTGATTCTGGTTGTGCATTGACCTAAAAAAAGATTCTTGGTTTTTGACCCTTGACTTTCCAGGCCCTGTTATTACATTGTTTTAAGCCCGAGGTAAATTGGCACACAGGTGTGCTGGACTTTTGTATTAATACATGTGGACTGTTTTTGTCACATTTGAAATTATACTTTATATAAATTTCTGTTGTAGTAGGTTTAATTCTTGTGCTGACTCATTGAGCCATTTTTTAAAGAATCCATCTCTAACTAAAAAATTACTTTTAAATTACTTAAACCTCTTGATTGTGATTCTAACAAGATTCTGATAAAAATTCATTTCCATTCTTAATTCTTGTCTTGTACAATTGTTAAGTAAATATGATATTTACCAAAATCCCTATTATAGTAGCTCATTTAAGCATTGCTTTTTAGGCCAAACCAGTTGCTGTTTTTCTTCTTCATTTTGGTTTTCTCACCAAGTGATAGTAAAGAAAAGTGACATTTCATAAGTTTAACATATATCTGAATTGATATTAGTCTTCAGATTTGAATGGTTAGCAAGTTTTTTATTGCTCTCTGAGGAGGGCCAGAGCCCAGTATTGACAGACTCAAACAATTCTAGACACAGATTCTGCTGTTTAGAAACCTGTGTTTTATTTGGGAAGACAAGCCGTAAGCGTATAAAATAATAGCAACATACATCATGCGACATTTAGCTAAGGAAAAATCAGTATGGATTGGAGTGTTTACTCCTCAAAAAGATGAGCTTTGAATTGGACCTTGAAGAATGTATAGCATTTGTAAAATTGAGAAGAATGGAAAGCAGAGTAAAGGGTGTGTGATAGATATGGGTAAACGATGTGGAAAGATGGTTAGGAAATATGTGACTCTGAAGTAGAGATTCATAGAAAATCAAAGTTGGGTTTCAAAAAGGCAGACGAGGTAGGAGGAAGGAAGGGAACAATATTAACATTTAATACTTCTATTTTCTGGGTGTTTTACTTGAATTATGCTATTTAATTCTCAAAATATAATCCTATAGTTTGATATTCTGATTTCCATTTTGTAATGGAGGAAACCAAATCTTAGAGTCTTGTTGAGAGCCACAGAATGAGAAAGTGGGTGGAGTTTAGATGTGAATTGTCAAGTCGTCGTGTCATCCAAGTTCCCGTTATTTCACTTGTACTGTACTAAAAAGGGTGGGCCGACCAGATGGTCCTGCTGTTCATGCAAATTGAACATGCTCAAAATATAACCCATGGTCTCTCTTTTTTCTTCCCAAATTAATTTCTTTCAGCTTATTTTTATTAATAGCTTCGTCATTCTTCCAATAACTCAGACTTAAAACATTAGAGTCATTTTTAGTCTTGAAATTAGCTTTTATTTCAAATATGATGTCTGAATGAAAAATGTACAAAGAAATGGACAAATAATAGATCATACCTTAAAATGCTTGTTTTTAATTATCTGTTACTATATAGTAAGCCTAATCTATTGGTGATCTCCAGTGTACTGTATATTTCAGTCATGTTCCACAACTTAGACGATGTTGTTTATTCTGGATTTTAGCATAGTATCTAGGAGAAGTTAATTCAATTATCTACTCTTAGCCTTGTATATTTTGCCATACCTTGATAGAATTTTTGGCATATATTTTTTTTCATATTTCAACATTTGATTATATATTGATTTCAATTAATTGTTTCTTCATGTTAGTTTCTTTCTCTCCAATAAGGTTCTAAAAAGGCTAGGATGGTTTCATAAAGTACCTCAATATCTCACCTACACTTAGCTCATCAGCTGGCAGTCAGTATGTACCTGCTGAATTACATTACCTGAAAAGATGTGAAACTTATTGACACGGAAGATACCTGTTGCCTTATTCTTAGTCCAATGGCTATATATACCTAGTACCAACCATTCATGGGAGTAATTTAATAATATTTGCAAAATGGTTAACAAAACTCTTTTAATGGGCAATGAAGGGCTCTTCAAAAAATGTTGAAGTACCATTGTTTCTGTGAACTCCATCACTGGGACTGGTTTTATAAGTACCACTCTCTGATTAAGAAACCATTTGTAGGGCCGGCCCAGTGGCTCAGGCGGTTAGAGCTCCATGCTCCTAACTCCGAAGGCTGCCGGTTCGATTCCCACATGGGCCATTGGGCTCTTAACCACAAGGTTGCCGGTTCAATTACTCCAGTCCCACAAGGGATGGTGGGCTCCGCCCCCTGCAACTAGCAACTAGCAACCGGCAACTAGCAACCGGCAACTGGACCTGGAGCTGAGCTGCGCCCTCCACAACTAAGACTAAAAGGACAACAACTTGACTTGGAAAAAAGTCCTGGAAGTACACACTGTTCCCCAATAAAATCCTGTTCCCCTTCCCCAATAAAAAAATCTTAAAAAAAGAAAAAAAGAAAGAAACCATTTCTAGTAATGTCTAGATTGGAGCAGCTCCTTGGGGCTTAGGTAGGAGCTTAGGTAAGAATGAAATTTAAGGAATTCAACTTCCTAATAGGAGGGGCTAAGGCAATACTGAAATTACGTTCCACCCCAAAAAGGAGCGAAAACAGCTATAAAACCTGGATATAACTCCAACACGAATGAAGGCACTGGAGAGTGAAGAGAAGCAGGGAAACTGGTGCTGAGTGCACACTGGCTTGAAGAAGGGGAGATGGGAGCGATAGAAGCAGGTTCAAGTCTCAGGCTGTTAGCCTGGGGCCAAGCACAGTACCCGTCGGTGCCTGGGCACATACGAGGTACCTTGCAGTCTTTCTGGCCAGGGGCTGCAGAAAAGTAAAGTCCTTGACTTGGGGAGCCCCGGTTTTTAGGGCCTGGCTGGGTCCTCATGTTGGTGATGGTTCTCAAACTCCAGTTAGCACATAGAGTTACCAGCAGGAAGACCCCTGACAACAAAAGTAGAAACCCTGCCTGTCTGCCCCGTCTGAAGGGCTTCCCCATAGCTCACCAGAGCGTTCCACTTACATCTCAGTGGCAAGGACTGTGTCATGTGGCCGGCCACTTTCTAATGGTGCAGCACAGTAGGAAATACTACTATTTCTATTGCTGATGTTTGTCTATGTTTAATTTTCTGTTATGTTAAACGTAACACATTTTTGGTATTGAAATGTGAAGGTGAAACAGAAGTAGGGAGAAGAGTATACTGAATTCTCACAGGTCATTCACCCGGCTTGCCATCTCATAGCTGACTGTCTGCATCTGAAGTCTGGATCCCCCACCTTTCCAACCACAGCTCCTGCAGTGTTTTGAAGCAGACATTTGGCTTCTGCATTGAACAGTCTGTTAAAAAGATTATGAGACACCGGGGCATTTTGAATACAAATTTCGTATTGTGGGAATATTATTATTTTCAGATGTGTTAATGGTATTTTGCTATACTTTAAAAGAGCCCTTTTAGAAATACATTCTGAAGTATTTAGAGATGAAATAATGTAATCTCACGATTTGCTTAAAATTTGTTTTTTAAAAGTCCTTCCTGTCACAAATCATTTGAATAAACAATTCAGTGAGTCCAGTGTCTAATTTCCTGACAAAGGACTGCTTTTCCAAGTGGCTTTTCAATTTCTAGTTGTTGAAGCCTAATCAGGGGCACAGGACAATAACCACCAACCTCTAAATCAAAAGTTTCAAGAGGAAACCCACAGAAAAGACAGGGTTTGAACTTTCCTTTCTCCTTCCTCTCCTGAGCATGGCCTTTCCTTGTGTAAGTAGAACTACATCTTCCACAGGATTTAGAATTGAACTCCTTGGCCGCAAAAACCAAGGTTTGAATCATCTAGCACTCGAATTATGTTTTCTGATTTTTTTTTTTTGTTTTCATAATATTTGGCAGCCATTGCTACAAGGGTGTCTTTTGTTTTCATTTTATTTTTGCCCTCTACCATTCACTCTCTCTTCCCCAGCCGTCTTCTGTTTCTGTCATTGATTTACTTACAGGAAAGCGAGGACATAGCGTTTACTGAACACCTTATGACAGACACTGTGTGAGGAGAGGCTCATTTAACTTCAGAGCATCCGTACATGCTGCACAGTCCGTTGTGTGGAAAGCGGGTCTTAGACTCACAGAGGTCAGAACCGCCCCGGTCAGCAGGTAACAGGTTCGTTAGGATCTGCAATCCCGTCTGACCAAACTCCATGGACGCCCAGTGCTGCCCTGTGTTGCTATTAATACATTTCAGTCTTCCTAAATATTGCTTAAGCCTCTAACTTATGTAGTTATCACTTGTTTTCCAACCTAGGACTAATTATATTTTGCTCAGATTCAGAATTCATTTTCTAAATTATGAAAGATAATTGGGAGTCTCTCTGAATTCAACTTTTACATTGTTTTCTTTAAATGTGCATATGATGTGGCTAAGTAATCAAGAAATATCAATATCCAAAGGTCAGAAATCATATTGAACAGTATAGTTTTAAGAAAAATTTCCAGTTGAATTGATGGAACGAGTGGGGAAAATACACTGTATGAGTAAAGACATAGAGTGTTTCTGCAGATCTAATTTTAGAAAAAAGTCATGTCCTGGCATTTTAAATGGGGCTATAGATGTAGTAATATTTCAGTGGCAATAACGGGATATTAAATATGATTCTTCGTTTCCAAAATTTTAAGTTTCCTTAATGATAGTTACTATTACTGAGAGTAACCAACCTTGAGAATGTATTTAGCTTAGATTGTGAAGTAATGCTTGATATGACTTCAATTTCTGTGACCCAGAAATATTGACGTGCTAATTTTCTGAGTTAAAAACTTTCTTTTTATGTTTTTGTCCTTGCTTAAATGGGCAAATGCTGGCTAAATGTCTTGGAGAATACAGTATTTTCAGGAAATGACAAGAAGTATTGATTTACCTTATTCTTCTTCCCTCAAGCAGAACAGCCATAAAATATGTTCAATTTCTTTTCATTTCTGTCTGTAGATTACACTGACTTGTGGTGCCAATGACAGGTGTGGACATGTTAGGAGATAGTGACAGTTATTAGGATTTGACTTCAGAGCTTTAGAGCTGAAAAGAGTACTGACAAATGCAACTACAGTTATATTCACTTAATTATTGTGGTGCTAAATTTTATTTGTTAGCTATAAAAATTAATGTAAGCTTGACATAGAAAACCCAGATAAGAATCATTCCTTTTGGACTAGACCTTCTCATTTGACATGAAACCTGCTTTGGAACTATTTTGGAAAACTTAAACTATTCAGCATACTGGTATAATGTATCATTAAACGTCAAAAAAATGTATCGTTAAATGAAATTCAATTCAAATCAAGTTGAAAAATTCTGTATCAGATACTGATACTTGTTTTTAAAGGATGAAAGGTTAAACTTGGACTTCATTGGACTTGTGTACACTTTTCCAGTATGTTAACTGCCCTTTGGTTAATCACTGGTAAATTAATTCTTCCAGGACTAGAGCTTCTCTTTAGGGGTGATCCAAGTTAACGCTGAGTGACTGTAAGTGAGTCTCTAGGCTTAGAGGGGCCCCTCTGCTGCTCTGCCTCCAGGAGCACTTGGCAAATGGGCAGGTTTGAAGGCGGCTGCATAAGACACGTATGTCAAGTATGCTGACTCTTCACGTGCGTCCCAAGGCCTCGGGTCCTGCCCATTGTCATGGCTTGTAGGAGAGAAGCGATCGTGATTAAGCTACCGATTGCAGTGATTGGCAGAGACGCCTGCCGGAGTCCGTGAGGTCTAGGGCCGAGGTCCACTCTAGGGCAGCGGTTGGCTCTGGGTCGGTGGTTGGCGTTAGTTTAGCCTGTGACCCTAAGTCATTGCAAATGCCTGTCTGAGCCCGCATCGTTGTGTGGGGGTGCTAAGGGGAAAGTCCCAGCCAGGATGAGGCAGAGGGAGAGGAGGAGGGCCTTCCTGATCACTTGGAGCTGGGAGGAGGCTGGAGAAGGCGAGGACGCCTCCGGGGCCCTGAGTGCGCGGGCCTCGGGGCTCCGTCCTCTGTGCTAGAGCCCCGGCCCCAGGTGCCCGAGGCGGCATTCCCAGGTGGCCTTTTAAATAAAACCAGGAAATTGTTTATGTTAATGTTAGCAATTCATAACTCGCTGAGCCTCGGCTTTCTCTTTTATATAATGAAGAGGAATGACTACGTCATTTTTAATATTTTGTAATTTTATGCCTAAAAACCACTTCCATCAATTATGCTTCTTACACTTTTTCATGTGTTTCTCGATATTGTCTTGTTTCTTTTTCTTTTCCTTCTCCATCTTGGCTTGGCTGCTTCTGTTTTGCTGGGTAACATGCATTTCTGACAGAAACAGAATCCTGCTGTCTTTTCATGCCCTGGGGGTGGGGGTGGGGGTGGGGGTGGGGTGGGGGTGGGGGTGGGGGTGGGGGTGGGGGTGGGGGTGCGGGTGGGGGTGGGGGTGGGGGTGGGGTGGGGTGCGGGTGGGGTGGGGTGCGGTGGGGATGGGGGTGGGGGTGGGGGTGGGGGTGGGGGTGCGGGTGGGGGTGGGGGTGGGGGTGGGGGTGGGGGTGGGGCGTGGTTGAGGTATGTCCAAACTAAGTGCGGCTGAGGGACTGTTAGCATGGCTCCTGGCAACTTCTGAGCAGCCAGAGCCCGTTCTGGTTCCGCAGAAATATGGAGCTCAGGTTGACTGTTTCGACCAGGCTGAAGATGCTGGATTCGGGCGATGCTTCTTTCCTTCTGTCATATTTTCCTTTCTCTCTGTCTTGCGTTCCCTCTCCCACCTTCCCCTTTCTCTCTCCAGATTTTTACTATATGACTACAATATTTCAAGCACTGATTTTAAGTGAATGAAACAAATAGTTTACAGCAAACAAATGGTAAAGTGTATAATATGATAGATGTTGATAGCTTTGTGGACAAAAATAAAAACCAGGAAGGGGGATAGGAGTATGGCGAGGGGCATAAATGAGACTAGCCCTGATATCTTCAGTGATGGTGGAGGCTTCGAGCGCATGAGGCACGGGGTAGAGGCGAGGGGAGGGGTGAGGAGGCGTTTCCAGGGCCGTGCAGAGTCGGGGTTCCCTCGCCACTCCTGCGTCACAGGCGCCTGTCTGTGTCTGAATGCACTGCTTCCAGCCTGTCACGCAGCATGTGACTCCGGGATGGCCGGGAGTTGCTCCTGGCCTGGGTGGAAGGTTCTGGAACATATGTTCATATGAGGCTATTGCAGAAACAGTTGAGACTTTGGGTCAGCCCCAGAGAACACTGTCCTGATTCCTCAGGTCTCACCTGACCTCCCGGGATGCATCACTTGCTGGAGGGGACGGGAGCCGGAAAACCGCCTGTGTTTGTCGGAGGCCTTGTTACTGATCTCTCTCTCTGCTGGGCTGCCACTGGCTTTCTCATCTTAGCTCAGAGCTATACAAAGTGTGGCAAGTGAGCCCATAGTGGTCCAAGAAACTAATTTAGCAAGTTATAACTAGTTTTTATTTTTTTATTGGAAGATAACAGAATTGAAAAGAGAAATCGTGTCATCTAGATAGGTCTGTCTGGTTTCATGGAACTGTGGTTTCACTTAGGTCCCTGTGAATATGGGTCGTGGTGTAAACTGTGCTCCTTACTGCCTTTTGTGACCAGCCACTGCTTCAGCTGGGCCAACTCTGTTTGTTGATTTGACCAGTGTCTGTGTCCGGTCTTCCCATCCCTACTACTGACATTTGTCAGGACAGTGGTTGTACATTCATTCCTTCTGGCTGTCACTTCTCATTAGTGTGAATTCTGTATAGAACCTGTTAAGGCATTTTCAGCTGGAGCAAACAAAAGGGATGACTGAAATTTAATCCAGCATAGCAGGTGCTGAGCATGTGTTCATAACTCCTGGTATCTTATCTACTGCTAAAGAAGCAGTAAATTTTTGTTATCTGTGTTTGCACAGACCCACATGGATTTTTATGAAAATGGTACCAGCTGTGTACGTAAGAGCCAAGGGAGAGGGCCACCGAGCAACAGGAGGTAGGGAGTGGCCCCAAGTGTTTACAGGGTAGATTTTTCTTGTCCCAGTCAGGGTGGGTCCCTGAGGCCACTGCTGCTGCCCGGAGCTGGGGCTGCCTTCCATCCCATCACTGCCCGTGGTGCTGCCTCCAGGGAGGTAGATGGATTCATTTCTTATTGGTTATTTGGTGGGACTTTAATAAAGACTTGTTTTGAACATATAAGAATTAGATGAGAATAATGCATGCAGAAGTACTGGGAAACACTAAATACATTTCCCCGACTGTGTTCCATGAAAGAGTAGTTTCCGAAACTGTTAATGGTTTGATAAAATGATTATGGGTCAACTGAGCTTGATAAACACTGGGTTCACCAAGTTGACATTCTTTTTAAAACAAGACTTCTCAGAGCCTTTAAGAAGATAAAACACATTTTGATTTTTTAAATGTTATCCAGACTTGAACCATAGAACCTTTTTTCTTGGAATATCTGAGGAGATGATTGTTTGGAGGATCACACAATGGAAGGTACATTTAACCATAATAACTATTATTATCTAGAAATAATAGATTTTTTCTTCACTTTGGGACATACTCTTTAAATTATGCAAAAAGTTGACATTATCTGGTACTAATCTCTCATGCAGCATGTTGTATAGCCGTCTCTGTGACAGTGACATGTATTTTAAATTCACTGAAAAAAGCAATTTAAATATTTGGTGCTAAAATATTTCATTATATTTATTTTAAGTGTGTAAATTGAGAAACGTATTTTTTCTTTTATAGCTGTCTGATTGAAATGCTCTCAGTTTACATTTCCAATTATACCTTTACATATAGTAAGGGCTTTTATTGACAGAAGCTTTTCATATATTTGTGAAAGATTCCTTATTTATAAACTGATGCTTATCACATATGGAGAATAAATAATTTATTCACTTTGATTCCGGTGAAGTTCTGTTTATTTTGAAAGAGGTCAGTAGGAAACACCTCAGGTAAATGATTATAATTTTTTTACTGAAGACTCCATTTTTAGGACAGATCCTTCATGACCAAAACGGTTGATTGCAGCGTGAAGGCATAACATGCAGTGCCTAGAGCAAGTTCTACTTGTGTTCTGTAACCGTGGGATCAGCAGAATTTACAATTTGGGATGGTCAGTAAAGAAAAACCTGAAGGTTTCTCAAAGATCCCTTAATTTCTATACTTACTCTGTCTTGGGGCATTCCAGTAGTAAAAGAGGAAATTAAGGTGAACAGATGATTTTACGTAGTCAGAGTCTTAAAGGAACCAGAGACTCCAAAGTTGTCAATTTCAATTAAGGGATGGAAGCAATATGTGGCTGTAGAACTAATTATTTCCCAAGTTGACCTGATACTTTTATTTATTACTAATAGCAAGTTTATTCATTTACATGTTGTCCAAAAGCCTTTTTCTTTCTTAGTTCTTGAAACTCTTTAGCTTAGTAACTGAGCAGGTTGTCATATTTTGGTGGTGGATTCCTATTTATTTTTTTGGGATAAACGTTAGGTATCCTCCCCAGAATTGACTTCAGTGTTGCTAATGAATGAAAGTGATTCTTTTTCCTTGATGTCCTTTCATGTAGAGTAAACAATGCTCTTAACTAAGAGTCAGAGAGCTTCAAGGTGGGCGTGTGGCTCTGAAGAACACATGGCTTGGGTTTGAGTAGCAGCTGCATTATTCATGAGCTGTGTGTCTGTGGGCAGATTACTTAACCATTCTGTGTCTGCTGGTTTTCTTACCTGTGCAATGGAGGTAATAATGCCACCTACTTCAGAGGGTTGTTGTGAGCATATGAATCTGTTAATACCAGCAAAGTGCTTCGAATGGTACCTGGCACAGAGTAGGTGCTCAATACATTTTACATATTATTACTGTTATTTTTAGCTGGAGTAACGTTGCTTTTTAGTGATATTCAGGAAGTTCAAACTTTGCTTGAAACTTAATATGTATTCCTTTCGAAAATAATAGCAGTGTATTTCCTCTCATGCATCTTCAAGAAAATGAATAATGCTCTGATTTAACCAATATGAATGTCTTCCATTGAGAGGAAGAAAGGCACCCTATTCCGAGTCCTTCTGTACTCAGAATAAAGACCTCTGATTTATGGCTGGGTCTGAAATTGGTGACCACACTCCCGCAGGTGTGTTTGTCCTAGCAATGTTGTGCCCCCGTTTTGGTTGTCCGGTTTTGGCAATACCTTTAAGCAGGATGGGCAGTCACAGGCCCCTGGCTTTGCATGTCCGACTGCCTGAAACTCTTGTCTGATTCTTCCCTTTAGGGCTCTGTATCCGTGACTGCTGTTATTGCAGGTGAATTTTATAGAGTATTGGTCTAAATTTTACCCAGGGGGTCTAAGCGTATTCAGAAGGACCATAAAAATGGTGTTCCTTTCCCTGGAGACTCGTTTGTTCTCAGTCATAAAAGACGTTGGGATCCTTCAGGTATTTCCTGATAAATAAATAAATAATGCCGGAGCCTGGAAGTTCCACATTACGATGGATGTCATATTTCTGCCCAAAGGTTAGTTGGGAGAAACTAATTCAATAAGCAGGGAGCATAATTATACCCAGTATCACTGGCCATTTCAACATACAACAGAATGAGATGATTTTAAAAGAATTTCTGTGTTAATACAACTGAGAATTTTTAAAATGGTTGGATTCAACCTCACAGACAATATAAGCATAGGTGAGGGATGTGAACTTTCTCTCTCTCTCTCTCTCTCTTTCTTTGTTTCTTTTTCTCTTTCTCTCTTTCTCTTTTTTTCTGGCTGTAACTGGCTCTCTTTAACGGGTCTTAAATGTATACACGTTCATGGGGGCTTCTTCTGTTTGACTTGTGTGTTGTTTGTGTGCCCATCGCTGTTACCTTCTTTCAGTAAGAGTGATGCCCTCTGAGTAATGCCCTGTTGTGAACTAAGGAAGACCCTTGAATTATTAATAACCCTCAAGGTTGCAGAGCCCTTGTAGGAATGAGAGCAGTGTGCTCTGTACAGCACTTCTGCTCACCTGATCTTGACAAATTAGGAGCCTCGGAAACATACTCCTGCTTGTTAATACAAGTGGGGGAAAGGTGACTTGGAAATGCATCAATATTTAGCCCTTTTGTAGAATCTCAAAAGGATAATAGTGAACAGTGTTTCTTCATAAATAACTGTCTCTCCTGGCTTTGTGGTTTAGAGTGGTAGGATAATGCCTTTCTGTCAAGTCAAACTTTATGGTTCAATTTCGGCTGTACTCCTTGAGAAACAGCAAGGAAAAAAAAAAAAAAGAAAAAAGGAAGAACACAATTATAAAGATGCCTACTCCATAATCATTTAATTCTGTTTATAGAACTTGACCCTTTTCAAGTGTATTTTCTCCTATGTAGGCAGCGGGAGCAAATAAAACTCTTTACAAGAGTAGCGATTGTTTTATCAATAGCCCGGCTTATGTGGGAATCTTGACAGGAGAATTAGGAGCTGTAGCCACAGTGAAATGTAAAATATGGAAGGCTGTCCCACACAGAGGGGTGGGTTCCAAAGCTAAGTGGGACACTCTTAGTATTTAGTAAACTTACCATGGAAAATTTCATGTATGAAAGATAAGGACTATTATATATTTACTAGATAGTTATTTAGTACTGTTGATCTGTTATTCATTTTTATTAGTTAGTAAGCTAATACTAGAAACCCATTTCTTGTTTAAACTGAGGTATGTCACACAGCAGTGGAATGTGCGAATCCTACGCGTGGAGCCCCAGTAGTTTTTCACACGCGTATGTGTCATATTCTCCCTGCTCAGGGTAAGAATGTGTCCACCCGTCGTCGGCTCCCTCACTACTCTTCTAGTTAACACCCCACGGAAAGTAGCGACTACATGACCTCTGTCAGCACATGTTAGTTTTGCCTGTCCTTGACCTTCACATAAATAGAGTCATGCATTACGTTTTCTTTTATGTCCGGTTTCTTCCGGTCAATACTATGTCTTTGGGATTTATCCATGTATACAGCAGTGCCATTTGTAATTTAGGTATTTACCTATGCCTTCATTTTTAATTCAGGCTGCTGATTTAAGTAAAATATTTCTCTGGTTTGAGCGGAGTAATTCTAATGGCTACGCTGATATACAGGTATGTGTAAAGGCTTCGTAACTGTTAGAATCAACACCATAATTTTTGTACTCAAAGTGTTGCACCGGATAATAAGTGCAGTACTAATACAGGGCCCTCTAAATGTCCCTCTTCTGTTGTTCTGATGAATCTAAGAGTCATGTGCTCTCCGTGGTGTAAATTAATAAGACCTTAATATTCCTAGTACTGTTGCTGCAGGTTGTAAATTGACATTCTTGCAGACATGCTGAGAATCAGATTGCATCTGTGGGCCTGCAGCCCCTTGTTAAGCCCCCCCACTGGGATGATAATTAGAGAGCCCTGCTAGGGTTTGGCTTGTATAAAGAATAACACAGGTGGGGACATTTGCATACATGTCTTTAATAAAAAAGTGTTATAGTTTCTTAGAAGGTTAATGTTTGTAGTTTACCTAGATTGTTCATAATCAAGAGTGTGATTACTTTCTATCATTTATACACACACAGACACACACACATAGACACACACACGTATATAGCCTCTGCACTGTGATGACCAGGTTAAAAAGAGGCATGGCGATTTATGAATAGTAACTGAAATTTATCCGGCTTTATCTCATTTCTTTCCCATACAGGTAAACTGGAAGGAAACTATTTCTCCAGAAAATTCTCAATGTTTGTCCATTTCTTCCCAGATGTTCTCAGGAATATAGCTTAAGTCCTCCACACAGCTGTTAAGTCATCCTTTCATTTTCTCCTATTTTATGAAGGTAAATTAGCTCTGGTTAGTCAGGGTTCTAAAACAATTCCGTGTGCTGCCCTGTGTTCAGGGTCCTCTGTAAGTGCAGCTCCATTGTCAGTTGCTGCCATGATTGAATTGTGCTCCCCCACCCCTGCCACCCATTCCCAAATTCATATTTTGGAGCCCTAACCCCAGTGTAATGGGCCTTTGGGAAGGTTGAGGTCATGAGGATGGGGCCATCACTATGGGATTAGTGCCCTTTTAAGAAGCGACAACACAGAGCTTCCCACCCCCACCACTGAGGAAACAGTATCCATGACCACTTGTGATGCCAAGATTACCGCCTGCTCTCACTGAGCTTTTACAGCACACACGTTCTGTGCAGCAGTCGTCATGGCATTATAACTTAGTTATCACAGCACAGCACCAAGTTGGTGCCATCGTCCCCATCATCTGGATGAGAGCAGTAATGCCCAGAGGTGTAATCTGCCCCAGGTCCACAGATGGTCAGCGGTGGGCAGGACGCTGTCCGGACCTGTGGAGGTATCAGTATGACAGGTGCAAGTTATAGCAATTGCAAATCTTTATTCTATATTATAAACAAGTTTATAAAGAATATTATGTACAAATTACATTCTAAAGTTACATTTTAAAAGTCCTAGGAAGTTCTATTTAATGACACATTTGGTGAAAGAAGTCCTTATTCCCTTACTTATATTTCTTACAGATCTGTTTGTTCCTATTACGAGATATAGTTAAGGGGAGGTGTCCTGCTGTGGTTTGTATTTGAATCATAGTCCTTTTACTCTGATTTTATTTCAAATAATTTACCTTCCTAGCATCTATGAGAATTTAAAATAAGTGACGTGCTCCTTGTGTCATCCCTGCACCATCACTATGACCCCCTCCCAGAGTCATGTTTTCTTACTTGCCCTGTTTTTAATCAATAAGGAATCAATAGAATTGGTCATCGAACCCAAGCCTCTGACTCGTAATACTAAGCTTGTTTCTCTGACGATTCTGCGTGGCGTAAGGCACATTTTAAAGGTAGGACTATCCACTAATATTAATTACTATGTAGATAACATCCCCCCCAAAAAAAACAAACATTTAGTAACCTTTGAAAATATACGTAATATTTGAATTGCATAGAAAGCTAGGGAAAATTAAAACTGTTTTAAATGCAATTTAAGTCTTAATAGTTGTAGTTTATGCTCCATTTTCTTGGCTGATAAGTTGAGTTTTACATCTCAAGGGTGGAAAACAGTGGAAACCCAGAAGGTCTTGGCACACCTGCACAAAGGTCATCAGCCTTTTGTCTGTCAGTACAATGCAGTCTGCAGATTTGAAACGAGCATAGCCTATTAATTTAAAATGGATTGGAACATCTTCATAGAATGATGATGGTACATTGAGAAAACTAAATAAACACTGTAATGGGAAATGTGGAGCGGAATACCAGCTGCACGAATATTATAGTGGAGAAAAGTTGCATTTGTGACAACACCTGTCCTTTCAGCTTCATTCCACTGCGTCTTCTCAAAGACAGATGGATGCTTTTCACTCTTACATGTTTCTCCACTTAAGTGGTTTTTAATATTTTGAAGAGGTGCTGGATTTTCAGAAGAATTTCTTCTTTTTTGCTTTTTGTTTTAACAGAAAAAAATTGTAAATAATATTATTGCCAAAATTCTCCCTTTATTTCCTCTGATCCCTGCCTCCCCAAGGCAATCCATTGTTACAATACAAAAACAAATTTAATTACTCTCTGGGAAGGCTGCCTGTTGGTGGAATTGTTCTATTTTAGGTGAATGCTAGTCTTTTCAAATGCATCAACCTCCAAGAGACATGATTTTTATGAGTTTATTAGATACCAGAAAGCACATCCTTAGGAAACTAGACAAAATACATATAGTAATGAACGACGGTGAGTTTGCTACTGTGCCGTCATTTGTATCACATGTTCCCTCAGATAAGACAGGCCCGTCACTCCTGAGGTTGCTAGTTTAGCACTGAGTAACCAGACTTCTTTGTGGTGCATCCGCTCTGTGGGGTTGTCTCTCCCCCCAGGACCCGGGCCCATTTCCTGGGATAGCTCTTTCAATAGAATTTTCTAGGTTGTTGGAAATGTTCTCCTTGCTGCCTGATAAAGTAGCCACTAGCCATATATGACTATTGAGCACTTGAAATGTAGTTAGTGTGACTGAGGCACTCAATTTTTCATTTTATTTCATTTCAATTAATTTATGTTTAAATAGCTACCTGTGGCTAGTGGCTATTTTGTTGGACAGCACAGCTCCGGAATAAAATAGGTTCCTCCCCTTCACTGTTGGAGGAGCATGAACACATTTATATTTTTGGGCTCTCTTATTTAAAACATCAAATATTTTACATTTTAAGATAATATGTGCTCATTAAATGACATCTGTAAAATACAAGAAAATAAAAATTCTTATACTTTCATTGCCCCAATAAAACTATTCAAGTTTTTAGTGGTGGTGGATTTCTTCCGCTTTTTTTTTTTATTCTATGTCACTTTTAATATAACTGTAATTATCGTCTTATCTAGTTCTAGATCTGAACATTTTATTTACTATTACAGGGTTTTCACATTTTGTTTGCAGGTGTAATTGTAATGTCTGCATAATGACCCACTAAGTGGATAGAATACACGTTTTACTTACCCAATTCCCTGTTGTTGGATAGCTGGGCTGTTTTAATACGATGTTATTATACATCACCCTGCTCTGTGTACCTTTGTGTGTGAAGCTTTTCCCAAATTTAGGATTCGTTTCCGAAACTCTCTGGTGGACTCAGAGAAATGGAATTTACTGGGTCAAAGGGTATGAACATTTTAAGCTGATGAGTATAGTATATATAACCAGATTCTTTTTCTAAAATGTTGTCACATATATAAATACACCCAACACCAACACAGCCAACACAGCTTTAAGTTTCTTTAATTTCTGTCATGACGATTTGATGTCATGACAAAACTTTCCTGAGTTTATGTGTCTTAGAACTTAAAGAGTTAGAGAATTTGTCCTTGGTCAGTTTCTGGGTTTTTTGCTGATATATTACATTTTCTTCCACTTTACTATTTTCTTGATGGAAGAAAAGGAAACAAGAGAGTCTCATGTGCTGTTTTGTGCTGTTAAGCAAAGAGGGATCTTGGCTATTTTCAGAATTGCTCAAAAACGTGTGAAGCCGAGAGGCCGGATGAGAGAGTTCCTATATTTTGTCCACTTTTTAAGGTAGCTTTTGTTGTATTTGTCTCTTACGTTTTTGAATAGTATCTACTTGGAAGTGAGGCTAGAGTCTAATAGTACCTTTTGCAATATTTATCGCCTTGTGGCTGCTGTGAACGCAATAATAAAAATAATCCAAGAAACAGTTTATATTAAACTTCTCCTCTTGTGCACCATTGAAAAATTATTTTGGACACACCAGTCAGATAATGATTCACTGAAGATTGCTTTAAACAAAGCCTATAGATGTAAACTTGGATTTATGAGAAGAAATAAGGAGTGTTTATTTACTCTGTAAAAGTGTTTATTGTAGGTTTATGACCTAAATAGTTTCGCTAGTGAATTTGTCTTTTTAAAAAAAATGATTTACATGTCTTTATGATCTTACCTTTTGCATTAGGTGAGTTTATTAAAATAAGCAGTTTACTGAGATGCCCTCAGACTAGAAACCGATCTGGTACCTCTAAAAGATAAGCTACTTATTTCCTCTCCCATCCGTTGATCACGGCTGCTCTGCTGAGGTACAATGCAGTGGGGATCAGATTTTGCATTTGCAGCTTTGGGTTTGTATGTCCATGATCTTGGTACAACAGCAAGTAGACACATATGTTTATACTTAATCGTGTTTGAGGAAGAAAAGAAAAAGCTAGTTTTATGCATTTGATGGTTTGGGGAAATCAGAAAATAGTATTTTATTATGAAAGGAAATAGTAGAGAAAAGAGAAAGAAAACAAAGACTAGACGTCAGTGCTATTTAATACTAACCTTGGATAAGAAATATACTTGGTGACTAAGGAAGTTGGAGGAGGATTTAAAATGTGGGGCCTCCCGCTGCAGCGCTCAGGCCTCACGGGCACGTTCCTCCTCAGAACATCAGTTTCTGAGGCTTCGTGGGTCAGAGGCGAAACAGGGGACGCAGCCAGGGAGCGTCCTTCTTGTACCACCGTGTTTGCTTGCTTCATGTTGAGTCCGGAGCACAGCATTTGCTCCTTTGAAAGGGGTAATAGTATCAAAGAAAATTAGTCAAGATGTGCCCCAAACTGTCTCCTGAGATAGTGGAGACAGTGATGCAACTTTGTTAAGAGGTGTGGTTACTTACCTCTGTCAGAGCAGGCATACCTTTAAAAAACAAATCCTGTTTTGTTTTGTTTTCTTAACTTTTAATTTTTTGTTACATATTTTTCTTTTTAAATACACTCTGGAGATACATAATTTAAACATGTAAAAGTAGCTTTTCAGATCAGCATGTGGTACAATTACAAGATTGTTCTGTAACCAGGTTACACTGAGGGCATAAAGTGGAATTACAGACTTTAAATTTAGTCTTTAGATCTAAATTTAGGTCCCAAATCTACTCAACAGGTGCATATTTTTTATTAAATTTATTGAGATAACACTGATTAGTAAAATTATCTAGGTTTAAAGTTTGCAATTCTGTAATACATCATCTGTATATCACATTGTTTGCTCACCACCCAGAGTCAGTTCTGCTTCTCCCACCCCCTCCACCCTTACCCTCTGGTAACCACTAAACTATTGTCTGTGTCTATGAGATTTTGTTTCTTTCTTTGTCTTGTTCCTTTGTTGCTTTCAGTTTTATATTCCACATGAGTGAAATCATATGGTTCTTGACTTTTTCTGATTTCGCTCAGCATAATAATCTCAAGATCCATCCATGATGTGGCAAATGGCACTGTTTCATCTTTTCTTGCGGCAGAATAGTATTCCATTGTGTCTATATATCATAACTTCTTTATTCAATCATCTAGCTAAGGACACTTTGGTTGTTTCCGTGTCTTGGCCACTGTAAATAAAGCTGCAGTGAACATCAGAGCACATATATCTTTATGGATAAATGTTTTCAGATTTTCTGGGTAGATACCCAGGAGAGGGATTGCTGGATCATATGGTAATTCTATTCGTAATTTTTTGAGGAAACTCCATATTCTTTTCCATAGCAGCTGCACCAGTCTGCATTCCCACCAACAGTGTATGAGGGTTCATCTTTCTCCACGGCCTCTCCAATGCTTATTATTTGTCTTGTTGACGACAGCCATTCTAACAGGTATGAGGTGATATTTCATTGTGGTTTTTATTTGCATTTCCCTAATGGCTAGTGAAGTTGACCATTTTTTCACATATCTGATGGCCATTTGTCTTCTTGGGAGAAGTGTCTGAAGAAAGCGTAAGGACTAAACTTATGCACCTTGGGTTAGAAGAGGATTTTATGAATTTGATCTCAAAGGCAAGGGAAGTAAAAGCAAAATTAATGAATGGAACTATATTAAACTAAAAAGCTTCTGCAGAGCAAAAGAAACAAACCATCAATAAAACAAAGAGATAGCCAACCAGATGGGAGAAGATCATTGCAAACAACGCCTCTGATAGGGGCTAATATCCAAAATATATAAAGAACTCATATCACTCAACAGCAAGAAAAACAAACAATCCAGTTAACAAATGGGCAGAGGACCTGAATAGGTGTATATTTTCAGACACATCAATTGTGTCACTTACTGATAATGTAGATTATGTTTACAGAATAAAGGGGTTAGATTGGAGGATCGTAAAGATCACTTTTAGATAAAAAATAGTCATTTAACTGCAATGCATTCTTCACATCATAAACAAAAATTAAAAGTGGATAATAGACCTAAATGTAACACTTAAAACTATCAAACTTCTAGAGGAGAACAAGAAAACAATCTTAGTGACCTTGAAATTGGCAGATTTCTTGGATACAACACCAAGAACATGACCCACAAAAGAAAAGAAAATAATAAAGAAGACTTCATCAACATTAAGAAGTTCTGCTCTTCAAAGACTCTGTTAAGAGAATGAAAAGACAAGGCCAGGCTGGGAGAGACGTATTTGCAAGTTAATATCCGATAAAAGGGTTATAGTTAGAATATGAATACACAAAGAACTCTCAAAACTCAATAAACATGAAGATAATCCAATAAAACTTAGGCAATGATTTAAACAAGTACTTTACCAAAGATGGTACAGAGATGGCAGATAAAGCACATGAAAAGGTGTTCAGCATTATTATTACTTGTTAGGGAAATGCAAATCTAAGCCACAGTGAGATGCTGTTGCCCACCTATTAAAACGCATAAAATTCAAGAGATTGGTCATACCAAGTACTGGTGAGTGTGTGGGGCAACTGGGACTCCCGTGACCACAGGTGGGAATGGAAATGGAAAACCACTTTTGAAGAAAACAATTTGGCAGATTCTTCAACAGTTAAATATATAGCTAGTATGTGACCTAGCCATTCCACTCCCAGAATATGAATATCTGAGATAAGTCATATGTGTGTCCATACAAAGACTTGTACACAAATGCTCATAGCAGCTGTATTTCTAATAGACGAAAACTGAAAATGACCCACATGACCATCCACAGGTAAGTGGGTTATCAGATTTTGGTATATCTACCCACTTGAATACTATTCAACAATAAAAAAGGAGTGAACTATTGAAACATGCACCAACATGAATGATTTCCAAAATCATTCATGGAAGGAAAGAAACCAGACAAAAAAGAGTGTAAATTATATGGTTTTACTTGTAAAAATTCCCTAATATGCAAACTAATCTATAGAGACAGAGAACAAATGAGTGGTGGCTGGGGAAAAGAGTGGGAGGGCAGCGAGAGCAGGTCTGGGAGCTCCGGGAGGAAGGGAACACAAAGGAGCAGAAGGAATCCTGTGTGTGTGTGTGTGTGTGTGTGTGTGTGTGTGTGTGTGTGTGTGTGTTTACTCATTATCTTGATAGGTGATGGTTTCACAGGTACATATACAGAGGGTGCCAAAAAAATGTACACACATTTTAAGGAAAAAAAACTATTAAAATTGTAATACTCACTATATACCGATAACAAAAGATGAATACAAGTCATGTTTGACTTCTGCAATTACAAGAGGTGCTTAGAGTGGTTCCCATCAGCGTCCAGACACTTGAATATGGCGAACTACTGCTTGAGCAGCGCTGACCATAGTGTCCACTGGTATACGGTTTTTTATTTTTATTTTTATTTTTTTTGGCATCCCCGGTATATACCCAAACTTACCAAGTTGAACACTTTAAATACATGCAGCTGTAAATACTGTGTGCCAATTGTACCTCTCACTAAAGTTTTTAAAAATTATAGTCCTTTTAATCCCTTTACCTAGATAAGCCCCTTTTTTCAAAGAAATTTACATGCTAGCTAATACTTCCTGAGTCGATGCCAGTGCAAATGTGGGTCTGCTTGCCAACTGGATTTCCCGCTGGCAATTGCCACACTGACTTTCTAGTTTAAATACCTATACATACATATAAGTCTGAATATATTTACCTCTGACAGAGTTCCAGACCGATGTGACTGAGAGAACAAATTCTGAAATTCAGAAATAAACAGCGATTGTTAAAATTTTTTCCCCCCGCTACTATACAAAGATACCGAAGGTTCACCAAGTCCACCATTTCAAAAATACTGACTTTTCGGACAGTTTCAGGTGTACAGAGTAATTTTGTTTGTTGTTTTTATCCTCCACAGTGTCTCACGTGGTGGGGACTCCTGGGTTTAGAGGCTGGAAGGGCCACCATATATTGAATAATTGGACGTGAATCTTTGCAGAGATGATGCAATGACTTCATTGCAAAGGGCAGGGAAAGTCTCCCATCCAGCTCAGCTGCCCCTGACCGCAACCTGCCCTTCTCCCATCGATCTACCTCTGCCTCTCCTCCTTGGCTGGGACTTCCTGTCGTCTGGGAATGCGGAGTACCTGGGTGCACTCTCATTCTGCTTAGCTCCTATGCAGGCGGTCAGGCTGTCGGGTTGGGTCTAGGTTTCCCAGTATTTCCTCCAGCATATCCTACGCCCGACACTCATTGGCTTTTAGGTAAACTTTTACAGTACGTGTGCTGTGTATTAGAGACATTCCACATGTGCCTCACAATCTGGTTATCAGTAACTTTTCACCTTAGTCAAAGCTCAGAAAATAGTTAGTCACTTCCTTTCCTTTCTCTTCATTGTTTTACGACCAGGCCGCTCCCGCCCAGTGATGGAGCTTTAGCACCTCACTGCCCATCCCTCTCTGTCCTGATCCTCAGGCTCTTTGGGGGAACTTCGCAGCCTCTGTTACTGACCTGTGAGAGTCTGGGACAGACATTTCCACTGCTTAGTCTGACTTATTATGCCATTTCTCAGAATTGGAAACTCAGAAATCTTAGACCTGGCAAGCCCACTCTCTGACAAACTTTTATTTTTTCACCTCTGCTCTTCCTTCGTTTCCACTAAGTCAGATATCAAAACTCATCAAGACATCTGTTCTCAAGAGCCGTTGCTCTCATTGTAGTCCAATAATGCTTCTTGACACTTTCCTTTCTAAAGGCTTCATTTCATTATGGTCAGTGGTTTCATCTTTGATCCTCCCAGCATTAAAGATTCATTAGAATCCACAACTCCCTTATTTCTGTAACTTCCCGATAAGTGAGCACTCTTTTATGTTTCTGTCACTGGGGTCTTCCTGTCTGCTACGACCAGCTCCAACTTCCTCTGTCATCCCCAAACCAGCTCGGAAGAAAAACCTCCCTTACATGTTGCTTCTATAAGTTTTTTGTTTCCCTGCTGATTTGAAATCCCAGGTTTTCATAATTTAAATAATTATAGCTACATATGTCTATTTCTGGATTTTCTAATCTAGTCATCTTTTTCTATGTGAGTTGATACATATTATTGTGCTTTTATAATATGTTTTTGTATCTGCTAGGTCAGCTTCTCCTTTCATTACCCTCCTTTTACAGGTAATTATTCGCTGAGACTTATTCCAGATGACTTTAGAATAACTTCATTAAGCTTCCCGAAATTATGTTGCAGTTTTTTAACTTAGAATTGCATGACGTCTGTAGATTAATTAGAGAACTGATGACTTGAACCAAATGATTTTTCCTATCCAGAAACACGTGTCTGTGTATTTATTGAGGCATTTCCATCTAACCCTTAGTATAGCTTGTAGTTCTCGTCATGTAGGTCCTGCTTAGTTATTATTTTGGGTATTTTATGCTTTTTAATGAGGCAGTGGTATCATTCTGACTTTAAACTCTCTCTGCATGTGATTTCACCCAGTCCTATAATAGAAATGTGGCTCCCATCTGTGTGTGGATTACTGCCGAGTCTACCTTCTGAGCTGTGGTGCCTTATTTCCATCTTTCTGTTGAACATTACTCCATTTCAGAGCTACCTCAAACTCGATGTATTTAAAAGCAAACTCTTCTTCCTCTGCCCCCCCCAAACTGCCCTCCCTCTGTGTTACCTCCCTTAAGTAATTTTACCACTGTCCTACTATATCAGATCAGAATTACGAAATTCTCTTTAACTGTCCTGTCTACAAATTCTTTTGATTGTGCCTCCACCATGTTCCTTGCATCGGCTTCCTTCTTTTCAGCTCCACGGTCTCGTCTTGTTTCCAGTCTACTACTTGCTACCTGAGGTTATTGTGGTGGCTTCTTTATTGTGTGTTTCAGCCTCTAGTCTCTCTTCCTACTCTCTAAACCCAATCTGTCTTCTGTAATAATTCTAGTATTTAAAACACTGATGACATTATCGGCCCCAAATGACTCTTCTTTGCTTATCTGATGAATTCCAAATAGGATGCCTTGTACACAAGCTCCTTAAAAAATCAACCCCAACATAATATTACCATTTTGCTCCATGGCACACTTCCACCAGCATCGTACTCATTTCCATCCACCATCTCTGCGTCTTGTGTATTCCCAAACCTCTATTTATTTACTTCAGTCAGTCTGCCCAAAACGACTTTCCAAAACCATTTTCCCTGTCTTCCCGATTCCTATATCACTTTCACTGCGATACTTTTCTTATTGCTCTGCCCCCCGTCCATCAATGCCCCATCATTTCCCCCTTCCACTTCATTGGGTATACCTCTACTACGGTACGTGCCACCTGAGTCCCTATTACATGTGGGTACTTCTATTTCCATTTACTCGTAAGGCGTCCACAGGCGTTGACTGGACTTGAGCTAATTGCGTTTTTAACATCGGTCTCAATGAATGTTGAATCTCTGAAATAAACACAGCCTGCAAGACCTGAGTGGTCTCTTCTGCATACAGTCAAACTGTAATGATACATATAATGGTATTTGGCATACACTGAGCTCTTAATGTGTTAGCACTGAGCACGGGTTAGCTCGTGTTGCTCCCACTACCCTGTGCTGATGCTGTCATACTAGCTCCATTCTACAGGTGGGGAAATGCACCCCAGCAAGAGCCATTGGTTTCCCCAGTTCTGTAATGCTGACACCTGGTGAAGCTGGGATTTGCATCCTGATGGCTTGCTGCTGGAGTTTGATCTTTTAACCATGGTCTTTGCTGCCCACGTAGAGCTCTGCTTTAGCCCTGCCTGGACGGCAGCCCGAAGATGTGCCTGAGTGTCCATAGGAGCCAGGTTCTCAGTCCTGTTGTTTCCCTTCCGCATGGTTGAATGTCTGTGTTTTCACTCCTTTTGTTCATATTTATTACCTACACTTTATCATGCTTTATTATAAGCTTCTTCCACTTCTGTTTTGTTTTAAAGTGTGTGGTTATAAGTTACAGATGTCTGTTGCTTCTTTCTTTTCTCTGTCAATTATGTATTGACTGTCTCTGCCATGCCCACCACTGCTACGGGCGCTAAAAGTACACAGCACGCACGGGGCGCACGTGGGTCTTGCTCCTCAAAGGCACTTAATGCTGGTCTCAGTTTAGTCACCAGGGTTCCATGTGTGCAAACTAATTTGCAACCTTCTGGGAACATTTCTTCAAAACTTAGGGCAAAGGGAAAAATAAATGAATGAGCATTGATTATAGTCAATATGTATAAAAAGAAAAATGATGACGAAAATGTATATGGTTTTAAATGACTTATTGAATGCTTTGCTCTCGCTATTAAGATTGTTTTCAATTTTCACTTGTCAGCATTACTGCATTGAACGTTTCTTTGGCTACGCCATCCTCCACATCTGCGCTTTTTTCTGTAAGGTACATTTTTATAAGTGGAGTTACTGTGTTACTTTCCTGCAGTAATTTCATGACATTTGGCATGTATTGCCAAGTTATAGGTAAAATATTTCTGTTTCCACTGTAGATTGTTGTTGTTTTTTTTAAAATCAGGAAGAGGCCTACGCCAAATGTTACATCTCTGGTGGGCAGGCTTTCATGGCATTATTTGTATTTTCATGTGGTGTGTGTGTGTGTGTGTGTGTAAACTTTCTAAAATTTGAAAAAAACAGGATGTTTGTTTTTAAATTTAATGTTGAATCAGCTTTGATGAATAACTTAAGATGCTTCATATTTTTATAGACAGTAGAGTCTTTCAATTTGATGTATCCTCTTTAGAGTACAAAATTTAAACCTGATTTATCTAAACTCCCAATCCCAGTTTTCATTTTTCTTTGCCAAAGTGGTTAATGTCACAAAATAAAAATGAGGAATTCAGAGATGCCGCCCCTTACTTTAGTGTAGTGATATTAATTTTACCAGAAAACCACTACCATAAGTCGTAAATCAGTTTCTTCACAGTGATGTGTTTTGGGCTATTTGAATGAAATTCCAAAGAAACAATATTTTGGTTCAGAAGATTAAGTCATATTTTAAGTCACATTTTTATGACTGGTAAGACAATACCTTTAAAGTATTTTTTTGTTTTGTTTTTTTTCAGCTAAAAGTGAGCCAAATTATGACCCCAATGATTCTTCCAAGATGAAATACTTACCTGTGTATTTTTTGGGGTCTCTACCACATCACATTTGAGCCCTCCTGCCTGATTTTCTGGGGCTTCCAGCATCTGGCCCCACCTACTTCTGTCCATTATGCATGTGCTGGGCCAGGCCCATCCTCCCGGTGGTGGACCTGCCTTCCCGGGGTGGCCCACGTGAATGGTCGGCTCACGTGAACGGTCGGCCCCTCCCTCACCCAACTCTCCACCCCTCCCACCCCCGCCTTGCCTGATTTCTGTTCATTCTGCAACCACACAATTTGACATTTGATTATTTTCTAATTTTTGTACAATTCTTATACTTGTATATATTTTTTAGTCCCTGCTGCTAATAACTGCACAGCACATGTTCAGTAAACATTCCTAGGATGACTGATACATTCTTCTAAGATTTGAAAATCTCAATTACAGCATAGAGGTTTCAAAGTGCTGGATTTTTCTTTGAAGGAATAATTTACAACCCCAGGGATGCTGGCTTGCTATATGTTCTCAGCAAAACGGCTTCGGCTCCTCTTTAGTTTGCCTGTAAGTAACTATATCAGTAAGCAGCATAGCCAGAGCTGGGTTTGTGTTTGCTTCTTCCATTCACTAGCTTCCTGGGCTTAGAGGTGGGGCCTAATTGACTTTATCTGTAAATGGGTAGGATTGTACTAGATTGTTCCTAAAATCCCTTCTGTTGCTTTGCAATGCCATCTTAAATATTCCAGAGTGTGTGCAGTGTCTTGTTAGCTCATGTTGGTGTCACCTCCTGTGTTGAGCATACTGAAAACTGAACTGTCATTATGAAGTCTTAGTTTGTTTAGAGATTGATGCTTGTATCAGTCAGAAAATGTAAAAATTGACTAATACAGATTTTAACTACAAAATGCTATGCTTTGGCCAGTTGCTTCAGAGACCTGGTGATTTTCTTAAATTATATAGGAAAAAATATATGTAAATATGGCACTTGATCTCATTATTTCCCCTCTTTAATAATCTTGAAAAAATAACTTTTCTAGTTTTTCCTCCCTAGAACCTATATTGTTGAAGTAGGAAGCTTAGGGAGATGTCAGGATTTCTTATGAACTCCAGGCCCAGCTTTGTGTCTGGCCGCAGCCCTAGAGCCTGCGCTCTGTGTGTGGCTCGGCTGAAGGATTTGTCCCCTGTGAGAGCCAACACTCAGCAGAGCGGGCGTAGACAAAGAGCTGCGTATGGTTGTATTTTAGTGGCAAGGCTGTTTTGTGGCCGTGTTCTGCAGTCAGACTGGAGGTGACAGTATTATTTACTTTTGTTGCTTGGGGTCCAAAGAGAGAATAAATTGCTATTGATTTTTGAGGCATTGCAGTGAAGGGTCTGAATGCCTTCAGAAGAGCTGGGTGGCAGGACAGCCAGTGACGGTACAGACTGCCTTTGAAAATGAAAATTCATTTTTTTGTTATTGTCATAAAGATTTTTTTTTTTTTTCATTCTGAGAGCCAGTTACAAGAAGATATGGCTGTGGGGCTGTTGCTATTATAAATGTTTTCTATCCCCCTGAAAGAATGGAATTCAGCACTTTTCATAGCAGTCTGAAATTGATAAATCGAGTTCTGTGTGTGTACTTGCATACATGTAATAACCTGGACTTAAAAGTGATATTTAATTCTGTGAGTATATTAAGCACTTCACCAAGGACACTTTCAGGTGTTGCAAATATTTGACAGTACAATGGAAGGGAATTTGGTTCTTGTCTTATTTTGTCTTAACTTGTAAATGGTAAACGTGCTTCTAAAGTGATGTGTTTGCTTTCCTTGGTGATTTCTACATTTGTTGTCCAGATTTAATATTTAAATACACATTGTTTCAATGTGGACAATATTGGAGACATTCTGAGTGTATTCATGCCCAGTGCCCGTTTCCCACCCCACAATCCCTTAGTTATCACTCCTTGGAATATTGGGGGGCTACTTATGGTGCTACCTGAGGGACCAAGACCGCAGGAATAGCTGCAGGTTAACTCACACCATGAACCTGTCAGTTAGTTAAATCAGTAGTCCCCTCCTAACTTAGTAGTCTGGGATGTCTCATATTTTCAGGTATCTGTTTTGGGAAGTGAGCATTCCTGGCATCCAGAAATTTCCTGGTAAACATAAAAGATGGGAATTAAGTAGAAGGCTAATAATCTCATGGGCAGGAAAGAAATTGCAGATGAGGGTAACTACACTGAATTAAGTGATTTTATGGAGAATGTAGAAACTTAAATATCAGTTCAATCTGAATTTCTTAATTTGAAAATTTAACCTACCATTCAGATCTCTAAATCAACAGTCCTCTTTAAAACATAGTATTTTTAAATTGGGGGATTTCTGACTCAAGAAAAGTTTTTGTTAATGTTTTTTATTTGGTTGTGTCTATATAATCATTTTGTATTCCCTGGCAGTTTTTACTATCAATCTATTCAGAAGCGAATGCATGTAAAACTTGTTTACTTTTAAAAAAGATACTGACACATTTTCTTAGTTTCACAAGTGGAAATTTCAGGCTTTTAAGACAGTGATAGAGCGTGCTTTCCTGTGGAGAAGATGATATAGAAGCAAAAAAGCATAGACTTAAGAGGTTTAGAGACTTGAGTTCAAATTCAATTCTTCCAGTTACTCATTATATAATTTAGGCAAATCGTTTAACCTCTCCAGACCTTTGTTTGCCAGGTTCTGAAATGCTGAAAATTGCATCTATCTAAAGTGAAAGAAAATGAAATCGTCACTGTAGGTCAAAGAACATCGTTACCAACCCCACTCCCTTCCCCGCTCCCATCATCATCAATCTCCCCTCCTAGAATGAAGTAATTGCTTAGAAAGCGAGTCCTGCTGAAGATGCGGAAAGATGCAGGTGAAAGATTGTCTCTCGTATTCCTTTCTCAAGCTTCCCAGAGCCTAGTATGTATTTCTTATGATCCTACAAACTGAGTCCCCCAGGCACACAGATTCTCATTAGAAGCAAGTCAGTATTTTTCTGCAAGCTGATAAACGTTGGCAGGGTTTGAGGAATTTAAATAAATGTTGGTTAATCAGCACAAGCGTTGGGGTAGTTGTTCCTACCTTTCAGCCTCAGACTATAGTCACTGGTGCTTGCCTGCCATGTGCTTGGCCCAGTCCTCCAGGCCACAGGATGCTGCAGCGCCACCTGGAGGGCACTTCCTGTCACTCCATCTGTCTCAACCCTTGAGCTCCGTAGGAACTTGTTGGGTGAGAACTGGAGCCCTGGCTGTTTGCCCGTTGGTTGGTCCGACCATGGATGGTTCAGAACAGCCGGTGTGACTGCTCTGTCCACGTGCGTCTGGCGTCCCCTCCTCTTGCCTCCTGCTGCATGGCCTGCCCCTCTCTCCTCGGCTGCCTCAGCTCCCACTCTGACAGTGGCTCCCCTTCTCTGGCCTCTCTTCTGCTCATAGCCCAGGCCGTCCATTCAGGACTTTTCCTGCCACTGCCTGCCCTTCGCACCCCTGCGACTTCAAGTCCTGTGTTGGTGGCTTCTGTTTATTCTACCGCTGTTCAACAAGGTAAAGAGGGTATTTAGCTATTACCAGATACAATAATATGCTTTTCGGATCCAAATGTTTTCTCCTTATCTTTTTAGATTTATGCCCCCCTTTACAATAAAGTTTCATAATTTAATGCTGCAATTATGAACTTGTTTTCGTTTTCTAAATATAAGTTTGTATTAAAATATTGACTCGGTATTCTGATAAGTCTTACTGAGGCTCGTCCTCTTCCGTCTACCCCTAACGCCAGTTGGAAATCCTTACTCTGATCAAAGAACATATGTCATTATTTTAATCATCATCAACTTCAACTGTGGGAAGTGTGTGGCATTTCTCTTAAAAAAGTTTTTTTCTTTCCCTTGCCTAAGGTTTATTATTCCATTTGAAAATAAATCTTTTTTCAGTAATAAGAGCTAACATGCAGTAGTTACTATGTGCCAGATTCTGTTCCAGGTGCTTTATATGTGTTCTCTAATTTAAGCTTCACAGCCCTAAGAGGTGCGCACCAATATTTTCTTCATTTTAGAGCTACAGAATCGGAGGCATTAAGTATTTAAATAAGTTGGCTGCACTTACACAGCTGTGAGTGGTGAACTGTGATTCCGCTCTAGACGTTCAAGTGTCAGTATCCCTGTCCTTACCCACTCCCTGCGTGGGCTGTTTCTGTGGGTGCTGAATATTATTGTACTACATGGTGTTGTGATTGAAAGTCTCACCGGCAATCCAGATCAGTATTCAAGTGTCTAGCAAAGCCTTTCTCATAGTTGGCAGCTAATTTTATTGGTAGGTAGATAATTTAATTAATTTGAATGGTAGTGCTTGTTTGTTGAAAGAAAGGATTAGAGCAAAGGCGGGAGCCTGAGCAAAATAACTGAAAATATCTGTGTGGTAGGTTGTTCTAAAATACCCTGTTTCCCCTAAAATAAGACCTAGCCAGACCATCAGCTCTAATGCGTCTTTTGGAGCAAAAATTAATATAAGACCCAGACTTATTTTACTACAATATAAGACCGGGTCTTACATTAATTTTTATGCCAAAAGACGCATTAGAGCTGATGGTCTGGCTAGGTTTAATTTTCAGGGAAACATGGTACATCTTTTTTTAAAAATAGGGACATCTATTCACTTGCTACATGTAATTCCACGTGTAACTTCTTGACGATTCTATAATTTTATCTGTAAAGTGACATAATAGTAACTCACAAGGCACTGTATATGGCTTAAAATTGAGACACTTTCAAAGTGATAAAAATTAGTCTTTTTTATTTTTATCACAATTCATTTACCTGAGCATGCATATATTAAATGCATTTTGAAAGCTTAACTGAAAGATTTTAAACAGGTGTCAGATTTTTTTATACTATACATGTGGATTGCATACTTTGTTATTTACCCATTTTAAATTTTAAAACATTCCTGGCTTGCTTTGCATTATGATCTAGCAAGAAAGGAAAACTTATTTTTAATATTGAGCTGAGAAAAAGAAAATGTTCAGGTAAATCTGTCATGCACAGGAATATAATCTGTGCCAATAAAAAGAATTGTTAAATTATGCCTTGTTGAGGATTAGCCAGCTCTCTTCATTAGCATGGGTAATTGAGGCTTAACACTTCTTACCAGTATTATCATGAGCGTCTTTCAGATGATAATTCCCTCTATTATCATTGATTAATTTGAAGTAATTAGATGGAGTTTAGCACTAACCTGATGTGTTCACTCTTCTTATTAATCTAGGTTGAAATTAATAATTCTAAGTGTTTTGTAACCTCATTTTAATACGTCATCTGTATTCCACCTGTAAACTCAATGCTTGTTAATGGAGACAAGAATTAGTTGAATTTGGTTATTCGAAACTCTGATTGTTATGTTATCTAAGTACTTTCTTTTTAAATTTTTTTAAAGTAAAATTTATTGGGGTGACAATGGATAGTAAAATTACATAGGTTTCAAGTGTACAATTCTGTAATACATCATCCATGTATCACATTGTGGGCTCACCACTTAAGAGTCAGTCCTCTTTCCATTAACATACATTTGATTCCATTTACCCTCATCTACCACCCCCTCAGCCCCATCCTCTGGTAACCACTAAACTGTTGTGTGTGTCTATTAGTTGTTGTTTCTTCCTTTCTTTGTCTTCTTCCTTCGTTGCTTTCAGTTTTATATCCCACATTCCATGTTTCACCGAAAATAAGACCTAGCTGGAGTAGCTCTAATACATCTTTTGGAGCAAAAATTCATATAAGACCCGGTCTTATGTTACTATAAGACTGGGTCTTATGTACCACAATATAATATAATTTTTGCTCCAAAAGGCGCAATAGAGCTGATGATCCGGATAGGTCTTATTTTCTGGGAAACATGGTGTCAGTGAAGTCATATGGTTGTTGACTTTTTCTGATTTATTTTGCTCAGCATAATAATCTCAAGATCCATCCATGTTGTCACAAATGGCACTATTTCATCTTCTCTTATGGCAGAATAGTATTCCATTGTGTATATATACCACAACTTCTTTATCCAACCATCTATCGAAGGACACTTGGTTGTTTCCATGTCTTGGCCACTGTAAATAAAGCTGCAGTGAGCATCAGAGCACATATATCTTTATGGATAAATGTTTTCAGATTTTTTGGGTAGATACCCAGGAGAGGGATTGCTGGGTCATATGGTAATTCTATTCCTATTTCTTTGAGGAACCTCCACACCGCCTTCCATAGGGGCTGCACCAGTCTGTATTCCCACCAACAGTGTATGAGGGTTCCTTTTTCTCCACAGCCTCTCCAACACTTGTTATTATTTGTCTTGTTGATGACAGCCATTCTGACTGGGGTGAGGTGATATCTCATTGTGGTTTTATTTGCATTTCTCTGATGATTAGTGATGTTGAGCATCTTTTAATATATCCATCTGTATGTCCTCTTTGGAGAAATGTCTATTCAGGTCCTTTGCCCATTTTTTAAATTGGATTGTTTTTTTGTTTGTTTGTTTGTTTTGGAGTTGTATGAGTTCCTTATATATTTTGGATATTACCCCCTTATCAGAGGCGTTGTTTCCAAATATCTTCTCCCATTCAGTTGGTTGCCTCTTTATTTTGTCGATGGTATCTTTTGCTGTGCAGAAGCTTTTAAGTTTCATAAAGTCCCAATCACTTATTTTAGCTTTTACTTCCCTTGCCTTTGAGGTCATATTCATAAAATCCTCTTTAAACCCAAGGTCCATAAGTTTAGTACCTATGTTTTCTTCTAAGTTTATTGTTTCAAGTCTTATGTTTAGGTCTTTGATCCATTTTGAGCTAATTTTCGTCCTTGGAGACAGATATAAGTCTAGTTTCATTCTTTTCACATGGCTTTCCAGTTTTCCCAACACCATTTATTGAAGAGGCTGTCTTTTCTTCATTGTATCCTTTTGGCTCCTTTGTCTAAAATTATCCGTCCGTATTTATGTGGGTTTATTTCTGGGTTTTCAGTTCTATTTCATTAGTCCGTGTGTCTGTTTTTCTGCCAACACCATGCTGTTTTTATTATTGTTGCTCTGTAGTACAAGTTGAAGTCAGGGAGTGTCATATCTCTGGCATTATTCTTTTTCCTTAGGATTGCTTTGGCTATATTGGCTCTTTTGTGGTTCCATACAAATCAGATTTCTTGTTCTATTTCTTTAAAAAATGCCATTGGGATTTTGATGGGGATTGCGTTAAATCTGTGTATTGCTTTGGGTGATATGGTCACTTTAATTATATTGAGCCTTCCAATCCATGAACACTGAATGTCTTTCCATTTCTTTGTGTTTTCCTCAATTTTTAAAAATATGTCTTATAGTTTTGAGTGTATATGTCCTTCACATACTTGGTTAGGTTTATTCTTAGGTATTTTATTCTTTTTGTTGCAATTGCAAAAGGAATTTTTAAAAAATTTCTTTTTCTGAGATTTCATTGTTAATATATAGGAATGCAATGGATTTTTGTATGTTGATTTTGTAGCTGGCAATTTTACTGTATTTGTTTATTTTTCCTAATAGCTTTTTGGTGGAGTCATTAGGGTTTTCTGTATATAGCATCCTGTCATCCGCAAAACAATGACAATTTAACTTCTCCCTCCCCAATTCGGATGCCTTTTATTTCTTTCTCTTGCCTGATTACTCTGGCTAGGACTTCCAATACTAGGTTGAAAAGCAGAGGTGATAGGGGACAGCCCTGTTGTGTTCCTGAACGTAGAGCAAAGGGCTTCAGTTTTTCACCATTAACTATGATATTAACTTTTGCCCTTTATTAGGTTAAGGTATGTCCTTCTATACCCATTTTGTTATATGTTTTAACATAAATGGATGTTGTATCTTGTCAAATGCTTTTTCTGCATCTATTGATATAATCATATGATTTTTGTCTTTTATTTTTTATGTGATATGTCACATTGATCAATTTGCATATGTTAAACCATCCTTGTGCCCCTGAGATGAACCCCACTTGATTATGTTGTATAATCTTTTTAATGCATTGTTGTATTTGATTGAATATAATTCTGTTTAGGATTTTTGCATCTGTATTCATCAGAGATATTGTTCTGTAATTTTCTTCTTTGTGTGTTATTCTTACCAGGTTTTGGTGTCAGGGTAATGTTAGATTCATAAAATGAGTTAGAAAGTATTGCTTGTTCTTCAATTTTTTTGGAAGAGTTTGAGTAGGGCAGGCATTAGATCCTCTTTGAATGTTTAGTAGAATTCACTAGTGAAGCCATCTGGTCCTGGACTTTTGCTTTTGGGAAGGTTTCAGATGACTGATTTGATTTCCTTACTGGTGACCGGTCTATTTAGATTTTCCAATTTTCATGATTCAGCCTAGGATGGCTGTATGTTTCTAAGAACTTGTCCATTTCTTCTAGGTTATTGAACCTGGTAGCATTTAGTCCTTTATAGTATTCTTGGATGATCCGTTGTATTTCTGTGGCATCCGTGGTAACTTCTCTTTCATTTCTGATTTTGTGTATTTGTGTCTTTTCTCTTTTTATCTAGTGAGGCTAGCCAAGGGCTTGCCAATTTTGTTAATCTTTTCAAACAACCAGCTCTTTGTCACATTAATTTTTTCTATTGCATTTTCTCTATTTCATTTAGTTCTGCTCTGATTTTTATTATTTCCTTCCTTTTGCTTTGGGTTCATTTGTTCTTCTTTTTCTAGTTCTTTAAGGTGTAACGTGAGGTTATTTTTTGGGATTTTTCTTGTTTCTTGAGATAGGCCTGTAATGATATAAATTTCCCTCTTATTACCACCTTTGCTACGTCCTGATAATTTTGATAGGATGTATTTTCATTCTCATTTGTTTCTATGTATATTTTGATCTCTCCTCTCATTTCTTCTTTGACCCAGTCATTCTTTAAAAGCATATTGTTTAGTCTCCATATATTTGTTGTTTTCCTGCTTTCTTTTTGCAGTTAATATACAATTTCAAAAGCTTCTGATCAGAAAATATGCTTGGTATGATTTCAATCTTCTTAAATTTGCTGAGGCTAGTTTTCTGTCCCAATAAATGGCTATCCTTGAGAATGTTCCCTGTACATTAGAAAAGAATGTATAGTCTGATGTTCTAGGATGAAGTGCTCTATAAATGTCAATTAGGTCCATTTTATCTAATGTGTCCTTTAGGGCTGATATTTCTTTGTTTATTTTCTGTTTGGATGATCTATCCATAGCTGTATGGTGTATTTAGGTCCTCTACTATTATTGTTTTGGTCAACTTCTCCCTTTAGTTCTGTTAGTACTTGCTTTGTATATTTTGGTGCTCCCTGATTGGGGGCATAAACATTGATGACTGTTATGTCTTCTTGTGTCCCCTTTATCATTATGAAATGTCCATCTTTGTCTCTTGTTACCTATTTTATCCCGAAGTCTGTTTCATCTGGTATTAGTATAGCTACACTTGTTTTTCTCTGAATACCATTTGCTTGGAGTATCAATTTCCACCCTTTCAGTTTGAGTCTATATTTGTCCTTGTGGCTGAGATGTGTCTCTTAGAGGCAGTATATGGTTTTGTTTTGTTTTTTGATCCAGTCTACTACTCTGTGCCTTTTTATTAGGAGTTCAGTCCATTATCATTTAGGATGATTATTGATAAATGAGGATTTCCTATCATTCTATTTTGTTTTCTGGTGGCTTGGTGTCTCCATTGTTTCTTTGCCTTTATGTTGCTCTCTATTATTTCAGTGTGGTGGTATTCTATGGTTTTTTTCCTGTGTTTCTTCTTTTTTTATGTTATATACTTCAGTTCTGTGTTGTTGTTTTTTTTTGGGGGGGTTGTTTGTTTTTTGAGTGGTTACCATTAAGTTTATGTAAAAGAAAATTTCAAATTTACAGTAGTCCTTTTTCTTAAGCATGCTTCTCATCTCCATTCTGCTCTACAGGTTCAGACCTTTACTCTCTCCCCTTTTATTTTTTTTGTTGTCACAAGTATCCCTACTCGTGCTGTGAGTTGATTTATGAGTTGAGTTGTAGTAGCAAGTTGTCTTTTTCTTTTTCTTTTTTCCTAAAATAAAATAAAATAAAATAAAAAATTCTTCTTTACTCTGTATGCTGTATGTTATGCTTAAGTGTATAGTGCCCTATTTTTTTTTTTTTTTTCTATAGGGCTTGCTATTTCCTGCTTCTTTCTGTCTGTTCATAGTACTACTCATGGTTTTGTATTCTTTTAAATTTTTGTTTCAGATTGAAACACCTCTTTCAGTAGTTCTTGTAGTGCACGTCATGTGTTAGAAAATTGCCTCAGCTTCTGTATGTCTGAAAAGGTCTTTATTCCTCCTCCTTCATATCTAAAGGATATCTTTGCTGGATTTATTATTGGCTCATAATTTCTTTTAATAGTTTGAATATTTGATTCCACTCCCTCCTGGCTTGTAGAGTTTCTGCTGAAAAATCTGTTCATAATCTAATGGGCTTTCCTTTGTAGGTTACTGTTGTCTTCCCTGGCTGTCTTGAGAATTCTTTCTTTGTCATTAATTTTTGAAGATTCAATACAATGTGCCTTGGAAAAAGACTGTTGGGATTGAGGTAACTAGGTGTTCTATTTGCTTCTTGGATTCGAGGATCCAGTTCTTTCCACAAGTTTTGGAAGTTCTCATCAACTATTTGTTTGAATATACTCTCTGTTGCCTTCTCCCTTTCTTCTCTTACTGGTATACCCATTATTTTTATGTTACTTTTTCTGATGGAGTCAGAATGTTCTTGCAGAGTTCTTTCATTTCTTTTAACTCTCAAGTCTCCCTCTTCTTCCATCTGTGTCATTTCCAGATTTCTATTTTCGATGTCACTAATTCTTTCCTCCATCTAGCCAGCTCTATTACCTAAGCTGGCTATTTCATTCTTCATTTCTTTTATTGAGTTCTTAATCTCCAGAAATTTTAGTTGGTTCTTTTTTAAAATTTCAATCTCTTTGGTAAAATGTTCATTTTATTCTTTGATTGTGTTTCTGAGTTCATTAAACTGCCTGTCTGTGTTTTCTTGCATCTTGTTGAGTTTTTTCAGAACTGCAATCTTGAATTCTCTGCTATTTAAGTCACATATTTCCATGTCTTTAAGTTCATTTTTTGGAGACTTTTCATTTTCTTTATGAGCTGCCTTGTTACCTTGGTTATTCATGACAATTGATTAATTATTGTTTCTCTTCCTGGGAATCTACAGGAGTGGGTTCTGCAGCAGGTCGATATGAACAAGTCCTTCTTTTGCTTTCCAGTAGGTGTTGGTAGAATGTTTTATTTTCTCTCCCACTGAAGCCTTTTATTTTCCCACGCTGTAATGTCATATATTCTCTTGCACTGTTCTGGCTTCTCACACAATGGGGGAGGGATTCCCTGGAAGGTGGGCTTCTCCTCTGTGAGCAGGTTGCCTGGGTCTTGGGGTATCACTTCCATGGGGGTGGGGGATGTGGAAGGTGATAGAGATCTGAGCTTCAGAAGTCCCAAGGCTCCCCCTGCACCCCAGTGCAGAGCCTGTGTGTCTCAGTGCTCTAGTTGCTCCTATAGGTATCTGTCCAGAAAAGGTGGGGGAGCGGTGGTCTGTGAGAAGTGGCTGGTGCATTTGTGGCTCCAAGCAATAGGTGATAGCAGTTCACAGTTGTCTTGCCCCTACAGTTCCTTTCCTTTAGCCAGAATTAGTTGCACTGTGGCTGTGGGGCTGCCATTCTCAGAGCTGTACATATTCTGTTTATTTAATCTGACACTGCTACCATTTCTTCTAGAGCCTCCTTGTAATCCTGGGACGTTGGGGATGGGGCAAGCTCTGGGAGGGTCACGGGGGGTGTGGCCAGGCTCTTTGTATGCTTTTTGCCTGGCAGTGAGGGCTTAAACCACTGTTCTCACCCTTTTGTATTCAGTCTTTGCTCCAAGGTTTCTGCTGTGAGCGCTGGGTTCAGTGGTGTTACATGCTGTTCCCTCAGGCAGGACTGTGGGTATAGGGGGTGCACTCACAGCCCGGATTCTTTGCTCTCCCATGACTGCTCTGGACTGCAGCGAGCTCCCATGGCTCATGTCTCTGCACTTCTCCTCCCTGACTCACCCAATTTGCCCATCTTTAGGTGCTTCAATTTGCGGGTCTTTTAGCTGTTCCTGTGTGCTGCGCAGGGAATCCTTTGTTGAATTATAGCTGTTCGATTTGTTGTATCATCCAGGGGAGATTTCAAGAAGCACTCCTCACGCCGCCATTTCTGTGATGTAATCGCCTCTTGTTAAATTTTAATATGCAGGTTAAAGGTCCCAGGAAACTAGTAGTACCAGGAAACATTCATGTGTTCATTATTTTCCTGATGTCCTCTAATATTTTTTAATGTCATTACCAGCTTAGCTTAAAAATGAGTTTTCTATTTTTAAACCCTGACATGATTTTGAAATTGGAGTTATACACAATTTTTGTAGGGGGAAAAATAATCCCAAATTTATTTGTGACATAAAAACATTACAGAATATATTCTTCATGAACAATGAACAGCCTTATTTCACCTCCTGAATTTGTTTATGTTCCTATTTTCCCTGCTTTCCTCAACATTCAGAACATTCCACTTCACTAGGACTAATCTCTTAAGTGTTGTGTGGAAATGTGAACTTTGGGCACTAGAACTTGTTTCTTAGAAGAGCTGACAAGAGCATTTGTGTGTACATCACTGTCATTTTTTTTTAAATGACATGATAAGTTCTCATCTGTTTTTCAAGGACTTATAGTTCCTTTGTCATTTTCATTATTTTCCCCAAATCAGTGGAAAACTTGGGATTATTATTACAGGTATTATTATGTATATACTATATATACATTATAATGGTCCTCAGACTTTGAAAACTTGCCTCATTCTGGTTACAGTGTGAAAAAGCGTGCATCTATCTCATCATGACAGAAACAACAGCTACCTTCCTTTTCCCCCCTAGAGATACCTTAGAACTGAATCAGGAATATGGGAATAATCTGTGAATGACTAAAAGTCTGGGGGGCTTTTCCCGTTCTAGCAAAGGACTGAATTTGACTACATCCTTGCCTTCTAAACTTTGTCCTTTTCCTCTGAGACTCATATAACTTTGAAATGGATGTGGGTTGTATACCCAGGCTTGTTTGTTTTTAAATTCTATCTTCTTTTGATAAATTAGGAAACTTCATCCTCAACCTTACTTGTTTCTTCACTCCCCTTATCTTCCCTTTTCCTGGGTGTACCCATTTCTCTTCCATCCACGAGGAACCAGTGGAGGATGTAATCTAATCACGACACTTTTTTTACCTGTGTAAAAGAACATTTCAGAACAATTTTAAAATGTAATTATTTCCTCTGGAAGTGCAGTGGTTTGAGACGGCACTGACTGACAGATGCGTGGTGTTGCTGTGTCTGCTGGTGCCTCGACTAGAGGGAACCCCATCGCCTGCTGTTCACTTCTTTCCTGGGTGGGGTGAGAGCTCCCCCTTTATGTGCTCTGCCCCTCACAGGGGTGGTCAGGGGAGAGCATAAGTGTCTATGGCCCCGGGCAGGGGAGTAACCTGTCCCTGCCACGCTTTTCTCTTCTGTGAAATGGGGATGATAATAGTGCCTGCCTCCCAGGGTTACTGTGACCCCTGAAATTATTAAAACCTGGGTGAGATCTTTGGAGCAACCCTGACACACAACAGGCTTTTTGCAACATGTTAGCTAATAGGAAATACAGACCCATGGACTTGCGGGTTGATGGGAAATGAGCTCCAGGGGTGGGTGCTCATTCTGGAACAGCTCGGGGCTGGGTCATTCTGCTCCCAGGTGCCCCCAGTGCAAGAAGCTTTATTTCAAGGCCTGCAGCCTAAGTCACCCTCCACCTCCCTTCCCCCAGCCTTTGGAACAGAAAAACTGCAAGTATGGTTTTGAATCTTTCCTGCCCCACATTTTAAGTGTTTCTCAGTCTTTGTTTCTTCTTTGAAAAGAAGTGTGAGTGTCTAGAGAGCATATCAGATACACAGATATGCATAGATTGTTACTTCAGCCATAACCCTGTTATATTTAACAGACCAACTGAATACAGAGGTTGGGGACGCAGGAAACTTCGTGTGAGAGGGCAGAACTTACAGCCCCACTGATGGTTTCCAGTAGAGAAACCACTGTGTCCGGGTTCTCCATCTGGATCATGCTGCCGTGCGTCTCCACCACCCACACCTCACTATCGCTGGGAACTCCGTGTTTCCGCACCCTTTTGGCTTCTCCAGTGTGTCTTTGTTCTTCAGCTCCCGTCTGATTTTATTCTCTTCCGCTGCCTGCTGTGTTTAGGCATGTGACTCTTCACAGAAATGTCCTTAGAAATTTGTTCTTTCAGTTCCAGATTCACCTGTAGCATCTGACAACCATGTAGGCCAATGCTCTCCAAACGCTCTTCTTTCTTGATTGGATGTTGTTTCTTAGCACCTGGAATTCTTAGCATCGTACATTTCATCTGTTCTCCATTTTGAAAGCCAAACAGCAGAGAACCAAGCTCATTGACACAGTGGAAAGATTAGATAGGCGTTTATGAGTAAATCGGCAAGTCCACAGTTCCGGGCTGACCTTCTTGGATGGGTGCACAGAGCGTGATCACCAGAGTCGTTCATGCCATTCGTCTACTGAACAAACTTCGCTGAGTGTCTGCCTCGTAGCGGATCTCCAGGGGTGCTCTTGATACACAATGAATAAGAGCTCCATCCTCTAGGAGCCCCTCACTCACGCCGGAAAGACAGACAAGTAAATAAGTAGCGTGTACAATGAGCCCTGTCTTAGAGGCCTGTGTAAAACAGCTGTGAGATCCTAGAGAAGTCAGGCAAGAAAACGGTGTTGGAACTAGATTTCGAAGTACCAGTTTGAATTTCCTAGGCAGACATGGAGAGCGTGGAGAGGAAATCGCATACAAAGACACTGTGTTGCTGAAGTGGGGAGACGTTTAGTGGGCGAGCAGTATAGGCCATGGCAGAGTGAGAGAGGAGAAATGAGCCTCTCACATGCCTGGGTGCGAGCAGGACTTAGAGTGACGACGAGCTCATGTGGCTTAAACAAGGAGTAAAGCACTCCTGCGTGTTTCCGAGAATAGTAACTGGCAAAACAGGATGGACTCTGTGCTCTAAAGCTTAAAAAATGAGAGTGACTTCCTTGTAATAAAATGATTATGCTGTAAATTTAAAATGATTTTTGAAGTTGTGTTCATTTTTAAGGGAAGCAGTTTTGTATTGTGTTGTGGGAGGAATTTGTGTGTTTTGGACATGTTACTAGTGAGAGCAGGGAAAAAGGAATGCGATGGCTAGAATAGGAGGATTATCATAAAATACATTGTATTTTTTATACCATGTATACATTTCACAAGATTTTTTGAGATTGTTTTTGATGTATTATAATGATACGACAAATTAATTTTGTTTAGGCAAAATGTTTTCTTTGTAGATAAAATGCATAGTGTCCAAGCAGAGGTGGTATATTTGGCATGTCATCACTTTCATCGGATAAACCCATTATGGTTCTATTATTTCATGAAACTTATTTTCATTTTCCATGATGACAATATAGTGATGTAATTTATTATTATTATTTTTTAATGAAATGTACCTGTAGGAAATGTGAAATAGGAGAAATAGACTGGTTTCATTTATTATTTTTCTGATGTACAACTTCAGAGACAGAATAATTTCCTTTTTGGCATCCAATGGGTTAATGATTCAAGGTACAAAAGCCTATTTTTATGTTAAAATAAAATTACTTCAAAAAATATGCTTTAATTGAAATCCTGTTTAAGGGTAAAATTATGTTATTGATTATGATCAAAATGCCCCAGACAGTGATGGATTCATCAATTCCTGTTTCAGTGGTGTTATAAATCTTTTAGTGGGAGCCGGAGAATGTGAACAAGATGAATATTTTCAAATTACAGTGGCACATTACTTATTATGTGGAACTTTCTTAATCTGTATACTATGCAGGAATGGAAATGGCTTTTAAGAGGCAGTGTACAAAAGTAGCTTACAACGTTATCTATGGCACAAATGAAACTGGAATGAAACTTGTTCCAATATAAACTTTAAAAATATGAAGCTGGAGGTTGACAGAACAATATAGTTGAGTTAAAGGAAGAATAAACTGTATAATTATTAAGCATAGCCAGAAAGGAATTTTATTTACAGTTATAAAAATAGCAGCCCCTTGAGTTCACACCACTAAGGAAGATATTATAGCATTTAACCTCCCTACTATATTATAAAGTTGTGAAAGATTGTATATGATTAACACGTAAAAAGTTATACTTTTAAAGTCATTATCACCTGTATAAATTAAAGACTTTGGAAGCCTTGTACAGCTTGATGCTTCCCAACTATTTTAGAGGTATGTCTTTCTGTCTGTCTACCTACCTGCTACCTATTTGTGTCTATCTCCATAGAAGATATTATTTCTTTTTTTTTTTCACTCTCAGACTTTATTTCTCTCACATAGGTCAACAGTTTTTAGTCACAGAATTATTTTTATATTTTATATTTGATGTTTTTATTTTTCAATTACAGTTGAAATACAATATTATGTTAGTTTCAGATGTACAACATAGTGATTTGATATTTATGTAACTCATGAAGCAATCACCTGATAAGTCTAGTACCCATCAGATACCGTACATAGTTATTACAAAGAATATAGTACCCATCTGACACTGTACACAGTTATTACAAAGAATATGTTATTTCTTATATTTACCACTAAAGTAGTGATGAAACCTGGGTTAGTTTTAAACATCATAAAAAATTTTAAGTGCAGTTACCCATTTAAAAATCTTTCTTAAAGATCCTTGAAGTCCAGTTTGTCTTGAGTTATACTTGCAATCCAAGTGACTTATATGATATTGGTGTCTTAAGTACCTAATTATCATTCAATTTACCGAGAATAGGATATGTAGAGGATTTAAGTTCAAATCTTAAGGTTATTTCTTGTATCTAGGTTTTCATGGCTATGGGTGTTGAATGTTCAGTTTGTCGTATCTTGAATAAATGCTATCTCAGTATCATCTGGCTCTTTACAGGCATTGTATTGTGTGCTGTCATAAGAGCTAGACCCTGCAGAAAGAAAGTTGAATAGGTACAGTCCCTGCCCCCTAAAAACTTATTAAGATCTATAGAATATCAGTAAGAAGTAAGTATGAGTAACTGTGGGACCCACGTGTGATGTAGTATTTGTTTTGTTTTGTTTTTTCTAAGTGCATCTGGTGAAATTAAAGTAGGACATAGGAATATTTTGGCAAAGGTTTGATTTTTGTGAAAAAAGTTGGCAAAATGTTACATTCCTTATAAATGAATGCAAAATCTGAGGATTGTTCCCCAGTGATTTGGTGTTTGCATCGGACCCAGAAGCCTCATGTCCGTACTGCGCTCCAACACCAGACCATCCTGAAATGGCAGCGGTAAGGAATTAAGACAAGATTTTCAGGTCTGCGTACAATATCAAGAGTCTTCTGTTCATCTTTGGTATGGGTTTCTTTGCAATGGATGTATTGCAGGTATTTTCTTTCTGCCATTTGAATTTACTGAGTTTAATTTGTTCAGTTATAGTGGCGACTATGGCAGAAACACAGCTTAGAAATATAGAACCCAAATAAACTGAATACTTTCTGTATTTTAACTGACCAATCCATGAAATTGCTGTACTTTGCCATGTATAATGCACCCCCGTGTATAATGCATACCCACGTTTTTGGCCCAAACTTTCAGGGGAAAAAAATCATTTTAATTTTTTAATTCAAATTTTTATTTGTTTACATTTAGCTACTTGTGTTTAGTATTATAAAGGAATTTTAATATTTATTTTTTAACATATTATGGTACAAGAAATTTTATGTACTGGTAATAAATTTATGATAGTTACACATCATAGAGGCCAAGCACTCTTTGTCGTTGCAAGTTCATTGTAAGTTAAACAAAACTGATTGTTGTATCCCAGGGTATTAGTATTTTGCATGTGGATATTTTTATTGATTTCTAGAGTTACACTTTTAACTCATAAGCATAAATAAAAGAATTAAAAACGTTTATATAGATACAAAATTAATGCTACCCATGTATAATGTGCATCCTTATTTCTCCCTCACAAATTTGGGCAAAAAAGTGCGCATTATAGGCGGCAAAATACGATAGCTCTTGGGTACAGTTATGACATCACCACATGGCGTTCCCGAAGTAGAATAATACTACTGGGTGTGAGCTAATATTTTGCTGAGCGCATTGAGTGAGTCAGAGGAGCCACAGCCTGGTGGCATTTCCATTTCCCAATGGTCTCATCACTTGGCTCCAGAGTCGCGCTTCTATGGTGGCATTTGCACTGGAGTCCACTGTAGTGATTAACTTGCCAGAATCTGGCCTGACTTTACAAGGTTTTTTCAGATCCTTGTAGAATATTTTTCTTTAAAAAATGCTGCCCTGGTCACATGGGCTGGCGATGGAGCTTCTCACTTCAAGTAGGATGTTGGGCTGTGGGGAAACACAAATGTGACTAGGTCCACTTGGAATTGGATCTCTCTGGAACATGCATGTCAGCACGGATTTCTATTATCTGACTGGTATAGTCTTTACATTTATGTGTGACCTAGAAATAAAAAATATAAAGCCCTAGGCTTATAGTGAAAAAAAAAAATATCACATTAGAAACTTTTAACTTCGTACTGTGTTTATTGCATAATATTGCCATCAAGCGAATGAACCCCTGTTTATCTCTCTTTCCCAGGAAACCATGTGATTATGTCCCCTAGCATAATTTTCAAACATACCCACATGTGTCTGCTTCAATACACATTGACATACAAAGATTCTGGTTTCCCATTGTTATAGTCTTTATCGTGTTGTTGTGTTTTCTCTGCAGAAATGATGAGGTGTGAATAACCCTGACAAAAGTGGTGCCCCATCCTCATGGTAATGCAAAATTATGACTAACAAAGTTTTTGAAATAAAAACCAAAGTTTATGGTCCCCGTAGCAAGTGTAATTCATGTAGACTGCAAAACAGTATATATGAAGATATGCATTTGACTGCATATCTGCTAATAAGAAGATACTACATACTATATGCTTCAAGTAGCTGAGTTCGAGCTGCTGTGGGAACCATAACTGTGCACATCTTCATTTGCATGGTTATAAACTCTCAGCCATAACATGGTAGTAACATAATGATTTCATTGGATATATTATTCGATCCCTATTGTTTGGTAGATAGCAGGATTTTTTTTTTTTTTTTTTAATGAGAAGAAAAAGTTAAAAATGGAATTGCTTTGAAATAGCCATAGTAGGAAAAGATAAGAATACGGGCACTTTTGCATAGATTAAGAAAGCAGTAATGACACTTGCCGTACCATTGTGGTGCACTAACTGTCCGAAGGTCTTATCCAGGTACCACTGGATACACCACACTGAATACACCACCTCATAAGTATCTTTAGAACCATATATATAGCAAGATTCTTTGATAACATGTAGCCCAGACCTTTCACCTATGTATCTGAAAACCAATGTCCAAGTGGGGTAGATGTTTCAATCTAGGTCACATAATGAGTTTATGGCCAAGTTAGAACTTTCAATGATATTTTATGGCTTCTTCGTCAGGCTTTCATTGTACTGCCCCTGGTTGAAAAATAGCTAATTATTAATGATGTTTTATGGGGTTTTGATAACAGTTACATACAATAGATACCTATTTTATGAAATACACGTTTCATACTTGTGGCTCATCCACTTTATTTCTGACTTGAAGTGACTTACAGGTGTAGCATTTGTATAAAAATACTCAAGAACTCCTAGAACAGTTCAGACAACCTTATTTAAATTCCCCCTTTGAACTTAAGTTTTAACACTGGCAAAAAAAAAAAAAATACTTAAAAAGCCTTATATGTTCTAATATCATGGAGTAATGGAAATCTCTTTAAATATATTATCTTTTTAATGGGAATGTGCTTGAACATTGTTTTGTCATTGACTGCAGCAGCAGTGTCTAAAAGGCAGTTAGCTGAATGTTTATACTGTAAGCCTCAGAGCAAACAACGTAGGCATGAGGAGAGCAGAGGGGACACGTGCGAGCCGATATTCTGTCAAGGGCTCCTTGTGCGAAGTTCCTGAACAGTGTTTTCTCTCTTTGGTTCCTGGCAAGGCAGCCTCCATGCTGTCTGTCTCAGTCCTCCTGGGGTGGCTTTCTGTGGCATCCCACGCGACGACAGTTGGGAGCGAGGAGGGCGGCGCAGGGTTAAGAAAAGACAGTAGTCATGAATAGAGCTTAAGTTTGGAGGCCACGGGACCCCCAATCTCAAAGACTGGAAGCCCTGAATCAGGCCTGGCATCAGCTTTTATTAGTTCTGTGGGGAAGTAAAGGAGATAAAGCTTGTCAATCTCAAGATCTGTGAATTCCATACATCATAATAGGAAACCAATTTAAGCCAATCACCCTTGTCTGCAGGCAGCTGGACCCTAAGTCTCAACTTCCCCAAGGGACAAAACCTATATGCTTATGAATAGATGGAGAGCACATCATTGAATCACTTCCCTTGCAGGTTTCAGGAAGGAATGCAGCCCCAGAGGCTGAGGCTTTCCTTAGCCTGAGGAAGGTGGGGGTTTGTGCCCACCTCTGTGAACCCCGTGGGTTCTCCTGTTGGTCCCCACGCGACTGCACCTGGCTTGAGTTGTTCCTTCCATGAGGAATCTTACTGTCCAGTCATCTTTCTGGGAGCAAACAGGGAGGCATAAGGTGCAAACACAAAGGTTTAGCAAAGTCCCTGAAAGGATCTGTCTTAAAGACTCTCCTTTCTTTGGGGGCAGATACAAGGAAACAAACGGTTAAGCTGCTGCGTGGCAAGAACTGTCCCCTCCTGTCCCCGACATTTCTTGTACACAAATTAGAGAGTCAGAGGGAAAACATAAAAGTGTTGATTGAGTTATTAGAACTTTTAAAGTTTGTATATTACTTTTTTATAGGAGGAAAGCTGCTGTGTAAAAAGAACATGTCAAAAGATCATATCCATTATTAGGTATAAGATACATTCACTACTAAGTAGCATGTGCACAAGAGGAGTTTTTAGTGTCAAACGCTTGCATTGCTGGAACACTCCTTTTCTTCACAGGCTTAAGGGTTAAAACTTACCCAACTCAAGTGACAATAAGTGTACCTTTAGTCAAGACTGGAATTAGCTGTGTAAGCTAAGTATCAGTGTTGGATAGAAATAGCAACCAAAAGATATTCTTTGTGTGCCTTGCACTTTCTGGCAAGAGCGATACCTCCTTGCATTGAGGAAAATACCACTACGAACATGCCAGTATTGCAGCTGTGCTCTGTCCCGTATCCCCGAAGGGCCACCAGAAGGCACCTGGGCGTGAAGACCCCCAGTGACGTGGTGACCAAGGGGTAGAAGTTGGTGTCCTAGGCAGCCCTTACAGGTGCTGACACAGATCCATGCTTTTATGGACATGGGAAGATATTGACTATACTGACAAGTTAAAACAGCAGGTTAAAGATAGTATGCGTGTTATCTAATTTTTAGTATAGTTTGTGGTATAATTTTGAAATGGGAAAGTTATGTTAAGAGGTGCATAAGCATTTCAACATCTTGGATTTCCATAGTTCAAGTCTGTCAACAAAGATACTAATGATTATGCTTTACTTTGCTTCTAAACTTGGGTTTGAACTTGATAATCTCTTACTTTTTCAATGTGCGAGGCTCTGATGTGTGACCGAGGCATGGAGTGGTCATTTGCGACATTGTGTAGACACACCCTCAGAGGGATGCTAATTCCTGTGTGGGGCATGAAGGGTCACTTTCCCGACTGATTATTCAGAGTGCTCTTCGCAGTGTAAACACTGGCTAATTTACAAAAAAACACATCGTGTATATAAGTGTGAACGTATGCAAAATACTTAGGCAGCCACGATCTCAGATGAAAAATGAGTGTGAAAGTCAAAATTATACAATTTAACATTCAGTGACAAGCCATTGTGAATCCAATGAAAGCCTAAAACATTAGTTCAAATGGAACAATGATTAGTAGCAACTAGGCAACGAATGCATTTTTTTGTCTTAGTAATGTTCACATCTATCTAAAAAACATATCCACACCCATACTGATACCCATATAAGACTAGAGAGTTATGCAGATATCACATACTCACAAACGTGGGTGCGAGCTCTCAGTTATCTGAAAGGGGAGAACAGAATCATCCTCCTGGCAGAAGCTTACTTATATTTTGTGGAGTTTTGGTATGCACAGTTCAAAATCTTAATTATCAGTTAGTATCATGTTACTTCAATAGATGAAACATTATGTACTCTTTACCCTGAAAACTTCTGAAGGAACGCTTTTGCTGCTTAGCTTCCTATATTTTTCTAAAACTTAATAATTGTTGGATGGAATGAAAATACTTATTGATTGGGAACTGATATAAATTGACTCAGTTTTGAGTTTAAGGAACTTAGTATAGATTTGGGGATTTGGGTCATAGCTACATGTGATTATCTCTGCAGCTAAATGTGTCATTAATTTGGAATACTGAGCAAATAAATGCACAGCGTCAGGTGAACAGAAAGTGTGCACACGAAACAGATCTGTTGAATTAGAAACTAAATCTTTGATGATACTGGCTCTGTCAGTGTGATAATCAACCTTGGATAATTGCATCGATTTATCCATTCTTTCTCTGACTTGTTCGCTCACTCCTGCTTTCAGACGGTACTTACTGAGCATCTGCCATTTCTAGGCACTGTACTGGGTGCTGAGAATACAGTGGGACCAATCACACTAGAAATACAGGCCCTGTAAAGTCAAACCTGTGGCAAGTGTACTCAGTGTCTCAAGAATCTCTACAGAAGGGTGGTGAGGGAAGGAGTCCTGAAGAAGTGACAGTCCAGCTGAGCTCAGAAGGGAAAGTAGGTGTTCCCCAAAGTGGAGAGAGAGGGAGGAGCCTTTCCAAGGCTTGGTGGTGGGAGGGTGCCTGGAGGGTGAATGCCTGGGACCCATGAGGGGAGTGTGGCAGGAGCGCCCTGGGGGAGAGGGATGGCATCAGGCTGGGACATGTCTGAAAGGGCCAGGTGATGGGAGGTTGTGTTCCAGGTAAGGCCTGCCTTAGAGGTGAAGAGCAATGTCGGCTGTTGCAGGGTTGGGTCGGGCTGGTGGTGGCCCTGAGATCAGATGTGCTCAATGGTCTGGTTGCAGCGAGGAAGGTGAGGAAAACTGCAGATTTGTCTGGAAGTGCTGGGGGTGAAGATGGAGGTGATGGGACGGGCTTGACCTCGAGAAGGCACTTCAGGAATGATGATAGAATACGGAGGGCACATGGAAGGCAGGTTTAAGGATGACACCCAGCATTTTAGCTTAAACCATGGGATGTACGATGAGGCCGTTTGCTGGTTGTCGATTTCTGGGGGAAGACCAGGTCACAGGTCATAAATGGCAGATAACTTCCATCTTCCCTGCCAGCTGTATTCAGTTGGCAGTGACTGTAGGACCTTAGACTGAGAGAGAGATTTTAGCTCATAATGGAAGCTTTCATGATCAAACCTTTATTTAAAAGTATTGAGAGCGGGTTGTGCCTCTATATCCTGGATTAGTTCTTGCTGTTATCTAAACTCTGACCTGTGTAGCTGAAAAATTGCCGATAGGGTGAATGTGTAGCTAACAGCTGTTCCTAGCAAATGCTGACTATGTGCTGGGTACTGTGTCAAGTGTACAGTCTCTGCCATTTCACCTTGTAGATTAGCACGAAGAATGATACAGGGTGACATTGAACCCCATTCTGTTCAAGAAGACTTTATGTAACTTGAGCCTAAAAGGCCTTTTAACAGTGGGATTTTCATCTGTCAGGTGAAATTCCTGGTAAATATGGATCCTGCGGAGAACATTGTGTCATGTCACTAATATTGTAAATGACTATTAATGAGTAATTAAAAGTCAGTTTACATTTCACTTAGCATAGTTATCTCTCATTTGTGGGTGTATGTGTGTTTGTAATTATTGGTTTACAGCTCATGTGCTGTGTAAATGGATTATAGCAGAAGTTTAGAGGAGGAAGCGCCATATGGGATTCCAGTGTAATGATGACCCGAGTCTGCCTGTCATTTTCTGTGTGTCTGTCTCGCAGCGCCAGAGACTTCCCAAGTAATTGGATCTCTCCTTTCTGTGATTGAATTCCAAAGGGGATTTTTGTGATTCCTTTTTTCTGTTACAACCATAAAATTAAAATGGTTATTACAATGCTATAACTGACTGAAAGATTTTTAGGAGCAAGTTGCATGTGAATACTCTTAAAAGCTAAGGACAAAATATGTTTTTCTTCACTGCTAATTAGTATTAATTTGTATATTCCCTCTCTTTGTATGTATTCTAAAAAATGAAAGATTTATGAGGATTTATTAGGACTGCACAATTATATTAGGCTACTAGGTAAAATTTCTGCAGGCAAAAATCCCTTATGTTTACATTTTTAAATGTTGGCATGCTACTATAAGCCAACAAAGTATACTAAAAAAATTCTTAAATATCCATAGAATAATCCAACTTTGTCCTTTTTTAACAGAAGTTTGGGTAGATAGGTAAAGTTTTATTCAATAAAAATATGATCAAATATTTAAGGCCTAATGTGTTGTAGGTAAGAGTGCCAAAATTATTTACATATTATAACAATAAATTCCATATCTTTTTATTATGTGTGGAACATTTTTTGTGGTATTTAAAAAAATATGGAATTTTCAAATTGACTCCACTGAAAGATGAATAGCATTTTCTAATTATTTAAATTTACACTGGTCTAACTGTAAACACAGAATTGGTTAGAAAATCATATTGGGATTTAATTATTAAAAAACTAGAATATCCTTTTTGTATGAAAAAATGTGAGTTTCTGTTTATTAAGGAAATATTAAAAAATAGTTTTCTCTTGAATGAATCAGAAGATTGAAAAAATATTTTGAAGGCTAATCACCAAGTAGAAGATACTGCTGAGTGATCTTTTGTCCTCATGAAAACAGTTAATTAAATCCCACTTTGATACAGTAAACATCAACTGTTGTTATCTAATACCAGTTAAATGTGTACAAGTCACGGCTAGGAACTTGGGGACCCAGCCCAGCTGACTTGGGCTCACATCCCACTGCTGTTGCTTACTGGGTGTGTGATTTTACAGAAATCGCTTTAACTGCACCCACAGTTGTCCTTTGTATAAAATGGGGGAACTGGCAGCGTGTATCTCATAGGGTGGGCTCTCCTTTGGTTTCTCATCTAAAGCACTTAGCACAGTTCCTGGGTAAATAAACCTTTAAAGAAGTTCTGAAACTCAATGGTGAAACTCAGTCTTCTCAATAACCTAACAAATGACCCAAACGTACAAGGAGTTGCAACAGTTTTTATTTTAAGGTACTCTTTCATTTTTAAATTTCGTTCATGTTAGACAGACTTACTAGGAAGAAGAAAATATGAAAGTCAAGTATAAGGTCATGTTTTCTATTTCTTCTTGATTTCTAACTAGAAATTTGTGTGGATTGAATGAATTTCTGTGGGGCTTACATTAGGGCAAAGTGAAGGTCCAAGTCCAAGACCTGATCCTGACTGACTGGGGAGCTGTGAGTCAGCTCCGCCCAGGAGTTCTTCCATAGGCTGGAGTCTCCTCTCCTTCAGAATTATAAGGAATGATGGCTGTCATTCCTTGTAATTGTGTGCCTGCAGGTTTGACCCCTGGAATCGAACCATGTATATCTCTAACTTTATTTTGTTTCTTCGTGCATTTTTTCTTCATTTCTGTTTTACAATATATCCATTCTATATCACTGTTCACACAAGTGATTGGAAAACAGGAGGGAAGTTTCTGTAAGGCTCCTGAGTAGTCCCATGGACAATTAGGATTTGCGTAAAAATTCACCTAATAAATTCCCTTAAGATGTCTTTAAGGAGGTAGGTTCCCTTTAGTAATTTCTCTCACCTTTTTGTACAAAGTTTCCTCTTTGATAAAATAGAAAGATTAGAAACAGAACTAGGCCTACTCGATTGATTTGTTTCTTTCCTTTATTGCTCCATAGCAGGTGGAGATGGCTCAGTAATGTCAAAGCCATTTAGCCAGACGTTTGGTGCTCTTTTTGTGTATTTGCATTGAGTATTTATTCGTTGTCAGCCTTATGCAATGAATTTAAGTCCCTGAGGTATTATATTTTCCTAGTGACTTGTTTCCACAAAGAGACACAAGAAAGTACTGTCCAATACAGTTGACCCATGAACACCATGATTTGAACTGTGCAGGTCCATTTATATGTGGATTTTTTTTTCAATAAATACTGTCTACCTTCATATCTGTGGATTTCACATCTGTGGATTCAACCAACCACGGGTCAAAAGATGTCTTCACATTCCCAATCGCAGACTCCCAACCACAGATTAAAAATATTGGATGAGAGCCGGCTAGTTTTTTTGGAAAGTCAAAAATTATACATGGATTTTCGACTGCAAGGGGCAGTTGGTGCCCCAACTTCTGCCTTGTTCAAGGGTCAACTGTAATAGAATTAGGAGCACATGAAAATTAGAACCATTTAGCATTAACATTTTTTGTGCAAATTATGTTAATATTTATGTAGTATGTCGCTGTTGCTGAGATTTGGCAAGTGTCAATTAATTTTTATTGTAATTCCCACTACTTTACAGTCACAGCAGCACAAGGAACAGAACCATTTTAATTCTTATGGAATGCCTGGTACCCCGGATGCTTTGTAACTGGTGGTTTTCGTTTCAGAGTCCGCTTTTTCTCCAAATGTGCCTGATGTCATTATACTTTAGAACTGATATTGCTACTAACTGGATGAATGCAAAGGATTCAGATTAATAGTGCTAGAAAGAGTGGGTCATATTTCCTAGACTTCAGCAGCTGCGCCATGCAAAATAGACCTGGTCCCAATCCTGAAACCTGAAATTAGTCATGTGACTGAGTCACGTGTGTTAAGTAACAGATTTGCCTGTATAGAGTAATGAGTGGAATCATCAGAGAATATTAAGTATCACCAAACTGTTTTCCTTGGAACAGATTTTATATGACTAACCATTGAGAATCAGCAAGCTCTTTAATCCTAATGACAGTTAAAAAATATGAATATTGGTCAAATTGGGAAATGGACAATTCCTTAGAAGAGTGATAAAAATTAAGAGTACGATTTAAATAAAACAAGAAAACTGTAATAGCAAGGTGAGGTAATGTTACAAAGCTGTACTCTTAGAGAATATTTGAAACGTAGGGCAAACACAGCATCACTAACAGACAGGGTCTCCTGCAGAGTCCAAGTACAATTTGAGCCTTTTGAGTTTGTGCCTCTTAATAATCATGTTGGTGAGTTTCCCCAAAAAGTCAAGCCTTTTGTTGCACAGATTTGATTTTCATGACATTTAATTTTTCTGGTCAAATACTATGAGAAACACAAGGGTGGTGGCGGGGGGGGAGGGAGAAGAGAGGCTAAAGACAGAGGGCGTTTCTTCTTTTGGAAACGGAATACATAGCTCAGAGTACAATTGACTGACTACCTTTTTCCAGACCCATGTCTATGTCATTTCTTACATATAAAAAAGACGCACAAGGCTATTCTGTTAACTATTGTGTGTGAAACTTGGCTCCTGTGAGCACCCAGGACTGGCTTGCATGAAAGGAAGGAATCAGTAAAATACAAAAGGTGCTTTGTTCTTGGATAAATACAAAATGAAGAATTAAACTTATTGTATTCTAAATAGCTGTGGGAAGAGTATTGTGTTTGAATTTTTAACAAATAGAATTATAGAATTATAGAGGTTGAAATGAATATGAAATTCCATTATTACAGGTGAAAAAATTGAAGTCTAGGAGAGTTTATTATAAACATAAGTATCTGTCCATCACTTTCCTCGTGTCAGCCATTGCTGGTGATACCAGATGAATAAGATGTAAAATCTTTGCCGTGAGAGCTGTGGGGTCTGCAGGAAGGAAGACGGACACATGAGTGCATCGTAACCATGTGAGGTGATCAAGGCTGGCTGAGAAATGGCAGCGGGCGGGCTTCCCAGAGGCAGTGCTCTGAGTGCCCAGCCAGTGTCAACCGCCTGTGCCATCCCGACCTTAGAGATTAGCCAGAGCCAAGGCAGAAGAGATGCGTGCACAGCCACTGTTCTGGTGACTGTCCTGATTCGGGAGAGTCGCGATTTTCAGTAGATCAGTCGGTCCTGGAGTCCTTTGTAAACACCGGTCAGTTCTCTTGCTAGGACCATGCCGTGGTTTCTTTCATGAACTTAGTTTTCTCTGTCACTGTCTAGTTTCTCATTTACCATTTCTAATTATTTACAAGTTGTTAATGTTTTGTTCCACATTGTATATATACTGCTCATACCTAGGATGTTTGATGAAAAGAGTATTGTGTTTGAATTTTTAACAAATAGATTTATAGAATTATAGAGGTTGAAATGAATTAAAAATGGAAAGTAGTTTTCCATCTTAATTTGCTTGTTTGTTCATTTAGCTCATCTTCTGCTTCCTTCTGTCACATGGTTCTGCCCACCCAGGTACATTTAGGATCCAAGGGGGAGAGACAGGGCTGGTGGACCAGTAATGAGACTCGTTGGACATCTAACTTCAGTGCATACATACAAAACCCAGGCAACCCACAACCTGTAGGTCTATATGAATTCACGTGGTTTCCCAAGATAAAAAACCAGCCAAATGTGTGAAGTTCTGTAAATCTGTCTTTGTACACAATTGACTTCTCTAGAAACCAGAATCTTAGAAGTGATAATCTCTCAAGGACTAAGTAGATAAATTTACTTAAAGGTTTAGCCTGATAGTTTTCTACCATGAAATAGTACCGCCCACTTGGGTTGTATAGGTGCCATAAGGAACACCAGTGAATACTAAGATGGGTATTAAAGATACATTCAAAATTCATACACACGTAAATTAAACTATAAATTAAATATGGCAGGTATTAAAAGTTAACACTATTTAATATTGTAAATGAAAAATTCTTCTCACATAGCATTTGTACCTACCCAGTCTTTTGAGTTTCACTTTCAAATATGTTTTACAGAATGATTAAAAATATATTTTATTATATTTATTGAATCATATATTGATTATGTATTATTATGGAGAAGTTAACCTCATTATTTTTTTATTCGACAAGCTTCTTAGATATGTAGTATAGTATTATGACAATTTGGATTTATATCCTGGGCACTTTTTGTCATTTTCATTTTTGTGTCCGTCTTGTCTACCTGGTTCTTTTTTTTTATTCCAGTTATACAAAATCAATTCTTAAAGCACTGATTCTTAAATTCTTCTTATAAGGACCTCAGACACCAGCCACAGAGTTAATATTGCCGTTTCTTATTGGACAAACTGGACTATAGGAAGTAATACAGATACTCGGTCCTCTATCTATGATGGTTGCAGTTGTCATTTAATGTTGGTGTTCAATTTGTTGGCTACTTAGCACATCTGACTTACAACTTTATGTGGACTGTGATGGAATAGTCATTCTTCAGGTGCCGTTATCTCACGGGCATCTAACACAGAGGACTCTGCTGTGGAGCTTTTCTTCTTCCCCAGAAACATTATACGCAAGAGATCACTGTGCCCTTCCGATACCAACCATCGTAGGGTCATCAGACCAGCACTTGGTGGCTGTGAGGTCCTATGGCCTGTTGTACTTGAATGAAGCTTTGGAAAAAAACAGCATTCTATCTGAAGGGCTCAAGCACTAATAACTGTAATTTCCTAGTTATACTCGTCAATTGGACCAAAGGCCCTTTAAAGTGTGTTCAAGGAGTTCTTTCAAATTGGTTTCTTTTCTCTTTCTTTTTCAGGCTCATTTTGCCTCCTATTGATTTTTTGTTTTACACATTAGCAATTCTCATTAGAATGTGTTTTATTCTGGACACTGATCAGTTTGGGGACCTGTTTCCAAATAAACATGGAAGATGGTGCAGGATGTGTTATAGCATACTGTGTTTTTGGTGAAAGGGAGGAAATGGACAAGGGGCCCTTTAAAATACTGGCAGAATTTGGGGCTATTTACTGTGAAAGAGACTGGAAATGTTACAAGGAAAGAGATCTTTGTCTTTGACGTGAAGGCTTTATACAAGATTAATTGAGAATCAACTATTGGTAATAGAACGATCTTAATTCCTCATTACATGTTCTTCCCTAGATAGAAGTCATGTTTTAGGGGAAGGATTGTAGATAACGGCCACCTCTGTCACATCAAATGTGTATTACATTGTCACCGATTCACGGCGACAGCTGCTCCTAATGGCTAGAAGGGAAGATGCTTAGATCTGGGATTGTTTTCAACAAACTTTAATTACTAAGTTCCATTAGCAGTTTGGGCAGCCTGAGAAATCAAAGTAATTGATATTAACTTCTTGGAAGATCTGTGCAGGATTAATAAGAAGGAAATCTGTTCACTCGGCAGGATAGTGTAAAGCTTGGGGAAAAAATATATAACTGGTAGTTAAAAGGGCCTTTAGGATACCAATGAATTAGTTGACATACTCAGTATTTCTTTTTTTATGATTGTATGACGTGATACCAAGTCAGTAGATCCACGATAAGAGTAAAACACTTGGAGGTGAGAGGTATGGACTTGTATTTCAACAAAAAGTTTCAGCACGTACTTATGCAGACCTCTGTGGATGGTGGATGCGTGTGAGGTATCTTACCAGTTGTGACCCTGGCCCAGGAGGAGTTTACACTTGGCGAGATCCGTTATCCAACTGGGCAGAGGTAGAGCATATACAGTGTTCTGGGGGGCACAGAAGCAAGGATTTTTCAGGATTTAAATACTCCGATTTTAATTTTATATCGGCCATGCTATCTAACTGCACTTTTAAAATTAATAATTATTCTAGATTAAGTATATGACCAAATTCAGATTTAATTCTAACATTGTCTAAAGCAGATGTGCAAAAGTAGATATGGATTATATAAAACAGATAATTTTTCAAAAGAGCTAACATGTTTCCCTGAAAATAAGGCCTAGCCAGACAATCAGCTCTAATGTGTCTTTTGGAGCAAAAATTAACATAAGATCTGGTATTATATTTTATATTATACTATATTATATTATACCCGGTCTTATAGTAAGATAAGATTGGGTCTTATATTCATTTTTGCTCCAAAAGACGCATTGTCCAGCTAGGTCTTATTTTCAGGGAAACATGGTAAGTGCTTTCTGTGTCAGAAGCTGTTATTACTTTAATACCTGCTGCCACAGTTCATGCTCCAGGCTGCCAGGCCTTGATGAAGACATTTTAAATGTTAACTAATATAAAACTACTGCAATATTTGGGTCTGCTGAAACTTTTATCAAGTAAATAACATTATTTTAAGTATAAAGCATCATTCCTTTAAATACATATATAATTATTAATATGTTTTTGAACATTTAATACTGTGCAATAGCTGCTATTAAAAAACATTGATGTTCTTTGACAATGGTTAAAACAAACATGTTTGAAAAGAGGAATAAATCTTTTGGGTAGCATAATAGAGTTAATAATAAGTAGCAGCTGTAAAACCTGTGCTGTGATTTGTAGGTAATTAGCAAAAGGACTACAAGACCATATGGCAAAGACTTATGGTTTTTTTTCACACCAAAAAAAAAGTAAAATTAAACTTTATTAACTCAATGTTAAAACTTTTATTTATTCAATGCATTCTATGATCAACTAAAATGTAATTTGTAAATATGTCAACAACATTGGGGTTAATCTATAAATAAAAGACATGGCAAAATTATTATTTTTTGTCTCTCATTTGGGGCAGTAGGAAACCTCTGAAAGGTCAGATTATTCTTTTTCTATTCATTATGACCATTATCTAGATTAATGTTGAAATAATTAGTTTTTAATTAGTTATTTGCTGGTGATTTCCAGCATGGAGTTTTCACATAATAAAATAATTGTGTAATAGTACAAGAGACATTATTTTAGAAGTATCTTCAATGAGCTAAGATTAAACCTTATAGAGATAGATGTAAGTTACATCAGTATGAGCCATATGCCTGTCGCTTGCAAAGCTAAAGGCTATTGTTTATTGAAGCAGCCATTGGACCTTATAAGGTAGGGATACGCTAATTGTTGAGCTAGTGCTTGAAAAAATAAATCATTCCAGAGTAATTTTTTGTTATACAATAATTACTGTGCAATCTGGTTATTTATTTCATGTATTAGCTGCCAGGAATCACTTTTCTCATTTAATGCAGGCATTCTGCCATTTCCACAACCCAGTTCCTAATGCTGTGGGAACAGATAACCTTGCCTCCTGTTTGACAGAGAAAGGTCATCACTTCTGAGACATTCCATCTTTAAAAAGCCTGTCTGCTCCACCATTTCTTGACTGTAAATTAGAGATAGATAACAATACTCTATTAGTAGTGTTTGGCTAATTAAGGAAATGCGTGGGAAAGTATAGAGAGACATCTGGCACACCCTGAATGCATAAAAAGGACGCTCTCCTTCCTTCATCTCCAAGGTTATTTCTGTCTAATTTTGCCTCACAATTATCACTTCTCTCTCTGATGTCTTAAAATGTGTCCACCTTCCATCTCCTTCACTGTAGTGCATACAATTATGTTGTGGTTCCCTCTATCTATCTTAATTTTCAACTCTATTTTGCCCTCAAGTGTCCTTATTTTCTTTGTTTCTTCATCACCAAAGCTTTAGGAAAGAATGGCCTTTGTTCTCTGCCTTATCTCCCACTCATTCCTGATTTCATGGTAATCTGGGTTCTACTCTGTTCTCAAATTTTCCTCACCAGTGACTTCTTTATTGCTATATTTCAAGATTTTTGTAGTCCTCATATATTTGATTATTGACTTTATGACATTATGTCTTATTCCCAAAAGCCACTGACTCTTGATTTCTGGAGCACTGTTCTCTATTGAGTTGTCTTGAATATCTCTGATCTTGCCTTCTCAGGTTTCTTGATTTCTTTTGTATTTTCTATGATGGAGATATCCGGTATCTTAGACTCTTGAGCTGATTGCAACTACCACATGTCCAGTGATGGTTCTGATATCTCCTAGCCTCTTCTGCTATTTGAAACAGCCCACCTGTTATCTCTCCTTACCAATTACCTAAAAGTTAACACGCCCCAAACAGTTCCTTAAGTTTTTAATTCTTGGAGTTGCTGATTCTTGTCTCCTTTTGTCTACATGTTTCATCACATCACTGTGATAGGAAACAATTCGCTTACATCTATCTGTCTCCATTTACTCTGCCTAACTGCCCTATTTTACCCTTCAGTAGGTCTTACTTCAATCACTATAGTTGCTTGTTAACAACTAATCTCTTGGTCACCAGTCTCCCTCACCTCCAACTCTAGTTACTTAAATAAAAAAAAAGAAAGAAATTGATCATATCACTCCCCTGCTTGAGAACCACTGATGACTCCTTATAACTTTATGAAATAAATTCCAAACTACTTTGCATGTAGTATAAAGCTCTTCACAATCCCGGGACACCATTTCTATCTAAAATCATTTCCTATGGCAAACATTTAGTTGATAGTAAATGTTTGTTGAATAAATAATCTGTTAAAACCTTTTCCAATTTATTGAGTACTTACATCCTGGATACAGCTCCTGCAAACTCTTTACTGAATTTGCTTTGCTTTTTCACCTCTGTGCCATTGTACGTGCCAGACTTTTTTTTATAAGGAGGGTCTTCTTCACCTGACACAGTTCTATGCATCCTTCAAGACAGAGTTCAAATATCAATTCCTAAAACTCTCCCTTCATCTGTAAGATACAGTTACTTCCTCCTTGAAGTTCCCATAGCACTTTCTATGAACTTCTCCTGAGTCAGTCTGAGATGATGTAAGCGTGTGTGTGTGCCTCAGTCTCCCCTCCTGTTGGGTGCCATTGAACAAAGACTTTGCCTCATTGATTTTGATGTGGAATCTTCCACAGGACATAAACACATTTAAAACTATTGGTAATTATCAGGTATTTGAAGCTTTTTTGACCTGTTAAAAATTTGAATGTATCAGCTACTTTTAATTTTTCATTTTAAAATGAATGTTTTAGAGAACATAATGCAGTTAGGCATGTGAAGGTACTATATTTTAATCATCCCACGCTCAGTAAATTTTTCAGAACATGTATATAGTGTTCTAGTTTAGATTTCTTTCACCTGTGAAGTAATAAGAGTAGAAATTAATAAGCAAAAGTTCTTTCTCTATGATTAGCTTGAGAATTGTTCTCAAAGGCATAGTGTCTTACTTTGAGGGAAAAAAGATTTTTGGAAGAAAAAAATCATGCTATCTGTGCGAGGTCTTGTATTTTGCAAATATAGTCAGTTCACCTTTCAAATGATAACATTAGAAAAGTACTTAAAATTGTTTTGTTTAAAAGTTCACATTTATTTTGCCATTAAAAAACAAACAAAAACAAAAACCTATGAAAATGGTGAATTGCCCACCTCACGTGAAAAAACTCGTCAACCCATAAGGTACCAGAGCAGTCTCACTCATCAGTGATTTCACTACACCCAGTTACCGTTTTGTGGGATAAAAGGTTCTGCATTCTAATTTCCATCACAAGTAACAATTATTTTCTATGGCAGCACGACTGGGGATTTTCCTAGCACCTACTCAGTTGTAAATAAGTCATCCATTAGTCAGGTCAAGTCAAGAGAGTGTAGGTCTAGATTAAGGTCAGCCTGAACTATGATACACTTTATGTGTTAGAGAAAACAGGCCAAAGTCTTTCTTGCACATTGGTACTAATGAAGCAACTGTAGTAAATTTTCCCAGTGCTTTCTCTTTCCCCTATTTCCATCTGTTAAAAATGGGAATTGCCACTTGCCACCTTCTTGGGGATATAGAGAGAAAATTTGTCAGTAAGGTACTGTGAAACATGTAGTGATTTTCAGGTTTTTGCAACTTATAAACAAATAAGTTACGTATATGTATGTGTATACATGTATATGTATTTATTCACCTGCACTCAGAAGGTGGGGAAGGGCTTTGGACAGAAAGACAGCAAGGGTGGGAGACAGAGTGTAAAGATTAGTGTGGGGCTACCTTACAATTTTAACTGAGGCCATCAAGTCTCAGAGAAAGTGACCTTTGAGCAAAGGCTGAAAAGCAGACATGTTTCTTCTCAGATTTCTGATGGAGCTGGTTTGATCTGTGCTGTGTCCAGCCTATGGCAGATGGAGAGCGACCATGGCCATCGCTTCTCCTCCCAGTTCACTGCCAAAGCAAGTCATCTGTGCAAGTGTGTTATGAGTAAAGAAGGGGCACCTATCTGCCCAGGGGGACAGACACAGCAGGAAGTGGCAGTGCACGGCTTACACACTAGCTGTGTGTACCACACTCAGCTATTTAATTATATTTCCCTTCAAATTCCGATATACGCCATTTTCCATTCACGATGCAATTTTAAATAACTGTGTTAAAATAAAAATAGAGCCTTTACCTGACACACTTTTTCATATAAAGTTCTTTTGATCACTATAACTTGTTGGACACCAGCCTTGATATTTAAGACGAATGAATACTAACCATCAAAGCTCAGCAGGAGGCAGGGTGTGTTTTAAGATTAGCTTGATCTGTGAAGGTGATGGCTGCTGTTCTTCTGCCCGTGTCCAGCCTCCATGAGCTCTCCCTGGGAAGTGATTTATCACTGTCGCTATTGGAAAAGAACCTTATTTTATTTTAATACACGCTTCTCTTTCTTTTGAGCTGATGTTGCTTTCATAAATTTGGAAACAAAAAATAAATATTATTTAGTGTCAGAATGCTTAAATGAACTTTAAATTCTAGAGTGTTTAGTGCAGCAAGGTAATCAAATAATAACACGAGTCATCTATGTAACTACTGATTTCAGAAATCTGGTGGAAAGTGTCATATTGTATATGTTCTTTTGAAGTTAAAAGCCAAGTTTTTCCTTTAAAATCTCTGTGTTAACAACTTTAATTATTCTGTACAAGTAAATTGTTTTCCTATATAAATCATTCTCAAAGTGCGTTGTCTCAAAAATCAGATTCCCTGACTTATCTTCACGGCATCAGGCATTTATGACCTGAAGAAGCGAACATATGAGAACCTGAAAAGAGGTTGAGAGTGAAGCTAATTAATATGCTCTGGCTTGTCAGCTCACTAAACACATGAGCCTAATTCTCTATTCTCCTATGGCAGCATTAAAATAATGAAACATTGTTTTTTTTTCTTTATTTATTTTTGACAGTGAAATTCTATATTGAACATTGGCAAAACAATAAAAAAGGTGTGTTTTGTAGTGAAATTCATGAAACTTTCACACACAAAATAAAACATGTCTTATTTGGAGTTGCGAGGGTCTGCAGTTAGCCTGCCTCCTTTTCTGATCACGAAGCCTCCAAACACACCACCCTAACTGTTGACATCCCTGCCATTGCATGGATGGGATTTTGGGGTAATGACTGTATCTCACAGTGTAGATGAAACAATACGAGCTACTTACATTCACTGACATCAGTTTTCATTTAGGAAAAAACAAACAAACTGATAATCAAAGATCATTTGATATTTAGGGAAAAACTATATTTGGATGAACAAAGAGAGTAACTGATACCAGAAGACTTAGGTATAATTCAGGGAGCACGAGAGACTTTAAAAAGGAGTCTAGGGCCGGCCCGGTGACTCAATAGGTTAGAGCTCCATGCTCCTAACTCCGAAGGCTGCCGGTTCGATTCCCACATGGGCCAGTGGGCTCTTAACCACAAGGTTGCCAGTTTGATTCCTCTAGTCCCGCAAGGGATGGTGGGCAGCGCCCTCTGCAACTAAGATTGAACACGGCACCTTGAGCTGAGCTGCCACTGAGCTCCTGGATGACTCAGTTGGTTGGAGCACGTCCTCTCAACCACAAGGTTGCCAGTTTGACTCCTGCAAGGGATGGTGGGCTGCGCCCCCTGCAACTAGCAACGGCAACTGGACCTGGAGCTGAGCTGCGTCCTCCACAACTAAGATTGAAAGGACAACAACTTGACTTGGGAAAAAATTCCTGGAAAGTACACACTGTTCCCCAATACAGTCCTGTAAAAAAAAAAAAAAAAAGAAAAGGAGTCTAATTAGTACCCTTGGTAGAATTTGAGAGGATATTATAGCTGTAATAGGCTATTATGAAAAAGAGAGAAAAATAAATTTGCAGGGAATTAAAAATGTGATCACTAAATTAAACATTTTGTGGACCAACTGATAGACAAAGGGCATTGTTGCAGCTTGGGCTAGTTTTTATCTTCAAGTTAAATTGAAAATTAACTCTCAACACTTAAAACAGAAAGATGAGGAAATGGAAAGTAAAAATGTTAAGGGGAATTGTCAGTAGAGTCAATGTCTAATTAATATTAAAGAATAAGAAAACGAAAGGCAGAGACTATACTTTGATAAAATAATATTTTTATAAGCTGAAGAAATACTCTGTGTCAGTTAACCTTGGCTGTGGCTTAAAACACCAACCATTTATTTAGCTTGCGTGCCTGTGATTTGGCTGGTTGGTTCTTCAAGTTTGGGCAAGATGTGGATCTGTTCTCTTGAACGAGATCACGTGACTCCGTCCCCCTGGAGGATTGGTGTGAGATTAGCTGGTAAAAGATGGATCCACTCGCATGACTGGCTGTTGGCTGTGATGACAAAAGGGACGGGGCCACAAGTGTCAGCATCCTGCTAACTTGGGCTTGTTCTCTCGGCAGCAGGATTCCTAAGGGCAAGAAGAGTGCAATTTCTAAAAAAAGAAAATACTTTATTTGTTAAATTTATTGGGGTAATATTGGTTAATAGCATTAAGTAAGTTTCAGGTGTACAACTTTATAGCACATCATCTGTATATTCCTTTGTGTGTTCACCACCCAAAGTCTAGTCTCCTTCCTGTCACCATGTATTTGATCCCCTTTACCCTTTTCAACCTCCCCCCAACATCCCCCTTTCTTTCTGATTACCACCATACTGTTGTCTGTGTTTGTAAGTTTGTATGTCAGTAACAGAAAAGCAACCCAATTGCAGCATTATTCACAGAGTGAAATTTCCAACGCATATGGCTTTTTCATGTCTCTGCTTACCTTGCTACTGTCCCATGGGCCACAGCAAATGTCATGGCCGGGGCAGACAACCACAGGGCTTGGATTCGGGCAGGCTTGCATGACCTGGCCATCACTGCCCTCGGTCTAACTGCAGACATCAGCCCTTAGAGTTCAAAGTCCGGCAAGCTATTATGTAAATGTACCTTGGTGCAATATCAAAGTTTTCGTGACAAAGATGAAAATGCTACAGTGAGAATAAAATAGATTGCCTACAAAGAAATGACAGTCAGCATTGCAGATCTTTCATTGACAATACGGGATCTAGGAAGACATGAAAGTAATATTTTCAAAGACCTGAAAGAAAGTTATTTTAAGTATAGACTTTGATACCCAATTTTTAATCGTACTTCAGAAGAATGCAGATACTGACAAAGAATGACTATATGAAAATATATTGAGTAGTAATCTAAATATTTTGAATAAAATGATAATGTGAAGTACAGAAAAACTGGTAGCTGAATGATAGCCCAAAAGAAACTTGGACAACCAAAAGAAAATTAAAAGATAATCCACTGAAAATTCTTTTTCATGCATCAAGACTTTAGTGTTAGGATGAAAATTCCTTCCCTGAGGGTCTGATCTTACTCCTTGATTTTGCAACGAGTAATATGTAGTCATAATGCTAGAAATGTTGCCTATATGAGATTTTAATATTTAGATTTAAATTGTACACAAAGCATTGGAGAATAAATTATTGTTTTTGATGTTATAAATATAATAATGTAAATAACAGGTATCAGAAGATGATAGGACCAGGGGAATGTGGGAGGAAGAACATGAGGAGCAATTCTTCCTGTTTCATTGAGGCGGGTTGATGTAACACTGATAAATTGAGAGGCATTTAAGTATATATTACTTGAGGTCATAAGTGGTAATCAGTGGGAAAACAAAAGCTAAAATGTAAGTGCCAAACGTCAGGAGGCAGAGTAGGAAAGAAGGAAGAAATGGATGTAAGTGCCCTCACTTCCTCATCTGCCAGAGCAGACAAGCAAAACATAGTGTGAAAAGTGGATAAATCAAGAAAAAAATATATTATTAAAACAGCATATTAAGTTATAATGGTATATATGTTAATGTATGTGCCAGTATTACCTTTGTATTTGGAAAAAATACAGAATTTGAAAGAGAAGGCATCCTCATTAATCAGTATTTGTTAAATTGTAGAACATGTATAAACTTAGAACTGTGTATTTGTTAGAATAAGGGAGGAATATACGAAGGAAGCCCATACATACATTGCTCAGTGAAGGAAGGAAGCTGCACAACAAGGATAGAGGGACCGTTGGCTTTGTAAACATCGCTTTAATCTGCCTGTCTTCCTGCCTGCCTATCCGTAGTGTGTGCGTATTGAAAAAGTCAAACAAGGATAGATAACGCTTCTGTGTTGTTACATGTCCTGCATCTAATAGTTTTATAAATGAAAGAATCTAAGAATACACAGATACCCAGACTTAGTCAGATTTGCCATCCATCCAATCTAACAGTGACATCAAAAGTCAGGTGTCAAAGTCATATTTTTCCTTTTTAATGTTAATCATTAATTAAGGGATTGATTTACAAGCATCTCAATTTCTCTGAATGGTTAATTCTAAAAGTTTATGTTCCTGAGGCTATGTACATATTTTCAGTTTAAACCAGCTCTTTGGAGAATGAGATCCTCATGTTAATACACCGTGTGTAAAGCAGTGTATGTGTTTTTTCTAAATTAATTTTCTTTTTGTATCTGCCTCTTGGCTCGCGCTGTTGCCTCATACTTTTAGGTGCACCTTTGTAAAAGGGGACAGGGACAAATTTCTGTTGTGGTTGTTGTTATCTGCCTTCACATAAATATTTAATTTGTCCCTGTGATGTAAACACTATATAGTAATACATGAAGGGCAAGAACAGAATTGAAGTATGAAGTTAAGGCAATGAAGGCGCAGGGCATTTATATTATTTATTTATGTATATATTTATTTACTTATTTTAAGACATGCAATCACTAACATCATTAATAACATATAGTTTGTGCTGAGGATAGAATAATATTAGATAAATAGGTTCTGTTTCAGGCTCTGTTGTTAATGAGTTGTGACCTTGGGGAAATCTCCTTGGGCCTATAAAACGAAACAGTTGCTCAGATCAGTGTTTCAAGCTTAAAAAATAGTACTTCACAGTAAGAAATGCATTTCACATCACAGCACAGTATGCCTGTGTGTATGTGTGTGTGTGTGTGTGTGTGTATGTGTTTACCTGACAGAGGTTTCCTAAAATGATATTCGTTCTTACTACATGTGATATTTTCTACTTTATCTATTTTATTTTTTTTGAAGTCCACAACTCAGTAATGGGTCAAGATTTATAGTTTGAAAAATACTGCACTGGATATGTTGAAGGTCCATTTTGTCTGAAGCATTTTTTATTCCCAAGAGTCTACAAGTATGTCACCTTCATTGTGAAATTTGCTTTGTAAAAATATCATAGTCATTATGTAGCAATAAATCAAGCGTTATTGGTGTAATAACATCTAAGTGTATTATATTTTAATGATGTTATATGGAGAATCCCGTAGTTATTAAGACCTGGGGGTGATCTGACTATCCCCTCCTGGTAGCTTTCTAACGCTCTCAGAGAGTTTGGCTTTCTTACTGCAAATGAATTTTGGACACAATGGATTGCTAGGGTATTGGTTTTTCTCCCCACATGTAATATCCCCAAAGCCTAAAACAAGATGTTTATCTTTTTGATAGACAAGCAATTAACTTTTGGAGGGAATTTAAAGGCAGTAAAGCACATCTGTTAGGACATTGGAAATAAATGGGAATTTCTGACAGGCACACATTATAGCTTTGCATTTGTTATGCTGTAGCTGAAGCTATGTCAGCATTTTTATTATAAACCTAGGGGATTATCAGTCTGCAATAAAATTCTTTTTTGGATCGAGCTTATTTAGATTCAGAGCTTACTCGCAAAAAATCCTATGCTTTCCTGAACACAGGAGAGTAGATTTGCTTCTGCATGTCTCTCTAAGGGAGAAATGTGTCTGGGCTTCCTATATAATCATGTAAATATTAAAAATATATTTTTTATTATAACGTGACTCGTTGATTATCAAAGTACATGATTTAATATACAGGTGACGTAGAAACCAGTTGAACAGCTCAGTTACTGAGTAGTGCTAAAAGGAGTTGTTTCTGATTAAGTCATGCAGTGGTAGGTTTTTGGCAGTTGTCAGATAACTCACCGTTACCTGTGTGCTGGGAAGATACACGCTTCATAAGATCCTCTTCTGAAGATGGTGAATTTTGAGTCGCTGGTGATTTTCTCTCATTCTTATCCTGAAATGTGCTCCAAACAGTCTAAAAATGATTTCAATTTTAACAAAAAAGAACAGAAGAGTATTTTATTTTCATTTACATTAAAATAGGAACACACTAAGGAAGAATAGTGTTCAACATTAAGGGCATGTGTTCAAACCCCGGGTCTACCAGTTATCTGCTGGTGTCCTGGAAAAATGTCTTCAAATCTCTGTACCTCCCATTCTTAGTGTGCAATCAATACTGATGAATATTGTGCCTGACTCATTTGGCTGCTCTGAGGTTTCAATGCACTAATCTAAGAAAGCCCCAGACATATTAAGTGCTCAGTTAAGTTTTAGGTAGTATTATTACTGCTGGTAGTATTATTACTTGTTTGTTATGGTTTTATATTTCATCATAGGATCATAAAAACAAAAAATCATTTTCACATTAAAAATCTAACATAACACCATTACATTTAATATATATATAATATATATAACATATATATTCTATATATATATATACATATATATTCTATATATATATATATATATATATATATATATATATATATAAAATCCAACAGTTCCAGGTAGATCTCTCCTTTATACTATTTTTCATTGCTTAAAAATTCACTTGCTACCTGATAATTGCAACTTAATAATTTCAGAAAACATGTAACTCTCATGGAACAAACTCTTGGTCTTTATGTGTGAGAATGCTGGCTTCCTAGGAGCTTCATTTAAAAGTCTTATTCCTGCTGATGTTGCTGACTTTTAAAAAAGCATTTCTGCATTATATTGCAAAGTACAGCAAAGGAAAATGCTGTTACATAATGTATATGTCAAGGTATATCAAAATAGTGTTATACAAGGCTTTCTCCTGCTTCAATTTAGAGGAATAGCAATTTTGTGCTACACAAATAAATTGATTGATAGAAGATAGCAGGGAAAAGCCATACTGTCGCTCAGATATACTTGGCTATGTAGCATTTCACCTTTATGATAGAAGGTGCAGTTACAGTTTTAAAACGATGTGATTACATTATAGGAGGGAAGAAGGTATACATTTTTAAAGTTCATGGAACAATTATATGCTCACCACTGGGATGTTATATTCTTTTTATAAATAATAGATGTGGTCTTTGATGAGGTCATAGCAATGGTAGCAACAGGGGTAGGACAGAAGTTGCAAACGTTGCTAAGACCATTTACTCAGCAACTATTGACTAACTGGGTATTTTGGGCCAAGGTGTCATCAGTGGTGGAATTATGAATACAAATAAAGTAAGTGAGCTCCCTCGTCTGCAGTGGGCTTACTACCAGACAAATACATAGCTGCTCCCTCATTGCCGACTGCTGTGGGAAAATCCACAGAGAAGATCTTTCAGAAGGCGGGGGGTTAAGGGTGGCATCCAGGGAATGGGTAGCTGGGCCTTAGATAAAGAAGGAAAGCATATTCTACCGTCTCAGACAGGAAGGACAGAAGGACAAGTTTGGATGTAATAAACTTGTAGGTTAGACAGCAGTAAGTGGTGGTATTCCTGGTGATGCTTCTGGCTTTGAACACACAGGTATAGAATTGCCGGGTGGGGGGGGGGGTTATTTCCACACCAGCGATGATACATGATGGTTAAATAAGAGAGCAACTACTTGTTTTAGGACGGAAGAATGTTTACATTGATTAAGAGGTATACATTTATATTCTAATTATTTGGATAATAAGTGTTCAATAAGTGCCTTCTGAATGAATGAGTGAGTGACTGAAAGAGTGTGCAGATGAATTAATGAATGAATGAATGAATGAATGAATGAATGAACTTCAGATGCCCCCTGGCGAGCAAGGTTTTATAGTTCATTCTTTGTCTCTCTTTTTTTTCCCATCCTGGTTTCATACTGAATTTTCCACCTCCTCCAAACCAAACCTCATGCTAGCCTATTTGATCATTTATTCAGGGTGGCACGTGAGAGGTGTTACTGCTGTCCATTCTAGAGGACACACACAGTGATTTGCTGGGCTTGTTGACCTTGGTGGGGGTGGGGTGTGCGGTCCTCAGACAGCTTCTCCTTTCTCTCTAGTCAGTCTGCGTTTGTGTGTGCCTGCCAGGGCTGTTCATAGGTGGATCTGTATTTGGGCCTAAAACAAATCCATCTGATAGACACTGAGCAAGTTAAATTTTAGAGGGTGGCCTAAACTATGTAACAGTATAGAAACTGAAATTCTTGGTGAATGTGAAGTGTACCAGAATAGTATTTATATTACACGCTAACTATAACTTGTCATGTCAGAGAAGCACTGGCAAATGTTCTCAAAATAAATATAGCTAAAACTTACAGTTGATTCATTAAAAATTGTTATTTTCCCCTTAGGTTGGATAATTTTCTGAGGCATATTATGATTGGAGAATATTTTTATACAGGCTGACAAAGCACAGTGAACTTGGAGACAAAATAAATGGTACTATTGTTCGTTGAAGTACATGCTAATATTTTGCAAGAAGCTCACTTTTTTTGTTTTTAATCATCTCATTAAGACATAATGATCTTCTTCCAGCTGAGGTGTCTAATTACTGTCATATCCAATAGTCTGTTAATTGGTCAGAATAAAGCAAAAAACCACCACGGACACATCAGGACTATATTCTCATTGCGTAGAAGTGGATAGACACAGGGTAATTGTTAATTACATTTGTGGAGCATTGCCGATAATCTTTACTGAGCTCATTGCTTTTCTTTTCATACAAACAATAGCAAAACCATCTGAAATATCTATATGGATGGCTCTTTTTATGCTGGACAGCATTCAATTTTTTCAATACAGGCTTGAAATTTCATCAATCACAGTTCGCAAACCTTAATAATAGGTTGTCTTTGTACATTAAAAAGTTGGTATTCAAAGCTCAGACACGTCTTCTCCCACTCAAGTTTAGTGTCTAACCTTCCCTTCATGCATTCAATTGATATAAATGAGACTACTACTAAACAAGAAGTCATTTTTAAAAATACTATTATGTTTAAAAATTTATGTGCATATTTGACATATATTTGATATGTAATCACAAATTTAAAGGCATCATTTAAATATATTCAGGGTTCTAGAGATTTTAAAATTTTATGAACACATGTATTAAAGTATATATATGTTAAAATACATGATATAAACGATTTACAAGGACCATTGAAATATTTGTTAAAAGGACACTAAAATGGTTTGTAAAGCAGAAAATGTGTCCCTTCACCTTTTTGCACTCAGGAGCTTATGGCACCAAGCTTCCTCAGTCAGGAACCGCAGTCACTGGTTTCATTTTCCCATCCTCCTTAAACTAGTTTGGGATATGAATACAAGAGCCATTTCTGCACTGATCTTGGTCAGTCTTCTTTATACCTTTTTGACTGATATGTTTTCATGACTTACTGCTTTCATCCATGCTGTCACCACCGATATCTCATTAGTCTCCATTAAGGTAAGGGGCATTTGGGTGACTCTTCTTATTCTGAAATCCTCAGGCTGTTTAGTTAATTACTCTGCAAACTCGGATATATTTTACATGGTTAATGCATATTAAACCATGATTAAAATGTTACTATAGGAGAAGACAAAGGAATAATATTGTCAGGATTTTTGATACCCACAAATACTACAGATATACACTGAAATGCAAAAAGTATTTTACAGAATAGACAGTAAGAATTCTTTAGTAATTTTCATAGTCCTGTGACATCCAAATCCAAGGGAATCATTCTCTTTGTTTCTTCATATTATCTGTATTCTTCCCTGACCCTTCTCAATAATTACTATGTGTTCTTTAAGATCTTGCCTTTTTGGTAGTGACTCTTCAATAGAACATGATAAATAATACACAGTGATTTATTTCTCGGATTATGGCTAATAGTTACGTGGTATTTTAGTTCAGTCACATCTTGCGTGTCTTTGATCAAATCCTCATACGTGGTCATCTCACGCCCTCATCTCTAAGTCATTTCATCAGCTGCCCTTGTGCACAGGGGCATAGTTTCTCTGGGAAGATGACTTTTATAATTGTACTCTTTCCAGCTTTTTCTTAGAGGAGTTCTCTGTATGTCTGTTTCAAAGTGCAAGGATTATAATTGTTGGTGAAGAGACGGAAGCATTTGTTGCAGGATCAGCTGTTGTCTTCCAGATGAAAACACAGGGCGAGGGCTGCTTACCGGGCGGTGTGTGCTCTGCAGGCCCGCTCGCTGGTCAACTGCTGCACCTGGGGCTGCCTGCCTGTGAGGGAGCACGATGTGTCGGAATCGTAACAAAGGTGATTTTCCAGAATCATCAGAGAAAACCGGCAGTTTGTCAAAAGATAATGAGTCGAACTAAATGTAACACAGGATTGAAGTTTATCTCATTGGGCATGATTCAGATTCCCTTAAATTAATCATTGAGTCTTATCCTCTCTTCCCTACAAGGCAGATTTACTTCACTTTATTTGGTTGGGTAAATCTACAGTCATCCTCCCTGTCTTTCTCTTCTCTCAATCTCTCTTTTTTAACTTAATGCCAGTGCTTTGAAGTGCAAACAATGTCTGGGCATCATGGTTGAACCTTGACTTTGGAGTCAGATATTCCTGAACCCTACAAACTGTGAAATGTTGGGCAAGTTATTTTGTATTTCTGTCACACGGGGCGGCCTGCAGGGTCTCAGCTCCCGCTCCCCACACAAGAACACAGGATATGGTGAGGCCAAAAAGGAACACCCACGGAGCCATAGGTGGGGGAGTCATACCACTATGGTCTCACTGGAGGCTGGGTTGGAGACACAGGAAGCAGGAGCCACACTATCTGCAACCTGCCGTCCACTTCTCTCTGCCAACCCACCTCACTTGCTAGCTGCAATCTGCTCTTGCTAGCTCAGCCACCACCTCCTTGCTAGCCCCCCTTTGCTGCTAGCGTAGCCACGGCAGTTATATTAGTGACCAATGGCTCACTGGTTACAGCTGACGGCCAACTAGCCACAGTTTATGGCCATCCAATCACAGTTGATGGCCATTTACTACCTGAGCCAGCACCTTTCCACGTGAGGCCGAGAGCCTGGAAACTCTACTCCTGGCTCTGTCCCCACAATTTCTTAATCACATTTGCTTAATCAGTACAATGGAAGTAATAAGTGCCTCCCTCATGTAGTCTGGATACCAGGATTAAATGATACATCCTCCTAGTGTTCATCTTAGCCTTTTTAACCTATATTTTGATAGTAACAGAATTTCAGAGTTAGAAGGAAGCTTAAACATTGTACTTTCAGGGGTTACAGGCCGTGGGAGGAGACTACCTGCAAGCATGTGATTTCGTTATTCAGTGGTATAAAAGTGTTTGCGCGCCCTGGTGGCCCTCCTTGGCCAGGAGCAGGGCAGCCCATCTCCATATCTCCAGGAGGTCCCTTGCCCCACCCTCCATGGCACCGAGAAGCACTGAGTGTCCGCACCACTTAGGGCTGGATCCTGAAAGCTCTGCTCTTGCCGCACCATAACCATTTCATTCCAAGGCCTCCATCATCGTCCCAGAAGAACTGACACTAATGATCCACATACTTCCGTTTCAGGAGCTTTTATAAACACTGGTGCTTGGAGCCAAACGGGTCATCGGCAAGTCCATGTCGTCACATCCAGGGCAGGCTCTGGGTGGATGCGGTGTGTCTGCCTCTGGGCTTCCTGTGTGTCAGGACGCTGTTTTCTCCAAGGTCAACAGCTCTGAACCCTCATCTGGCTGGATCCCTTCCAGGGTGAGGAACCTCAGCAGACGCGCCATCCTTGGAAGCCTCTAACAGTACACCGTCTTCTTTCAATTGAGTTGAGATTTATTTTCCTGTGGCTTCCACACTTTTGTCCTGGTTCTTCTTTTGAAGCCAAACAGAACAATTTGTACCCTCAGTACACACTCCTTCAAATATTTGAAGATTTTCAGTCTTGCCATCCCTGAGTATTCTTTTCTGCATGTTTACATACATTAGTTTGTTCATTTAGATAGCAAACATTGATTCTGCACCTACTGTGTACTCAGTGTGGGTGACAAAACGAAGATGTGGTTAGTCTCTGACCTCGGGGAACTGCGTCTCCATGTGACGTGCCCCTCATGTGACATGATTTTAACACGGCATCATCACTTTGGCTGTTTTCCTCTAAATGTCTTTTACTTCACATGTCCTTGAACTGCAGTGTCATAGTGCGTGAGGTGTGCTGTGATAGCACAGGGCAAGGGATCGGCGCATTCTGCGTGTTAGGCCACCACTGCGCCTAAGGTAGTATTTACTCTTCTGTGGTCATAGCTGTGCATGTATGTGAAAGCCATTGTTAGTTATTACCTCATCTCCTCACTTCTCATACTTGTCAAGTTGTTGTTTTGAAACTCAAGCACACGTATTTCTATTAAACTTCAGCTTGATAAGATCGGCACATTGTGTCAAACTCTAAGTTTTGTGTTCTTACTCTGTCATCCAAATATTTGAAAAGCAATAACCTGCTTTATTTTGTCCATGTTGTTGATGCACATTGAAGGGAAGAGGGTTCCATAGATCCCTGTCCGTCTTGAAAGCAGAGTCCTCGCGTAGAATTTCCTTCTTTGTTAGTCCTTATATAGGACTGGCAGTCGTTACTTAATAATTACGTACTTAAGAAATCTTATAGTTCCTTTGCCAAGAGATAATATAAAGGACTTACCACATTATTTCTCCAGTGAGGCCTACTCTTTACAGTAAGTTTTGATTTATTAAAAAAATCTATTTTGGGGGGGAAACACATCCAAAGATAATGAGGTATTTACACTAAGTATGCAGCTACCCTTCGTATATCCTAAGGATACATCCTACCCATGTAGGATGCAGATGGTGTTGTTAAAACTTTATTCTAATGCATATTTTTCTCATTGAGTCCATGTACGTATCATGATTTACTTAAAATGTTACTTTATTCAAGATTTAGTAAAAAATGTTGACTGAATTAAACATTCCTATGATTGACATGTAAATTGGACAGATTTGAATATTTCCTTGTTTTTCTTGGAAATAAAAACGCTAAGATGCAATATTGCTAATCTGGACAGTAATATAATCCATTATGAAAATTTACTATTTTTTTGGCTCCTACTGGTTATCCCCGTATTTTAAAATGAGTGAAAGCTTTTTGTGAGGGCATCAAATACCTTAGGATACTTTTTACTTTGCAAACCTCTCACTCTGTTGCTATGGTGACTATTATACCTCAGGAAATCCTCCATTTCCGTATAAATTGTTTGATAGCGTAAAGTTACTTATTAAGATTCTGAAACCTGCGAGCCTGCTGAGGAATTATAGCAGGACACGATTGCTTCCACGTTTGAAGTAGTGATCTCTAAACAGTGCAGTAACACACTCATTATACACATTAGTGAGCAAGATTGCTGGAGCTTTTCTGCCCATGGAATCCTGCTTGTGAGCAAACTGTGGCGTCCTGGGGAAGAGCCTGGGCTGTGGAGCCGCCGCCGGGGTTCAGATCCTGCCTCTGCCGCCACCCGGCTGTGTGGCCAGGGTGGGTTACATAACCTCTTCTCTCAGTCTCGTCATCACTAGTGGGGATCGCAGGTGCCCAGCTCACACGGTTGTCGTCAGGAAGACACAGATGAATATTTGTGAAGCATTTATTTTAGTTTTTCCTACCACTCTTCTTCTTCTTCTTCTTCTTATTGTTATAATTGTTGTGATTATTTGCAATAGGAACACAACATAAGATCTCCCTCTTAGCAGCATTTTAAGTGTACAATCCAGTGTTGTTACGTATAGGCTCTTGCTGTACAGTAGAGCCCTAGTTACTCATCTTGTATAACCAAACTTTGTACCCTTTGACTAATATCTCCCTGTGTCCTCCCCCCAGCTCCTGGCAACCACTATTCTACTCTCTGCTGCTGTGAGTTTGATTATGTTAGATTCCTTATATAAATGGTACCATGTAGTATTTGTCCTTCTGTGGTTGGATTATTTTACTTAGCATAATTTCTTCCAGGTTTATCCAGTAATGTTACAAATGGCAGGATTTCCTTCTTTATTTTTTAATGGCTGAATAATATGTGTTTTTGTCTGTCTGTATATGTGTGTTTGTGTGTGTATATATACACATATATTGTATAATTGTCTGACATTTTGTGCACACACGTGTATGTGTGTATTTTTTTTTCTTCGTTCATTCATCGATGGACATTTAGGCTGCTTCAATGTCTTGGCTATTATGACTAGTGCTACAATACACATGGGGATATAGAGGTCTCCTCAAGATCTTGATTTCAATTTCTTTGGGTAAATACACAGAAGTAGGATTGCATGGTCATATGATAGTTCAATTTTTAGTTTTTTAAGGAACCTCCATACTATTTTTCCATAGTGGCTGCATCAGTTTGCATTCCAACCAACAGTGCACAGGGGTTCCCTCTTCTTCACATCCTTGCAAAGCATTTAGAACAGTGCCTACAGGGTAACAAGGTCAAGGGTATGTAAGTATTAAGCTTGTTACCATTGTTGTAAGAACCCCCTTTCTTATTTTTCAGTTTCATCCATCAAATATTTTCAGAAAATAAGTGTATGAATATTCAAATTACTACTATGGAAAATACAATTTCAATTACTTTTGTTTTTAATAATATCCATGTAATTATCTGTAATAGATCTAATTTTTTTAATGTCTATGCTTATGAATTTAAGAGTGCTGAGCTTTCATACAAGTATGTTGTTGCTACAACTATTTATTCTGTCTTAGCATATTACCAAAATGGCTGGAACTAACCTAGTGAAATAGATTGCACAAAGATAAATAAGATTTCTTTAATAACAAGATTACAGTGTGTTCTGTTCGGTTCATGTATTTGTATTAATGTTTTAAATAAATGTAGTCAATTTTTCAAGGTACTTGGTTTAGGAATAACATACAAAACAAAGAAAAAAAGAAATTAAAATATTTCTGAAGTTCACATTGAAGTTGGGCTGAAATGTTGATTTTGTTTTCCTGCTGGTCAGAGATACTGGAAAGGCAGTTTGAGCCTGAAGCACAGCCAGTGTCGCATTAGTGGTAGTGATATTTTTCTTTGCGGACAATGGAAAACTTTAATTCTGGTTGTAAATTTAGCATCACAAGTGAAGTCAGCACTTTTTTGTCTTTTCAATTTCCCACACTCCTTTTATTCTGATTAAAAACTGTATGAATTTGCTATCATAAGAAATAAGTATTTACATTTCATTTATTTTCTGTTTAATTTCTTATTTATAAGAAATATGTTTGAGTCAGACGTCTAGTTTGATCCCCACTTTCATGGGCTAGCTTTTCAAGTCCTCAGTGGACCCGTCGGAGGCCAGGCCAGGGACAAGCAAATATCAGGAGCCTTTGCACCGCACAGGGAATATACTCAGTAATATTGTCAGGACTCCGTGTGGTGTCAGGTGGGCACTAGATGTATCGGGATCACTAGTAAGGTATATAAGTATCTAATCTCTATGTACCCCTGGAACTAATGTAATATCGTATGTCAACTGTAATTGGAAATTATTCTTGTTTTAACAAAAGGAAATCGTATCTGTGGTTTGGAGACCAAAAGTTTTGCCTTAGGCTGGCCGTTCTGCCCTTTTCCTCAGTTCACAGCCCTCTGTGGTCAGTTAAACTCAGGAGTTTGATTAGCTTCCCTTCACATTTCTTTCGAGCTTCTCTACTTTTTCCCAAAAGTCTGGAAGTTGGCCCTCTGCTTTAGAGGAAGCTGAGATGCTGGGGGCAGAACCGGTGTCTGTTACCAGCTTAAGTGCTTCAAACGCTGCCACTCTCTCATCCTTGCAGCCTTTTCCTCCACAGTCTTGTAACTGCTCTGATTGGATCAGGAGAAAGCCTCCCTGTGTGGAGGCAAGGCCGTTGCCCACCCACTCCTGGCAACTGGAAACCACCTCCAGGGTGCAGCCGACCCACCCATACCCCCACAGAATCCCTGCTGCATCTTCATTCCTGAAGTGCTGGGTGCTTCCGTCTTCTGACCACCCAGCCATGTTTTATCCGTTTTCCCAAGGCACAGCCAGCTCAGTCTCCTCTCTCCTCTGCTTCTCCTGGTCTTAGCTGAATCCTGCTCCTTATCTGAGATCCCCCACCCATGGGAGTTCTTTTAAATCATCAATATTTACATTCCCAGAAAACTCACCTCAGGGCCAGAAATTGTCAATTTTACCTCCCATCTCCACATCTCCATCTTAGACATCTCCGGTCCAGACAGCTGTCTTTTCTTGACTGAACTACTTCAGTGAGAGGCAATAGATGATGAGCTCATTAACCCACCACTGGTTTAGCCACATCCATTCTGATTCTTCTCCAAACACCTGTTCATTGTAGGCTAGCTGATCTTTCTAAATGCAGACCGTGGCTAACACCTTGGATAAAAGATTTTACTGGAAAGCCTTGGAATGTAAGATTCACAATAAACTTCGGATCTATCCTTTAGAATTCAGTGCCGTTTCAGTTATATAACACTTTTCTCACTGAGTGTAATCCATATACGAGATACATTTTAGAGTCTGAATAATCAGCTTAAATAAGAATGTTGAAAATACAAGCCATTGGCAAGTTTTGGTTAACCTTTACTTCTGGTTAAAGTAACTTGAAATATCTACACTAGACATTGCAAAATGTTTGTACAAGGCTGTGTGATATGAATATATCATTTTGACATATTTGTTTTCTTTCTAGCTCTTTATTTGCTTCTTGACTATAATAAATCATCCTTCTAGTGCTTCACATACATAGGAATATAAGTAAATAGATAAATATTTCTGGCCCCAAAAAGCCCTTTTCTTACCCTATTTCTTTAAGGTAACTTTTGCCTATGGTACATTTTTAATTAATTACATCAACTTCTTATAAATCAGTTATACAGTTTACTTCAGTATTTGGAGTTTCAGTGAGGAGGTTTTGAGTTACTGATAAGGCAAGCTAGAGTTTTAAATTAATTTCTTTAAATTATACCAAGAGATTGAAATCTTAGGTTTTCTGATCCTATAAGACCTAGTTGATATTAATAAAATTCTACCACTATTGAATTTTGTGATTAAAATAACTTATTTTAGTTGTCAGAAATTTGAGTAAACTCTCCCTTGGGTTTGGGTGTAAAATAATTAATGGTGGGGGGAGGGGGATATAAGAGACCAGGAATTTATCAAGAAGTGGGATGGAGATGGGTTAGCTAATTTTGTCTGTTTTACCAGACCTGTTGCCATTTGGTCTATATTTTAGCCTCCATTTTTAAGGTTAGAAAGTTGAACTTAAAAAAAAAATCTGCACCTGGTGCATTCTAAATATGTTAAGCTGCAAATGAAGGGCTCTGCACCACCTATAAAAGGGTACTGAAAAGATCACTCTGGGCACGTGATACGTCCTTTATGGTCGGGAGTATGTGGGTAAAACATCAGGCGGCTGCGTTGATGTGGAGTGAAGTGAAATGTTGCCGAGGTGAACCGAACATGCCTTCGAAAGAGGACATATTTCCTAACTACCTGCACTTTTGCTGCAGGCTGATAAATAGTGGGGTTTGGAATCAATTTCACCATTGATCTGAAAGATAATCCTTTTTGTGACAATCTTGTCCAGGGGTTTTTATTGTCAGAGGTGAAAATGAATGGCAGAGTCTAAGGAGAGAGGAGAGGAATCGGGCCTGTGAGGGAAGTGCCTTATTGTTTGTCACACATGAGCTCACACCAGACTTTGTATGTGCGGCTGGGGGAAGGGCATGGAACATGTACCCCAAGATTTTAGTTCATGGATTGCTGGAACTATACTCCCAAACTGAAAAATCAGTCATGTTTATTTTGTATATGGGAAAGTAAGAAAATGTATGGTAGACGATAATTTGACTGGCTCTGCAAAGGGTCTATAGAGCTTTCCCGATCAATCAGCCGTACTCATGCTGGCTTGGCCGTGGCAGACAAGCCAGGGGGAAGGAAGCTGCGGGCAAAGCAAGTGTTTGACTTGGATGGGTTTTCTTCTGTACAGGCTGTGAAACAAATCAGGATGACCACAGTGCCTCGGAGGTGGGCACTGGGGTGCATTTAAAACAATGCTGGGCCGTTCTTTGGGAGGTGGGAAGGAAGACAGATACGCAGTTTCATGCCCCATTGGTTAAAGGGGGGACTCTCCCTGCTCAGGGAGGGGCACTGACGCTTCCCTATGGAAAGGACAGGTGCTCCGGTCAAACAGGTGCTGGGCTGTCCTCCTGTCACATTACACCTGCCTGGGGGTCAGATCAGGATGGGGAGGCATTGGCTTCCTTAATGACTCTGCAGCCAAGGTCATTAAGGTGGCTTGTCATTAAGGGTGTGTGAGCCTCAGCTTCATACTGCACTGCATTAAGGATCTGAGCTTTTTCCTGTAAAAACCCAAAACACTCCGGTGGTCGCTCCATCCTCTTAGATCCGAGGTTGCCTGTGGGGGCTGGCGGATCTCCCTTACATGGTTTTCTAACAGGTTAATCAGCCTCCCTAGTGTCCCTTTCAGAACTGTGACAGCCCTTCCCATCTGTTTGTGTCACATGAGGGTGGTTTCCAGTGGGGCGTAGCTTGGTGAGTTTTTAAAACCTTTCTTCTTCTTTTCTGATTGCAGTGTCTGCTCCTTTTTATCCATTCCAAACGTTTAGAAAAGGATGTTTTAGTTGTTATGTACCAGCATCACTTAGAGAAAGGGTCCACATACCTTTTCTGTGGGGGCCACATAGCAATAGTTTGGGCTTCCCAGGCCACAGTGTCTCTGCCCAGCTACTCAGCTCAGCTGCTGGAATGCGAAAGCTGCCATAAATACTATGTGAGCAAAAGGGTGGGCCTGGCTTGCAGTAAAACTTGCATCACTAAAACAGAGCAGGCTGGATTTGGTGTGTGGCTGTAATGTGTCAGCCTTGACTTAGAAGAAGAGCTGAGGATAAAATGAATGTGTATTTTAGTCAGATTTTTCAGTGAGTAAGGCTGGGAGACTATAGTTGCAGCCGATGTCATTTAGTAGAAAAATATGTACCATCATTTTCTAGATGTGAGCTGCCCCTTTTAGCTGTATCTCCACAACCTTAATAATTCACAATTGAGAAATCCCTCACTCAACAGTTATTTCCACAGACAGGGAAATTGCCCCCGAGTTATCTACAATTCATTCACGAGAAACACCCCGTCAGCCAATAGAGCAAATTCTTTGTTATGTTCGAAGACTAAAAGTTGCCATAACCGCAATGCATCCTGGGGCTCCAGGAGACCCCACATGTCAGAGTAAGGTATTGGGACACACAAGTAGAGTTTGGGAGCTGGGCTCAGCCTTTGCGATGGATAATGTCAGCTGTGGGTCCCCGGAAGGGAGCAAGGACCCTGCAGCCTTTAGCTTTCCGTGCTTCCAGGCGGACAGCACCTGCTGGCTTCCCCTAGTGCTTTCTCCACAGCAACTGCTTTCTCTGCCGTTGAGACCCATTGTTGCTTTAAGGCTGATATTGTAAATTTGAGAAGAGTTTGTCTGATTGGCTTATGACTAGGCACATTGGGGCTTATGTTAATTATGTGGAATGTTGTAGAAGAGAAGTGAGCGAACACGGACCACTTCTACAATCTCTAGCCCGCTTCTCCCCCCTTCCTTCAGGACCCCCAACTCCTCCGACCTGGAAGATATCTTCTCCCTCCTGTTTTGTCCCATATTCGTCTGTGTCCAAATCGCCATGGGAATGATGGTTCCCAGACGCTCATTTGGGTCTGTCCCACTCCAGCTTCAACTCCTCCGTGACTCCTGGGACCTTCAGGACGACCCTGAACGTGTGGTCTCCGCCCTCTCTGCCTCACCTCTGTTACTCCCACCTGACACTCTGCTCTCCAGTCAGAGTGGGCTTCCTGCTTCCCCTCACTTCCCAGCTTTCATCTGTGATGATCTGTTTGCCTAAACAGTGCCCCCTCTCTCCCCACCCCTTACCTGTCTTTTCCTCTCTCCTTCCCTCTCAGTGCCTCTTTATCTGGCGAAATCCTTTAAGACCCAGGCTGCTTTCAGACGTGCTCTGTCCCAGAAGTCTTAGCTGGCTCCCCGGGACTACATCAGGGGCCCCTCTCGGATGTATGCCTATCCCAGCACTGCCCACGTGGTGATGTGATGAATGCCCTGCTCCACTGGCCATGTCTCCCAGAGGACTTCACATCCTGAGTGTAGGTACTGCATTGCATGTAAGCCAGCCCTGGGCATGAAATAGATGCTCAATAAATATTTGTTGAGCCAATTAGTCTCCCAGTGAGACTACACGTGATAAATTAGAACATTGTTTCATTGAACCTAACAGACTGCAGTTTATTAAAGAGATGACAAATTTATAAATCACATCGGTGCAATCACGATTCTTTCCTAAAAGTCAGATAAATTTGAAACATGTATAATGAAGCCTAAGGGTATCCTGTTAACATTTTTTGAGTAGCCATCCTTTTAATGTGCTTTTCAAATATACAAACAGAAGAGTAATAGTGTTACATAAGATCCTGGCTATACTTTAGAAAACATTTAAAAATCATGTCTATATTTTGTGAGAGAAAGTTGGGAAAGGCGTTAGGGGAAGGGGGTTTACTCCTCTCTGCAACTCAAGGGAGGTGAAAGGTTTGTTCACTGAAGTACAAGCGTGCCCACCCACAATGATAGAAAGGAATGACCCACTGATACACAGCCATGGATGCATTTCGGATGTCATTATGATGAGTGGAAGAATCCATGCGCCAAGAATCCATCCTTTATAATTTCATATATGTGACTTTATTTAGTTCATCATATATCCAGCAATGGAAACTGGAAAAACATTGCACATTTTTCAGGATGTATACCAGAACCTCATGGAAGTAATGTCAAACTGGCTAAGCTGTTATAGTACAGATGTGGGAAGGGCGCACGTGACATCTGCATTTGTGCACACACCTGTAACTGTCCTGGGGACAGGGCATGGGATCTGACTATGGGCCTGCATCTTATCACTGTGGAACCGCTTCGCCTTTCAGTTCACGGATCTCTTCCTAGTTGTGGGTTTCCAATTTTGTGTTACTTATAGAGTTGTTACTATTGTTTACTTGTTTCCCCCTCCCCTTCCTCCTCCTTCTTCCAAAAACCCCTCTGGAATATGAGCTGCCTGAAGAGGGCACTTTTCTTATATCCATAGCAGTGGGGACCTGCCACTTAGTAGACCCCTATTAAATATTTGGTAAATAATAGATAAATGAATAATATCTGGAAAGTCAAGATTTTTATCTTTCAGTAAATTAAGAAATAAAAAAGATTGCCTTTTTCCCCCAAAGAGACTCACATATTTATTATTTCAAATAGTAGGTTTCCGTGTTATATAGTAATTTCTGACAAACTGACACAAAAGTTAAAATTAAGAATAATAATGTTGATCCACATTACGTCCTTGTATAATTCAAATCGTGATTTTGATCACTATTGTGATATTGGCTAATTCACAGTGAAAGGAATCAGTTTCCATGTGGATTCTATTTTAATTCAGATAGAAACCTATTTTGTGTTAAATACCGCGGAGAATATTATGTATTTAATATTAAAATTCTAGATTAACATTATAACTTTCATTATAGATGAAAGGAGCTCGTTATAAAATCAAAGGGATAGTCAGCTTTAAGTGAATTATTCCGTTGCACGTTAGTTTTACCTGTCACCATGGCTTCAGGACAGTCCCTTTTTGCCCCGAAAGCATTTAGTGGAAGGCATCCTGTGGGGCCAGGGCCCGGTACAGTTCTGTGGGTGTAGCCCTGCCATGTATCACTAAGTGGACATCAAGACTGTGTACCCCAACATGTTCGATGATACACGTTCAGTCTCGAGCTGCTTTGGGAGTAGGGCTCAAAGCTGAGTGTGTCTTTCAAAGCAGATGACTAGAACCTCAAAGAACTAAGCCAGGAAAGAAGTAGATGATTGTGTACGTAGGCAGAACTCACGCTACGTAGACAGAGTGTGCAAGGCCTGCACAGGTATTAAGCGCAGGAGAATCAACCCTGTGTGAAAACCATCACTGTGCACACAGATTAGCATTTCCCGGAAGAGATGGCAAACATATGCAAGATGATGAAACAGTAACGCCTTTTCCAGTGTTCCATTTTAGGTCCACATGCTAAATACATGTCAAAACAGTGGTGAAGTCAAAAGTCTATTAAATGGTCCCGGAAAACAGTACAACAGCGTCTTTGCCAGGTTTGGTCCAGGAGAGAATGCTTAGTAGCCATTTAATTGCTTTCACACATTCTAAAAAATACAAACGAAATATTGTCCAGCTTTTGTCCATTTCGTATATGTTAAATAAATATAAGAAAGGTAAAAATAAATAAATATAAGGAAGCTTATCTAGAGAAAAAATTAAGCTGAAACAAACACAGCATTGTTTCGTCAAAGGAAGTGTGCCTTAACAGTTAATTCGTTTTAGTCGTTGGAGCCAGCTCACAAAGATTTCCTAAATGCAGATATTCCTACGTATTCAGACTCACAAAGAACACTGCACTTGTTGAAGGCCACGTGTGCCTGGCTCCTGGAATAAGAGTCTTCCTGCACTCCCATCCTGTGACTGGAGTAGGACTCCCTTTGCATGCAGTTTTCTTACTTTTGGACGTCAGGCCTTGCCCTGGGCCTCTGGACATCATTCCCCCCTAGCACCAGGCAAACCTAAGTTTGCTCTGTTGTCCTCATTTGAGACCCACGCCTCACGCTATGACTGTAGTTAAGACTAAACGCTTGCAGGGTTCCATCCGAAGATTTGCGTAGCTATTGTAGTACACTCAGCTACCTGGGTTTGACTATTCATACTCTTTAAAGTGTGTAGATTCTCTTTTAAGGTAGGAAATTCATTACATCAGCATGAACATTGAGCTTCGAGTTTTCTGCTTTCGTTTCTATAAAAAATGAGTTATGGCAGAGAAGATACTTCATTGCTTTACTTCAGCACCTAGGAAGTTACTGCACATTTTTCTTCCTCAATGTCTGTGTTGCACATTTGATGGAAATATTTAAAATTTGATGTTGGTCTACTTCTTAACAAATTATGGTAAATATAAAGTAGGCCATATGGTATTTTAATGACCCTTACCTTCCACTCAATAGACTTGGTTAACAAGAAAACTAACAATTAAATATTTTATATTTGCAGGCTGCTGTGAAATATTGAAGTATAATTATGAAACATTTATGAGCCACTGAATGACTTGTGGAAAACACAAGCAAGAAAAAGAAAATGATTTAGATACTTTAAAAACCTTTTAATGTATTGTTTTGGTTGTTATTGAGAGAAGTCTATAATCTTCTTGATATCTTTGTGTCTTAATATAATCTCATTATTTTGAGCAGTCCTAGGCAATTAAATTAATGATTTTTTTTTTTCCTAAATGCATCTGAAGTTTTACAAGTTTCTCGTAAGTAATGAAGGTATTTTGGCTTAAGTTAAAAGTTATACATTTTAGGACTTCATTATGGTATTACTAGATAAGCATTGATGAATGAGCTTATTTTCTTTACTATGAAATATAAACCTATTTGCAAACTTTCTATTTATTTATTAACACTGACATCTGTGTTTCAAATGGAACCTCTTCCTTAAAAGCGAGAAGACTTATTGTTTTAGAACTGTGCTGTGGATACGAGCAAATGTCCAACCTCAACTCCCTCCCTTTTGATCTTTGTAAAAATGATGCTGATTTATCTTTGGATTAGCATTGAAAATATTCTTTATAATTCAAAAATGACACTTTCAAGTTATTCAAATAGAGCATCACCAAAGATATAAACATAATTCCATGTTATTAGAGTTCAATCCTCTGGGGGTAAAATATCAAGTTATTATATTTTATATTTGAAGAAAACATTACCAGCTTTGTAGGATGATTATGTTCTGAACACCTTTTTGTTGTTGTTGTGGGGTATATAACAGTAATGTTTTATGCACTTTTCTGGAAGGGTCCTCAAAAAATGAAAACAGTATCTAGGACATGAAACACTCAACTAGACTATGGGAAAAGCAGAGGGAAGTGTTCCCCGTAGTATTCAAAATATGTCATGTTCAGTAACATCAGGAAGTATTTCAGGCTTGGGCCACTGTATTTTTTAGTATTAATTTTATAATAAGAATTTGGGACGTGGACATTTTATAGCTTTTAAGTGAACTTGGGTGACATGTTTGTTTCTGCTTAGTGAATTCCCGGAAGTAGCCTCGTTAGTGGACTAGTCTGTAATTTGGTTATCATGGAAACCATACCTTCCTTTTGTTACAGAGAGTACACAGAGCAATCAGTAAGACTTTGAAGCATAAAACTATGTTGCATTAGAATAAAAGTCAGTAGACTTTTACTTCAAAGAGAAAGAGGAAGGGGATACAATTTCCAGCTGTGAAAAAGGAACTCAGTTTTGTATTTTTCAAATGAATCATGGTGGGTACCACCACTGTGGTGTTGAGAGCCCATTGGATCTGTTTAAAAGACGGTAAGAAATTTGTGTGGAATTTTCAGTCTTTGCAATGAATCACACCTATTTTTTAAAAAACTATTTACAGTTAAAAAAGTTGTAGAAGTCTACTCAAAATATGCAAAAAAAGCGTAATTTTCTCAGAATTCTTTTAGGAAGTATTTGGCAGTAAGGTTGAAGACTATTGCTCTAAAAGGGTGCTTTGATCACTTGATTGCTCTAGGATGAGTCATCTAGAAACAAAATCAACATCAGACGTCTTGAATATTTACCAAAACTTCCCTTTCTGTGCTGCCCGTCATTCCTGTCCCTGCTGCCCAGGGATCTGCCCCACCATCACTGTGGACGGTCCCCGGGGTGTGACTACCCTTGAGGTTGAACCAGCTGCCCTTCCCCTTGGCTCCCAGGGTCCCAGTGTGCACCCCTTAATGGCCTCATTATCTGTTCACATGTCTGTTCTCGAGGAAGCTATTCAAGGCAGACATCCAGTCCATAAACAAAGGAGACCTTCACACATGTCTGTTGAACTCCATGCAAGTGTATTGTGAGGCTGCATCATAAACTTGCTGACTATGGGAAGTCCAAAGATGGCACTGTCCTGTCACATGTGGGATCTATAAATAAAGATTATAAGTTGGGCAGGGTGCTTTTCATTACTGATAGATTGCTTCCCAGATTTGCAACATTCCACCTAGAACTGCTTACTGTAATTCTCCATGTATAATGTGCTCCGTGTACAACGCACACCCACAGTTTTTACCCAAACTTTCAGGGGAAAAAAAAAATCTTTTGTTTTGATTTTTTAATTCAAATTTTTATTTGTTTGTATTTAAGTACTTGCTTTTTGTATTATTAAGGAATTTTAGCATTTATTTTTTTTAACATATTATGGTACAAGAAATTTTATGTAATAAATAATTACAAAACACAAGCACAGATACAAAGTACAAGAAATTTTATGTACCAGTAACAAATTTACAATCTTTATGTACCAAAGAAAGCCAAGAACTCTTTATCGTTGCAAGTTTGTTGTAAGCTCAATAAAACTGCTTATGGTATTCCAGGCCACTATTTTGCATACAGATATCGTTATTGATTTCTAGAGTTACACTTTTAACTCATAAACATAAATAAAAGAATTAAGAACATTTATATAGATATGGAATTAGTACTACCATGTATAATACACATCCTTATTTTTCCCTCACAAATTTGGGCAAAAAAGTGCACATTAAGCATGGCAAAATATGGTAGCCTTTTTTTTTTTTTTTTTAAGCATCAAATAGACATGCCTTTCTAACCCATGTGATCTGCTATGGATTTCACCTTGTCACTGACTGGTGACTTTAGAATTTTCCTTTCCTTTTGGATGCAGCTAGAGCTTCTAAAAGGCATATTGTGCTTGTCTCTGGTCCTCTCTCACTTGACCTCTGTGTGCCTGCACTTCTCGTGTGCTTCGTAATTGACCTTATTTGTGTTTTGTATGTATTTGCTTTTCACGTTCAGACATTGGCAGAGTTCTTGCATCCAGCAGCACTTCCCGCCGCCTCAGGCGAGTTGTCATACTTCGTAGTGTCTTCACAAGTGGCCCAATACGGCTCATCACTGAGTGTGCAGAGGGTTTCAAGGTTATGTCCTGTGGGTTTTGTAATGGTGATATGTTGGCTGAGTTTTAGTTTGTTTACGCACACTCTGAGGTTGTGTTATATGTATCCTCTTAGAGCTCTTGCAGCCCGTAGATTAATTTCTTCATATAATAATCAAACTTAAAGCAATTTTTATTATGTTGAAGTTTCCTCTTTTCATGTCCTATTCTTTTAACTCTTCTGAAAATATTTTTTTAAACTTTTGTTCTAGTTTACATAAAGCTGTGAGTTATGGTTGAAGAGAACCAAAGTGTTTCGTTGGTCTTTTCCCCTATCAAATAGACATAGATTCAGTTTGTGGTTATCGAATTCCCAGGGCAGGGTAGACATCCCACTTCTTTTGCTGACATGTTTTATTCCCTGTGGGTGCTGAAGCTGTGGTATTAGGCAACAGGCAGGGGATGAGAACGTAGGCAGATGATGACCCATCCTTCCAACTTTAGAGGATGTCTCTGCTGGGCCAAAATGATATGGATGGATCCCACCCTAAATCAGTGTATTACGCAGCTATAAAAACCCCAAAGGAGCAGGAACGTAATGAACCAAATATTTATTACAGAGCAGAATCTCAAGTAGGAGATGTAGGTCTGAAACAACTCTGCATGCGGTGCATTAATGAAGCCACAGATAAGTGTCTCATGGGAATCATAATTACCTGCCGTCCGCAGAGCTGTCGCGGGAATCACGTGAGATCCCAGGTATGAAAACTCTGTAAACGGTGAAACTTTTTATTTATTTATTAACACTGACATCTGTGTTTCAAATGGAACCTCTTCCTTAAAAGCGAGAAGACTTATTGTGTTAGAACTGTGTTGTGGATACGAGCAAATGTCCAACCTCAACTCCCTCCCTTTCGATCTTTATAAAAGTGATGCTGATTTATCTTTGGATTAGCATTGAAAATATTCTTTATAATTCAAAAATGACACTTTCAAGTTATTCAAATAGAGCATCACCAAAGATATAAACATAATTCCATGTTATTAGAGTTCAATCCTCTGGGGGTAAAATATCAAGTTATTATATTTTATATTTGAAGAAAACATTACCAGCTTCATAGGATGATTATGTTCTGAACACCTTTTTGTTGTTGTTGTGGGGTATGTAACAGTAATGTTTTATGCACTTTTCTGGAAGGGTCCTCAAAAAATGAAAACAGTATCTAGGACATGAAACACTCAACTAGACTATGGGAAAAGCAGAAGGAAGTGTCCCCCGTAGTATTCAAAATATGTCATGTTCAGTAACATCAGGAAGTATTTCAGGCTTGGGCCACTGTATTTTTTAGTATTAATTTCATAATAAGAATTTGGGACGTGGACATTTTATAGCTTCTAAGTGAACGTGGGTGACATGTTTGTTTCTGCTTACTGAATTCCCGGAAGTAGCCTCGTTAGTGGACTAGTCTGTAATTTGGTTATCATGGAAACCATACCTTCCTTTTGTTACAGAGAGTACACAGAGCGATCAGTAAGACTTTGAAGCATAAAACTATGTTGCCTTAGAATAAAAGTCAGTAGCCTTATACTTCAAAGAGAAAGAGGAAGGGGATACAATTTCCAGCTGTGAAAAAGGAACTCGGTTTTGTATTTTTCAATTGAATCATGGTGGGTACCACCATTGTGGTGTTGAGAGCCCATTGGATCTGTTTAAAAGACGGTAAGAAATTTGTGTGGAATTTTCAGTCTTTGCAATGAATCACACCTATTTTTTAAAAAACTATTTACAGTTAAAAAAGTTGTAGAAGTCTACTCAAAATATGCAAAAAAAGCGTAATTTTCTCAGAATTATTTTAGGAAGTATTTGGCAGAAAGGTTGAAGACTATTGCTCCAAAAAGGTGCTTTGATCACTTGATTGCTCTAGGATGAGTCATGTAGAAACAAAATCAACATCAGACGTCTTGAATATTTACCAAAACTTCCCTTTCTGTGCTGCCCGTCATTCCTGTCCCTGCTGCCCAGGGATCTGCCCCACTATCACTATGGACGGTCCCCGGGGTGTGACTACCCTTGAGGTTGAACCAGCTGCCCTTCCCCTTGGCTCCCAGGGTCCCAGTGTGCACCCCTTAATGGCCTCATTATCTGTTCACATGTCTGGTCTCGAGGAAGCTATTCAAAGCAGACATCCATTCCATAAACAAAGGAGACCTTCACACATGTCTGTTGAACTCCATGCAAGTGTATTGTGAGGCTGCATCATAAACTTGCTGACTATGGGTAGTCCAAAGATGGCACTGTCCTGTCACATGTGGGATCTATAAATAAAGATTATAAGTTGGGCAGGGTGCTTTTCATTACTGATAGATTGCTTCCCAGATTTGCAACATTCCACCTAGAACTGCTTACTGTAATTCTCCATGTATAATGTACTCCGTGTACAACGCACACCCACAGTTTTTACCCAAACTTTCAGGGGAAAAAAAAAATCTTTTGTTTTGATTTTTTAATTCAAATTTTTATTTGTTTGTATTTAAGTACTTGCTTTTTGTATTATTAAGGAATTTTAGCATTTATTTTTTTTAACATATTATGGTACAAGAAATTTTATGTAACAAATAATTACAAAACACAAGCACAGATACAAAGTACAAGAAATTTTATGTACCAGTAACAAATTTACAATCTTTATGCACCAAAGAAAGCCAAGAACTCTTTATCGTTGCAAGTTTGTTGTAAGCTCAATAAAACTGCTTATGGTATTCCAGGCCACTATTTTGCATACAGATATCGCTATTGATTTCTAGAGTTACACTTTTAACTCATAAACATAAATAAAAGAATTAAGAACATTTATATAGATATGGAATTAGTACTACCATATATAATACACATCCTTATTTTTCCCTCACAAATTTGGGCAAAAAGTGCACATTAAGCATGGCAAAATATGGTAGCCTTTTTTTTTTTTTTAAGCATCAAATAGACATGCCTTTCTAACCCATGTGATCTGCTATGGATTTCACCTTGTCACTGACTGGTGACTTTAGAATTTTCCTTCCTTTGGATGCAGCTAGAGCTTCTAAAAGGCATATTGTGCTTGTCTCTGGTCCTCTCTCACTTGACCTCTGTGTGCCTGCACTTCTCGTGTGCTTCGTAATTGACCTTATTTGTGTTTTGTATGTATTTGCTTTTCACGTTCAGACGTTGGCAGAGTTCTTGCATCCAGCAGCACTTCCCGCCGCCTCAGGCGAAGTTGTCATACTGCAGTGTCTTCACAAGTGGCCCTATACGGCTCATCACTGAGTGTGCAGAGGGTTTCAAGGTTATGTCCTGTGGGTTTTGTAATGGTGATATGTTGGCTGAGTTTTAGTTTGTTTACGCACACTCTGAGGTTGTGTTATATGTATCCTCTTAGAGCTCTTGCAGCCCGTAGATGAATTTCTTCATATAATAATCAAACTTAAAGCAATTTTATTATGTTGAAATTTCCTCTTTTCATGTCCTATTCTTTTAACTCTTCTAAATATATTTTTAAGCTTTTGTTCTAGTTTATATAAAGCTGTGAGTTATGGTTGAAGAGAACCAAAGTGTTTCGTTGGTCTTTTCCCTATCAAATAGACATAGATTCAGTTTGTGGTTATCAATTCACAGGGCAGGGTAGACATCCCACTTCTTTTGCTGACATGTTTTATTCCCTGTGGGTGCTGAAGCTGTGGTATTAGGCAACAGGCAGGATGAGAACGTAGGCAGATGATGACCCGTCCTTCCAACTTTAGAGGATGTCTCTGCTGGGCCAAAATGATATGGATGGATCCACCCTAAATCAGCGTACGCAGCTATAAAACCCCAAAGGAGCAGGAACGTAATGAACCAAATATTTATTACAGAGCAGAATCTCAAGTAGGAGATGTAGGTCTGAAACAACTCTGCATGCGATGCGTTAATGAATCCACGGATAAGTGTCTCATGGGAATCATAATTACCGCTGTCCATGAGCTGTCGCGGGAATCACGTGAGATCCCAGGTATGAAAACTCTGTAAACGGTGAAACTTTTGTGCAGATATTTGCTAATATTGGAACCTCATCTTTTTCCTTCTGTCATGTTTGTTTGTTTTTGTTTTTTCCTCACTAAAGTTTTCTTTGTAGCAGTTCAGATCTGAATTCGAATGTGGGTCAAAGCCATAATCACTAATTTGATTATTACTACAAAGGGAACTGAGTGCTTATTCATTTCACACTTGCTGTATAACGGCCAAATTGTTATCCTTCATTGCAGACGTATTTTAAATTGCTGCTAAATTAGCATAACTAAAGTTTAACTTAATCCTTAATGTACAAATACCTCCAGGTAAACCCCCTGCCCTCATCTTATTGATTGTGAAAAAAAGTACTTATAATACCAAATATGTGATATTTGGTATTAATATTTTAGGGGACCCGGAAGAGATACACGTTAAGCCAATAAAATGTTCCTTTCAGTCATTTATGTCTTCACAGGAATGATTTTACAGTTGTTTCATTCTACGTGGATATTTTCGGTCATATTTACTTCTCTGTGTCCCTTGCCATTTGTTGATGGTTTCCTAACAGCTGTTTGGAGCTGGAAGCGTCCAGTCTCTAGTGCAGCCTGATGTCACCGGGCTGCGTCATTCAGAGCCTGGCCTGTGCCCCTTCCGGGAAGTGCCCTCCAGTTTCCTGCAATCACCTATGTCTAAGATGCCGTCACACCTGGTGGCTCTGGAAGGAGCTAGCTCCTCAGCTGAGTGGCCGGTGTATGGCAGCCCTGGGGTGGGTAATACCAGCAGCCAGCCATTCCTATGTGTCCAGAATGGTCCTCATCAGGCAAGTGTGTGCCCCAAACACCTCCTGGGTGCGTCTACTCTGTGCCTGTGGGTCACGGGGTAGTTTTTGTTTACAGATTCATTCGTAGTAAAATAGTTCTCAAGAGCACTGGTTAAAGCTTGATCAGTCTGTAGGTTATATCACTGTTTCTTAGAGGCTTCCTTGTGCTTTCATTGTTTTCATGGCTCTTTATTAAGACTGGAGCATGTGTGTGTCTCAGGGACACTGGTTCAGGTTGTATATCATTCAGCACTGGACGTGGAAGATTCAGATGGAAAGTGGGGAGAAAGCCCAGAAGCGCAATGGATGCTTCAAAATGTGTTGTCCTAGCCACTTGTTTTCTACTTTATTGGTTAAAAAAGAAAAAAGAGTGGCTAACTTTACAAATAGCTTGAGGTTGAAGTCAGTTTGGAATTAACATCTTTACTTTCACTTTCCTTTTAATAGATTGATCGCAAGTATTTTGAAATTTTATAGCAGATATTTTCTTTTCTTTGGGAAACGATCTGAATGACAGTTTTATGGTTTCAGAAAGTGTCATACAGGGACCCATGCGGGGTCTCAGCTCCTGCTCCCCACATAAGAACGCAGGACATGATGAGGCCAAACAGGAACACCCACGAGCCATAGATGGTGGAGTCACACCACTATAGTCTTGCTGGCGGCTGGGTTGGAGACACAGGAAGCAGGAGCCACACGAGCCACAACCTTCCATCCACTTCTCTGCCAACCAACCTCACTTGTTGACTGCAATCCGCTCTTGCTAGCTCAGCCACCACCTCCTTGCTAGCCCCCATTTGCTGCTAGCGTAGCCACAGCAGTTATATTAGCGGCCAATGGATCACTGGTTACAGCTGACGGCCAACTAGCCACAGCTGATGGCCATGCAGTCACAGTTGATGGCCATTTACTACCTAAGCCAGCACCTTTCCACATAGGCCGAGAGCCTGGAAACTGCTCTCTGGGGCTCTGTCCCCATAGTCATGAAGTCCCATTCTCTTGGGAAACTCGGTTCTGAAGAATCCTAGTTTGATGTTTGCTCTATTTGTTGTTGTGAATGCGAGGCACGTTAGCTCCCAGCTGTGGGAGCCCTTTCTTTTGAGATTCCCATTTCTTCTCTGTAGGTCACCGCCTGACTCACTTTGCAAGTCAGAAGTATCACTTGGCCTTTCAGCAAAACTCATTTAGCTCAAGTAAACTCATCTTGCAACATCATTTTTTTCCAGAGGAAACATGAACACTTTCTATTGATTGGTGGTATTGAGAGCCCACATTACAAGAGAGATGTTTAATCTGCTTGCAACATAGACAATTACAGTTTCCCTCCTTTTTTTCTGCATGATAATTCAGGCGAGTAAGGGTTTCATTTTGTTCAAGACTGCTGCCCTTCTGTGCTTCTCTATAAGGCAAGTCAGTTTGTAATTTTCAAGGAGAGTTATTCTGAAATCCTTAAAGGTAAATCACTGTAACCTGACTGATTATTCATCATGCTTATATGTAATTACATATTATGCATATGTAATAATGATCAGATTAGTCTTTGTATGATAATATAATGTAACGTTTACTCTGATTGTCAGTAGTATATTACCATTATTCTGTGAGGGGGAAGGGCTACTATTTGTTCTTGAGTCTCTGTGTTTCCATTTTTGAGAGTTGCCACCAGAGAGAGAAGCGGTGCCAGTCTAGGCCAGTGACAGCTGTAGCCTTAGGGTTAGCGGACGCTACTGTATGCTGACTTTATGCTTCTATTCACAAGCACCTCTTTACCAAAGTAGCAAAATGAACAATGCATGCTCTTCGTCCACTTGGTTGCTTTAGTGCCTAATCGCCTGCACAAGTTTGCTTTTATATATGGCTGCTTACCTGTATGTAGTACTGTTAGGTTGTAACAGGATTGATTACAGAGCACTGATTGATATCAGAGACTGTGTATCCCTAGGCCCCCGTCTCCCCCACAGTGCCTGCCTCATGCATGTGAGGCCCTCGGTGAATGCTGGCTGAACGGTACTTAATTCTGTAAGTAAATGAGACCAAGTCTTTTCATGGCAAGCTTTAACAGTTCCAGTATCTTTTGGCCTGTTTTCTCTCTCTCTTTCTCTTTCTCCTTCAAACACATTGCACGTTTACAGAGCTTCTCTTTCTGTTTTAGGAGAAAAAAGTCATCCATTTACTTGATTAGAAATCCTGTTTGCCTCTTGATATTAGATTTAATATGCAGAAGCTGTACAATTAAACCACAGCTTATAGCCCCTCATGGTGATTTCCAGTCCCCTTTAACTCATAATCATATTGCAGAGGATTGCACAGTGTGTCTTCCTCTTCTGAGACTCCCAGGACATTCACTCACTGTGGGGACAGAGTCCCAAAGAGCAGTGTCCAGGCTCTCGGTCTCACATGAAAAGGTGCTGCGGGCTTGGTTGTTAGATAGCCATCGGCTGTGATCAGAAGGCCATCTGCTGTGGCTGGGTGGCCATCAGCTATTACTGGTTAGCCATTAGCCACTGATATAACTGCCGTGGTCACGCTAGGGGGTTGGTTGGTTGGCAGAGGAGTGGCCGGCGGATTGCGGCTAGCAAGTGGGGTTAAGCGGATTGTGGATTGCAGATCGTGTTGATCCTACTTCCTGTGTCTCGTCAGGCCTCCGGCGAGATGGGGGTTCAGGAAGACCCCTCGTTGGGGTACTGGCGGATGTTTGCTTTTGTGTCTCGACCAGCCGCCAGCAAGAATATAGTGGTATGACTCCCCTATCTGGCCCCATGGGTGTTCCGTTTTGGCCTCACCATGTCCTGCGTTCTTGTGCGGGGAGCGGGAGCTGAGTACCTGCATGCCACTCACTAACCAGAATATGGTGATGGGGTGCTTATGTTACTCAGTGGTCTCCATAGATTTAAAAGACCACTATCCTCTGTCACATATACCTCTGCCCCTCCATGAACATCTGAAAAGATGTTTCTTACAATCACAACAGAACGTTACCATGGTTTCTCACAGATTTCATTAGTAGGTATGTTTAAATTTCATTTTGAAATAGAAGCATCTTTTAACATGCTGACTATTGAAAAGCAATGACTTCTGAGGTGCTGATATCAGAGTAGTGTCAAATCTGAGTTACTTAATAATGCTTTGTCACCAAAGTGATACTTTCCATTCATATGAGATCCTCCCCATATTTACATCTTTTTTATTTTGTCTACTGAATTTATATATGACTTTCCCCCTTATCACCCAGGGAATAAAGAGTCGGGCTACCTAGGTGTGAGTCTTGGGTACTTCGTCTGGTGCCTGTGTGACACCAGGTTAGTTACTTCACCTCCGTAAGCCCAACTTCAGCTTCTGTAATATTGGAGATAATATTAATACTGAGATTATAAGGTTGACATGATAATTAAATAACACAGCTTACGATTGCTCAGTGTATCTCCCCTGGAATCAGGCTACAAAAATAGTTGCTAACATTTACTGTTATATGCTATTATAACAATAAAATAGCATTTATTGTTATATGCTATTATTATTCATATTTTCTCATTTAAAGGCTTGCTAATAGAAAATGAGAGAAGAATGGAATTCTGATAAATTGGAAAAATAATTTTGTGAGCACCAGTACCCGACACTCAGCTCCTGGGAGACTTTGAGTAAATACTGATGGAATAAATGAATGGAGCTAGAGAATTCTCAGGAGCTGGTGTGAGCAGCACCGGAGAATTAAATGTGGCCACCTGGTGAGGGGAGAAAATTAATGCATGAGGGGAATGAATTCTTTAGGTGAGGGCCATAGGTCAGTCCCAGCAGTTTCGGATATGCTAACGCATTTATTGCGAGTGAATATTAATTTTATTTCAGAGAATCCCTGGGCTAAAAGTGGTTATGTAATTACTATCTCATAAAAATAAAACAGTCTCTAATACAGATTTACAAAAGTATTTATTTAGTGGGCCTTGAAAAGTTAAATAATTTAGACAATATTCTGGCAATACTTTTATAGCAAATACTCCAAATTTGTCATATGGCTGGCTTTCTTTTTTTTAATCATTTAGTGAAGGTGAATATAATGATATTCAAATGTAAATTAATTACATATTTTTAATTGTGATTCACTTTCTGACTCCTGGACCCAGAAGCAAGTGGTATTATTCTAATTTTTTTTTTTTTGCCTGGTGACATTTTCACAGCACTGTTCCTTATCAGTAACAGCTATGTTTAAACTCTCAGGGGCAGGGCAGGAATCCATACAGTGGTCTTCTCAGCACTTGACTTGGTTTATTCGCTCATTAATGAAGGGTCCATAAGGAATGTCAGATGATATTTTATACACGGCATTCTGTATAAATACAGCCAGTCTTAGCAACACAGCTGCATTAAAATAATGGGTACTTCAATCAGTGGAGATTTCTAAAGATCTCAGAATATGGATGATTAGACTTGCCTGGCTTTTCTGAGGTTGGTTTTATTTTTAATTTTTTTTAAAATTTGCTTTATAGAGTAACTTGCTTAATTGGTATTTCTTTCCATTTGAATGGTGGAAACCATTGTGTCCGCAGAGAGTTTATGGGTCTTGCAGGTGTGGAGAGGGGCTCACTCTTCAGAACGCCTGTCCCCTGGGAGAGAGAAAGCAGAAACGGAGATTCGGAGTGACAGAGGCTTCCTAAATCAACAGCTCAATCTCAGGAATAATTGTTGGATTTGTCAGTGAAAAACGGTGACACCGTGTAAGGAAAGCCTTGGGGAATGTACTTGTTCTCTCATCACCAGTGAGCTCTTTTGGGTGTGAAAGTACTGTGTTCGTTCATAGGTGGGGCCTGCATGTGTGTGCTTGTCTGCATGTACTTTTGTGGGAGGAAAGGGGGCTCTTGGAGCTAAGAAACAGTAATCCACAAAGAATTTCTTACAGTCTTGTTATGTGCTGTGCATTCTTGCTGGTTACCTCAAAGGCTGACTAAACCCCGAGGCTGTATCTAGTTTTTGCCACATAGAATGTCCACACTTTCATAGATATTATCTTTGCATAAAGGTAGGATGTGTAGCAAAAGAAAAAAAAAAGAAAAAGAAAACCGGAGGATTATTGTTCATGATGCCAAAATTAATGATGTTTGGAGACATGTGCAGTACTATTTATAAAAACAACCAGCCAGCTTTTAGAGACCTACTGGGTACCCAGCATTGTGAGTGAGTCTTATGTGGGATTCAGAAGTTTAAGATAAACACAATCCATATAACCATCAGGTCGTTTATTAAAATGCAAAGTGAACTGAGTATAAGAGCTTCTGGCTCTGGCTTTAAGAAGGATAAAGCACTGCAGACATTGTCGTGCAAATGTGAACTTGCACTTGGTCCTGGACTTGGGTTTCCTTTTATAACTACCCTTTTCTTTCAGGGCGCCTCGGGCTGTCTATATAGGTGAAAATAAAAGTAAGGGACCATAATCAGGATATGTTAGCCTCAGGATTCTTTATTTCTGAAACTAGAATAATCAGATGATACAGAAAATGTATTCGGCTTTGATATGTTTGAAGTCATATAGATGTGCATTGTTATCCTGATGTGTTTTGTTTTTGATTCTAAAATATTTAAGGCCAATTTTTACAAGTGTTAAGATCTTTAAAAGCAGTTAGAACTTTGCAGAAGGACCAGACTTCCTCCAACAAGCCTGTTTTGCATACGTAATGGAGTCCTCTGTTTCTGTGCTCTCTTCACAGATTGATAGGTAATGTGTGAAATGCTTAATAATGTCATCAAAGAGATTTATATGTTTATATTTTACAGAAAAAAGACTTAACCATAGGGACTTTGAATGTCTTGGTTATCGTGGTGAGCACTCTGTTAGCAATAAACACTCAAATTTTTATCTGTGTAAATTTTTGGCTTTTACATCTGAAGTCATCTGCTGAGCATTTAGGAGACACGATTTTCCTCCCTTGGGTTTTTTTCTGGCCAATTTTTGCATCACAATTTTGGCCTATCTTCTTCATAACTGCCTTCCAAAAGGAAGTTGGATGAAAATGCACAGATAGTCCCGTTTAACTCATTTCTTTTACTTTACCCAACCCTGTTAGTTAGAAAAACATCTTAAAATCAAGTTTAATAATTTATATATAACGATCTACGCATTGTTGCATAAGAAGTTCCCCAGCAAAATTGAAAACTGGCTTCCTTTTCTTGAAAGTTTGGCCCATGATAATGGTGAGGTAGGAATTTAATACCCATTTCGACTTTTTCATCAAATACCTTATAACTGCCGTGAACATTTTATCATTCATTCGAAGTTAAATAATCTTCCAAAATTTATCCTCAAAAGTAAATCATTTATAACTGAATCTAGCCATCTTTTTTGCGCCTCACTTAACCTCTTATGTCTCAGGTGCTTGATATTCTTTTGGCAAGAGGAAATCAAATTTATATTAGTCCTCTTTTTAATACATTTAATCTTCTTATTAGCCTTTGTGTCAGCGTCTTAACTTAGTGGTGACACCTTTACTGAACCTGCTGTGGCACCTTTGGCTCTGTCTAGGAAGAGCCGTTCCTGGCGGCATTGACTCTCTCTCTCCTTGTGCCCAAGGAGCGTGGGATCTGAATGTTCTCTCAGTTCCGTAGGTGTGCGTGGTGTTCCACTGTGTTTTCAGTACCTGTGACCGCGTAATACGTGTCTCAGCTTTTGTGGGGGAGTGGGCTTCTGAAGAGATCGGAAAGGCAGACTCAGCAAACCCTCGGGAATCTGCTCAGATTTACTACCTGGCTGAGATTCTCACCTTTCTCTTTGCCATTTGTATGCTCCCAAATATGAAGTTAGTGCAACCAGAAGGTTTCTATGGAAAAGGGGCCTTCCCTGGTCACCTCACTTTCTTTATTGTCTAACCATGGGCTTTTCAGACCCAGAGAGGGTCCGTACAGCCTTTTCTTGCCTCTTCCTGACATGTATCTTGGGCAGCTCAGAGATTTCCTTCTCTGTGTGCCATCGTCGCCACCCTACTACAGGACGTGGTCACCCCACGCTAGATTTGGCAATAGCTAAACTGCTCCCCATTCCCAGTCCCCCCTGATGTCGTTCCCACACTTTCGGGAGCACCATCTGATATGATGGTTCCCAGCCTCTGGAAGTGCATTGTCTCCCAACTGACCATCATAAAATTCAGACTCTGAAGCCTACTGCACATGTATCTAAATATAGGTTAAAAGGAGCTGTATTACACTGTGGAAGTTGTCTATAGCCGTGAGTTTGCTGATGGGCTGTACTTAATTCATTCAGCAGACTTGTGGAGAACATGTTATGGGCGAGGGGAGGTACTGCATACCCTCAAGGAGCTTAGAATCCGGTAGGGAAGAAAGACTGATAGTTACAATATGAGCCCAATAACTGTGTGTGCGTGTGTGTGTGTGTGTGTCCCGGGGAGGAAGTGGGCACGTGTTCCGCTACAGGGATTGGAAGTCTTCAGTGAAGAGATGATTGCATATGGTCTTGAAGGACAACCATTTGCTAGGCGTGGTAGACAGTGGTCTCCAAAGGACGTTCTAGTAGAAGAATTAGCATGTTAGTGTCAGAGCCTTGAAACTAAGGTTTGATGGAATTGGAGGCACAGGATTGGAGAAGGACAGGGAGGGACATGGAGAAAGCCAGGCCTGGGCCCCAGTGTACGATGGGAGAGAGCTTCAGGGCAAGGCGCTATTCCGTGGAAGAGTCTAGGAGAACCACACGTTTGGAGTCTGCAGGTAAATGGAGCTCCTTATGCAGCTCAAGTGAGTGTTAGGAGCCAGCGAGATCAGAATCTGTTCCACAGGTCATAAACTGAAGGTCATAACAGCAGATCCTGATCAAGAAGGGATCTGAGGAAGCCATGGCCAGCCCTGGGCTCAGGGCCTCAGTCAGCCTGGGGTCTGCGGTGGCACACAGCCCAGGAACAAGGGCACCATTCACTGACAATGTGAAACAAGAATCTGGACTGGAAGATTCTAAGAACTAGGAAAGCGTGGTTCAGATTGTTCTGCAGAGTCTGATTAAAGAATCTCTTGTGGGTAAATAAATGTTTTGAATAAGCAATGAAGGCCAGAATGCTTTTCAGTTTTATAGTATTTAACTTCTGTGTCAGCGTTCAACTTTGGAGCTTACGTTCATTTACTTTTAGTGAAATTTGTTTTCATTTTTCTAAGGAAAAAAATAGGACATAAATTAGACTTAAATGTGGTCTTATTTTATTTATTTATTTTGGGGGGGAGGTAAAGAAACTCTTAGAAATTTTGCATTTTGATGAGATGAGTTCAAATGAATGGAATTTAATCAAATGAACAGCCCTTAAAATACACTATGTGTAAAGAATCAAATCAAGAATGCTTAAAGTGAAACATTTAAGGCTTTATTATATTGAAACCGTTTGGAAAAAAAAAATATTCTGAATGATGAACAAATAGTATATGTGATCAGATTTTGTAATTTAAAACTGACTTCTTGCTTTTCCACGGATGTGTTGTTTTCTTATTCCATATACAATTTTCCTAAATATATTGTCCTCAAAATGAAGTCATCATTTTAAAAAATGTTATATTCTGATTATAAAGAAATCTTTATACTTTGTTTAAATATGTATAAAGTGTGGAAAATTTAAAAAGAATAACGAAGATCACACTTAATGTTCACATACAAGAGATAGCTACTACTAAAATTTTGTTGTAGCACTCTTAGACCATTTTAGGTGTGCATGTGTAGGCACACACAAATATACCTTTTTTATAATTTATATTTTAATAAAAAAGAGACTTATGCTATACCTATATACTGTTTTGTACATGTTTTTCACCTACTAGCATTAACATTTTGATTTTGGTTTATTATTTTTAATGGCTAATAGTATTTTTCTTATTTGTCTAAGTATTTCGTCTGGATACATCCCTATGAGTTAAATTGCTGGTTTCAAGAACATATTTAAACCTTTGACACATGTTTATTACCAAATGACTTTCTGGATGGGTTTTATGTTCCCATCAGCTGTACCCAGGAGTGCAGATATTTGCAGACCTTCGTCAACACTGATATTAGTTTCCTTTTAGTCTTTACTCATTTTATTTATTTCTTTACTTATTTATTTTTTTAAAGGTTTTGTTTGTTTGTTTGTTTTATTGGGGAAGGGGAACAGGAATTTATTGGGGAACAGTGTGTACTTCCAGGACTTTTCCAAGTCAAGTTGTTGTCCTCTCAGTCTTAGTGGTGGAGGGCGCAGCTCAGCTCCAGGTCCAGTTGCCGTTGTTAGTTGTAGGAGGCACAGCCCATCATCCCTTGCAGGATGGCAACCTACAAGGGATGTGGTTGAGAGGTAACCTTGTGGTTGAGAGGACGCGCTCCAACCAACCAAGCCATCTGGCCACCCGGGAGCTCAGCGGCAGCTCATTGACTTCACTCTAGTTGCGGAGGGCGCAGCTCACTGGCCCATGTGGGAATGGAACCGGCAGCCCCGTTGCCCAGAGCTCGTGCTCTAACCAACTGAGCCACCTGTCTGCACCTCTTTACCCATTTTAGAGGTTAAACTGGTATCTTATTCTTTTCTGTATGATTTAATTGAATTTTTCCATACATTATCGGTCATCTTTATTCTTCTTCTTGAGTTACCTGTTCATGTCTTTGCTCATTTTTTGTGTGTATTTATCTTTTTCACATTAGTTCATCAAAGGTTTTTATAGATTAGAGATATAACTGTGTCATTTTGGTTATGATTATTTTATTTTCCACTTGGTAATTTATCTTTTCATTTTCATCGGTGTGTTTGTTGGCATACTGAAATTTAAAGATTTAGGTCGTCAGATCAGTCATTTTTTTTCCTTTATGTTATCTCTTTAGGGTCATTCTTAGAAATGACAGGCGTTTATTTTTTGCCACTTTTCCTTTACTTAGAGGAAAGAAACTGAGCCCACGAACTGATGGTAAATCTATAGTTGCTAAGATGCCAAGGGTTGTCAAATCCTTTGTCTCATTCTCCTCTTAGCCAAAATTTATACTCAGACATCTTTTTTTTTTTTTTTTTTTTTTTTTAAATGAAAGGAATGATTATCTAGGAAAGTCTGTGAGGTTCCAGATTCAATCTGAATACTTAGCACTGGGTAATTCTGTTTCTCTAGCTATAGCATAAGCATTACTCAAGTTAATAGTACCCTGGACACTGTGCTCATTTTGTCTCCCCAATGTCCAATTTCCTCACTTATTTTTCAGTATTTCTAGATAGTATGCTATTTCAGATTTGACTTCTATTAATAATTTTGGGTGACTTCCAAAGCATCTCCAGGATGATCTCTCCTTCCATTGTATTTTAAGAGCAAGTCAGCAGAGGGAACAGTGTGTGCAAAGGCACATAGCTGACACCACATTGCCTGTGAGGAATTGGAAACTAGGGGTGGTCACTGCAGAGGGGACAGAGGAGCTAGTGAGGAGCAAGTGGGGTTCAGGCCATTTACAGGCTCTTCAGCCTGACAGGGAGGGTGAACTTCATTATAAATCAATGGGACCAAAAATGTTTTTAGCAAGGAAAACATATAGGCAATATTTGAGCTTTACGGCTATAGTGTGCAAAACTGAATGGAGCTGAATGGAGACTATTATATCGGGACTCTTTATATATACATATGGCACCAGGAAGGTGAAAGAAATATTTGTAAATAAAACTGTAGAGATGATTTTAAGAAAGATAGGCAATTAAACGACAGGTTTTTAGATATTCTGTAATATTGTATCTCACAATATTTCAATGAAATATTTCTATTGCCTTTTATTGAATTTCATCACTTTATTAGTGAAGAGCGATTGACACACAGTTAACAAATACAAAGGAGCAATGCTTGGGGGTGTGGGGATAGCACCAAGACATATATGTGTATATATATTTTAGGTCACACACAGTTTCGTGAGGCCAGTTGCACAACCTCCGAAACACAGTAGGTTTTCCCAAATATTTTTTAAATAAATGGATGGGTATTATATATCTGTGTAATAAATATTATAATTCATAGTTTCCTCATTGATTTTATTGAAAGACCAAGTAAGATTCCTCTCATGTTTTTCTTTCAATAGAATTGATAATATTTTTTTTTCATTACCAGATAGGATAATTTATAGTAATATAAAGACACTGAAAGGAATATTTTTGTGCCCCAAATACTGTAAAATCTGGTATTTTTCCCTCTGACGATATTTAAGTCTCTCTACCTAGTGACAAAGTTAAAGATGCCTGTCTAAATATGGCCTATCAGAGCAGGAATTGGGATGCTTTGACGACTGTGTCATGCCATTGTCTTCATTGTGCAGATGACAAAACTGAAGCAAGAGGAGGTCAAGTGGCTTATGTGAGACCACAAAGCAGATTAATGTGGCAGAGCTTAGTTTCAAATCTTCTTGTGTAAGTCTTGGGTATGATTTCTGTAGCCATAGCTTCTTTTTCATGAGTGTGAAGTGTTTATTCTTCAGCAGTGTAAAAGCATGTGTAGGCAAAGCTGAGTTCTTTCATTTTATGCAAGAGGTCATAATTCAGGGTAATAATTCAGGATTATTATCCTGAATATCAGGAGCAATAATTCAGGATACGGAATTTTCTGGGAAATGGGGCTTTTTCCGCATGGCACACTGAAAGCCTAGGTTATGTTCCGACCTTTTTTGCACCCCACATGGACATTTAAAGGTGCGTAGGGGACAGATGGATGCTTTGTAAAGGAGATTATAGAGACAAACTCCAAAGTAAAGGTGCCCAGATTAGGGCTGGACAGAAGGGAACTGGACAGCACTGGTGCTGAGGGACGTAAATTGGGAGGGGGCATAACCGGGGTTCTTCCTGATCTAAGACCTCCATTTTCCCAGTAAAGTAGGAAGCAAGAGGTCTTTTAGGGCCTGACTTTGTTAGATTGTTTGTACATTAAAATTACTACAGTGTTACCACTTTATACTTCTGTCCCTGTGTTCTGAAGCTATATTGTGTTTACAGAGGGCTGCACACCTGTGACATGGAAGCCAAAAAGAAACCACATAGTGAGAGCTTCTGCTGAGTGAAGCTGTACTTGGTTGCTGCTGGTCTTCATTTAATTGTACTTTGATCTGTTTACTCTTTACCTAGAACATGCAAGGATGGATCAAATACTAAAAGTATCTGCAAAAAGACACAATGTCTCTATACAGTCTCTGTGTTCATTTTGTTTACAGATGAATGGGAAGGTGCAGCATCTATAATCTGAAGCACAGCTATTATATTTCCATTCAACCAAAATCCGGTGCCTGCTAAAACCAGGCTCTGGAAATAGAGGTTTCTGCTTTCATAGAGTTTAACAACAGATGAGAAATGGTGAAAGTAACTAACAGGTTAAAAAATCAATGAGAATCTTAGATGATAATAGGTGTCGTGAAGAAAACGGGGCAATATGATAGGTAAGAGGACACTTGGTGGTGTAAACTTAGACTGGCCAGGGAGAGCCTCACAGAGGAGGTGAGGAACTGAGGTCTGGGTGACAAGAAGGAAGAAGCCACAGTATTTTGGGGAGGTGGGAAGAGTAAGACTCAGGGCCCTGCAGCAGGTTGTTGGGAGAGGAAAGAGAGCCAGCTTGGCTGGATTAGTGAGGGGGAGGCCAACAGGAAATGAGGTCGGGGTCACGTGGGGCCCAGAACACACGTGACCCTGAGACCTTGTGGCAGAGTTGGTGTTCAATCTGAGGATAATGAGACACAGCTGAAAGATTTTAAGAGGGATCTGGTCTAATCTGAACAAAAATGTGAAATGTCCCTCCAACTGCTGTGTGAAGCATTAATTGGAATAGTAAGAAGCTGTCCCCATAGGCCTGCAGGGGGATGGGAGGGTGGGATGGTGATGTCGTTGATCACATGGGAGCTGCAGAGATGGACAAATGGGTGAATTCAGGGCCACGAAAGAGGTGATCAGGTCTGTTGATTGACTAGCTATGGGAGGCAAAGTTGAGAGTCAAGTATGATTCCTAGGATATTAGGCTTTTTCTAGAATAGCTCTTCTCAGTCGATAAAACAGGAGTGCTAGCACATAACAGTGGTTGAAGGTTTATCAGCCATCTTTCGGGATCTTTATTATGACCATTTTATAGATGATGACTTGGTCCCTGGACCACTTCCTAAGGTCACTCAGCTGATGAGGGTCAGGTTGGAAGAGAAAGCAGGTCACTTGGAGTTGGCTCCGAGCCTACATCTCTGTCCAGGTACCAGCCGAGAACATGTGTGTGTATCAGCCCCTGCTTGGCTTCTAGTTTTCTTTTCACCTTAGGTGGGCCACCTACCTTAAGCGCCTCTGACAGCCAGGCTTTAAGCAGGAAACCTATTTATTGGGCCTTAGGTGTCAAGAAGCCTGTTAGGTCTTCCTTCAGCCCTAGGGATGGGAGGGGTCCCTCTGGGGGAGGCACAGGGGCTGAGGTGTAGTCAGACGGACTGCACTGTCCTCAGACCTCTCCCTCATGCCGGCCTTGCTCTGTCGGAGGAGGTCCCTGTGCTGATTAGATGGCTCCGAGCAAGTCCATTGAGGCTCGTTCTACCTGCCGTGACACCACACAAGGGAGAGCTGTTGGGACCTGTCACTTCCCTGCCCCGGGAAAGGGATGGGCAAGGTAACAGCACTTGCTTAATCCTCAGTTTGCATACGGAATGTCGGGTGTTTTTTTTTGGTTGTTGTTGGTTTGTTTTGTTTGTTAGTTTGTAATTTGTTCTGCACTTCCAGGTCACCTGTACTTTGATTATGATCCTTGTTCTTACAGGAACTTTAGCATCTAATGGTCAGAGACGACATCACAGGGCGATAAGTCTGACTTAGTATTTTATTGGGAGCACTCAGTACGCTACTCATCGGCTGTCCTGGCTCTCTCCCTGTTTCTCTTGCGACTTATCCCTGTGCCTTTTCTGGACTCTTCTTCCTCATCGGACATACCTATCTTAGATGATTTCAGCTGCAGTATGCAGTCATGTTCTAACTCATCACAAATACACAGATGCTGCCTGTCGGTGTCTTAGCTGCGTGCCAGGCCTCTCCCTGATGCCAGCTCATGTCCCTGCCTGTCGGCTGCCTCCAGCTGGATGTCCCACAGACACTTCAAATTTGGCTCCAATCAGCACGTCTGCCCCTCAGCCAGTTACTGCTCTCTCACTGGGCGGCCCTGCATCGGGGCTGTTATTCAACAACTGTCTTCTCATTCAACCCATCACAAACGGTACCTACTCAGAGTTGTCAGAGCAGTTTGGTTTTTGTTTTGTTTTGTTTTTTGCCCCACCAATGGCCCTAGTCAGGTCCTTTACCATCTTTTAACTAGATTCGTGTTTTAACTAGTTAGCTATTAGCTTTTGGCCTCAGTCTTTCTCTTAACTGTCTCCTCCACCGGTATAAACAATTTGCCTATAAAATGAAAAAAATCTCCCCGTGGCATCCCCATGCTGCCAGCTGTTTAATAGCTGCCACTGCCCAGAGCATGGAGCCCAGGCCCCTCACGCGTCAGTCAGGCCCGGGAGTCGGCCTTGCTGCCACCGGCTGTGGCTCCGTAGCCGAGAACGGGCTGCAGCCCTAGCAACACCGCGCTGACGGCTGGCAGCGGCCCATGCTGTCCTCGTCGTCACGCGCTGCTCACAGGGTGGCCTGTGCAGCCGGCCTCTCGTTCTGCAGTTCCACCTGGTTACTCACCCACCAGCTCAGGCTCACACCGGCCTTGCCCTGTGATGAAGTCTTCTCTGGTACCTGGAAGTGCTCCTTGTTGCGTCCTCATTATAATTCCCTTTTGGTGCCTTCCTACCCCTGGGCATCTCTTTCGCAGCGAGGATGTTAATTTTACATAATTATCTGTGTGTCCGTTAGCCTCGCCCTCTGCGCTTCCGTTGATGGCATCTTGTTTATCCCAGTGAAGTTTCTAAAAAAGAGCAGGCACTCAGGAAGTCTACACTGATTAAATTGAATGAATAAGTGTTGGCAATTGATATTTTTCCCATTTTTTGGAAATACTTAATGCAGTCTGTAATTTCTACTGCAGAGAAATGCCAACTGTAAAAAAAATAATAACGGGGCAATGCATTTTAATGGAAAGAACACTAGAGATTGGTTGTAATTCATGATTTGTGATACATTGGATGTGTGACCTTATTAAAAATCACTTGATTTCTGAGGACCTTGACATTCATATTTGTTAAATATAAAGTATAACCTAGGCCTCCGTCAAGAGGACTTGTTTGGGCTTTGCATGTCTTTGCACCTCTGGATGTTTATTGTGATATTACCTTGGCAATTTTGTTTCCAATTTGGAATGGTCCTGTGTTAACCCTTTATGAACTTACGCAGTTCATTGAATGACTGCTCTTTTGAGAAAATTAAGACTATAGTGTTAGACTATGATTTTTAACCCAGGATTAAACATATGTATTATTTGTTTTAACAGTTAAGAAGCTTACATAGTCAAGTTAAAAACTTTTTAAAGTGTTTACTGCACTCAGACAAAGAATAATCTGTGGTCCGTCACTGAATGAGACACAACCTTTGAAACCCAGTTGTAACCCTTTCTGATGACTGTAGTAGGGAAAACACCGCAGTGTGAATGTAGTTGACAAGTATGTGTAGCCCCTTCTGGCATCACACTAATTGGGAATGAAACACATATAAATATAAACAAAAGCTGAAGAATGGTGGTCTCGTGTTAATTGACTTCGCTTCTCCTGCTCTCTCAGTTGCTGTTAGTTAGACAATCATTTTGTATGGAAGGAAGCGGAGACTAGAGCAGTTAGTCATGGTCTCAAACTGGGTCACGGTAGTTTGACAAACCTAGATGATTAGAGACATGGTTTTCATTCCACAACCTTCCTTTCTCACATGTGGGAAAACATAGTCTCCTGTTTCAGTGCCATCACTGCTGAAGTACCTGACAGCAAAATACCATTAGGAGGTGTGTTCCTTATTACTGAGGAATGTTTGTAGGTAATCAGGGGCTGAGACGCAGGTGGAAATGTTTTTAAAGATAATTGCTAATGGATGGGAGAAGGCACAAAAATGTACTGCTTGTATTTTTAAGGTTTACAGCGGCTGTTACTTTTTATATTGCCCCAATAACTAAGGGACCTTTTACCAGTGGTTGCAGAAGTAAGAGAAATACCTCAGCTGGTATGAGTCAGCGCCTTTCCCAAGTGATCCCTAGCTCTCCTGGAGAAGAGTTTCTCAGCTTTGCATGGACAGCCATTCCAGGGGCGAGGTCCGCCTGCAGGGTCAGCATGGTGCGTCCTCCCGGAGGTCAGCTACACCCAGGCAGGGTGCAAGGGCGTGGGGCACTGTGTGTGTGTCCGTGTGTTTTTAAGGTTTTGCGTAAACAAAAATGTGTTCCCACAAGTCAGCTTAAAAGCTTGTTACAGTTTGTGTCATATATTTTATTTACACATTATTAGCATTTTTCATTCCCTCTATAGTGAATGTCCTGTAACATAAACATTTTGGAGCTCAAAATGTTCATATAACTTACCAATTGCCTTTTAAAGTAAAAAAAAGTTTGAAATGATGTATTTTTCAAGTAAGAGTTTCATCAATATTTAAGAATAGAGAAATTAAATGTTTTACTTGAAAATCAGTGAAAATATGTAAAATATTATGGGGTATCCAAAATAGTTTGAAATAATGAAGGTTGTGCCATAAATGATATTTTCTCTGAGATTCTACACTACTGGTTAGAAAAGATGACATAACAGTCACAATAAAGAGGAATGATCTTCAGTCATCAAACTACCAAATAAAACCTATGCAGGAAGAGCAGCAAGCTAAACAATATATTTAAAAGGATACACTTGGATGCTTGTGTAATATATAGATTTTCATTACTGTGATTATGCCCAAGAGTCAGCACTTTGTGTTCTAGTAAGATGACTAGGCAATAATTACAAATTGTGCTGTTCTTGAAGCTTTCTTCCAGATCTGATTCGAAATTACCTCCTGAGTTGAAACTCATGTAATGAAAGAAAACTTGGTAAAGCCTCGTGCTGTGGCAGCGTTGGGGTCAGAAGACGTGCTCTTACTGAACAGGCCATCGCTCTCCGTCCTTTAGAGTCAAGGAGGTGGGGGTTGGCCTGAGCAGCTGGTGGGGATGTGAGGTAGTATAGGTTTGTCAGTCTGAGGCCTGGCGGGGCTGGAGCGGGTCCGTGGGGGATGTGTGGCCCCCCCAGCAGGGACGGGAGCCTCTGCCTGTGGCGTGTTTGTTCCTGTCGTGCAGTCATGGTGACTGGACAGGCTCACAGCAGCGCCCGTCAGGACGTCAGGACGTGTAGGCTTAAGTGTGGCAGTCACAGCATTTATTATGAATGTGAAGGCCCTCAGTGTTCTCCCAAGCTGGAGCTGTTCTTGAATGGACATTTTCAAGTTGGGCAAAAAGAATTATTCAAGTACCTGTTGTTCTGACTTCTGTCCAGGCAGCGTCAGGGCTTTTTCTTCGTTACGGGCAGCAGCACCTTATACTCATCGTGCGAAGACACTGCCTTCTGTACAAGATGACTTGGACATCAGAAAACTGTACATCTTCCTGTTTACACGTCGTCTCTTCTTACCTGCTTTGTTTCCTCAGACGGGGCAGGTGTTCATCGCCTATTGTCCTGGACTCAGGGAGGTGGTTTCAGAGAAGGACCCACGGCTCTGCCCTTTGCAGGGCTGACTGTAGGCCTCTGTTTCCCTCACAACAGCAATTCTAGAAACTGGTCATGTTTTTCCTACTTTTATTAAAGCTATGCTTTCAACATGGTATAGTAGGGGAGGAAGGAAGGTCTCTGCCAAACTGACACAGACGCACAGAGACTCTGAGTCGTGAGCCTTTTGTTTCCTCTCGTGCCCCCAGCTGCAGAGGCTACTTCCATCCAACTTGAGTTTCCGAGACATTTGGCAGAGAACTTATAATAGTAAATAAACAAGCGAGTGTGCAGTGGGCATGGGTGTGGTTTCCAGGTTGTCACATGCATTACTTACTATCGCTGCCTAGCAAATTGTCACAGACTTAGTGGCCTAACACATTACACGTTTATTTTTGATTACAGTTGGAAATTGTATCCATGAAATAAAACTAAACTAAACAAAAAACTGCCCTTTTCGTAACTGAGAATGTTTTGGCACAAAAGCCTAGAAATCTTGTTAGACTAATAATTTTTTGACTTAAAAAATATACTGTAACTTTTTATTAGTTTAGTTTTAGTTTTGAATTCAGCTTTAGGAAATGGACTGCAACCATGTAATATCAATGGAATAAAGTTTTATTCAAAAAAACACTGGGAATTTTTGTTTTCTTGTGTTTTTGACTAATTATGTAACGCTAATATCGTTTATAAAAAGATGACATGTCTTGAGTATAATTGGAAAAATACCTCAGCAACAATGGTTTTGTCAAATATAGTTGACACCTATTCCTGGTGAAAAGCTAATAGACAAGAAAGCTTATAATTGGGTAAAATCTAACCTTTTTTCTTTACTCAGTTATTTAGTATAAATTTTCTCTCTGGTTTTCATTAAGCAAGGATTTAATGAAAGAAATTTCTCAAAAAGCTGGAATATTTTTAAATTTTTAAATTTGGCGTACTAGTAAAGTCTTGCTTTAAAGAATATTTTAGTGGCTGGATTAGAGAAGAATTGATTTTACTTGATGTACTTCAAAATAATACCTACTATCAGAGTTGATTTAAAATGTCTGTTTCATTTTACTCTAGAGGCCATTTTAAATTCCTTTTTACATAAATATCTGAAACCATTGTTGACTTTTGCACATAATTTCCCACCTATTTGCATTAAGGGCTGCACACCGGCTTATGTGCCTTTCCTACCTGGTTCTTTGTTGCTTATGGTTAAAAAGCCTGTTAAAAAACACAGTCCTTTGCATATAAAAGGAGGTAAAGAAATGATGTTTGAGTTGGGTTTATAATAGGTGTAGCTTAGAATTCCTCCTCTCTACGAAACCCCCCTGATAATTGTGTTCCATTGGTTCCCTGGAATTCTTCCTCTACGATGAGCAAACTTCATTGTTAAATCCCCAGTCTCGTTCAGGTCATTCCTACAGCTCCCTGGCCTTCCCCATGGCTTTCCGTTTCTCTCGTGGCCTTTCCAGGTCTGGTCATCGGAGCTCACACGTGAGTGCCGCAGGTCCAGCTGGTGAGGCATGATGTGCTTTCGCCACAGCCCCAGCAGACGAGTACCCCCCATCCCTGTGCCACTCCTGAGCCACTCCTGAGCTTCGTGCCAGGTGGCTCCTTCCAGGCCTCCACACGCTGCCGCCATCGGTGCAGCTTATCTCTCGTCCAACCCTTACCCACCTCATGGAAGCTTTGGTCACCTCCCCTGCGCTCTCTGCTCCAAGCTCTGACAGTTTTCCTGGGAATTCACTATTTACATAAATAACCCACTTAGTATCTCGGTCTTAGTTCTTGCTCCACTCGTCTCCAGTGAACGGCTCTTCTCCTCTATTCTCAACACTCCAAGTGACAGTCAGACTAGCTTTCGCCATCCGCAGAAATTCTCTGCCTCCAAAATGACAGACTGAAGCATCGTTGTCTCTGACAGCAGCTGCCACACTCACAGAGGTCATGCGCATGAAGTCCCCAGAAACTCCCGTTGTAACCTCCTGAGGCTCCCGACGCACTCGTGGCTCCTCACTCGCTCTTCCCCCGCCCTCTGGTCTTCATTCACCCTGGAGCCCACAGTTCACGTTACTCACTTCCCGTCGTTTGCTCTTTCCTACTCTATTTTTATTACACTTTCTGAGCAAATTCGTAAGTTTAAATGACTCCAGCCGTCCATCTTTTATGTTTTTGTTCTCATGAAGCTTTAAGGTTTTTGTTTCCTTGGGGGGTTGTGTAGTAAACAACGTTTGGGTACACAGGGGACACTGTAAGGTGGCAATCCGCAGATGGCTCTTTCATTCTTGTTACTGTCACCGGGGTCTCCGAAGGAAGCACGAGCTCCCACGTTCTGTGAGCATCACTTGTCCTGGTTCTCAGACCTGCTGCTCCACCTACCTCTTTCCATTTGGCTGGTGACTTTGCCTGTGCTTCACTGAGATTTCACAAGACGGCACAGAGCGTTCCCTGCTTCTTCCCTCCTGCAACTGGGGAAACATCGTGGCTCCTGCCCTCAGATGCCAAGACCTCCACGCCTGCTGTGGGCCCCAACCTCGGCTCTTTCAGGTAGTCACCTCTGCCCTGAATCGTCAGTCTCTCTCTCTCTCTCTCTGTCTCTCTCTCTCTCTCCCTCTCCCTCCCTCCCTCCTTCCCGCTCTCCCTCTCTCCCTTCCTCCCTCCCTCCTCACAATCATGCTATAATTGCACCCAGCTTTTCAAATCGTCCTTGACCCCCACACACCTCTCCACCTCTTGCCCCACGTTTTTCTTCCCATTTTCCCTTTGCTCCCTTGAGACCTTTGCCAAAATCACCAGTAGCTTTGGATGTTGTCACGCTCAGTTAGCTGATTCTTGCTTCTACCTTCCATTATGGAGCACCAGCATGCGGCTCTGTTGGCCATCCCCTCCTCTTGAAACATTGTCCTTTCTTCCTTCTGAGAACTTGGTTTCCTTCTACTTCTGTGGTCCATTCTGCGCCATTGCCTTTTCTGGCTGGAGTTTGACCAACTTCTAGACACTGAAGTTCCTCAGAGCTTGACACTGTGCCCTCTTCATCTTCTCAGTACCTCGCATTCCCATGGCTTTAGAAACCATCTATATGCTAATAACGCCCAAATTTGTATCTCTAGCTTGGATCGCCCCTCAGTGTTTCTTTCTCATTTATCCAAATCACTTACTTGACAACTCCACGTGGACGATTCTCATACATCTCAAACTTAGTATGTTCAAAACTAACCTTGCCTTCCCCCATGGAAACCTATTTCTCCACAAATCTTCTCTGTCCCAGTAAATGACACCTCATTGTACATAACTGCTGAAATAAGAATCCTGATTGGTATTTTATTCTTTCCCCTCTGTGCCCCCACATCCAATCCGTCCACAAAGTGGTGGGTTTACCATCAGAGTACATCTTCTATTGTTTGTGCTACTGCACTAACCCACTTACCGGTACCTTGCTTTCTGTCTGCCGCCCATTAATGTAGCAGTCAGGGTGATCCTTTTAGAACAAATTGGCTCTTTTCTCATCCCTGCTCAAAAGTCTTTATTACCCTACATCGCACTTAGACAGCGATTGAAATCATGTTCTCCACCTACAAAGCCGAGCACGGCCTGGTCCCTGCCTTTCATCTCCCCTCTGGCCTGTGCTCACTGCAGTCTAGTCACCTGGTGCCTAGTCTGTGGGACAAACCTGATGTCAGTACTTTGTTCATGCTGTTCCCCTTGTTTGGAAGGGTCTTCTCTCTTCCCATTGCTGGGTTCTTTTAATTTAAGTTTCCATCTAAAATTCATGTCTGATTTACTTCTCTATACCTTCTTTCCAGTTAGGACACCCTGTTATTCTGGACTGTAGAAACATTTTTATTTCCTTCATGGAGTGTCATATCTTATAATTATTATTTTGTGCATTTGCTTCTGCATCATCTATTTTCCACGAGACCCTAAGTTTCATCACCACACACCTGCTGCCGGACACATATTAAGCATTTAATTAATAATTGTTATATGAATGAATAACTTAATCGGTCAATTTCTACAACAAATGGAATATTTAAGGATTGTGGAAAATAACCAAAAAAATGGTCCATTTCTTCAAGTACCTCCTAAATATGTGTTACAGTAGCTGGCCAAGAGTTTTCATATGAGTTTGCTCTGCTCTCAACAAAAATAGAATCATCTGAGTAGTTCTTACACTGGTCTTCACTTTATAAAAATTGAGCCATATACTTGTAAGTCGTGCACTTTTCTGTCTATGGTTGTACTTCAATAAAAATTTATATACAAAAGAAAAAAGGAAAAGGGGAAAGATGCCAAGAATTACTTACCTAATTTTCTGCAGTCAGGCGTTAGTTTTTATAATCAGGAGGACTGGTAATGATTTTTTTAAAGAAAAAAGGGTCTCTGAATAATTGTATATTTAGAAATAAACAGCATTATTTGTTCTCATTCTTCCTTTGTTCATGATATTCTTTGTAGCTCTTATTTTATAAGTTTCTAATGCTGTAAAGTCTCTCCCTAAATTCTATTTACCTTATTACAGACTGGAGATTGGATATAGTTTTCAGATATGAAAACTATACTTGGGAGATTTATTGATCTTTATATCTAGGATAATTAGTACATAGTTCTGCTATTTGTATTTCCATATGCATGTTTTCTGTCAAATTTTAAACTTCGATTATTCCACCTCGCAGACCTGGATCTTAATAGAATGTGTCACCAGATGACACACCTTTGTTGGGGTTACTTCCCTTCCCTGTCCCATTCCCCTGCTACCTATTCATGTCCCCTTAGGAGAACATTTCTTAATAAGTCACTTTCACTTAGGGTCTGTATGTGGGGAATCCAACCTAAAACAGGTTTCTTTCTACTGAGAGGCCGAACGTACTGTGATGATAGTTCATAATCCTTTGACTTTTAACTACACAGTACACATTATTATAGCTATTATTTTATCCTTACACTGCCTTGACCATTTGAATAACCTTAACCTACCCTCACGTTAATCTTATTTTCTGTTTGTGAAGATGTCACTGGGAACCATCAGATGGAATTTTTTTTTTTTTTTTTAAGATTTTATTGGGGAATGGGAACAGGACTTTATTGGAGGAAGATTGATGATGTTTCAGCCCATGTCAAGTTCATGCCCTTGAGACAAGCCCACTGAGGAATGGTGGGAGAGCCTTGGTGTGGGGTTCAAGACTCATTGTGATCTTGTCTTGGCACTGTTAATGGCTGTGCCTTTGCGGATGCCACTTAATTTGGGGGGCTTCATTTGTCCCTTCTATTAAATGGGAAAAAATAATTCCTGCCTACTTCAATCAGAGGGTTTTTGTAAATATTCAATTAGGTAATAGTTCTGAAAGGCCTTTCACATAAATAGTATACAAAACTATGTGGATGTAAAATATTATTTTAATCTTTGATAAAATTTGGCTGTAATATGAGAAAAATCTTAGTAAACCTTGCAGTGCCTTCAGTAATTGCTAGGAGCACGACTAATTTTGTTTTATGACATACAGATTATATACAAAAGGCAGTGGGTAGTCATGTTTTTTAATTTATTTTATTTTCTTCTTTTGGTTTGTGCTAGTTCTTTATAAAAGATGGGGGAAATTCTGTAATGATGTGTATGAGAAACATAATAGGTAAGACTCATTAAACCAAAACGTTCTTGACTGAACTCTAGCACCTGGGATATTCAGCGTCTGTTATGTTAAACATTTTGATTGATATATGTTTGGCATTTGTCATATCAAGACATTCAAAGCACTGAGTAATAACAGGATAGCAAGCCCCTTGGTAGAAACACATGGACAATGTTTTATCATTAACCCCATGATTTAAAAGTCTGATAAAAACCTATGAATAATGCAAACAGAGGCATGTGAGAAAAAACGTCACAGTCAAGGGAAAAGTGATGTTTTTCTACTAGCGTCTTGGTTGATTGTTGTTTTTCTTTTTTGGTGGTGGTTTTTATCTGACACATTCACTGTATTTTAACTAGGCACATATTTGGCTCCTGTCGAATTCATATAGGAAATGGTGTATTTTAAATGGCTAAATTTCCTTGCCCTAACGATAGGATCAAAACTGCATATAGATTTACATGGTAATTGCTATTTAACTTTTTAACATTCTTTTAAAAATTAAGATTAACTGAGGATAGCCACTGTTACTTTTGTACTATAGAAGTCACTTATTCTGCTGAATGTACAACATAGTGACTTTTAAATTCTATTTAAACTTTTAACCTCTACTGATGACGCTAAACTAACTCATTGACTATGTATCCTAAACTCTTCAAGCACCACATTCATTTGCTATTGTCTGCCCACATCTGCTGTTCTCCCAGTTATGAATTCTGAGGAACAAATTTTAGATTCTTTTTCTCTATCAGGTTTTCCTCCGTAAGTTATACTTATCAGATTTGTTTAAAAAGTTGATGAGAACAAAGTGAATTAATCTACAGTTAATTCAAGGTTAGTTATTTGTGTCATCTCACATTATGTACCTTCCCTATACATTTGAGTAATAGATGTGATTATATACGTCTTTTTATAATCATCTGTATTAGAAAGACATAAATGTAATTATAACCTGAAATGTTTTCCTCATATATAAGGAAAAGCTTAATATGATTCCTATACTAACGACATTTAAAATCCAAGTAACCAACAGGAAAATGGACAAAAAACCATGGCTACTCTGGCAAGCAACTTATTTGAGCTCCTTAATATTCCAGCCTTTCTTTACTTTGCCTTCTTTGTGTAATGAAGCAAACTGATGCTAGCAGTCCACATACATCAAGACAAACATGTCTTCTAGACAACTTGAGCCTGCTATTAGAACACCGGAACAATCCAGATTTTAAAATGAATAGCACAAGAGAAAACATTTCGTGACTACATTAAAAGTTAGAAGACCACAGAGAAAAATGTAAGATCACTACTTATTGGACAAGAAAAACAAGTGACATGGAGATGGATGATTTTTTTTTTAAATTAAAGTTTATTGGGGTGACAATTCTTAGTAAAGTTACATAGATTTCAGGTGTACAATTCTGTATTACATCATCTATAGGTCCCATTGTGTGTTCACCACCCAGTCAGTTCTCCTTCCATCACCACATATTGGATCCCTTTACCCTCATCTACCCCCTCCACTTACCCTCTAGTAACCCCTAAACTATTGTCTGTGTCTATGAGTTTTTGTTTCTTCATTTGTTTGTCTTGTTCTTTTGTTGTTTTCATTTTTATATACCACATATCAGTGAAATCATACAGTTCTCGACTTTTTCTGTCTCACTTATTTCGTTTAGCGTAATAATCTCAATATCTATCCATGTTGTCTCAAATGGCACTATTTCATCTTTTCTTACTACCGAATAGTATTCCATTGTGTATATATACCACAACTTCTTTATCCATTCATCTGTCGAAGGACATTTTGGTTTTTTCCATGTCTTGGCCACTGTAAATAAAACTTCAATGAACATTGGGGCACATATATCTTTAAGGATCAGTGTTTTCAGATTTTTTGGGTAGATACCCAGGAGAGAGATTGCTGAATCATATGGTAATTCTATTTTTAATTTTTTGAGGAACCTCCACACTGCCTTGCATAGCGGCTGCACCAGTCTGCATTCCCACCAACAGTGTATGAGGGTTCCTTTTTCTCCACAGCCTCTCCAACACTTGTTACTATTTGTCTTGTTGATGATAGCCATTCTAATCGGTGTAAGGTGATATCTCATTGTGGTTTTTATTTGCATTTCTCTGATGATTAGTGATGAGCATTTTTTCATATGTCTATTTGTATGTCCTCTTTGGAGAAATGTCTCTTCAGGTCCTCTGTCCATTATTTAATTTGATTGTTTGTTTGTTTTGTTGTTGAATTGTAGGAGTTCCTTATATATTTTGGATATTTGCCCCTTATCAATGGTGTTGTTTGAAAATTTTTTCTCCCATTCTGTTGGTTGCCTCTTTATTTTGTTGATGGTTTCTTTTGCTGTGCAGAAGCTTTTTAGTTTGATATAGTCCCATTCATTTATTTCAGGTTTTAGTTCCTTAGCCTTTGAAGTCAAATTCATAAAATCCTCTTTGAACCCAAGGTCCATAAGTTTAGTACCTATGTTTTCTTCTATGCAGCTTATTGTGTCAGGTCTTATGCTTAAGTCTTTGATCCATTTTGAATTAATTTTGGTACATGGTGACAGATAGCAGTCCAGTTTCATTCTTTTGCCCATGGCTTTCCAATTCTCCCAGCACCATTTATTGAAGAGGCTGTCTTTCCTCCATTGTATGTTTTTAGCTTCTTTGTCAAAAATTATCTGTCCATATTTATGTGGGTTTATTTCTGGGTTCTCAATTCTATCCCATTGGTCTATCTGTCTGTTTTTCTGCCATTGCCATTCTGTTTTGATTATTATTGCCCTGTATTCAAGCTGAAGTCAGAGAGTGTGATACCTCCAGCATTGTTGTTTTTTCTTAGGATTGCTTTAGCTATTTGGGGTCTTTTGTGGTTCCAAACAAATCTGATGATTTTTTCTTGTTGTTGTTCTATGTCTTTAAAAAAATGACATTGAGATTTTGATGGGGATTGCATTAAATCTGTATATTGCTTTAGGTAATATGGCCATTTAAACTATGTTGATTCTTCCAATCCATGAACATGGAATGTCTTTCCATTTCTTTGTGACTTCTTCAATTTCTTTTAAAAATGTCTTATAGTTTTCAATGTATAGGTCTCTTTCACATCCTTGGTTAAGTTTATTCCTAGGTGTTTTATTGTTTTTGTTGCAATTGCAAAAGGAATTTTTTTTTTAATTATTTTTCTGAGATTTCATTGTTAGTTATAGGAATGCAATGGACTTTTTACATTGATTTTGTAGCTGGCAACTTTACTGCATTCGTTTAATGTTTCTAATAGCTTTTTTGTGGAGTCTTTAGGGTTTTATATATATAGCATCATGTCATCTGAGAAAAGTGACAATTTAACTTCTTTATTCACTATTTGGATGCCTTTAATTCCTTTCTCTTGCCTGATTTCTCTGGTGAGGACTTCCAACACTACGTTGAAAAGCAGAGGTGATAGGGGACAACCTTGTCGTGTTCCTGAATGCAGAGTGAAGGACTTCAGTTTTTCACTGTTAATTATGGTATTAGCTGAGGGTTTGTTACATGTGGTCTTTATTATGTTAAGGTATTTTCCTTGTATACCCATTTTATTAAGTGTTTTAATTATAAATGGATGCTGTATCTTGTCAAATGCTTTTCTTGCATCTGTTTATATAATCATATGATTTTTGTCTTTTATTTTTGTGTATGTGGTGTTTCTCATTGATTGATTTGCGTATGTTGAACTATCCTTGTGCTTCTGAGATGAACCTCACTTGGTCATGATGCATAATTTTTTTAATGCATTGTTGCATTCGATTTTCTAGAATTTTGTTTAGGATTTTTTGCATCTGTATTCATCAGAGATACTGGTCTGTAATTTTCTTTTTTTTGTGTTGTCCTTACCAGGTTCTGATATCAGGGTAATGTTGGCCTCATAAAATGAGTTAGGGAGTATTGTCTCTTCTTCAATTTTTTGGAGAAGTTTGAGTAGGACAGTTATTAGATCCTCTTTTAATGTTTGGCAGAATTCACTAGTAAAGCCATCTGGTCCCGGACTTTTGCTTTTGGGAAGGTTTTGAATGACTGATTCAATTTCCTTACTGTTGATGTGTCTATTTAGATTTTCCAATTCTTTGTGATTCAGCCTAGGACGGCTGTATGTTTCTAAGAACTTGTCCATTTCTTCTAGGTTATTGAACCTGGTGCCATCTAGTCCTTCCTAGTATTCTTGGATGATGTGTTGTATTTCTGTTGTGTCCGTGGTAACTTCCCCTTTTTCATTTCTAATTTTGTTTATTTGTGTCTTTTTTCTTTTTATCTTAGTGAGTCTAGCCAAGGGCTTGTCAATTTTATTAATCTTTTCAAAGAACCAGGTCTTTGTCACATTAATTTTTTCAATTGTCTTTTTGTTCTCTATTTAGTTCTGCTCTGATTTTTATTATTTCCTTCCTTCTGCTGACTTTTGGTATCATTTGTTCTTCTTTTTCTAGTTCTTTAAGGTGTAATGTGAGGTTATTTAACTGGGATTTTTCTTCTTTCTTGAGATAGGCCTATAATGATATAAATTTCCCTCTTAAAACTGCTTTTACTCCATCTCCAAAATTTTGGTAGGATGTATTTTCATTCTCATTTGTTTCTGTGTATCTTTTGACCTCTCCTCTTATTTCTTTTTTGACCCAGTTGTTCTTTAAAAGTATGCTGTTTAATCTCCACATATTTATGGTATTTCCTGCCTTTTTCTTTACAGTTGATACCCAATTTCAAAGTTTGTGATCAGTGAATATGCTTGGCATGATTTCAATCTTCTTAAATTTATTTTATGTCCCAATATATGATCTATCCTTGAGAATGTTCCATGTACACTAGAAAAGAATGTATAGTCTAATGTTCTAGGATGAAGTGCTCTATAAATGTCAATTATGTCCATTTCATCTAATGTGTCATTTAGGGCTGATCTTTATTTATTTATTTTCTGTTTGGATGATCTATCCATAGCTGTCAATGATGTATTTAAGTCCCCTACTATAATTGTGTTTTGGTCAACTTTTCCCTTTAGTTCTGTTAGTAGTTGCTTTGTATATTTTGGTACTCCCTGATTGGGACATAAACATTGATGACTGTTATCTCTTCTTGTTGTATAGTCCCTTTTATCATTATGAAATGTCCACCTTTGTCTCCTGTTACCATTTTTATCCTGACGTCTGTTTCATCTGATATTAGTATAGCTACACCTGATTTTCTCTGACTACCATTTGCTTGGAGTGTCACTTTCCACCCTTTCACTTTTATTCTGTATTTGTAGCTGAGATGTGTCTCTTGGAGGCAGCATATGGTTGGGTTTAGTTTTTTTTTTTTTTTTTTTTTTTTTTTATCCCATCTGCTACTCTGTGTTTTTTTATTGGAGAGTTCAGTCCATTTACCTTTAGGGTGATTATTGATGTATGAGGATTTCCTATCATTCTGTCTTTGGTTTTCTGTTAGGACTGTGTCTCCATTGTTTCTTTGCCTTTTTGTTGCTATTATTTCAGTGTGGTGGTATTCTATGATTTTCCCTTCTGTTTCTTCTTTTTTTATGTTTTATATTTCAGTTCTGGATTTGTTTGTTTGTTTGTTTGGAGTGGTTACCATTACGTTTATGTAAAATAAAATTTCACGTTTAGAGTATTCCATTTTCTTCTGCATGCTTACTTTCTGCGCTCTTTTAGGCTGGTTAAGACCTTTACTCTCTCCCCTTTTATGTTTTTGTTGTCACAAATTATCCCTATTTATGCTGTGAGTTGGTTTCTGCGCTGCAGTAGCAAGTTATCTTTCTCCTCCTTTTTTTAAGTTTTTTTTTTTCCTTCTTTACCCTGTATGTTATGTTTAAGTGTATACCCCTATTTGGTGTAGGGCTTGCCATTTCCTGCCCCTCTCTGTTCATAATACTATTCATGGTTTTGTATTCTTTTGCTTTTTTGTTTCAGGCTGAATAGCCTTCTTCAGTATTTCTTGTTGTGCAGGTTATATGTTAGAAAATTCCCTCAGCGTCTATATGTCTGGAAAGGTCTTTATTCCTCCACATATCTAAAGAATAGCTTTACTGGATATATTATTTTTGGCTCATAATTTATCTCTTTCAATAGTGTGGATATTTGATTCCACTCCCTCTTGGCTTGTAGAGTTTTTGCTGAAAAATCTGATGATAATCTAATGGGCTTTCCTTTGTAGGTTACTGTCATCTTTTCCCTGGTTGCCTTGAGGATTCTTTCTTTGTCATTAATTTTTGGCAGCTTCAATACAATGTGCTTTGGAGAAGGCCGTTAGGATTGAGGTAATTAGGTGTTCTATTTGTTTCTTGGATTCGAGGGTCCAGTTCTGTCCACAAGTTTGGGATGATCTCGGTGACTATTTGTTTGAATATACTCTCTGTTCCCTTCTCTCTTTCTTCTCCTTCTGGTATGCCCATTATTCATATATTGCTCTTTCTGATGGAGTCAGAAAGTTCTTGTAGAGTTCTTTCATTTCTTTTAACTCTCAAGTTTCTTCTTCCCTCTGTGTCATTTCCAGATTTCTATCTTCAATGTCACCGACTCTTTCCTCCATCTAGTCAGCTCTATTACCTAAGCTGGCTATTTCATTCTTCATTTATTTTATTGAGTTCTTAATTTCCAGAATTTCTATTTGGTTCTTTTTTAGAATTTCCATCTGTTTGGTAAAATGTTCATTTCGTTCTTTGATTGTGTTTCTGAGTTCATTAAACTGCCTGTCTGAGTTTTCTTGCATCTGGTTGAGTTTTTTCAGAACTGTAATCTTGAATTCTCTGTCATTTAGGTCACATATTTCCATGTCTTTAAGTTCATTTTCTGGAGACTTTTCATTTTCTTTCTGAGCTGCCTTGTTACCTTGGTTATTCACGGCAATTAATGATTATTATTTCTCTTCCTGAGCATCTACAGGAGTGGGTTCTGCAGCAGGTCGATATGAACAAGTCTTTCTTTTGTTTTCCAGTAGGTGTTGGTAGAATGCTTTATTTTCACTCCAATGGCAGCCTTGTATTCTCTCTCATGCTGTTGTGTTATATTTTCTCTGCACTATTCTGGCTTCTTACACAATGGGGGGATTCCCTGGAAGGTGGGCTTCTCCTCTGTGAGCAGATCACTGTGTCTCAGGATGCTACCTCTGTGGGGGGATGTCGAGAGCTTCCGAAATTCCAAAGCTCTTCCTGCACCAGTTTCAGAGCCTGTGTGTTTCAGTGGCTCCGTTTACCCCTAAGGGATCTGCCCAGATAGGTGGGGACAGGGGCAGGATGGGTTGTGAGAGGTGGTGGCCCAGAGCAATGGTGGCGACCACCACCATGGCCAGTCCTGCACCCAAGGCTCCCTCCCCTTTGCTGGAACTAGTTTGGCTGTGAGTCCATGGCCACAGTTCTCAGAAATGCAAATATTCAGTTCTTTTGATCTGACACTGCTACTGTTCCACTTCTAGCACTGGGAGGGTGGGAGTGGGGTGAGCTCTGGGAAGGTGGGGAGGGGTCAGCTAGGCTCGGTGCCTAAGTCTTCCATCCTCTGCTTGGCAGGGAGGGCTGAAACCAGTTTTCACCCTTCTTCCCTCAGTCTTTGCTCCGAGGTCTCTGCCATGAGCGTTGGGTTCAGCTGTGTTATATGCTGATCCCTCTGGTGGGACTATGGGCCATAAGCGGAGCTCTAGCAGTCTGAATTCTTCCCTCTTTCATAGCTGTGGTAGCTCCAGAATGCAGGGAGCTCGGAGCTCCAAGCTAGGTCTGCTCTTGTGCCCCCATGGCCCCATCTCCGTACTTCCTGCTTCCCTGCCCTCCTCCCCCCACCCTGCCCCTGCTTGCCCAATTTGCCCACCTTTAGATGATTTCAATTGCGTGTCTCTTAGTCTTGCCTGTCTGCTATGCAGGGAGTCCTTGGAATTGTAGCTGTTCAGTTTACTGTAATTTCCAGGGGAGATTTCAAGAGGCTCACCTCACACTGCCTTTTCCATGACATCATCCTAGATGGATGAAATTTTAATGCCTACAACTTTCTTTCTCTTGTCACTAAAAGTGTGTGATTTTGAACAAAGCTTTTCTATCCTATCATATATAATTATGATAACTTTTATTGTCAGTTAAATTGCAAGACATTCAGCCTCTCCCTGTTGCCCCTTTTAGATATCTTAGAATCCCTCTTTAATTCCATACCATTAGCATCCCTCGGTCCTAACAGCAGGGTTTTGCAGCACAGTTTGGTTTGTATAGGAGTCCTGTAGCTGATTATTCTCAGCACAGTGACATGAACTGTCACCTGCCTGTCCTTTGGGTTCTTCCATGAGCGTTTGCACTTAGGTAGCTGTGTGACAACTTTGTACTGCCTATCCCATATGCACCCATGTATGGATGAACATAACACAATTTTTCCCTGGGCGATAACTTCTCAACAGTTTTGTCCATGGTTCACATAAAGACCTACAAATCATAGCACAGTCAGAGGTTTCTGGACAAAAGAACTAATACATGAGTCACAATAAACTATCATGTGATTATGACCGCACGCTTAGCATGGCCATGATATGCAGTGCAGAAGGAATAGTGATCCTGGGCCAGGTTAGCTGGAGTATGACAGGGTCCAATGATGGAAATTATTATGTGATTCTCTCCTCCTCTACGAGGGCTGATCATTAGGGAGGTGAGACCATTAGAAACACAGGCTGTGTGGGCTTGGGATTGGGCTGGTGGTAGGAAGTTCATTAGGAGATTGCGCGGAGGCAGGACCTTGGAGGGGAAAAAAGGAGAGAAGGCAAGATTTGAGCAGGAACCGGGTGTAGGTGTGGGGGATGCACTTTCTGCTGGTGCCACTGCAGGCAAAGGCGGGAAGGTGGCCAGGAAGGCTTAACTACTTAACTAAGTATGCTTTCGTGAGCATCCCATGTAGTGGTCCCATCTCACCCTTTGCTTATTGGATCAGTCTGATGTTTTCTTCCTACTTCTGGGCTCTGCATTTGGAAGGATGCAGAAAAAAACTAGAGGAAAACTGAGGTGCTGTGTTGTTAGGAAATTGTGATGGGGAGGACCTCTGATGGAAGTGAAAAATGTTTAATTTGGAGACAGAAAGACCAGGGACATGCCTGTCTTCTGTTATTTGTGGCACTGTGACCTGGAAAGAGGTGTCAGTGACTCGGTGTTGCTCAGAGGAGCAGCCCTGGTGAAGGCAGTCGTCAGGGGGGTAAGAGGAAGCACACTCTGAGTCACTGGAGCTGTCCATGCGGGGATGAGGATGCCTGATCACCCCAAGAGATATCCAAGCACAGCTTAGGTGAGCCTGTGTCAGGAGTGTGTGGAAGTGCTCTGGGCACGGGAGGAGGGTTTGGGCAAATGTCAAGTTCACTTCCAAGTCGGTGGGGAAGAACTTCCTATGTGCTGTGTGCCCCATGCATTTTACATTTTGTTACTTAAACCTCTGAGAGGTGTCTAGTCTCCTATTTATGAATGAAGGTGCTGAGGCTCAGCTATGCCGAGTCTCTTCCTGATGTTGTCGAATGAGGATTTATTTGGCCCCAGATCTGTTTCATTCCAAAGCTTGTGTTCCTCACTCATTACGTTATCTCTGAAAAGGAACCAATATCTCAATATTAACTCTCATGTGGAAAGGCCATATGTTCAATATTTATCTCAATCACTAAAAAAAAAAAAAGATTTTGGAAGTACTATATTTTAGTGGTTGAAACACGGGCACTGACCTAATCAGACACAGGCCAAAAATCTGAATTCTGCCTGTTATTAGGCACGTGATCATTGAGCAAGGTACTTCACTTCTGTGGGCTTCAGTTTACCTGCACACCACTGAGCTCGCAGGGCTGTTCTGAGGATTAGGTAAGAACATGTACAGGAAGCACCTAGCACATGTGCTGTTTATTACCGTAATATATCATGTGCATCTGACGGGTAAAGGAACAGTGATGAAGTACTACTAAGTAAGAGCCCTAAACGCAGTTCCTGAACTGAAAACATTTAGTATCTCTGGATTCATTCTTGCACCTGGAGTACCTGTGTCAGGGTTCTCTTAGCTTCCCACAGCCTGGGGCTGGGGTACCTGTCCTTTGGGGTAACTTTAGCAGTCAGCCATGTTTGACATGGTCTTCACTTTAACAAACACACCAGCCTCTCGTGCTAGGAAGCCCCAAGGGCAGAGGAGTCAGTAGTTAAATTGGGCACCAGGAGCGTCCCCGGATGGTCAGTACTCACCTAACTCACCAGGGTACCTGTCACTAGCCAGCCCGCAAGTGTCAGCACATGTCCGTCCTCACACTTTCGTGTGCGGTGTGCCCTCTTCCCTTTCTGTCCCCTCTTCCCTTTCTGTCCCCTCTTCCCTTTCTGTCCCAGCTGTTTGGTGCCAGCAGCGGCACAGGGGATGGCTGTTTCTGTAGCTGCTAGCTGACTAACACTGTGCCAGTAGGGCTTGGGTGCCAAGCTGTCAGGGATTCAGGACTGTGTTTCTCAACGTGGTCTTTGGGCCAGCCTCAGCTGAAATGCCTCGGGACTGAAAACTGCCAATTCCTGGGCCTCCAATCTGCCGAACTAGAATTCATGCCTTTGCAGGAGAGGCCTCTGAACATTTCCCTTAGGGATTCTTTTATACTCCACTTTGAGAGCCCCCGTGGCCTTCCCCCCTCACGCAGGGGGTCCAAAGCCTGAGGCCTCCCTGCCGCCCCCTCCCTGGCTCTGCCCGCCCCCAACAGGCCGAGCGCTGCTCCGGCTCCTGCACCGGCCCTGGCTCCCCCGTGTCGGGACGAGTTCTCCCGTGGCTCACACCCTCGGCTCTTGGAGGCCTACGCTGCAGTGTCCCCTTCCCAAGCCGGCTGTCCCTGACCGTGTGTGAAAGTCATTCACTTCCCTCCCAACGCACGTTCCCTGCCTCTGAGGTCCATTTGGCCGCTGTCCGTCTTCCTCCACGAGGGCAAAGGATTCTGCTGTTTCGTTCACTGCTGTACCGCCGGCGCACCTCGTGGGCACTCGCTGTTTGCAAGGTTGGTGGAGCAGCAGGAAAGAGGCCGCCCTGGCTCAGGGGAACTTGGAAGACTGGGGTCAAAGGCCTCTGAAGACCTCTTAGATACTAAGCTCATACTTCCCAGTTATGTCGGATTGTAGTTTATAACTGTTAGGGCAGATTAAAACTGGTGGAAGTTTAGACATATAGACATCAGCAACATTAGAGATTGCTCTGTGTATCGCAAATAATTTGGGGCAGATGTCTGGACAGGTATATCCAGAACTTGTAAAGTCTTTTCTCCTATTTTTAATTTTACAGATTTGTATCACTGTCTTTTAGTACGTAATTTAGTATGTGGTTGGTTATTACACATTGTTTGTGGGAAACGAGTAAACTCGTCATATCGCGTCTAGTTGGAACCGGCAAAAATTTTGCAAAGTAAATAAATAGAGACCTCTTTTTAAACTAAAACACTGAAAGTTTCATAGAAAAATATCAAATAGATCGAAAGATATGAATATTTTACGGAAAGTCTTATTTTGGCGAGAAAATGTCAAAAAAGCCCTGCCTTACGACGCGATTTGGCGGGAAAATGCCCGCTTACAAAGTGTTAAGTCTGGTTAATAGATTTGTGGCATTTAGAAATTTCTATGAAGCTTCTTATCCATAGAAATAATATATAGAGACAGATGGGTCAAATATCGTACTTATTTTCATTCTATAATCAGTTAAATATTAGTTAATAATCCCCTGTTATACTATTAGTTTGGGGAAACTGGATTTCATTTATATTCTTTTAGCTTTTGGCACCTTTTCCAGGATTGCATCCTGCCTACCTGTATTATTGAGGTTTTAATGAGCAGGTGGGGTGCTAGAATTTGTGTAAATTCTCCACAAAAAATGTTTTATGAGAAACAACTCTTTAGGTAGGTGGGAAATTATGGTAGTATTTCATCTATTTTGGTTTTAATTTACATCTTTTGTGCATGTCCCTTATAATCTTTCACTATTTAATTTGAGACTTTACTGATCACCATTCAGCATAGCAGAGCTGCAAAAGTCAGTGTCAGCGGCCTGGTGTTTCCTTCACAGAGATGTCGATAGGGGTTTGCTTCTGTTGTTGGAGTAATGTAAGACTCTGGTATGCAAGCAATGAAGCCGTGATGCCGGCAGGCTGCCTTTTTGTCAGCAAGTCTGGTGTTTAATGGGCGTCCATGACACGTCCGGAATCCAAGTCTGAAAGAAAGGGAATGTCTCCACCTTCCATAGCTCTTCTGTGATGTAAATCCTACGGTGATGCCACCGCTCTCGCCATAGTTTTTCCTTTGTACAAAGAAGCGGTAGGAGCCAGAGAGAGAAGGGAATTGACTGGGAGAATTTACAACTGGAATCCATCTTGATAAGGAAAAAGGGAAGGAACATGGACATCTCAGTGATATGAGCAATGATGAAATACCATTGTCCAGATTTCCCAAGTATTGCTGTACCCATGTGTATGACTTTTTTAGATGAAAAGAAGAAATCCTAATTTTCCTGTGAGAAATCTTTTTCTCCAGAAATAAAGATACAAGTGTTATTTCTAAAAATTCCCTCTCTGTTCATTCTCATTAATAAAAACATTTTTTACCTATAAAAAGGCTCAATATAAATACATTTTGCAGCTCTGGCCAAAGCCACACTTGTAAGTAATTGGCCACTGCATTAATAGTCCCTGGGTTTCTATTTTATTGATGCTTCTGTTTAGAATTAAGCTGATCCGTCTTCATATTTCCTCCCCGGCCCCACTGTAATTGACCTGGCAGCCCGCCACACGGCAGCCCAGGCAGTGGTCACTTAGACAGAATATGTCCTGCCTCTCTAATTTGACTGACAGGACAAGCCCTGTTTTAAAATCACTGTCATGTGCTTTTTATCAGTAAATAACATCCATGTTACCAGGCACGTACACTGCAGCAGACAGCTCTGTCTTTTTAATGCACCTTCTTGCGGTGGAGCAAAGTGACTAAAACAATCAGGGCTCCTTCTGGTTGCCAAGGCCCTTCACACCGAGGCACTGAGGGCAGTGCTTGTCGAAACTGAATGCCGTTTCAGGGGTTTCTCACCTCTTTACAAGGAAGCCATGTACACACTCTAAAGGTCAGCTGACCTGAAGTTAAATAGGCTGGCTTCCCACGTGCTGTCATTTCTCCCTAGATTCTGAGTACTTTCAGTATTTTTAGCTGGAGTAAAATACAAAAACATGGAAAGTACTGGAATGTGCTGACAACTGGATGCATTTCTGCACCACGTAGCATACACAACTTTATGCCACTTTTTCATGAAGACACGTAATTGCAGTTTAATGTATAGCAATGGTTTTTAAGTTGTATTGGCCTAATTATTTAGATATTTCTGGCTTTGATTTTTGAAATCATACTTTACTCTTACTCAGTGAACTGTTATGAAAAAGATAATTGTGCCAGGGGGTAAGGGGGGCGGGGGGTGGGGGGTGGGAGATGAGGGTAAGGGGGATCGAATATATGGTGATGGAAGGAGAACTGACTCTGGGTGATGAACACACAATGGGATTTATAGATGATGTAATACAGAATTGTACACCTGAAATCTATGTAATTTTACTAACAATTGTCACCCCAATAAATTTAATAAAAAAAGGAAAAAAAAAAGATAATTGGTGAAGATGACAATATTTATAGCAGTATCAAAAAATACTATAGTAGCTGTCCCCTGAGTGTTCAGGAGTAATATATTTTATGAAGAATATTCACAAATGTAGGCATAACCACAATAAAAAGGCAAACATTGGAATAAATCATGCACTGACCCTTGGTGATTTGTTTTTTCACCTATTACTTGAGTGTTCCCTATAAATATTAAAGCATTCCCCATATGTGCAAGTGGCAAGGGCCATGGGAAAAGTAAGGCTGACATAGAGATGGGCATTTCTGGACAGAATAGGAGATAAGAAAAGACACAGCATGAGCAGAAGGCTGACGTAGAAATAGGGACGTGAAAAGAATGGAGATTAAAAAAAAAAGAACGGGGAGAGTCATCTATTGCAAACATTCCGTCTTATTCCAGGAAGGGTTCTATTTGGCTGAAGTATAGGGTCTCAGAAAGGGGAACGTGGAGACCAAGTCACAAATATAAGGAGATCTCTAATGGTGTGTGTAGGGGCGGGTGTCGGGGGGGGGCTTTGAGCAGCTAAGGAATGTGGACCTGAGCAGATGGCATTGGGAGAGATGTGATCACACCTGGACTGTGAAAAGGTAATCACACCACAGGGTAGGTAATTGTGGGTTTAAAGCTGGAAGACAGTTCAAGACCATCCTGCAAGTGAGAGAGGACATGAGCAGGAAAGAGGTTTAAACTATCCCACAGGTTGAACTTGCTACTCTCGGCCACTTATTGGGTAGGAGAAGGGGATATGTAGTGACTTTTATAGGATGTGTTGGGGTATCCCGAGTGAGGTGCTAGTGAGATGTCAGTTATACTCTGTAGGCATTTGGGAAACACGGAATTCGAGATGGGCTGGAAGGGATACTAGAGAATGAAATTGCTGTTTATGGATTGGCTACCATGTGTCAGGTATTTTGCTAGTTAGTAGTTTTAAAAGCTCCCCAGACGAGTTACATGTGCAGCCAGGGTTAGAAACTGCAGTAACCAAACCCTTTAATGTAATTAGTTCAGGAAACTAACTGTTCGGAGCTAGGCTCCCAGAACTTTTCTGGGAGAGTTATGAGCATCTTTTCAAGGAATTTTTTTAGAAGTGATAAAACATCGAATATAATTAATAGAAAACTCTAACAAAGCAACTCATTGGCCAACATCATACAATTCTTAAACTCTGTGTAAGTGGGATACATACAAACATACTCATGTATGTATGTGCATAGGTATAATACATATTTATATGTACTATATAGAATTTGGAGAAGAAAGAATCAAGGCAGTTTTGCACATTGTGTTACCTTTTAGTTTTTTCTGCAGAAACTTTGAACATAGGTTTCAAAAAAAGTGTTGTTGTTTTTTCCCCCATAATTCTCGCAGTTCTTTAAAAAGAACATTCAGACGTTCTACAATGACTACATATACCTTTAAGGTGGGTGATAGGACATATCCAGTGTCATCTGTAGGAAACGAATCTGGCAGTATTTTAAATAATGTGACTTTTCTTAGAATCAATTAACACTTTTCAGCAAGTAGTACTTTCTTCCATATCAAAGTTGAAGTTCTAGAAACATAAGTCATATTTCAATTAATTTTGCATCACCTTGAAAGTCATTAAGTCTCACCAGCTCTGAGAATATGCTGAACGAACATGAAGACTTTTACCAAAGGCAGTTCCACCCTTACCTCTGTGTGTCATCGACCAAGCAGGGCTGAGAGCTGGCCCTTGGTTTTTCAGCTTAGGCAGCAGGGAGATTCACCAGCAAGGGGGCTCCCTGACAGTGGACCCTCCCCGTAAAGGAATTTGCCACATCACAGCATCAATGCAGTGGGGGAGTAAGGAGGGAGATATACAAGCAGGGTAGGAGGGCCACTTGAAGGAGATGCAACAGTTCACTTTTTGTACTACGTTCCATCTATTGTCTTAGTAGGGAAAAAAAAAAAATCATGTCACCTTCTTACAGAGCTCAGAGCTAAAGTGACACCAGGTGCCCAGAGACTGGAAACATCGGGAGGTAGGAGATTACACTGTGCTGTGCAGAAAGACTTCTGTAGTCGCAATGAAAGGGCATCCTTTTGTTTTGGAGATTTAGAATAGAAAATGGGCCTCTCTGTTTATCCATTTTATGCATCTAAATACTCAGATTGTCAACATATGGTAGTGAAGGAATTCAACATTTTGCTGAATGAATTATAGTACTGTTTTGTTCTTGTTTTTTACAGTAGTTGATGATAGTCCGTTAGTAAAGTGACATGGCTGCAGATAAACCTGCAACCATTTATCATCTCGTAGACCAACCACAGCTCTTTGGTTTGGCCTCAAGTGATAAGCAGAACACTTTGCAGACAGCCTTTTGCCATCGTCATACAATGGTCAGACATCATCATCATCACTGGGGTGACTGCTGTGGCCCTGATTCTACATGAGGTGCTTAATTGTTCTGGTAGAGAGTTTAGGGAATGGCTTTCAGGACTTCAGACCAGCACACTCTGTCCCTGTGCCAGATTTTCTCTTTAATTCTGGAGGGCTAGAAAAATATTGCTCATCAATATGGATTATTGTGTATGATAAATAGAAGATGGACAGTAATTTCATTAGAATGTAGACACTCACACACACACACACACACACACACACACACACAGTCCCTTATCCATGGGGGCACATTCCAAGACCCCCACTGGAAGCCTGAAACTGCAGATAGTACTAAGCCTTATAAATACATACCTATGATAAACTTTAATTTATAAATTAGGTACAAAAAGAGATTAATGGTAATAATAAAATAGGACAATCATAACAACAAACTGTAATAAATTCACATGAATGTGTTCTCTCTCTCTCAAAATATCCTGTTGTACCCTATTCACCTTTTACTTAAAGGAAGCACTTTCCAACTTCTCTTTGGCATATGAGAATTGCCAGCATCACTGCTTTTGCAATCTGGGGTCGTTATTAAGTAAAATAAGGGTGACCTGAACACCAGCACTGGGATACCAGGACAGTCAATCTGATAACCGAGTTCGGCATTAAGTGACAGATGGGTGGGGGGTGTCCACGGCATGGCCACACTGGTCATCACGATGATTGACATCTGGGCCAGAGGGAGCTGGGCTGCGCAAGACTTCATCTTGCTACTCAGAAGGGCACACAATTTAAAACTTACGAACTGTTTATTTCTGTAATTTTCCATTTAATGTTTTCTGACCACAGTTGACCGCAGATAACTGAAACAGCAAAAAGCAAAACCGTGGATAAGGGGGACTACTGCTTCTCTGTCTACTATCTGTCTGTAGCAAATAAGTTCAGAGAGACACGTTATCTTGCGCAAGGATATTACATATGTGTGTGTTTTCATTATATCTGATGGAGAAGGGCATTGGTCAAAATGTTAAATATGATAGTTGAGGAGCTAAATAATCAAAAGAGGGAAGTTACCTGAAACACACAGTGGGGATCATCTATCAAGGCCGACACCAGGGCAGATGGGGAGATGGATCCTGAGGGAGTGGCAGTCCAGCTATTTCCCTTGGGACATAGAGAGGCTGAGCAGTGACTTGGGGAGTATGCACACAGCTGGCTCTGGCTAGCACAGGTGTGAGGGAACCTGCATCACAGAGACCGCGGGAACCCTGGGCTTCCCATTGGCCCCGCCGCTGCTATGGGGTCTTCCTCATACTGCGGGGACTAGAGCTAGAGAAGGGAGGCGAGTGATGGACATGCAGTGTCACTAAGTATGGACCCTTCCCCAGTGATTCCTGAGCAGATGACGAGGGGAAGGCCCTGCGGGCAAGGAAGACTGCAGGTCAAGGCCGAGTGTAGGAATTGGACCCGCACCTGCGGTAGCACCTGGCAGAGATGTGCTCCACTGTTCAGCTGGGAGTGTGGAACCCTCACTCGTGGTTGTGGGTATGTGGCTGGTGCACCCGGCCTCTGCAGGACAGTCTCTGGGAGGTGTGAGGGGCAAACCTGTTTAGCCAGAAAATGACTTGGGAAATGGGCGACTTGAGTGCCAATTGTCCGAGGCTGGAGACAATGTGCATTGAGTAAAGGCAGACGTTTAATAAAATAGACAGAAATGAATTTGGCTGATATAATTACTCTCTAGTCTAAAATTTAAAAATATTTTCAGCCAGTGTATATTGAATAACTACTCTGTGCAAAAAAATAAAATCAAATAAACTTCGAGGAGTGTGCAATCTAATGAGGAAGATGAAACTTGTAATCAAGTGATTATATTGCAAAGCAACATGGCATGTTGTAAAAGAATTGCCATAAAAGAGGCCCAGTGTGCTTTAGATGTGCAATAAAGGAATGAAAAGGCAAGTGATTTCTCTGTGGACTTAGGAAAGGGTCATGGCAGATGGGGTCCTGAGATGCAGGCTGGGTACCCAGAGGGGTGAGGTGGGGAAATGCAGAGAGTGAAGGTGAAGTACTGCTGGGAACCGGACACGTCCAGTTTAAGGAGAGAATGCTGTGCGGAGAAGAGAATGGCAGCCTGCTGTGGGAAGGGGGTGTGTGTGGAGGGGAGAATCACCTAAGAGTCTAGAGGTCAAGTTAGGGTTTGCCTTTTATTTAGTAGGCAACTCGTTTTGAGCACCCCAGTCAGATTTGGACAGAGGATGTGTGTGGAGTCGTGTGAGAACATGTTTATAACCGCTGGTGTCTTGTCTCTGAAACTCCTTTCAGTTCAGGCCACTTGCCTCATAGTTCGCCTCGGCTCTTGTAGTCAAGATCGCTGTCAATGGCTCTTGTTCCTTAATCGTGCTAAACCCATGCCTGAGTGTTACAATTATCACCCTGGCTATTCATTTGTTTGTTGGGGGGTGTCCATGTGCCCCACTGTGCCGGGTGTTCTTAAATGACAGGGACACATTTTATTCATCTTTCTATCCCTCCTGCCTAGCAAGGAAAGAGAAAGAAAAAACACAACAGTGTCATGCACTGTATCAAGTACTTTCCATACGTTATCTTATTACTCCTCCTTTAAATCCCTTTTTACAAGAGAGGAAGTGGGTACTCAAGGAAGTGAAGCATTTTGTGGAAGATCCTTAAGCGAGTAAAGTGTAAAGCCAGGGGCATTTCAACCCAATCTGTTTGGACTAAATCTTTTTCCAGTGCATCATATTGCCTTTATTGAAGATGGTTAAACAATGCTTATTTGTTGAATGAATGAATGAATGAATGAGTTGTAAAATATTTGTCCTTTAGAACCGATTCATCCCAAGCACAATGGAATTGTAAGTGGTGATACGTGAGTGTCCCCTCTTGAGACACTGTCCTTCCACTTTGCTGCTGTTTGTAAGCATATCGAGTCGGAACTGGCTAAGCTAATGTGAGAACTGGAAAGCTACAGGACTGCGCCCACATTTTATCAACCATTACAAATATGAAGTGCATCAGCGCAGCTAATAAGCACCTCCGGCCAGAAGCTGTAGTTTAGGTTGTTCGCGTTTGGGAACTGACATTGCCGAGACACCACGGCATCTTCTCAGCTTTATTAAAGGAGACTTGGAATGATGACTTCCAGTTGGCGCTTCTGGCAACGGCATAGAATGCTGCTGCTGCATTCACGGTGCCCCCCTGCCCCCCAGGGCGTGAGAGGCCGCCTTTTCCAGTTAAGTCCAAAGCAGAGAGGTGTCGCTTCTTCCTTTGTCCTGTGTACAGAATGACATGCTGATTTTTAATTCTGATCCAGATAAGGTATTTTTGTTAAATCCACTTTGTGTTCTGAATCCAGATGTACGCTGACAAGAGAAAGTATAATTCTGTTTTCTCAGGAGTGGCTTACATCTCTGGTTGACTCAGACCACGTTAATGCCCCAGCATCGGTAGGGAGCTCAGTGCCTACCGGAGTGAGGCCAGGTGCTGGGATGCGGGAAAAAGGTACCACCACACCCTGGAGGAGTCTCATCCCAGTCGGCGTTAGGTTGGAAATTGTAAAGGCCACGTAAAGAGCGACAAACCCGAGCCCACCCAAGGTACTCCCAAGGGACTGCAACCATGCAGGGAAGGAGCAGAGCCCAAACCAGGCCCTCCCACCAGCCCCTGGGGAATGTGTGCTCAAGTCCCCATGATAGAGGCTCAGCTCTGGAAGGTGACAGAAATATGCCCTGTGCCTGCAGATGTAATAATTGCGTATTTTCACTAATCACAGTAAAAATGTTTGTGAAAAGCTAGATTCTTATTTTTATATGACTATAAAAACAGCTATTGGGGGTCTAGAAACATAGGTGGACTTTTGCTATAAAGGTTCGTTTAGGGATTGTAGCCATGGTATTATCTGAAGGAAACCAGATAGGGTGACAGAACTCAACAAGTATGTGCATCTGGGGAGACATCTCCAATTTGGGTAAACGAGAAATATATTTTGTTGTAGGGGAGAGTAGAGATGTGGTTGATTCTAGAACCAGTTGTTGGGTTCTTTGGGTCCTATTGTAAAGACTGTTACAAGTTTTAAAACAATATGGTCAAAAAAGTAAATAGAGTAATTATTTATTTGTTTTTAGGAAATTTCAACTGACTGGGTAGAAAATCAATAGCCGTAAAGCCTTTTTAACATCCCTCTGTGTTTTCTTTTGTTTTCACCCACTTTCAACTGTTCACAGCTGCCTGTTACATACTTTTGTCCTTATTTATTTTTCTTTAAATTTTAGGATGTCTTTGCATTTTGAATGTAGAATATATACACCATTAAAATACTAGTAATCGCTGTCACTGATGCATGCATTGACCTGACGACCCTGTCAGTGCCTTTCTCATTGCATGTTCACAGCGACCCCAAGCGGTAGATGGCGTGCAGTGTTTTCTCTATTTCACAGATGAGGAAACTGACACAGGGCACTTAAGTATTCACCCAAGATCAATAATAGGATAATAACTATGTACAGTGCTCGGTGGGTACCAGACTCTTAAGGGGATCGCTTCTTAAATTATATAAATGTCTACCCACTATGCTCTACACCTGAAATTATGTAAAATAATATTGAATGTCAATAAATAAATAAATAAAATAAAAATTTAAAAGTAAAATATTCACCCAAGGACATGGCTGATAGACAGCAGGTCTAAGCCTTTAACGTGGAACGTCTGTGCCTTTTCTACGAGGCCACACTGCCTGACGGCAGTCTGTGCACCTGCAGCGTGGCTTTGACTAGTGTCATGAGACAATCGGCCACAGTTCTCTGAATGTAGCCCAGGTCTGGCTCCTGTCAGCTGTCCGCAGGAAATTTTCACCCAGATCTTCTATTTCCTACTTTCTGTCTTGGAGCGTGGACCATCCTTCTACTCGTTTCAAGAAACTCATCAAACGCATGGAAATGCAGAACTGTTGCACTATATTATCTTTATAATTTTCCCTTGTAGTATCAGTGGTCACTTTGCAGGGGGCATTTAGAGAGTGAGGAGGAGAAAAAGAGAGCATGTAAATATCCATGTTTTCTTAGTTCCCTTCAAGTACAAGGATATATTTAATGTAAGGAGTAATAGTTAACACATGGTATTTCCATACATTCATTTCCAACCACTAATTTTATTTTCATCAAGTTAAAATGAAAGCGATCAGCATAAATGTCTAACTAAGGAAGATGAGTATGATAATGCTACTTCTCCTAGGGTTTTCTCTCCCTTATAATATTGCCTCTTCACAGGAGAACATTAAAATATAACTAGTAATATCTTAGCCTCCAAGCTTTATCTTTTCTGTTATTTGGTATTGTTTATGTAATACTTTAAATTTACACTAAAAAGACAACACTAACCTTCAAGGAGAATTTAAAATATTCTGTGAATATCATCTACTAACCTGACTCCATCTTGGCTTGAGGAGGGTCTAATTACTACTTTCTGTAAATTGTGACCCTATTTGTATATTCCTTCCTGGTCTTCGTTGTCTATAACATGTCCTTAGCCCTGCCTTGGACTTCCTGTTTGGATTATCGGAGTAAATAGTGAATTTGGTCACTTGTTTATGATGCCCCAGCTGTGCGTTTGGGAAGTGCCTCTGACAGTGGGGTAGAAGGCGTGCTGATTTCCGTCCAGCTGGACCAGCCATTGTCACTGTTTAGTGTGACCTGGGGCAGGCCACATGATGTGTCTAGAATGTTGTAATTCTCCTTCCAGTTGGCTGTGGGATTAAACTAAGTGAGTGTATGTCTGCTTGACAAGGAGAGAACATACAAGAACGTTCTGCTGTTTTCTCCTATTATTCTCTCCCCTCTTTTAAAAAATCCAAATACGCATAGACTCTATCCACACATAGAAACAGCTTGATGCTTTGTTATGTTTAGTCTTGATGAGCTCATTTCAAACCAGTTTTTTTTTGTCAACTGAGCAGTTTTAACCTTTGACAATCAAGAGACTGGTTTTACCTTGAAACATAGCTCAATTGTTTTATCTTAGAACTGGTCTTAATGAAAGGAACTTGAACTAAATTCTTCTGTTTTAATAATTCTTGTTAATTTTATTTACTAAAGAACCATAAATTTATATTCCCAGTGTGAAGTAATTTTTTGTTAATTTTGGGCAACTTTTGTAGTTACTTTATTTTGTGAAAAGAAAATCACCTAATCTACTTGTTTTGAGTTTTCCTTGTGAAAATTATTTTTGCCTACCTGCCAAAATTTAAAGCACCATCCTATGCATACGATACGTATGCTTCCTGCTGGACCATCTACCTCTCAGCTATGTGGCACTCGGCTACATTTTCTGTCATTTTCAGATCAGAAATGGTGCTCTCATTGTTGGAAAGTCTGCCCTTTGAATGGAAGCTCAAGTTCCCAGGGAGAAACCAGTCATCCGATCTCCATGTGCCACTGGCTCCTCCCACCTGGAGCTGAACACAGGCAGGACTCCAATATATGCAAATGTGCCCTTGGCTGTGCCGGGTGACCCCCGTTTATTTGTAGTTTGGGCTTTGCTTTTTACTGGTTTGTTTGGTTTGGTTTTGTCCCAGGGAAAAGCTCAGGCCCAAAAACCAGGTTATCCCCCCAGGATTGACGGTCTGCACACAGTTTCATTTCATCGTGTCATACTTAGGGAATGACCAATCTTTCAATGTGCCTGAAAGAGCTAACCTAGGAATTATTAGTTATGTGCTGGTCATCAGCACGGTACACTTTGATGTGCTTTTTATTGCTTAAGCCAACAGCATCAGAAAATCTCATCTTCTGTTAGTGTGTTTGCCGAGTGGTACTTAACTCTCCAGAGCTTTCTCTGTCATTTTCCTCCTCTCTGTCTCCAGGCCTCTTTTCCTCTTAGGCAGCTGATTTTTTTTCCATTCCTACAATCTGGCTTTCCTTTACCAGGGTACAGGTCAGATTTTTATTGCTTCAGACCAGAGGTGACAGCTCTGGTTTAATCCACAAACCTGGGGTATTTATATTTTTGATATATGTTTAAGACTTCATTTGTTTTCTAATTTTTTTTTCCCTAATGATACCAAGTATTTGGCAGTTCTTATAACTCATTTTTATTTAACTATTTCATGTTAACTCCCACAGTTTAATTGTAATCTGCATTTTATTCTTTCAACAGAATGTTGAAATGAATTAAAAGTAGTGAATCATGGTTTACAATATGGCAAATTCTACCTGTGATGTCTCCTTTGACCACCATGACGACCTTGTGGGAAGATTCATTCATCCATTGATGCCACAGATATATTAGGTTGGTGCAAAAGTAATTGTGGCTTAAAAGGCTAAAAATAATTGCAAAAATCACAATTACTTTTGCACCAACCTAATATTTTTAAGCACCTACTGCATTACAGACATTATTCTATAAGGTCCTGAAAAAATACAGACATGAACAAAATTGACCGGTCTCTGACTCATGGAACTTGCATTCAAGTAAGACACGAAGAAAAGAAGCAGAAAAAAATAAGTTCAGTATATAGCGTATTTGGTGCTAAGTGCTAAGGAGAAACAGAATAAAAAGGGAGACTGGAGACTTGGGACTGAGAGGAGGGGGATGGGGTTGATTTGTGGTTTTAGATGAGGTGAGGCCTCACTGAACATCTGATGTTTGAAAAGCCTGACCTTTCCAAGGGAGTGAGCCTGCAGCCATCCTGGTCCCAGCATTTCCGGAAGAGCAGGAGCCTGGGGGTTGGGGGTGCTGAGTTGCAGAGAAACCCCTGCACCTGGAATGAAGGGAGCCGAAGGGAAGGTAGTGGGGACGTGAAGCCAGAGAGCCAGTGGGATTGTGATTGGTTGTTGCTGTTTTGCAGAGATACGAAACAAAACAGAGCCAAAGATCAGAATGACTCTGGGACCCCTTCCGTGGTTTGCAACCCGGAAGTGGCAAAGCCAGGATAACAGTACATGTTGGAGACCAGCCTTGGGGGTCGGCCTCTGACTCAGTTTTCATACTCGCTCTAAGTAGCTGACACTTTATTTCTCATCTCCTCTCTTTTAGAGAGGAGTAAAGTACATTTATTTCTGAAATTCTTTGAGGAAAAATCAGTTATTTTCATTTTCACCTCCATTCTGCTTGCATTTTGAGGAATATGAACCGAAAAGGCAGGGCCAGGATGCATCACACATATTCTTGACTTCAGCCTTATTATAAACTTGGGCCAGTTTGGAACCTGAGAATTCTCTAGGACACAAAAACCTCCTAAATTGATGATTCACTTAAAGAGAATTTGTTTTACTGAAAATTTGGAAAGAAGTTTTTGATGTAATATCAAAAGATTGTTGTTTTAGGTGACGAACTCACCTCCAACTAGTTAGCCTTGCCAGGCCCGCCCAGTCAGTCACCCCAGTCCCGGGGCCCAGCTGCTTTGTACATGAATTGTGTGTAGTTGCTCCTGACTTTGCATCAGATGCTCCAGACTTTGAAAGGAAATCATATGAAAAAAATGAAAGTAGCTCAAGAGAAAGGGATTATTGATGGATATGCCCTGAAGTAAATTGCTCTTCTCTAAGCCAAGGTCCGGGCATTATATTTTATAGAATTCACAGACCATTCTTACTGTGACAGCTCACTGTTAACCCCTGCACAATTTGCTTACCCAAAACTACTACCAATTTCAGACTTACCGAAAGAATTCGAAGGTCAAAAAAATAAATAAATGACTCCTCTAAATGACAAAACACTTTCTCTTTCCCCTCTCTTTCTCTCATACACAAATATATTTATTAATAGTAAAACCCCAGATACTTGTTGGATATTTACTGGATATGGTCATAAAGAAACACAGTGCCCTAGACACATCGTGGCATAAAATATGTTAGAAGCACCCAGGATTACAACTAAACTACTAGATAGAGAATCAAATTTTAGAGCTGAAAGAGGTGTTGTAATTCATTTCTTGTGTGCTTTTAGTGCTTTAACATGCATATTTGTTTTTCATTTAATCCTCAAAAGAACCATAAGGTATGGGTACAGTTAGTAACCTTATTTTGCAGGTGAAGTATAACTGGGGCACAGAAGGGTGAAGTGACTTCTCCAATGTCACATATTTACCAATAGAAACTATGTTCTGGAATTTGCTTTGAAATTTTCAAATGTAATTGTTAGCTCCCATTCCACACTGACACTGTCTTTTTCTTCTCTTTCATTACTTTCAGTTTAGCCTCACAGTTCTTTAGACGCCCATAAGCAAATCTGATGCACTATTTGTTGGATTTGAACTTTCTTGGCATCTTTCATACATCTTTCACTCGCCGTATCTTAAATTGAGACTTTTAGCTCCTCCCACCTAAATATCTGCAGTTTGTTGTAATTCTTCTCCTGTGCCTTGGTCTCCCCGACTCCCACAGTCCTGTGAATTCCCACTGCCACGCCTGTACTTTCATCCCCAAGAGTCATTCCTAATTTGATTAACTCCAAATTGCCCACTGGCCCACTTTGCAAGCACTCACCAGAGGTAGGTAGGGCTGTTGTGCCCAAGTAAAGCATGAGCAGTGGCTGCAAGGCTTTCCCCAGTGCCAGGGTGAAATGCCAAATGCAGGAGGAAGCAAAGCTTGAGGGGAGAGAGGCTGGGTTTACTTGTTGGAGAGGCCAAGACTGAAGGGGAAATCAGTTTTCAAGGCTGTATGATCCAACTAAAGTGTCTTCTTTTGTTTTTTATTCTGAAATCATAACAGTGTGTATAAACACTGAGGATTTCTTGCTGATTAGATGTTCTGATTGGCAGTATTGTGGGAGAAAGGGCTACTTACTGGGTGGCATTTCTGGTTAGTTGTTAGAAGGTTTTTCAGGACCAGGCAGGAAAGCCCGTTCACGCTATTTGGCCTGACTCACCTAACAGTTTTGGGGTGAGTGGCTGACCTGCTCCGGTCATGGTGTTTCACGCCCAGCAGCCTTGGAGGGGACTGACTGGATCACGTGGCTTGAGGAGAAAGCTGCTCCCTTAATTACATAGCGTTTAGCAAGAAAAACAAAAACTAAATACTCTGCTTCTTTATGATGATGTAAATAAACAGCCATCACTTTATTTCTTGTTGACTAATCTCATCAAAATAAAAACCATGATTGATTATATAAGTATCAATATTATAGCATTAATAATTCTTATTCAAATAAAACTATCGGATTGAATTTGAAGATAATAAGCATTAACTTGGGACTTTGAATAAAAAGGCTAAATGTCACCATAAATAATCCCTTTAAATGTTCCTTATGAATGTACAGTTTTATATTTCATTTGACTAAATCTCTTATGATTTGGAAAAAAATGAATATTGAGTCCAAATGAGCTGTTAAGTTAAAATTCTATTTATGTCTGCCTGACTCTAACATTTATAATCAATTTGCTTAAATTTTTAAAATCTTTCATTAAATTAAGGTGTGAAGTTTTTACTTTGAACCATATTATATTTTGTACTTTAAACATATTCCTTACACTGAAAATATTTGGTTGACAAACGTATAGATACATAATATGAATACATACAATTCTTACATACACCGGAGGTGCCCAAAAAATATATACACATGATTTATATTCATCTTTTGTTATCGGTATATATTGAGTATTACAATTTTAATACAGTTTTTTTCCTTTCGTAAAATGTGTATACATTTTTTGGCACCCTCTGTATAATATGTCGACGATGCAAACGTGTAATTATTATATGGGGTTGTATGTTTGTGTGTAGATTATAGATATATTTTTTCCAGGAAACTGAGTCTTAACATTATATGATCTGAGAAATTATTATAATACATTTAAGCTCTAGTAGTTTTCTTTCTAAAGACAAAAATGGATGTAATCTTGAAGAATATACTTTAAAATTTTCACAGTAGTTTGAATGAACCATACTGAAATATTAGAGGTTATACAGCGGGAGAAAAGCAACCTTTAGTTTACAGATAATTAAAGTGCAGTTGTACTTTGCTCTGCTAGCTGGAGTTTGCCCTCTCATGTTGGTAATTCTTTGCAAAGAAAGGATTTTTATATGCTTACTTATAGTTTTGAAAAATGTGATGAGTTTAATGATGTATTTTTCCTTTGTGAAATGAGTATAGATAGAAATGGAAATAATGAATAGAAGATGTAATTGATAGTGACAATTTTGATGAAAATGACAGTGATGATGGAAAAATGAAATCAATTTCATATTTAAATTCTTATAGTAGTATTCATTAAACCCCTCCCTTAAACAGGCATGGCTATTACAAACTGGAGAAAAAATATTAATCATGGATTTGCCCCAGATTTTTCTGTGTTAGTCTGGCGTGAATGTTTATATTCAGGCTGCAAATAGTAGTTTGCTAGTTATTCAGAAGTTAAGAGCAATTTAGATTAAGGATGTTTAAAGCTCATTTGTAAAATGCTCGTACTATTTGAGCTCTTTTAAAAAGATTTGCTTAGCCAAACTCATTGGATCAGAATGATTCTGACACTCTTAATCTTCCTTTTTTACTAAGAGCCTAAGACATTTTCTTTCCATTTAAAAATTTGAATGACAAAATTGAGTAATTTACTAAAACTAGTGCAATAAAGAGCAAATTTGTGCCCAGGGGGAAAAATACACTAAATTTTACTCAAGGAACGTAGCAGCAATTGTAAGAAAACTTACTCTATCCTTCCTTTGTGTTTGAACAGAGTTTTAAAATGCATTAGTTTAGACTGATATTTGGCAAGAGGTACAAAAGTAGTTATTGAGAAGCCAGTCGTATATAGAGAAGATGCCATAGGTTAAATGATTACAAGTGACCGAGAGAGAGTCCCAGCACAATGGCGAGAGACCTCGGGAACTGGTGGGAGGGAGACCTGAGATGATACAAACAAATGCAAAAGAGAGACAGTTTCCCTAAATGGGCCTCAACGCTAAATTAGGTCAAGGCTTCTGAATTTCACTATTATATTTGACGTTAATTTGCAGGAGATTGGCACTAATATGCTTACAGTTTTTATACTGTTAGTTTTTACTTCAATTGGTTCTTGTACTAAAAACATCAGCTAATAAAATGGAATCTACATTATTATTATTATTATTATTATTACTATTATTATTTGCCAGAATATGGCCAGTGTAGATATCTTAGACGTCTGAATTCTTCTTGTCAAGGTAAATGATCAATGGCTTCCTTCCATTTATTTGTAACTCCAAAAATGTGTTCTTCTGCACTCAGCCATATTTTTTAACATGAATGAATGTGCTTTGGTGTTTTAAATTATTTTACTGATTGACAGAAGTGCAGTATACTTGATATATGAAGGTTTCCTTCATATATCAGATGACAGCAAAGAAGAATGTAAGACATAGGAACTCTTCTTACCCAAGAAGACAGTTTATTTCTTGAGTCCATCTTGTGGTGGATTAAACAACAAATATATTCAAAGTAAATCCATTTGGACTAAAGGGCCATTTATTCACCGGGGAATAGAATCAGTGAGATGGGCTGGTATCGTGTAAGCCTGTTTAGAATTCCATCATCTAAGTTTGTAAAAGTCAGTATTACGCCAGACTGGACGGCGGAAACACAACTATATTCACTTCATCTAAGCATCCACGAGAAGAGGAAAGGTGGAAAGGCAGGTGCATGTCCAGTACATGCAGTCAGGGACGGTGAGAAGAGGGCCTCTTTATCAACAGCTGGTGTAAAAAGAATTGGGGGAGGGCACGATCAGACGGTGGTTACTGGCCTAGAGCTGTGGACGTTCATTGATTTTCCACAGTAAAGAAGTGAAGGCCCAAGGCCACATGCTCCAGCTACCACTGGAATTTGGAAGGTGACCCAGCAGCTTCAGGCCTGATTCACCCATGTTCACACTGGGACACACCGCCCGTCTCATGACAGCTCACTTTCTTCTACACTGGAACTGAGACACTTGGAAAATAACGTGCCTCTCTTTCTCCCAGGAGATTTTACTGTGTAGTAGCTAAAAGTCCATGTTATGAAGGCGTAATTTAAGCAAGAATTAACACGAACGGTAGTAGTATATTAAGGAACTGCTGTATATGGGGTGTAAGTTTAAGGTGGCAGACATAATTTAGCAATTGTCTGCCCTTTGCTTGTGGTGAACTATTGAGAATTACTCAAATTATGCAGCTGTGTTTTCTAATCTACTAAACCTATATATATCTACTGGTGGGTTTAAAGTTAGCACAAACCCGTGGTAAATGCAATCGTTACTATTAAAGAGAGAACTATTGGATTTTTAAAATGATTTCGGTTTGTCAAGTTACTGCGAAATGATTCTAAGCAATCTGCAATGAGGTATAATGTATGCATATATGTGTATACAAGTATATATGCATATATATACTTAATCTAAATATAAGTTCCTATATTAATGTTAAATTTTCATTTTCTGTGTTTTGTTAATGAAAATTCTAGTAATTTTTATATAGTACTATTGACTGATTAGCTCATCATGTAAGTCGTCCTATAAGAGTATTTAACGATTTATCTTCTTAAACTAATGAATGGTTGGTTGCACTGACACTGCATTGGAGGCCCCTGGCACATGGAAACATGCTTTGAAAACAACCAACCAACAGTTTACACCACTGTGCATAGACTCAGTTTGATCCTTTTTGCTATTTGTATGCATTTACCCCATCCAGTTAAATAAACAAAGCTCTGTTTAAAATAACAACATAGGAATTTGGTAAGATTTAGCTATTGCGAGTTTTTCCCCTGGTATACATATGTCTATTAATAAATACATTTTCTAATTGTGAAGTCTAAAAGATTATCAGTTAATATAATATCTGAATTAAGATATAAGCAATTTCTCAGATAACATAAAATACTGCTGTGTGTCTTTTTTAGTGTAGTCAGATTATTCCTTCATTCAATTATTTCTTCAACTACCAAAGGCAGACTCAGAACCTGCTCTGGGCTCGGTGCTGGGCTCAGCTCTCTGTAGTTAAGAATAGTGTAAGATTATTTCATCAAGGAAGCAGTGCTCTAACTCGCTGGTTTTCAGGCTTCGCTGCACACTGGAATTGCATGGGGAATTAAAAAAAAAGAAATTAATGGCTGGGTTCCACGTCCAGAGATTCTGGTTTCATTGCTTTGGGCTACAACCTGGGCAGCAGGATTTTTAAAACTCCCCACAAGGTTCTAACAAGCACGGCATTTGGGACTCTTTGCTGTAGCTAGGAATGAACATGTATATATGTAAAGACGCTGGAGAGCTTGCTTTCTGAGCACCCCTCCCACCTGCCCTAGCCGTTCAGGATTGGACTCCCTTCTCCACCATAATCCCTATGTAGTTCCACTACGTGGTCTTCTCTTTTGTCCACTTATTTATATCTGTGTCTCACTTTCTGGACTGGAACCGCCTTACTCCTCGAGGGTCTGATCAATTTCTTCAAGTCTTGTTCTTGGTAGGATTCTTGGTATATAGTAGGCACCAAATAAATGTAATTCAGTCGTTGTAAGTGAGGAATGCTCCAGGAAGAAATGTTTTCAAATAGCGTAACTTTGAATAGTGACGCAGGAATCCAGTTGGGCCTGAGGTAAGAGACCACTGCTATGTCCCGTGGAAGTCGGTGGGACTTCATCTTTGGATCCACGTACAAAGGGAGGGTGCAGCTGGGACCACAGCCAGCCACTCGCCTGAGGACAAAAAGAGAGGGGCTGGGAGTTCAAGGGTCCTGGGACAAGGTGACACTTGGCCAAGCTGCAGATATCACAGAGGGTTACTTTGAGTTCAGGGACCAGAAGTCTAAAGTCTGATCACTGAACACCATAATCAGATGTCCAGAGGCTAGAAGGAGCCCGGAGAACCATGTGGAAAGGATAAAGGGAATTGGTGACTGGGAGGGAGGGCTAGTGTGCGGCGTTGCTCTCAACCCCATTAGTACAGAGAAGTAGGGTACGGGGCTGAGAAACAGTCCCCATCTTTATTTCCCCAGGAACAAGTAGTGCCCTCTGGCTGCATTGTAATCAGTGATTCAGAATATCCCTGGACCGGTCTCACAGTCCTATGGGGAACACTCTGCTCCCTCCGTCTGGGCGTTTTCTGAGTCCTTTCTGGGTAGGAGGCAGGGCTCCTTTTCTTCATTTATCGCCTAACGCCAAGGGTTCAGGGAGAGTTTGTTTGTTTAATAGCTCCATGAACACAAAAGAACAAAAAGCTGAAGACATAATTAAAGGTGGGATATCAAAAGGAAGTCGATAAAAATAAAAATAAAAAAATAAGTAAACAAACAAACAAACCCTTGAAATACATGGATGCCTGGAACCTGTAATAAGCAATTCACTCTAGACTGTTGCCTTCTCCTCACACTGAAGTTAGTAATTTGCTTTACCAATGCTTATGTTTTTCTCTGACTATATTTCTTCCTATTTTATAAGTGTATTATTGTGACTGGGGAAGCTTATATGGTTTTTAATTCTTATAACACTTATTAAAGTTCCTGGAGTTCTCCCAAACCATTAGAAGCAAAGATAAATTGTCAACGCCTCCTAACTAGGGTGTTCAGTACCATGCTCTTCTAAACAGAGAAGCATCTCTAGGAGAAATTATCTTTTTTTGTCCATGTCACTCCTTCAATTCTGCTTGGTAAATACAATCAGCCTAACAAATACGACTGAGATACTATATTGCAAATTCGGAATGTGTTCCATTAACCACGTATACGTCTTCAACGGGTTTAATTAAAGAAAGTAATATTTTCTGACATTTTTGATAGTTGTATTTGTCAGAACTGAAAATCATGATTCTCTAGATTCTACCCTTATATAATCCTGACATTTATCTTCTTCTGTGTTCAAGGAAACAAGAATGTGTAGTCTCCTTATTTTACTTATTTTTATGTTTTCTTTTGTCACTTAAAATTTCCTTTCAAACTGGTTTGGAGGGTTATAAGTGTGATTGTTCTCTTTTTCTGGTATTTTAATTTTTTGCTCAATTTCAAAAGAGTAAGAACAGCCTCACCACCTAAAGCCTAAAATCATGAGTGTTTGCCTTATCTCCCGTTTAGCAATCGCTACCCCCGTCTGCATCCCCTTCATGTCCAGCCTCTTCTTATCACGTCCAGCCTTGAACTGAACTAGTCTGAGATGAAGACCCAGCCGTGGTCTGTCCTCCCTCAGTAGCTTGTGGTGCCTCCTTGCCTGAGACACGCTGCTTCCTCTGCCTAGCATGTCACCTCCACCTTTCCTCCAGACTCACAAGGACGCATATCTATATATTTAGTGTCTGCCGTGCCCATCAGACTAAGTACATCAAGGGTAAAGGCGGTGCCTCACCGCAATTTCCAGCCCCTGTGCAGAGCAGTGGGCTGGGCTGGGCTGACTTTCACTAGAACTGAATAATTGCAATGCTTTCCCTACTGCACAGGCAAAAAATGGGAAGCTTATCTGAATGTAAAGTCTTTGCCCTGTAATATGTTTTAAAGCTACCTTGGTATATAGGTGAGAACTAGCTAGGAAGAAACAAGCAAACAAATGCAAACACATATTGCAGAAAAGCATAGAAGCTGTCAGTTGTACTTCGATGGATTGCTCACTGCTTTCCTGGATATGCATTTTGTAATTGCGATTTTTGTAATATTATTACCATTTATGTTTAGCTAATTTGTGAATACACATGATATTAGACATAACAATAGCTAATGATATTAGCTATTATCTAATAATATTAGATATGACAATTAGATATAACAGTAGAGCATTGTGACCCCCCCTCCCCCCCCCGGTTTTCTGATGTATAAACAAGTGTGAGAGCCTCAATATTATAAGGGAGATTCTCCTGTTGCCACTTCACTTATTGAGTTAGCTGAGAATATGAACTGCCTGCTGGTAATTGAGACTAGAAGTAATTATTTCTAGAATATGCCATCAGCAGTGTAACATAGGCACCAAGAAACCTTCAAGCTGAAACGCTCCCACTTTTTTAAAAGTAAAAGTATAGTTTGTGCAACTAGATTCTTATGCTCACCCTTGATTTCCATCCTTCCCCTGGCCGTATTCACAGTGTCATCTAGGAAAACTTGGATATACAATAAATGACACAACCCATCTTTAGTAAGGGAAGCTGTAAGGAAAGTGATGATAGTGGCATTTTCGTTCTTCCACTTTAAATTGTTCTGTGTTGCTGTGCTAGATGGATTTATCTAAAAATACTAATCCATGTATACACTTCCTGGGGTGTTTCGCATTGCCATGCAGTGAACATTTTTCCTCTGCCTTTCTTGGCCATTTCCCTAACACAGCATAAACAGAAGGTGGTCCCCTTCACTTACATCTTCTGCGTTCAAATGTACACTGCGTTAGCTGAGGCTTATTTTCATTGAGACATCATGCTCTGTGTAATCTCCATTACTTTTAAATGATTAGAAATTGCATCTTTCTGTGTGAAGTGCAGCTTTTAAGACACAGTGGTCACTAGAGGTGTGTCATTTTTCTATGCAAAGCTGTGTGTCAGATATTACCGAAGGCTGGTTAGCCGCGGGTACACAAACGCGGATTTGGGGGCTTCCTGCCAGAGCCAGAGGGGTTCAATGGTGTTCTCTAGAGTGGTCTGGGGTGAATCACAGTCTCTTTGCAAACCCCAGATTATGGCTTTTGTTTGTATGATCTCGTAGTCACATACGTATATTAGTCCGTGGGCAATAGAGGGCCTAAGTGGTGGCTTGGCATCTGATTTTCTAATCACTCTCGATTATCCATATTTTCTACATTTGCAAAATGTATGTATTGAGACCTTTAAGGGACAGTGGTCCACGTATGTCTAGAATGTGTATAAAGAGACACAGTTGCATTTCATGCTGCCATTTGAATTTGTGCTAAAGTAGCTCATTAAGCACGAGGAACACAATTCATAAGTAATGCGAAAGGGCGGTAGCTTGTAGGCCTGCAAAGAAAACAAAGAGTGATATTAAACTAAGCAGTCAAAGGGCAGCTATAGAAGAGAATATAATTAAAATGTAAAATCATTGTTTCTTTCTACAGAAAAACTTCAAAGGAAAGCTGATGAAAAATCTGTTAGTGGAAGCTAGGATGGCTGTTGATCTTTGTGATAGGGAATCTCAGTATTTAGTAACAATATTTTTAAGGAGGTGAGAAAGGACTCAGCACTGACAAGGGAGCAGGGCAGGTTTGCAGTCGTAACCAGGAGATGGGAAAGTCAGACTCTGGTTGCGTCCTCTCGCCTCCCCAGGCAGTGGCGGCCCTGCTGCTCCAGTGCAGCTGGCCGCAAGCACGTGGTCTAGACAAGTGCCCGCTTGTAAGAAATACAGAGACTTACAGTTACCACACTTGCCTAGGAGGAAATACCTCTCTCTCACTTGTGAGAGAGCATCTGCCGTCCTCATATGGAAAATGCATTCCAAATTCCAAATAGGGTCTGTGGCGTGCATCCATCCATGGCAAAGGCATGTTCCAATTTTTATTTGACCAACAGAATTTTAATTACCGTTAAAAAACAATGCACAAAAGTAACTGCTTGGAGACATGTACATGGTACATACAGGATGCACGAAGACATATACTGTACTTTTTTCTAAAGGGCTTATTTTATAATTATGTATTTGAATAATTATTTGATTAATAGCTCTCCTCCCTGTTAGATTGCAAGCTTCAAGAAGCCCGAGACCATATCTACTTTATTTACAGGTGTGTCCTCAGCACTCAGATCCAGTATGTTGTAGGTGCTGAAGAAACATGAATGACTGAATATGTATTGCATAAGTGTTGACTGCATTACTGAATGCAGAAAGGGGTCAAATAGAAAAGGTTTGGGCTGGGTCCCAGCAGGACGAAGGGTCGGAGACCCAGCTCTCTGATTCAGCAAGTTTGCAACTTGGTTAAGTCACTGTACCTTCCGAAGCCTTGGTTTTCTCATCTGTTGAATGACATAACATTATCTGCATTTTAAGCAGATTAAAATACTGTAGCGCCCCATTATCGTAAAGGGTAATAACTGCCATCATATAGAAAGTGGTGAACGGGAACCTGTCTTCTGAGTTGCTAATGTCCTGAAGGTTTAAACACGCAACCGACTCTGCCATTCCTCGTTCTGAGAGGGGCCCTTCACAGAGGGCGGTGGGAGTCACCTATGAGTCACCACTTACAGCTGCGGACGTTTTCTCTTTAAGGACCATCAAGCCTAAACATTTTTCCCTAGAAGAATCCCAGAACATTATAATTAGAACTAGAAGTAGGAGGGAAGCCGAGTTTCTTCCCAGAAATGAGGCAGACGGGACATCACAGGAACACCCGGGTGCTCAGATGAGAACTGCCTCAATTCGTTATCAAAAAATTGGGGATATGGAAATGCCACAGACCTTCGATGACAAGTCATTCACACGTCAAATAAAACCCCACAGTACTTTGCAAATATTATTGTTATGGACAACACTAAATCAATTTATTACTTATAAAAGTAAATGGGAGTTTTAACATTATGGTCCTTCTTTTTTTAATGGGTGTGTGTAAAAACATATCCATTGAACCTCCTGCAAACATACTGATAAGCTGTATTTGCTACCAATTTTAAACCACAATTTTAAACCACTCATTATCATCTCTAACTTATTCCTTTTCTCCCAGAAACCTACTCTCCACTAACAGCCTTCTGTGCTTAGTTTGGCACAGAGAACCCATTCTACACACACTGGCAGAGCTTTTACTGAACATTTCTTGTAGGTAATTCACTGTATATGGCCAAATTATTTTGCTGCTTTTTCTGAATATTTAAAGGACCAACAGAAAGAAAATTTGATAAAATGTTTGCATGCTGAATTTAGCTGATGTCAGAAACAAACTTATCTTAGGACATTCTCTCAGGTAAATCATGCATAATTCACAGGTTTTTTTCCCTTGAAACATTTTTATATACATATCCATATATCCCAAATCATTAAGAAATAAATTATTTTGAAAGCAATAAAAATAAACTATGCCACCATGATGGAAGTGTTTCTGAGATAGTAAATGTCTTACATCACAAAAGAGCTACTTTTGCTATCCCCTGGGCAGTATTTTATACAGACATTGCTGTATTTAAGGAAGTGCTTAGTGTTTTATTATGAGGTTCTATTTTTTTATGTTAATAAAAGTGATATAAATAATTAGATTAACGTGACTTTGGAAGGCAGTTCCTCACCCCTGCAAACCTGGCTGGGGTTGAGCAGCCCTGCAGGGCCGCTGGGTGGACCCTCCCTCAGGTGTATTACACAACCCTATTACGCAAAAGAAAATTGGCAACTCCCATTTGGCATGTCATTCTTTTATGCTCCAGAGCTCATTTCATATGCAACGCATCTCTACAGCAGTACTGAAAGGGCTTAAGGAAGGAACTCAGGGCTTTCGGCCAAGCCCAAGAGGCTTTGATTTCTTCAGCCAAAAGTGTTTTGATAGAAAATATTTTCTCCCATGTAACCTGAAAGCTTGAAATCTGCCAGAACAGTCAGTACCGGCACTCAAACATGGCAACATTGTATGTTCAATAAATAGATGTTTTTGTTTACTTAACCCAAAAACAGAGTTAGCTTTCAGGCTTGGCTTATACAGTTCGTTCGTTGGAACATACAGATGTTTTCAATGTAATGAAGACAAATCAGTCCTCTCTTTCATGGCTTTTTTACATAAAACCTTTCCTATGCTAACACTTTAAAGACATCCTTCTATATTTCTCTCTAAAATGTTAACATTTTGCTTTCCATATTCAGATGCTATTTATAGAAGAGTCTCTGCCTCCCTGCTAATGTTTAATGCTGTATCTGTCACTCACCAAAATCTCATATCTGTGTAGACTTTCAATTCAAATCCATTGATCTAATTCCTATACCAATATTTCACTGCTTTAATTACTATTCTTTTATTATAGTTTTGTGGGGTTTTGCCAATCCCCCAGAGCTCCGGGCTTCGCTGCCACTCCTTTGGGTTTCTTCTAGGGTCCTGAACTCTGCACAGCTCTCCGGTCCAGCTTTCTGCCTCTTACAGGCCCCAGGTACATCTCCCCCGTGGTGAGTGCGCTCAGCTGCTCAGCTGGTCCCGGAGCCTGGCTGACACTCAGTCAGTGGTATCCTTCTGCCTCTGGATCGGCTTCCTCTTCCTTCTAAGGCCTGGAGACCACCTCTCTCTCTCTGCTCCCACTCTGCCTCCCCTCGTCTCTCCCTCCTTTTCCCTTGCGGCCTCTCTCAGTGTGTCCACAATTCCACATGATTGGGGTAAAAGGAGGAACTTCCCCTCGGTTAAATCAGTGTGTTGCCGAAAAGTCATTCTCTATGTTTCTTAAAATATTCGGATTCGTTCTTTTTACTCTAATGGTAATTCAGCTTTGTTTGCAGGGCATCTGCAGTCTTTCTAGTCTGTTAGCTTGGGGGTCCGTTGTCTTGCCCTCTGCCCCCCAGAGCCCACTTTCCACCCACACTGACTTTGTTTAGGTTGTATCTTCTCTCAGTAGGTGAGAGTGGTTCAATGCCTCTGAGTTTGCTTTATCTGTATTCTTATTTTAGGTGTGTTTTTTTGTTTGTTTGTTTGTTTGTTTTTTTACTTAATTTACTTTTAGATCTTAGGCATAATTTTGGTTTTCTCTTGTTCAAAGGTTAAAAGTCTTACTTTATCTTTAAGTGTTTAAAATACTTAAACTATCTTCTTATTGTTTGGTCATCCTTTTATTGGATTATGTTTAAATATTGGGCTCTGTAATTTTCCTACATTTTGAAATTTATTAAATTTTTTATGGGGTTAAATACACGTTTGGTTGTTATAGATATTGCATTGAAATGAAAGAATGCATATTATTCTCTGTATTGTACCAAATTCTGCACTGATAAATAATAGTACATGGTCTATAATTATTAATATAGTTCATGTTTCAGGAATGTAATCTATTAAATATTATACAAGCTTAATATATCTTATTTTTATATCAAGAAAGATAATACACAAAACTATATTTATGTATAGATCCCTTTAATTTTTAAGTTCTAGTTTACTAAATAAATACAAAATTATGTAACACACACTTATTCTGGAGATCACTGGGTTGGGAGTCCAGAAACAGAGTCTGTTGAATTTATCCCAAGCAAGTTAGATGAAATAGAATTATTATTTAACTTCTTGAGTGTCTATGTATTTGTGAAATGAGGAAATTGGATTCGATCATCACCCAGGTGTTCTCCAGTTTTATACAATGCTGTGATCATCCCTTTGCTGAATTTGTGCACGGTATTTTCACTTAGAAGTCAGTTTTTATTTTGTTTGACTCATTTCATTTACATTTTAAATGGAAATATTAATGAGAAGGAATATGCCATAATGCAATTATACTTATTCCACTGAAAGAGAAATTATTAGGCATGTTAATTTGCTTTGGGCTATTGTATGAATATTTCCCCCTTGTAGTGCTATACTTTATTTAGTGAAGCCCACCTATGCCTCTTTCATCTCAAGGGGTATTGCTCATCAGTTTCCAATAGCTAACATATCCTAGCGATGATATTTGCTTGATTTGATCAGCAGTCCGTACATTCTAAGAGACCTAGTTAATCTGTTGCTTGAAAGACAAAATGGTACGTTTCCCCCAGGGTCTTTCTCCTTACCACTCTTTCTAGCTAGGTAGTCTGTTAAAAGAATTTCCAAAGTTATTTTATTCCTATTTTTCCTACATTGCAACAATATATCATGTGTCCCCAGACAACAAGTGGAGCTTGGAGAAGTCCATAGCACATTTATCTGCGTCGCGGATGGCGAATCCTCGGTGTCAGCTGTCAGTTCTCTCTTGTCTTCAAAGGGTGTCACTCTGATAAGACAATTGATGCCCCTGCAATTCTATTAGTGTAGGTCTTGGTTCTGCCTTCTGGGATCACTCTGAGATGGCACGGCACGCTCTTCATCTGGCCCTTCAATGTAAACACATTTCCCAATTTGCAGGCAGGGCTTGGAGGAGCTTCATTAAGTGTAAAGATGCTGAGTGCATATCTGACTTGAAGCGAAGGGACTAAATAGAAATGTTCTCTTCTACTCGTTTGATAGTTTTATTCCATTGTCACCCCGCTAATCCAGTCTCCACTAACTGAGAATTCATCCTTTGGAGCTCGGGAGGAAAAATATTTTTAAAAAATAATCTTTACTAAGTAAAGTAACAATGGTAACAATATTTAAGAAATGGTTTTAAACATACCCAGAGAACCATAGCTTTGAGTACTTTTAAGGCCTTTATTTCGATATGTTTAAATTATATATTAATTGCACATTGCTTGTTAGTTAAGAAAAAGGTAAGATTTCTATGGCAAATCTACTTGTTAACATTCCTTATTTAATTCTTTGTGTTTGAAAGCATTTAAGCCATTTTAAGGCAAAAGAGACCCCAGACTGGTTCAGTAACTCTTCCTCTATAATTCCAATTGCTAAGGCTTCACAGTATGTGAAAATCTGATGTGAATCCTCATTTCTTATGCGTTTGTGAGAGATGGGGTTCAGCTGCACTTGATACTCAGAAGTGCCGTATGGATAACTGTTTGGTCTGACAATGAAGAGATATGGATCTGAAGTATAAAAGCTGCTGGACAGGAATGAAATACCGCCCATCTCTGCAAATGTGAGGCGTGGGAAGCACTGGATAAGCTTTAGAATCGCCATGGCTAAGGCTTACTACTAGATAACATCTTTAACTAGGGAAGAAAATAAGTCATCTGTTTATTAATTCAGATACTGTTTATAGATATATAGTCCAGGTCAATCTTTTTTATAAGATTTTATTTTGATTAAAATCTTTTGGAAAAGGTGATGTATTTGACACCTCATACATTTTATCAGAGACTTGTCATAAGCAATCTGGAATTAAGATAAAGTCTCCTGAAGCAAACAAATAATCTTCTTCTAAGTTCCCAACTGTTCCCCTTGGCTAGAGACATATTAGAACTTTGTCACTTTTAGAAACTGTCACACAGCCATGGAACTAAAGCGGACTTTGCACACCACGTTAGCTTACTCCGAGAGTTGCAGAGAAGATTAAATCATTTTTCTAAAGGTCTTCTGATCTTGATGGTAGAAGTCTGTGTCTCTGGAACTCTAGTTAATTGTCTCTTCTCTTTGTCATGGTTGTTCCAGACTCCACATTTTTCAGTTTATTGCATCAATAAACATCAATAAACATGTATTGGGTGCCCCATTTGTCAGACCCTCTGGGCATAGAGACGTAAGTCTCACACGGTCTGTCACAGTCTGGTTGTTGAGAGAGAGAGAGAAACAGATTTGAGGAGATGTGATGAATATTAGGACAAAGACAAGTAGAGGGCGGTGAGGGTACCATCGCAGGAAGAGCCCTTCTAGACGTAACTTAGACTGGGACAATATGGACGATTTCCCAGGCAGACAGTGGTCTCAGGTAAGTCATTAGGGTCACATAGGAGTTCAGAGAGGGGAGAAAAATCTTCCTTGCAGAGAAAATAAGATCCACCGAGGCATGGAGGGTGTGAAACAGCCTGGCGAAAACGAAGCATGGAAGGAGGGCAATAGCGACAGGAGAGTAGGAGGCAGGGAGGGGCCAGGTCAGGAAGGAACTTCGCAGCCTGCAGGAGGCTCGGACTTATTCCCAGGGACGTTAAAGGGCCACTGAGTATTTTTGAGTTGGGCATGTTCAAATCAGATTTCCCTTTGGCAGTAATAAGTATGCACTGTTGAAATGATTAAAATGTTTGTTTAATAAATGAAGGAGTGAACGAATGCATGAACATACTAGTTTTTTCTGATCCTATCTAGACAGTGGTCACTTTAAGTAGCACCGTGCCTCTGCATGAGGGAGAGTGGGAATAACACGATAACAGTTAAAGGCCAGTGTTCCTAGCAATAGCCCAGACTTTGTAAGCATCATTTTTCTTTCAATAACATAATATTATTGCTTTACTGTATTCATATTACATGTCATCTACTGTAATGCTTTCATGAATATATGTGGGGCTTCTTGGCATGTATTTCCAGGATTCAGTCATTCAAAAGCAGCAATTTGTGAACCATCCCAGGAAGATCCTGCAGACTGGGTACACAGGTGGCAGAGCTGGCACCCAGACTAGACACCACGTGTTCATTTTTTCTGCCCCAGGAAGGACAAGGACAAGTTCCCTCTTTGGGGAGCTTACAATTTACAAGGCAGGACCTGGGGCTACAGTGCACATACAAAACACTTCACGACAGATCAAAACAGCAGGTAGAATTGAGTAAATACGAGAAAGTACAAATTTTATGCCATGAGGATTCGGAGGAAGTGATCGCAAATGGTTTAAGGCAGGGGTGTCCAAACTGCGGCCCGCGGGCCAACTGCGGCCGCAATCCATTGTTAATTGGCCCGCAGCAAATTCCAAAAATATATTTAGTTTACTTAAATAAACCAGGTGAGATAATACGTACTTCATCTTGAGTGTGTGGCCCGGCTGTTTGTGTATTTTACCGCATATGGCCCTTGGTAAAAAAAGCTGAAAAAAGTTTGGACACCCCTGGTTTAAGGGATCCTATCAATATAAAAGAGTGTACACATTCTTTTTACATTTGATCAGAAAGAAAAAGAATATAAGCATTTGGATATGTTTTTCAAATTGTGGAATGTACATGGCATATGAGAAGTGGAGGCACCTGAATTCAGTTAGCTGAGAGAAGGCTAACATTTGCAAAGCTTGATTCAGTGCATAACTGAGACATTTATGGCGTCCTTCCTTCACAAAAGATCTGCTCCACAAAGTCATGCTAAGTGTTTTGTATGAATGCAAATGCAGTGCAAAGGGCATTGGAGTTTAACAGTGCAGAACCACCGTCCTTTTTAAAAACTGTCCGTCAATTTGCTAACATAAAAATGCATGGGCACTTATTTCTGGGCCCATCGTCTGACAATCGAGAGTTTGAAGGGTTATGTTTTTCTAGATTTATAACGCCTGTAACTTTGTGTCATCCTTGGCTCTTTTACCTATTTCTGGAAATATAGTTAACTTTTTAAATTTATTTAAAATGCAAACTTTGACTACTTGCCAATTTTAGATTCACTGAATATTTATTGAACTTCTTCTATGTATAAAACAGTAACAATATTGCAACATTGTAGTCTAATTACATGGGCATAAACTGAGATTAACGGTTACACCACCACATGTAGCTGTGATCTCCATCTACTGAAGAGCTGAGGAATGACTGAGTTAAGGGAAAAGTGAGGATGGTTTGGAATTGATCCAAGTCAGTCACTACAACACCAATAAAATCAACTTATAAATATACCGTTACATGTAAAATAAAAATATATATATTATGCACGTAGGGTATTTCTTATTGGATTCCATCTAAAGGATGTTTAGAAAAATGCTGAGGTCTGCATTGTAAGATGATTTTATTGTAAAGCAAGACAACCGCAGATGTTCAAATGTGTTTATTGTGAAAGTATAGCATTGAAGGAATAAACAACATGAAAAGAGGTTAATATTCTCAAATCTTTCATATACATAGTTATAGCCACATGTATCAATTGCTTTCATAGTGCCACACATTCTACTAGGCAGTTTTAGAAATAATTTCTAATTTAATCTTCATGACAATCCTATTGGATAGATATTATTTCTGTTTTGCAAAAGAGTAAACTGAGGCTGAAATGGAAAGTAATTTACTCAAGACTATTGATCAGACCTAGAACCTAGAGTTTGAACTCGTGTGAGCCAGATTCTTTCCACCTCTGTGTGTATATGTGTGTCTGGGGGTGGGGGGGGAGAGGAGAAAGAGAGAGAGATGGATTTGTTTTATGTGAAACATTTATTTTCTACTGAGGAGTAAACTCTTCTAAATGAATCTAAGTTCATGTATCTGGTATTTGGAAAAAGCAGGACCTTTTTCTATGTAAGAAATAAACCAAGTTTTATTTCAACCCTGACAGTGATAAAGAGTTAGCTGTATATCTAGCTGCTTGAGTGGACCTATTATTGTCACAAAATACATGCTCTATTATGTAAAATCCATTACAAAGAATGTAGAAGTTAGTCATGCAAGCAAGTATAAATTTACTTTCCACCAGCAGGATTCGCTACAATTTATCATTTTAATCTGGACTGTTGATTCCTAAAAAATTTTAAGAGGCCTTTACCCACCATAAGCGAGTTTGAACCAAATAAGGATGTTTCAAGAAAACTCCTTAATTTTTACCTATTTCAGTATTTATTTTTTTTATTGGACTCCTTGGTGAAATATCATGAATTCCAAGCTTTATTAACCCTGACCTAAGGAAGCAGTGCCCCTAATTAACTAGGATGAGTCTTCTGCATTTCGTTTTTCAGAGAAAATAAGTTGGTATGAGAGATTGATTTAAAATGTGGTGTTCAGGATGTGTCAGATTTAGGAGTGGGTTGGTCCAATTCCCTCTGCCTGTGGCATCACTGGAGCCACGGGCCCGGCCCTCCATCCTCAGCCCCACCCGGGGGAGACGGAAGAGGAGGTGTGAAGGCCATGCTGCTTGTCTTTACCATGGCTGCCATTGTTCAGAGTCTCTCCCTGTGCTAAAACTTTCACATGCATTATCTCATATAGCTGTAATACCTGTATGAGGTGCTAAGTTAACCCAGTTTTTCACCTCAAAAAACACTAACATCTGTCTAAACTCTAACGTTTAGTGTCTCCCAGCCATCACTGCCATCCAACTGGGTAGCTAGCTAACTCAGACCCCAAACTATTAGGTTGGGGCAAAAGTAATTGCGGTTTTTGCAATTATTTTTAACTTTGAAACCGCAATTACTTTTGCACCAACCTAATAGTTTTAGTTGAAACATTTTTTTTAAAAATTAAAGTTTATTGGGGTGACAATTCTTAGTAAAGTTACATAGATTTCAGGTGTACAATTCTGTATCACATCATCTATACATCACATTGTGTGTTCACCACCCAGAGTCAGTTCTCCTTCCATCACCATATATTTGATCCCCTTTACCCTCATCTCCCACCCCCACCCCCCTTACCCTCTGGTAACCACTAAACTATTGTCTGTGTCTATGAGTTTTTGTTTCTCATTTGCTTGTCTTGTTCTTTTGTTGTTTTCGTTTATATCCCACATATCAGTGAAATAATATGGTTCTCCGCTTTTTCTGTCTGACTTATTTCTCTTAGCATTATAATCTCAAGAAACATTTTGTTTTAATTGGTAGAGTTTAGATCTTATCCACAGACCAGGAGGCATTCACGTTTTATATAGAAAAGACGGCATGGGAAAGGGACGGGGAAGGAGATTGGGATGAGAATCATCTGTGACTGTGTGAGGCGCGAGGCAGGAGGAGAGGGGTCCCCGAGAGCTGTGCCCGTGTCCAGGGAGGGACGTGAGCACCTCAGTGGGGAAGCTGGCGGCACAAAGGAGCAATTTCTAAGAAGGGCACAGAAGTTGGTGAGCAACTATGCACGGGTCACACGACAAAGAAGAACATTTGGCACCAGTTTTTTACACTTGAGCGACTGTGACATTGGCAGAGAATTTGGTAAAGGCGCTTGACTCTGAGGACACTGATGATGTTTTACCTCATAGATGTTGCTTCAAAATGTTTGTGTTCAGAGGTGGCTGGCACTCTGAAATGGGAACTGAGATCAAGCAGAGGGACACAGTTCTCAGTTCAGAAGTCATCACAGAGTGAGACGGATGGTCTCCTGACCTGTTGACGTTCAAGTCCAACCCTCAACCCCCACCCACACTTTTCTAGTTCACGGTGTAACTATGGGCAAAGCATTTAACCCCATTTTAAAATGTGTGATACTGAAATAAAAAGATTAAGAGTTGCCTTATAGATCTGAAACCTTGAGATTCCTTGATGGCCTTAAATCCTAATTCACTAAAGAAAATCTCATTTTATATACTTAGACCTTTTTGGAACAAGATTGGTATAAGTGATTTAAATAACTAAGAAGTGCGGTTTTTATAGACCATCTCAAATAACTCTTCTTTGAATGAGTTTTTTCCTTAGTAAAATCTGAAAGAACAAAGGTTATTTCATTAGGCTTTCAGGTAACCAGAATATTCCATTCGCCAGAGTAACCCTATTACATGACACCTTATAATTAACTATCTTTTAATACAGATATCAAAGTCCTCCATTCAAATCGTATTTTCATTAAATGCCATTTCAGTCTCTTAATGCAGTCAGTGCTTTCTGCTTTGGTACTGTGCTTTCTGGCTTTGCCGTTCTTCCCTTGGAGGTACAAGTTAAATGCTTTCCTATGTTAATGACTCTTGTGTTCTCATAAAGCCAGGATGGATAATACGCTCCTGGGTTTTTCAGGGGAGTCAGAGCTCTGTTAGCATGGTCTGACAGGGCACTGGCGAGATGCTTGCTTCTGTTACTTCTGTAGCTCTCAGATAATGAGGGATTTCCTCAGCAGTGTAATTGGGATTTTTAATTAATCATTAATAGCATTTATTGCACATTCCATGCCAACTTTACATGCAGTGTCTCACTTAACCCACACAGTGATCCTATGAGGTGGTTCCAATTATAATCCCTATTTAAGAGATTTAGAAAAGGTACCTTACTTGCCTAAGGTCATAAAGCTAGTAAATGATAGTCAAGACTGACCCACCTGTGTCTGATTATTTGTATAAGAGGATCTGATAAAGGCATCTGACCTACTCAGCTTCAAGAGCCATCAGTCTCTGTAAGGTCATTGTCCTCACACCCCCTGCTGGAACTCACGTGGGGTGGGCACAGAGGAAGGGAGATGGCTATAAAGTGGGCGAGACCAAGGGCAAGCTGGGAGCCACAAGCAGGGGCTGGAATCCATGCCGGTTTTCATTCCTCCCACCTCATTGGCGCCCTGCGGAAGCCAGGATCCTTAAGAGCTGAGCAAAAGCAGCCACCCAGGAGTCAGGGCCCCAGAGCCCCTGAAGAAGGACCAGGGAAGGTGGAGCCTCTGCGGCCCAGCTGGTACATCATGCCAACATCCAGAGACAGCATATGCGTAAGATCCCTGTGGCTGCAGCCTCCCCTGCCCCTCCTCCCAGATGGCACCTAAGGTCTCTGCTCGTGCCCCACCCCAACCAGAGACATGCAGGAATAGAATTCTGGGAAGTGCAGTGCAGCCAACCAAGTGGCCACGAGGCAAAATCTCCACAACTAGGGAGGAGTTTAATGGGGTCTTAGGAAGGTGCGGGTTAAATACGGGCAGAGTGGTCACCCATCACCCAGTTCATTTGCCACATCTCAGAACGGAAGGGCAAGTAGAGGTCATAGAGTTTTCTCCCTCACATCACACATGGGAAAGTCCAGTGAAAATTTAAGAGGTGCTATGGACTGAATGTTTGTGCCCCCCCACATTTACATGTTGAAATCCTGAGCATCGATGTGATGGTATTGGGGGTGGGGACTTTTGGGAGGTGGTTAGGTCACAAGGCAGAGTCCTGGTGACTGGGGTCAGTGCCTTTCTGAAGGAGACCCCAGAGGGCCTCCTCCCTGCCACCGAGTGAGGAGCGGACCCAGGGAGCGGGATCTGCCAGAGCCTTCATCATGGGTGTCCCAGCCTCCAGAGCTTTGAGAAATAAATTCCCGTCGTTTATAAGCCACTGGGTTTATGGTATTCTGCAGCCCGAATGGACTGAGACATGACCTGAAGCAATTTTCCCAAACACACTGAGGGAGGCACGCTGAGAAGAGGTTGAAAGGCTCTCCTTCCTCACCTTCCAGGTTTACTGGTGTGGAGCTGTCAGTGCGTCATCTGGACTCTTGTCAGATCAGGGTCTCATCATTGAAGGAAAGGTGGTCTCAGGCATGCACTCGTTAGTCAGACTGACATAAGGTAATACTTTGTTATTTACTTGTCATCGGCTTAGGTATTCAAACAGAATTCCGTCTGGCGTTCCTCATTTGTCTCATAATATTTCCTGGAGTCCGTCTTTTTAGTTATAAGCTGATTATTCTTTCATGTCTTTGATATATGTAGTGTCTTGGACCCAAGAGAGAACTCGTTTCACATCTAAAATATGAACCCTTCCCTGAGTCCCTTGTAGTCACCTGATAGCTATTTGTAGAATTAAATCCCATTCATATCATTTCTAAATGCCCTTGGCTCATTCCTGCCTGATTTCCATTTTTCTTGTAACTAACTCTGTCTGAAAAGCTTTCTTCAATTGTATTGTATCCGTCTTTTCTCTACAAATCTGGCAAAATTCCCTTTTTACTTTCTCCAACCTTCAGTCTTCAAGAAAGCTGAAGGGACACGTGATCTTCGAGCCTTCTGTCTTCACGCAGCCTGCCTTTTCCATTTTAGATTCCCCCTCTTCCTCTCTGGAAAGGGCTGGTGGTTCTAAGCAGCAGCAGCGTGGAGATAAGCATGCCCTTGACCTGACCTTGCCGGCTGGCTGAGCGGGGGAGCTAAGAGATGGGATGGCATAAAAACACGCAAGTTGGAAGAAGAACATTCATTTTGACCGCGTTAACCCCTTCCCACCCCAGGAGTATGGCTGGAGGGCAGGAAACCACAGAACAGGAACAATCTGTGGCCACAGGTGCTTCCTCACACGCAGAGGGTGTCTGCGGGCCACAGAGGACATCTCTTCCCTCCAGGAAAGAGCCTCAGCGCCGGGAAGGGACATTTGGGCCAGGAGAGAGTGGGGCTAGCGTACTCAAAATTCTCCTCCTGGAGGCTCCAGCCCCCAGCTCTGCCTGTCCTCACATTGGAAACCTCCGGCTTCCTGAGTCTTCCCTGCTTCTTGGATGAACCAAGGGGTGGAACCAGGGGCCTGAGGCCCGGCTGGTGGTCCCCTTGATAACCAGTTACTAGAACACTTCTGAGCAAAAAATATCCAGTCAGCGGAGCGTGTGTGCTTGGGAAGTAAACTGCTATTGAGAAACTGCCCAGGATAAAAGCATAGGAGATGTCCGACTGTTTGCCAAAAGCCCTGGAATTAATGCTGTGGAACCCAGCTGTGTCTCTGGATCATCTACCGTGTTTCCCCCAAAATAAGACCAGGTCTTATATTAAGTTTTGCTCCAAAAGACACCTTAGGGCTTATGTTCAGGGGATGGCATCCTGGAAAATTATGCTAGGGCTTATTTTCTGGTTAGGTTATTTTTGGGGAAACATGGTAGATTTCAAAGCAGGATAGTTGCTGACCTGCCGCAGGTGGAGAGGAGATGAAAGTGCTGCCAGCTCCTGGGCAGGCCTGTGGAACGCTGGCCATGGCCTATCTGCCATGCCCTGCCCTCCATCTTCTGCACTTCTGACTGAGATGATACAAGACGAGCCTCTAGGTCGCAGGGACAGTTATCGCCTGAAAGGGTAAGGGTGAAGGCTTAGAACTGAAGCGTGCCTTGGCGAACTGTTGGCAGGAATGGGGTCCTATATATAGGATTCATCTTCTGCACCCCCTTTATTTTAGGCTTTGCACGAGCCTGGACTCACCACAAAAGCAGAACCATGGAAAGGCTCCTTACCAGTACTTTACCTTGGGAAGTGCTCCCAGGACAGGAAGAGCGGCGGGAAGAGTGAGCCAGGAAGGAGGGCAAGTCAGTCCAGCTGGACCCTGACCCTGACCCTGACCCACTGTAAGGCCATCACCACAGGGTGCGTCTGGGCCTCCACCCCTCTGGGACCCTCTGAGGAGCTGTGTCAAGGGGCCCTCAGACAGGTCTCCCTGAGACACCGGCCCCCATCCTCCCAGGTCTAGGTGGGCTGAGCTGCCTGTTCTTCCAGGTTTGTGCATGCGCCGTATGGCTGAGTGCGTCCCCACGATCATCCCATGGACTGGCAGCAAAGGAGGCACAGGGCAGGAAGTGAGGAGCCCAAGGTGAAGGGAACTAAGGTGCTGTCAGGTCACAGCTGCAGGACAGGCTGCTGTGGTGATGGCTAGAGAGCGAAGGTGGCCGAAGGCGGTGGGCTGGCATGGTGGCACTCACCTCTGTGGCCCCGCTGGGACCTGGCGATTCCGTGAAACGTGGGCATCTCAGCTTTTCCTTTATTGGGTTATGGAAATTCCTCTTATGCCAACTTGTCATTTACACCTCCACCACGTTGGCCCCTGGTATCATCTTTTGGGACCTTTTAGGTATAAGTGAGGTCAGCTTTAGGATTTAAATTATACTCTGAAAGCTTTCACCGTCGCACTTGAAGTTCATAGGGAGAATGTGTATAAGTGAAAGTTGTCCACTCACAAAGTAAGATGCGGCTGCATTTTTCTTAGTGAATATAGACTAGCTTCCTTTTGGGCTTTATCCATCAGTATAGACTCTTATAAGAAACATCAGATAATGGTCACGTTAACTTTGTTTTGTTAAGGAAATAAAAACAGAATATCTCTGTTTGGAGATTTACAGGGATTACAGGAAAATCTGAGCTAACAGAGTTCTGAGTTTTGGAATTACTTGTTGCTTCCTTGGTTTTCTGACTTATTAGTGGATTCATTCTTTATTGTACCAACTAGGAAAAGTATTAATGATCTGTATTCACAATCTTACAAATGTAAAGCTATTACATTTATAAACTGTCATTTCCATTAGGATGTTAAATGCTGGTTGTTTTCCTTTCTTTTCCTGGTAACTTGGCAGTAAATGTTTGCTGAATATGTCACAAAAGGATAGACTTTAAAAACAAAAGTACCTGGATTTCTTATTAATTATGAGCAGTTGCCCAGAAAGTCATAAGGTGTAGAGACCCTGCACGCACCATTTTCTGGCCTTTTCTCTTCTTCCTTTCTTTTATTAAAAATAATAATAATAATAATCTCTATATTTATTGAGGACAACTTGACAGATATTGTTGTATATAGTTAAAGTGTATGATGCGATGATTTGATGTGTCGGTACATTGTGGGATGATTACCAAGATCAAAGTAATTAACATGTCCATTACCTCACATCGTTATCTCTTTTTGTAAGAATGCTCAAGATCTACTCTCAGAAACTTTCAAGGACATAATAGTGCGGGATTTACTGCAGACATCGTGCTGTGTGTTAGATTCTCAGAACTTACTCTTCATATATATGGTCCATGTATATGTGGTACCTGCAGTATTCGTCTTTCTCTGTCTTCTTCCTTTCTGTATGAAAACCATCACGTTGTCCCCAGGACAGCAGGCTGAGGTCCCAGCTCTCTGCAGGGAGCCTGGAGCGAGTGCCTGTCCTGCCACAATGACTTTCGTCTCTATTTGGAAAGGAATAATATTTAATTGTCTTATGGGTACAACATTATTAGTATCTATTTTCATGCCAGTATTTTATTGCTTTGAAAAGAAATGAGAATTTAAGTTATAGACATACTTCTAGGAGATTTGCTCCAAGGAACTGGAGGCCGGCAATGAGGATGGGCATGGCCCTAGATTGTGGACTCCTGCGTGGGGTGTTTGGGGCTGGGACAGGCCGGCTCTGAGCAGGGGCTATATGGCTTGCGGTGCCAGGAGGTGCCAAGTAGAAAGCAAAGTGGAAATTGTTTACCTACAAATGGAGGTGATGGGCTAGGAAAGTAATGGGCTAGGAAAGTAACTGTGGGATTGCCGCCCCAGACCTACTTTGAAATTTCGGGTGTGAAGCTTTTATTTCACAACTTGGTCCATGCTGGAAGACAAAATACAGTTTTTCCTAAAAACATGGACTCAAAACAAAGATTGATTCATCAGTGATGGATTAAAAATCGATCTGGTCCAAACTCACAATTTTTATGGGATGAATTTTCTGTCTTTCCTTAATACGGGAGAAATCCAGAGTTTTAATATTCTGTACTGAATGTCTTTCTAATGTTTTACCTGGTGCACTTCAGGAAATAAGTATTCTTCTGTGAGCTAAGCTCATGGGATGCTGTGTCAGCTCTTCTTATGTGGCTTTGGAGGGAGGCCAGCAGGAGAATTCTAGAATAGAATGCTTTTGTTGATTGTTTCATAGAGATTAATGGAATGTATGTGCATTAGAGTAAATTCTAACTTTGTTTCAGGCTTATACCAATACATACATTACTAAGCTATTCTTGAAGACACTGCCTTGTTTAGAATTGTTGGTATTTATCACATGGGGGGCGGGGAAAGAAGGAAAGCGAGGAAGAAAGCAGGGTGAGTGCCTTCTCCCTGGAGCCCTTTGCGTTTCTTCTGAACCTAACTGTTAGTTCCTGCTCGTCCTTCAGATCTCAGGGAAGGTCCTGCAGACAGACACAAACACAGGCTTCATTGTACCTTTGTTCTCCCATGAGGATCGTGCGCTGAAGTTGCAGTGTTCAGTTTGCATGATTATTTGCTACCTGTCTTTCCCACTAGGATGTAAACGCCATCCAGTGCCCATGGACAGGCAGGGGCTGGTCAGCAGCACCAGCACTACCAGTGCTCACTGTGTCAGGTCCTGCTCTGCCTGGAGTAACTCTTCCAGCCGTCACAGCCCTAGACAATGGGTGTTATTTCTAAAGGAGGAGGAAAATGATGCCCAGAGAGGGAAGTCACCTGTCCAGGTGACATGGCAGACTTAGTAAGTGGCAGAGCTGGCATTCACGCTGGCTGTGTGGCTGCACAACCTTGGTATGACGCTAGATTGCCTCTGAGGAAATATTTGGAGAAGGGAGGGAAGGAATGATAATCACATTCAGCCTGAGTTCCGTTGATTTTATGACGTGTGGGCTGGAGTGGAGATGACATACAGGAAAAGCTCATCAACAAAGAATGGCTTCAGGGAGCCCACATACCCACTGTTGGCACTTGCTTTTCAATAATTTTGTTTTCCTGATGCAAATACGGATACAATTGGAAATTCCAAATAGGTTGAGGTGTAGAGGTGTTTCTTGAATTTGATGCAAAACATGCATGCCTGGAGAGTCTCACTGGTTTGCTAAGTCAAAGAAGGAAAAGCAAAGAGCTATTGGAAATATTCAGCTAAAATTAACAGGGATTATTCATTATATAAGCAACACAGTGATCTTTTAAATATTTAAACTTTTGGAAATCTGGGTTTTATCAGCATGAGTGAGCTATTGCATAGCACTGGCTCTGAAGTGTCAGTCAGTGGGCTTCACGCTCTGTCTCGCAAATGAGAAAAGGAAATGGTAGGTAGGGTCTGTATTTATGTCACGGGAGGTCGTCTAGGCATAACTGTCCTTTTTAGTGTGGAAATAGCCATTGTTTTTAAAACAGTTTTGCTAGTGGAGTCTAGGTTGGTTGGTTGGTTGAGGAATTTTCCCTCCCATATTTGTTTGAAAGAATAAATAATTGGCAACTCCATATTGAATTCTCTACTTTCCTTTTCATTTTCTGCTCCATGAAATTACAGTCTGGGAACCAGCCACTAGATCCTATGAATTTAAAATCGGTGAAACCTCTTCTTCCAGAAAGCCTCTGTGTTGATCTATGTACTTATTTTTGTTGTTTGTTTGTCCAGTTTTATATGTGTCTATTTCCCTGATAAAGAAAATGAATTAGTAGAAAGTATGCAAATAGCATGGAAAGGAAAGGCAGGGGGTGTGGAAAGGGGCGCGTCCGCTGTGGGCACAGGCTCTGCCGGCTGATCCTCAGGATATGGGTCTCTGTGGTCTTCTTTCTGAGGAACAAAGTACAAAATAGTGTTTACTTTTTTTTGGTTTGTTTTTTAAGGAAAAAAAGAAGCATAAAATCACTTAAGCTTTCTGTAAGAACAGATGAAAACACCACTTTCCTTTTCTCTTCGTTTATATTTCCACAAAAAGTCTTGTCAGCCTGTATTAGAACATGAAGATGTAGACAAAGGTTGGTGGGGAAAGACAACTAATAATCGTTCAACAATGCAATGTCCTTTTGCAAAACAAAGTTGGCCTGGTGGGGTAAAGCTTTGTGAGCTGGTGACCAAGGGGTTGGCTTTCAGATTTTATTGGGTTTTTAAAAACTGGGTGATTGCCGTAACTTCTGAGGGCTGACTGGCGGCCTTACCAGAGAAGACGCCATTCACTGTAAACCTGCCTTCCCTTTCCCAGCCCCCAAATTGAACCATGTTTCCTAGATGTTCTTAGCGAGTTATTGTGTAGTTTCTCCTTGAAATGTACTTTTAAATTGGCATTAATGTATTTATCCTGTGACATGACATGCTCCATATTTTGAATATGTAGTCTTTTAAAATATTTTTCCTGTTTGGGGAAGCGTGAAGTACAGGACCGTGTAGAGAGGGATTTTGATAATTCCTATCAAAAATGAAAATGCATATATCCCCTGACCCAGAATTTCCACTTCTAATATTCTGTCCCACAGAAATATGTGAAAAAGAATACAATGGCATATAGTTATTACAGAATTATTTTTAATCACGAAAACCAGAGTTAACTGGAATGCATCCTAAAGGAAGAATATTTATATGAGTTATGACACATGCGTTGTATGGTACACCATGACGCCGAAAGGAAGAATGGAGCAGAATTGTGGTTATTTTAATGGAAGGAGTTTTGTGATGTAGGAATACAAGATGGAGTTATAGAACTTTTAGTAGGATACCAGTTTTCTTTAAACAGAAGTGTAGATTGATGTGTTTATATATACATACACATATGCACATACATGAACATACACATATGTGATATATATGTATACGTAATAATACAGAATTTTAAAAGCATGTAAAGATATACACAAAAATGTTAATAGCCTCAGCCCCTGGAGAGTGGAATTAGGAAGATGCTGGTAGGGAGGGGAGCCACTTCCATTTTTAAAAAAATTATGCACTTGGAAAAAACAAAAAGCAGTCAACTTATAATTTAAGAAAAACAAATATTCAGTAAAATAAATTCCTGAAATTAAAGCTTTCTTGAATGCCAAATATGAATTTGTTAGAGATTTGCATGAATGCAACTTAATAGCCGCTGAAAATGACTGAAGTAAGACATGCTTTTCGTATGCAGTGGCAGATGACGGTTCTTTTGGGTCTGTAAGCAGTCTGCGGTCCTCTGTAGACTGAGTGGGTGAGAGTCCATTCTCATCAGCCCGGAACTGGTTCCCTCAGATGCCAGTCGCCGTGCATTGCTTACATTCAGTGGGGACTACCGTGTTTCCCCGAAAATAAGATCTAGCCAGACAGTCAGCTCTAATGCGTGTTTTGGAGCTAAAATTAATATAAGACCATATTATAACATAACATAACATATGTTATAGCATAACATAACATAAACATAAGATAGCATAAGACAGGGTCTTATATTAATGTTTGCTCCAAAAGACACATTCGAGCTGATTGTCTGTCCGGCTAGGTCTTATTTTCAGGGAAACAGGTAACTGAGGTGACTGAGGTTGAACAGTTCGCTTCAACAGGTAGTCAGCCCCAGTCACTGTGAACAAGAGCAGTGGGTATCGAGAGAAAGCAGACGTTTCCTCGGTGAGGCAGAGGAGTGGCGTCTGCATGCCCTGCTGCCGCATCAGTTGTGGTTTCTGGTTCTGGAGATGAAGAGGACGCCGGGGGACAGGTGGGAGTCACGTGCTAATTTACTATTTTGAGAAAAAGTCAATCACCTTTATTTTGCTTTTCTACTCTAACATTGAATCTACTTCTGACCTCAAAGGAAATAATTACCTATTTTATAAATTCATTAGGTGTACTGAGTAGCATTTAAGAAAATAGCAATGTCTCAACTACTCTGGTGCTTTTAAAAATAATTAAGGTCACTGTGCCAACATGTTTTAAAAATATCTTGTGCAAACAGTTGTTATCTTGAGCTGAGTTTAATGCTGTAAGCAAAAATAATCCTTATATTCCTGTAAGGAATTCTTAGTTCATCGTGAGCTTTGAATTGGAAAATGCCCCTAAATATCCAATTTTTCTTGAGAAATAAAGCGATACTATAACTTTATAAAAGATATTCTAGTGGCTGAACTACAAAAAATGACAAATTCATGCCTTTAAAACCTGACTAATTTTTGCAAAGTTCCTGAAATCGTATGAAACCGATTTTCTCTATTGTAGAATTACATGATCAGTAATTAGTAATGAGATTCGACTTTAAGTTTTCTAAGGAATATATGCCAGAAGAGAGAGAAAACTAGTAAACATGACCACATAAAAATTAAGAATTCCTCTAAGAAAAATGATATTATGAACAACATAAAGTGATAGACTGTTTTTAAAAAGTAAAAAAAAAAAAAAAACACACAGCACTTTTTAGTATATATGATAAAAGGGCTAATTTCATTTAACATGTAAACAGTTCTTACAAATTAATAATAAAAGTGTATCCAATAGGCAAATGGACAAAGGCTATAGTGCAAAAAAAATCAAAATGACCAGTGATTATAAGAACACTCAATCTCACTGATAGTTGCAGAACTGTACATTTAAAGTAGGTATCGGTAGACCCTTTCATGAGCGTCACTGTACTGTTAACTTCTTGACTCTCAAGTTTAGTAGACGTTCTACTTCAGTGTATCCAGAACAGAATTCTTTGTGTCTTCTTTCCCCTGCTAACCCTCTTGTCACCCACTCTACTCAACTCAACAACTCCCACATTGTTTGCCCAGGGCATCAAGCCAAAGGTGTGGATGTCACCTGCGAGTCCTCGTCGGCCCCTCATCCTTTCCCCCTGTGACTGCCAAGTCCTGTCAGCTGTATTCTCAGCACGTGCTCTCGGAATGTCAGCCCCACTCATCCTGCTGTACCACCACTGTCCCAGAAGTCTCTCTCCCTCTCCTTTTTACTTAAAGTTTATCGGGGTGACAATAGTTAGTAAAGTTACATAGGTTTCAGGTGTACAATTCTGTGTTACATCATCTATATATCACCTGTGTGTTCACCACCCAGAGTCAGTTCTCCTTCCATCACCATATATTTGATCCCCTTTACCCTCATCTATGGAAGATCACATTTTTACTGTGATCTTCCAATGAGCCCTATTTTTCACCAAACTTATAAAGTGATCTTCTCATCTTAATTAAAATGTAGTCTTTGTTTTTCAAAATAGGTTAATATATTCACATTGTTCAAAATTCAAAACTTGCAAAAGGATGTGCAGTGAAACATCATCTGGCCCCTTTTACCCGAATAGCTTCTCTATTAAGAGGCATCCAATGTTATCACTTTTTTTGCGTATCTTTCAGATATATTTTATGCATATACTATGTATACATGCATATACTTTATTTCTCTATTTAATACAAATTTATATATAAATAGCATATTTGTACAGTGTTCTAATCAGTGGAGATAGCTTCATTTCATTACGTATGAGCTTCAGTACTTTCCAGGACTGTGTACTATTGCTTTATGTGGATGGAACATACACTGTGTAATTTAACTCATTCCCTGTCATTGGCATTTAGGTGAATTTTTCCAATGTTTTGCTCCTACAGACAGTATTACAATTAATAGCCTTATGTATCCATCACCTTGCATATGTGTAAATAATTTCGATAGATACGGACATAACTTCTTGTCAGCTCTACCAATTTAGATCCCCTCCAGCAATCTGTGAGGTTCTCTGTCTCCCTCCACCTTTTCTGACATAGTGTGTCATCAAACCATTTGACTTTAGCAATTTGACAAGTGAAGCAATAAGCAAGGTGATAAGCAACATCACCTTCTTGCTCTAACTGAAAGCTGGACATTGATGACACTACTTGAAGAGAATGTATCTCTTTTCTCACAGGCCCCTGCCATCCCTGGAGATGTGGTCGGAGACCTAGCTTCTCATAACTGCAGTGAAATCATTCTCATTCTGTCTTCCCAGAAGTCTTCTGTATTTGAGTCTCAGTTAACTCATCTAACCAGACTTTCCCACCTACTGTCCTTTATGGTTCAAGTTTAGTGTGGAAAAACTAGACGTGTTCTGAAGGTCATTGACAGGCTGCCCACTATCAGAGTATTATTTGACATTGTTTTGGAAATACCAGCCAATGCAATTAGATAAAAGAAAGTAGATATGTGAACATCAAAACGAGGTGAAATTTCATTATTTGCAGACATGCGTTTTTAGCCTTGAAAAGCCAAAAAAACTATTAAATAATAAGCGAGAATTTATTATGGTGGACAAAAATTAATTTCAGAAATGTGGTAGCCTTCCCCAACACCTAGGTAAGAGCTCCTGGAAGCCCCTTTGTTCACACAAAGGCCGAATGTCCTCAGGGTTCTTCCTGGCCAGTGACTGGGTACCACGAGGATCCTAAGGTAGGCCCCTTCCAGGGGGATGCAGGAGGCTCCAGACAGGTGACTGGGCTCAAGGGCCCCCCACTGGCTTTACCAAGCAGTCTTAGAGCTGCAGGGAAATCTAAGATGTCCTTCCTCCCTGCTTCCCTCCCTCCCTCCCAGGTGCCTCCCTCCCCATCGCCCTCTCTGCCTTCTTTCCTTCTTCTCGGGGTTGTATCTGTGTTACAGTCTGATGACTCTCACAGCCTCCTCCACCTCCCTCCCGATTTTTAAATGAATATGTTTTAAAGTTTACATATAGTTAAATTCACTTTTTTGATCCACAGTTCTGTGAGCTTTTACACATATATAGATTCTGTATAGAAACCTTTACACATGTATAGAAACCTCCACCAAACACAGGACACGGAATTATTCCATCTCCCCAAAGAATCCATCCCTGTTTTTCTTCACAGGCCTTCCCCCCAGGAAACCTGCACATCCAGTCAGACCTGGTGTCTGTTCCTGAGGGCACGCAGACTAACTGCTCACGTGACTGGGCTCAATGTATGTGGCAGGCGGATGGTCCTGGAGGCGGGAGAGCCCCTCCGTTTGTCTTCTGGCCGTGCGGCTTTTTATATTTTGAGGAGCACGATATTTGTGGAGGACATAGTGATGGTAATGAGTTATAGCCACTCATTTCTGGGTGTTAATGGCTCGAGATCGTAACATCAGTTAAAGGCTGAAGTCCAACAAATAGAGCTGTCCAACGATGAAATCTGTGGGCGCTCTGACCCCAACAGCAATTCAGTGGGGCCGGCATCGATTTGGTATCAGGGATGATGGATAAGATGTTTCTGCCTTGGAGTGTGGATTGGACATGACGCTCTGTAAGGATCCTTCCCCTGGTAAGATGCAGGGGGGCTGTGACCCTAAATGCCGATCCATCTCCTTTTAGAGCTGGCTTTGGAGGGTTTTATTCCTATAAAGCACTTGTCTTCTCTGCTTTCATTCATTCCTTTTACATATTGTACCCAATCCGTACATTTTTCTCTTATTGCTTTTCAATTTTTTATGTTTTACATTTTTCTTTTTATTGTTATATGAAGTTATAAAAATGATAGGTAACAATCACTACTAGATGCTACAAATACTTACTTTTGATCTGATTGTTAATTTCACTGTTGTGCCATTGCTGTTTTGTTTTTGTTATGCAGCTTATCCCTGTGGCACCCTCAGTCTCACGATTTTGTGACTCTGTAGTCACTGTTTTGACATATATATATAGTGTGTGTGTGTGTGTGTGTGTGTGTGTGTGTAGTTTGTCATAATAGGGTTCCTGGGTACCCACAGTGGTACTTACATGATTTCAGCTGGGTATTCTTCAAGTGCACTTCCATGGGTGAAAAATGGGGTATTTACATGGTGGTGTATTGGTCAGAATATTATAGCGAATTAACTTTTGGGGTACCAGATGGACATAACATACAAGTTGTGAAAGTGTAAAAAGTAGCCTGTCCACACACTCTTAAATATTTCTATAGTCAAGTCAGTGTCTGTATAAAATGTAGAGATTTTTCCAAAAGGACCTTTGAGGTGCCTAGTGTGTTGGATTAAACCCTCATTGTCTCAAGAGAAAAGATGACCACAGTGCTTTTCACCATCTGAGTAATTGTGGTTTCCAGAGCAGTTAATTCCTATGGGTTTCTATAACTAGAAGTTTAAACATACCAAAAGGTAAGATCCAAGGCAAAAAGGGGGCAGAAACTAAACAGAGGGCAACATAAGGTGCCACACCACAGGAGATTCTCCTTTTGTATTTTTTCAGCCTGAAATAAATGTTTTAATATTTTCAGTCTGAGGACTTTATGAGTACTTGTAAATCTGGGTACTTCCAGAAATAATATGAATGGCTTATACTGAGCCATATAAAGGGCACACACAACAAAATGTACCTAGTTTTCATAGAAAGCCATGACCTGCTTGGTTTGTACTTCACATTTCTTTGATTGTGAAGGAAGTGCACTGGTCATTAGCCTATCCTGCCCTCATCTGAAAAAGAAATATTTTAGTTAATCGGAGGTGTGATCTAACAGGGCTTGAGAAATACTAGGGTAATGGAACTGCTCTCCTCATTGGATGAAAAATATTGCCGGTACTAGTGGTGTACAGTGGTCAGTTCCAGCAATTCTAAATACCATGCTCGTGAATTTGAAGACGAAACACACACTTTCAACGGATAGTCTGCTTACTCTTGACTCTGTACTCAATGGAAAAATTATAGGTAAAATAAATCTGTTTTGTTTTTCACCAACAATGTTAGAGTTTACAAAAATCATTTACCTTTTTTTCAGTGGAAATGGGATTTGGTAGTTTCTCACTAAAATGAAATAACCTAAAAAGAAGTATAGTTGTTTTTAAAGGAAGTGTTCAAACATATTTTCACAATTTATTCATTCAATATGTGCAGGAGAAAATTAAATACAGATAGGTTACTCTTCCTGACAGGTTAAAGAAGTGAGGCACGTGGAATGTCCTCGCTGTGTTATTGGAAAGTAAATAAGGCGCATTATTGCTGGTTTAGCTCCCCTTTGTCATTCCTAAGATTAGGTTAAGATAGATGTTCCACCTATGGTGTTATGTAAATATTTCTGTTCTTTGTTCTTTCAAAGGTACTAAATCATTTGAATAATATTGTTCCAGCTTCTCATGAATGAGCACAGGCCTTTCTATTATTAGTAAAGCAAATTGGCAGACCTGGTGTTATCTGTATTGCCTTTAAAATGGCGTGTTTTAATTAAACTACTCGAAAAGATTGGGAACTTACTTCATCATGATAGTGGTTGTTGCAACTGAAAGACTGGTAGGAAACTATTTTTTTCCCATCATTTTAAAATAAAAAGTAACCTGAATTGTTTTAAATCTATAATTATGGTGACCGTTTTAATAGATTAATTTATGTCAAGCGTTTTGAGAGTAAAGGGTCTTAATAATATGGTAACCTGAGAATGCAAACTGTGCTGTTTCTGAACTTTCCATCAACATATGTGGTGATATCTTGATTCTGGAACTGTGCTTTCAATATGGTAGCCATTACCCACACATGGCTAGTCTGAACTGAGTTATGCTGTGATTTTAAAACACACAGCACTTCAAAATTTGGGATGCAAAACAGAATGTGCAATATTTTATTAATACTTTCTATATTGATTAAATGTTAAAAATATTACATATATATGTATAATATTTAAGTTCATTTCATCTCTTTCTCTTTACTCTTTAAATTTGGCCAATAGAAAATTAAGTCACATACGTCGCTGACATTCATGGCTTATATTATACTTCTGTTGGGTAGTACTACCCTAGAGACTAAGAAGATGAAATGGGTGGTGTATAAATGCCACACCCTTTATATTTAGGCGTTGAAAAACCATAATATCTAACATCAAACTTAGTGTCAGCAAAGATCAGGAAATGCATCTGGGGAAAACTAGTTCAAATTGTGCTTACTAGATAACAAGACTTAGAGTCCTTAAGTCCCAGTTTTTGAAGGCAGTAGTTTAGGGTAATGCTTTTACCTGAGAGATCAATAAAGTATGAGACAGTATTTACTTGCCAAAACAAAACAAAACAAAACAAAACAAAAAAACACAACAACTTTCCAATCTTTGCTTAAAATCATGGTGCTTCCCTACCTGAAATACTGGGGGTACCAAAAAATGTATACACATGACTTATGTTCATCTTTTGTTGATATATATATATATATATATATATATATATATATATATATATATATGGTGTATTACATATTTAATAATTGAGTATTATAATTTTAATATAGTTTTTTTTAATACATTTTAATACTTTCTAAAATGTGTATATATATTTTTTTGGTACCCTCTGTATTTAATTCTGGTTAGCTCCCTAACAAAGATGTGGAAAGGCTTAAAAGAGTTTCTAGGAATTAGTATTTTATGACAGCACACATGAAAAGGTTAGGACATCCTGGGTTGAAAAAGATAAAATTAAACACTTATGAAAGGCAGGTAATAGATTTCAGAATAGTTACTTAGTGCTTTCTTTCAAGGGCCTGAATGCAAAGGACTGATGTAAAACAATTATGAGAAGTTATCCCTGAATTCAATAGCCGTGGCCCAACTCACTAAAATCCAAAGCATCACAACTCTCAGTTTCTGGAGTAGCCGGCGACACCATTTGGGTACATAATCGGACTCTGTGGCTGCCTAAAAAATGCAATCAATTTACACAGGTTATACATTATATGCCTTTTCATCCCACAGAGCAGGGCTCATGCACATTTCCATTATGTTGAATTCTTTGTTCCAAACAGCTTTGGAGTATTTTCTTAAAACATACTAAGTTACTCTGAAAATATAAAATTTGGAATGAATTCATGACGTGACAGAGGTCAAAAGTATAAATAAGTGTGAGGTATATTTAGATCAATAAGGAATCATTAAGTGTATACTTTTAAAGTCTTTATATTATTATGTAGAAGGCAGTCATTCTATCTACAAAACATTCTCTACTGTGTTTCCCTGAAAATAAGACCTAACCGGAAAATAAGCCCTAGCATGATTTTTTAGGATGACATCCCCTGAACATAAGCCCTAATTAATCTTTTGGAGCAAAAATTAATGTAAAACCCGGTGTTATTTTCGGGGAAACACGGTAGTATCTTTGACTTATGGATTGTTGATCTAACTAAATACGGAAATTCTTCATTACTCAATGTTCTTATGTATTAGGTGCTCAATGCAGGGTATCTATTAAGCATCATTTGTTGATGATAGCTTGTAATATATTCTTACATCTAAAAAACAGCCCACAAAGACCAGAAATATATACATATATGTATGTATGTGTATATATATATATGTATATATTAATTTTTATGCTTATCTATAATTTCTGAATTTTAATAATGAAACTTATATTTACTTTATAATTTTAAAAGTGGAAACATTTCATGTGTATGTACTCAGTGTTGAGAGACTAATACTTTACTAAATGGCAAACTATATTTTGTTAGTAATTGCAAAGTGTAAACATTTACTTATAAATCATTGTTTTGCAATGGTGATGAACAAAGCAGTAGATTAGAGGAGGGAGAAAATACAGCAATGACAAAAGCAAAGGTGCGGATGCCATTATTGTGACTAAAACAAATGGTTGTTGCATTCGAACAAATAACAACTTCCAACTTAAAGAACCAAATGGCTCAAAAAACTTTGCCTCGGATGAGCACTAAGTAGCCTTTTTGCTCCAAGCCACTAGAATGTAAGCTTCCTGAGGGCAGGGATGTTTGCTTGTTTAAATTAAGTTCACTGCTGTGTCCACAGCATTTATAACAGTGCCTAGCAAAAGCAGGGATTAGGTAAATGAATGAATAAATGATTTATTCTTCCTAATTTTCATATCCCTTTCTTTTATATCATGGAATATCAAGATCTCAGAGCCTGGGAATCATCTAGTCAGTGTTCCAACCTCCTGTTTGATACCTTAGCCAAGAGTACATCCCAGCCACCTTGTCAGGGGCCACGGGAGACCAGCCATTGCTGGAGAACTCATTTCCTTGTGAGATGGTTCAAACGTTATCAGCACAGCACTGTTAGTTGGGCCTTATTTATAGTGAATCAGAATCTCTCTTCCTGTAGTTTCCTAATTCTTTGCTCTGGGATCATATATAAGGAATCTGATATTTCTTTCCATACCTGCTCTTTGAATATTTGAAGACAGTTATCAGCTCCCTCCTTCTCCTCTCTTCACCCACCCTCTCTGAATAAACTCCAGCCTCCTATGCAGATTCTTCAATAGTCTAAGACTTTTAGCAATTCCAAGTGCTATAGCAACAAGCATCCTCATTATCATCTTGACTGGTCCTCTGAACCTTTTCTTGTAGTGTGGTACCCACTTCTGAATACAGTAGTCTGAGTGTGGTTTGACTCGCACAGGACTGATTACTCCCTTGTAAATACACTAGAAAATGAACCTAGTTTCTATGATAGCTGCATCACAATAGATTTTTACAAAGCATACTGCAAATTAAACTCCCTATGGAATTTTATGGGGTCATATTTCATATCACTTCCATTTTATAATTATGTAGTTGGTATTTTGAACTCAAGAGTAGGATGTTATATTTATCTGAGTTAAATGTTATTTAAAGAATTCATCATTCCAGCTTTCTAGACAGTTATCATCTCTTGGTCCTTGGTTTAGTATTGCTTTTATTTATTTTCCTACAATTCTCCTATGATACTGATAGAAGTATACCTTCTATATATTCAGCCAATGTATTAATTTAAAATGGTGTCAGTGCTGCAGGACATAAATCTGTGATAATTTGCTGGAAAACTTATGCATCCTTCTAGGTAAGAGACTACATATATTTATTTTTGTTACTCTGGCATCAAGCTCAGTCCTTGGCTGGCAGGACCTCCTCAAAAATATTTGCTGTATTGAGTGAACTGTGGAACGTGCCCAGTACTCTTCGAGTAGAACTCTTCATCCAACCAGTTTATTGAACCACATTCTTTAGCAGGCCCACTATCCAGTCCACATTTCTGCATGAGGAAATCAGAATATAATGAGAATATTGCCAAATACCATGGTGGAATTACGGTATTATCAATACTTAAGAGATGCTATTCTCTGTTCTGTGTTCACAACCCAATTGCCATATACTGTTTCCAGCACTTAATGGCTGCTGAGAAATGCCGTTGAATGAGTTCAACTTTTTCTCCCAGTCTAGTTGTTGTGTGCAAATCTTTATGAAGGGGGCCTTTCTGGGTGGGTGGCACTCATGATAGCAATAAAAGATTTAAAGTTTTTTTATTCATGTCATTCAACATTTGTAGCATGCCTCTTATATGCTGGCATTGGAATGACAAAGATGAGGGGTCCCATTCTGGTGAAGAGAATGTTATTTACTGATGCAGTTGTTACATAGGGAGCAGTTCCTCTACGTGAGACATCTCATTAGTCCCTGTGAATAGAAAAAGGCTAAGCCCCTGCCCTCTTGGGGCTTACATTCTAATAAATAATGAGTAAGCAAGTAAACTGGGAGTAAGAACTGTGGTGGCAATAAGCAAGGTGAGACAGAGTGACTGGGAGGCCACTTAATTAGTGGTCATGGGAAGATCTTCGGGGAGGACAGTGTTGGACGTGCTACACAACATGAACGTGAGCCTCAGAAAGATAGGAAGGAAGAGGGGTCCCGGTAGAGGGAATGGCAAATGCCAAGACATAAAATAAAGAAGGAGACTGGCTTTTTCCAGAAACACAGAGGAAAGGGGGTGTTGCTGGAGAGTGGTGCGAACTGCTAGCTGAGAGAAGGATAATAATAGAGGACAGACAGGGGCCAGATGACACCCTGAGGTTGTAGTAAGGAGTGTGGGTTGTATTCTGTAAACAACAGAAAATCATTAAGAGGTTTTAAATGGGAAGTGACATGACTTTATTCTTTTGTTAAGAGATTCATCAGAGTGCTGTTGGGAGGGACAATTGTAAAGGATAAAGAAGTGTTGTAAGACGCATACTCTTATTTAAGATGGAGAGAATGGTGGAGACAGTGGAAAGAGACAGAGAAGTAGAAGAATCCAAGATATACAAGTATTTTGGAGATGCAACCAAGGGCTTAATAGTAAGAAAGATAGGGAAATAAATAAATGGACATGACTCCTAAGTTTTGGCATGAGCTACTTGTTCAGTAAAGACTAGGAGAGGGCAGCGGGGTGGCTGGAGGGAGTCCTGATGACAAATAAGATCAAGTGTGACAAGGGCTCTAATGAACGCCTACCATACTTCATACACGTGTATAGTATTTATTTTTCCTGTAGTTATTGCACAGCTAGTATGTCCCAGAGACTGGGGATAAAGTGGTGACCAATACAGGTACAAGTCTGTCTTTAGGAGGAAGTTTGTCCAATGTGGACAAGTGCTGTGGAGAAAAAGAAGGGAGAAAGTAAGGATTAGGCGAGCCAAGTGAGGGGATTATCTGTGATTTTAAATACGGTAGCGTAGTCAGGAGGGCCTGCCTGAGAAGTGGGTATTGAAGCAGAGATTTGTATTGTTAATAAATACATGTGATAATAGAATCATAAGAATGATTCATAGTAGTTGGACTCAGTGTATTTTTATTTACCAGATTTGCTTATTTGTGTGACCTATTATTCTAGAAGTGGGGGATAAAAATAAAGGATGGCTTTTTCGCTGATGTTGTCTGGAAACAAGGTTGTATGCATTATAACCATTGCGATACACACGAATAGTTCTTAGTTACATTACGTAACAATGAGAAATTAGCCAAATTCACCCAAACCTTAAGTAAAAGGATAGTGTCAAAAAGGAAAAAAAATAAAAATGAATGAAAAACAAAGAGAATAGCAATATCTAGTTTATTCTGCAGAAGTAGATGCTGCACGTGAGGTGTCAACTTTTAGTCAGAATTAACAATAATACAATGCCTGGTGCATAGGTGAATGTTAATGTTAGCACACACACCCTATTCTACGAATGATCACTTCTACCTCCTAAAGATAAGCCCAGGCATAGTTCACTTTATAACACAACTGTAAGGGAAAAAGAGAAAAACAATGAGAAGTGTTATTTTCTTGCAGTAATTTATCACAGCTGTTGTGTCATCAATACTTGTATAAACTTCTACATCATCAAAAAGGGTAGTAACTATTTTTGCAATCAATCTAGAAATAATAAGCTGAGCATGTTTCTTTATTAACTTCTGCTATAAACATAAAAATATATATCTGTAAGCGTGTCAAGAAAAGAAAAATATTGTGGTTCTGGTATTTTCCTTCAGCACTAGCTATTATTTGGGGTTGTCATCTTAAGAAATAACATAATAAAAATATTGATATACAGAAATACATTAAGATATATTAGTCACCATATATTCAGAGATTGTGGATAGGAACAGAGAATGAAAATAAAACTTATTGTGATGTTCTTGTGATAACTTTGTTAAATTATTAAATATTATCCTATATACTCCTCATAACTTATTTTTAGTGTATTTTCAGGGTCATGTAAAACCTATGAAAGAATCTATCCATGGCTAAATTTTCATATAATATGTTGTGACACAATTTTGATTTCAGTGTGTGCAGGTGAAGTCAGCGTTCTCTGTTCCACCTGCCAGTAGCACTTGACATTATCTAGATAATAAATATGACACTAACACTTCTTCTATCTTGAAATTTATAAAGAAAGACCTTCAGTAGCTAAATAATACTCCCATAAAAATATTTTGTGTTTTGATATCTTTGGAACACTGAAGTCATTTGTTTAATTTGCTTCTTCTGACATAATATTAGAATCCCATTTCTTTGATCACCATTTTTACTAACCTTATTTATGCCAAACATGGAAATGCAGCAGATATATTATAGTTTGAAAATGGTATTTACTCTATTAAGTACTATGCAACTATACTCTTAATATTGATGTGAGTGATTATTCCTTTATATGGAGAAAAGTTCAGAAAAATATAATCCTAAGAAATCTGTTTCCTTCACTACTCTCAAATCACGTGGTACTTAAGAATTGATATGAACCATAAATTGGTAAGTGTCTGAAGTAACAATGTGTGATGAAGTAGAGAAACTGAAAAAGTCACAAGGTATTAAAAAGGTATCTGGAACAAAACAGGATGGCCCCTTTTACCACTGTTATTAAACATAGCATCGGAAGTCCTAGTCAGAGCAATTAGGCAAGATACAGAATTAAAAGACATCCAAATTGGGAATGAAGAAGTCAAATCATCACTTTTTGTAGATGACAATATTCTATATATAGAAAACCTTAAAGACTCCACCAAAAAACTACTAGAAACAATAAACAAATATAGCAAATTTGCAGGATACAAAAATAAGTGAACAAATATCTATTGTGTTCCTATATATTAACACTGAAATTTCAGAAAAAGAAATGAAAAAAAAAATCCTTTTGCAACTGCAACAAAAAGAATAAAATACCTAGGAATAAACTTAACAAAGGATGCAAGGACCTGTCCACTGAAACTACAAGACATTATTAAAAGAAATTGAAGAAGACACAAAGAAATAGAAATGTATTCCATGTTCATGGATTGGAAGATTTGACATAGTTAAAATGGCCATCATACCCAAAGCAATATACAGATTTAATGTAATCCCCATCAAAATCCCAATAGCATTTTTTCAAGAAACAGAATAAAATATTATCAGATTTGTATGAAATCACAAAAGACCCTGAGTAGCCAAAGCAATCCTGAGAAAAAAAGAACAACAACCAAAGGTCCCACATTCTGACTTCAAATTATACTACAAAGTGACAATGATCAAAAAACGATGGTACTGGCAGAAAAGCAGATGCACAGACCAATGGAACAAAATTGAGAACCCAGAAATAAACCCACATAAATATAGGCAGATAATTTTCGACAAAAGAGCCAAAAGCTAATACTTCTTCTATCTTGAAATTTGTAAAGGAATACCTTCAGTAGCTAAATAACACTCCGAGAAAAAAATATTTTGTGTTTTGATATCTTTGGAACACTGAAGTCATTTGTTTAATCTGCTTCTTCTGACAAAATTATTAGAAAATGGAGAAAAGACAGCCTCTTCAATAAATGCTACTGGAAGAATTGGAAAGCCACGTGAAAAAGAATGAAACTAGACTGCTGTCTGTCACCATACATCAAAATTAACTCAAAATGGATCAGAGACCTACATATAAGACCTGAAACAATAAATTGAATGGAAGAAAACATAGATACTAAACTTATAGACCTTGAGTTTAGAGAGGATTTTATTAATTTGATTTCAAAGCAAGGGAAGTAAAAGCAAAAATAAATGAATGGGACTATATCAAACTAAATAGCTTCTGCACAGCAAAAGAAACCATTAACAAAACAAAGGGACAACTAACCAAATGGGAGAAGATTTTTTCAAACAACACCTCCAGTAAAGGGCTAATATCCAAAATATATGAAGAACTCATACAACTCAACAACAACAACAACAGCAACAACAACAAAAATCCAATTAAAAAATGAGCAGAGGACCTGAACAGACACTTCTTACAAGAAGACTACTAAGAGCCAACAGATATATGAGAAGATACTCAGTTTCACTAGCTGTTAGGGAAATGCAAATCAAAAGCACAAGTCGTACCTCTTAGAATGGCTATCATCAGCAAGACAAGTAATAACAAGTGTTGGAGAGGCTGTGCAGTAAAAGGATCCCTCATACCCCGTTGGTGGGAATGCAAATTGGTGCAGCCGCTATGGCAAACAGTATGGAGGTTTTTCAAAAACTAAGAATAGAATTACCATATGACCCAGCAATCCCTCTCTTGGGTGTCTACCCAAAAAATCTGAAAACATTTATCCATAAAGATATATGTGCTCCTATGTTCATTGCAGCTTTATTTATGGTGGCCAAGACATGGAAACAACCAAAGTGTCCTTCGACAGATGATTGGCTAAAGAAGTTGTGGTATATATACACAATGGTATACTACTCTGCCATAAGAAAAGATAAAATACTACCATTTGTGACAACATGGATGAATGTTAAGATTATTATGCTAAGCGAAATAAGTCAGACAGAAAAAGTCGAGAGGCATATGATTTCCCTGATATGAGGGATATAAAACTGAAAGCAACAAACAAACAAGACAAACAAAGAAACAAAAAGTCATAGACACAGACAACAGTTTAGTGGTTACCAGAGGGTAAAGGCAGGTTCCCAGGCAGGAATTCCTGCCCATTCTCAGGAATTTTTTTTTGCTTTTCCATTCCCGAATCCCGAGAAAAGTTGGTCAAGAAATTGGGAAAATCGGCTCCGTGAACCCAGTAATACCCACAGTGGGAAATAAACATACTACTTACAATGTCTCTCTTAGACATTTTTCCTATTTATTGCTAGGGTTTTCGGGAAATCGGGAAAATTGGCCCCTTGAACCCAGGTGGTTGGTGGTATCAGCCGCCATTTTGTGGAAATGATTCATCGTGGAAAACAGAAAACAGTTTATATCTTGGGATTCGGGAATGGGAAAGCAAAAAAAAAATTCCTGAGAACGGGCTGGAATTCCCGTCAGGAAACCCTACCTTTCACAGAGTCTTCTGAAGTTGCTTTTTTCTTTTTGTTTTGAAAAGTTTCTTGAAATACTTTCTCCTTTTCCATTCTACCTCCTTTTCTTTCTTCCAATCGTTTCCCTCCTCTGTCATCATAGAAAAAAGATGTTTAAAACCATGAATTACATTTTTTTTTTTTTACCTTGTGCAACCTGAAAAATCTGTGCCAAACACCAGCCATCAAGCTAGAACAGTAGTACCTGATTTTGCTACGTCAGGACAATCCCCTGTTTGGGTTTCCTTAACATAAAGATAAAGGATCATAGAATTATGTTTCATTTATTAAATGAATTTTTTTTTTGCTGTTATCATCAGACTAATTTTAATGCTAGTGTAGTTTCATTTTGCACTGTGCACATCCGCAGCATTTTTGGATTTATTTTTAAGTATCCATAATTTTGTGTTTAGTGACTTTATTGTCATTCTTCATTTAACTTTTCAAAGTGTAATAATTTTTAAGCTGTATTTTCAACTAGGAACCAAGATTTGCAGTTAAAAAGAGGAAATGAATGAGGTTAAAAGGCACAAACTTCTAGTTATAAGACGAATAAGTTCTAGGGATGTAATGTACAGGGTAGTGACTCTGGTTAACTATAGTGTATTTATATTTGAAAGTTGCTAAGTCAGGGCATCTTAAACTCCATCTAATGATGGCTGTTAACTAAACTTACTGTGATAATCATTTCACAATATATACACATGTCAAATACGTTTAATGTCCTACACCTAAAGCTAATACCATCTTATATGTCAATTACGTGTCAGTTAAAACAAGAGGAAATGTGAAGTTTAATATTGGAACTAGTTTGAAGCATAGAATATAATCAAGGAAATTTAGCAGAGAAATAATTGAGGATTATGCCCATAAGACCATTTTCCTCAGATTTCTCATTGTGAATCTGCTAGGAAAGATTGGAAGCATTACCATAACCACCAGTAGTGATTGTCAGTAAGTTGCAACTGTCAGTCCAAAAACTGTAGGATGCATTAAATGCTCATTTAAAATATGAATCTGTGTCATGAGAATGCGAATGAATTGACTTGATGTTGCTAGTTTGACAAAACCCTGTGTTAAGCAACATTGTATGAAACTATCACTTTTTCATGATGTTAATGATCAAGTTTTGACAGTTCCTTAAAAAGTCAAACGTAAGAGTTGCCATATGATCCTGCTGGTATATACCCAAGAAAAATGCAAACATACGCATATGTCTACATGAAAACTTGTACACACTTGTTCATAGCAGCATTACTTATAATAGCCAAAAAAAGAAGCAACTCATTTGTCTATCAAATCATAAATCAAATAGATATATGTGGTATCTTCATACGATGCAATGTTATTTAGCCCTAAAAAGTAATGAAGTGCTGACACATACTAGAACATGGATCAACGTTGAAAACATGCTGAGTGAAAAAAGCCAGGCACAAAGGCCACACGTTATATGAATCCACTTATATGAAATGCCCAGAATAGGCCAGTCCATAAGGACGGAAAGTGGATTCCTAGTTGCCAGACCTCGAGGGAGTGATTCCTAATGAATAGAGGACTTAAATTTTTGGGGGGAAGGGGAATAAGAAAAATATTTAGGGACTAGATAGTGATGAATGGTTATACAACTTTCTGAATGTACTAGAAGCTGCTAAATTGTATACTACTTTCAAAGGGTGAATTTTATAGTTTATGAATTACACATCAATTAAAAAGAGATCAATATGTCTACTTCTGAAAGAAAATAAGAAGTCTTTGTGCATTAATAATGTGAACTCGTTGTAATATAATGAAAGGTGTTGTAAAATTTCTGGAAATTTCTTTCAAGGGCAGATGTAGAATGGCTATTATGGCAGATAAACCTTTCATACGAAGAGGAAATTTGGTAAAGCTTGAAATTCATTCTGTTAGTAGTCCCCAAACTGTTTGGGGATCTGAAACCAAAGGAAAATAAAGGACATTTCTATAAACAACAGCAAATATAATGTGATAAATTTAATGGTATCAAAGGACTACTTGAAAGATAAGCGAGCCTACTCCTTGGAGTTGCACGAAAGCTTAGACACGGATGATTTGATCATTCCACTGATTTTTCTTTGCTATATTTATAGAAGTGATATGTGGGAAGACAGCTTAATGTTCAAAGAGCTAGATGATAAAATGATCTTCGGAGAATGTTTTTACAAGCTCTGGGAGCTTTTAGGCAAACATCCTCTCTGTTGGGGTGAGGGGTGCAGAATCTGGGTATGTTGCACGGATGGAGAACCATGATCAATTGAAGGTCACTGCAAGCCCTCAACATGTCAGCAGCTGTGAGCACACCGGGCTGTAAAACTGGCTTTCTTGATTGTCTTAGTGTGTTTAGCGGAGTGACAAAGATATTAACATTTATTAAGAAGGGCTGGGGGAACTTCTAAAACACTCATTTGTAGACAAATGTCTAGTAAAATTGGACTTGACTTTGAAAATTTGCTCTCCTTACACATATGAATGCTATATTATTTTGGGAAAATATCTAGATTTTAAAAATCAAAGTTCAGTTTTTCTTTAAGAAAATAGAAGTTTTATGTTAAATGATTAAAATCCTGGGAAAGGTGAATGAAATGCTTTGTCATTTAATTATGAGTGTTTTGCAAAGTTTACTTAGGTATTCAATATATCTACCAATAATATTGGATCCCTGATTCCCATTTCCAGAGATACATTCAAGTTGAATTAAAGATTTAAGAGTGAAAAAACAAAAACAAATCATCTTTTAATTAGCATCAGCAAGTTTCCAAAGTAAAAAGGTAAAGAACAATTTCATTTTTCTAAGTTGGCATATACAGCTCCAGAATTGTTAGAATTCTTTCTGTTGAAAATATTTTTAGTTAATATAAATATTTTTCAAAGCTTAAACATTACGTCATGATCTCATCTCAAAAAAGACAAGGTAGGGAAAGTCCCTGATGAAAATACAGACACGTATTTGATTTCACCTGGAGTTTATTTTTATTTTATTTTCTAAATATGCTTTATGGAGTGCCAAAAAAAAAAAAATCAAAAGAAAAAAACACCCCAGAGAGTGAGAACATCATGCCTAAGGCAAGGAAATGATAGACAGTGTCAAGAACTCTGAAGGGTCTAAGATGTCACCTTGTTTGTGAGCTAACAAGTCAGCCTGCCACAGTTGCATGGATGCTGCTGGAAGGCAGGACACTCCTGGGTCAGAAAAGAGGGTCGTTTATTACTCACAACAGCAATAATAGCCACGTTATCAGCATCCCCCAGATCCCAGGCCCCTGAGGGCAATGTGAAGAGGGCCCGGTGACATCTGCACACACAGTTTGTGCAGTTAGAGAGGAACCCTGAGTCTTTTATAACGTAGTGTGCCAGCCTGCCCTTTGCTCCACAGAGAGACGCTCGCTCTGCCTTCCACGGATGTTACTATAGCAAACATCCATGAAAAAGTAGTTCAGCACAGAGGTCAGTGAGGCATGACTGAGGAAACACAGAGGACCCCACGGAGAATGGTCTCCAGAGAGAGAGACTTGAGTTCAGTCCTTTTTTATTGTACAATGTTAATATTACAACGATTTAAATTTGCTTTGAATGACCTTTACCATAATGTTTGTTGTATTTTCCTGAAGAGCAATCATTTGAAATAAGTCAGGAGCATTTAATAATGGAGAGTCAGGTGATTTAATGCAAACACTTGCAGAGACTTTACATCAAAGTGAGTACTAACATGTTCAAAGATAAGTTTGAAACTTACTGGACTAAAGTTTTGACTTCACTCCTGATCTTGTGTGTTAAAAATTTCAAGGAGCACCTCAGGAGTTCTCAAAATTATTTGATGCCCTTTCTGCGATTTCCTCACTACTGCAAATATGTTTATCCTCTCTAATGTTAATATTGCCGTGGCTAATGAGAAAACATGTCTTTTCCTGAAAGAGTAATTAATCATGACTTTCATCTGTGGCAATTAAAAAACAAACATCTCCACCTGGAAATTCCTTCCTTATTCTTCAATATCTGCCATAAATGTATCCTGATCTCTGACATACTTTTAACTCTCCCAGCCTTTAGCCACTGTCATCTCCCTTCTGAAAGCATTTGGTATGTGGCACATGGTACAAACTCTAATGAAACACATATCACAGGGCAGTGCACAATTCTGCTTAGCACTTAGTCACTTGTTCAGTCAGTATTTGTTGAAAGTATAAATGAATGAATTTTAATGTCACCAGCAATTTGGTCTAAATCTTGTTCATACTTACTTTACAGCATATGGAAATTCGAACAGTGTGAGTAATTTGAGCAAATTAAATGTTCTGTATTAAATTCTGAACTAATGTCTCTCTTCCTTTTTTTTATTTTTGAAACACCATTAGCACTATTTGGGGTCCTTAAAATATATCTAGGAACAGCAACTGTATGGTATTTTAAAACAAAGTTTTACATTATAAAAACAAACATCTAAATGCAAACGATGGTGTATCCAAATTTTGTTAAGTTTCTTCCCATAATTTCGGTCTATAATGGTTGAAAATAGGAAGAAAGTCACTTAAAATGAAATGAACACACATTCATTCATTTGCTTATTCCACGCATACTTAGTAACTGTCTTTCTGCCAAGTACTTCAGTAAGTATAGATATACAGGGATTTTCGGGGGGTATGGTGGGGAGACAGCTTTCTGAGATATAATTCACATACTATAAAATGCACCCATTTAAAGTGTAAACTTCAGGAGTTTTTACTACATTCGCAGAGTTGTGCAACTATCACCACGATCAATTTTAGAAGATTTCATCACCCTGAAAAACAACCCTCCATGCTTTCGCGGTAACTCCTGTTTCTCCCCAAACATGCTGCACTGCCACCCTGGGCAACCCCTATATAGGTTCTGTATCTATAGATTTGCCTGTTCTGGACATTCACACGAAGAGAATCATACAACGTGAGACCTTTTGTAACTGGCTTCTTTTACTTAAGAGTCACTCATGTTGTAGTATGACTCAGTACCTCATTCCTTTTTAATTACCACAAAAGGTCTCATTGTATGGATATGGCTATACCACAGGTATGCATACACCCATTTATTAATTCATCCACTGTTAGCTATTAGGAACAATGCTGATCTGAACACTCATGTACCAAGTTGTTATGTGAGCCTCTGTTCTCATTTCCCTTGGGTGAATACCTAGGAGTCAAATTCCTGGGTCAGATGGTAACTCTATGTTTAACTGTTTGAGGAACTGCCAGACTGTTTTCCAAAGTGGCTGCACCTTTTTATGTTTCTACCAGCAATGTATGAGGTTCCAATTTTTCCACATCTATAGCGATTTTAAGAGAATATTTTAACAAATAATTCCATATGGAGCTTAAGAATGTAAGATCGTTTTGATGACTACCAGAAAGCCCTTTTCCAATTTATTTTGGAAAATGGGGTTGATTTTTATTGTTTTTAATCTTTACTAAATTTATTGGGGTGACATTGGTTAGTAAAGTTATGTAGGTCTCAAGTGTACATTTCTATAATACATCATCTATTGCATTGTGTAGAAGAGGGAAAGGGGGTCAAATATACGGTGATGGAAAGAACTGACTGCGTGATTTTTATTGTTTAATAATAGGTGCTAACATTATCTGAGTGCTTACACCGTACTACAAATTAATCTAAGAATTTTACATGTAGTTAGCCATTTAATCCTTGTAACAAGCCTGAAAGATAAATATGAATATGACTTTTACTTGTGAGGATATTCAAGCACAGAAAGGTTCAGTGACACATCAAGAAAAGCAACCTCACTGGAGAGCCTCTCTGTATTTGAACTCATGTGCTACAGTGACACGTGCTGAGTGGCGCATGCCACTGGTTTAAGCCTTTGCTGGGAAGTTAGAAAATCCATTTGCAAATGGAACTTTGTATTTAAAGTTTAGGGATAAAACTGTCGTGTTGGTTTTGATCTACAGGACAAAGACTTCCTGTTCCTGACTACCTAACAGATCATTCTGTTAACCATTAATAATGATTTGTGCTGTCAATCGTAGATACAAGGATGTTGATTTCTCAGACGTCCGTTAGTACTGGCTATCATTTAGTGAGTGCTGAATGTGTTCCAGGCACTCTGCCAAGTGTTTTTGCTATAAACAGTGGTGTGATGATGCTGTCTTTGGAATATGTTAGCTTACCTATTTTTAATGCATGAATCAATTATTTATATTAGCTTACAATGAAAACATTTACTTCTTCCGTTTTTTTTACTCAGTACAAATAATGTAATTATATTTATTTCTTCATCTTAAAAAAAGATTTAAATAAATTTACCTTAGTGTCACATGGTAAATTATTTATATATGAAGAGAGAATATGAGAGAGAGAGAGAGAGAGAGAGAGAGAGAGAGAGGCTTTAAGTTGTCATTAAAAAAAGAACAAAAAGTGGGGCTAATTAATTTTATTCACAAAACTAGCAAGCTATCGCATCTCTGGGAGGGAAAGGAATAAATTGGGAACATTTAACATCAAAATAAACTTATGTAATAGGAGCTTTTCCTTAAAATGGAGCTTCTAGCTGAGGAACTATTTTTCTTAGATATCCTTATGAACTTCTTTGTAATTGAAGCAACGGAAAAATGCAAAATTGTTTGAAAATTGTCTCTCTACAAGAGCAAAGAAAAAATGACTGATGAAATGTATTTCATCTGTGATTAAGGAAACAGAGAAACCAACCTGGAACCTCCGTGCTGTGTGATTTCCCGAGCTTGTGTCTGCAGCCCTAGGGGTGGTGTCACCAATGGACTCCAAATTGAATGGCATTCAGTTTGGGGCCCAAGTCGTTTTTATTTATTTACTAAACAGCCTCATTGTGATTTTAGCCTCCATTTCAGTCGAGTCAGTAATCTTAAAATAATCTTGTTCAAATATATATTAAAAATGTAAATTTTGGAAAATCACATACTTCCTTGCATGTTTTCCGGTTGATACAAATTTTTTATCGGTTTATAGTTGCAATGCTGTCATATTGTTAATATTAAGGTTGAAATAATAAAACAATTGCGTTGTTTTTACAAATGTTTTCAGTGGAGTATTAAAACTATGATGATTTGCTCTTTACTATCATTTCGATAATACATAAAACATCTTATTTTTAATCGTCAGAAATTTTATAGTGTTTCTTTTTCTTGAACTTGTTTTCCTGTTTCATTCCCTCGTGGATGTTTATCATAGTGTAATACAGTCAATCCATTATTTACAGATTACATGTTTGCAAATTCACCTACATGCTAAAATGTATCTGTAATCCCAAATCAATACCTGTGGCACTTTTCTGAGGATGGTGAGAAATTGGAGTCGCTGTGCATGTAGCTTCCCAGCTAAGGAGGGATTAGGAAAGTGAGTGACCTGAAACAGGGGTTCAGGACATAGGTTCTTGTTCAGCTCATATTTTAAACAAGGGTCCTTTTTGTGGTCCATTTTGTGCCTTGTTTTTACACTGTTGTGTATTTACTGGTGATTTTGCTGATTAAAATGACTTGCAAGCCCAGTGGCAAGGCACTGTCTCCTGTTTAGAGAAGCACAGAAGGCTGTGAAGCGCCCTATGGTGAAAATGTGTGCGTTTGAGAAGACATGTTCAGGTATGAGGCATAGACCTGCTGGCCATGAATTCGATGTTAATGAATCAACCATACATATGAAAGAAGGTGTCTCTCTATAGACACACACATGGAACAAGGCCAGGTATTGAGTGCTGATGAAGACGGTCTGACCGGAGGTTGGCAGGAGCCAAACCTGCACACCTCTCCTAGGAACAGTGGTTCAGAATTTGCTAATTTAGTGTTTGTGGTGACTTTATAGAACGTAACTCAAAAATAACAAAAATGGACTATATTTTGTTTTAAATTTCTCTATGTATCACTCTGAAATACATCTCTGCAACAAAAACGGATACAAATTGAAATTTAGGATATATATCTAAATTCCCATAAGCCTCGGTATTAGCAATTTCTACTGGATTACAACATCATTTGTGCTATTTTTTTGGTATAAATTTACTAAAACAATATAAATTTCTTATACATTTGGATGAATTAGTTTGGTTGGTGTTTTTGACAATTATTAAGAATAAAAGTTACATTAGAAATGCATCTCTCAATTAGATGGATTGGTTTATTCTTCTAATTAATATTATATGTATCTGTGGATAAGTACTATTGCTAGAATGAAATAAGTTCAGCATTATTCTGTTCTTTTCATTATTACACTTGTAAGCACTTTTTTGTTTTGTTTTGTTTTTTAATTAAATTTATTGCGGTAACAATGGTTAGTAAAATTACACAGGTTTCAAGTGTAGAATTCTGTATTACATCATCTATATATCACATTGTGTGCTCACCACCCAGAGTCAGTTCTCCTTTCATCACCATATATTTGATCCCGTTTATCCTCTTTTACTATATCCCTGCCCCCCCATTACCCTCTGGTAACCACTAAACTATTGTCTGTGTCTATAAGTTTTCATTTCTTTGTTTGTCTTATTCTTTAGTTGCTTTCTGTTTTATATCCCACATATCAGTGACGTCATATGGTTCTTGACTTTTTCTGTCTGACTTATTTCATTTAGTGTAATTATCTCAAGATCCATCCATGTTGTCACAAATGGCACTATTTCATCTTTTCTTACCGCTGAATAGTATTCCATTGTGTATATATCCATTCATCTACTGAAGGACACTTTGGTTGTTTCCATGTCTTGGCCACCGTAAATAAAGCTGCAATGAACATTGGAGCACACATGTTTTTATGGATAAATGTTTTCAGATTTTTTGGGTAGATACCCAGGAGAGGGATTGCTGGGTCATATGGCAATTCTATTTGTAATTTTTTGAGGAACCTCCACACTGCCTTCCATAACGGCTGCACCAGTCTGCATTCCCACCAACAGTGTATGAGGGTTCCTTTTTCTCCACAGCCTCTCCAACACTTGTTATTATTTGTCTTGATGGTGATAGCCATTCTAACCGGTGTAAGGTGATATCTCATTGTGGTTTTTATTTGCATTTCTCTGATGATTAGTGATGTTGAGCATCTTTTCATATGTCTATTGGCCATCTGTATGTCCTCTTTGGAGAAATGTCTATTCAGGTCCTCTGCCCATTTCTTAATTGGATTGTTTGTCATTTTGTTGTTGAGTTGCATGAGTTCCTTATATATTTGGATATTAACCCCTTACTGGAGCTGTTGTTTGCAAATATCTGTTACCATTCAGTTGGTTGCCTTTTTGTTTTGTTGATGGTTTCTTTTGCTGTGCAGAAGCTTTTTAGTTTGACATAGTCTAAGCCTTTTTTTCTAATAAGTTTGTGGGAATAGAAAGGATTTTATCATAGTAACATTATTTCATGCTTTTAATGGCTTCAAAATTATAACATGAGAAAAATTACTTAGTAATTTTTTTATTATATTTTCAGTGCTCTATCAGTTTATAATCCAACTGAATCCATGTTTAATTTTGTTGAAAACAAAGAATTTGGAATTGGCTATTTAGAAAATAATCATATAGAGTCATTCATTTTTTCAGTTTCCAGGAAGTGTATTAGATAGACTTTACCAAGGTTTTTTAACTTACTATTAATTTTATCTGCTTTTCTTTCATTTAGAGGCCTCTTGTTTAATCTGATACATTTTGAAAAAGTTGGGAAAATTGAAATATTGTTAATTCCAATACATCTTTGCTTTTATCTTACTTTAAAAATGTTTTTATCAAAGTCTTGGAGCTGCATATATGTATATCTTATTCAGTTTATGGAAAACACCTACCTTTTGACATGATTGGCAAAACCAGTCTTTTTTATCAAATCAGTCAGCCAATAAGAATTAATTTGTAGCTATTAATTTGTATTAATTAGTTAATAGCTATCCTGTTATAATTTAATTCTCATACTGTATTGAGTGAGAGAGACTGTCCTACTTGCTAGATGACTGGTGGGTGAGTGGATGGATGGGTGGATAGAAGGTTGGATGGATGGATGGATGGATGGATAGAAGGATGGTGATGGTTAGGTAAGGAATGGAACTTTGCCAGCAGTTAATTTCCTAAATGAAGTAAGGCACTCTTACTTCCAATATCACAAACAACAATCTCGACTCTGCTCTCCGGAGACTCTCCCCCAAGGAACTGCTTCTTTGGCAACACTGCAGGGGTGGCAGTGCTGGCAAGGTGAAGTGATCATGGCCATCCTTCTTGCTCCTCTTTACAGTGTATCTGACTTCCTAACACCCCAACTCAACCCACTGGTGACAACACAGGCTAAAAGGGCTAAGAATGCTCTGCCCCCTACTCTGCAAGAAGTGAAGCTCTACTGCAGTCTAACGGGGCCTTGGGTAAAGAGCCTTCTCAGTGACCAATAATGCAAGCTGCCCTTTTGTGACACCTGTGGTAATACCCCAGAGTGAAGTTGAGGGTAAGTGGTATACCTTATTTTTGTAAAATGGGAAAATGTTGATTTTGGAGAGAAAGTTGGACAAAAGATGTACTATGACACCTCAGCCAAACGCGTTTTCAGATGTACTAGTTTTCTGAATGAGTATGTGAGGAATAGAATGTGGAGGGGTTACCCTCTCACACTCTCGGGGTGATAGAGTCCCACGTGAAAGTCAGTGATCTAAAGCAGAGGGGTTCAGGACACAGGTGCCAGTTCCTGCTGCTTTCCTTATAAACCTTGGGGAAAGCACATTTCCTCCCTGCACACCTCTTTATTCATTTCAAAAGCAGGAATAGTAAATGCTTTCAGATCTGTTGTGAAGATTGACTGAGATAATGTCTGTAAAAGCCCTTTGAAAACTGAGAGGGCTGTCTAAACAAGAGATACCATTATTAGTATCCTAAAGTCATTTTAGATGAATTATAGTGAATTATAAAGCACAGAGGACTAGAACCCCATCTGGGAAATCTTTCTTATTGAAAGAAAATAAAGCTAGACTTTTTTTTAGTTACCCAGACATTAATATTGTGCAATCAATGTAATAAGCACTACATTGAAGCCACATATTGGGCCTTAGGTAAGAGCTAATAAATGTTGAAACTTACAATGTGCTAGGTACTTTTCTAAACACTTTTCATATATTCATTTAATTCTCACAACAAATTTATGAGGCAAATCCTATTATCTCCCATTTTACAGAGAATGAACTGAGCATCAGAAACTGGGTGACATGGCTACACAGTTGGGAGGGAGCAGACCTGGGCTTCAAACCCCAGCAGGAGGTCAGGGAATCCATGCCTTCACCACAATGCACACGTCTTGTTATATAGATTCTTAATTTTGTCTTCCCTGCCTCCTATACTGTGACTTCAGCTGAAAAAAAATAAAATAAAAAATAAAATAAGAAGAAAATGGAGGAATTAGTCAAAACAAACAAAAAATAAACCAAAAAAGAGTTGGGGCTGGAGGAGGGAGAGAGGGACTAATGCAAAATGCAGGGGGCACACCTTTGTGGAGGAACCGCAGCAGGGGAGGGGTCCTCAAGGCCGTAGGTGGTGTCTTTAGCAGTTGCTGTTGCCTGGACTCTTACCTGTTGAGAAGGGCAGGAAGTGCTCACTCTATTGTCTGTCTCCATCCTGGGAGGCTGGGAGCAGAGGGAGACCCACACACTCCAAGTCTGGCTAAATGAGGAACAAGGCGCCTCTCCCAGCTCAAAGGTGGGGAGGGCTGGGCGTGCTGTCAATTTCGAGCCTTTCCTCCATCTTCAAGTGGTGGCACCACAGTTGGATATGTGTTTTTTAAATAATACTTTTGTCTTTGAACCTATGTGATATTAATATTGCCATTCTTGCCTTCTTATAATTATTTTGCTTGGCATTTTAAAAATTCATTTACTTTCAAAATATTTGTGTCTTTATATTTAAAATGTAGCCACTGTAGACACTTTGCAGTTGGATCTACTTTGTTACTGATAGTCTCTGCCTTTTAAGTGGATGTTTATTTCATTAAAATTTAATGTAATTAGAATACCATTGTAATTTAAATTTGCCTTTTAGCTCAACATTTTTATTCATTTTTATATTTGCTCTAAGAATTATAATGTATATTCTCAAATTTTTACAGTCTATGTATTGTTAATATGTACCACTACCCCCCCCAAATGTACAAGGCTTGCAACCTAAAAGGTACCAAACCACTCTTCCCATTCTTTGTGCTGTAATTGTCATACTTGTCATATCTATATGGGTTTTAAACTCTACCCGAAAATATAAGTTTTGCTTTGAATGTTGTTTGAGCACAGCTGCCATAACAAAATACCATAGACTTCGTGGCTTAAACAACATAAATTTATTTTCTTCTGGTTCTGGAGGCTGGAATTCCAAGAGCATTAGAGTGCCATCATGGTCAGATTCTGGGGAGGACCCTTTTCCTGGCTTGTAGATGGCAGCCTTTTACTGCATGTCAGAGAGAGAGAGAGAGGAGATTGTGTCTCTTCTTTGGTTATATAGGCACTAATGTTATTATGAGGGCCCCACCCTCATGGGCTTGTCTAAACCTAATTATCTCCCCAAGACCCCATCTCTAAATATCATTATGTTGAGGATTAGGGATTCAACATATGAATTAAGGGAGAAGACAATTCAGTCCACATCAAACAGTTATATGTATTAAATTGTGATGAATAAGCAAAAAGAAAAAATCCCCACATAATTCCCACATAACTGTCTTTTGTGTTTATTGTGGTATTTCAAATTTCTGATGTTTTTCCTTTCTGAGGAAGATATCAGATTTCCATCTGACATCATCTTCCTTCAGTGCGAAGAGTTTTCTTTAGCATTTCTTGTAAGCGAGTCTGTGACAAATTCTCTTAGTTTTCCTTCATCTTGAAATTTCTTTATTTTGTCTTCATTCCTGAAAGATCTTTTCACTGGATATAGAAGTCTGTATTGACAGTGTTTTTGCTTTCTTTCTTTCTTTTCTTTTCTTTTTTCTTTTTTACCTTAAACCCTTTAAAGATGTACTTTTACTCTGGCCTCCATTGTTCCTAACGAGAAGTTAATCATTAATAACATTATTTCAAGCCTGTTTGTGAGGGGTCTTCTTTGCCTGCTGCTCACAAATTTAGTCCTTATCTTTGGCTTTCAGTACTTTGACTAGAATGTATCTTGACACAGTCTTATTCATGTTTGTCTTGTTTGATGTTTGTTGAGCATCTTGAATATGTAAATTTATTTATTTCATCACATATTTCTACATTTTGGTTTCTGGGCATTATTTTTTCAAATAATTTTTCTGTCCCATTCACTCTCTTTCTTTTTGTAAATCAAATTACATACATGTTAGGCAATTTGATACCTAATAGGTCCCTGATGTCGAGTCTTTTTTTATTTTTAATGCTCCTTTCTTGCTACATTAAAAATTTCTCTCTTATCTCCACTTTGTTATTAACCTATCTAATAATTTTTATTCCAGTTATTATAGTTTTAGTTCTTCAATTTCCATTTAATTCTTCTTTGTAATTTCTATTTCTCTGCTTATCTGTCCTATTTTTCCATTCATCACAAGAATATTTTGTTTTACTTCATTAAGGATAGTAATACTAGCCACTTTAAAATTTTGTCAGTGAGTTCCAAACTTAGATATCTCAGGGTTTGTTTCAGCTGATTTTCTTTTCTCCTGAAATGTGCTTTATTTTCCTGGTTCTTTCAAATGCTGGATAATTTTGTACTTGTATCCTGGACATTATGAATGTAAGTTTTGGAAAGTCTGGATTCTGTCTTTTTTCTCTGATGACAGTTGTTTCTTTTGTTCTATAAGGCAATTATTTTTTATTGGATTTGAACTGAAATATCTGTTCTTTGGACAGCAGCTCTGGAATTAATCTAGATTTTTTTTTTTTAATAAACTTTAATTTAGAGCAGTTTTAACTTTAGAGAAAAATTGTAAAGCTAGTACAGGGAGTTTCCATTATATGCCCAGCTTTCCTATTTTTAACATCTTACATTATTATACTACATTTGTTATCATGAATAAACCAATATTGATCATTATTATTAACTAAAATCCAAACTTTACTCAGATTTTCTTTGTTTTTACCAAATGTCCTTCTTCTCTTCCAGGGTCCCATCCAGAATACCACATTACATTTTGTCATTACAATTTATGTCTCCATAGGCTACTCTGGATGGTGACAGCTTTTTAGACTTACCTTGTTATTGATGACCTTGAAAGTTTGGCATACTGGTCAGGTGTTTTTTAGACTGTCCCTCAATTGGGTTTTGTCTGCTGCTTTTCTCAAGATTAGACTAGGGTTATGTGTTTTTGAGAGGTAGACTGTAGAGATAGAATGCCATTGTCATTACATCGTATCAAGGGTATACATTATCAGCAAGACTTATGACGCTGACCACCAAACTGTGAAGGTGCATGACACATTCACAGCATCTCAGACACAGGTTTAGGTAGACAGGATTTTGAGATTCTCTTTCTGACTCTTGTCCTTCTGAGATTTCCCCTACTCCTCTCAGAGGCAAGTTTCCTGATTCAGTATTTTGCTTCTTCAGGTTAGAAAGACTGGTTTTGTCACTAGTGTGCCTGCAACCCTGCCTGCCACAATGAGTCGTTGGCTGCAAGCTCAAAGCTGTGAAAAGGAGCTTCCAACACTTTGCTGCTCCTGGCATATACTCCCTACCAGCATCTTCCTTCCTTTGTTCACTTTTCTGTGCCTTTTAGTATCTGTTTTGTGCATGAAGTCCAGATATTGTAGTTGTTTTCTGCAGGGGAGTTGACCTGGTAACATGTTACTCAGTCATTACAAAAAGCAAAAATCCTGGCCTCTTATATGCTTCACGCTGTGATGGTGAGTGTGGGGAGACTAAATGAGGCTTCTGATCAGAAAGAACTTAAAGATAATTAGGAATTAAGAATTAGATCAGAAGTTAATAAAGGATGATATTAGCATATAATCAAGCACTGAGTCATGTGATATAAATAATAGTTTTAAAAATGGTAATAGCCAATAATAACCTGGATCCTTGTAACAGCCCAGTAATGGTCAAATTGTACATGCAAGGTCAATTACCATTGAGCCATGTTTCAAAGAAATACAGTGCAATTCTAGGGGATATTTTACAATCTCCTCATTCTGGTGGTTAATCAAATAGTTATTTTCATGGTACTATTTCCTAGAGCTTCATTCAAGAAAAAGCATATTCAATGTCCTAATGTGCAGCACTGAGAAATGGGCTGCAACGTCAGGGGCGGGAGAGGGAACATGGTCCACACTTAGATATTTTGGTCAGTGAGCTTGACTCTGAACTCAAACCCAGACAGCTCCCTTGTTGCCACAGTTTTCAGCTGTGCTTTGAAAGGAGTTCAACCTCGCGGTGTGAAGCTTCGTTCTCAGGCAGCGGCCTATGCTTTAAGTTACCAGCTGAAGGTACGTCCTCAACCGCCAGAAAGAGAATATATTCAGTTTGAGCTTTTAGGGAAATTGGAGGTGTCTAAGCAAGACCCTGACATAGATATATTTGTTGTTGTTCTTTTTATCTGGTATGTAGGAGGGGTTACTATACTAGGTGTTGCAGTTAGCTTTCTTCTTACCTTTTCCTTTGGACTTTAGAAACAACCCATATGACCACATAGCACATGCCTATGATTCCTTTAGCAATGGTTTTGCGTTTGTTATCTTTCTGTGATAATCAGAATATAATAATGGCCATCTCTAAAAACAACTGTACGCAATTTGGTAATTCATTTGTCTAGGTTTACAAAATGCTATATATGAGTGTGTGTGTATAGATACATGCATGTGGATGTATACATGTCATAATAATATATACTTACTTCTCAGACTAATGTTAAGATAGCATAGATTCATTTATGTATACGCTATATATACATATTACACATACAAACAATATTGTGTATATATATATTATACACACATAGTAGTTTTAACTTGGATATATAACACACATATATACACACTTATATATATATATATACATATATATATATATACATATACATGAATATATATCAGTACACGTACATGTTCTTTTGTAATTATTTCTTAAACTAATTTTTAATTATTTGAAGTATATTAAAGTTTTTCACGAGCCTAGCCATATGATAAATACCTAATATGCTGTAGACCTTTAACAAATAGTTTAAATTATAAATACTTTAAATTATACATCAGGATTGAAACTGATTTTACTTCCTGAATGCTGAAGATGTACTATGTGACTCGTGACAGGTTAGTTTTCCCTTGTGTCTAAGTGTTTTGAGCTATCTCCATGAAAGGTGTTAGTACATGTCCGGCATAGTTCCTCTGACCTAATTCTCTCCCTTGAGGAATGTAGGAATCAGTCCTAAGAATTAGATAAGTCCATGGACTTACATGGTCCTCAGACAATTGGTGGGCTGAGGTAGAAGGTTGGGGAGAGTTAGTTTTTAAAAATAAGAGTATAAAGTAAAACTCATGTTAAATGAAAATTTCCCATGAAAATTTATTCAGTGGAGATGAATTATAATACATGCAGCTTGCATCACATAACCCTGGCAGAACACCCAGACACCAAAGAAAACAGTCCAAGCAGACCCCGGGGGCACTTTAAAGTCAGTGTGTCAACAAAGGAAGAGGGCCCGTAGATGAGGCTGAAAACGGATGTCTTGTGTTGTAGGGTAAACCAAGAAGGCATAGGGGCAGACACCAAAGGAAAAAGAATATTATAAAAACAGACCCTACTGAATGTCCCTGAGTGGTCAAACATGAGAAGAATAGACACGCGATGATTGGATTAGAAATGTTGATGTCACTGCTTTGCTAAGAGCAGTCTTTGAAAGTGAGTTCACGAAAGAATGTAAAGAAATGGAGAACTGGACTGTAAGAAATTCACATTCCATTTTTCTGTGCAGAGAAGGGGGTTAGTGACTGGAGGGGAATGTGAGGACAGGTTGGTGGGTTTGTCTGTTTCCATAGGAGATGCCAGAGTTAGTGATGCTGCTCAACGATAAAGAGGGAACTTCCTCATCGAGGGGCAGGGGAGACGTGTGGGTTGCTCTTTGGTTGCCACAGTTACTAGGCCAGTCACTCCTGAGGTTTCCTTGGCTGCAGCTGGAGTAAACATCCCGGGGTGCTGAGGGCCTCTCTCTTGACAGAGAATTGTCTGGCCCACAAAGCATTGAGCCCATTTACATGCTGATGGCAACGCTCCATCTAGGGCGGTTTTTGTTTGATTCTCTCAGCAGAAGTAGCCAGGCCTCACCTGATGTTCCAGGCCATTTAAATCCACGTCTTCATCAAGTCTTTGACGAGTCCTTCATTTTGCATTGATTGGTCCACCTTAGTCACTTCTACTCCTGGGACTCGATGGCTGTGACCAGGGGAAAGCCAGGGTTTGACTGCTTTAGGCCCATCCTTGAGCCAGTCAGTACCCCAGGGAGGGTGGGGTTGTGCGCGTTGATGAGAGCTCACTCCTCGAGTGGGGGGAAGGGTGGCACCCCACCGAAATGCCACGATGGCTGTCAGTGCCCGGGCAGTAGGATGGCTGCTTTCGAATCGGCCAGAATTCTGTAAGGACCATAATCGTTCATGAATGATACCCCAGTGTAACTCAAAAATGGATACCTGACCAGAGAGGGCGAGTAAGACAGCCTGGAGAGAAAGGCTCCCACCCCTGAGCGTGAGTCCTCCCCTCCGCCCTACCACTTCCTTCCTTATCCTTTGGACCTTCTGAACCCGGCCAGGGATGGCATTAGATGTGAGTGTGGGTGTGTCTCACTGCCCTTTTGTCTTATCAGTGCAATCTAGTGCTTATTGATAACGCACATTATTGACAATGTTTATTGACACGACATTTATTTCTGATGCTATCATAGGTGTCATTAAAACAATGCATTCCAAAACTTTTAATGTATGATGAAATCTCGGAAAGTGGAGACAAGCTAAACACTCTGTCATGTCCCTTTGTCCTTGGAATTTTCAGTCCATCATGAAGAAGAGCAGAAACCGGAAAAACGGGTTACTTGATGTAGTGTTTGCCCTCATCCCATCCAATCTATCTTAGCTACAGTACAAACCACGGATGCTGCTTTCATTAGCTCTCGCCCTAGGTGATGAAGTCAAGGGACTATTCTTAGAGTACAGTTGTAACCTGTACTGGAAGGACAGGCTCTGTGCTAAGGACTTTTCCCAAAATCTCATAATGCATCCATGCATCTCAACACTTCTTTAGAACAGGCATTTGAGGTTGCACGCGTTACCTCCATTTAGCAGATAAGGGAGAAACGTCTTCATCTGAGGACCTCTTAGAATTTTATCCCCCTTTTGAGTAGCTTTTATAAAGTCCCAAGTTGCTTCTTCCCATGTTCCCCCCATGGTGTTTTTCTCTTTTAAAAAGTCTGTTCACACTACCAGAAATTCAGGTTTAGACCTGGGACCATACCTTTTGTCCCGTATCCCCCTCACTTGTCCTGTGTCTTAGCTGATGTAGTGGCTGTCTGATGGTTTCTGATCTGCAGATGCTGTGAGCATTCCTCAGGGGCTTCCACTACTTTCTTTTTCCCCTCTACTTTCAACAGTGTCGCATGACATGTACTTAAAAGTATATCAAAAGCACTTTATCCTATGCAATTGTTTCTTTCTTTTTTCAACTTTTTTTATTTGCAACACTTTTGTCACTTCCAATCCTTATTTTTTTCTAAATATTTTCTATTCTGGTAAAATATTGCAGGCTCTTGTCATCTGTGCTACCTGCTCTCATTTCAGTGTCATTTTTATCTCATTCGGTCTTATAACAATTGCTCTGTATTCTTTGCTCTCAGCTCATCACTGGAGCTTTTATATTTTTAATCCCATTTTCTACTGCTTACCTGTATAGGGAATATCTGAATTATGTTATGAAACCTTTTGGCTGTTGTTGTTTCTTTTTTATCATAAGGAGAAGGAAGAGAATATTGTAGGCAGTCGGTTACAGTAGAAATGGAATGGGGTTTAGAGTCAGGCTGAACTGAATTTGAAATCTGATTCCATTACAAAGTAGCTGATGTCCTTAGAAAAAGGATTAAACTCTCTGGGCCTCCATTTTCTGTTAAATGAGGATAATGACACTGGCCTTACCGCGTCATTGGGAAGCTTACAAACAGCGAGTGTTAGGTACCACTTCTGCCATGTCATAAGCGCTTGGTCATTAACTGGTGTTGTAATTATTATCATGTTATAGCTATTATTAGGTGGGCATCTCCCATTTGAACTGAGAACTGGTTAGTGGTAATGCTGCATTTAAAGGAGATACAGCCATAAATAAGCTATAGTGCCTGGCCTTGGGGAGCTTATCATCTGCTAAAGAAGGTAAAATATATACCAAACCATCGGAGATGTATGCAAATAGCCATTATTTTTTAAGGCTATTATGTGACACTTGTAAACACTATAAACATTGTTCGACATATCACAGAACACCCTCTGTGGTTGATTTATATGTGGAAGTTAAGGGACTGAGAGTTAATGAATGAGAGTTAATATGTTCACCCCCTTCGACTAAGCTGCTGAGGGGCCTCCAGGGACGGCTGCATGGGTCCCCCTGACTCCGCAGGGTGCAGCTGTAACCTCTGCATTACGTGTCCATGACAGAATGTGGCAGCTGCTGTAAGTCAGTGCCCTGGAGCCCTGCAGACGGGAGCTCAGCCTCCGTGGGGCTGACAGTGAGAGGCCTCTAGGAGGAAGTCACATGCGAGGTGGCTCGTGGAGGGGGACGGCTTGCCACAGGCAGAGGTGAAGGAGGGCGTGCCGTGGATACAGGGAAGAGACGGTCCAGGTGTTTTCTGCGATGTGTTTTCTGGGAACATTAATTTAGCAGAGTGCGTGTGGGGACTAGCAGAGAAGATGCTGGAATATAGGGTTGTGCCCAATGAGAGGGCTCCTGGAGCTTTCCGCACAGTGGGCAGCGTGAGACTTTACAGAAACTCAGTGCTGTGAGGTGTCCGAGTGTTGGGTTAATGAGGCTTACTTTGCAGAATGCGGTAGGAGGTTTTGGAAATGAAGCGGGTATATCAAGACTGGGAGGCCACTGCAACAATTTGGGAAAAGATTTAATGACAGTAGTGACAGGAGGAACGGATGGGAAAGGACAGATGAGAGACACTGGCGAGGTGGTTTGGCAGCTGACAGCGAAAAGAAGGCACGCGAGACTGTCGGGTCCCAGCCGGGGCCTTGAGGGACTGAGCGCTCCCAGTAAGGGTCCTGGCATCGCTAGTTTCGAAAGAAAAGGCAATTAAGTGTCTCCATGGGGACCAGCTGGGCCTCGGCGGCCACCGGTGCCCGGGGCTCTTAGACACCGCCCTGTGGGTCTTATCTCTGGTCCATAAAGTGGCTTCAATTATTTGCGTTGCTATTTGTCGGTCCTTAAATAACTGTTTACTTATGATGTTGATGAAATGCCATAGAAACTTTTGTTTATATCAATTAGCTAATGGTAAGACTGGTTCCGTTACACATCATTTCACTGAAAGTCACAGAGCCTGTCCACGACAAACGAGGACGCACTGCATGAGTGCGCGCAGTGAGTGGGCGTTTTGTGACGAGGGCACCGCGGAGGGAGCGGAGCGTGTGTTTGCACGGGCTGTCAGAGCCGAATGTCTTTGATAAATTCATGGGACTCCCAATTCCAATCAAGCAAGTGTTCTGCTTGAGTCCCTGGTCCCCTGGACAGATGTCAAATGGAGCATGCAGTTTTGTTTTGTGGGCCACTGACTAATATATGCGAGGGAAATCCTACAGGGAAACTGTTTTTTCCCCAAATGCTGTTCCACAGCATTATGTTACAAGTGAAACAAAAGACATGCCATGCATTGAAGGTCAAGGTTAGGGGAGGGTTGGTTCAGAAAGGTTGCTGTTGCCATTTAAGGGCTTTGTATAAGCTCACTTTTTTTTTTCTCCCTCCCTCCCGATTTTCCCGGTCAGTGTTTGTGAGGTTCAACTCCAGCCATGGTTTCCCAGTGGAGGTCGATTCTGCCACCAGCATCTTCCAGCTCAAGGAGGTGGTTGCCAAGCGACAGGGGGTTCCAGCTGACCAGTTGCGTGTGATTTTCGCGGGGAAGGAGCTCAGCAATGAGCTGATGGTACAGGTGAGTCTCCCCTGGTGGGGTGTTCCTGGGATGCAGCCAGCCCATCGCTTATGCCGCTTCCGCTGCCAAGCTGACATTCATGCCGGAGCTCTAATAGAATAAATAGTGCCTGGGGATTCCTTGAACTTTCCTCCACACCGCTTCATTAATTCTGACCTTCTTAATTATGCATTAAAACAGCAAGCAGGAAGGATTGGAGGAACAACCGTGAGTGAGGGGGAGAGAGGGAGAACACACAGACTGGGCTTAGTGAATAAATGTTTACTGACTGCAGGAGCAGCGAGGCACGCTTTCTGTGTCTGCTCAATTTCTACCGTACTTATTGCATTGGAATCTTAATGAGGAACGATTCGAATAAATTGTTCCAAATCAGGCTGCTGGCTCACTGAGCAGGGAGGAATGTGTAACCCAATTGTGACCCCTGGAGGATGCCGGGAAGTCTGCTGCTGTGGCTCAGAGGAGGTGCCTGGCTAGGGCCCCCCTCACAGCAAGGCTTGGGAGTCACCTGCCCGGCTGAGTTCTGAAGCTGGTGGTAAAGGAGGGATGGAGCATAGCCAGCCACCTTTGTACTTAATTCTTCCAAGCTTCAGGAAAATTATCCCTATTCTAAGGCCTGAGAGAGGGAGCAGTGAGACTTCTCTCCTGGCCCTCCACTGCTCCCAAGGCCAGGAAAGGCCTAGGTCCTTGTCATCTGGTTGTTTTACCCAGAACAGCGATTTCGTAGGAGTAAGGTGAGAACGAGCTAGGTGAGCGGTGAGCAGTGCCCTGCAGGCGGACACCTGTAATGTGCTGGGAAAGCCAGCAAGTGCAGTTCCGTGTGGATCGAGGTAATCGTGAAAGCACGAGCGACATGCGCTTTCTGTGGGTGCTTCAGGGTCCCCAAGGCCCCTGCAGGCACCAACCCCCTCTCTGTCCCCAGCACACATTGATGCCTCTCCTTTTTCCAGGTGTGGGGGGGCTGCTGTGTCCCCCACATGGAGTCCCTCCTCCTGTTGACATCTGTCACTGTGGATTCTCCACATAGATATTAACTGCTTAGTGAAAGGCTTTCCAGATTCCGGTGCACAAAAGAAGCTATAGAAATGCAAATGGTCCCCACTCCCTTCGTGGGGGATCTCCTGCTGGGAGCAAGGTCCCTGTTCCTTGGGCACAAACTGCTGTGCTTGGCTTTCAGGCAATCTGTTTTTATAGGGGAAGCGCCTGTGCTAAAAAGTGTTTTGATTTTTTTATTTATTTCAGTCAACTAAAAAGCTTTTACTGTGCCTGCCAACCTCTAAATCTACGCATGTTGCCTTCACAAATAAATGATTTTAAAACAGCTCCTTGAACCCAAGTGCTCTATGTTAGCAGAAGTTTTGAAGTTTCAGGTTCTAAAGCTCCTGACCTCTCCCATCCTAGTGGAGGGATTAGACTAATTGCTACAGACAATTGCTTTCCATAAACATATATGGGAAAGGCATTTATTGATTTAGAGTCTTTAGTTTGACAAATACTTCTTAAACACCGGCAACCTTCTGGGATTCTCAGGGGATCCCGAAGACAGGTGAACCGCCACACGGCTTCTGCCGAGACTGCTCCTGACCTATAGGTTCTAAGTCAACAGAAATAAGAGGCAAAGGTTCAAGTTGTGAGCCATTTCCTGGGGTTCAGCCTCACAGCTGTAACGCAGGACATGATAAGCGCTGTATGAAGGTGGAAGCCTAAGTATCACGAAGTTGTGAAGGTGAACACAGATCTGAGTGGAGGTCACCAAGAAAGTGCATGCATGAGGGGACGCTTGAGCAGGGTTCCGGAGATGGAGCAGGAGGTGCTTGGCGAGAAGCATGGGTTCCTGTTCTTCTAGGACCTGGAGGAGATTGGGCAAGGAGAGGGGTGGGCTGTGTTTACAGAGCCTTGACTGCCTGGGCATTGAGGTTTGCTGAGCGAGAACCAGACAGCAAAATGGGGTGTGGAGGAGAGAAACGGGCGTCGGAGACCCAGTGTGCATGCGGGAAGGATGGATGGGGCTTGTGTGCATGGGGGCCGCCGCCAGCAGAGCTCTGTGTGGAGACGCCGGGCAGGCCCTGAGAGCTTAGGTGTGCAGCCTCGGGCTCACCATATCTAAGGACGGCCGGCACAGAGGGGTATATATGGTCCCTGGAGCCCTGAGCAGTTCCGTCATGTCGGGAGTCGGGGGAGGAGCCAGGAGAGGCGGCATCCTGCATCCAGCTGCCTCCTCTGAGGATGTTTCAGGAGTGACTCGCAAAGCAGCACATGGGGACTGGGGGCGCGGGGCGGAGAGAGGAGCCTTGGACTTAGTGGCCCTCAGCTCTCCGGGACCGCGGTTGGCGTGTGTCACGGGGTGTGATGAGCCACTCAGCTTGTCGTGACCGGGAGGGGAGCAGAAGGGAGTTCCCGGGGAGCCATGGGTCCTGCGCCGTGGTGACAGTTTCCAGCCCTGGACTGAGTGTTTGGCGGACTTTTCTAGAATTGTAACCAGTGTGAAAGTACCATAAGCACTTCCCGTGTTGTTATATAAAATCTTCACTTCTGAGTGCGTGGATAATGCTCCTTAGAATTTATATCATGATATAACTAAAGTATTTAGGGACTGTCTAGTTTTTAATATTACAAATTAAGGCAAAACCATTTTTAACAACGTCTCTTACATAGAGAATGTGGCCTTCGCTCATTTGTAAAATGGGAATAATAGTGCCTATCTTTGGGGATTTTCTGAGGACTGAATTGGTTAATTTCTTAAAAGGTCCTAGAATAAAGTATGACATAAACACAGATAAATGTGAGCGTTTATTAGCATCATCGTCATCGTTGTTAGGCAGATACTTCCCAGTCTAAGAGATCACTGTAAACACAAGACTTTTTTCCATCATGAATTGTGACGCGTATATCTGCAATAAATTAAAGAGTTAAGGCAGTGATAATAGGATATGCATTTTGCTGGGGCAAATGGGTGTGTGTGTGTGTGTATAATTATATATTTTTACTAAAAATAACTCTGGAGTTTATAAATACATTTTTGACCCTTACGTATACAGGTTTTACTTAAGAATAATGGAATTTGAATTTAGCAAGCTTAAGAAAGCTTCACAGTTCCTCTAACCAAATTTAGTAAAAATAGAAACCTATAGTTGTAGAGTTCAGCAGTGATTTATCATGGCATTGTTGCTTTTAAAATATATTTTCATAAAGTGGATATCTGCTACACACTGTATTTTTCAGAAGCAAATTGGAAAGAGTTACACATTTTTTCCGACTTCATAAACAATATTTCTGTGCATGCTTTTATTATTTGTCTTATACCTACAAGTATGCAATACAAAGCATTAATTTGATAAGTTATTCACAATGGATTGATATTTTTTCTTTGGAAAGAGTTCTTGTCCGCTCACGCAGCTGAGTATTCAGGGCCCATTCACATGATGGGACACCCTTCTCCTGTCCCCCAAGTCGAACCCACTAATGTCAAAAATCCCTGAAATCACCTCTACGTAATTTAAAATTTATCATTCAGAATTGTACAAGGAAAGTAATGTTCTAATGCAGTTGTATATACTCAAACTGATGCTCTTTGCAGTTAGATTCAGTGTTAGAATGACAGGGACTTGAGAATCTGCATAAGAGTTTGTGTGAACAGAATTCATTGCAGTCACATAAGCTGTATTAATATTAATATCAGTATATTAATATCAGTATAGCTGTGGAGGCTGACAAGTCCCAAGATCTGAAGTCAGCAAGCTTAGTTGCTGTCCAAGTCCGTCGGCTGGAAACCAGGAGAGGTGATGCTGTAGCTCCCTTCTGTACGTTGGTGGGCTCGAGACCCAGGAAGAGCTGATGTTTCAGTTTAAGTCCAAAGGCAGAAAACAAGATAAAACAAAACAGCATCTGGCTAGCATTGGGCAGGAGCAATTTGTTCTTCCTGCCGGGAGGGGCAGCCTTTCTGTTCTGGCCTTCAACTGACTGGACAGGGCCCACCCATATAGGGCAGAGCTGTCTGCTTTACTCAGTCTACTCATTCAAATGTTAACCTCATCCAAACACACCCTCACAAACACACTGAGACTAATGTCTGACCAAATGTCTGGGCACCCATGGCTCAGTCAGGTCACACATAAAAGTAACCATCACAGCCAGGCAATGGAAACCGTGTTATAGTTAATCATTGTTATAGGAAAGTTACTCTATTTGTATTCTCTTTGTAATGATGAATTCGACTTCCAAAATAGAAAGTGAAACGGGACTGTTCCTCTCACATAGAAATTTTCGCTTTATAAAATGATTTATCCAGGTGGATGTTCATAAATTCCTTTAAACAAATATTCAATTCCATGATGTTAAAATGTGTATACAGATTTGGAGACCATCATTCATAAAGTGGGGTCATCTGCAATAAGGGTGAAAGGGCATCTGCTTATTACCCCATTCTTCTGAGCTTTATGATGTGCCGAGATGTAGGTTTGGAAGACCAGAGACATTTAGACTTTAATAGCTTAGGTTGTAAATATTAAAGAAAAATCAGCGACCCTGAAAAGCCACATCATTTAATTAGCTATATTTTTAGTGATACACACTACATATATTTCAAAATTTGTGAGGGAAAACCAGCTTTCATTGACAGGGTAAATTATATCCAATGCCTAAAGAATTCAAGTTTTTGAAATCTGTAAGAAAATTTACCTGCTATTTACAGAAACGTTACAGGTTGTTTTGATCATATCTCTAAGTAACCTGCTAAACTTTGAAATTTAAAAACTGCTCAAAGGTTTGGAGGATACCCGGTATGCTCCTTGAACGACCTGTAACATAAGTAAATGCTGTTTAACTGAATTTTGAAAGTTGATGTTGTCTTAATGTCTTGTTAATTATTTTCCAACATTATTATTTCCCTTTTAATACAGTTAGGCTATATTTTTCTGTTTATAGAATTAATATGAGCTAGTTATAAAAATTCAAATGACAGGGGAAAGCATGCCAGCAAGCCCCTATAATTTTGCTTGTTTATTTTTAATAATTAAGGATGATTCTTTCTTTATATAACAATAGGTATGTTATCACTTGCAATCTTATTTATTCCTTTAATCCTATCCATTTGTCATATCTATTACTGAAATTAGTTCAAGTATACCTGAGGACATTCAAAAAACAAACATTTAATCTTTTCTGTAACCTTTATTAGATCACAGTTTAGTGATTTAGGTGTTGAAAAGCTGACAAATGTTTTCATAGAAGAGTTTTATTTTAAAGACTAAGCAGTTACACATTTATTTGCAAGTCTGATGGTTACATTTGATTGACAGAATGTTACTATTCTTTGATATTCTTATACAATCTCAGAAAAATTGTAGACAACCACTCACTACTATTTAGTTACCCTTTATCATGATAGGTGCTATATTTTACAATATAATCACAGCATGTGTAATTAGAAGTTACTGCTGAGAAAAACCAAGCCATGCAAGGAGTTCTGTCATGTTCCCGCTACCACTGCTAAGGAAACACATCGCTGCACTAAAGCGGGGATGGAATGGCAGGGTGGGGTGCACACTGGCTGGCATTCTTCCTCTTGTTTTCTTTTTCTTTCTTTAGTTTCATAAGGATCAAAGATAATGTGGCTATTATAAGTTATCATACAAAATGGGACACTTTTGATAATGGATAAAACTTCTATTAATAATTATTCCAGGACAAAAGGTGTACGCTGGCAGTGCCCTGGGCACACAGCGGTGAATGCTTCCCCCAGACACAGGGCTGTGTTTCTCACACTCGCAAGCCTCAGCTTCTTTTAGAAAGAGTTTTTTGGGTCCCTTCCGCTCAGCTTAAGACCACATTTTGATAGCATACCACGCAATCTTATTATGAAAATTTTCATAATAAAAAAGTGATTTTGTCTTTTTAACCGGTAAAATATATTTTTGAGATTACAATCCAACTTAAATCACAACATTTTATACAATTTCATAGAATTCTGAGTTTCCAGAGGGTATGTACACTTTGAGAAACATTGTTAGAATATAATCCCTATCTTTATACATTCCTATGTTCTATTTTGTTATTGACGAGATTTTAATTAGGAGCCTGGAAAATGGACAAAATACAGAAGTCAAAAAATGGGTGGTCTGACACAAGTTTCGCTTCTGGTAGGGGAAGATGGGACATGAAACGAACAAGGTTTCTACACTTCACTTGAACCTGTAAAAGGACAGCTCCAGCAGAGTGGCGAGTTATGGATGTATAAAGCCGTACCTGGAACAACCACTGAAATAGCTAACGGCTAAAATATAAAAGAGTGACAACACCAAATGCTGGGGAGGAGGTGCAGAAACTGGTCACTCATATGTTGCTAGTGGGAACATAAAATGAAATGGTACAGCTACTCTGGAGGAGAGTATGATAGTGTCTTAAGAAACTAAACATGCACTTACATATGGCACAGTACTCATACTCTCGGGTATTTGTCCCAGAGGAATGTTGACTCCTGGTCACACAAAATCCAATACGTGAATATTTGTAGCAGCTTCCTTCCCATTGGCCAAAAATGAGAAACAACCCTGATGTCCTTGAAGGGTGACTGAGCAAACTGAGGTCCACCCCTATCACACTCAACAATCAGAAGGGACCAACTGTTGATACACGCTTTGGATGGTTTTCAATGGAATCACGCTGAGTGAAGGAAAACCAATCCCAGAAGGTCACATACTGAATGATTCCACGTACATAACATTCTTGAAATGACGAGACAAGATTATAGACTGGAGGAGAGATGAGTGGCTCTTTGGGGCTAAGGAAGGGGTGGGAACAGGAGAGAAGAGTGTGTGATGGTAAAAGGACAGCAAGGACCCTGCCTGGTATTGGTAGGCGTTTCTGTCTTGCCTGCACCAGTGGTGATGTTGTACTGGGGTTCTGCAAGGTGTCACCATTGGGGGGGACTGGAAAAGGGTGCCTGGGATCTCTCTGTATTGTTTCTTACGTCTGCAGGCAAATCTGCAAGTACCTCAAGATGAAGTTCAATTAAAAAATAATACAACAGAAGTTCTGCGCTCTTTCACAGAGGAATAGAATCCAGCTTTCCTGTACAAAATAAACAAGCATGTCATTTGCATGTACTTTAAAGGGACAGTGTTTATATATAAGTGACTTTCAATATGAGAAATTAGAAAATAATTTAACTCCTTCTGAGACACTGAAAGACATCCAGACTGAGAGTAGGGCCCGGAAATCTTACAGAAGTACTAAGGTATGTTTCTTGAATTCTTAAACAGAATCTTTAGTACCTTATATCTCTGAATGGACATGATTAGTATTTATTTTCAAAGCCTTTACCAAATGTTACAAGTAAACAAAAACAAACAGTTCTTGACAGTTGTGTGCTCCAGTTGTACATATTTTCCAAATGGATTTGAGAGTCATGCAGGATCGTTTTAGGAAATAAATGAGCACCTCATGGAACCATTGTCATTATAATGGTCAGAGAAAACATTCACTTAAAAGATTGTTCCCCTTTTATTGGTATTATACATTCATGTAATGGAAGAAATTTAGGGATGAAATGGTTTCATTTATAAACTAAAGTTATTTCAACTTCTTTTGCTCTTCTGCAAGACAGAAAGAGTTTAGATTAAATCAGAACATAGAATGCAGTTCTACCATGATTTTTTCTTTGCATATAAAGAAGAATTAAGTAAATGACAGTATAAGTGGCCAATATACTTCACTTAAAAATCATTTTTCTCTGATTGTAAGACAAAAGGAAGCCAGATTACATAACATTATACTCAGAGAACAGTCATACAATGATTTCTTTGTAGGGAAGAGTACATTTATGTAAGTGAGACCCTCAAACCCTTCAGGAGGAAGACAAAAGCATTTTTTCCCAGAGGATTGCTAGCTAATGCAACTCACTGAGGGACTCATTCGTGTAGGTAAGTGGAGGTCCCTTCTAGAGTTCCTCCGAAGAACTGGAGCACTGACATCACAGCTGCTAAGTACTGCCACGTGTCAGAGACCAGAGCCACACACGCTAATCTGCCCAGAGCACGTGCTCCTTAGCAAGACCCTGATTTAATGTGTCTGGCTGTTTGCATGTGTCAGTCGGACAGAATCTCTCAGTTACTTACCTCTTTACATAACTCAGAGACCTCAGAAATGTTATTTTTCTGTTGAAAGGAAGTCTTGACATTTGCATGCCCCTGCGGACTTACGAACTGTCTTTGAGGATTGACATGGATACACGCAGACTTGCAGGAAAAAGAAAGGTGGAGATTCTCTTAGCTTAGAAGAGGCTGTAGCTATAGGGTCAGTGGATTTATTTAATAGGCTCATTTCTCTCCAACGTTCCCATTGCCCTGACTGCACTCATGTTCTAAGGTAGACGGTGTGTGAGGGAGTGAAACTCGGGAGCAAACCAGTCCTCCAAATCTTAACACAGGATACGTTTTACTGGAGTATATGAGGCAAAAGTCTGTCTCAGGAAACCCGGCAAATGAAGGAGGAGAGATTCCACGCTGTGCAATTTTATTACTGTTCACTGAAGCCATCGTTTCAAATATTCTGTTCTCTATTATTAGACGCAAACTCCATCATCCAGCTGATCTGATTTCACGTAACGTAGCATCATCCTGTAAAGAATTTAGGAAACATGAATTTGTGTCCATACCATCCATCTTAAAGCTTCTACATCAAAACATTGCTCACCCACCCAAATTCTACCTTTTCCTCATTCCCTCTTACCAAGTAATTGTAACAAGCCTGAGATGATTGTCAGAGAACAGTGAAAGATTTTATATGGAAAAGCTCTTTAAAGCTTATATCCCAAGCTCACTTATGACTGATTAATGAGAGTATGTATTTCATTCATTTTCTATTTGTGTGTGGGCTTCAGTCACAGCTCAATACTGGCAAATATTTACACTGCTATCTTTCATTTTCTTTAGATATGAAATACATGGGAGATAAAGTAAAATGTGTAATGGAAATAATTTTAGTTATAACTTCAGTGATGCCCCTAAGACAGAGAAAACAAAATTAAATGGTCAGGAGAGTTTTTCTTTCTGTCCGAATATGTTGTGTTACTTTTCTTCAACCGTTGGGTTCGGCCTTGAAGAGTACAGTTCTCGTAAACCATTTAGCAGCAGACGTTTCACTAACCAGATAAGTGGTGTTGCCACACTAGCCTTTCTGAGTCCCCGGAGGATGTGCTATGAGAGCATTCTTGGGCCATGAGCTAAAACAGAGGGCACGCAGACTCATTTGAATGGAATACAAAAATCTCAGGTATTCCTGACAGGTGGTGTAAGCTCCTGATTTATGAACAATATCAGTAAGTAGAGTGCTCTAGTCTCGATTACTTGTGGATTAAAAAAAAATGTTTTAGCCTTTTGTGTATATGTCCCTTCACACAGACAAGTACACATTGATTTGGAGAATGCAGTTCTTAGGAAGAAAATTAGAAATTCCATGGATGGCATTTCTGTAAAGTACATTTCATTGAGGGTTTTATTCTGTCATTAGGTTTTATTTTGCCATGGAATGTTCCCTCTCCTATTGTTGGGTCTGGTCCTTTCGCATTCAGAGGTGTCACTCCTATGTGGTTTATTATGTAGACTAATTGTGGCACCGAGCTCTCCTTTTTAAGTTAATAAGACATTCTGACATTAGAGGGAGAAGTGAGGAATGTGAAAACCCACTGATGTTTATGGTTTGGAGTACATCACAAACTTCATTTCAAATGTGTCAGCTTTTGAAATCTCAATACAGGTTTCACTAAGGATATTTTCTGTTCGTTTTTATATCCTTAAGTATTTCAAAGGGAATTGGGTCTGTGTGTTTGCATGCAATCTATGCATAATTCATCAAAACATTGTTCTGAAAGGAGAGAAAATAAAAACACATACTTACCCAAGATACGTCTAGTGTCATTTAAAACTGGGACACTAAGAACTTTGTAACCTGCAAAAGTGGGTAACACTAGCTTACTCAGTTTACCTGTTTTGCCCCTCTGTCAATTCTTCTCATTTTGAGCAATGTTGACTTAGGCATATTGTTTCTGTAGAAGCTAACTGCCTTTTTTATTTATTTTTATTGCAGGGGAGATTTATGATGTCATGTCCAACATACACATATTGTGATATATAAGAGAAGTTAAAACTTCAAGAATGTCATATACTTGGAGAAATCAGTTAGTTAGAATTCTACTCGACTTTCCACTACACAGTTATAACGAAGTGGAGACGAATCACTCTGAGGTTAGACTTTCTGGGATAGGCAACTCATTTAAATTCTCCAGTCTTTATTTTTCTCATCTATAAATTGAAGATAGTCCTAGTGCCTATATTTTTATAGGATTGCTTTGTCTATTAAATGAAATTAATCTCTCCAAAGGCCGACACATAAGCAAATTTTAAATAATTATTAATTTGGATGAATAATTCACAAAAAGAAAAGAAAAACCTTTTATTTCTGATGTGCAATACATTCATCCTGAAATTTATTTGTTTTAAAGCACTCTGAAAGAGAACACATTTCCCTCATGCCAGATGTCCTATTCCACATTCATGGTAAGCTCAGAATGACACTGGATACATTGTGGGAGCTTCTTTGGTTTAAGTCTTATGATAAATTGTTATCTAAAGAAAAGAGTGCATTCGATTCGAATGGAGTTTACCTTTTATTTTAATATGCTGAATATATCTGAACATGACATTTTACTTTGGGAGCAATTTTATAAGAGTACTTACTGTTCAAACACCGTTTTACTTTAACGAGGGGCACACAATGATTTAAGATGGCTCCTAAGAGTTTGTGAGTCACTCGAATGTAAAACAGAGGGCAAGAGGAGCAGGAGGCACTCTGGAGAGAAAATACATTGCACTACCCACTTGCATGATTCATTTGTTGCCTTTGTAATTTCTAAGCAGCATGGAAATACTAAATTTACATGATCTGTCATTTTGTAGTCCATTTAAAATTAGTGGTGTAGTTCTTGCCTTGTCGATTAAATTAGTATCTTTTTGTGTTCATATCTGTTTTGAGTCCTTTAAAAGGAAAAGGTTGATTTCTTATATGTCAATCCTCATATATTGAGTGTGTCACATAATGTTATATATAATTGTTGTGTCCATCTCTATTTTTTACCATCAACTCCATTCCATTGTTAAAAAAGAATATATATATATATATATAATCCTATATTAGTTATGCCATCCTACTCACTGATAGTAAATAATTTTATAAATAATGTTCAATTTTTCTATAAATGGGTGCTTGAGTTATTGAAGGGCTTAGTTATAATAATGGGGGGTTTCTTCTCTTGATTGATTTCAGTTTATAAAAAAGTTATCACTGAAAGCTAAAAAAAAATAATTTGACCATATAGTTGACAAATACAAGAGATCGTTTTGAAAATAGCAATACATTCACTAATTACATTTAAGTCTTGGTTTGACTAGAAAACACATCTGTAGATTTTGTTTTGTGAATTTGAAAAAGAAATGTTGATCATCTTTTAGGATTTTCTATTTGACTTGGTATTTTCAGTTCCTGCCTTAGGTGGAAGAACATTGCAATGGAGTGGGCTCCTATTCAAAAGTGTTGGATTATTTTTATTTGTGTATTATTTTGTTTTGGTGTTTATTTTATTTTATTTTGTCATTATTTTTTACATAAGAGATTGATAGGAGAACTTTAGGTATCGGACCACTTCTTTGACTAGATGAATTTTATCTATAAATAATGTTTTTGTAGATAGTAGGAAAAAAAATTTGACAGAGGCCTGAAAGCTGTTTATATATCACATTCTAGCCTCTCATTAAATTTATTTCATGCATTTCTGACGTATATTCTGCCTACAATTTCCACCTCTTGCCGTCTGCAGCATTCTTAATCACCATCCATCCTGCACGAGGAAGCCTCCTCTGTGCTTTCAGCAATTCTACTTGGTTAAAAGTAGTGGTTTGTAGGTAAAGTCCCTATCTCCATTAAAAAACGTCTGATGGTAGCTTTGGAGTTCTGGGTGTAAATCCTCCCACGCCATCCTTGGTCCCTCTGAAGATACTGACGTGATGATACCGGATGACGCCCACAGTCGGTTCTTAGGAGTCCCTGTGGCTGGGTCAGCGCCCGAGGAAGGAATCCCTTGTCTCCTCATTGCACTGCCCTCTTTGGATTTGCTCTGCCTTTTAATCACAAGAAATCGGTGTTCACAAAATCTTTTCAAATGTGTGAACATGATTGACGTGCCCTTAAAAGCTTTGCTCCTCCTGTCTTAGCATCCGTATATTTTACCTGCATCTTTGGACAAACTCCATTTGGCCATTTTTAAGGAGTGAAACGAGCTTTTGACTGTGGGACTGGCCTGATCCCTGCTGGAACAGTCACTGTCCCTTAGAATGTTGTGCCTGCTAATGTGGCCCAATCACTTAGGGTCAGCCATATGGTTGATATGGTGACATAGTCCATTTAAACCCCGGCTCTTCTTCACAAAGTCTGTATGGAAGCCAGTTGTCTCATTCCGTATTTATTATACTGATTTTTAAAATCCATTCGCTTAGCATGCTTTTATTGAAAACCCAAAAGATGGTACGAATGAGATATGCACCCTGCTCCCAACAACCTTACAACCAGGTGACAAGTGTGCACGTAAGCAGAAGGCATGGATTATAGCGGCAGACCACCGGGTTTGACCACAGGGCCTGCCATCTAATAGCTTTGTCAACTTCAGCTGGTTAGTTAACCTCTCCATGCCTTGATTTCCTCTCCTAAAATGAGCAACTTAGTACTGCTGAGGTCACGGTGTGGTGAGTGTTAAGTGAATTGGTGTTTGTAGAGGACTTACAAGGGCGTCTGGCACGCAGAGAGCACCCCTTGCTGTCCGTTGCTGGTATTGCAGTTTTAGTGTCTTCGCCATCATGGGTGCCACCCTTACAGGGCTGCATGGAAGGAGGGGCCACCTACGCTGCCTGGACAGTCCGGCAAGGCGGCTCGGCTGAGGAGAATCAGGCTGAGCCTTGGGGATAAATGCAGGTTTCCTGTATTGAAAAGGAAGACTGACATCTTATGCAAAGGTGATAAAATATGACAAGACATAGGATCTGAAACAGTACAGAACTGCAGTTAGTGACTGGACACGGGGTTCACAGAAGGATGAGGAAGGGAGCATGGTGAGGAGGGCCTAAGGCTCAGAGGCCTTGGACACAGTATTCAGGAATTTCCACATTCTCGCTGGTTCTCTTAACAGGCGTCTCCTGAGCGGCCACCTCAGATGAGCTCCCAGTTCAGAGGCCTGGGAAGTGGTGGTAAATAGGACAGGCACGCCCCTGCTTAGGGAGCTTTCTGCTTTGCCGCAGACACTAAGAAAGCACAGGTAGGTTTTAGTGTGTGTGGAGGGTGTGACATGGTGCGGGGAAACAAGAAGGAGGTGGCTGCGCCACTTGAGGACCCCTGCAGTGTGTGCAGTGTGAGCGGGGCTGAGCCCTGAACTCAGGTGGTGACAGTAAAGGACATGAAGGCAAGAGCGCCACAGAGAAGCCCGGGGTCGCTTGTGAGGGTCGGTCAGATTGGAGGGCGTGTGTCCTGCGCACTGCAGCAAGGGGTGTTCCCTCAAGGCAGGTGAATTCTGGCTTCCGTGGTTTATAGTCATTCAACAAATAGCGATGTGAGCTGTTAACATGTGAGCTGTCCTTCTTCCGGGGGGTGACAACACAGACCGGGGCACTGTCCTCATGGAGCCCACATTCCATGAGCAGCAGTAAAAAGATAGTAAAGCTTTTGGCCAGAACATCAGGGAGATGAAAGGACATGTTAAAAAATAAAACAACAAAAAGATATAAGGAACCTGGGTGCCAGGTGGTATCATGGAACCCTGGACCAGCCCTGGACAGCTTTTGTCCAGACATCTGTTACATGTGACAAACCCCGATCTGGTTATGCTTCCGTAGACAGTATTTTGCTACCTGCAACCAAGTTCAGTCCCAACTGTTAAACTAATATTATAACACTGGTAAATTTCAGATAGTGACTAGGGCTTAGAATAAAAGAAAACGGGCTCAAGACTGGTGGTACCACCTTACATGTATAGGAAGGTTAAGAAAGGCTTCTTTATATGGTGATATTTGAGCTAAGATCTAAAGGAGCCAGCCCTGGGGTGTCTGGAGAAAGGTATTCTGGAGGGAGGGAGCAGCTAGTGCCAAGGGCGTGGAGTGGGCATGACTTGAGCACATCTGAGGGCAATAAAGAAAGTAGGTGTGGCTGGAACCTGATGGAAGCAAGGAGGTTAATTAGCAGCCTGATGTAGTTATGTTGGTGAGAGATGAGGAGATTTGACTAGCATGCTAGGATTTGAAATGGAGGGAAGTGTGTAGATTTGTGATATTTTAGAGGTTGTTTTAATATGACTTTCTGATAAACTGATTGTAGGATATGAGAGAAGATTTAAATATGACACACGGAGCCTTGGCTTGAACACGTATTAGCTGTTGATGGCACCAGGGACAGGGGACGATGGAGGGAAAAGAGCAATGTTATTGGGGGACGGGGTTCAAATAAATTCTATCTGAGGGTTTTAAGGTTTTAACTAAATGTGAAGTGGAGGTATCCAGTGGGCGGTTGGCTTGTATAGTCTGTTGTTGACGGTAGAGAATAGAACAGAAATATAAATCTGGGACTCAATGTTTGTCACTCAGTGCTAGCAAATAATATATTAATATGTGGTAAGACGTATTCTTCAATTAAAGTTTATTTGAGAATATACACAAATACTCCCAGTCAAGATGAGGTTAGATGTAGAATCAAAATTGAGGACTGTCATAGAAATACATGGAAAGTATATTAGTGGCTTCGCATTTGATTAGTATGCTGGTTCGTCTGCAGTGCCTGACATTAGTGATCTTGCTTCCTGTGCAAGTCAAATTTCCATTACAGTCAAAGATGAATGAATGGTTTATATATAAATAATTGTATACAATTGGGAGGGAATCTATATTTGTAATTGAATTGCAAAGCACTTCAGGAATGCAGAAGAGTATGTGGATGATATAACAAATACCAAGCAACATGCCCACCATTTAGCTTAAGAAAAAAAGAAAAATATTACAGCTAAAATTGAAGCCCTGTATGTACTTTACTCTGATTTTGTTTCCCTCCTTACTTCTCCATAGAGGTAACTGTTATTCTGAATTTGCCACTGTCATATCTATGTTTTTAATACCCTTTTACATATGTATTTAGCGATACATAAGTAACATGGAATACTAGTGATTTGCATGTTTTTAAACTTTAGATAAATGATATTATATCACACGTTCCTTATGCAACCCAATCTTTTTATTCAGCCATATTTTGAGATTACTCCGTGTTGGTGCAGTAGCACTGGACATCCGTGTTCATTAATGAGTGACATTTCCCTGTATGAATACATCACAGTGTATTCGTTCTCACAGTGTTGGGAATTGAAATTGTTTCTAAATTTTTTGTCACAGATGACGCTACACTGAACATTTTTATATAAATTTTTATATAAATCTCCTTGCACACATGCAAGATTTTGTCAGTCAATTCCTAGGAGTAGAATTTCTGAGTCAAAGGGATATGTATCTTTAGCTTTGCTAGATATTGGGTAATTGTTCCGTCAGGTGATTGTAACAATTTAAACTCCCTCCAGCCTTGGTGGAGAGTTTCATTTGTTTCACATCCTACACAATGTTTAAATATTTTCCCACTTTTAAATTTTGAGTCTAATTGGGGTGAAGTTTTATATCACAAGAGATACAGTTTACATTTCCAAATTAATAGCTGATGGCCCATCTTTCCACATTTCCTGGCCATTTGTATTTTCTCTTTTGAGCATTAAATGTACTAAGTTTGCTAATGGGCTTTTTTTTGTAAATTATTTTAATACATAGTGAATACTGGTGATTTTTGGGGTTACATAAATTACAAATAATCTGCCAGCGTACAGTTTACCTTTTAACTTTGATGTTATTATTGGATATACATATTTTCTATTTTAATATAGACAACTTAATCCTTCTCTGTGATTTGTACTTTGTGTCTAATTTAAGAAATCTATGTTGTAGCCGTGAATTTTGAAAAAATATTTTCTGTAAGTTTTAAAGATACAGTTTTCAAATATAGGTCTTCAATAACTGCAATTTGTCTTTGTGTATGTTGCATGAGAAAGATCCATTTTTATTTTCCACAAGTATAACCTGTTGCTCACTCCCATTTATTGAATATGCATGCCACATAATGTCGTCTTTGACATATGTCTAGTTCCCATGTATGCCTGGTTGAGATAGTAAGTCTTTTAAGTATTATTTTAAAATGCGTCTACAATTTGATCAAAATGTGAAATTAAAATGTATATAATCTGTGTTTAATTTATATTAAAACTAAATTTAAATACATAAAAATATATCTCAGATTGAGGCTGATTAATGCAACCAGTTAATAAGGATTGCCCCTCCCCCCACACCATTTTCAGATAGTGGGAATTATATAAATAAACACATGAAAAAAACAGGAGTACGAGTTGAAGCATTTTATGTGTATTTTTTTCAAATATTAATAAGGTATAATTATTTATGATATTGCTTAAATAACCAAATATAGTATTGTGTGTATTCTTAAAAAAGGGTTCTTTGGTTATTTGTTATTGTAATTAAAATATGTAGAATTTTGCTAACTTGTGATTGGATTTATTTTCTGGGTGAATATTGTTGGCAGTAAAGATTAGTCAGGTAAAATATGCAAAGTTCAGCTCTAAAATTAATCATCGGAATCTTTTATGTGTCAGTGCTTGTCAGGTACGCATTTGAGTTCACTTATTTCTCTTAGGGGATATGCTTGGGAAGGTAATGAAATTTTAGGTCCAGATTCACTTTTTTTCAGTGCATATTACAGAGTCTTTAATGAAGGTCAAGAACTTTTGGGTGTGAAGTGTTCGTCAGAGTCTTTGGGGATCCTTTGTGTATAGGAAATGAAAGGCATTTCATAATTTTCTTATGACTCACCCAGGTAACATAAATTAATTCACCATTTAATTCATTTTGTCAAATGTTCCCATATTTTATTATTTCATAGATAATGTTTCATATCTGGATATGTTATGAGTTATTACATTCAAGACCCCCTTTCAATCAGGGTTAAGACTATTTGATGGACTAGTAAAGAGATGACAGATGTTTCAGGCACTGAGTCTTAGTTTCCCCATCTATTTATCGTGGGATGGCAAGCAAATTAGTTAATGTTCCTACACTTAGTTTCTTTACTCGAGAAGACAGAAATAATAGTATCCGACCTTGAAGTTGCTGTGATGGTCAAATACAACAATGTTTGCAAAGCACCTAGCACAGTGCTTGGCCCAAGGTTGGCACTCAAATGCTTCTTGCTTTCTTCCTAAAACAGTTTGTCATTAACCACACATGGTGTATAATAAATTTTCCAAGTGAATATCCTTCCCCTCAAGGTTATTAAAAATGACCTGAAGGTTCATTAAGCAGATTCTCCCTGGACACGGGCTGACCTTGTAAGCAAGCTGGTGTGTGTGTGTGTGTGGGGGGGGGGGGGGGGGGCTCTTGCTTGCAGACGTGTCCTCAAAGGGAGGGGAGCAGAGGGAATGTCTGTTTCCATCAGGGCTGAAGTGATGGATTTTACCTCAGTTTTAACTTGAGCTTGAGCACATTGTTTACCTGAAGTTTGCAGTTTGGGTTTTTCAAATTCAGTGACAGGGAAGAGCACATAGGTAGATTTAAACTGGATTATCACCAGACTTTTCAGCCATCACAGATTTTTCTGGTACTAGAAAAGTGCTAAATGCTTGAAACTATTAAAGTATTCCTGTTTTCCTCTGCTTATCTCTTAGTAGATGATGATTTTGCTTCTGCTTTTCATGACTCACACCTACATAGTTTTATGTTCTTTAATCTTTCCTGAATTTTAATATAGTATTTTTGTTGTTTCCTTTTAAAAAGAATAGAGATACCATAGTACTTGCAAGATGTTTGCCAGTCTCTCTTTATCAGAATCTCCTGGCATAGAGGTGGGGAAGGTTGTTATAAATGCAGTTTTTTTGAGACCTGCAGTTTTTTGAGACCCTCCCCCCAAATCTACCTGCCTCTCTCTGGTGGTTGCATGAAGGTACCTGCATTTTTAACGAGCTCTCCAGGTGATTTTGCAGGTGACAGGTGCGTGCTCAGTTTGGAACCCAAGGATAGATCTAGATTTTTCAACTTGCAGCCATTCTCAGATAGCAGTCTTTCAGCACCAAGAGTTTTTAACTAATAAAGGATTGAATGTTATGCCTAAAATTTATGTTATGCCTAAAAGGATTGGATTTTATGCCTAAAATTGTGATCTCACACTATGGTATTTTAACTACAGTGCTTCATACTGTAATTTCCAAAAAGAATTCTAAAATTAGGAGGGTAATAAGCAGTTATTTCTTATCGTGCAAAATACTCCCTGGTCCGACAGCTTTTAAAAATAGTCCTATTTCTCGCTCTCTCATTCATAAGCCATAGTTATGTATATAGGAGTTTGAAAATAACAGAAAGCATAACAGTGAAAATGAACAGCTCCTATAACCTCACCTCCCCCCGCAAAGATGGTCCACGACACACTTTGCATTGTGAGCAGTGTCTTCATGGTGTGGAGTGCGGGGTTAGAGCTGGGCTCGGGGGCCCCAACTGCTGGCTTCAAACTTTGGACTCTGCCACTTGCTGGCTATGCAGTTGAGAATTGTGCTGAAACTTTCTGTGCACCAGTTCCCTCATCTGTAACATGAGAGTAATCAATGTGTTATTATTGTGCATTTGTTTATTTATGCAACTTTACTGTGGTTTTGTAAAGACTGGCTGAGCAAGTACTGGTAAAGTGCTTAGTAAGTTCCCAGTACATAGTGAGTGCTCAACCAATTTCAGCTACTGTTTTTATTTTTTTATGGTTTACGTTAGCTGTTATGAGTAATGCTGCTAGGAGTCTTTGTGCACCAGTTGTTATACGGACATATATTTTCCTCTCCCTTGGGACTATACTAGGAGTAGACTTACTGGGTCATATGGGAACATATGTTCAACTGAGGAACTGCCACACTGTTTTCCACATGGCTGTTGATATTTATGTTTGTTTTGCTGCATATCAATACCAAGAATTCACAGAGCACTGAGAAGTCTACCGTGAAGGTGGTGATGTATGAAAATGTAATTGTCACTTTCGAGCTTAGGGCTTGGACGGCTGGTGTGTGACTACGAACTCCTAGTTTCTGTATTGAAGACCTGTAAACGCTTCCATAAACTGAGCTAGAAACCGCAAGCTGTACAAGTAAGGAGTGTAATCTGGACAGAATGCTGTTCCTGTCAGGGCAGCCAAGGTTCCCTGGAACTGTCCATTCGCAAGTGCTTTTATTCCAACGGGCACCATCTGGCCCCCAGCCGTTAGCAACTTGCGCCTTTACGTGCGATCTTGGGCTCGTTAAAGTGAGTGAAACACACTCTGAATCGGAAAAGGACATTTAGGTTTCTTCTTTCCTACGGAACAGATGTTTCTCTTATCCTTTTTGCCATTTCTCACTCCCCCCATCGTGTTGCCCCCCGGTGTGTGGCCATGTGATTGGATTGAGGGTTTGCGCGCTGTGGACCCGTCAGACGCCGCGTGGCTGCGGGTCGGGGTCACCACGGCGATCACAGGGCCATCGTCAGCCGGAATCAACAGATTATATCACAGGGGTTGAAAAGTGGAAAAGCGCAGAGACGGCTGTGTTGTGGCTTTGCTATAGAAGTTGGCATATTTTCTTGTGGACAAAGAAAAAAATCAGTGCTTTTTACTCATGTAAGTAGTTTGTATCACAAGATTGGCAACGCTTGCCATCATTATGAAAAAAAACAAATAAAAATTCCTTAGAGTTTCAGTAATATTGTTTGCATCTATTACCCTGAGATGTTTGATTTTCTTCACAGCCTGCATCTGTTTAGTTCAAATTGTTCCCCTGACTCCCTGGACTGTAGTTTCTTCCAGCTGTTAAGATCGCGGAGCGGAAGAGTACAGATTCTAAACAGCTGTTGATCTTGGAGAACCGTTTTGTGTTCAGCTCCTGAAACTGGACCATAGATTTCAGATTCCTTTTTGCAAAGAATTTACCTTGGTGCTGATTAGTCGATTAATTTCAGTGTATTTTAAATTTAAAGCTTTTGTACATCTTTCCTCAAATTGCCCTTTTGGAGGTAGAAAGTGTACCTGGGACGCTTTGTAGAAATGTAAAGTAAGCTCCCCGACCTGGTCTCAGTAAGTAGGCAAATTATTAAGAATGAGACCAGAAAGAAAAAGTAAGTAACTTGAAAATATAGTAAATAAACTTTACCTAAAGGAAAAGTCTGGAAGCCAAAATTTTGGAAATATTGATTGATGTCCTGCCCCCAAACTACACACAAAAATCTTACTGCCTGGCAGCAGGTTTCATTGAATTTATCAAAATGCTGCCAAATAAAATATACTTATTCTGCTACTTTTAAGGCACATACTGTGAAAAGGAGAAGGAGGCAAATAATTTAGGGATATTGCTTCCAACTACAGCCAGAAACATGATTTTCTTCTTGGCACAGATGAAGACTTGATCAGACTTAATTAGCCATCTTTACCGCCTCTTAGCAAAGGACAGGCTCCTTCAGGGCCAGTCTCTGGGCTGAGATAATCTTTAATGTTACTGAGGGGGGGTGCGGAGGCTGGAGGAATCAAACAGTGGGGAAAATATATAGTCCTAAATGAGGAGTTTTAAAAATATAATTTAGGAAAATAGAATGGAATGTACAACAGATACTAACCCTCAGCTTTGCTGCTCTTATTGTTATGGCACCATGTAAACGGAGACCAAGCAAGGGGCATCCACGTGAATGTCCCCAGGTGCCAGGCAGAGAGTCTAAAGTGCATGACACTGGACGTGAAAGCTTGGCAAGTGGTGGAGCCTTTGGGAAACTGGAGAATGCCTGATCCACTGAAAGGCATTAGATTTTTTAAATGTGTATAATTCAGTGCCTCCAAACTGTAGGATTTGGTGTTTTTCAATCTCTGAACTAGAAAGATGTCCATTATCAGTGTTCTTGAATGTGATTTGTGAGGGCATTTCATGAGTCAGGATGTTCTAAATAATATATTCTAAAAATGGCTTTCCTCTTTAGTTTAGTTTGAGGGACTTTTTTTAACCTCTTAATTAAATTACATATGACTAGGTGTTAAACAGCTACTCTTTATTTTTATTTTTCAGTTACAGTTGACATACAATATTATATTAGTCTCATGTATACAACACAGTGATTAGACATATAACTTACAAAGTGATCACCTTGGTAAGTCCTGTACCCATCTGACACCATGCACAGTTATTACAAGAGGATTGACTAGATTTCCTGTGCTGTACTTCACATCCCATGACTGTTTTTGTGACTGGCAATTGTACTTCTTAATCCCTTCACCTTTCCACCCATCCCCCCAACCCCTCTCCTATCTGGCAACTACCAATTTGTTCTCTGTATCTATGAGTTTGTTTCTGTTTTGCTTGCTTGTTTATTTTGTCCTTCAGATTACGCATATGAATGAAATCATAGGGCATTTGTCTCTTTCTGTCAAACTTACTCCACTCAGTACAGTATCCTCTAGGTCCATCCATGTTGTTGCAAATGGCAAGATTTCATTTTGTATGGCTGAGTAATAGTCCAGTGTGTATATATACCACTTCTTTATCCATTTGTCTATCAATGGACCCTTGGGTTGCTTCCATATCTTGGCTATTGTGAATAATGCTGCAATGAATGTGGGTGTGCATATGTTTTTAAGCAGCTACTCTTAAAGTAAAAAGCTTCTGACGTAAAGATACTCAGATATGTGAGGGACAGTGTTTCATGAGTATCTGTCAGAGTAGTTTTCATACCAACCGTTTGGGCGATTTCATCTGCCTTCATTCAGTTCATCATTTCACAGTGACATTTGTTTGCCTGCACACCTTTACTTTACCTAGTACTCCGTTGTTGTGCCAGTTGTGGAATACATTTAAACAAGAAACTGAGACTGCACTCAAGTTAACGTAAATATGCGTAGTGCCTCAGATTCGCTAAACTGTCCTTATTTGGTTGTTTTTCTGTAGACACAGGCAAAATGGCCGTTACATTAAAACTGGTCTTCCGGCAAAGTTTTCTTCACCTTTTGCAGCTGCATCCTCGATTTCAGAAACCTTAAGAGAAGAAAGCAGGGTACTGTTATTTTTAAAGAGATGTTGTTGACTAGCATTTTGTCATCTGTCAGAATTCAGTGAATATTTTCAACTCTGTTTTAGAATGAGATATCCTTTATCTTCTTAAATAGAATAACAGAATTTTTACCGGTCTGAAAAATCAGAAGTTTGGGAGTGAGTTATAATCATATGTAACACCTCCAGTGGTAGAAAATCTGTTGCTTTTGAAGACAGCCTAATTCATAATTCATTCAATGATGAAGAGTTTTAAGAATGCTCACGAGATAGATAGATACTCTTTACACTTTCTATTTCGATTATTTTATTCTGTCTTATTCCATAGCATTATATTAAAACTTCAAAGTCTTCCTGAGGAATCTAATCTTTAAATGATAATCATAAAATTTGTCCTAAAAGCAGTTCAAAACTGCTTGCCCTTACCTATCACAGAAGTTAGCTTAATGTGAGACCAATAGTCATGCTTTTTAAGTTTTAAGTTTATGTTACGGAGCAGTAAGCTCCGCCCATTTCCTAAAGCCCTCAGCTACCTGTGTCTGAAAAGTCAGGTTCCGTTTGTCCCCTGGCCCGAGGGGTCCAGCCTGGCATGCCCCTTGTGTCTCTGCCTCTCCCTCTCCCAGCTCGAAGGTCAGTGTACCAACTCTGGGCTAAATAAAACTATCCCAGTAGGCAATGGCTGAAATCTACACCTTTCGGCAGAACAATATCAAGGAGGCAGCTTGAATGGAAGTATTAATATTTGAACTTAATTCATAAGTTGAACAGAAGCCAGAGGAAAAAGCCATAGCAATGCGATGAGACAAAAGGGTGGTGATTTAGGCAATAGTCTTTTGAATGAAATGGAAGAAGAAACTGGGTGGAAATGAAAAAGTCAAAAGATAAAGTTTGCCCTAAGCCAACTTTCGTTGCCTTTGTATTCTTGTTCCATTGTGTCAGTGATGCCTATGGGAGACAGCTTATTAACATCGCTCTTTTTCTTCGCAGACCTTTCAAGAATCTCATTGGTCTCCTTCCCCTACAAGGCTAGATAGTCAAACGTGCAGACCTGGTTCATAACCAAATGCCTGCGGCTCCGTGAATCGGGTAGTGATCTCTGTACCAGACAAGGCGTCTTCATTTGTTCTGACTCCCAAATATTAAGGACTGAAAAATGACAAACTGGAGAGAGAATTTTCAGTATGTTTAGCTAATTTTATTAGCCATGAAGTATAGAAATATTTATTTTGATATGAGCTATAGACCAGACAAATTTTACCTATTCTTTGAACACAAGAATCCCCAAATTTGCTTATTTGGGAAACTTGTGGTTAAGACATGAAACATTGTAGACATTCTTTCCATATCATCAAGGTATCAGATTTACTACATAAAAGTATCAAAGTATATTGCCAGCAATACATTTATTAAACTCTAATTAAGAAGTCACCAGTCCCTTAACCCCTCAAAGACTTTTTTACATGTTCTAATCCAAAACAACTTTGTCTGCAAATTTGTGTATCCACTTGTGCAAATATAATCCAAATGTAGATATCTGTATTTCCTGTCCAATACAATAGTTACTCACTTGTAAGCTTACTGTTCTCAATTTTCTCCCTGTTAGGCATAAATAAAACATAGGCAATGGAATTTAATTTGAAATTCAGCTTTGGAAAAGGGCTCTCTCTCAAGTATTAGCCTCTGGAAACCACAGAGGTACTTAAGATGTCACCATGAACATTTGCAGTGTTGGGACAGCTCCTTTAATTGCCTTAATTTAAGACATTCAAGACCAAGGGGGTGGGGCCTCTTCTCACTATTGCTGGAATTGTGCGGAAGGTGGGATGGTGTGAGTGAGTTAGGCAGTTCCTCCCGCTCTGTTCCTTTGATTGCTTTTCGAATATATACTTGATTGTTGTGACAATACAGATAGGTATTTTCTTTCCACGGGTCAGGTAGTGATATGTGACCTCACAGGGCCGCCATCCCCTTTCCTGTTCGGTTTATTACTACTTATTTTCTAGAGTTCTCAGCACAGGAGTATTCTGGGTTGTCCGGCTCTGGACATGGTCTCCCTGCACAAGGACGTTGCATGAGTCCAGCGATTTGCTTCAGGGGAGTTCAGCTCCAGAAATTTACTTTGAACTTTTTAGAATGGGATTTATTGTTCAAATATTCTGACATTGATTTTAATAACTGTTAATCATGTGTAGCTATTGCTATGGTGTTACTGTTTGTAGGTTCAGCTTCCTGTTCTGTGTTTCATAACATTCAGATCTCATTTCCCAAGCAGCTTCCTTCTCTCAGCGTTGCCTCCAAATCAGAACATGTGCATCTCACCTGTGAACAAAAGAACACTATCATTTTCTTTACAGGAAATTTCTTTCTCAATAGTCAGATATTCAGCTTAATTTAAAGCCAAGGGAATTCCATGGTTTAAATAAGTATTGGGATTAACAGATTTAAACCGCCAGTATAGGAAACAATTTTTGTGTTTTTAAAATAATTTAAATGTGTTGGAACAGGATCTGGGGAGTGGGCCTGAGGAGTTTGGGGAAAAAAGATGGTAGTTCTTGAAATAACCTCAGTTTGCATCATTGATTATATTCGGCCCTACTTTCCTACCAACTGTACTTAATGAAAATGATAGGAGATTTTAAAATTGTAATTGTATTTAAAGTAAAAATGTTGAGCTTTGACTATACATTTTTTTCTTGACTGTCATTTTTATTGCCAAATGTATATAATTTTTCTTGCAGGTGGTATTTAAATGATAGTGATATTTAAAATGGATTATTAAATAATAATGTATGTTTTAGCTTCTATAATTTACCACACTTATTGCACATTTGACAACTATCATCTTGAACAGCATTCCAGTCTTCCTCGGGGTAGAAAAAAGAAACCGAACATCTGTTCCATGACGTTAAGCTTAATTCAAAAATCCTTATTTCCTACACAGCTCTACTTAAACAGCCCATCTTTGTAGAGAGAGTACATTTGCTAGTGATTAATTAATAGTCATTCTGGTGTAAGAGCTACACACATCTTAAGGTTTACTATTTTGTTAGGATATTTTGCTGTTCGGATTAACCTAGTTGTGTCTTTTAAAGTGAGATTATACTTGTTCTGAAACACATTCTTAAATTCCTAACAGATATATTTTTTTCTAATTGTCATTTAGCTTTTCCCTTCTAAAACACCCCTGAATGATTAACATTTTAAAATCAAGTTTCACAACATTTCTCTTAAAATAATGATTTTAACTTAAAATAGTGTGTTTTCAGGTAGATCATCAGAAGAGACCTCAAAGGGCTGTATAAATATGTTAATTTCTCTCCTTTTCATTTTTCTATGACTTGTATCTATAGCCCCCAAATTGAAGGAGATACATACCCCAGAACCCTCGTTTTTAGCTTTGCTCAGTTCACCTCGGAGCAGAGCAATGAAAGCATGGTTTTCACTCTCTGGTCCTGTCTTCTCCCCCCTGTCTCCCTCCTTGTGAGCCTTACATTCTGTTGAGATGGACAGAGAACAGGCTCTCTTGAATCTTGACATGTCTCCACTCCGCAGGGGAGGACAGAGCCAGGCTCCTGGGCAGTGGGGCAGATCTCTCAGGAAAGGCCTCCAGGCCTGGAGTTAGGGAGAGTGTGTTTTGAAAAGGAATCACAACGCATGCATGATTAACAGAGAACCTTCTAAATGACAGGAAAAAAATAAATAAATAAACCTTCAGTTTCAATCACCTCTGCTCTGAATTTTTTTTCCCCATTGATATCACAGTGCACTCCCTAAAGGCGGGCTTTCTGACCCTAAGAAAGAGAAACCAAAGGAGGTTCTTGCCAAGGGGACCACCACATCCTTAGCTGTCAGCCAGGAAGCAAGTGGGTGAGGGCAACTTTCTGGGGTCCCAGAATGAGGGCCCAGGGAACAGCTCCCCTGAGGACGTGCCCTATCCCTGTGAAGAGGCAGTTCAGGCACAGCTGTGTGAGACTTGCTTGCTAGTCTATTTCTGAATTCAGCTTCCAAAGCTATCCAATTGGGACAGACTGTGGTCGGGGTGGGACTGAGGACCCCTCCCCGCTGAAGAGGGAAGAGAAAACTGACGGGGGGCTAGTGCAGTCCCCACACCAACTGATCTCCAGCTGGAAAACAAAACAAAACAAGCAAACAAACAAACAGAAAACAGAAAAAGACTTTATTCTTTGCAAGTGCTCTCTGCAGGGGCTGAAAAACCAGCAGGGAGCCCCTCCCCATCCCCCACCCTCCCCACACACACCCCCAGGAAGCGTGCATTCATGGCTTTCTAAAGGGAGAGTGTTAAGAGAAATCCTTTTGGAAACAAAATGCCTGGATTGTGCAGCTAATCTTTTATTTTATTTTCACTGGTAATGTTATTTTGTTAGCCATGCTGAGGTGATGAAAGCTGCTCTATTGAAAACTTTTTCTTCACTGTGAAAATAAAATCAGCTTGTCTTATTTCTTCCCCCTAAAGCAGCATGGTCACACAATCCTGTAAAAAGAAAATGCCACAGTGTTTCTCCTCCTCCCCCTTGACTGAAGTGCTTGGGAAAGAAGTTGGTTTTAAATCTTGCTGTGGGATCGATTTTAAATTCTTCTTTGAATTGTCTCCTCTAAGAACTCTGTCCAGTCTGTATGTTGACAATCCAGTTGATCTGTTAATTTCCACCCAAGTAGGTAGTAAGCAAACCAAACAGTTTATGTTTTGATGTGAAAGAAGTAAATATTAACTTTCATTTAGTCATAAAAGTTTAAATGATGTACTTGATGAAAGATTGGATTAAGTCAGTGTTCTTAAGAGAATAATCTGTGTCGAACCTCATGAATTTGCTAGAATTCTGCCATGTTTGACGTACAAAATTGGCAGTGGTTCAACCACTGTTGATAGATACACTAAGCAGCCTGGGGTGGGGGTGGGAGGGTGCCACAGAAAAGGAAGGGGTGTTGTTCCCAGAAGGGGCAATGGATGTGTTACCCCATCAAAGAAAACTTTACCTTCATCTGTGAAAGAAATTTAAAGGAACCTGTTTGGTGAGAGAGAACAAAACAGTGATGGGGTGGGGGAGGGAGAATGGGAATTCATTGTAATACTTCATCTAGGAAGGGAGAATCAAGTAAAGTGAAAATGAGAGATGCTTAAAGTAAGCATACATGTCATGTACATGGTGAAGATGAGACATGAGCTTCAGATACTTCCAGACTATTTCGATCATGCTCAAATGTGAGTAGTAATCTATGGGATCTTTCCAAAAATTAAACTTTCCGCTCAAGTATGTTTGTCAGCCTGTCCGAGACTTCACAGTCAGCTGTCATAGATTCCTTCCACTGGACCTTGTCAGTCCTGGTCCCTTTCGCCCAGGACAGTGGTACATTTGCACATTATGGAGAAAACTGAGTGGCCCAAAGGCCTTTGGTGATTTAGCAATTTGCAAGTCACCTTGTCTGCTCTAAAGGTTTACCCTGGACCTGGCTTTCAATGATCCACATCATAATTCCCCATAATTCACCCCAGTATCACTGTGAGGGCATTTTGCAGATGCCTCTTTAAACTAGTCCTTATTTTAAAGACGTCACTGCTACAAATTTTGACAGACATTTTTTCAACAATTTCGTTTTCAACTAAGTGGTCACATAAACTTTGTTTTCTCAATATGGGCAATTTCAGGGATATTTGCGTATTATCCTCTTCTGCTAATGGTTGCAACTTTGTCTTCTTAGTTCCCCTCCCCCAATTTCTTGACGATTATTAGGTATTTTTCTATGGAATATTATAGTCCATTAGAGAAATACTATATTTCATTAGATACACTATATATGTTTTCAGAAGATCCATTATTTAATTAATGAGGGAATCAGTAGGATGGCAAAATTAGCTCAAAAAAAAGAATATGAAACTAGGAATTTTATACAGTCAGAGGTGAAAAAGGAATACTAGAATAATGTTGATAGTTCAGATACCGTACTGGCTAATACCTACAGTAATAAAACTGTAACATTTGTGTTAACTTTTCACCCTGACAAAAATGCAAATCATCACATTTTATCTTTTTTTTTTTTTTTAAATAGGAACCCTGATTTTTAAGAGCTATAACATTCCTAGGCCCTAATCAATAGAAAGCATAGTAAATCTAACAAAGGCTCATTTCCCTAGAGAGTCAGAGGACACGTAGCATGCCATTAACAGATCACTTAATCATCTTTTTTTCTTATTTCCAATGTTGAATATTTTTTCTTAACAGTAATGTTATCTATTTTTTAAATGGAAATGATTCTTTCAGCAATATGCACAAAATAGTGAATGTATGTTATAGTATATTTTGTAGCCTTAAACAATGTCACTTAGTAGCTTGTCACTCACATTTTAATGATCGTGATTAGCAGGTGATAAGAATCGAAATCTGATTCTTTGTTACACAACAATCCTGTGACAATTACACAGATGACAGTACTGATTAATTGACTTCCTTGAACATTGAAGTTGACACCTTAAATCACATGGTGAGTCCAGGGCATATTGGTTGTTTGATTTTAAATGGGTAGTGATCTTCAGTTGAAACATCTGCTGGAATGAACTTGACATTTGCAATAATAACAATATCAGCTTATTTAATATACATTACACTTGCTTCCGCAACATGGGAAGTCAAGTTTGCTATTTTATGAATTGAACCTCTGTGACTACTTTGTAAAAGATTTAAAGTAATGTGACATACATCAGTAGTAACTGGAGAGCCTGTAGCTGACAAACATCCCAGGGCAGTGTCCCCAGCTGGAGATTAATTTAGGGGTTTTTGAAATTCAGATGAACCCCAGCAGTATTTAGTTGAAGCTCAGTCCCATCTTAACAGCTCTATTTTAATCAGATCAACATCCAATATCTTTGTTTTAGATGAAGTGGTTTTAAATGAGTGAGGGAAGAGCGGGTAGAGTGCTTCTGGGGCCTGGGTTACTTTGGCAATGGGTAAGGGTCGGTCTGGACTGGAGACATTACGAAGTTTTAAAGAACAGATTTCCAGACCCATCCCGGGACTGCTAAATAAAAATACTAGGGTTGGGGGTGGGGTCTGTATTTTTTAAAATTATTTTTTATTAAAGTTTATTGGGGTGACAATGGTTAGTAAAAATATGTAATACGTAGGTTTCAAGTGTACAATTCTGTAATACATCATCTATATATCACACTGTGTGTTCACCACCCAGAGTCATTTCTCCTTCCATCACCATATATTTGACCCCCTGTTTCCTCTTTTACCACCCCCCCTTCCCCCTGACCCTCTGGTAACCACTAAGCTGGTACCTGTGTTTATGAGTTTTTGTTTCTTTGTCTTGTTGCTTTGCTGCTTTCAGTTTTATATCCCACATATGAGTGAAGTCATATGGTTCTTGACTTTTTCTGCCTGACTTATTTCGCTTAGCAGGATAATCTCAAGATCCATCTATGTTGTCGCAATGGCAATATTTCATCTTACGGCTGAGTAATATTCCCAAAGCTTCCTCCCTTCTGGGAATTGGCTTTAGAGATCTCTGGTGGCAGCCGTCAGAAAGGTAGGAGAGAAGCAGACAGGTAATAAAGGTACTTACTAACTGTGGCTTCTGAGATTTTCCGCTTAGGCCCTGGTAGTGGACAGTGTGCTTTTATCTCTTCTCCCAAGTGGAAGGTTCCCAGTACCTTGTTTGGGGTTAGATTATTAACCATAGTCTTCTTATATTCAAAGAACAAGTCCAATACCACATGGTGTAGTCACAGTGCTTATAAAGGCACAGCTTGTCCAATAATTAAGAAATTGTGTTCCATAGAATATTTGCGACACAGATACACTGAAACAAAAAGTGTTCCAAGATCAAATGCAGCTAGGAAATTCCGCCTAAGTAGTCTGTCTCTCTTAGCTATTGGCAGGAGACCACTTTTTATAACACTTATTAAGGATTTCTAGTAGAATGGTATGTTTTTCTGGAATAAAGGTTTGCAGAGCACCTGTCCCTGGAACTCAAAAGTATCAGTAACACAGGATGCACAGTGGTTCTGAGTCCTAATACTTGGGCTTGAATTCCAAGTCCGTCTCTCTAACCGTGACTTGGCACAGGCATTTAACCTCTCTGCTTTTTGTCTGTCTCTGCAAATTTGAAATAATACTGACAATGAGCCTATACAGTTTGCATAGGTTTCAAGTGTACTTATACATGTAAATTAATACATGTGTTAATAAGTTAATACTGCACAGAGGAAGTGTTCACTAAACGTTAGCTATTACTAGTCAAGGTGAATTAGGTAAACTTCTTACTAATAATGATGTCATCCATGTAAATTGATTTCACATCACCACGTTGAATCTGTGATCCACTAGGGAAAGTCACTTTGCTTGCTTATTTTCCCCACATCCCTTATATTTTTGCCGGTTGCTTTGTAGTCATTTATTTACATATCTGGCATACTAGTTTCCTAGGGCTGCCATAACAAAATAGCACAGAATTATCTCAAGTTCTGGAGGCTGGAAGTCCAAGATCAAGGTATTGGCGAATTTGGTTTCTCCTGAGGCCTCCCTCCTTGGCTTGCAGACGGCCGCCTTCTTGCTGTGTCCTCACACAGCCGTTTCTCTGTGTGCACACATCCATGGGACTCATCTACTCCAAATGTCCCATGGATATTTCCCTGTCCTCCAACAGAACCCAGCGATTTTCCAGCCCCACGTCATTATCATGTCTTTCTGTACCCTAAGCGCTCTTCCCCGTGCCATCAAGCTCCCTGGCTGCCTTGTTGCCCCGTGCAGTTCTGCCCTCCGGTGTAACACAGTCTACTCTTTGCTTCTCAGGAACCCAACTCCTGTAATATCACGATCAGTGCCTATCGGTACCAGCCTATGTTCATTCTGGACGTATTTCTGAGCATCTGTTTGTGTCCGTTACGGCCCCAGGCACTGGGGCGTCAGCCATAAACACAGCAGAAAACAATGATTTCTGCCTCCTGGAGTATGCTTTTAAAAGGGGAAGAAGAATGAGAAGAAACATGATAAATCCATGAAAGACATGCAGTGTTTCAGATGGTGATAAAAATATATTCAGACAGAGATAAAAAGAAAACATGCTGGGGGGTAGGAAGTGAAGGTTCCGTTTCAGAGAAGGCGTGTGGGCAGAGCTCGTTGGGAAGAGGCCTTTGAGGCAGGCTGACACTGGCCAGGGCGTGAGGCTTGGGCTACCTGGGGAAGAGCGGTCAGGTGAGAGGAGCAGCAAGACAGAGGTTAGGAGGTGCCTGAGTGAGGTGGAGAGGGCAGGTGAGCGGGGAAGAGGAGGGGGCCTTGTGAGGATCTGAAAGGATTTACACTTCTACCGCCTTGGTGAAACTCAGTATTGAGAAGGAGAGATCTGACTGCTACACTGGAATAGAGGAGCGAGAGGGAAATGATAGAAATCTGGGAGTTAAGATGGTACTTAAGGCCTTGAGACTGGATGAGATCACCATGGACGTCTGATTCTAGAACATCCAACAACTGCACAAAATATCCCTCTTCTAACATCCTGTTAACAAATATATGTGCAACAGGGAGACACGAAACTGTAGCATGAATTTATCCTGCTTTGATCCATGGAGGATAAGAGGATATCCGTATGTTGTCCTTTCTTCTTCGGTTTTTTTTTACCTTAGTCTCGCACCCAGAGGTAGTGAAGTAAAAGTAAGAGTGTTCACACGTGAGAAGTCCACCTTTGTTTTCTCAAGATGAAGAAGGAATACAACATGGGGGAAAGGGGAGCAGAGGAACTGCTTTGAGAAAGAGTGCTCATATGGCTAATTTCCTTGGCTTTCTGTGCCTCCATGTGGTTGGAAAACTTTGTGTCCCCGTCGGAATGTGTGCTATTGTTTGGAATACTCAGAAGTGAGCTCTAAAGTTTGTTTAAAACTACTTACAGAATTATCAGTCCAAAAAAGAATCTTTGCTCCTATGGAAATTGGTCTGTTTAAATTTGTATCTTGATTCAGATTCAGTGAATTTTATTTTCTTAAAAATTGTCCATTTAATTCAAGTTACTCAAATTACATACAAAGAATGGTGCAAAGTAGTTCCTATTTCCTTTCTACCTATTCATGGAGCTTATTTTAATTGTATGTATTTGCATATTTCTTTTCTTGATGATAGTTGAAGTTTATTGATTATAGGTTATTCCCTACTACTGTGTTTCCCCGAAAATAAGACCGGGTCTTACATTAATTTTTGCTCCAAAGGATTCATTGGGTGTATTTTCAGGGGATGTCTTATTTTTTCATGTACAACAATCTACCTTTATTCAAATATAGTCATGTCATCTTCTGAAACATCGTCATAACGTACTAAATGCGTCCGTCTGGCTGACGTTCCTAACTGGGGCTTGTTTTGGGGGTAGGTCTTATTTTTGGGGAAACATGGTAAAGAACCAGCTTTTTAATATATTTGCTGTTTCTGCTGCTTTTTACATTTTTCTAACTCTAATTTTTGACTTTACCTTAAGATTCCTTTCTTCCTTTTCTTTTTTTTAAAAAAGGTTTATATTGTTTGCATGTATTTAATAATCACAGTGCTGAGTTCTTCTATAATGCCTTGGTGTGAAAATAGAATTTTTTCTTATTTTTTATTAAATAAGAAAAACATTTTTGAGGCTATGATTTTTTTTTCTGAGCACTTTTACCTGCATCCCGTAGATTGTAACATATACTTTTTCCATTATTCATGCTTTTAATATATTCTGTGGTTTCACTCTTAGTTTCCTGTTACATGTGAGAGTTACTTAAAGGAATAATTTAGGTAATACAAATCAAACAAATCAACTTTGTTTGATCAATTTCTATGTGTAATGCACTGTGATCAGATAATGCTGTAATAGTGTTTTCATCTTTGAAATCCATTGATGTTTTATCCTGACCTAATATGTGCTCTCTTTCAATGATGGGGGAAATATGTATTGCCATATTTTCTAGGTATCTGTTTCCTCTGCTGCCCACATATGTTCCCCCCTTCCACCTACCATTTTAAAGAAATAATACTACTTTACATTGATGGGCCAAAACATATTAAACTCTTCCTGTTTTCCTAATATCCGCAATTGTTTTACTCTTAGTTCTATCATTAAATTTCTTCAGTTCTTACCCTCAGTCGCTTTGCCGTTGTTTCCCCAATAATCTGTTAGGTATGAGGTTTTTTTTCTCTATCACTTTCTTCCAGAAGATTTCGTGGGGACCATGTTTAGCTCTGTGTGTTGCTTTTACAATTGAAGGCCACTTTTGGTAAAATGTTCTTGAGTCACTCTTTCCTCAAGGTTTTTACTGGTGTCGTTCTAGTATAGTTTTGACCTTGCATGTTGATGTGGAGAAGTGTGAAGTAAGTCTGATTTATGCCCCATGGAAGTGACTTGATCTTCTCCTTGGCTGCCCCAAAGGTTCTCCTTTGTCTCTGGGGTCCGGTTACTTTACTTGGATGTGTCTTGGTGTTGGTGATTCTCGGTCACTTTCCCTTGATTACATTGTGTCCTTTCAATATGCAGATTGAAGTCTGTAAAAATCCTGAGCTTTTTACATTTTTTATTTATGTCCTCTCAGTGTGCTTATTAATTTACACCTGTCTCCTGTGTTTGCTGAAAACAAACCAGGTCCGGGGCGCCCGCCACCGTTGCGTACTCCCCATGCCTGGTGTGGACCCCCTGTTATCCCCACTCGCAGGGAGCGCTGTCTCGTGGCTGTGTCTCTAACCCCGTCTACATGGCTCCGTCCTGATTCCCACTGCTCTGTGGCCTTGACATTCACTTTGGAGCCTGGAGATTTAACTGCCCCTGCGTTTCACCAACAAAAGTAGGGGGAAAAAAAGTTTGTGTTTAGTTTCCCCTTTCTCCTCAGTTGTTTTAGGATGGTTTCTTATAGAGAAAAATTGCTGCTTTCACACTCTCTTGTTCACACAAGTCTCCTCAGAGAATTTTTCTTGTCCCATTTTTTATACGTTTTCCCGGTAACCATGTTTACGTTGCCATGTGAAGAAATGTATTTTCCTAAGTAAAAAATTACGTTACCTCTTTAATTTCTGTTGGCTTGTATGGTGACTAATTCCATTTATTTTAAAGATTGCCTGCTAGGACTAGCCCACCTAAACAGAACATCTATGGGAATGAATAAGAAGCAGTCAGAGCAGGCAGGACGAAGGCATTTACGTCGTGTAACACATAGAGGCTGTTTTCATGGATGGAGGAAAACAGAGTGTTGCTTATTGGTTTCCCTGAACACCAAGAACAAACATCCTAGTGAAGTTATAAAAGATCGGTTTGACGCTGTCTTACTCCTAATAACAGAAAATGTATGTGGGTGTTTTTTAAAAGACTGTAACTACTTACTGTCTGAGAATAAATTTGGAAAAATGAGGTTAATGTTATGAAACCTTAATCACATGAGGAAAAAAATGCTCAGTGATCAGATGTGAGAATTCTATTAGAAGCTTTTGCATGACCTCGTATTCTGGGATCTTATTTTTTAAATATTTACTTTATGCAGTATTAAATATAACTTTTATACTAAGTCCATTCATGTTGAATCATTCTTTGTTTTATTTGTTTTCCTCAAATTTGAGAAAATTTTTACTTTGCCAGCTGCAACCCTTCTGCTTCAATAGAAGTTGGTGTGTGTGCGTGTGTATGTGGGGGTGTGCGGTGGGGGGTTTTCACCAACATGCGTGTCGGTGGGAAGATGGGAATGTGAGCAGGAAGTCCTCACAGCAGTGGGCACTTACCATGGATTCTCCTATATTATAGTTTGGGTCTTTAATCCAATTTTAACTTCACAGAGGCAAGGGCCATGTTATGTTATATTTAACTTGTCTTTTGCTTTTATGGTCCCATCTACCTCAAATACCCAATACAGCCATATGTGCATAAAAAGTGTAGTAGCCAGGCTCTTTAAATTGTAAGCAGCAGAAATCCAAGTCAAACTGGCATAATTTATTGGATCAGGGACTTTGTTGGATCAAATATGCTGAGTTACTAGCGTTAACTTAGGCCACAGACATGACTTAACCCAGGTACATAAACTGGACTCAGACATCGTGAATCTGTCCCTTATCTTCCTGAGTTTGCTTCTTTCTGTCAACTTCTCAAACAGTTGCTAAATGAAGAGAACGCACTGATTTACTCAACAATCATGAAGTGATCTTCCTGAGTTGACTTCATTCAGCAGGTGGTACCTGTGTGGTGACACCAAGGCCACAGTGAGCTTCAGGCTGACATTCTGCCAGCTTAGCAAGCGTGACGGAACGAGAGTGCCTCCTTCTGAATGGTTCCCCCTGAAGTCTGCGGACTCTCTTAGGTTGCACAGTAGTTCTTTATTTTTGTAATAATTGTTTTACTTTTCAATTACTGTTGACATATAATATTCATTTTAGAGAGCTGCACAGCACTTCTTAAACCTACCCGTCTGACCACTGGGACGTAACATGGATGGGCCAACCATATTCAAAGCCCAGAGTTTGTGTGTGTGTGTGTGTGTGTGTGTGTGTGTGTGTGTGTGTGAAGGGCTACTTTAGCTCCACTTGAGCCACATGGCTTAAATGTAGTAAAATTGTGGTTTCTTGGAAGTCTGTGAAGTTGTTCTTACCAAAGGAAGTGGGAATTCTAGGCAGATAAAAGCGCACTAAGTAGGACTGGCTCTTTTGTGTGCGTGTGTGTGTGTGTGTGTATGTGTGTGTGTACACATTCATACGTATATGTATATTGTATATGTATTTTTACATATACAATGGGGAGGAGGAGGGTGATGATGGTGATGGTGATGGTGATGATAGTTGTCTAGCATTTATGTATCAGTCAGGAGAGACGACGCTATTGCTGTAACTGATATTCTAATACTCCCAGTGGCTTAACACAGTATGAAGCTGGTTTTTCATCCACGCTACAAGTCCAGTGTGGATCTGCTTGCTGTGTCCTCTCAGGGGCCCGGCTGATAGAGGCTCCACTCTCACGTGTCTCCACAACCGCCGAGGCAGGGAGTTGGGATTATGGGGCCCTGGCATTGGCACCTCATGCTCTGGCCTGGACGTGGCACGTTGCTCCCACTCACATCTCTTTGGCCAGCACTGGTGACATATCCACCCATGAGGGGCTAGCAAGGTCAGGATTCTTCGCGCCTTGAGGGACACAAGGCAGCACTGCTGATGGCTGCACCGCTTGTCACAGAGCATCATAACACCCCTGTCGGAGCCTGCCGACGAGATGAATGGTTCCTGAAGTGGGGAGTGAGGATTGAGAAAAAAAATAGACAAGAGACAAAGATGGGATCGGGAGGGCGAGCAGTTCTAATTAGACTGCAGCCCCTGCTTTATTTTTCAGCATTCTTTTATACACACAGAAACAAGAAGGTTACATAAAGCGGCTGAGGCAGCAAGTACAGATTAGTTATGTTTTTCCAAAGTTTGGCCCTGACTGTCTTTACCTTTTTGATAATTCCTCATCCCCAGAACAGCTGGTGTCTGTTTGTTCTTTATGCTTATCGGAGTTCTCCTTAGCGATCCTCCCAACCTCTGCTTGTAGTTACATTTTCTTAACCCTTAATGCTCCAGCTCCCTACACACCCCGATGTCTGACGCCCCTGGAACTCGTCATCAGCTGACTGTACAGCTAGGGCGATGCTGTCCTTCAGCTCCTCACCACCAAGCAGGCCAACAACATGACCCCGTAACAGCCCGAGAGCAGCCTGCAGATGTAAAAAAAACTCTGCAGCATTAGCTCTCGCCTGGAGTCGAGGCCTGTCCTCAGACTCAGAAGGCTTCAAGTCATGATTTGGTTAAACTTCTCTCTATTTATTCACATATAAACCACATGTTTGTTTGTTCAACAGTTTTGGAGCACTTACTATATGTCAGGCATGATTCTTGTTGCAATGAGTACACCACAGTACTAGAGTAATAAAATATATAGTCTACTGAGGAAGACAGACGTTGAACTGGATAATGCTGAGAAAATGCTAATAACTCAGATTTTAAATTATAGTTTTCGAATATGCATGTGTGCTTACACAGAACAGATGTGAGGACCAGCCCTTAGTCCTGCAGTCTGTACCTCAGCAAATGTACCTTGAAATCTCAACCTTGAAATCGTTTAACCTCAAAACAACCCAAGGTGACAGTGGGCATCCGCTGCACAAATTCCCATTGTTACCCCAGCTACAAAGATGAGCAAATAGAAGGGGTGTCATGGTAACTCTGAAGTTTGTGTCAGTTCCTAGGGCTGCGTAACAAGTTTTGCCAAACGCAGGGCTTAAGACATTAGTTCTGTATTGTCTTTCATGGGTTCTGTGCAGTGGGAGTTTTGGAGGGATTGGTAGGCAGTCCTTGATTTGGGGATCTCATGCAATTGCAGATGCTGGTGGGCTGCAATCATCTAAAGGATTGACTAAGGCTGGAAAATTCACTTCCAGTGTGGTTTAATCACGTGGCTGGCAAGTTGGCACTGGCTGTTGATTTAGGGCTTCAGCTGTTCTCTCCATTTGGGACTCTCCACAGGGCTGTCTGAGTGTCCCCATGGCATGATGGCTGCCTTTTCTTAGAATGAGCTATCCAGGAAGCCAAGAGGGACTGCATTGCTTTTTATGACCTAACTTCAGAAGTCACACACATTGTTCCTGTCGCCATATCATATTGATCATACAGGGCCAGTGTGAGAAGGGATGACAAAAGGGTGTGATTTCCAGGGGGTGTCCTTCATTCAAGGTCACCTTGAAGATTCGTTATCATAGAATAAGCCCAGGCCCCCTCCTGGCAGGACATCTCTTTCCACAACAGTAATGTTACATAGGGAAGCTGTTTGCAATGATGCATCTTTTACAAGGAGCTTCAGCGCTCTCAGATTCAGATACTTCTTTGCTAACTTTCCACTACAAACAGACATTAGAGCAAATCAATACGGTGACACTGACATTCATTCATAGTAGAAGGGTCGCAGACAGCATCTGGTGTCCAATCAATGACCCAGGAAAATGGGATGCAAATCCTTTTTTATTAAACTAGACATAGAAACTACTTATGTAAAAGTATTTTATCATAAACACACTAAGTAACATCTATAGGCTATTTTTCTGTTTTCTTCATTGATTGGCTTTATTTCTTGGGTATAGAATTTATATTACATTGCAGGTTTCTCAGTCACTTTTGCAAAAGCAAAATGTGTTTCTTTTTTGAAAGCAAATGAATATCTTTCATTGAGACCTCATGAGATAAAGTTTTGGGGTGGACACAAATGCCGTCATTTTACAGGGATGCGTTTCATCTGTAATGGCCTATGATGGCTGATTTTAAGTATGTTATCTCCATAAAGAAAAAAGGAAGTCTGATGCTCCATAGACTTTCTTGTAGTAGAGACCAAATGAATCTATTGCCATTCTACTGAGTTAACCTTAAAAACGTTTCACTGGGTGGTCACCCCGTGATAAGGACAATTTAGAGGAATACGTATTCTGTATCACACTCTAAGCTCATAAGAAGTAAATATCCACTTTGGCCAGGGCCTTTCTCTGGTGAATCAAGGCTCAGTCTCATTTCGAAGTACACTCCCTTGAGTAGTAGAGGACCTTTCTGAATTGCACCTACTCATATGAACTACCCAATGTTTATTGTCCTAAAATGGAAAAAAAAGAAAAAAAGAAAAAAAAAGAAAACCAGATTCATAAGGAAGTGCACGAGGTCAGACAATTAAGTTCGTGAACTCATCCTAGAAAAAATGCTACATACCTCATTGCTGAATATCATTACGGTCACCTTCAAAGTACTCCCTTTGGGAAGCTGTGCACTGACACCAGCGCCTAGTCCACCCTTCAAAGCAATTTTGGAACTCTTTCGGGATTGGCCATCAGGGCTGTCATCGTATTACCCTTGATGTCCTGAATGTCATTAAAATGTCTTCCTTTCAGTATTTCCTTTATCTTTGGGTAAGGAAAGAAGTCATTGGGGGTCAGATCAGGTGAGTAGGGAGGGTGTTCCAATACAGTTATTTGTTTACTGGCTAAAAACTCCCCCACAGACAGTGCCGTGTGAGCTGGTGCATTGTCGTGATGCAAGAGCCATGAATTGTTGGAGTAAAGTTCAGGTCATCTAACTTTTTCATGCAGCCTTTTCAGCACTTCATATAGTAAACTTGGTTAACTGTTTGTGCAGTTGGTACAAATTCATAATGAATAATCCCTCTGATATCAAAAAAGTTTAGAGACACTGTATTCCTCCAATATATAACAAATATTAATATGGAAGAAAAGGACATTTGAGCATTATTTCAAATAATTGCAATGAAGGAAAACAAAATATATTGGAAGCTTTTGAAAATATGTAGTGATTTTACTAACAACTAAATATGAAAATATACCTTTGAACATTATATTGACTAGGAAAGATTTAAAAGGCTTCCAAGTAAACTGTGTTTCATACATCTTTGGATATATATTATTATCTAAATGGCCATGTAATCATATCTGAAGAATAAATATGGTTTGGTGAGCGACCAGTATCTTTTAATCTGAATTGCCAGTATATTAAACTTTTCTAATAGCATACTTTTAAAAGTGTTTTTTTAAATGATGCTTTTCTAAGTAGTAGTCAAATTGATTGTTAGCTGTTTTCTAGGAGAAAAAAAAATGATATTTATGATGTTCCTGGGGTCATAAAACCATTTTAAGTGAAAAAAAAATATATCCCAAAATTAATTTAGTAGATAAAAATTCTGTTAGGTACTCTCCGTGCTGTGTTGAATGCCCCTAGCTAATTTAAGAATTACATAAAGATTGTCTAGATTCTACATTATGACATTTCCACTGAAGTGGCAGTTGATAGTGTCATGTAGGAGTAAATAAGATTGTGTAAACGTTCATCTTTATTGTCTTATTGATGGGTTCACATCTAGAGATTCAATATGTCTTAGAATGTCTTTGTCTTCTAAGAATCCCCCATCCCGCCTAGCATCAACTTGCTGTCTGATTCACCTTAAATGGTCGCACATGGTGCTACCAGAATGGTCTCCGGATGCTGGGGCCAGATTGAGCGAAAGAAGGAGTGATGTGAAATATACAGTAGGAGCATGAGTCCCCATTCATGAAATCACCTCTCATGGGAGCCTTCGCCCTGGAAGGGCTCAAGGTTCTGGGTCACGGGCCGAGTCAGAGGAAGCTCAGCAGGGGGTCAGGCCAGACAGGATCCTGACCATTGAAGCCAAACGTCCATGTTGGTGCTTACCTCTCTTCCAAGGTGCATCCTTCAGTACAGTAGCTTTACAGGAAATAGAAATAGAGAACACAGGGTTTTCAGAGTTCTTTTATTTTGGCAATGATGGGCAGTCTAACGTGCATAGAAAATCAGGGTAAGGAGCTTCGAGTATAACATTAATGCAGCATTAGGCATTAGGCCAAGTGAAGGAATTACAGCTAGGGACTGTATCCACCCTATCACGTGACTGCAAATGTTAGACTGGCTAAATCTACACGCTTCCCTGGCATCCATGGTTTTCCTGGTTCACCTGCAAGTGTAGTATAAATTCTAGAACTTTAAGCAGCAGTGCATGGTCTTGCCATTACAGGAATGTGTGTCCTCTGGATTAGACTTGAACGAAAGATTAAGACACACAGTCAGCTCTAATGCAGTGTCAATGGCAGGAAAGTGAGGGCAGGACAATTGCCCCAGTTGCTTGTAGTACGCAAAACTGGGCAGTTACCTGTCATGAAGAAAAGTGGTGCGAGACAAAGAACCAGAAACTGCTGAGAGCAAAAGGAGCTTCTCTGAGCTACTGGACGGGCTGTGTGTGGTCCCCACGAGGATGGGCTCAGGAGGCGCCCTGGCCTGAGCAGACTCAAAGGCATGGCTCTCTGGGAATACCAACAGTGACTAGGTACAGAGAGGACACTACAGCCCATAAGAAACAAACAGCAAATGCCAGAAAGCATTTCTTACAAAAGACATTAGGCATATTACTTTCTCCTATCGGGTCAACAATGAAAAGAGATCATACAGCAAAGAGATTCATGTACTAATCAGTAGCATTCAAAAGAAAAAACAACAACATGAAGTGACAGCATTAAGGAAAGTGAAAGATGTGAAAATGCATAGGACAACCTTGTAAAGGTGTACAGAATACCTGAAATCCACAGTCCTAGCCGAGTGTACTATTTAAATTCTAGAGTTATCAATGTATATTCCCAGGAAAAATGTAATATATTGGCCTTCTAACAACAATGCTCTAACCTAAGATTTTTTTACAAGTATGGAAAAATGTAGGAAGGCTACTCTCTTCCATGATTCCAGGGCGGGTGCTAGGAGGATATGTGAGTGGATCCCGGAGGTAGGTGCAGCCTGGTGGCTGGGTTGTCAGGCATGAGGAATAAGGACATTATATTTTACAATGAGCTCATGTTGCGTATTTTCTAAACCCACTTGAAATTTTAAACATTTTTAGTTCTTCATCCATGCCCATCTAAAACAATTTTTATGTGAGTTAATAGTGAAGTTTTGCCAAAACACCCTTGGAATTCTAACATTTTATAAAAGGAATCAATAAATTCAGTATTTAGAATTAGAAGGTACCCATGGTGCTTATCAAATACTTGACTTATGTTGAGAATAATCTGTGCTATTTTATTTCTTCTTCCTCCAAAGTTTATTTCTTGTTTAACTTCTGTTTTTATAGAATTGGGTACTTTGTGGTATAGTTTTGTACTATATCTACCATAAAAACAGCATTAAATTTTACTCTTAAGAATTATTTTCACACATAGTCAAATAATACTAATCCGATGGTTAATATACCTTAGCAGTGTAGAGATATAATAAGTCAATCTGGCATCTCCATTAAAAAAGGTCAGAACACTTAGAAGGACATATATGAGTTTTTAAGAAATTTAGGTGCGGAATTTTGCTTCCCACCCCCCCCACACACTATTGGAAGCGATAGATTTAATTTTTAAAAAAGCAATTGTTAAAACAAAGACTAATAACTAAGATTTTGAAGTCAGAATTGGACTCTTTTCTATAGGTTATGTAGAGTCTCATGAGGTTAACGAATTTTCCAGCGTTATGAAAAACGTACGCTTGTGAGACGAGGCCTGCTTCCTCTGATGCCAACATTATTAGTTAATGGTAGTATTGCTCTTTTTCCAAAGCACTGGCAGTTCCCAAAGGCAAAGCTAAGAAAAACAAAAATAAGGTCTAGCTTGGGCCTGCACTGAGTTGGCATGCCACGTAACAAAATGGTCCTTACAGAGAAAGAGAAGAACGCGAGTGCATTGAGCCCCTGACCACATAACTCTGCCGTATGTTTGCAGATTAAAGCCGAGCAGTCAGCATGTCCTTGGAGCGTGGCGTCTGTTCCAGCCAGTACAGGTTCAGTCCCGAAAGTTCCCAGCTTCTCATGTCGCTGCTTCAGGCAGCGTCCTGCACAGTCTCCCTGTCACACCCAAGGGCCGATGCGTTTCTCTTGGAACTGGCCCATGATGGGAGCCTTGTGGATGGGAACCCCCTGTGAAAAAGCACCGCAGCCTAGCAGTTGGGTCCACAGGATGCGGTTTCACTGGATTCTGGTCCCAGAATTTGGGCGACACCAGGCAGGGAGAGAAATGATAGCATCTCTCTGACTCATTCTCCTGGGTGATGACAGGCCTCCTAGCTTGTTATAAGCAGACCGCGGCGTGCGAGTGGCTTTCTGTGGTTAGTGAGAGGCAGTCTCAGGAGAAGAGTCAAATGTAAGACAGAAAAAAAAAAAAAAACAGGCTGGAGCCCGGAGTCCGTTATAGGGAAACAGTGTAATAAAGCCAGGCACGGGGCGGAGGGGCTGCCACCCTAGCACAACTTGCAGGGAGCACAGAAATTAAGTTTGCTGGGTTTCCTATTGAGTGGAGGGAATGGCTCTGGAATCAGATAGGCCTTGTGGGATTTCCAGCTTCACCACTTATTAGCAGGATAACATTGGATACATTACCTAGCTTCTGTGAAGTCCTGCTTCGTAATTTGTAAATTGTGATAATAATATCTAATTTATACAGTGGTGAGATTTAAATGAGCATACTTTTGCTTAGTGTCTGTGCTGATGCACAGTAGATCTCAAGTCATTATTGAATGATTAAAATAAATCATAGGACCGCTTTTAGTTTGGATAGAGGGGGTGCAAATGGCTGCTTGCATATGTGTATCTTTATTTACTTAGTTTTTTAATGACACGCCAACGTGCAGAGCTTTTTTGTGTTATTTTCTTTGTTTGTTTTTTATTTGCTACTTGAAAATGCCTCACTTTCTGTCAGGTACTCTAAACTGCAGCCATAGCATTTCTGGAGTAAGAATTGCTGAAAATTCCCCCAAGTGCAAACACAACTTAGGGAAGAAGGTGGCTTGCCTCACTCCCAAACTCACGTGTGTCCTGGCCGTTGTTGCAGTTCCTTTTCAGCCCCTCTTTATCTGTTAGCACCTTAAGGCCCTGATTAGCCTCTTGTCGTCCAGGTTCCTAGCCTTTGGTGGACCCATATCCACCAGCCTCACTGAGGTGAAAAGCCATTTGCAAAACACAAGAGAGGCTGAGCTTTGACAGGAAACATGAATCTCTTCTTAAAAACAAGAAAGGATTGGGATGAATTTAGCATCTTACTTTCTCCTTGTTTCCATGTAATGTCTAAGTACCAAGGGGGGTTTTGTCTGAAGACCTGAACGGATTTTAAAATTACAGCATTGGGAGGTATTTGGGGTTGTGGGAAGAGAGCGTATCGGGTCTGACCTCTGTGCCTTTCGTGTGGGGCCTTTAGGGTAGACGCTGCGTGAGCCTGGCAGCAGCTTCCTCCATCGTCTGGTTTCACATTCATCCCAGCCGTGTTCAGTGCCAGGTGCAGAGCTGGACGCTGGGGTCACAGCAGGGAGAGAAGGGGACTCTTGTTCATGTAATGTCGTTGAATGAGGAGGAGCTCAGACCAGAGTGAGAGGGTCCCTGCCCACTGCCCGGTGCAGAGCGGGTTCTCAGATGTCGCCTCATAGTCACGTCCAGTTTCTCTTGGTGCTCAGGAGTCACCTGTGGACCTAGACTCGTGGCGTTTCTAGGGACAGACTCTGAGCAGCAGCCCCCAAACCTTACTGCGTGCTGGCGGAGGCAGGCATGCATTAACTCTCATTTTGTTCCCTGGCCCTCTGGCCTTTTTCATCAGCATAGAGACACTGTGGGGATTGTGATAGAAATTAAAAACGACTGCGGGAGCTTTCCTTGTCCGGGCTGCCTCCTGAACCTGAACCTGAACAACAGGAGATGAAGAGATGGGCTACCAGACAGCTTTCTCGGGAGCCATGTCCAGGCAGCCTGCCCGGGCCTAGCCCTGAGGACTTCAGCGTCACAGCCTGCTCCCCTCTCCCTGCTCCCATCACCCTGAAACCTAGCTCATCTCCACTCATTCCCCTGGGCTCGCTCAGAGAACATCGTAATTCAAGAATTAATTCAGGCGTCTCTTAAAATAGCACCCCCGTCGCTGTCGATCAGACGGACCTACCTGAATTGTCTGCTGTGTGGAAAACATCACAGAATCACATTCTGTGTGGTTGGCTCCATCTCCCCCACTGGACTGAACGTTTTACAGGGGCTTGTCTGTTGCATTCATTGCTATGTCCCCAGAACCCAAAGTCTGGCGGAGACTTAGCCCAAATTCAGTACTTGCTGGAGGAATGAATGAATGCATTCACTAGGCCCAGGACCCATCTTGATTAGTGGCTCTACTTCTAGCAGGTTTACACCTGAGTCATTCTTCAAGCTTTCCTGGCAATAAAATTAAGAAGCAGCATTCTAACAATACCTAGGATGTGATTTCAGAGGCCATGCTTGTAGAGCTGTCATGATGAAACGTTCCAGTGGTTTAACTTTTGTCCTCAGTTCACACCTTGGGCTTTGAGGTGTACACCTTGGCTCATAACCTGAGGGGCTGTCTGATGACAAATAGACCATTTCTGTGTGTGCATGTGTGTGTGTGTTTGTGCGCATGTCTGCATGTATGTGTGTGCATTTATGTGTGTGTGTGCGTGTACACGTGTGTATGCATGTGTGCATGTGCATGTGTGCATGTGTGTACAGGTGTGGGCATGTCCGTGTGTGCATTGCATGTTTGTGTGTGCATATGCATGTTCGTGTGCACATGTGCATGCATGTGCATGTATGTGTGCATGTACGTGTGTGTACATGTATATGTGCGTGTGTGTGTGCATGCACACACAGTAGTGGGAGGCTGTAGGAGCATTAGACCATTGATTTTAGTTTCTTCTTTCCTCTATCAGTAGGATTAAATATTGCTGTGTCTCTATTTCTCTGTATGGATCTGAGTAACATTTATACTAGCTTTCTCACAATAAAGTTAGAAGATCTATATTTATAAATTGACCTCAAGAAATATCACTGAGGAAAAAAATTAAGGCTTTCATTCAGAACAATAACCTTTAGCATGAAAAATGATCACAACCTTCCAGCAAACACTAGGTTGGGGTAACGAGTGCAGAACAAAGGTTTTGTTTATTATCTCAGGATTCCTGGATTTTCAGTTCTCGTTGCTCCTTATGTACTTTTCCTTAATGTTTCTTTCATTTCACTTACAGCATCCCTTTACAACTTCTCTTTCTGTGCATGTTTTAGAACGTGCACAGCAGTGTAGTAACGCTTGTGTAACTTACAAATACATAGACAAACACACCTGTACGGGGTGTGTGTGCTCACGTGGACTTCTTACTTATGTTTGAATCATGGAAATGGAGTAAAAGGAATTTACATCTTCTAGAAAAGACAGGACTTCTGTCCTGGGTAAATGACTGACTATAATATTACCATATTTGCATAGTTCTTATTAATTTAAGGGTCATTTCATCTTTAGCATGTGTCTGCAAAATAGCAGATGTTATATCACAAAAAAAGTTTAAATTGAATTTAAAACTATAAAATCATACTCTATGTTTGGATTGGAATCTCAATACAATCTGCCAGTCTTTGCCAGTCTTTCTGCATCTGTCTTAATCTCTCTCTCTCTCTCACATGCACACACACACACATTCACACAGATTACACAGCTCTCTCTCGCTCTCTGTCTCTCTCTGTCTCTCTTTCTCTCTCACACACACAGACACACACACACAGATTACACAGACAGACTGGGTAGGAACACAGACCGGACCTGCAAGAGTTAGAAGAGCCTCATGGTGCCAGGATAGTGATAGGTACAGAGTGTTCTAGAAGCACAGACGACCCCCAGCTCTGTCTTAGAAAGAGTTAGAAAGAGACTTTCCAGAGGAATCAACAGAAACAAAGCCCAATTCTCAAAAGCACTAGTGGAGTTCCTTTTTATTTTTTGTGGCAGGAGCACAGACAACATAAGATTAGGTGAAAATATTTAATTAACATAATATTTTGCAGATTAAAACAATGTAGAGTTAAAAAGAAACCTCACAAAACTAGAGTTTAATTCAAATCAGACAAATATTTAATACTTGAGAGTCCCCAGGAAATAGTTACCAAATATTAATATGCATCATGCATCTGTGGGCACAGGTTTTGAGTCAGAAAAGTAATTGGTGGGTTAAAGTGGTAATTTACAGAAATTTATTCTCCCAATGTTATATACAGTTTGTGATTCTCAATAATACATAGGTCCTATTTCTTTTTTTACTTATTTTTATGTACATAAAATTTTAAGCCACTCTTTGAGAAACTTGAATCAAACTTTTTTTTGTGAGAAAAATTTGAGTACAATGTTTGTTTTTAAATGATTAAAAATTATTTTCTTCTGTTCAGAAACCAAGGTATCATTTTCCCAAAGAAATCTTCAAAAGACAAAAAGGCAGGGATGGGGCTCCAGGAAGAAAGCATGTAATGAGCTTCCCTCCCGCCCATGATGTCTGCGTGAAGCGCGGTAATGCGCTCAGAAGCCCGGTTCCCATGGTCAGTCTCGTAAAGATGAGATAGGAGAGTGAGGGAGGAACCATCAGAAAAAGTTTGCAGTAGAGTTATTTCAACAGTACGGTGTCACATTTGACGTTTGGGATGAGGCAGATCTAACAGATGTTCTCTGCTCAGGTAACAGAGTTTGTCAAAGAGAGCAATCAGAAGTTACTGCAATGAGCTCTGTAAGCCATGTGATACCTGTGAATAATAGAGAAGGATTTTGTTTGTTGCTTCTGTTTATGTCTGGTTGCCTTCCTTTTGATGACTGCAATTGCTAGCTAATATAAAAGTTGTCAAAGGGTTATTTTTGGCTTTATCACATGCAGGGCATACGTGAGTAGCAGATAACTAGTGTGTTTCTATAATCTCAGAGGCGTGATGGGCAAACCTGTTGCCATTGACCGTTAACAATTAAGTTTATGACTTAGTTCCAGACTGGAACGTGGAGGTAATCCCTATTCACTGTCGTGTGGATCCCATCAGCATCTCGATGGTATTTTCAGTCACTTTTCAGAAAATTAACATGGTGCTTGCTTTCTCATTACACATATAGGATGGACTGAAAGAACTGAATCCCATGACACAGGGAAAAGTACCATATCCAGGAATATTTGTAACCTAACTATTATATAAGCGCGGGAATTTTGATAATAATGGTGGAGTTAAAGTAGTGGAAAGGGGGCAGCTGGGGTGTTTTAGTGGAAAATAAAGACTTGGCAGCTGTTCAGTGTTGTAATCCTGTCCTCGATACCTGTCTACTTTCCTAAACAGGTCATTTCTCCTCTTGGAAACTTGTTTTTCTCATCTATAAACTGGAAAAAAGTAACACCTACCAGACTAGTTAAGAAATGCAGTATGTAACACATTTACTGGCATTATTCTAGTTCCCCAACTTTTCATTATGAATCACTCCTTCAGTGCATGTATAGAACTGGATTTCTATTCCCAGCTAACAGTTGTCCGTTTAGGAGACTAGTGTTACTTTCTGTGATTTTCAGGATCTGTTTGGCTGGCATTGAGAGTCAGTCATTTGCATCAGAAGTGCTTATTTCTCACTTAACCTTATTTGTAATCTTTAGATGAGGGAAAACGTTACTCATTTTAGGACAAAATAAAACTTCGGCTTTCAATCCAAAAACTCAATTCAGAACATAGTGTCCTTTTTCTGGAAGCAGATGTCTGAACTTGATCAGTCAGACCCTAAGCATGACGTACCTACAGCTCTGGGAAGGCCCCACAGGCGTCTCCTCAGAGAGCTTCTGTTCTGCTGTGTTGTCAGGCAAAAAGGAAAAAGGGCTGCTAATGAGTGTGGTTTTCCTTATTCTGGTGAGTTTTAACTTGGGTTTATATCTGAAGTCTAAGAAAGAATGTCTTGTTTAAAAGAGAATTGTGTGCTAATTACCAATGTAGAATATAAATGCAGTCACTCTTCAGTGCTCCCAGCTGGTTGTTAGCACTTCCATTCTTCTGGCTTCAGTAAAAGTGAAAGAATCAGGAATGCTTATGGTAAAAACGTCCCATTTTTAACTAAGGGGTGAAGAGAGGGATGGGCGTGTACCACAAACGGTCTTCTCGTGAGACTAGGGTTGTGGTTTGTGACATTTCAGGACAGTTTATATACAACAGAAGCACGAGGGGCGGAAACCCCCTGTGAGCCACAGCTGGGATGTTAGGTCACCGTAATTAGAATGGTACATAAGTGATGTAATTGTGGTACAGGCACATTTATTGTGGTGGTAGCAGCGAACTGCTCACTAAACATATCACTTAGAGAGCAAAGGCATAAGGTGCTAGGCAGCTGCCACTTAATCTCGAACATGCAAATTAAGTGGAAAAATTAGGACACAGAAGAAACAGAAAAAAATGTTACATTATTGAGAGCGAGGAGGGCAACAATTGTTATAGAAATATCATTGACAGGAGGGCTGTCATTTATCGTGGCTTGATATGCGGATGGGGGGCGGGGGAAGCGAGGGAAACAGAAAACTTGAAGACATATTTTCCAAGAGATGTGAAAGACAAACTTGAGTGGAGTGAGCCAGGCTGGGAAAGGCCGAGGAGGACGATGTGGAGGCGGTGAGTCTAAGATGCAGACACTGCAGGGGAGGGGGAGGCGGAGCTTATGCAGAAGTGGGAGCAGCAGGTGGAACCTTTCACTGCTTCTCCTCCAAGTCACCTGAACCCTCCGGCGTTTTCCCCTCCGACGCAGTAGAAGCTCTGGGTGCTGAGCTCTGCCGCTCTGCTGTTGCAGCTAGTCTGAGGGAGGCTAATGAGGGGGGCCCAGGATGATGGCCCGCTGACCCAGGGACAGAGTCTGAAACACTTACCCACTTCCTGGGGTAATAACGTCTTCATTTATGACCCTCCCACACCGTGGGCGCCGGTGTTCTGTGACTGACCACCGAAAGCAGCGCTGCACGGTGTATTTTATCATCCTTATGTTACAACAGAGAGAGCTGAAGCTCAGAGAAGTCTGTTTCCCCGGGTTCGCATCTAGCACGTGGTAGAGACAGGATTCGAATGGGTGCGTTTAACTCCAAAGCTACTGCTCTTGACTTTCCTGTGTTTTCGTGCAAGAAAATTGGTTTGTCGGAAGGGTTTTTATGGGCAGGAGCATAAGGTCAACTGGAGACTAGAAGCTTGGGAAGAAGTCACAAGGGGCTCTTTATGCCTGGTCAGTGATGCCAGCTTTGCAGGGGTACAGCCTTGTCGGTAATGAGAACTTGTGCTTAGCAGAGGTCACTGTGGCCATGGGGTAACTGGAAGTCTGAAGAGTGGATTGAAACAGAAGGAGAGAGTGGAGGCAGGGGGACACGTTGGGCGGGTATCGCGATCACTGGGTAAGACATGAGGGCGTGGACCTAGGTAGTCAGTGCAAAGGGAGAGAGAGGGGCAGAGAGACGTCTCAAGACATCTCGTAGTGAAACTAGACCAGGCCTGGTGATGGGCAGATGTGGTCGCAGGGAGAGGACAGTGCAAGGCAGAGGGGACGTGGGGACGAGTCGATAGGGTGTCCAAGGGTTTGTTTGAGTAGAGGTGGTGGGGGTGGTGGAGGGCAGTGGGGGATTGACCTAGAGAAGACGAGTGTCAAAGGTTGTCTCTGAGATTTATTTTGCTTACCCCCCGTTTTAAACTTATTACAAGGGTATACCTTTCCTTTCCTAAATGAATACTGAATATTTGCTTTTCCCTATGATAATAGCCGTATTCATGTATTCAGAACTTTGTACTCCTTAGAGAAATTTCTTCTGTAAACTGATGGCATGTCATATTATAATGTCATTATATTTTATTCTGGATTTACTTGCCCTAATAAACCACATAAGCATTTATCTCACTATTTACTACACAAAATGCCAAATTACATATTCTATTAGATGAAATATTAAAATCGAGGGTACCCGATAAAATGCAGAATATGGCAGCATAATTTAGAAAGATGCCGCGTTCCAGTACAGCACACGAGGGGATAGCTCCTACTCTATTTATCTCTGGATATTGAATTGTTTTGACAGCTGGATGCACAAATGAGTCCTGCCGGGTTTCTGTTTAAAGCTTCCAGGCACTGTCTCTCTGGGACAAGAACACTCAGTTCCCTTCAGAATAAGCGCCTGACCCAGACACACTAATCCCAAGGTCTGGCCGTCGCAGAAGTCTTTCAGAAATGAAAGCAGACATGTATAAGGCCACTGTATGGAATCCAAATGCTTTGTCTTCTTTACATAAGCATGGTTTTCAAAGTGCGTTAAAATCCATTATCTACTCACCCCTAGGCTGTGGCAATCATAATGGGAGGTAATGTGTGACTTTCCCAGGAGGCGCTGAGCGGCTTGCCGGGAGCCAGTCAACGCGCTCCTGGGAACTTTTCGCTTTTAGGGATGTGGGTAGCCTGCAGGAAAGGCATTCCAGGCTGGGGGCAGGGGGAGGGAGGACAGGGCTCAGAAGGTACTGGAGAGGAGAGGTAAAGGGATTAGGCTGAGCCTCAGTGGAAGGTTTATTCAGGGACTTGAAGTAAGATAGCTGAATTAGTATTTATTTAGCCTTCAGGGCTAGAGAAAGAGAAATCATACCAAATATCCTTTCCTACGCCTGATAATCTCCCTAAAGCTCCCAGAAAGTAGGGAATGTAATTGCTAAATACAAGTAGACTTCCAATTCGTAACTCTGGGCCTTTCAAAAGTACGATAAATGGAGGATTCCTGCTCAGGCCCACAGGAACCACATGGGGAAGGGAACTGTGTGAGTCACGCAGTGATGTGACCTTGGAAGGGGTGGTGCCAGCTACCTTCAGAGCTTGCCCATGGGAAGGCATTCAAATTCAAAAGTTGTTAAATACCACGTGGTCAAGCAAAAGGCGGCCCAGAGACCATCACATTTAGACCTCTGAGAGAAATGTGAGGAAAACCCCTCCTGGGCATAAAATTCCTAAGAAGGAAAGAGGAGGTTAGAGATAAAGGCTCTGTGCGATTTATTTAGATCATGAAATAAGTACCGTGTCAGTTTGTTCCAGGTACTTAAAATGTGGGTCCTCACGTGGTCCTTCTCTTTCGCTTCCATGAAAGGAAATAATGCCTCCTCGGAGTGTCTACATGTGGCCCTGCAGACACCGCTGAGCGTGGAGTCTCTTCCAGGCGTTAACTGCCTTCCAGGCATTTCTGAGGAACCGCCTAAGAGTGACCCCAGTACCCTGTGCGAGGCTCCCCGGGTTTAGGATATGACAAGTCGATGACCCTTCAGAACCTACGGTTTCACGTGAAGCAGACCTTTCACTCAGCATGTTCTGTGCCTTCTTGTGATCAAGTTTAAGCTCCTCTAGCAGTTTCTGAGCCTGCCAGGTGGAACGAAGACCGTTTATTTGAACACCATCGTCCAAGGGCACAGGATAACCAGCCTCACCAGTCCCATCAGCCTGAAAACACGAGACTAATTATAGCAGATGAAAGCTTGAATAATCATGTCTTAAAATAAACTGGGTTAATAGGAATGGGAAATTACTCTTGTGGATGCTGCTTGCTCTTGTTGCAAATAAACTTCTGCGGGCCTGTAGGTTTCTAGGCCCTGAGCGGCCCGCCGTGTTGAAAACACACTTGACCGCACATTTCAGTAGTTGCCAGGAAGTTGTGTGTAGTTTCCTGTTTGATAATTGTTTTGCGGCCTCCCCTGATGGTCTTCGGTGAAACTGATACCTGGAACCCAGGAAGAATAAGAGACACAGAAAGGAGACCTGGCAACCAAAATGGATGGTTTCACTCAAAAACAGGCTCAGGTTTATTTCAGCACTTTTCTTGTTTCCTTTTAATTTCTGCCTCTTCTTCTGTTCTTTTAGTCTACAAGTCGAAAGGAAAGTAAAGAAAAGAAAAACAAGCTACAGGTGGATCATCTATTACTTTCTCTTAGCTTGCGTTTAGAAATATGGCTTGATTTAGGCTGTGAAAATATTCCATTTGAAAGTGCCATGTGTGCGCAGATGAAGAAAGGAATGAATTTTACCCAAAGGGGAGTAGATGGTTACTACACTCTGCCCAAGAGAGACTGGGGATCTTCTTGTTTTACCAGGAGGTTTTCAAATACACGATATTTTGTTTCCAGTGAAACCCTTTCCCACCTCTTATCCAAGAACCATCTAGCCTTAACTTGAAAGTCCAATTAGCTCAAGCGTTCATAGTTTGGAATATTAACAGCCAATCAGTGGGAAACTCCAAGGGCCACCTCCAGTACACAGTGGGGTTTGGGAAACTTAGGGCGGATCCGTTCTTCCCTACCCTCCTGATCTCCCTAATACTGCTGTCTGGTTTATCTGCGTAAGCACGAGTATATTAGACTCTCAATTCTTGTACCAAATTTGTTTTTCAAAACCATTTTGTAAGTATTGGGGACTCCATTTCTTGAATTTTAACTTCTTCATGAGAAATGTGCCAGTGTCCAAGGGTAAAGCATTTGAAACAGATCAGTCTATGGTACTGCCCACTCCATCTCTTCAACATGGACAAAACTAGCCCAGGTGGCTTTTTTTTTTAAACTACCGTCATGTGCTGCTTTACTGTATGTTCTGCGAGATGCGTCACTGGGTGATTTCGTTGATGTGGAATATCGTAGAGTGATGTACGCAAACCTCGACAGGACAGTCTGCTACACACCTCGGCTGTGCGGTGTTTTGTTGTCGTGTATGCTGTCTGTTGTTGGCCGAAACGTCGTGATGCGATGCGTGACTCTTTCGTGCCGTTTGCGCAGCTCCGGTGCTTCAGGCTCTGCTTGCTTCACACCTCTGCTCACCCCTGACGGTCTGTGACTGCAAGTACGTGACTCTTTTCTTCAGATGGGTCTTTTTTCCTTTCTAACCAGAAACAAAGGACGTGTAACAAAGGTTTTAAAACTCTATATGCCTTTCTATCAGGGACGTTTGGCCTAGCAAGTCTGTCTTTAGTTTCTCCTAATTTTTTTTGTTGTTGTTGTTCAAATCCCAATGACAATTCCTAATTCACAGAAGTAAAACAATTACACATTTTAGCTTCTAAAGTTCTCAAATAAAAAGGAAAAAATCAACCGATTGCCAATATTAGAAAAGAAAGTAATTCAGGTTCTGGTCAGTAATTACAGGGAGGTCAGCGATGCCAAATATAAACGGTCAAGAAAGTGCTATTTGTAAACACACAACAAGGAAATACAGCGTCTAAGAATCACACTTTATTTACTCAGCAGTCACAAAATAATGCTGACTATGATTGGCCAATAAGCTGCAAACTTTAAAAAATGGCTAAATTCATCTTAGTTATCCAGCTGTTTTTTTCTCAGAAGAAAACTAATCTTTCAATGAAATTCAATTATAAATGAAAGCTCAGTGGAAGTAGCTATTATACCACGGCTTACACATGGTTTAACCATTTCAACCGTTATTTTTCAAAATACATTGTTATTTCAAAAGTTTTGATACTGTTATTTCAAAATACACTGTTAAAGTTATCCAAGTCTCATTGGCTGTCACTAGGTAAATATCCTTCCTCCTGATGATGTACTTGCTCAGAGATCTATTAATTTTGTCTAGTGCTAGGTAAGGGAATTGACCTGAAGGAAAAAAAAAAAAAAAAAACCTCCAATAAAGCTGTATGATTTATGTTCAGATAATTGCCTACTCTTCCAGTAGTTAGCAGCCAAATAAACAAAATTAGCATATCTAGGGAATCTTTAGTTTAACATACTCAGTATTTTTTCAGCTCAGATTCTTTTTGCTTCTTTCTGAAATGATTCTTTTAAAAATGGGCTTTAGCGTCAGCCAGACCAGATTTCAGAAGCCCTTCCTAAGCCTCTGTGACTGTGATTTTTATCCTTATAAAATGGAGATAATAATATCTATTTCACGAAGTTGTGAGGATTCAGTGTGCAACATATGTGAGCCAGCACAGCTCAGTGGATGGGACACGGTGGGCACTCAGTAAATGAGAGCGTCTCAGAGTCTGCAGGGGCCCGTTTTCACGATGTTTACTGATGTCTCTGGCCTAGAGACTTGCATGCAAATAGGCAATTAAGCAATAATGAACTGCTCCTACAGTCACAGCTACTTGGCACTGGCTTCAGCCAAATCTTTAGCCAAAGATTTTCAATGGCCGCAAAGAGATGTGAAATCTGTCACCCTAGTTGTCTCTCCTAGGCTTTCTGGGTCAATATGCCGAAGGACAAGAAAGCAGAAAACAAACTGAGGAAGGCAGCATGTCCTTCAGGAAGGCAGCCGGAAGAACAGCATAACTTCCAGCATTTTCCCAGCTTCTGGGGGGCAGGGAAAAGGGCATGTGAAGACCCCTTGGTGTTCTGAAGAGCCTTATCAGCATCGTGATAAGGCTGCTGTCAAGAAAGTGCCAGAGCAAAATAATCTACCGGCATGAACCAGGCCCTTCTCATTCGTGCACATCAGAAGCCTGGCTTGTTTAAAAACGGGAACTTCCAAGAGCTTGTAGAGTTGCCATGTCTGAGGACTGGAAGGGACTGATTTTAAGAAGGAAAGTGAAGAAACCGTAATGGCAAGCTGAAGCTCAATCACCCCACCGTTTGGCAGCACAGAACTGGAAATAGGAATGATGGGCAGGACAAAAGAAAGGTTAGGCCACTCGGGCAGTGTGCAAAGCACCATTGTGGGATCCTGGGAAGTGTTCAAAGGACCATTGTGAGAGCTCAGGCAGTGTGCAAAGCACTGTTGTGGGAGGTTGGGCAGTGTGCAAAGCACTGTTGTGGGAGGTCGGGCAGTGTGCAAAACACCATTGTGGGAGGTCGGGCAGTGTGCAAAGCACCGTTGTGGGAGGTCGGGCAGTGTGCAAAGCACTGTTGGGGAGCGTGGGAAGTGTGCAAAGGGCCTTTGTGAGAGCTTGGGCAGTGTGCAAAGCACTGTTGTGGGAGGTCGGGCAGTGTGCAAAGCACTGTTGTGGGAGCTCGGGCAGTGTGCAAAGCACTGTTGTGGGAGCATGGGAAGTGTGCAAAGGACTGTTGTGGAATGGACGCTACAAACAGTAATAGCTAAGTGTTATTGGTATGCCAGATAACCCTTGAATTGTGTTAATTTATTTGGTCCTCAAGCAGCCTATAGGGTAGGTAATAATTTTATTCTCATTTTTATAAATGAGGAAACTGAGGCCAGAGAAGCTAAGCAACTTGTATTGAAAGCCAGCATGCAAACCCCAAAATTCTGATCCCAGAATTCGGTTACAATAACTCTTTCAGGACGAGTGCTATGTGTTGGCAGTCAGAAGTTACAGGGCTGCATGAGGTGGGCTGGCACTCCCCAGGGGACATGCATGAGTAACTGCACCTGGTCACTGAACTGCTTTCTAATGGGATGGTTGCCACTACCTGCAGGGTGTCAGTTTATTGAATGAACATTTGGGTTTCGGCCCAGAGTTGAACTGCTTGAAATAATACACGGACGCTTAGCTGTGTCCTTTCTTCTCTGAACTGTCCCCAGGAAGTGTTCTGCCTCTCCTAGGAGCAAATGTTGAACAAATGAGCTGAAAGCACACCAGATTATTATTCTGCCCTAAGCATGGAATACTTACCATCCCTGCGTGACCGTCTGGATTGGCTGTGCTGACCTGGGTCAGGTGGCTGGTAACTAGTCATGGCTGTAGGGCCCAAAGTGCTAGCCGTCGGGAGGGGGAGCCTATGCACAGAGCGGCCATCAGGCTCTGATGCTCAGCATGGCTGTGCTTCCTGCTCACAGCCATTTGCTCAGTGTCACCATGAGCCAAGCTGCTCATTCTCAGTATCATTCACTAAACAGCGTTTGCAGAGACAAGAAGTCCTATAGGACTCTTTGTGAACCCTTAACATCCCAGCTACACTAGTATGCTGAAACATGAACATCTATTCTAGAAATGCTGGTAGCTAGTGCTATACTTATATTCATTTATACTGCTTTTGATAGGTTGGACATAGAAATATTGTGTAGAATAAACAAAAGTGAATTTTCACTCTGGCTTTGCACCAGCATTTCCTTTTATGTGCTTATTTCTCTGAGATATAAATCTAGATAAATGTACTTGCTTCCCCACCCCACCCCCAAAAAATACAAATTACAGTAACCATTATGTTATCGTAATGGAATAAATAGTGCTTTTGAGCACCTTCTGTTTTGTAGGGAAATGTAGTTTAGGGAAAAGTGAAATTGTCTCCTGAACTTCAAGCTTATACAATAATGAAACAAAGATGAATATTTACAAAATGTTTTTAGTTTCTTTTTTTTTTTTCTAATTAAAGTTTATTGGGGTGACAATGGTTAGTAAAATTACATAGACTTCAGGTGTACAATTCTGTATTACATCATCTATATGTCTCATTGTGTGTTCACCACCCAGAGTCAGTTCTCCTTCCATTACCATATATTTGACCCCATTTACCCTCATCTACTACCCCTCTCCCCTCTTACCCTCTGGTAACAACTAAACTATTGTCTTTGTCTCTGACTTTTGGTTTCTTTATTTGTCTTGTTCCTTTGTTGTTTTCAGTTTTGTATCCCACATACCAGTGAAATCATATGGTTCTCAACTGTTTCTGTCTGAATTATTTCGCTCAGTGTAATAATCTCAAGATCCATCCATGTTGTCACAAATGTTCCTATTTCATCTTTTCTTACTGCCGAATAGTATTCCATTATGTATATATACCACAACTTCTTTATCTAATCAGCTATTTGAAGGACACTTTGGTTGTTTCCATGTCTTGGCCACTGTAAATAAAGCTGCAATGCACATCGGGACACATATATCTTTGTGAATAAATGTCTTTAGTTTTTTAATCCTGTGTCCTTAGCAGTTGCCTTTAGTCATATTTATATTAAAATACTATGCTAATTTTTCTCCATGCACTATATTTAAAAAAATGAACCAAAACAGAAACCTAATGTGAAAAGGTCAACAAGATACATCTCTAGGAGAGACAGCCACCAAACAACATGCCAGGTTAACTTACCTCATCACTAAAGATCGTTACTGACATCAGGAAAAAAATAAATAAATAAAAATAAGCGTGAGAACAAGAGACTCAGTCAAGAGCTTAAGATCATGTCAGAAGATCACGTCAGAAAGGAAGAAAATAAGGACAAAATGTTCTGATTCCTGTGAAATTAGCTGGTAAGCTTTTTATATGGAGAGAAAAGCCTTCTTAATAGAAAACAACAACAACAACATATATTTCAACAGTTAAAGCCCCAGAAGACTAGGTGGTCATTTGATGACAGAGAGCGAGGCCATGCTGTGTTATTCTTTATGAATTTCAAGCACAAGATTATCTGGTTAGGAAGCTTTCACTTTAAAATCCGCACACCAATTGACCTAAATAACAAGGACATTTATTTTCTCACATAGCAACGAGTCCTGAGATAGGACACCTCTAAATTGGTTAATGCTATGTCTCTACTTCTGCCATCCTCTGAGCTTTCTATGCAAAATATAAATAAACTTTCTAGGAGAGGGCTTGTTTTTCAGTTACTCTGGAAAAGAGGAGAGTTTTTATCATCGATTTTCCTGTTGTCCATCCCTCAGTTCTTGAATGTGGTGTTTGTCAGTGATCTCTATCCTGGGGGATAAAAAAAGACCTGAAATACATTTAAATTATGTGCCCAATAGACTGTCAGTTTTAATTTGAAACAAATATATTTGCTGTTTTTCTGTGAATAAATAAGACTGTTAATTTAATTTACTTTACCAGATGCTAAACTATACAAACGGTTAATATTTTTGTGGAATATATACAGTTTCATTATCCACACCAATTAGCTGGTCATCCAAATATTTCAAGAAAGTAGTGGGTAGGATGAGAATCACACCTAATGTCTAAGGGTAAAATTATGGCTCTGGTAGCTTTCAATCCACAACATTTGCTCAAGCAGAACTGTATTCCTATGACCAGAATTTCCTACACTAGGGCCAGCCCCCATGGCCTTTCTGTTTCTAAAACTATCCTTTCAGTCTGTTGTCTTGACCGTAGACATGATTACGTGGGATTTGTCAACTAAAATGTCATCATAAGAAGTTAAATTAATCCAAACAGGGTTTCATTCTGGTTCTTTTTTATATATGTGTTAGAGTTACTTTTTGAAACCAGAATGAAATACTATTATAGGTTGATTTGATCTACTATAAGTTACCTTTGTGACCAGAAAGCTTACTCCAATGTAGGTTTAAACTTCTGTGAAAATCAAAGAAATAGAATAAATTCTGTGAAATGGGACGGGATTGGTAAGAACTGGGGTCCATTACTGGTGTGTAAGCAACGCTGACCCACTTGCCAAAGAAGAAACTTCTATTAATGTTTTCCTTTAGTCTTGAAGTGATTGTGCTAGCCACCAAAAGAAGTAGGCTAGTTAGCACCCTGAATGAAGAACAGGATTGGCTTGAGAGAGCGTTGACAAAAATCGCTTGGTTGTGGGCTTTCCAACTGTTTTCTTTGGAGAATAGATTTGATTAACTTTGAAGGGTTAAGAGTGAAGGGTTAAGAGTGGATGACTAACTAGCAGCCACTCACCTGTGTTAAGAGGTAATACTTTAGCCTGTCTTTTGACTTTCTGTTTTCAGATGTCGTACAATTTTGGTTAGACATCAACTTGCATTTGTGTAAGCTTTCCTGTCACCGCTCACCCAGCTAAGAATGCAAAATGTAAGATTCTGTACTATTGTTATGACAATTCTATGAGAGTCACAGAGAGAAGAATGTAAAATAAAGTAGCTCTTTGGCCTTCAGTGTCTTCAAAAATAGTTGTGTCTCAGGAAATACCCATAATTCTAAGTCCTGATCATAGTCAACATGGAAATTACTGGTTTTCAGCAGCTACAAGAAGTCAAGTTGTACAGGAATAAAAGGCAGTCTGGTTTCTGTTTCGTCACGCAGGCTCAATAGCACCCTTGGCTCTCCGGATTGCTCTAGAAAAGTGCTTTACAAGCCTATGAAGTGCGGTTGGCTGCTCCTACACTTCCCTGCATATGCACCCCATATGCTCCTGTCCCCTGGTTGTGTCAGTGACCCCTCCCCCACCAAAGGTGCCCCTCAGGGCCGCTCTGTCTGCTTGCCTGGGGAGGTGGCTCCCTATATTTTCCAGATTCCCTCACCACCTCCTGTTACCTTCTTCCAGTAGATCTTAGAGTGGGAGCAAGGAGAAGCACACTGTAATTTTCTGTCCCCTCCACTCCCCTCTCCATTCCTTCCTTCCTTCCCTCCTGCTTCTGGAAGTGTCTGTGATGCGTTTCCACTCCTCTCCGTGGCTGGATGGCACCCCACAGGGCCGTGCATCCTTAGTTCCCGCCTAACTTCTGACACAGCTGTTTCCTCCCGCGGGTGTCCCCAGTCCTGCGGGCAGTAGTTGTTCCTACAGTTACAGATAGTCAAATCTCACCCGCTCTTCCTCCTCCTCTCTCTCTGTCCTTCCTTCCCTCTCCTTTCTCCCTCCCTCCTCCGTTTCTCTCTGTCTGTCTTTCTTTGAGCCCTTTCAGCACTTTCATAATGTTTTGTTTTATTTGTTTACACTCAGTCCACTTTTCAAGAAATACTCAGCAGGGCTTCTTTTATCCTGACAGGACCCTGCCTGGACCGGGTGGCACAGGTGGGTAACGTAGTACAGTCTGTCTCGGAAAGCTCGGCAAACACCCGTGAAATAAGTGATACTCCTTTTCTCAGTTTGTCCACATGCAGGGGTGTGTTCTGGGGATGTAGTCAGAGACAGTCCCGGAGATTTTATGAGCAAAGGTTTTCATTGATGGGTTATTTTTTTCCTTAAATATTAGAAACAGGAATGAACTGTTGAACAATAGGAACTATAAAACCATATTCATACAATTATACACCTGTCTATACTTTAAAATATTAAACCATCATTAAAAATCCATTTCAGAACTTATTGACAAAAGATAATATTTAAAGCATAAGTTAAAATAATAATATACAAAAGTATGTGTTGCATGAATGATTAAACATTTTTATAGACATATATTTATAGGAAAACAGTGGAAAGAAATCACATATGTAGCGATTATTCTGTTTGGGTGAATTTTATTTTCTTTGCTATGGTTTTTTGGAATTTTCTAAAATATCTACCATGGCAATTTTCTAATAAGAAAAAGACACCTATACATTTTGAAAGTAACAGACACAAAAATAATTGCAGATAGATTTAAGATCTAAAAAAAAAAAAAAAAAAAAAAAAAAAAAAAAAAAAAAAAAAAAAAAAGCAAAAATACCTCCTCCAATCTTATACAATAAAAAAAGAAAATAAAAATATTTTCTTAAGCCCAAAAGAAGAAAGAAAGATTTTCAGCAGTGATGAATTTGTAGGTGAAACACAGATGAAATAAACATGTGAAAAGATTCTTGTGGTCACGGTAATTTTTAGTTTACAAAAGTGAAATCTTTTCTTTATCAGATTGACATTCAAAAATTGACTTTGCATTTAGGAAAAAGAGCCACTCGAGTACTGTCGACGGGGATGTAAATTGTCATTACAGCTTCTTTGCTTTTTTTTGGAGTATGCTTAGAAAGTGCCCATGAACGTTTTATGGGTACGCATCTTTGGACAGCGGTTTTCCTTCTAGGTCTCTTTCCTGTGGACCTGCTATGATGTATGTTGAAGGATATGCCCATTATCCAAGTTTTCAGTGGCCACTTATTGAGAATCCACTACATGGCAGACACTTTTCTCATAAAGGATGTGTTGGGGAACACCAGAAAAATATTTTATTTATAGAAAGGAGAGACAATAAACATGTAAACAAATATACGAACAAGGTAATTTCAGAGAGTGATGAGTACTGCGAAGGAAACAAACCAAAAAGGTGTAACAGCAACTGACTAAGGATAAATGCGATGACTTAGGCCAGGAGTTCTAGAAAGACCTCACAAAGGAAGCAGCCTGTGAGTGGAGAGCTGAGAAAGCAGGAGAAGCCAGAGCACCAACATTCGTCAGTAGGGGGTGGTTCCATCATTAAATGAAGTCGCACTAAAATACTACCTAGATGTTTACAGAATGGGGAAGCTCTGTGTTTACCTGCATGGAGAATGTGAGTCATGCTAGTAAGAGAGCAAGCACGTTGCAGAACACTGAATATAGTGTGGCATTAAAGAAGACTACAATATCAGAATGCACAGAAAGACCTGGAAGGTACGCGGCAAATGCCGTGTCAGTGGTGGTAGGTGAAGGTCATGTGGAATTGAATGGTGGTGAAAGGGGATTTGATTTTTACTTTATGCACTGAATTGTTGTTTGTTTTGTTAAATGAGCCTGAGCTTATTTTATTACTGATCAAACTAAACAAAAAATAAAAACCACGGCTATAAAAAAGAAAATGTTCAGGAGGGTATATTTAGAAAACTGGGAAACTGGACAGTTTTTAGCTAAAGAAAATCCTATTTCACATATTGGCAAAGAAAAGAGATTTATATTCTAGAACATGCCTCAGGGCTTGTAGTTCCTTTTGCCTTGCATTGCTACCTGATGGAAGAAAAGCCTTAGACTGCATTCTGTAAACTGACAACTGACTATCATATTTCTGTTTGCTTGTTTTTCACAAATGTCTTCATGTCTGAACTTTGGCTCATTTTTATTAGTTAAGCCTCCTCCCTCTTCCAGACCCTTTTGCACCCTCCATCCATGTCTGTCATCCAGCCAGTTTTTAGTATAAATTTCAGAACACATCTGAGAGGGTCCAATTCCTTGCATGTTAAGGTAATCCTTTAAAGGACGCTCTCTAACCAATGTGAGCTTTCAAGATAAGGTACCGAGAGTGGGGCTTTCTTCATTTGAAAGAGTATTTTGAGAGCCTCCTTTGAGGTTTCAAACCCCTTTTCTTCTGGCTTCCCACTTGCCCAAGTAGATGCCTTTTTAATATTTGGGAACATTTTATTCCTGAGTTAATTATAGTCACAGGGAAGAAAGGTTTAGGGTTTCTTTTGTTTGAACATTACTAGGGAATTTGAAAAGACAGGTTTCTATATTATGAAACTAATGGCAACTCCAGAAAGTTGATTGAAAAAATGGTCCAATTAACAGGTCAAGGGATGAGGGTAACAGAGGAGATCATGCTGGTGTTGTTTTACAGAGCAGCGCTTCAGCAAAGTGCTCGTCATGATTGTTTTGGAGACATACAGCCCCAGTTATTTATGTCCTTGAATCACAGCTGTGAATGTCTGCATCTGTAGTGCTGTCAGGCTGGATTTGATTTTACCCCATTACAAACCAGTATGTTAGGCTGCTCCTCTTTCAGCCTGCTGACAGGAGACACGAGCTCCTTGGGCCAAAGGTGAAGCCCCGTGTCACACAGTCCCCAGCAGTCCGCCAGAGCAGCCACAGGTTTGCATCAGTGCACCGCACACCCATGTCCCAGGGCAATGAGATGAAGGGCCCAGGTCCCTGTTGCACCACAGCCGGGGTTACTGAGCCGGGGAATCCACTGCGTATATACCAGGCAGCAAGCAAGCCTGCTTTATGTCCAGGGGCAGACATGGCCTCTCTCTGAAGATTACCAGTTTCATAAGCTCCCCTGAGAAATGGCTGGGTAGGAAGTGGACAAGGCCTTGCAGTCTTGGCACACGCAGCAAGAGGCCAGCAGGACCCTTTCCCACAAGACTATTCTGTACCACGATATTTAATAGGATATAATTATGTTCATGTACGCACACATATTGCTTATGCATTTTAAATAGTCTTGTAAAGATTTTTTTTTAACTCACAGGATAATAGTGAACAGTGACGGTGCCTTTGCTTATTTCTAAAAAACAGAAAAAAAACCCATAAAATATAGCAAAGACATGAAAGAAGCTGTCTCGTCATTCTTCTTGTGCTGTCAATTTCGCTATGGCTAAGTATGGAAGAAAAAACAGAATTTCCAAATAGGTACATTCATTAACTCCTAAGTGGAGGTACCTTAAAATGTAGACTGCCTTGAAGATAGAAAAATAAGGGTTTTCATAGTAAAAGGGGGTTAGTGGGAACTCAGAATTTCAGCTTCAACGTAGAAACCAGATTGAATTAAAGCATCATAAAAGGAGTTTAAAAGGGGGGCATTTTCACAATGCTTTGAATGGTCTCTGTAGGGCACTGGTGTGGTGTGTGTGGCCAGGGGTCCCAAAGGGAAGGATGGCCGCTGTGGGGCACTGGTTCTCTAGAACTGTTTCACATGAGTGGAGACAGTTTTCCATAGCGAAATCATTTTAATTGTGAGCAAGGAAAATTTTCATAGAATAATGTTTCCACTGGGCTAGAGATGGCTTATTCGTGTGCCTGAGTGTGTGTCTGAACACAAATCTGCCGCTTTCTAATGTTTTTTCCCCCAATACTTAAAATATCCTCCACATTAGTCTGGTACATCTGACAGAATTTTGTTCTATCCTAAAAGGAAGAAAGACGCAATTGAGAAAAAAGTATAAGTTTGGGGTAGAATTGATTTGTCTGTTTATTCAGTTTCAACTCTAATAGAATTATATTAGTTATTTTAAGTGACTGATAGCTAAACTCCTTCCCTTCAAATTATCTCAGTGTTTTACCATTACTTTCTTAAATATTATAACTGAACACTATAATATTTTGAGCTATAGAAATGCATTTTACGTTTCAGAGCTAATTCTTAAATTTACTGCACGTAACTTATAAAGCAGACATTTTATGTAGTTGAGGGGAAAAAAAGAAAGAAAACATGTTTGAGATGATTTGATTTTTCATAAATTAAAGTTAGATCTGGTGAGCCAACTTATAAATTGACAAATAAAACAAACAGCATGTTCCTTGAGGCTACATAATTTATCTACAATAATTTTGTAAATTAATATCCTTTTGAGCTTCCCTTTGGATCTGCAAGATTTATTTGGTAAAATGTTTTGGATCTTTTACTTTTAAATGTGTCATGTACAGTATGGAATGCGAGTGATTCACGTTGAAAACTTGAGGGTCACACAGCACCTCCTTTTTATAATTCATGCAAATGCTTTCCTGGCTGTCGGCGTGGAATTGCAGCCTACAGCCTTGGTTATCTGGCCCTCATTCCTGATCAGGTCTTTAGCCCGTTTCCCTGGGATGTTATTTTTAGTGCCCTCAGGTTTGCTTGGATACCAGGCTACAGCTGATCACAGAGATTGAAAGTACACGAGCAAGTAGGACTCTTGACATGTTAATACTATAAATTTCCCATTTATTTTCTTTAGAGGAAAAACTTAAACATGATTTGACCAGAATATCAAACCCACACACATCATGCCTTGCTTCGCTGCTGCAAAATCAATATGGCTTTTTGCAAATAAGAAATGGGTAATTAACAAGACAGGCGAGAACATTTCTCTCTGTCGTTTGTCTACCTGCCTGTCTGTATTAGTCTGCGGGGCTGCGATAACAAAATAACAAGCTTGGTGGCTTAAACAATAGACATTTGGAAGTCCAAGATCAAGGTGCCAGCTGACTCCATTCTCCATGAAGGGACTCTTCCTGGCTTGCAGCCAGCCAGCCATGTTCTGTCTGTGTTCTCACAGGGCAGAGAGAGCAATCTATCTTTTCCTCTTCGATAAGGCCATTATTCCCATCATGAGGACCCCACCCTCACAACTCTATCAACTCCAATTATCTCCCAAAGGCCGCATCACACTGCGGGGTCGGGCTTCAACGGGTGAATTTGGGGTGGAACATAATTCAGTCCATAGTGTTCTCCCTCCACCTCTCCCTCTCCCTCTCCCTCTCCCTCCCTCTTCTCACTCTCCTTCCCTCCTTCTATCCTTCCCTTCCTCCTCCACCCCTCCCTCTTGTCCCTAATCCGTTGTTCTAAATGCAAAGTCAACTTGTGAGGTAAACATGTAACCATATCAAGTTGACGGATGTTTACAAGCTATAATTTGCCAAGTGGCGAAGGGCATTTCTCCCCAGCTAGTAAGATGGGTTGTCTTGTTTTCCAGCCAGCTTCACAGGCACTGGCTGAGATGCCCAAGTTCCGATGCCAGTATTTCACCAGATGAAAGACACACGAAAAAGCTAGGACTTTGTGTGTGTGTTTTCTTTGTTCTTTTCATTCTAATTTTCACTAAATCTCAAAGCTGTCAAAAATTTAATTTGAAAACTCATCATTGGTCTTTGTTTTCTGTCAAAGGTCAGTTCCCTTTCCTTTTCTATTTTTTCCTCTTCTAGTTTTTCCTCAGTGTGTTCCTCGCCCCACAAAAACAGAGTTACAGCCCCACTAACCTCGGAAACTAAGCAGAGGTTCAAGGTGAAGTGTTGGCAGGTGGGGGGCAGGGTGGCAAGCAGATACAAAAACAGAAGCAGGGCCTGGAGGGGCTCCCTGGCCGCTGTGGCAGAGTTCTGGTTTGCGTGGAGCTCTGGTATTGGACTTTCTTAAGAACAAATGACTTCTTTTAAATGCTATTTTTAAGATTCAAAGAAAAGAAAAAATATTTTCCTGGATCCAAAGAGTAAAGAGATGCTTTATAGGCAATTTCAGAACACAACTTCATAAAGTTTAAAATTCTTTTCAGAGGAAATCCTGTCTCCTTCAAGATCCACTACTTTCTTTACCACTTATTTTCAAAGGAAACTGAATAAATGCAAATATAAGGATATATATATATATATATATATATATATATATATATATATATATGCATTTTCCAAGTAAATGATCCACAGGAATATTAGGAATTGTTTAACTCACTGGAAAGCCAATTGATAAGTATATGAAGTTCTGACCATTATGTTTGTGAACTCATCCTAGAAAAAGTGCTACACACCTCATTGCTGAATATCACTATAGTCACCTTCAAAGTACTCCCCATGGGAAGCTATGCACTGATGCCAGTGCCTAGTCCACCCTTCAAAGCAATTTTGGAACTCTTTTTCTGGAACGGCCATCAGAGCTGTCGTTGTATTACCCTTGATGTCCTGAATGTCATCAAAATGTCTTCTGTTCAATATTTTCTTTATCTTTGGGTAAAGAAAGAAGTCACTGGGTGCCAGATGAGGTGAGTAGGGAGGGTGTTCCAGTACAGTTATTTGTTTACTGGCTAAAAACTCCCCCACAGACAGTGCTGTGTGAGCTGGTGCATTGTCGTGATGCAAGAGCCCTGCATTGCTGGTGAAAAGTTCAGGTCATCTAATTTTTTCGTGCAACCTTTTCAGCACTTCCAAATAGTAAACTTGGTTAACTGTCCAGTTGGTACAAATTCATAATGAATCCCTCTGATATCAAGAAAGATTAGCAACATTGTTGAAACAAGTTCGCAAACTTAAATTGTCAGACTTCGTATCTATCACAGGTTAAAATAATGAAATAATAAATTGACAAATTTGCACTACTGGAAAGAACAAATTTTTTTTTTTTGCTTTGTTTTATTTTTAAAATAATGGAGCAAAGAGAGAGGAATCAGCCTTTATTTCCTATCTTATGCCAGGTACCTTGTGTATGCCTTATGTTTAGCCATATTTAATAAGTGAGAATATAATTAAGTAGTGAGAATAGGGAAAATCATTAAGTATTGTATTACATAGGAAGACTAGATGTTAGATGGCTTAGAACATAATTTGAAGAATAATACTTTATAATATATATTTTTAAATCAGTTATGAAGATTCCTAAATCAATGTTTTCCAAAGTGCATACTCTAAGGTATTTGATTTGTAGGACGTTTTATGGCTTTTGTGGAAAGCGGAAGCCAGTGGAGTAAGGGTAACAAACTCTTATTAAACGTGTATCTTTCCTGTAGAACTTTTCCAATGCTTCTAACAGGCTAACCTCTATGGCCTACATGATAATCAGTGCTACTTACATCTATTTGGCCACTGAACACTGTTTTCCAGAAAGCACAGCAGGGGACCACTGATGACAGGTTTTGGGAAACACTGCTTTGGGTATCTGAAAGGCAGGAGGTGAGGTCATTTATAGCCATGGCTTTTAAATTCAAAGTGGTATACTTAGCGATAACAAAGAAAAAGAGAAAAATCAGGAACTCCTGCTTTTATTCTGTTTTGAGAAAAGGCTGAGGAGATTTCTTTTCTTTAGGAAGAGCAAATTAACTCTTAGCAAAAAGATCACTGGGTTAGAAGTCAATGGATCGGACGCTATTCTGGTCCCATCACTAAGATTCTGGATAAAGGGATTGAACATCTGTTAGACTTAATTTCTAGCTCTATAAAATGAACTGACCAGTTTAGGGCTCTCAAACATCCCACCGAATCCCAATCGTAGTTTATATAAAAATGTTTGTGAGGTCACAGAGCAAGGACAAATAATGTAATTGTACCCAATGTTCTCAATGTCTTTGGCAACTGAATCTAGGCAGTGTATTCAGTCCCTTTATATTTACTGAGTAATATCCATCTGCCTGGCACTGATCCTCTTTGATGGAGCTTCCATGTAAATGTATGTGTTTGTTTGGGGTGCGGAAGTGGGGGGAGATGATTTAGACAAAAGGTACACAAAAACGTAAACAAAACAATTTATCAGAGTCATCAATATTTACATTTTAAAAATCCAAAATTATGAGGTAGGGGGAAATGGGGCTAGGGAGTACTTTAAATGTGTTGTACTATAGATAACATACACTCACCAGTTTTAATAACCTTTACTAGTTTATACTAAAACCATTTCAAAATTAGTAAACTATATTTTTATCACAAAGAGAGTTTGGCTTAAAGGTTAGAAACCTAATTAACCAAAGTCTTTTTATGAACAGAGAAATGTAAATTTGTAGCACTTAAAGGTTTGTAGCCAGAAAACTTTTTAAAAAGCATTTTCATTTTTCAAGAAGAAAGAGACACAAAAACCTTAAATCTGCAAATAATTCTAAGCCTTTCCTATTGTGAAATACCAAGCTGGTTGACTTAAATTGTGGAAATATTTTGGGAGCCTGTAAGAGCAGGAAGAATAATGCTGGGTGACTGTTGGTCTGGCAAGGGAAACGTGTCCCAACCTATTAGACTGGCAATGAGATGGGGTTGGTCTAGAACCACCCGTTAGTAAAGCTGTTGAAAACATTTACAGTGGACATGATTCCCTGCAAAACTTCTCACCCAACATAAAACTAAAAATAACAAAAACAGAATAGAGCATTTTAAATTATTGAGCAAGTTGAATTTTGTTCATCCCCTAAGAAAAAAAGAAAACCACTTAACTTTTAAATTAAGTATGCCATGTTCAGTCTCCATCTATCTCACCTACTTAAAGTTTAAATGATACCATTATGGTGTCATTTAAATTTGGAAAGATGGGTATGTTTTTAAGACCTGAGATGAAATCTAGAAAATGAGGAGGCTAGCCTTTCATTGCTAAAATGATAATACCCCCTGTGTCCTTCCTTGATGTTTTTATCATGAAGCAAGTACTAATTTTAGAAGAGCAATGAGAAAGAAAATAATAAGGCAGTCATGAGATGAAAATGATTTTTACAGTAATATGACTTGTGTTTTAACCTAATTTCACAATAGATCTATTTATCCATGTCATTCATGGTGACAGTGTTACTTTCCCCTGTGACTGGATATCGCTCTCCTCCCCATCGTGGAGGTTTTCGTGGATCAAGATGGTACCAAGATGCATACTCGCTCTGATCTGACCAGGCTTTGGCTTAGGCAGATTATTTTTCCCACAACAGCAGTTTGGATTAAGCAGTGCAGACCTCATTAGCTCTTGAGCAGTCTACAGAAGAGAAATGGCTCAAGAAACTTGAAGACGAGCGCTTTCTGTTGTGGGTGCCTGTGCACGAGGCCCAGCTTGTTTACTTCGCAGACCACCTGCAGCTGGCTTCTGAAGCATAGTTCTGGTTCTGAGTGCTTCACGCCCGGTGATCTTGGGTGCAGAGAGGTCCACTGTCCTCATCCTCACAAAATCACGGGGACTCGTGCTTTAGGAAGGTCTCGTGACACTGCTGCTTGTGAAGTGCAAGTCTCCATACTAGAGAATCACGCTGTCATGATTACTCAGCCCTCCCTCACCTTCCCTTTGTGTCCAGCCCTTGGCGTGTGTTACAAGAAGGCGCACTCCCAGCGCTAGTTGGAGGTACTTCAAAGCCTTTTTGAGATCTGGCTTTGTCTTTACTGTTAAGTGTAGCTCAGAGGTGGTAGGAAAACTGCCTTTGTTTTCTCATTCGTTTTTAGCTCACAGGAAAAAAAAAAAAAATAGTAATCACTGAAGTTTTCCCTAGACCAGAAAAATCATACCGAAGACACTTTTGCTAATTCTTGCTCAATGTCATGATCCGTGTGATCCCAGTGACACTTTGAAGTCTTTTGAAAGTTCCCGCTGCATTTTTAACAACGACAGTTGAAATAAAGCCTGGGGCTGGCACCAGAATTTATTCCACGGAAGGACATGGGTGTAGGTGGTCAATGAGGCCGTTTCACACAGGCTCCCAGCAGTGGTGTCATGTCCAAGGGTGCAGTCTTGTGACCTGCATTTGCTTCAGTCACATCATGTTGTAAGAACAGAGGTGAACTTAGGTGGTGTTCCACCAGAGACCATGGAGGCAATGGCAAAATGTAGTTTATTTAATAAAAATTCACTTTATGCACAATTTTATTAGATTACAGAAACCGCGAGCTATTTATTAAATATGCATATGTGCCCACAACATTTACATTAAACAGATGGTAGTTTTAATTTTTAAAATAAAGTATCACCCTTGGTTCTTGGCATACTTCAGAAAATCACTTGACTTACCTCTAGTGGATTTTATTACCTGGCAACAATCATGACTAGGGGACAACAAAGAAGGAGGAGAAAGAGAAGAGAAAAATCTCACAGAAATGTCATTTTTAACAGCCTGATCTTGGTATAATTTATATAAAATAAAGCATCACCACATTCAAGATAATGAACATACTTATCTCCCCAAAAGTTCCCTCAGCCCCTTCCTAACCCCCTTCCTCAGCAATCCCACTGCCCCATCTCTCAATTCTGCCCTAACAAACAATGGTTTACTCTCTGTCACTAGATTACTTTGCATTTTCTAGGATGTTATGGATATGGGACTGTACAGTATATGCACTGTGCTTGGATTCTTTCATCCACTATAAGCATTTTGAGACTCATCCATGTCCCAGTGTGTATGACTGGTCCCTTCTTACTGCTGAGCCGTACTCCATTGCTTGCAAACACCCCAACTTGTTTCTGTTCTTCTGTTGACGGACATTTGGACCGTTTGCAGGTTTTGGCTTGTAGCCATGAAGCTGATGTGGACATTCACGTACAAGCCTTGTGTGGCCATGTACTTTCCTTTTCTCCTGTGCAGATACCTAGGTGTGAAGTGGCCTTATCATATTGTTATGTTAGTGTTTACATTTTTAAGGAACTGCCAAACTGTTCTCCAAGGTGGTTGTTAATAGCTGACAGACGCACCAGCAATATAGAAGAGTTCTGGTTGGTTTACATCGTGGCCAACACTTGGTTTGGTGAGCTTTTCAAATTTTAGCCATTCTAATAGGTATGTAGTGATATCTTAGTATGATTTTAATTCACATTTTGCTAACAGACAATGATAGTGGACCTCTTCTCATGGACTTATGTGCCATCCACATATTTTCTTTGATGCAGTGTCCTTTCAAATCTTCTGACTCCTTTTTATTGAGTTGTTTTCTTACTTTTGAGCTTTGAGTATCACACACACACACACACACACACACACACACACACACACACACATTCTGGACTCAAACCATTTATCAGATATAGTTTGCAAATGTTTACTTCAAGTTTGTGACTTGTCATTCTAGTATCAGTGTCTTTAGCAGAAATGTTAAAATTTGATGTAGTTAATTTATAAATTTGTTCTTTTATGATCATGCTTTGGGATCATAGCTAGATAATATTTTCTTAGCCCAAAGTCATAAAGATGCTGTTCTGTTTGTTTCCAGAAATTATATAGTTTTAACTTCTACATTTAGGACTATGACCAACCGTGTGTTAGTTTTCCTGTGTGGTATGAGGAACCAAGGTCTTCTCTTCTGCATATGGATTACCAGCTGCTGCAGCACCGTATCTTGGAAACACTGTCCATCCTCCACTGAGCTGCCTCTATCCCTTTGTCAGTATCGGTCGTCCACATGCTTGTGCTTCTCTCTGGGCTCCTGTGTTCCATTGATCATTCAGTCTCTCTTTACACCAGCACCACACCCTGCATTACTGTAGCTTGAGTTTGAAATCAGGTGATGTCAGTTCTCTAACCTTGTTTTAGATATTCTGGGTCATTTGTTATTGCCATGGGAATTTTAGAATCACTTTTTTAATTTCTAAAATCAGCCAACCAATCAGTCAGTCAGTCCTGCTGGAATTTTGATTAGCAGTGCAACGAATCTATAGATCTACTGGGAGAGAACTGGTGTTTAACAACACTGCGTCTTCTAACCCATAAACACAACACCTGTCTCCATTTATTGACTCATCTTTATTTTCTCTCAGAAGTGTTTTCTAGTTTCAATGTCCCAATCTTGCCCATCTTTTGTCAAATTTATTTTAGGTATTTCATGTTTTTAGTGCTACAATAAATGGTATGTTTAAAATTTACGTTTTCAATTGTTGGTAGTATGGAAAGGCAATTCATTTTGTAAACTGAGCTAATACCTTCCAACTTGGCTAAATTCACTTATTACTTCTAGTAGCTTTTGGTAGATTCCATAGCATTTTCTACATATACAATCAAGTAGTCTTTGAATAAATATAGTTTCTCTTCTTCCTTTCCAGTCTGAATGTCTTTTGTTTCCTTATTTTGACTTTTTGGCCCAAACCTTCAGTACAATGTAGAATCGCAGTGGCAAGAGCAGACCTCACGGTGTTCCTGCTTCAGACTGCAGCCTTTCACCTTTAAGTCTGGTGTAAGCTGTATGTTTTTGTAGATTCCCTTTGTCAGGGTGAGGAAGTTCATTTCTCTTCCTAGCTCCTGAGAAGGTTTTAATAAAAGTGGATATTATATATTTGCCAAATGCGTTTTCTTGTGCCTATTAGAATAATCTTTGTTTGTTTGTTTATATGGTTAATATAGTGAGTGATTTATTTTTTTCTTTTTAAATGTAAAATCAACCCTGAATTACTGGGATAAACTCTGCTTGGCCATACTGTATTATTCTTTCAATATACTGTTGAGTTCTAAATAATTTTGTTTCTAATTTCTGAACATTTACTAATGTTTCGTTATTTTTATATCTGTAGTTATGAGGAATATTAGTCTGTAGCTTTCTTTTCTTGTAACGTCTGTATCTGATTTTGGGACTATAGCAATGTTGGCTTCATGGAGTGACTTGGAGAGTAGTCACTCCTTTTCAATTTTCTGGAAAATTTTGTACAGAATCAACATTATTTCTTCTCTAAATGTTCAGTAGAAGGCACTGGAAGATTTTTAACTACAAATTTAATTTCTTCAATAAATAGTAGTAGATCTATTCAGGTCATCTCTTTCTTTCTGACTGAGCTTTAATAGATTATGTCTTTTAAGGAATTTGTCCATTTCATCTAAGATGCCAAATTTATTGACATAAAACTGTCCATAATATTCCTTTATTATCTGTTTAATATCTGTATGACTATAGTGATGACACTGTGATCTTTGCTGATATTGTCATTTCTGTCTTCTCTCTGTGTCTAGAGGTTTATCTATTCTGTTCATCTCAAAAGATCAGCTTTTGATTTCACTGATTTCTCTGTATTATTTTTCTGCTTTCTATATCATTTGTGGGAAAAATACAGCCTGTAAACAAATCCAGTCCTGCTTTTATAAAGCCTTGGTATCTACAAGCGGTTTTTACATAGTTCAAGGATTGAAAACAAAACAAAACAAAACAAAACAAAAAACAGAGAGAGAGAGAGAGAGAGAGAGAATGAATATGCAACAGAGACCATATAGGACCCACAAAACTAAAATTTTATTATTTGGATATTTATAGAAAAAATCTGCCAATCCCCTTTCTATTTCATTGATTTCTGCTATGATATACTTACTTTGGATTAATTCGCTTGTCTTTATTTAGCTTTTTATTGTAGAAAGTGTCATTTATTTCAGATCTTCTTTTCTAATATAGGCATTTGTTGAAATAAATTTCCTCCTAGGTACTGTTTTATACTTGTTCCTTCTTTTCTCTATTATCTTTTCCCTGTTTGTCTTCCTTCTTCTGATTTATTTGTATTTTGATTATGATTCCGTCTTATCTGTGGGGCTTACATTTGGAGAGTTCCTATTGCCATATTGCTTTAGATTTTGTTAATATTTTCTGCTTCTCCTGCCCATAATTCTATCCAATACATATTTTTTATCTCACACATTGCAATTTTGAGCTCTATCAGTTAGATTTTTTTATACTTTCCATGTCTCATCTTACTGAACATATAGGACATAGTTATAATAACTATTTTAGTGTCTTTGCCTGTGTCAGTTCTGGGTTGGTTTCTATTGACTGCATGTTCTCCTCATGATGAGTTTTATTTTCCTGAATTTTTGAATGCCTGGTAATTTTTTATTGGTTGTCACGTATTGTGATTTACGCTTTGTTTTGTGCTTGATATTTTACATTTGTTCTTCTATGAATATTTGTGAGCTTTGTCCTGGGGCACAGTCCCGTTACTTGAGAATGGCCTGGCTCTTGTAGGTCACGTGCTTATGTATGAGGCAGGGTGGGAGTGTGGCTCAGCCTGGGGTTCCTGTGCCCCACCACGGAGGCCGGCATGTCTGTGCACTCTTCCCAGTGTCCTGGATGGGAATCACAAGTTTCCCAGCCCTGCCGGTGGGAACAGGCACCACTCCTGACGCTGTGTGGGCCCTGGTCGTTGTGATCTCTGGTCCTGTCAAGTGGCTCTTTTCTGTCCTCAGATGGTTCCCTCACGTGCGTGAGCTGAACACCTGAGGGCACCCTCCCCAGATCTCTCGTTCTGTCTCTGAGCTGCCGCCCCAGTGTTGTCCCCTGGGAACCCCAGTTGCCTTGGTCTTCCTCAGCTTCTGGCTCCATCTCCTCGAACTGGGGAACTCTTCAGGCTTTCCGGGGTTTCCCTCCCTGTGCCCCAGCCTGGAAACTCTCTAAAGGCGCTAAGCTGAAGTAATCGTGGGGCTACTGCTTTCTCCTGGGACCAGCGTTCTCCTAATGCTTGATGGCCAGCGTCCTAGGAACCAGACAGAAAAAACCCAACAGCATAACCCACCCCCCATAAAAAAGAAAAGATTTTAAAAATCCACATAAAAATCAAAGATTAATAAACAAGGAAACAAGGGAAAAATAAAGATGATAAACAAGGCTAACGACTGGCTTTTTAAAAGACAATGAAAATGGATAAAATTCTTAACAATGTTTGATTCAGGAAAAAATGGTAAAGGCACAAATAAACAATACTAGGAATAAATTAGTATATATAACAGATAATTCAGAAATCAACATGATATTAAAGGATATGTAATTAATTTTATGCAGTAAATCTGAAAACTTGTATGGAATATATACTTATTAAGGAAAATATAACTTATCAAAAGTGATTCAGTAAATTTTGAATACTCTATTAAAGGAATTAGATGTCTAATTAGGTATATTCCATTAAGAAACAGCAGGCCTAGATAGTTTTATAGGCTTTGGTGAGTTCTAGCAGATGTTCAAGGAATTAATTCTTATACAAATATTTCCTCAACAGAGTACAGTTTTTCTCTGTACTGAAAAAGAGACATCCTTCTCCAATTGGCATCTTGATTACCTTAATTCCTAAAATTAATAAGGTTAGTAAAGAAAAGTAAATTATAGGTCAGTCTCATTTATGACCATTGATACAAAAATCTTAAATAAAATACTGGGAAACCATATTTAGGAATACACACACACACACACACACACACACGCACACACACTCACAAGTTCTGACAATTAAGTTTGCGAACTTGTTGCAACAATATTGCTAACTTTTTTTATATCAGAGGGATGATTCATTATGAATTTGTACCAACTGGACAAACAGTTAACCAAGTTTTCTATTTGAAAGTACAGGAAAGGCTGTGTGAAAAAAGGTGGATAAAAATGACCTGAACTCTTTGCCAACAATTCATGGCTCTTGCTATCATGACAATGTACCAGCTCACACAGCACTGTCTGTGAGGGAGTTTTTAGCCAGTAAACAAATAACTGTATTGGAACACCATCCCTACTCACCTGATCTGGCCCCCAATGACTTCTTTTTTTGCCTGAAGATAAAGGAAATATTGAAAGGAAGGTATTTTGATGACATTCAGGAGGACATCAAGGGTAATATGATGACAGCTATGATGGCCGTTCCAGAAAAAGTTCCAAAATTGCTTTGAAGGGTGGACGAGGCACTGGCATCGGTGCATAGCTTCCCAAGGGGAGTGCTTCGAAGGTGACCATAGTGATATTCAGCAATGAGGGATGTAGCACTTTTTCTAGGATGAGTTTGCGAACTTAAATGTCCGACCTGATAGAAAGATAGATAGATAGATAGATAGAGATATATTAATAGATAGATATGATAACATACTGTGGTCCAATATGGTTAATTCCAGATATATTTATTTGGATTAACATGAGATCATCAATAATGTAATTCACTGTATTAATAAGAGAACACAATTATATAATCTCCATAGATGCTAAAAATTATTTAATAAGATGAAACGTACATTCATGGCTAAGAACTTAAACTAGGAATATAAGGGGATTTTCTTAATCTAATAAAAAGTGTCTATTAAAACTGTGGCAGAAATGACAAAACACTCAAAGTTTCCCTTTAAGATTAAGAAAACAGAACTAGTATTGAACAGCATAGTAATAATAAGGCTTGAAAAAACAGACTGTTGTGATTAGGTAGGAAGAGACAAAACTGTTGGCTATTCACAGCTAATGTGACTACTTGCGTAGAAAGTCAAAAGAATATAAAGTTATGCCATACAAAGTCATAAGAGAATTTGCCACTTTGCTGGATAAAAATCCAAAAATACAGAAATCAATTGTATCACTAAACCCGAGCAACAGTTAGAAAATGTGATTTTCCTAAGTTACTGTTTATAAGTACATGCATCAAAATGTGTTGAACCTTGGAATAATCGAACAAAAGATTTGTAAGGCCTTTGTGAATAACCTGACAAAACGTTATTGCCAGAGGTTAAATGAAACCTCAGTACATGGAGAGATGAACTTGGATTATGAGCAATCAGTGCTTTTGTTAAGCATCCCAGCATGCATTCCGTAACCACAATATCCAATCAGCAATTTGAATCATTATCTTATTACTTGCAAAGGCTGCATACTTGTTGCTATAATCAGTTTGTTTCTTCCGACTCCAGAGTACACTGTAGTTTTCTTAATTTCTTCCCTTTGAGTGACCTCTTAAAGTTCAAGTGTCACCTCAGCACCGTTCTGTGTGGCCAGTATCAGCTATGCTTCTGGAAATGACCGGTCTGCTGCTTGCAAGAGGGCAGTGAGTTATCTGTCTTCTTAGTAGCGGACGGGGCTGCCACATGAGGGAGAACTTTGTTGTGTTCTGGCTCCTGGTGGACCTGTCCGGTTCTGGAAGGGAGGCCCTGGGGCATGGAGGTCATCTCACTGAAGTCGGGGCAGGATGGGCAGTGGTGAACTAGGTTTCCGGATCGCCTCTGTGGTTCTCCGTGGAGCTGCGCTTTTGTCCTAGGGAAATCACTTACTTTTCTAAGCCCATTTTGGGTTTCTGTTGAAAATTTTAGCAGAACAATTTCCCCGAGATAGTATTTATAAGGGTGGATTTTAGATGGACACATTTTGCTGAAACCCAGTGAAATCCTTATCTCCTGTCTCTTATCTCTATTGTGTTTAAGCAACTGCTCAAGCCAGAACCAAAACAGACTCACATATAATATTTCCTCCTTGTGTGTGAACTCACTGTGCTCAAGTTCCCTGTAGAGGAACAGAACAAACAAAACGCTCTGGGCCGTTGCCTTAGACTCTCTCCTTCACCCGGACCTCCCCAGACCAGTTTTCCTGGGATCAGGGCTGGTTCAAGGACAGCGTGGCCTATGTCTGCACACTGGGTGGGGGGCGGGGAGTGAAGGGCCATCAAAGCGGCCACTTTCCTCTCAACTCTCGAAATCCTGATGAGCCTCGGACTCTCCTGAGCCCGCGGCAGGGGGCGGAGATGAATGGTGAGCTGGGTTCTGCCCCTTTGTTCTAGCCCCTAAAACCTAACACCCCTTGGCGTGATTTCAGCTAATAACTAATCAGATGTCATTTACTTTTATATTATTCATAGAACCACATCTGTTGAAAATAAATTTACATGAGGAATTAAGATAATGCCTCCAAATCACCAGTATGATAATTCACTAAGTGAAAATTGACTCATAAAAAGAAGGTAAAACAGGGAACCTCTGATTGCAAAGTCTCTGTAGATGATTCGAGATTGCACATTGAAGACCATATGTTCCGATGCAAATGTGACGTGTATCTAATATCAGGAGCATTTCCAGAAAATGCTGTGCAATATGCTCTTCCAAAAAAACCCAGGTCTCGAGTGGCACAGTGAAGAACCACCGTCCTACATGGCAGTTCGGGGATTGTATGCGTGTGGGAATGGCACCTCAAAACAAATGTTCCTTTTCGACTGTTATTCCATTTGTGAGACAGCAGCAGATGGCTCTACTGGCACATTCACTGCAGCACAGTCTGAGTCGTAACTGCTGTAAGGGTGCCAGAAGCAAGAGTGACCAGGAGACCAGATTTCTAATATTTTTGTAAGATGGCTTTCCTTTTTTGTGTGTTGTTTATGGGTGAAATCTACACTAGTTCTCTACAGACAGGATTTCACAAGTAACAGCTTTGGATATGTCCGTTTTAGGAGCAGAAGCTTTCTATTAGTCTTGCAACTGCTCTAGAGATCATTTAGGCTTTCCAAAATGTCAACAGTCTAAATTGTGCATATGTCAGATAATATTAATGTTCTACTTCTACAGTGGCTGTCGTGTACACACACACACACACACACACACACACACACACACCTTCCATGAAAATGAATACACACAGATAATTCATGCATTATCTTACCAAGTTCATATTTATGTAATTATATGCAATTTGATCAAACACAAGGTGTCTTAAAAGAAACTCACTGAGTCTCAGATTTCAGTGTACATCACCTGGTCCACCAGTGTCACTAGGTTGTCCGTCATGATACTTCCTGCTCTTTGGTTTTTACTGTATCAGAAACCACAATCACAGTACAACTTGACCGTCCCTTGAGAAGCTAAGAGTGGTGGCTTCTGCTGTGGTACAAATGGGAGAGCATACAGGAGGCTATGGCTTTATTCTACAGACTCACCTATGACCCCAGGACCTCCTCAGAGTGAGAGAGCAAAGCCCCAGAGGGGTGGAGACTGGGGGGCCTTCCTAGAACCCAGCCTTGAAATAAAATGAGTCACATTTGACTGTAATTATTTTTTAAGTTAAATTTATTGGTTAGTAAAATTGCATAGGTTTCAAGTGCACAATTCTATAGTACATGATCTGTATATCACATTGTGTGTTCACCCAAAGTCAAATCTCCTTTTGTCACCGTATATTTGACCCCCTTTACCCTTTTCTACCTCCCCTACCCCGACAGTAATTTTTAAAAATGTTAACAGTCTCTTGTCTCCAAGGTTAAGTCTTGTCCCTATGTTTTTAAATTGTTCACTTACTGAATCTTATTCAGGAGGGTATCAGGAAAGAATTCTGTTTATTAGAAGAAAATGTAGCAGCAGATAAGAGCAGGCATTTCTGTTACAGAGAAATGTTTTTTGGAGTTATAGACGTTTTGTAAAGGTTTTCCCATTGTTTTGGTAAAACAAATTCTGCTTCTGCTTCTCAACACCAGGCTCTCCTCAGTGGTTGTTTATATTATACCGTAGTTTTCATGGATGCTTGTTTTAAAAGCACTTTTGTAATGTGGGTGAACTGTAATTGTCCTTTGCCTTAAAAGATGGCTCCATTACCGCCCTGTAGCTCACCCTCCTGGTAGTGATTTAGGTCCAACAGCGTCAGAACTTTGCCTCCGGGGTGCTGTGCACTACACCACCATGAAGGGTAAAAACTAAGAATAACATTTGATAAGATGAAAAACTGAACTGTTTTTTCATACCGTCACATTTTGTGTTTGTTTGGAAAGTAAAACTACAGCAAAAATTCCTTTAATTGACAGTTAAGTAAATTGTTTTGAGAATGAGAATCCAAAAGTAACCACGGATAACATTAGAAGTGTCATCACCATTATTGGATTTGGCAAGTGAAATCGATCTAGCTTCTGTGCTCGTGTCATGTAACAAATGACATCATAAAGTGGCATGGTTTGAATCTGTCTTCAGAGTTGGTGAGTGAGCAAGTGCTTCTTCTGTTCTCTACAAAGTGCTTGGCACAGAATAGACAATTATTTCATGAGTCAATTAATCAATGAGCTAGAATCCTAAGCTCACCACTTACTAGCTGCTTACACTTCTGCAAGTTACCTCACGTATTAAGCCTTAGCCCTTTCCAGCCAAAGACTATGCATCATAAGGATACCTCATTAAGTTACGGAGAAGATATCCTGTGAGGTAATATATGGAAAATACTTCACACTGCGTCTCCACTAATTTGTAGGTTAATGCCTTGCTCAGAGTTGTTCAACCTCAGGGGTTTAGTTTTGTTTAGTTTTTAAGTATTATCCGCATTTCTCACTTAATGATGGAAAATTATGTTAAAATAGAAAAACATAAGGAAAACTTTGGCCAGATTCAGATGAGCGTAGATACGTGATAGAAGCTGTATATTCTCTATTAGTTGGAACATTTGAAAATGCTCGGCTCATCTTTGCTGCTTCATATCATAGGGGTGAACAGAGAACTAAAGAACATGGCCCAGTTATTCACTTACAAAATAGATTTAGCTGTAATTCAAACTTAAATATGCACAGTTATGTGAGATATGCTGAAGAACCACTATACCAATTAATGAGGTTTTAAAAAAGAAGTCTTTCATTTAAAAAAAAAAAAAAAAGACTAATTCCTCCACAGTGTTAATTCAATTACTGCCTAGATTTAGGAGAACATTTGACTTTGGTGCACAGGTCACCAGGAGTGGTTTTGTACCACAGAACTGCGTAGTATAACCATTTTCAGAGACAGTACTCTATCAGATAGCTGCTCGTTTTCTACTGGGGAATCCTATTCAGGAAGAAATTCATTTTGGTTTGACTATATCTTTTTACTCACAATTCTTTAAAAAGTTAAATTTTTCTCACCAATTTCCATAACAATGATTTAAACTTTTGAATTACGTTGAATGAACACTTATCAAGACAGAATCCTATTAGGGTTTTATATTCACATTACTTGAAATAGTGGAAGTCTGAGCATTTTGAACAAAACATACAGAATTAGTGAGCTCTTCTGACTTTCTTGGTTCATGTGAAATTTTATAGAATTACAGAAATCACAAATCCCTTCCTTTGAGAATTCCAGTTGGCCTTATTGTCTCTTGGGTGGTCACAGACGTGCATTTCTCTCTCCTAGAAGACTGTAAGAGCCTCAATGTCAGGGAAGAAACCTGACTTTCCTTTCTAGCTTCCAGGTCATTGTCCCAGTATGTTGTTATTCGTAACAGGTAAATCTCTATCTCCTTTAAATTTTAAAAACATGCTAAAATTAGTTTTTAGTTATCTTCTCCAAACCTTAAAATGTTTAAAAATTAATTTATAGTATATTATAATGAAATATAAATGTGTTATGTAACACATTAATAATGCAATTTTGTATGGTGATATTTTGTTATTGGAAGTGGTTTGATGTGTGTTACAAAATTTCACTACTGGTGGTGGTAAAGCAAAGCAAAACAAAGCAAAAACCCCAGTCACTTATGCATGTACATGCTCTTATAACCCAAAATGCTAATTTTCAAAACGAGAGTTTGGTGAGGTATTTCTGTTGTTGTTTGTTTTTGAAGTTGGTTGTTTTTATAGCCACTCCACCAATAAATTAATGGGTTTTCTCTAAAAAATAAGGAAGTGGTTTGTTACTTTGTCCTAAAAATTAATCCACCCACATTTCCTTAACATATCCTCTAATCCTATGCCCTTCAACTTAAATCCTCTCATCGGTTTTTCTGTTGGTTGTGCTCATTTTCCCTGATTTCCTTTCGGTGCCCATGTCTTTTCCTCACATTAATGCCAAGTTATTAGTTCATCGTTCTTAGACCCATGTGTCCCGCCAGCCAGTGTGGGGCCGAGGAATAATGATGATGGATCAGGGCCTGCTGATACCGCAGCTGCCAGTGAGACCACAGGCTCGGCACAAAATGCTGGACAGAAGCTGCAGAGCCTCCAGCCCTCTCCCCGTTCTTTTCAAATCCCTCACAATTCACTTGAAGCCAATTAAGTCCGAAAATAACTTGGATAATTCGTTTTGTGCTACTGCAATGGCATGAATAGCACATTTTTATTATAAGTTCATTTGTCTAAGGAGTGGACCCAAACGTGTTGATCTCTGAGACAGGGTGATGGCTTGTCTAGTTACCCGTTCTGTTAAAGGTGAAACATTTTAAATGTTTATGTAAACAATGATGCAATTTCAAATGCCAATGGCATAAGGGGCCTGTGGGGGCGGAGCCCCAAAAAGTAGTTTCCAGGCTCTCGGCCTCACATAGAAAGGTGTTGGCTCAGGTAGTAAATGGCCAACTGTGATTGCATGGCCATCAGCTGTGGCTAGTTGGCCGTCAGCTGTAACCAGTGAGCCATTGGCCACTAATATAACTGCTGTGGCTGTGCTAGCGAAGGGAGAGGAGAGAAGGAGAGAAGAAGGATGGGGCTAGCAAGAAGATGGCGGCTGGGCTGGCAAGCGTGGATGGCGGTTTGCGGACAGTGTGTATCCAGCCTCTAGTGAGAGTATAGTGCCGCCAGAGAGAATAAAGTGGTATGACTCCCCTACCTATGGCTCCGTGGGTGTTCCTTTTTGGCCTCACCATATCCTGCGTTCTTGTATGGGGAGCGGGAGCAGAGACCCCGCAGGCCGTCCCGCACGACAGGGCCAGAGCAGGTTTCTCTTCCTAACTGGTGTGTTCAGTGACGTTTGTAATAGAAATACTTGGTTGATGTGTTTGAAAGGCTCTTGCCTAATTGCGTCAGTTCACACTACATGGTTTGCCACGTTGAGTTTACAAATGGCTGAAAGAGGTTTTTGTCAAATCGATGTTTGGAGTTCCTTTCCAGAGATAAGAATTTACTAATTAAATAGTTGTGCTAACAAGATTTATAAGAGTAACATTGAAAAAGTACTGGGTGCTTTGGAAATAATCATTTTGAGTCAAGAGTTGCTCTTCTAATTACAAACCTCTGACCTGGTCTTCGGCAATCTGAACCAGACAGCCAGAAAATCCACCGATGTCTTTTTCTAAGGGTAGGTGAGTCCTACCACTGATTGAAATAACCTGATGCCCGAGCAGTGACTGGAGCAGTGGTTCTCAAACTTTAACTGCCTTTGGACTCCCAGTGCCTTTGAAAGTGGCTGCTTTCTTGAGCCACACCCGACAGTGAGGGGTTCAGGATCTCTGGGAATGGGGCCGAGCACTCCACGGCTTTCTTAGACATCCCGAGGTCTGGTGGACATCCCGGAGCGTGTCCTGAGGTCGAGATTCATGTCTCACCTTTGCTGAACACAAATGAGCCAGCTAGGAGGTCTCAAACACCTGCGGCCCTTCCCAGGTGTCTTCTGATATCGTCAAGTGAAATTGACTGGGAGAGACAGCCTTGATGAGGTGACAGGCATCAATCATTTTTAAATTGTTGACACATACTCTCCATTCCTCCTTCGTGCACAGAATCAGCATCTGGCATGAGTCTGTATCAGTTCAGTCCTGGGCAGTTGGCAGTGCTGTAAGCAGCAGATGTGTGGCTTTGACTTTTAAAATTGTAGACTGGATACAGTCTCCCCATTATCCAAACATCCCCCAGAGGCATCCAGACAGAGAGGGAGAGCTGGAGCCAGACCATGTACTGAAATTGGCATTGGGAGTAGGCGGAGACATAGTTCCAGAAAAAAAAAAATGTTGAAGATAGAGCAATATGCATATTTTATCCTTTTTAGAAGTTTTGATGTACATTTTCTGTTGTTTCAGGCAAATACCAAATTAAATATTAGGAGATGGCATAAACAGGTTTCAGAACTTCGTTTGAATATTCCTAACAGTCCTGGTTGCCACCCAGGCATTTCATAAGTGCCATTGTTGTCACTGCCTTTGTTTAGCTCCTGTTGGCATCTCGGGTCCCTGTGAGAGACCAGCACGTCTGTTCAGAGATCGGCGAGACATGTGGGGGGCTTGCTGTCCTGGCTGGAATCTGGATGTCCTCTCAGGTGACCGGCTCAAGCCGGTTTACCTAGGACTTTTCTAGTTTTAGCACTTGGAAGCCCCATGTCCCAGTAACCCTCAGGCCTGGGGCAGTTGGTCACTCTGTCTTCACTTCACATGGATTTACTATTTGTGGAGCTTTCTGAGTATGAAAGATGGCAAGCCAGCTAGATCCTAGGCCTGGCTTTTAACTATGCAGGAGAAAAAGAGGTGTTGTCTAAATCACAGGAGGATCATTAAAAAAAAGAAAAGAAAAAGAACACTGACGGAATTATTGTATACTCTGTTTACTCAATTTAAAAAGCTGTCTTATTTTAAAGCATTTGATCTGACTCTGAGATTGTGAGATCAGATGTCTCCTTGTCTCCTATGTTGGTGTAAACATAGTTTTTTAATAAAATGATGGTGATTTTGAATTACACACACACGTATAAATGCATTTTGGTAAAACATGAAAGTTGGTAATATTTTGATGTTGCCCCCATTTGGGTTTTTTTGTTTTGTTTTGTGGAATTTTGTCTTTGAGAGCCAAACATTCACCAAATACCGATGTATGACATGTAATTGGAGAAAGCACCATTTTAATCATGCAGACATTCTGTGAGCATTACAAAGCTAAATGTTCAATATATCTTTTCTTGTGAATTAATTTGTGGGTAATCTTTACTCATTCGGCTAATATTTGAAGGCTGCCCACCATGTGTGGGGCTCATACTAGGCCTTGTGTGTGTTTGGGGGGCACTGAGATGATAGTTTAGGGGTGAGGAGCCCCCGCGGAGCGCGAGAACAGCTACCACTGTCTTTGTGAGGGGACTGGGGAGCTACTGCAGAAGGAACGTGGTTCTGACCCTTCCTGAGCCGCGCTCATGGCTCCGTGCCATCCTTCGTCCATCTGACCCTCAAAGACTCTTAGGCGCTTTCTTCCTCGACCCTTTAAAGGCTGAGTGTCTGTTCTTCTCCTCACCTTTTCCTCTAACTCCTGTGCCCCCAACTCTCAGCTCCTGCTGTTCGCGGGGCAGCTCAGTGGCAGGGGTGGAACAAGGGTCAGAAGACGTCGGTGTGGGCGCCCCCTTCACTGCTCATCTCAGTAACGCCGATGGCGCGCGGCCTGAACACAGCGCTGCAGGTGTGTCACGCGCAAAGCAGACAGATGCTGTCACGTGCAGCCTCCGCCAGAGGAGTCAGAGCTGCCCTTTCACCCCGTCACCGAATGTTTGCTGTGGCTGATGACGTGTTTTTCCTTCGGAGGCATTTTTAATGTTTCATTTCTTTTTTATAGCAGAGAAAGGCGAGATTTGGGGGAGGGGGAGTCACTCGTGCCTTTTACTTCCAGACACACCAATCCTTTCTCCACTTAAACTGAATAGTAGGGAAAACATGTGGCAACAGGGCTCGATAGTTCTTTAGAGAAATGAGCTGCCTTAATACTATCTCAAGAGAACAGGTTGGGAGGTTGGTGAAAATCCGGCTACTGATTCTCCAATAGCGCGTGCTCAGCCGACACAGGGTGGACTTAGGATCTAATTTTAGGGAGAACAAAATCTCACGGAGTAATGGTCAGAAGGAACACGCATCGCGTGGGCACAACGCCTTCCCCGTGTGCGACATGGGTGTACGAAGTATGGGTGGCGGTGTGGTGTCCTAGGTGACAGAAGGCCGTGGCGGGCGCCTGTGCACACTGCGCCGGCCCAACAGTGTCCCGTGACACCGCCACCGTCCCGTAGTGGACTTCATAGATTTGTTTATCTATTATGACATTTTTGTGGCATATACAGTAGACGTGCATCTTGCTCTAACAAAATCAGTTTTCACAACAATTTTGCAGCAGATGGATATGCAGCGGAATAGGATGGCTTTTTCCAATTTTTCACAAAGGGCCATATGGGCTGGTGGTGGCCTGGATTTACACAGTTACAATCTCCAAATCTAAGGGAGCAGGGACCCACAGAGATAATTTCTAGGAGTCCTAAAGGATGCAGAAATTGAGATCTGAATGCCTTCAGGGCTCAGGAATGGAAAGGGGTGCCCTAAATGTGCAATATGTTGTTTGGAGGTCACACCTGTGGAGGTCATCCTTGTTTACGGGAGCAGGTACACCCCTCTGATGGGGAAACTGCTACTTGTCTCCAGTTGAATGTTGCCCTATGGAAACGAAATCCTAGAATTGCTAGACCTTCCAGTTTTTCATGGGGCATCCACAATATGGATTTTATTGTGAAATCTTTGAATTTTGGAAAGGAGGCGTATTTTTTTTAAAGCAATGTGTTAGCCAAGAAAGCACATCCCTAGGTTGATTTGTTCTGGGCTGGATAAGCATTCGTGACTTTAAAGGTCAGAGTGCAGAATTTCTAGGTGGGCAGGGCTGGGGGTCACCCTACCCTAACAGGTCAGAAGCCTGGCACAGTGACCTCTGGATGTTGTAGGGGCTCAGTCAATATTTATTTATTCAGTTTTACATTATTAATTCAGTATTTATTAAAATATGTGAATTTCATTATTTTCTTTTAGTTTTATTGAGATATAATTGACACATAACATTGTGTAAGTTTAAGGTGTACAACATGACTACATATCTGTATGCATTAATGTATAAATAAAATGATCACAATAAGTCTAGTTAACATCCATCATCTCACATAGTGAGTTATTTTTTCTTGTGATGAGAACTTTGAAGATCTACCCTCTTAGCAACTTTCAAGTACACAATACAGTATTCTTTACTGTAGTTCATATTTATTGAACGAGCAAATGTCTGAACGTTTCTTGCCAAAAATAGTTAAATTTTTGACTCAATTTGTTGACAGTAACTTCTCATAAAAGGATGGGAAGCTCCAAGGGGACTGCGTTTTCTAGGCTGAGTTGCGGTGTCAGAAACAGTAACCCCGCCATTATGGAGGTCTCAGCCAGCAGGCAAGGAAACGCCATGGTAACCAGGGCACACCTGGGCTTTCAGGAACACTGACTCCAAGTTCGGAGCAAAGGTGTGGCCCGGATGATGTGAAGGTGTTTGATTTAAGGTTCTGGATGAAGGAATTCTGACTATTCACCCAAAGGGATAATATTAGGAAAGACAGGGTGATATCTTAACAAAACCAATTTAGATGCTGCCTACCGAGTTCACATTTTGAAAGAGAAAGTACAAACGCTGAAGGAGATGGATGGTAGCCAAGGGCATGTGTGAAAAAAGATAGAAAGCTATAAAAATATTTTCATAGAGCTGAAGCAAGAAATGAGCTATGGATTATATTGCTTATAGCATGAATGAATGAATGAATGAATGAATGAATGAATGAATGAATGAATGAATGAAATGATATAGCAAACATATATTATTGTCCTTTGCTCTTTTCATGAGACCTGAAGACAGAGAGAGTTAAGTGATGGTGGAACGTTAAAGGATAGTTAAGAAAAACAAGGACTATAATGTTATGTTAATTATACCTCAATAAAACAAAGAAGAGAAACGGTGCTATTCAACTTATTTATTCCTGTTATCTCTAAAAGAATAAATAATTAAACTGAAGAAAGTAAAACACACATTTCAAAGATAACAGAAACTCAGTTCAAGTAAAAATACAGTAAGCGGACATTCAGCAGCTTGGGTGACAGCGGACACTCCCCCCACAGAACGCCAGGAACTCAGGTGCTTTACAGGTGCCATCCCATGTGTTTTTCAGAATAAGCCTATGATAAAATGACTGTCATTAATCCATGTGTAGTCAGATGAATGAAGTTTAAGGAGGTCTGTGTAAGACTTGGCCCTGGTGGGGGTGAAGCCAGGACCCCAACCTCCCGTCATGAGCTGTACCGTCCCTCCTGGAGCTCAGCGCTGGAGGCCTGGCTTGCCCACCCGGCGATGGCCCGAGACGTGATGGACAGGTAGGACGCTGTGTCTGTTATCTTTCCTCATGCCCAGATGCTGAGGATGGTGGAAGTCTGGGCAGGAGTACGTGGTGTTTCTGTTTTCACGGACACTACCGACTGGTGAACTGACATGGATACCTGGCAAATGGCAGAACAGACTACTAAAGAAATGGTGTGGTGAGAGAGGGTGGTGCTTCTCCATAGAAAGATGGATGGTGGTCTGATAATAATTTCATACCAAAGTTATAATTTTTAAATGCTGCTAGAGTGATGCAGGAAAGCCTAACGTGATGTATCTGGGCTTCGCTATTTGTGGAATCGTCTCTTGATGTGTTTGTGAATAATGAAGACATGTGAGCTGGAGCGAGAGCCTGGGGATGGATGACTCAGCCAGTTTGCAGTCACTCCCCTACTTACCACCTGGCTGTGTGGCCTCAGATCTGGGAGCCTTCCACATGGAGAACTGTATGTGGAAAGTGGGGTTACAAAGCCTTCGCTTGGGTTGCCTTGCTGAGTGACGCCAGTGAAGGGCCTGGTCGACAGCACGGACTTCACTCTCATCTGTTGTAGCACCATCGTGCGAGGTGGAGTCATAGCTCCTGGAACAACTGCACTTAAGCACAAGTGCACGGCTGAAATGGAGGGACATCTCTGGTGGCACAGCAGAGGACATGCTTTCTAGTTCTTTGTTTCAAACTGGCCATCAGCTTGTAGGAAAACACAGAAAGAATGTTTCACAGACTTGCCTCCGAGATTGGAGGAACAAGCAGGGTATCTGCTGGGTGACAGACTCAGTATTTAGAATTCAGATAAACCTCACCATGGGAATTAATGGGCTAAGACAACAGGTTGATATTTAACAGGGACAATGGTGAAGCTTCTTGTTTTATAAAAGGTACTGTGGCAATATAAGGTAGGAAGAAAACATTGTATATGTACAGAAACGTGTTCATAAATAAATAAGGTTCCCTGGCCACTGCCCATTCAGGTCTAATCTGCAATTTCAAAGACGTTGTCATGTGCTGTGCCAACACCACTTCCACAGAGAATGCCAAGGAGAAGGCCCGGGTAGACCCCACATCACGTGAGGAATATGGTTCTCAAGACTGGCAAAGTGAACTATTGAGGGGCATGGCGGACACGTACAGTATGTTCCCCGTGACTCCCCAGACCTCGGGCTGATGGATAGAGCTGTAGAGAGGAGGTTTCTTTCCCGAGGCCTGGGCTAGTGCTGTCCAACGATAGGATGGACTACGTACCCGATGGCGGGCTCCCTGACCTTCAGAGGGTTTCAGAGGGAATTGGTTGTCTACCTGCCTGGATGCTGTAGCAGGGATTCCTGCATATGACAGGTGGACCAGATGACCCCTGAGGGCCTTTCCAACTATTGTCATGGCTGATATGGTGACTGTACCTCCCTTACCTGTTCTATCAATGGATTCTCAAGTACTACAATTACCTTTAAGTTCTTCTCCAGGATGGACTTCATTTTATTCTGCCAGAGAATGTATGAACTATACAAAAATCACTGAGCTTTTCATTTTCTTTTTCTTTGACTCCTTTGACTTTTAGAGATTCTGTTATTCTAGGTCCTTTCTTGTATGGAGAAGACCCTTCAGCAGAAGTGTGTTCTTTACCCTTCCTTACATTCTTCTTCAAAAAGAAACAGAGCAACAGTAAATAAACACCTATTTGAAAGTAGAATTGATATAAAACCCCTTGGATGATGAAGGCATCACCAAGGCCAGGGCTGCTGCCCAGTGGGCAGGAATGTGCTCGAGTCCCTTCCCCCAGGGCAGTGCCATCTTGGTGTTAGACGTTTTTGTATCTCTGCTGAGGTGCCAGTGAACGTACAAGGAGACACCTGTATGGAGATACCTGTATGGGTGGAGACTTTGGAGCTTTCCTGGCTGTGTGCCCACCATCTATCAAATGCCGCCTCCCATGTGAGCTGCTCTTGTGCCCCAGTCCCTGAGGCTGAAGCCTAGGCCTGCCTTTCCTGACTGGCCTAAGGCCTGCTGTGGCCCACACAGGGCGCCAGCCCGCCCACCTTCACTGTCATTCACACGTTACCTTTGCACAAGTTAGAGTGGTTTTACCAATAGGAAAGTCAAGCACGTCTTTTGTGGTTGTGTCTGTGTAATCACTTAGTTATTTTGCCAATAACAAAGGAGTTAGCTTCCATCCTTGGGAAGTTGAATGGCAGGTTTTAGACACAGTCACAACTACACACACATACACACACACACATATACACACACACATTCACACATATTAATAGAGAAAGTAGCGTTCTACCAAATACTGGCTTACTTATCAGGCCCTTTGAATTGTCTCGGTCCTGCTGCCATGGGCAGTGCGCTTTGATGTGCGTGAGAGGGCGGGCGGTAATGAACACCTCTGCCTCCTTCCTCTGTGGGGCAGGGGTTGCTATGACCTCATTCTCTGGCAGGGGGCTGGGGGCCGTCATGCTTTTCTCCATGCTGGGGGTGCACACCCACCCTCCTGTGCCAACTCCTCACTCCTCTTCCTCCATCTGTCACCTTCTTCTCATCTCTCAAGGCCAAGTTTAACTGTCACCTCTTCTGGGAAGCTTTTCCCAGGCTCTGTTCTCTTTCTAAGAGGCACTAACCGCTGCAGTGTCCGAGCTCCCATTTGTTGCTTTCTTGCTGTGTCCCTACTGCTGGCTCAGTGCTTAGAAACTACATCTGCAAAGTCCGTTCCTTAGCAGCCCCCTTCCTCCTCCAGACAGGAGATCCTTGAAGGGAAGAGTTGTTTTTATCACCCGGGTCTCTCTAGGCCGAGTGCACAGTAGTTGTTCGATAAATACTTCTGAATCTCTTTGAAGGAAAGGCAGAGGGGATTGAGTGCATAAAACAAGCAGTGCTTCTCGAGTGTCCTAGGGGGCTGTTTGAAGGATGATTCTTTTCCTGTGGGCTTATTCAGGACATTGCAGGGTGTTTGGCATCCATGACCCTGCCCACTGAAATAGCAGTATCCATCCCCATGAAGCCTGGTGAGGGAAAGGACACACGTATCTCCGCTCCATGGAGAATCTCTATGGAAGAATCTTGGAATCCTCTTGGATGGAATTCCACTATGCTTTTTTGTGTCCCGGTGTCCCCATGCGTGAATCAGAAAGCAGATACGACCTTAAAGATCATGTGCATATATTCGATATACAATATTTCCCAAAGTTCTAACTGTCCCATTCATGCTGTACACACTCAGTTTACTAAAACCTGACATTATCAAGGAAACCATTATGGAAGCCCTGAAATTTTTAAGCAATGAGTTTTCAGTAAATCTGCTTTCTCAGATTTTGTGAACTCTGAAGAAAAACAAATTACTTATTCCTCTTAAAAACAAAACAAAACCAAAACATTAATCAGAAAGGAACAAGAACTTATGCTGCAGGATTAAGTGATTGACGTGCTAGGTCATGCTGAGTGAATGGAGAATCACTAGTCAGAGCATGACTCATATCTCATATATTTTTCTCTTCTGATCAATATTCAGCATATAAATGGCCCTAATTTTCCATGTTCAAAGGAAAAAGAAGAAACAAAGCATATAAAGGTTAGAATGGAAGGGCAGTGTTTCATGGTAGATGACTATCATTTAAATGCTATGGTTTGTCAGATCATAAAAATAATAGAATGCTTTAACTATAAAAAAGATTATTTACGAGTGTAACAGAGAAATACGATTTCTAAGCAATGTAAGAAAAAATGTATGATGATGGAATGCAGTTAGAGAAAAATTTTAATGTAAAATTATTCTAAAAAGTATAGAAACTGTGTCAAGTGCTTTACCAGCTCCCCCACCTCCCCCATGTGATTATATTTGTAACCAGCCACCATCTTCCTGAAACCAAAGCAAGTCAGTAAATCCAATCACTGAGCATTCATTACACAGGAAACAGCCTATGCTGATGTGATTTCCTCTCCAAATTCAGTAAATTAGTGTTGTGACTAACATGTGGCCATGTAGCTTTTTCATTTCTGAGATTGGTTTTTAATCTATGATAAGAACCTTGGACAATTAAATGGAATATTACTGATTTATAACAGTTCCTTTTCTGCCTGACTGGTTAACAAAGCGTGTTTGATTTCTCTGGACAAAAGGAGAACTCTTTTTAAGGAAGACATTTCTAATCTCTTGAAGTATTAGTCCCAGAGACCACAGGCAAAAGTGGTTCTCAAAAGCTCTCTAGGAGGTAGCTTTCTATGTGATTATTGCTCATCTAATATCATGCAACTATTGAAGAGGTTTAACATTTCTGAAATCATTGGTATTTTTCCATCCCCGGGCAATTGATAAAAGCAGAAACATACCACTTTAGGATTAGCCTTTAGGTAAATGTATCATAGAAAACATTACATAAAAATACTGCATGACTTAATTTTATCTGACTCATAATCCCTGGGAACATTTGAATATTGTTTCTTTAAAAATTCTTTCTGCGTGATGATTCATGTATTTCAGTTGTCTTCTGTTGTAACTATTAATTTCTGTTCTAACTGGGCATAATTTAACAATACTACGATTCAAATAATGTGAGCTTCGCTTTGTGTCTCAGTCTCTCCCTCCCTATTAACCTTCATTCATTTGAATGTGTCACTGTGCTTTGGATTTTAAAATCCCTCATCCTAAAGTAAAGGGATGTTGACCTCCTACTGTGAGTGGTCTCGGATTCAATGCTTTGTATTTCATTGAGCTGTGGACAGCTATTATCTTGTACACTAGACATCTCACAAGTAGACCTCACTGGTATATGTATGGACCTTGTTTTTATCATCATGGATGTTTGAAAGGATCTCCAGAGGGTCAGAGTCTCTGAGAAAAGGATTCGAACCAATTTAAACTGTGTATGTATGGTTTAAGTTTGGCTGCTTCTTCCAAATACAACTCTCTACCTAATGAAAATAGTATTTAAAATGTCATAAGGTCAATTCTGAAAGGCTGAAGGATGAAGGATAACTTTCAAAAGAATTATTTTTTAAAGTAATTAGCAATCGCATCTAGATTGATTTTCCCCAGATACTTTTTTGGTACTTTAAAATACCTACTAACATTTTTTTAAAAACTTTATTGGGGAAGGGGAACAGGACTTTACTGGGGAACAGTGTGTACTTCCAGGACTTTTTCCAAGTCAAGTTGTTGTCCTTTCAGTCTTAGTTGTGGAGGGTGCCGTTCAGCTCCAGGCCCAGTTGCCATTGTTAGTTGCAGGGGGTGCAGCCCACCATCCCTTGTGGGAGTTGAACAGGCAATCTTGTGGTTGAGAGGACGCGCTCCAACCAACTGAGCCATCCGGGAGCTCAGCAGTGGCTCAGCTCAAGGTGCCCTGTTCAGTCTTAGTTGCAGGGGGCACAGCCCACCACCCCTTGCCAGTGGGTTGGAGCTCAGGCTGTCAACCACAAGAATATCTACTAACGTTTATAGCTGTCTAGGATGAAGACAAAAATCAGAGCAGTGTTTCGACCTGGTGGGTGTGTTGTGCTGACCTCACGGGATTGCAGCTGGCTAGGAACATGGGTGTCACCAGGAGCTTCGCACAGCCCCACAGGGGTCACAGGCTGGGCCTGGAAATCCAGCTGTAGGTATTGCTGGAAACACAGACAAGAGATGTCGGGAGCAGGGTTGATGACCCCTTGAGATGAGGTCACTAGAGAGCCATTGCCATTTTTATAGTAAATTGAGGCTCTTTCCCTTGAGATGAGTTGAAAAATGGTACGGAGAGTTTTTAATCTTGCCCAGGACGAAGAAAAGAGGCACAGAGAAAATGGAGATAGTCAATAGCCTGGAGCTCTTAATTAAGAAAGTATTTGGCGACTCTAAATCTCAGAATCGACACCTTGTGTTAACCAGCCAAATAGAGGGTTAGGAAAGAAAAAGCTGTTTGTCTGGATCTCTTTACATTCAAGGAGTTTAAACTAGAGTCTGAACTTGTCCAGCGGCTGTGGCGAGAGGGAGGTTGCTAACCCATCGTTCAGCTGTCACTAACAAGGTTGTTGAAAACAACATTCACTTCTGAAATCAGTCATTTAACTTTAAAATAGTGTCAATCTTTATGTATATGTGGATATAATTGTTTCCATATTAAAGTATCCCAGGTCTGCTTAGATTTGCTTGCTAACTTTGATTTTAAGCTACTGGGAAATCATGCAGTGGATTTAAACACCATTAGTGATTTTCTTTGTTTTTCACATCAGATGCAAAGAATTGGCTTAATCATACTCACTAGTTCTCAACGCAATATTATAATTGGTTCCTGCGAGGTGTTTTTCTTGTTTATTTTTTTCCCTTCAACAGAGATCCACACTCTAATACATATGCTCATACACATATGTCATTGTAAAATGAGGACGGCTTTGATTAGGTACAAGGATCAGTAATTTATAACATATATACATGTATAATAATATGTACAAAAGCTTATAATGTATATGTAACATGAAATAGAATGAACTAAACACCTGTGGACCCCCTGCTCAACCCACAAAGCATTGCTGATATTGGTAATGATTTCCAGGTCGTCCTTAGCCCACATTTAGCTACATATTTCTTATCCATAACTATACACACACACACACACACACACACACACACACACACACACACCAATCAAACAGAAAACAACTGTCAGTTAGTTTGGTTTGCTCTTTTATGGATTCTCTGAGGTATAATTGGCTTATAATAAATGGCACACATTTATAGTGCACATGTTTGTAAGTTTTAACGTACATATATTCCCAGAAAGCCATCAACCTGGGCGAGAAGATGAAAAGATGCGTCACTCCCCAAATGTCCTCGTGCACCTTTGCATCTCCTTCTTTCCACCCCTCTTGGCTCTTTTTCTATCTCCAGGCAACTCTTGATCGGCTTTCTCCCACTCCAGATTAGTCTGCATTTTCTAGCATTGTGTATAAGTGGAACCATAAGGTATGTGCTCCTTAGTCTGGCTTGTTCTGTTAAGCAGTTATTTTGAGATTCGTTCATGTTGGTGTATCATTCCTTTTTACGCTGAGTGTATTCTACTGTGTGGATTAGCTACGTGTTTGCTCATTCGCTTGTTGACCGACACTTGTTTTAATCTAGTTTTTTGGCTAACACTGTTATAAACAGAGCCATTGTGCATATTTGTAGACACCTCATTGAGTAGACATAAACTTCAATTTTTAGATTACCTGAATCATATGGTAGGTGTATGTTTAAATTTAAGAAAATGCCAAACTCTATTCCAAAATGGCTGCTATTTTATATCCCCGACAATGGTGCATGAGAATTCCAGTTACTCCACAGTCTCATAAATATTTAGTATGATTAGTCTTTTCAACTTTAGTCATTCTAAATAGGATTGTAGTGCTTTCTCATCATGATTTTAAAATGCATTTCCAAAGTGTTAATGATATTGAGCATCTCTTCAAGTACTAATTTGCCACCCATGTATCTTCTTTGGTGGTTTGTTCAAATCTTTTTGCTCAGTATTTTTAATTAGGTTGTTTGTTTTCTTATTATTAAGTTTTGAGAGTTCTTATGTATTCTGGATATATGCTTTCTCTCAATATTCGGTTTATTTTGTCATTCTTTTAACTATGTCCATTGAAGAGAACTTTTGCAGTTTCATACAGTCTAATTTATCAGTTTATTCTTTTATAGATCTTACTTTTGGTGTTATATCTAAGAAAATTTTTCCTTAAACCAAGATTATAAATATTTTCTTCTATTTTTTATAAGTAATTTTTTCCAGCTTTAGGTTTTTCATTTAGGCATATGATCCATTTTGAGTTAATTTTCATGTATAGTACAACATATAGATCAAAGTTTATATTTATACAAAGAATATCCAATTATTCCAGCACCATTTGTTGAAAAGATTATCTGTTATCTGTTGAATTGACTTTGAACCTCGGTCAAAATCAATTATCCATATATATATGTGAGTTTACTGTCATTGTGTTCTGTTGATATATTTGTTGATGCCAGTATCATGTTGTCTTTATTATTGTAGCTTTATAGTAAGATGTGAAGACAGGTAGTGTTTGTTCTCCAACTCGGGGCTACATTTTCAAAGTTGTTTTGGCTATTCCCGGTCTTTTTCATTTCTATATGAATCTTAGAATTACCTTTCACTTTCCACCATATTCCTTCTAGGATGTTCATTGGGAATTTATAGATTACTTTGGGAAGTATTGACATTTAATAATATTGCATCTCTCAATTTTAGAACATGGCATATTACTCCATTTATTTAGATCTTTAATTTGGTAATGTTCTGTACTTTTCCAGTATACAGTTCTTTGTGAAATTTATTCTTGACGATTTAATATTTTTATTCTATTGTATATGATGGTGTTTTTTATTTCAATTTTAAGTATTTTATAAATTGACTTTGTAACTTCAATCTTGTTAAATTCACTTATTAGTGCTAGTAGTTTTATTGCTTGATTCTATAGGAATATCTATGGAGGCAATCTTGTTATTTGGAAATAAAAGTTTTCCTTTTATCCTTTCTAATATTGGAGTTCTTTATTTTCATGCCTTATTGCAGTGGCTATAATCTCCAGTACAATGTTGGATAAAAGTGGTAAGATTGAACATAAAGGTCTTGATCTTAGAGAGAAGGGATTCAGTCTTTTGTCGTTAAGTATGATGTCAGCTGTAGTTTTTCACAGAGTCTCTTTTTCCGGTTGAGAAAGTTCTCTATTATTCCTAATTTGCTGTGAAATTTTATGAGGGATGGATATTGGGTTTTGTTAAATGCTTTTCTGTTAAATCTATTCAAATGTTCATGTGGTTTCTCTTTTTCATTCTGTTAATATGAACTACATTTATTATTTTCTTATACTATCTTTGTCTTATTTTTGTATCTGAGTAATACTAGCTGAAAATAATGAGTTGGGAACTATTTCCTTGTCTTCAATTTTTCTCAAGACTTTGTGCAGAATTGGTATTGTTTCTTCATTAAATGTTTGATTGAATTCATCAGTGAAGACATCTGGGCCTGGAGTTTTCTTTGTGTAAATTATTTTTTTTTTCCTACAAATTCAGTTTCTTTAATAGACATAGAACTGTCTAGGTCTTCTATTTTTTATTGCTTGAGATTTAGTAACTTTTTTTTGTCTTTCAAGGAATTTGTCCATCTCATCTGTCAGATTTATGGATATAGAATTGTTCATAATATTCTGTCATAATACTTTTAATATCTGTAGAATCTAGTGGTGTCACTATGTTGTTCCTGATATTAGTAATTTGTGTGTTCCCTCTGTTTTTTCCTGATCAGTTCTACAAGACATGAATAAATTTATTGGTCTTCCTAAAAAGCAAGCTTCTAGTTTCATTGACTTTTTCCAAATATTTTTCTGTTTTCTTAACCATTGATTTTTTTCACTCTGATCTTTATTGGTTACTATTTTTCTTGTTTTGCTCTTCATTTGTTCTTCATTTGCTGGTTTCTTTGGGTGGAACCTGAAGTAATTGATTTGACACTTCTTTTCTGTATATTACAGTGTTTAGCCCATAAATGTTTATTTTTCTACTGCTTTAGCTGCATCCTATAAATCTTATGTAAATGACATATTATGTTGTCATTTTATTCTCAGAATTTCCCTTTTGATTTCTTCTTTTACCCATGGATTATTTAGAAATATATTATTCAGTTTTTCAATATTTCAGAATATACTTCCATTTCTCTTGAGTAATACCTAGAAGTGCTAAACAGTTTTTACAAAGTGTTTATACCATTTTACATCCCCAATTAGCAGTATATCCTGGCCAGCTCTTGATCAGTCTTTTCACTTTTAGCAATTCTCATGGGTGTGTAGTGGTGCCTCATGGTTTTAATTTACATTTTCTTAATGCCTAATAATGGTGCATGTCTTTTCATTTGCCTGTTTTCCATTTATGTATCATCTTTGGTGAAATAACATTTGAAATCTTTTGCATACATTTTTTTGCTGTTTGTATTTTTATTTTTGAGTTATTCAGAGTTCTTTATATATTCTAGATGTAAGTTCCTCATCAAGTATATTTTCACAAATAATTTCTGTATTTTTCCTTTTTATTTTTGTAATAGTATTTTTTAAGCAGAATAATTTTTAATTTTTTATTAAATGCAATTTATGTTTGTTCTTTTATGGATAATACTTTTGGTGTCATATCTAGGAGCTATTTACCTGTCTCAAGGTTACAAAGAATGTCCCCTGTAGTTTCTGGAGATTGGTTGGACAACAATGTAACTATACTTATCATTACTAAACTGCACACTTAAAAATGGTTATGATGGTCAATTTTATATTATGTGTAGTCTGCCACAATTAGAAAAATTAATTTCACCTCATTTCAATAGAAAAAAATAATTTTTATTCAAATTCATGAACAATTATTTCTTTTGTTGGATAGTATAGGTCAATCAAGATAATGTTAAGGTACATAAGTGATGTCATCCATGTTAAATAATATTCTCCAAATTGTAATTTCTTTTAGCACCTACTGAAGGTGACATTAATTTCCGGGATAATGTATATGCTGCAGCATTTAAAAATATCTGAATTATTATTTCTAACCTAAATGTCCTAGACCTCTAGGAGCTCCAGAGATTCACTTCAAGGGAAGACCCTGAAGCCTCTGAAATTTTATGCAAAATAACATGGCACATGTGCGTACATATTTTGGGAAAGAGAATCCATAGCTTTTATCCAATCCTCAAGGGCTTGATGACCTCCAAAATATCAAGATCCACTTATGTAAGTGAACTTCACAGAAGCCCATGAGATAGTTGTGTCATGGTTTGAAACTGTTGGAGGCGCGTTACCCTCTCTTGCACTTCTCCTAAGGGGTAATTAATAATGGCATGCCTTTCCTTGGCAGACACAGGTGGTATGTCATCAGGGTCAGCCTGTGCCCAGGACTGCTAAACATCTCCATCAGTGACTGGGATGATGGACGAGGTACATGCTCACCTCACGTGAGGATGTCATAATGTCGGATGGGGAAGCGAAACCTAGAGAGATAGGATCAGAATTGCAGATACTCTTGGCAGGTTGGAGAAATGAGCACAAACCAGTTACAGTGAGGCCAGAATAATAAAACTTGGGGAGGGGACATAGGCCAGCAATTCTAACGGAAGGACCTGGCTCAGGAAAAGCCTCATAAGGAGAATCCCAAGGCTCATGATGAACCCCAGGTGGAGGGCTAAGACACAGGCCAACTCTTACTGTAGAGTCTGCTACTGCAGAGTGGCGATGCTAAGAGAAGCAGACGTGTTTTCCGCTTCAGAGATGATATTGAATAATTGAGATTTCCTCTGTTGGGTTGAATGCCGATGGTTTCCAAGTAGTTGTCTGAATGCATGATTCTATGTTGGGAGCAATATTTTTGTACAAAACATACTATAGGCATATGAGTATCGTGTGTGTGTGTATGAGTGTGAGTGTGAGTGTGTGTGAGTGTGTGTGTGAGTGTGTGTGAGTGAGTGTGTGAGTGTGTGAGTGTGTGTGAGTGTGTGAGTGTGAGTGTGTGAGTGTGAGTGTGTGTGTGTGTGAGTGAGTGTGTGTGCGCGAGTGTGTGTGCGAGTGTGTGTGTGTGTGAGTGTGAGTGTGTGTGCGTGTGTGTGAGTGTGTGTGTGAGTGTGTGAGTGAGTGTGTGTGTGAGTGTGTGTGTGTGAGTGTGTGTGTGAGTGTGTGTGTGTGTGCATTAGCAGGAGTCTTCATGGTGTGCTTTGTTGCCTGGGTCTCTGAAGCTTAAAAGGACTGCTTGGGAGAATTTTGGAAAATTATTCAGAAAAAGAAAGCAGATAATGAAAGGCAAAGAAATATTGGAATGTGAAAATTAATCATCTCAAAGCACAGAAAATAAATGTGTGGAGATGTGCTGAAGTGGGCGTGGCATGTGGCTACACTCGGTGTTCGAGAAGAAGAAAACAGAGTTTGCTTCCCTTCCCCTGGGAAGGGTTTGGAGCGCTTGGTGTTTTCTCACCATAATCATTGGAAAAATTTAAGAACAGTGCTATGTATAGTACTTATCTAAACAAAGCAGGATTATGCATTGTTAGAGTCGCTTTTATTTTCACATGTGAGATCAGTTTTACAAGGAAGATGCCTTAGTTATGTTCCTAATTTTGAGAGACTCTTCATAGCTCTTTTGACATCTTCAGTTAATTAGATTCAGATCAATAAAGTTGTTATAAGTTAATTGTCATGAATTCCCAGATACAAGCCATCTCCCATGAAGCATCATTCACAGCTTTCAATAAGCACAGTTCCTACAGCCACCATTTTAACAAATCTATTTTTATAACAAAAAATGTTTTAAGTCTCGAAATTATATATCAATAGTCCTTCAAACCAATATAACAAAACTTCAAGTGTTACAGGAAAATTAGTTGCCATTGTTAACAAAGAGTCTTAAATGAAACACACCCTTTTGATAAGACACCAAATAAATATACTTTAACTTCAACTTAGTAGCTGGTGTTGACTATCCATCCGCCTGATCCTGTTATGTAATGGGTAGCACAGGCTTTTCTTGTCACAGCCTGTCGTCTGAGTCTCTGAATCTTTCACAGTTTTCATTTCTACCATGAACTTTAGGCTTGCCATCTATGACCTTGTTTTTCATTTCCAGCCAACGCTTTTTTGAAAAATATGGCATTTGTTATTTTCTGTTTCTACATCTTGTAGGTAAGAATTGTCAGGAGACAGAAAAAGAACTAAATGATTGCCAGACAACCTTTTTGAGTCAATCCACTTAAATTTTCCCTTAATATTGGAAACTTAAGGATAATATATCTATTTTTTAATTAAAAACTATGGCATAATATGCACAGTACACTTAGACAAGATATTTGCTATGGAGGTTTCCAACTGCAGTGACCTAAAATTATCTCAGCTGTTTGAATTTGTGTTCCCTTTGAATTCCGTATAAAATTTTCATATAGCCATTACTGTGTAGTTTCCTACAGCTGCTTTAAAAAATTACCACAAATTTGGTGACTTAAAATACCACACATTTATTCTCTGACAGTTCTGAAAATCAGAATTCCAAGGATAGTCTTAAACAGTTAAAGTCAAAGTGTGGGCAGGCCTGGTTCCTTCTGGGGGCTCTGGGGATGATCCATTTCCTTGCCTTTTCCAGTTTCCAGAGGCCACCTGCTTTCCCTTGCTCACAGCCCAGAATCACTCAGACCTCTGCTTCCGTCGTCACACTGCCTCTCTATCTCTGACCCTCCTGTTTCCCATTATAAGGATATACGAGGTCAGACAATTAAGTTTGTTTGAACTTTCCACCATGTGCTTACATGGTGTATGTGGTGACACTGGGCCCAATCCGACAACGTAGGGTCATCTCCCAACTCAAGACCCTTAACTTAATCACATCCACAAAGTCCCTTTGCGACATGAGGTGACATCTTCATAGGTTCCAGAGATTAGAATTTGGATATCTTTGGGGCGGCCATTTTTCAGCCTAGCACAAGTACTTACTGGTCATAGATTCATACATTCAGCTAAAGGCATGTATTTATTCCCTGATAGCCTAAGAACTGTTCTAGGTAATTGAGGTCTGTTAAATGAAAGTAAATCTTTGCCTTGATGGCTGTTTCGTTCAAACAGGAGTAGAGTGAGGAAGTCAGAGAGAAGAAATTAAGTAGACAAATGATGATTTTTGTTGATTAGTCAAAAAGGAGGGAAAAAAAATACAGGGTGATGGGATAGATAGTGGCCTTTTAGAGGCAGCTGCTTTACAAAGGGCGGTTGGTGGAGGACTCTCTGCAGAACTTACATTTGGCCAGAAATGTTGAGAAGAATGAGGAGGCAGCCATGCAGATACCTTAGTGGGGAGCAGCCCAGGCTGCAGGAAGGAGGAATGAGACTGACCGGTCTGAGGAACAGACTGAAGGCTGATGGGGGCAAGGAGATGGGGCAGGATGGGAAGGCGGGTCCAGATGAGGCTGGAGAAGTGGGCAGGAGCCAGACATGCCAGCCTCCGTGGTCCATGGTAAGGAGTTTGGATTTTATTCTAAGGGAAATGGGAGTCACCAGAGGTTTGATATAGACGAGACCATTAGTCCAATTTATATTCTAATGAGCAGAGGGCTAGCTGCTGTGGGGAGACTGGACTAGGAGAGGCAAGCTAGGAACCCCAAAAAGAGGTTAAGGTGAGGTAGTGTAAGTGGTCGTTTAAGTGTGAGAACATGGTGATTGGACGAGGGTGATTTGGGTGGAAACAGTGAGATGCAGAATGCATCCTAAATTAATGGCAAAATGTAAAGGGTTTAGCTCTTATCTTCCAATAATCCCTATTTACCTTTCCCCAAACTTCCATAATCATAGTAATAATGTGACAACATTACAAACAATTCAACAATACCTGTTTTTCATACAAATGAGGGATGTTTTCTCAAGCTTCCACTACAGTTGAAGTGAAAGCATCTTTCCCGATCTCCATACACCACCTCCCTGAGCTCCACGTGCTTATGTGGAAAGCCTCCAAGATAAGGATCCGTTTACTGTGTTCAGTGACATGACTGCCGACCCTTCTTGGTATAGACCCAGCAGCATTTCCTGGATAAAGAGGTCTGGCCTGCTGCAGTCAGGGAGGGACGATGGCGTCAGCGTCACCTCCCCTGGAAGGATCTGAGTTTAGAAGTCAGCGATGTGATGAGGACATAGGCCGGCGTTTGACTCCAGTCCTTGAGACAGGAGACTCAGTCGATAGTCTTTCTAGGTCTTTGACTAAATTGCATAATTTATTCTGATTTTTTTTCATGGTTATTTTCTTGACTTGAATAAAATGAGATCAGAGTAACTGCATTAAACTACCCTCGTTGAATACATACACAATAAAGAGAGGAAAACAACAGTGTTACTGTGTGGCTGAGGGCATCTCCAGGTTAATCAGTACTCGCAGTGTCATGCTCACGAGTAAGGACGGTCAAGGAAGGTGGACCCCCCAGCACCTGAACGTAGGCTCGGATGAAAGCCCACTAGAGGACCGATTCTCTTTCATACAATTTATAAACTAGATCCTTAGCTGGTTAGAGCAACGTTTTCTTCTAAAGGAAGCTATTTTTATCTCTCCCCTTACAACAGATGGGTCCCTCAGTATTTGATAAAAAATGACAAGAAAATTACATTACCAAAAAAAAAAAAAATTGCAGAAGTGAGGAGGCATGCAATAGGATAGTTTATTGGGGGAAAATAAACTAATATGAAAACAGAAAGAACAGAAGCAGAAATAATGAATTTGCCTGCATCAGTCTGCTCTTTCATGACCTCATCACGCTGGAGATACCGATCAATTTCACTACAAGCGATAAATATTAAAATGAATTTTTTGAGTGTCTTATCAAAAGCTTCCTGACATCAATTGTTTTCACAATTTTTTTCCCTGCAAGCATTGAATACCTCTTCATCAATCTTTCATTCCAACCAATCTTGTTCCAATTTCTCTCTTCTCACAAAAAGCTTTTTTTTCCCCTTCTATTTTTGACTTTCTTTCTTAGCAGAGATGCATGAATATTATTTTACACTCCACTGTGGTTGCATCTCCATCAATCAGAACTAAAAAGTGGGTCTGAAGAATGTGTCCTGACCCTGCAGGGCTACAAACAACAGAGACGTCTGTAATGCTTCCCAGTCTCCTGGAGGCCTACCGTGAACAGTCTGCACAAATGGGTCTGTCTCCTTTCTCGTTACAACCCGCCCAGCATAGACCAGCCATTTCCAGGAGAAGGGAGTTTTTAAAATTCATGAAGTCTTAAATATCGTCAGCATACAATTCCCAGCTTGACACATATTTCAAAATGTTCTAAATATAAATGTTAGGGTCATCGTTCCTGTCTGTCTAACCCCTTGATCTCAAAATGCATTAACAATGACTGCATTTTATATTTTAAAAGCCAAAGACAACAAATAGTTTCATTTCCATAATTATCTTCTATTATTACTAAAGGAGAAATAGTCCATTAGTAATATTGGATGTGGTTCACAACTGAGTTTACTTGAAAAGTGTTCATTGTTTTCTTTAATGTTTGTGACATTTTCTGGATTTTCTGTGAAGGTCCTGTCCTCATCATTTAGGACACATTTTCATATAATAGAGCATAATTAGCCTTGATATATCAGCAAAGTTTCCCCCCACACACACACACACACACATTTCCTATAGTCATAAGATTTAGTGTTTTTCTTCACAATTCACTTTAGGGCTTCCTTTTTCTATGGCCGCTTCTACTCTGACACCCACTTTCATTTTTTTCCTATGTGCACATATTGGTGACATCTAATTTGGTGGTTCTTTGTATCTCTTTGGTTCTGTTGTGGCTGTTTCATAACTCAGTTTTTATAATGTGAGCCCACAAGCCAAAAGTAACCTATCGATGTGTTTGGACTGGCCCACAGATAATTTTAAAAATAAAAATCTTGAATTGGTGTCAACGTTTCAAAATTGGCTGATTCTACATAAAAATCTGGGTTTCTGAGTTCACTTGAGTCAGGCAATCTGTGTGGCAACACTGGATACTCATTTCTGGAGGAGGAAGTTGGCAGAAACTGAGGCACAGGTGTCCCAGGGAGGGGACCCAGTTCACCAGGTCCCTTCAGACAACTTAACTTTATTTAACTTTTCTTCCTAGGCCTGTGGGCATTTGAAATCATGGTCTGATTATGTCTTTTCAGAGTTTTGTTTACTTAACTAGGTTATAAATTCCTTGAAGCCAGAGATTGCCTTGTCATTTTTCTTTCTCCTCACTCTGCCTAGTGCAGCACCAGACACATAATAGTTGTTCAACAATTTAGTTTTGTTAAAATGCATCTATTGTGTATAGCTGGGTATATATTGAGTATCTTGAAGAGATGGGGGAAAAAAATCTCCAAACAGTTCACATGAATTAAATGATTAATCTTCACAACTCCTTTTTGAGATTCACAAGGGATGTATACAGTATAGGGATTAATTTATGGAGTGGAAAGGATAACATTTAATGAAACTATTCCCAGTCGAACGTTCAGGAAAGACTTAGCCGCACAAAAAGTAATTACCTCTATTGGATTGCCCTATAGGGGTTAGCCCCGCCAATCCTTTACCAGTAAGTGCCGTGGCCTCTCCAGACAAGGGGCTCTGTTCCCCCAGCCTGCAGCCTTCTAGAACCATCGTTCCCTGCAAGCAGGCATTTCCTAATCGTTTGGGTGCCTGGGCCAGCATTTTTCACCCGTTTACAGATTTCATAGTTATCCAGACTGGTGTTCATTGGCATAAGCTGTCTCAGATGCTTTTTCTGCTTCAGTATTTAGTTCTGTAAGACTGTCTTAAATATTCCACTTGGAGATAAGGAGATTTATGAAGGTTATTTTCCATATATGTTCTTTTTAATTAATAAACATATGCCAATCATTTAATAATATCTTAGAGGAATTGGTTCTTAGCAACTTAGATTCCTTTATTATTTCAATTGTGATCTTAAATTACTCAAATACTAAGAACCCAAATAAAATTTAGAGTTGGGGAAAAGGCCAGTCCAAACTGGATTACAGTCAAATACTATGTTTATAGATTACTTGGACTACTTCTCTTTCTTTTTTATTTCTCTTTTCCCTGAGTTAATGGCATTCAGTTGGAATACAATTGAGATTATTTGTCTCAGTTTGCTTTCGGTAACCGAATTTTCCCACCTTCCCGTCTTTTGGGCGTATCTTTTAATTTGGGGACATGTGCAACACAAGGTGTTTTTAAGAACAAAATCTATTCAAAAGTACCCTCAGAAACAGGGTCCCGCTTGTCCTGCATCCCTTTCCTCCTGTGTCCCCATCTCTCCATGGCCACCACTGGTATTTAGTCTACCTCACGTGTCATGTTTGTCCTTCCTGAGTCTGTTTTTATAAAGACAAGCAGATACGTATATTCTCTCATGTCCTTTCTTCCTCAAGCAAAAGCTAGCCAGCCATACATATGCACTCGGTTTTTTATTTAAACATCTCCCTCTCATTGTGTATACAGACCATTTGTACCAACAGATATAAATTTTGCACGGTGTCACTTCACATTGTTTTTAGACCTCTTGCTCATTCATTTGTTGTAGCTGCATAACACCCTATGGTGCATATTTACTATATTCATCAATTTCCTATGGAAAAGCATTACTTGTAAATCCCCTCATCCCGCCGTTCCCAGGACACCTTGTAGGTACCCAATACACGTTTGCTACGTGGGTGAATGAATGGGCGGGCAGCGTTTTGGATGAGTCTGGAAGGATATGTGGGACTGGGATCCATAGGCAGTGTGTGAGCGTTCTGAGGAGCAATTATGCTGAGCCGAGCTGCACTGTGGGTCAATAAGACCAGCCTGCTGAAACGGAAAGTTTTATGGCCAAATGTGGGAATAGATTTGCTATCTCAAGTGAGGCCAAAATTAAAGTACTTTGAAAACTGGCTTCAATGTTGTATTTCATGGAAATTTAAGTTTCAGTGTCATGAATAAAAGTGGTTACGGAAAAAGAGCATTTGGGCATAGTGGTAGAACTTAATCCTAGATGGTGTAAATGCTGTTAGATTTTCTGTTATTAAATTTTTATTTATTTTATTAAAATTTCACATTTTTTATATTGTAGTGGAACAAATGGAACTGAACTACCTTTCAAAATGTGTATCGTTGGTTTTACCTACTTTTGACAGTTTGATCATGTTTCCAAAAGCTACCTACCTATTTATTTTCTCTAGGGAGAGAGAGAGAGCGAGAGCGAGAGCGAGAAAGAGAGAGAGAGAGAGAGAGAGAGAACAGTAGGCCTTCACATTATGATTCTGTTCATTGAGGTTGGCAAAAGGCACATGACTTTTTAGTGAGCTCACGATGAACTGACCGGCTAAGGAATGTTAAGCTGGCAGTGACAGATGAATTAGAGGGGTGACCGAGTAGTATTAGTCTTTTTGTTTTTGTGTAACAAATCACCACAACCTTCGGGATTTACAGCATCTATTTCTGATCTCAGGGTTGTCATGGCTCAGGAGTCCTGGCAAGCAGATGTGTTCTCTGCTCAGGATCTTACATGGCTGATGTCACGTGTCGGCCAGGGCTGGGTCTCCTGTGCAGCTCGGGGTCCTTCTGCCACTCAGGTGGCTGCGGCAGAATTCAGGGCCTCGCAACTGTTGACTGAGGGCCTGGTTTGTTGCTGGCTGTCCGCCAGGGGCTGATCTCAGTCCCTGGAGGCCCCTGCCTCCTTGACATATGGCCCCTTCCATGTTCATAGCCAGCAATGGGGGATCCCTTTCTTGTTGGAGCCTTTTCACGCTTCACATGTTTTTCACCAGGAAGAGCTCCGTATCTTTTAAGGGCTCACTTGATCAGGTCAGGCTTAACCCGATTAGGTTGTCAATGCTTTCTGAAAGCTAACTGTGCCGTGTAACCTCATCTCACCAGGGAGGCGCCAGACCCTCACCTCCGCAGACCTCTCCCACACTCAGTAGGGTTAGGGTGCATAAGGGCGTGGCGCACTGCTGGTCATCTGAGAATTGTACTGACCACACCAGGGTACGGAGACACCAGTTGGAGCTACTGTATCCATCTGGGTTTGGGACTATGGCCGCGTTGACTCAAGTGGTGGGGAAAAGGATAAAAGGAATAGAGGAAAACGTATTTTAAATGCAGAGTCAGTAGATTTGCTGATTGGCCTAAGAGTGGAGAGAAGTGAAGTGTCAAAGATGGTTCAAATCAGATCAAACCTTTGGCTGAGGCAAAGACATGAGAACAGAAAGTGTCTTTGACCAGGAGGTGAATGAGTTTGGTTTGAGACCTGTTGAGTCTTACGTTAACAGCGTCAGGAGGGAATAACTTATGAAGCGCTTGTAACAAATGTATATTGTAGCACAAGTCAGAGCTGGGGCTTGTGGGAACACATGTGGCATATATCACTTTAAGAGCTGTAGCTGAAGTTTGGGGCATAAATATGCTTTTCACAAATTGACTTAAAAGCCTCTTATGGACTGAATTGTGTTCCCTCAGAATTTGACGGTGCTTGGAGATACGTCCTTGAAAGAGGTGACTAAGGTTAGATGAGGTCATAGGGGTGGGGCCCTGATCCAAGAGGACAGGTGCCTTATATGAGCAGGAGACACCAGGCGAGTGGCACAGAGGGAGGGCACAGTGAGAAGCCAAAGAGTGGGACCTCACCAGAAACCAGCCCAGGTCTGGTGTTGAAGCCCCCCAGTCTGCATTTTGCTATGGCCGCCTAAGTTGACTCATACAAAGCCTGAGGGTATTTTTTTTTTAAGAGACATATTTTGAAGAGCCAGGAATAGGCCGAGTGAGCGAAAAGCAGCCAGAAGTAAGAGAACACCGAGTCTGCACTGTGGTGAACCAATGACTCAGCGTCGAAAGGCCTGGAATCCCGCTCTGCTCCCCAGTGGACAGTGGACGGGGCTGTCTGGCTTTGGGGGGGCCTCTGGAGCTCCCAGAACCCAAGATCCATAGAGTGGGGATGCCGGTCTCTCGCTGCCTACTTACTGGGAGCTTTAGGTGTCTGTCTTTCTGCAGCTATACTTACATTTACATATAGGTATGCAGTTGAAAGCTTGTCCCAAAGCTTATAAAGCCCTAGAGAAAATATGTCATTATTAGTCTCCAGAATTATAAAACTGTTGTTCTGGTAGCATCCATGTAAAGTGATTCAGCCTCTTTCAAGCTCATCTGTCAACTGTCACTTCCTGCTGTCATCCAGGTGTGATCACACATGTCCAGCCATTTGTTTCATCACGTTCGCATGTAGGTTAAAAACCAGGTCGTTCGCGCTGTTGGAATTTTGTCCACAAGAACAAGCAGATCCCAGGGTGCAGCTTGGGGGTGTTGGCCCAGGTGAGAACCGAGTGTGTGTGGTGGCCCCACTGCCCAGCTGGACAGGTGGCAGTCACCTCTGTGGCAGGGACGTGTTGTCCTGTATTTGCTTTGCTCCTGGCCTCCTCTGTTAAAGATACCAGAACACGTTCAGGAGAAAGGTCTAAAGAAGTGAAATAATTTAGCCTTACGCAGGAAACACTGTGAAGAGAGCTGAAGAGCTGTCTCCGGCCTCCACTCAGGAGAGCCAACAGGGCTTTTGCATAATCTTCACTCGCAGAGACCTCGAGCAGCTCTAAAAACTAGTTCTCTGACATCAAGAACTGGAATGCATAACTGTCAAATCTTTTTATCCATCGGTCTTTGAGAATAGGACAGCTTTGCACATCTTTGCAATGGTTTAGATGGATTCTAATAGAATAGGAGGTGTTTAAAAAAAAAAAAAAAAAACAACGGAGCAAAACCACTGTGCTCGGAACTAATTTTTTTCAAAGGTTGACATAACGTATTGAACATAGCAGGCATTCCTAGTCGTGTTTGCATTCTAAATTTTGTCCAAGTAATTGTGTATGTATAACAGTAGTGCATTATTCAGAGAAGATGGTTTCATAAATCATTTACTGCCTACTGCTGTGTTTCTGTAACACTAGTACACATGCTCAGTTTGTTTCTGTTTGAAAATGTCTGTATTAAAAAAAAGGACTAACGGAGAATGTAAAGCAAATGTGAATGTTAGTCAACACACAATATGTGGAAGGATAGCATGAATCTTCTTTATAAGTGTCAAGCAAACCCCACCTCAAATAAATAAAGCTGAAATGACAGTTCTGATTTTTTGCATAGAAACATTGATGCAGATTTTATTTCATTTTTGCTTTTATCCTAGAAAAGAATACATAACAGGGCTTCACCAAGCTGTACTTAAATTTATAATAAATGTGATTGAAGTAGGTATTCATTTGTTATATATAACTTTGGAACACTCACGTGCAAAACGAAGCATAGCTGGTGGGAGGAATTCTCAGAAAACAGTCTGCAACCCACTGTGTGGAGGTGAGAACACGTACCTGTGCAGGTGTGTGGTGGGGGGAGGAACTGAAGGGAAGTGGGCGGGTCGGCTGAGACGTGTATGTAACTTACACATGAATAGTTACATAGTTTTATTTCATTTTGTTTTTTATATACATAAATATATTTATATATAAATAATAACATACATATAGGCGTAATATGTAAATATACAGTATATATATAATTTAGAGCCAATTTCATAATTAAAATAGTTAAAGCTGTATCTAATTACATTGAAAGGAGCCTATGTTTTGAGTGACTTTGGATTAATTCTTACCACTGAAGACTTTGGCGCATTTGAAAAAAAAAAGGTGCTTTTTATTTAAGTAGCTGCTCACAAGGAGAGAAAAGAGAAATCACTACGTGGCCCGCCATCCGCCTTCCACCCGATGACAAAACCGCAGTCTTGGCCATGTGCAGATGCAGTTGTTTCCAGTACGAAGCTCTATCCATGCAGCCCTTTTCCCCTCGCCCCTCTCTCTCTGGGGCTTACAGGAAGGCTGCCGCGGCAGTGAAAGTGTCCCCGTCTGCTGTTAGTCGTGACCTGTTCTGAGGTGCCATCTGCCGAGGTGTCTAATCGGGCTGTGTCTTTATCGAGTGTCTTCACCCCACAGGTGAGCATCCTGTGAGATACCTTCTGTCAGGTGTGCCTCCCATTCACGTGGCCATGCAGCCGTCCCCAAGGATGTCCCTTCCATGACCCCAGGAGCCCTTGTGGACCTCTTGACTATTTTCATGGCAGCTCTATACCCTGTGCAGGAGGGGATGATGGTTCATTCTGGGGCATCAGGTCCTCAATGCCTGTCACCCACAGCCATCTCCCCCGGTCCCCCGTGCCTGGTCCCCAGTCAGCCCAGGAGCACAGTGCTCTGGTGGTGTCCCCACCTCACCCTCAGCCCAGTTGTCACTCTTGCTTTCTCACCACGGCTCAGAGACTCAGGCAGCTCACAGTGGGCTTGGGGTGCAAAAACCAACCTCTCACCTGGTGTTCTTCCCCACACTGCTGCTTTCCTAGGCCAAGGATTGAGAGTCTCTAGATTGATACGTTTGTTTTTAAATGAGTTGAGGACACTTATTTGTTGTCTGTCTCTCTACTATGTATGTTCAATTATATGCTTTTCTGACAATGAACATAAGAACTGATAAGAAAGATTTTTCAACTACCCTGTAAATGACAAATTCATGTCCATGTTATGAAATGCACAGATATAGTTTCTAATGCACCAGGTAGATACGAGCCATACATCAATTTCTTTGTGTTACTATGTTACATTGATTTCAAAATTTGTTTATTCATTCATAGGCCACCCCCTATTTGCTTTTCAAACAGATCTTTCACAATCCAGCCTGTAGAATTGGACCAGAAGCATCAAGTGTACAGACGCAGCTGGATTAACCCCCTTGTGCAGATGGCTCATTGGTGCTTTGATATATTCATGTCACTGCCAGGATCTTGTAACACATGTCCATGTAATTGCCACAATTGAAAAGGTCTGAAAGCTTTTCTGTGTCTCATGTGTACTCTTCATCAGAGAGTGGCCAGTACAAGCGTGGCCACCTGCTTGTGAGAAACTAGGGTGCTCGAAAGATACTCAGAAACCAGATGAATAACAGCTGAGTACTCCCTGTTTACGCGTGACGTAGAGCATTAGGAAATGTGCATGAAAGCGTGGGCATCCGTGTGGCCTGGGCCTTTCTGGTTGCTGTGAGGACAGCTGAGTCGTGGCTTCCTTTGCGTCAGTTTCTTCCCCGTTTGAAGGTCCGAGTGGACAAGTCATTTCAGAGGCCTGGAGCTCTGCTTTATTTTCCAGATTAGGTACTTTTTCTTAAAGCACAAGCGTGATGGATTTGGAATGCTGAAGCGGGCTGGGAAAGGATGCTTCTCTGCCTAAATCTTGGATAGTCAAAGGTATTCTGAGAATTTTCACTTTCCTAGTTAAGAGACTTTATCATTAGTTTTCTTCTTTTAAAATGTTTGTCTTAGTCCTAGCATTGAAAACATTTTCTAAAATATGTGAGTTAATGGCTTTTTTCCTGCTGGGCCAAATAGGCGCCTAAATGTGTACAACTGGGACAGAGTTGAATCCTTTCAATTCATTTTTGCTGTGCCTCAGTGTCATTGGCACGCAATAACTTGGTTGATGAAAAGGTGCCTCTGTAGGTATTAGGAAGACAGCTGTGGGGTGAGCAGTACCAGGCTTCCACTGCTTTGGACGCCTAGAGGGTCCAGAACGTGGACAGACAGACAGCACTGGGAGATTGCAGCAGTCAGGGTCCAGGACGGGGGCCGAAGGTCCTTCCAGCATGCGGCGTCCAGGCACAGTGTGTGGGGGACGCACAGACTCAGAACATGGCTCCAAGAATGGGGCCTGACTCCGTGACCCAGAGCAGGGGTCCATGTGCTTCCTGGGAGAGTGTGGGCCACTGGCTGGGTGCCGGGCAGGCGGGGTGGGGACCTGGACACTGGCATGGACAGGGAACGGCTGGGCTGACTCGCTTTTAAGGCCGCTATGGGTCTTCACAGTTTTTGGGTTTTTTATTCCTCCCTTTTTTGTTTGTTTGTTTTGTTTTGTCTTTTATTTTATTTTTTCTGGACAGATCCCAAGTATGAGCTTATTCCTTTCCTTTATCATTTTCTTAGATTCTTCCGATACTGAAGTTTAATGAGATACTGTGTCCTTTCCGTTTATGATTCTGTCTGGTGACATCGAGAAGACCAGAAAATGACTGCCTGGTTCCCCTACCACTAATTACAAAGCCCTTTCTGTCTGATAACCTATCATTTCACTCCATCTTAGATCATTTCTGCTTACCACAGACCAGCTTGTGTGGAAAGCACAAGATAAAAGAAGGCAAGTTTCTGTGGAGCCCCTGAGCGTCAGATTCTGACAACTGCTTTGGCATTCGTCTTTACCAAAGTCAAAATAAAATCCAAAGCAAATGTTCAGTTGTGTAAATGGCCCTCTGTACTCTAGAAAAATGTGCATTTAGTGGATCTGTGATATTCAGGCCTTCCTGGGATGAAGAGCAGGACAGGAGAAGCAGGAAGTAACCCACTAGCGCGTAAGCCCTCTTCCTGGAGCTGCCCCAGTGGGGCTAGCATCGTACTTACACTTCACACCTTGTGTTTAGCTGAAGCTGTTGGGTGACTAGTTAAGAGCATTAGACCAAATCAGACAAGATCCAAAGTCAGAATGGGTTCCATTCCACTTGGAGGGAAGATGAAGGTGTCAGTGAGTCTGATCTCAGCTGACGGGAATGATGACAGGTATCTTACCTGTGTCAGGTCACAGGACCTATGTTCTGCCCTGTTAGCCATTTGCATGCTCATAGACTAAATCATAGCAATGGCTCCATGATCTCCAACAGTGGATTAAAGAGTTTAAAATCCTGTCAAACCCCAGTACCAATGGTGTATGTATAATAACTGAACCGATTCATTATTTGAGACCTAAGTGGACACAGCCCGAATATTCCTCCAGAGAGCTTCATAATGTTCGGGCAGAAAGCCCCCTGGGTGCGTGCGGATGACACGATCTGACGAGCTTCCTGACATGGAAACGCGTGGCAGTGCCACGGCCGTCACAGGGGGCTGCCTGCGTGCTCATCTCACACCGAGACTGAAAGAAAACGCCGAGTTTCGGAAACCATTTTCATCTTAATTTAGCAATGACTCTGTTTCAGTTAGCTGCACATTGACTCAGGCTAGGTAGGGCTATGTATTAATAAACTCATGTTGTACACTAAAAACGAGAGGCAGAGGTTTTGAGGTCATACGAGAGGTCCCATAGCTAGTGACAGAGAAAGGACAGTGACAAGTGCCAGGCCTTACGCTGTGTTTTCCACGTTACTTCAGTGAGAACGCTGCCCCAGCTGTCACAGTGGCAGGGGCCAGGGTGTAACTGGTTTTCATCCCACGCCTGATGCCAGCTTACTTACTTCCCTTTCTCCTTTTTCTCACACCCTTTTATTTAACAGAAAACTGAATGTAATAACTGCGCTGAGCAGACACACTTTATGACATAATCAACTCACTGGCTGTATTTCTTTTTCCCATTGTCCATTTAAATTTGGATCAAGGTTAAGTGTCCCCCTACACCTGTGTGAAATCTCTGTGTGATTTTTTTTCCTACTCTTGGGTAAGAAGCAGTCCTGAGGCTCTTGAAGTAGGAAGCGGGTCTCAATGCACTACCTGTGATATCACCCCGAACCCCCAGGTTTCATTTCCTGGCCAGTTCAGGCCAGAGGTTGTTCTTTGCCTGACCTTAGGAAGAGGGTGTCCCCAGCTTCCGCCAGCTGCCCAGTCTCTCTCTGCCCAGTCCTGCCCTCTCTCAGGCCAGGCTCCTGCCCTATGGGAATTTGAGGAAGCTTGAGGAGAGAGGAGAGACTGGGGAAGAGACAGAAATTTGACCCTGGGCTCTTTGGCTGGGCAGAGGGTGACAGCCGAGTCTTTCCCTCAGGGGTGCTTGCATGAGGATTGCACGTCTCCGTACCTCTCTCTGCAATTCGCCTGGCTCCCGGTGGGTGCATCTGTGCCGGGTGGCCGTTTGTGAGCTCACCTGCTGGCCCAAAGAATTTACTTTCAGGTTCTGGTGCTGGGGTGCCACCACCCCCATGTTAGAGGTGGTTTGAATGTCTATGGCCTAAGGCTGTTCTTTCTGTCTCTCCTTCTCCACCTGGCCCACATCTGGTCTCCAGAAAATTCCATCCCTTGGCCTCCCCAGCCTGCTGTGCAGATCGACTCCTGCTGACATGGCCGGTGTGGCTTCTCAGGTGTCAGTCAGGCGTGAGGCTCTGATGAGTCCCATGGGGAGCTGACTTCCCGCAGGCCTGGGTGGGGGGAGGGCACCCAGGGAGGACCAGGTGGGGCCCCTGGGTAGGACAGCGGTCCTTCCCACAGAAGGAGCTTCATAAATCACTCCTTCCCTTCACTCCATTGACCTGGCTGAGTGGTCCAAGGGTGCTGAAGTTTCCATTTCTTTTACAAATTGTGCATGTGGAGATCTGACTTTAGAATTCCAAATCTGTTTTTGCATTATTTTGCCATCTTCATCAGAACTTCAGTTTTAACCCCCATTCTTCTGATCCTGTGAATGAAACCTTTGGCCCCTTTGGGTAAATACTTAGATTCCGGGTTCTCTGCCGCATCTTATCCTTTTCCCCTTTTTCTTAGGGGAAAGGGGGAACTCCCTGTGGTCCTCTGTCACGCTGCCCTCACTGAGGGTGAAGGCAGGCAGACCTGATCTCGTGGTGGCAGTCTCCTTCCCCGTCCATCCGCTGTGGAAGCTCACGGATACCTCCCCCACGGAAGCTCACGGATGCCTCCCCCGGGCTTCCAGGCACCTGATTTCATTGTTATTTTTCTAGAGAGGGCCCCTTGGGGACACTGGCCAACTCTCAGTCCCTTTGTGCCTCTCCTTGCTCTCTGTCAGCTGCTTTCCTGCATGTGGGAGTGCCCGGGCTGTGTCATAGACCCTCCACATAAGCAGACCCGCTGATGGAAGGCAGACATTCTGGGGGCTGTCTCCTCTGGGAGTTCCCAGAAAGAATCAGGACACTTGTCACTGACTTTCATCTAACCAAACCTATCTGGGTATTTCTATTGCTCCTTCCCCACTGCACCCCTACCTAGGGAGTTGGTCCTGGTGAGTCTGTGGAAGGCAGTGGGCAGCTTCTCACCTCCCGGCTGAGGTCTGAGCCCACACCACACGCGCTCTGGGCACCCACCTGGGCCTAGCTGGTCAGACTGCTCCTCTTATCGGCTTTGATATGATCCTCCAGTCTTCCCACCTCCAAGGTTTCAGGGAGTAAATTCTAACTGTACTGTCATGGGGGCTATAGGTTCACCAACATCTTCTTAGGACTTTGAAGCCCAATCACTGATGCTTTCTTTTCCTGGAATAGTTTGTGTGTCCCTCCAGTCCAGGCAGAGGCTCTGCCTGAGGGTCTCATCTTTACGGTAAAGCAATGAGAGCGTGAGAAGGCTAACGAAGGAAGAACTATATTATCAGGTAATATTTCAGAATACTCTGCTCCACGACTGTGTCGCTTCTCTGTTGAGCAGCTGAATGCCTTTGAAAGATGGGTCAGTTGACAAATGAAAACATAACTAGGGTGATAAACTGAATTTTACCTGAAAGTGGCTGCTCACTTATTACAGAAGGATTCATTGGTTTGCTCAGCGTCAGACCATCCTGTTTCTCTTCAGTTTTCATCTCCGTACCCAATCCCGGTGCGGCCCTGTCTGTCTCCTGTAACGCAAGACGTGCGGCTGGAGGTGGTCGTCCGCCACTGGATAACCTCAGGGAAACATAAAAGGCAAGGCTTTCCAAAGGTAAATGAAAAGCAGCGAGTAAAGCAGGGCCTTTTATCTTTTCACAGGGCATCCCTCTGTCAGTCCAACTTTCAAAAACATCTTTTATCTTTGACTTGACAAGTCTCTTTCACTTGTCTTTCAAGCAGGAGATTAAGTGCATAGAAATGTGCAGAGTCGTGCTTGTTTGCTGGTGATTTCCTGACACCCTCTCCCTAAGGGCAGGAGGAATAGGGCTGGGGAGAGTGGACAGGGGTGGGCACCAAGGATTGTAGGGTTGGAGAGCGTCCTAATTCCTAGTACACCGCTTTGTGACGCATTCTGCTTGCGTCCAGCCTAGCAGAACTGGTTTGTGTCAGTAACGAAAAGCAGTGAGGGGCTCCTTGGGGCCAGTTCCCTTTGCAGACTGGTGCTGGCCGCGGCAGGTAAAGATGCTAATACACGGGCTAACAAGGGGCTCCCCGAAGGTTATTCTGACCATCTTGCAGGCCTTCAACCGTTTTAGTTTTCAGAAGTCGCTGTGACTTTCTTGGCTTAGTTTATAGCATAATTTCTGGTGACATCTCCCCATGTTTCTTCCTGTCCTTGGATTCCCAGATTCATGTTTTCTGTGTTCACATTCAGCAAATTGTTGGCAGTTTTGCCGGTTCCCTGTGAGGTTAGGGTGTCATCCATGGAGAACCCCCTTCCTTCAAGAGCACAAAGTCATCCTAGCATTTCTGAATTTAGAAGAGCATATTTAATATTTAATTCTATCAACTTTATTTCCACCAGAAGCTTTGTGAATGAGCTCAATAGACCAGACTGGTTTTATGTTCACTTGTAGATTTGCCCAGCTCATTTTTGTGATATTTCTAAAAGTTGTTAATATCTTTGCTGGGAAACTTTTAGCTCCTCATTCTGTTATTTCCATGTCAGAAAGTCTGCAACATTTCTTGCATTCTCTTGGGTTGTTAGGACACAGCTGAAAAGAATTGTCGCAGTTTGCAAGGAGGAAATTGCCATAATGTTTTAAACATAGTTTTTATTTTGTCTTAAGAATTACTTTTTTTTCATTTTGAAAATATGCGATCTGCTTTAGTCTGAAAATATATGGCATTAATATTGTCATAATATTAGTCACTCAGTTGAAAATTATACATGAGGCATTAAACCTTGGTGAGAAAGAATTACTCATTAATGTTATTGTCACTTAATTGAACATGCTAGGATTTTAAGGTATTAACTGAAAAATCAAACTTGAAACAGGAATAAAGTACGTCTTAAATCAGGGATTTAAATTATTTTCAGAGGGAAAACATTCTGATCCCTTGTGTTGGATTTATTTTTATTTCCATAAAATGATTAACTCCTTAAAAAGCTCATCATCAGTGGAAAAGCTGACTGGCCCTTCTGTTTGCGAGGTCTGTTCAGGGAAGTCTTAGCAACCTGCTACCTTTGTCGTAAAGAAAAGAGGCAAGCCAGTGAACACCTTGGTTTGACCTCATCCAAGTTTGTTTGGACACGAGACCATTCGTCCGTAGCCTCAATTCCAGCACGCGTAATGGGGATAGTAACGGACCACGGGTGCGGATTGGAGGGAAACTGAGAGGCTTAGCTTCTCCCTCTGAATGCAGACTCTTGCCAGGACGCCTGCCTCATGAAGATATTTGCTCACCACAACTCATCTAATCTAAAGTGAAACTCTCTGTTTTTCAACTTTCTCTCAAGCCCTAATTTCCACTCTTAAGAGGAAGGAAAAATCACAATCTTCCCACACCCAGGAAGCTCATTCTGTTTCAGTTAAATGACTTAAATAAATGTGCAGTAAAATCCAGGTTCCTGCTTTTCCTTCATCCTGTGCTCCTCCTCCAAGGTTATTTAAATTAGGAGGGGCCTGGCCTGGGTCCTGGAAGATGCTTTCTTCTTCAATGGGGGTGTGGGTTATGGGCTAATTGCAGCCCCCCAACAAGATATCTTGAAGTTATAGTCCCCAGCACCTTAGAATGTGACCTCATTTGGTGACAGCGTCTTTACAGAGGTAATGAAGTTAAAATGAGGTCATCAGAGTGAACCCTGATCCAGTACGACTGGTGTCCTTATAAAAAGTGGGAATTTGGACAGAGAAACAGACAGATACAGAAGGAAGTTGATGTGAAGACACAGGGGCAAGATGGCCACCAAAAAGCCAGGGAGAGAGGCCTGGAGCAGGTCCCCCCCTCACAGCCTCAGAAGGAGCCAGATCTACCCACGCCTTGCTTGTGGGCTTCAGGCCGTCACAATCGTGAGACAATGAACTGCTGTTGTTTAAAGCCCCAGCTGTGGTACTTTGTTACTGCAGCCCCGGTGAACTAACACTGCAGAAAACTTCCCTTTTGCCCTGTCCAGCACCCTACCGCTTATAAACCTTGTGGACGTTTGGGCAAACCCCTCCTCTGTCTACCCATCATGACATTGGGAGTGAAAAACGTTGGGCTTCACGACAGTGCCACTGAAATGAGCTTCAACAGCTTGTTTTGAAAGTTAAAAAGCAACAACAACAAAACATTGCCTCCTTTGTCCTCAAACCTTTTATTGTGCTCAGGCCCAGCTGCTTGCATTTCAAAATCTTTACTAAACAAGCATCACCTACCTAAATTATGACTCACCAGAGAAACTGCAGCATTTTATAACCATTTTCATGAATGTATACCATTGGCAAAAAATAATATGTTTTTCTCAAAAATATCTCCATTAGATGCAGTCATTTATAACCAGGGGACACGCTGCCTTTTCTACAAAGGTACATCAAGTCGTTATGTCCTTGTAGAAGTTTCTGGGCTTCTCAGTCTTCCTTGCTCATCTCTGGCTAGGATTCTTTGTGTCTCAAATACGCCCTGTTATCATTTCTCAGAGTTTCAGAAGTCTGGGCCACCAGGTAAAACAACCTTCTGAGAACATTTGAGAGTGCATCTTGAGTGCTTCTAATTGCTACCTTTATAGTTGCTTTGGTTATAGAATGAAGCAAGATTCGGATGTATTAATTATTGTTGATATCTTCACTCGTTTTTCAGTTATTCAGGCAGGGATACTAGCCAAAAGTGGCTTTAGAACAAGACAAAGCTGGTTTCAAATACAGTTATTTATTTTTGGCTAACCCATGCAGCTCTTTGAACTTCCGTTTTCTCATGTATAATGCTTATTTCACAGAGTTGAAGATGAGAGAATGCAGGTAAAATGCTTGATCAATTTAAAAGCCAGTTACTTGTCTAGGTGTTTAAGAAAAAAGAAAGGAAGCATTTTTCACTGCTACAAAGAATTCAGTTTCCTAATGAATGCCTTACCATGGTCTTTCCCAAAGAGCTGGATGTCGTCATAGCAACCATTTAAACCACACTGTCAACTTATTAAAAGTCTCTTCTCACTTTCAGGAGGATCTAGTGTTTCGTTTCTGGGAGAAATGGATTAGAACTTTGCTTCTTTGCTTAGGAGTTACGAGAATCCCAAGTGACAGATTTGATCGGAGTCAGCATTGTATGCTTAATGTCAGGGAGCTTAAGATTGTGTGAAAATGGGTTCAAAATGTTGGTGAAGTTTTAGGCAACATATAGAAGACAAACTGGTGATGGGAGCATGGAGGTGACGAGTGACAAGGGGATGATTGATGTCTGGCAAAGGAAACATGAAGATCAAGGCTGACAACTACAAACTATAAACAAAAAAAATAAAGAGGCCATCCGAAAAAGTTTTGAAAGGCAGTGGATTCCAAAGTTAGCCAGCAAATAAATACGATAAAAACCTCTCCCTTAATGTGTCATTGTGTAAATTTACAGCACTGTTTAAAAAGGAAAATTCCCCTTTCAACCTACTAATTTAACTTTAACACCTGATGTCATTTTTAACCTTTAGCTGGTGCACAGCAATCTCTAGAAAGAGTATTCACACTGCAAAATCCTGATAATATAATTTGCATATGCTGCCAAAGTGCACCTGTGTAGTCTTTGGTTGTGTGGTCCAAACCACAGATGTGAGCTCCCAGCTTGCAGTTGTGTTTTTCTGTATTTTTATACTTTACCCACACGCTCACTGATCAGCCCTTTTATCATGTGTCTGTCTCCTTCTCTGTCTGCCTTTGTTTCACTACAACCTCAGTAAGAATGCTCTGGCCTGGGATGGCACCCATCACTTCCACCCATAGTCTGTTGACAGGAAGGATTCGTGGGGCCAACCACAAATGGAAAGGTGGCTGGGAAATGTAGGTGTCCACTAGGTGCCCAGGAAGAAGAAACAGCAGATTTTCCGGAGGCGTAGCACTATCTGACACAATACTTCTCAGTATAATTGTGAGGATTACAAGTAATATGTAAAATGCTCCGTAAATATGGTGCTCAGAACAGTTCTTCATAGTTAGTATTGCTATTCATTCAACAAGCATGCACTGAGTGCTGGTTTCAGTGATAATTGTGATTTGTGAAAAGCCTACTGTAAAAATTCTGCTAGGGTGTATGATCAGTTTCCTTCAGATTTTTGGATAAAGTTGAGAGTGGCTTTGATGAGAATTTGGGGAGCTATTATGGGTTTTACCTGAATATTAAAGCTAAGATCCAAAGATGTTTGGTTATTTTTCTAAGATTCAGAAAATAATAGCTCTCCATGTCCTCCTGGATTTCTTTATTTCTTCAACAGAGACATTCAATAATAACTTGCATCCCCTTTGTCTTACGACAACGCAGTTATGGTCTGATTACAATGGAGGCTCTGATGTGACGGCGAACCCAGGCCCTCCCCTTTGTGCCGTGAGGTCAGAAGGAGCTGAGAACAGAGGCCCTCGTGGGGAAAAACATCTTCAAAATAGTGTGGCAGACCCATGACAATTCTTGCTATGACAGAATTGAGAACGGGTGTAAATGGTGGTGTATAGCCCCTATGTAAAATGAACCCTCACTAGATTTTATTCTATGGCATTGCATTGTCTGTCAAGATTCTGACAGCAAAGGACCCCAATTCTGACCCTAAAGGACCCCTTTTCTATGTTTTGGAAAAAATAGAGAAGGTCAATAGGCAGGTAGCAATGCAGTGTACTTGTTATTAATAACAGGCTGTGGAATTTTGAAAGTTTTAGACACCTGCGGATATAGATACTCAGTGTTTTCATTTACGAGGGCTGCCATAACCAGTGTCACAAACTGGGTGGCTTAAACAGCAAAGGTGTATTCTCTCACAATTCTGGAGGCCCGAAGTCCTTGATGAAGGTGCCAGCAGGGTTGGTTTCTCCTGAGGCCGCTCTTCTCGGCCTGCAGACTGCTGTCTGGTCCCTGTGTCCTCACACGGTCTTCCTTCTGCGCGTGTCTGTGTCCTCATGTCCTCTTCTTATGAGAACACCAGTCACATGCCCTCAGGACCTCATTTTAACTTAATTGCCTTCAAAAAGCCCTAGCTCCAAATACAGTCATAGTCTAAGGGGTTAGGACTTCAACATATGAATTTGGGGACACGATTCAGCTCTTGACACTCAGATACCTGCCCGGGACTGGCTGCAATGGCAGCGAATGAAGTTGGCTGCATGGCGACTAAGGAAGTAGGTGAAGTACTGGTCTCTGCCACTAGGTGCACGTAAACATCATCCCTTGGATCTGAACACACTGGAGTGGATGTGCAAGGTTATCCCGTTTTTCTTTCCTTTTCCCCCTAAGAAAATCCAAAAATAAAAATATTTATGGGAAATCATCCAAATTTCAAATATTAGCATCTACAACGCACTGATACTTCCAGGAGGCTTCGTAAAGTTCAGAAGGCAGGATGTGAGATGCAGCATACAATAAATAAAGACACCCAATTACCCTTAAAATCTCTTAAATGGCTCCGTTATCAGTGGGCCCTGGGTCTTTGAAAGCCCCAAAGCAAGAATTAGCTTACTTGCTCTCTCCGCATTTCGGCTGGGTAGTCTGTGTTCCCCTAGGCCATGGAGGACCAGGATTTGTTCATTGTACTGATTTTATTTTACTTGCTTTTTAGATAAATATGTGTATCCACATTTTTATAAGTTGTGTGTGTACCTAGTCTGTTTGTACCGTAATTTGAAAATTTTAGAATGTTGTGCAGGGAATATCAGTCTGTATCTGGGCAGCAGGTTAATGGAGACCTTTGTTTTAGAGGGCACTGAATTTAACAAACCAAGCAGGAAATCTGCCAGGGTTAATATTAAATTTGCTACTGCAATTTGTTGTGTTAAAAAAATGAAATATATATTATATATAAATATATGTTTCTATATTTGTATATATTTATTTATATTATATTGTCATATTTATATACAAATATATAGGGAATGTATATATGTTAGAATGATCATTTAAAACAGACAAGAAATACGTTTTGAAGATGACGTGAAGTAAAGGAAACTCTCGTGCACTGTTGTTGGGAATGTAAATTGGTGCAGCCGCTATGGAAAACAGTATGGAGTTTCCTCAAACAAATTAAGAACAGAACTACCATGTGATCCAGAAATTCCACTTCTGGGTGTTTATCTGAAGGGGAAAACAAACAAACAAACAAACGAACAAAAAACCCCAGTAACTTGAAAAGATATCTACCTGTCTACCGTGTTCATTATAGTATTACTCACATTAGTCAAGATATGGAAACAACCTAAGTGCCCTCAGTGGATTAATGGATAAAGATATGTGGTATACATGTTCAAGGGAATATTATTCATCTATTAAAAAAGAAGGAAATCCTGCCATTTGTGACAACATGGATGGGCCTTAAGAGCATTATACTAAGTGAAATAAATCAGATTGAGAAAGATGAATACCGATGACCTCACTTATATGTGGAATCTAAAAAATAAACAAAACAGAAAACAATTTACAGATACGGAGAACAGATTGGTGTTTGCCAAACTCAGGGGGTCTGGGGGATGGTGAGCTAAATGGATGACGGTAGTAAAAAGGTCCAAATTTCCAGTTATAAAACAATTAAATCCTGAGGATGTAATACACAGCATGGTGACTTTGTATATATTTATATATTTGAAAGTTGCTAAGGAAGTAGGTCTTAAAAGTTCTCATTACAAGAAAAAAACATTGTAACTATGTGTGGTGATGGATTTACTATGTATATCATTTCAATATATCTGTATCTACATATATAGATAGATATTATCATTATGGTGTACCCCCAAAAGTAACGTTATGTCAATTATATCTAAAAAAAAAAAGTTCAGATGGAAAGGTAAACCAGAAATCTAAAAACAAACGATAAAAAAAGAAGTTGCTTTTGGATTACTGAATAGATTAGAATAAACAAGGATAAAGAGAGACTTGTCTGACAATTTCATGTTTTTTAAATTTGAATTTAGACACTTATAAATATTCTGTATAATTATAAAATATAATGAAATATTTGGAAGCAATCACTAAGAATCAAACAGAAAATGAAATAAGCAAGTAGAAATGCACCTTCAGTTGCAGTCACAGCCACCCTACTCTTAGTGGCTTTAGAACACAGGAATTTGGCTATACAGTTTTAGTGAGCTCTAATCTCAGGCCAAAAGAACAGCAGCAAAAGCAAGTAAAACTTAAACTATTTTAGCAGTCAATTGGACCGTGTTATTCTAAAACTGTCCTGTTTAAAAGGTAGGGTGAACCAAAAGATGATGTGACATTGTCCTATCGTTTCTAAGATTCTCAGCAAGAGAAAAATTTGAGATGTAAGATAGAAGTGATGGAAGTAAAAACCCTCTAAGCTGAATTTGAATTTAAAATACGAGGCTGAAGCCATGATGGATTTTTATCTTAAAACAAAAGCAGAAACACACTGTCTCTGGTCACTGAAAATGCCTAGAAGCCGTGATAAACCCTGTGGTAGTTCTTCTACCATCCAGATGTGTTCTTTAAACACCTTTTTTTTTCCTTCGGAGAAATGGCTGATTCCAGGTCAAGACAAAGAAATGTTCACAAGAGACTGGAACCTCTTATACCAGACAGCAAGGAAACAATCAAAACTAGACCTCTATTAAGATTCGGGAGCTCATTCTAAGTCTCATTAGCTAAAGATGAGCATCAATAAAAGTAATGACTGCAATGGATTGGAGTCATTAATATGTGTACATCCATGATTTCTTAATGATGCTTTTTAAAACTGCACTTGTTTTCATTGCTCGAAACAACTCATTTTGAAAATTTGTAAACAAAGAAAGAAGAAAGCCTTGAATCTTCCTTCCTATGCAAAATTTGCCACTGGGTAGCCAAATAATAGTTGAGGGAAATTTTATTTTGATAGAAACATTCCATCTAACAGTTGGAGAAGAAATTTTGATATTGAAATATTACCATATTACGATCTTAACGAATTAATGGATTTTGCATGGAGGATCAATAGTTGCTAACATCACAAAATAAGAAACACCCAGAGAGATGGAGCGGGAACTTGTAAATTCAAAGTGACAAGGAAAATGTTCTGGAATTAGTCGTGATGATCGCAATGATCTTGTGACTATACTAAAACCCATTCACTTGTACACTTTAAAAGGGTGAATTTTATGGTATATGACTTACATCTTAATACAAATATTGAAATAAAAAAGACATGAAAGACAAGTTTTCTAAATACAAAATATGGACCCTGTCTGGATCCTGATTCAAACTTAAAAGCAATTACATATATATGGGGCAATACAGACTGTGGAAACAGGGATATGTGATGACTATTAAACACCACTAAAGAGTTGCGTACTGGTAATTATTTTTTAGATATTATAATGGCATTCTGATTAGGTTTTAAAGATCTCTCTCTTTTAGAGATACATACATAAAATATTTGTTGAATAGGTAATACGATGTCTGAAATTTGTTTCAAAAATAATAGAGGAAATTGAATTGGGAGGAAGTATAGAATAAACAAGTCTGGACCCAAGCCGATGATTGTTGACGAGGTGATGAACAATGTGGCGGTCTGCCTCAGATCACTCTCTTGCTTTGGGTATGTACGGAATTTCCCCTAATGAAGGATTTTTGTTTGATTCATAAGACATTGTTACTTCAATTTCAAATCCAACATGAGGTTCTTTCTCACTTTCCTCTATAGCTTTTGCCACGGTGAGAAACCTGGTTTCCCAAAATATCAGTAACTTTGGTAATTCTTCCATTTTAAATACACATAGATGTCTCAGATTTCCTACCTCCACACAACTACCACAGGTAAATTTAATAAAGTACAATTTTTCTTTTTTTGTTCAGACAAGAGAGTAGCAGTATACCTGTTCAGAAGTTATTTGAATTAATTATGTGTATGTATAGTTATATTATCAATTTGATATGTAGGTAGGGTCATTCATTTCTGTTTATATTTCAGTTTGATTTTTTCCTTCTTTTTATTTAATTTTATGTTTTATTCTATAAACACTTATATGGTTCAAAAGTCAAGCTGTGTATAAAGATATATTTAAGTGCACACGGCTCCCATCCTTATCTCTGACACCATTCTCTCTACTTCCTCATAATAACTATTTTTATCAGTTTCTATTTTATCCTTTCTATGTTTCTTTTTGCAAAAATAAACAGCTCCACATATGTTCCTATTCCCCCTTCCGTCTTCAATAGAAAATACTATAATGCCATATGTGGTATTTTGTGTTGTTTTCTTTCCTTTGAGGAGAATTCTCACTTCACATTAATTGAGAGTGATCTGCCCCACTTTATTTATAGAATTTCCTTATTTTGTATGGACAGGCGGTTAGGTGGTTTCTGATATGTTGCTATTATAAAGAATCCCACATCAGATAGCCTAGCCTTGTGCATGTGTTGTTTCATACTTGTGGAGATGTACGCTCCTCAGGGAAGATTCCTAAAATTGGAATCTTGGGGGCTCATGGGGAAAAACTTACCCATAGTTGTCTGCTAGGCAGTGCCAGCCTCTCCCCGCAGCGATGCATGCCAGTTCCTGGGACGGCCTCACCAGTTGTGCTTGTCAAGCTTTTGACATGTTGTCACTGTGATTGGTGTAAGTGGCATAGTTCCAATTATGTTTATCTTAAGTAAAGCTCAGCATCTTTTCATATTTTTATATTCCTTTGCGTATATTTTTGTAAATTTTCATATGTGTTACACAGTTTTAAACTTTGTTTGTTAAGAGTTCTGTATCTGTGTTCTAGGTTGAAAATATTTTCTACTAATTTGTCGTTTGTCTTTGCCTATGGTGAGTTTTGCCAAAAAAGTTTTTTATTTTGGTGTAGTTAAATTTACTATTTTATTTATCATAGTTTTGAGTTTTAAGGTCTGTTCCTACATTGAGACTAAAGAATGCATCCGTGTTTTCTTCTAGGAATGGTTGTACAATAAATACACTACGTGTGTTATCATGTTAGTATGGATCCAGTGCTATCTTTTTCTAAATGGTTGTTCATAATTGAAAAGTGTCTTTTCTTCCAGTCATTTGAGATTCTACCTTTAGCCTATTCCAAATTTCCCAAAGTATAAATTGGGTAGATTTCTGGACTTCTTATTTTGTTTCATTAATTCTCTACACATGTTCCAACATCATAGCAGTTTAATACAGAGGGTGCCAAAAAATGTATACACATTTTAAGAAAGAAAAAAAAAACTGTATTAAAATTGTAATACTCGTGCTCGCTTTGGCAGCACATATACTAAAATTGTAATACTCAATATATACCATTAACAAAAGATGAATACAAGTCATGTGTATACTTTTTTTGGCACCCCTGGTATAGAGATTTATGCTGTATTTAATGTCTCCTATGGCTAGACTCTCTCATAGCTCTTCTTTTCAGAATTTTTCCAAATATTCTTGCATGTTCATTATTATATATGAACTTTAGAATCCACTTACCTAGATTCAGGACAAAAAAAACACAAACGCACCAATTTTGGGAGGTTCACACTCGTTTGTTTTACTGACTGTCCTTGCTCACTATTTCATCTGCAAAGAATAGCGCAGTATCTGTCACATAACAGATGCTGAAAAAACACTTGTCGAATGAGTGAATAAATCCTACATTGCACACTTGTATTTAGTTATAGGGTTGTAACTAGTGCCTTCTTTAATCTCTTTCATGAGTTTTATATAGTAATATAGTCATAGTCTTTGAACTTTTAGCAAATACTTAAAACCAAGTTGTCCCTTAATGTATTCCAAGTGAAAAGCAAACACACCAGTTTGTACACAAGCATACACACATATTCATATCCACACATGCACATGCATGTACATACACATATGTGTATATATGTATGTACATGTGTATATATGTATATACATATAGTGTCCATATATGTGATTGGCCTCAGATCTACGCATATTTATCTATTTGCTTTTTGTTCCTGCACATACTCCTTTTAATAAGTGCTTTTTACCCAGAAGCCCGAGTGTCTTACAAATTGTTCTAACAGATTCCGTCCTAGGTCTCTCCCACCCCATAGAACCCTAATAAACTATATGTATCGAAAAAATGTACTTATATTTGCCAAATTAGTCCCTTATTTCAGATTCTTTCCACCTGAAGGTGGGACCAAATAAGCATCCTCGTGTGTGTGCTGGTCTCCTACAGTGCTTTTTCTTTTGAGATTTTGTGTTTCAGCAGAGCTGGTGTGTGGGTGATAAAACCAGGAAAAGGAAAGCGGCTCCTTAAGTCTTCACTTGCCTTAAATGCGAACAGCGTTTTGTCATCGGCTTCTCTTTGTTTTGCTGCCAACCTTTTATTGGTTAACAAATCTACTGCACACAGGCAGGGCTTATCGATGTGGGTGCCCTGGGCAGACCCATGTCACGCTGTTTGTGTGTTAAGTCCGGGCTCTGCCCTTTATAGAGTAATGGATGTCACGTGTGCTGTTGATGGTGTGTGAATGTCTGAAACAAGCAGCCATGTGTACATCCTCGCTTGATGCATTGTATAATATGCTTTCTCTGAGAGCCAGTATGACCCATTAGAATAGTTTACACGGCAGATGAAATCTCTTCCCTGTACACTTAGGAGTAAGCGCCGTCCCCTTCATAGCTTTTGGTGCTACGTAATTTGAGCTCATGTCTTACTGATCTGAGCTAATGTTCTCCGAATTGGGTCCTGAGCACAGAGTGTACTCTTGGTTCTTTTAGGGTCTTGGGGGTTCCGGAGTCGTCCTGGGTTCGGGCGTCCTTGTCAGCGCCCCCCCCCGCCCAGGGAAGTCTGTGCACTCCCAGGTGTATGGCTCTGTGGGACATGCAAACAGCCGACTGGAGGAGAGGACGAGGAGATTGCGCCTTGAGTACAGGATGGAGGGTTTCCTGTGGGTGAGGATAGGTGGGGACTGAAGGCCAGACCAGCTCTGCCTGTGGCTGAGATCCTCAACCTGCCTGCATGTTCAGAGCCACTGGGGAGGTGAGCACACGGCAGGTCGCCGGGGCCGGCCCTGCAGGGCTTCACTCCGTGGCTCTAGGATGGGTGTCTTGGCCCCTCACGCAATGTTTATGCAGATTTTGACCTGGGTAGAAGCCTAGCACCTGTTTAGAAAGTCCTGTGTAATGTTGGCTAATTCATTTAGTCTCCCTGAACCCTAAGTGATTGTTAAAATACTGAACATAATACTTGGGGGAAATAATAGGAGAGATTCAATGTGTGAATGTTTATTATAGGGATTTGCAAACAGTTAATTTTGTGCCAAACGACTCTCGGTGGCCCAGCGCTTCAACGCCATGTGTGGCCCTTGGCAGTGACTTAACTCCTTGGCACTTCAGTTATATCATCTATAAAGTGAAGATGCTACTCGTAATACCCATCTCCTTGGGGGGGGGTGCAGAGTAAGATGAGGAAATACCCAGGGCCGTGCCTGGCATGTGGGCGACTCACATACGTAGATATTACTGCTGTTATAATTCTTTTATGAAGTTCTTCAAAGATTACTCCTAGAACACCTGCTCTGTGCCACAGCAGCCATGAGTAAGGTGGCCATACGATTGACCCTTCAGACTGGGGGACCTTTGACAGTTAAAGGGGAGCTATTAACAGTAGCAGGCAGGGATCGATCAGGGTACATGTCACCTAAGCAAAGTGAACCAAAGATGACAGGGTTTGTAAAGGAGGCTGCAACCAGCCGATCTCTTCACCTCTGCCTCTCACACAGTGTAAAGTGTCCTCTAAATAAATGTTGAAAAAAAGAATATTATGTATACACATGTCATTGGCTTTATGGAGTTTTAAAGTAAGCACTTGCCAGTCTGTGTTTGACTTAGCTGAAAAGCATCCTGCCCCCAGCCATAGTGAGTTCAAGCTCTTCTCCCAATTCCCTAAGTCTCAGCCCTATTCTGCACATCCTGTTCCCTCTGCCATGAATGCCTTCCGTCAGTTACTAGGTTCCTGGGGCTTTCGTAACCAAGGACCACAGACTTGTGCCTAAAACAACATGCATTTATCGTCCACAGTTCTGAGGCCAGGAGTCTGAAATCAAGGTGTCGATGGGGTCCTCCTTCCTCTGAAAGCTCGAGGAAAGGACCCTTCCTCACCTGTCCCGGCTTCTGGTGGCTCCTGCCATCCGTTGTCATGTGGCGGCATCACCCAGTGTCTGCCTCCATTTTCACATGGCGTTTTCCTCTGTGTCTCTGGGTCCTCTCCTCTTCTTATTAAGACACCAGTTATTGGACTTAGGGTGGGTTCTGATCCAGGATAATTTCATGTCTAGACCCTTAACTAATGACACCTACAAAGACCCAATTTCCAAATAAAGCCACATTCTGGTCCTCAATGGGCATTGATGTGGGAGAGACAATACTCCACCCACCCTTCTTCCTTTCACTGGAAGAAAATTAAAATGCAAGAGAGAGTAGAGCTTTCTTTGAAGCCAGGGCACTCTGCTGGGCCCGGTCTTCCCCCAGCCATGCGTTTGCCTGAGGGGTGGATGCCTGAGCCCCACGCCCTCAAATGCTCATTTGTAAGTGAACTCCCATCTTGCCTTTCCTCTCTCTCTACCAGAGCGGAGAAATACCTTGAGTTTCCGTACGTGCAACTAAAATGTATTGTCTGTAAATCTATGACCTGACCTGTCACTTGTGGGTTTCATTAGCTTCTGTAAGGGAGGCACACAAAATGCTGGTCCCAAACGTTGAGGTGCTCTGTTACAGCCCCCAAAGTTTTAATGTCCCCCAATAGATTTTTGTAAATTTCCCCAATTGATTTATTGCAGGGGAAAACAGAATAGCCTCTGCCGAGTTTATCTTCTATCCTTATAACCCAAGTATGTTCCTATTATGAACATATAACAATCCCAGTCAAGGGTCCTAAAGGAGGTGCGTTATAGACAGGTTCTATTGGATACATTTTGAAAAAGTGTTTTTGCCAAGCAGTATTTATCAGTTATTTCCAAGTAAGGATGTAAAGTTAGGAGCCCCCGGTGAATGTCCCCGCATAGTACACCTGTCTCATTTACCTGCAGCTGACCCCATGGCCTTCCCTCAGCATTCTGCTCACCTGCCAGAGCCGTGACTCTCAGGGATGAACTTCGGGTGGCCTTTGGCCTTGACATATTGTTTCTCCTGAATAAATGATGACCAGAAAGAATGAGGTAGGCCCAGCAGCTGCAATGGAAGGAATGAGCACCAGCCATCCTTTTTGCAGACGCCTGGCAGAGCGTAAGAATTTATCTGGTTTGCAGACCATCAGTGCTGCCTGCCCACCAGTCCAGAGGGTGACTCAAGCAGGCATCTTCTTAGAGTAGAGGAGAGAAAGAGGGTAGCAGTTTCATGTTTTATGTATCAGAGTAGAAGATTGTAACACATGACATAAGATATCCAGTTCATGAAACAGGAGCTGGCAGAAGTAACAGTGTATTGTATTTATACCTAAAATTTAAACCCAAGGCTGGAAACTTAAGGAATTTACAGCCCAGGTGTGAAACTATTTATGTCTGTGTCAGTTCAAAAATAAATAAATATGAATGCATGTCAGCTCTTGTTTCTTCTTTGCGTTGTAGAGCTTGCCTGAATCTTGCCATCCTCACCTCCCCACGCGCCCCCCACACCTGTCCCCCAGAGTCACTGTGGAGTGCCTGAAGCCCCACCCGGGGATGTTAAGACTCCCTTTCCTGAATCGCCCCTGGATGAGGATAATGGCATTTGGCTACACTCTCCCGCCTGACGCTAGGGCATCACCTTGATTTCCTTGATTTAGGGAGAAACTTTTAACATTTAAGAATAAGTTGCCCAAGAGCGTTTGAGATCTTGCTTTCTGGCAATTGTTGATAGTTTTGGCTCAAATAAACTCCTATAAAAAAAGTTACGCACACCTCTTCTCTTCTAGCTGTGTTAGGTGTGTGACTGGATAGGAACACAACCTTTTTTTGTCTCCTGAGAGAAATTTTTAACTTTGTTTTGTTTTTTTCATGATTCATTTGAGGAGTAGGGATCTATTTTAAAGTAGTTTATGGTTCAAAATCATCACTCTATCTTTCCACTGATTCAAGAAAAGCATTTCCTGTGTTGTCTAATAGTTTGTTTTAAAGACATAAAATAATAAAACTTATTGCATTCCAAGTTGGCTACCAATTTATCGCAACCTTGAACAAATCAATTTATTTCCCTGTGCTTAGTCACTTGGTTCTTCGGTCTGCAGTAACCAGCATTGGGCTGTAACTCAAGCAAGGGACACACCTAGTTCTTTCTGGTTCTGACAGGGCAGAGACAGGGAGAGAGGGCTTATATGCATAGATGGAAATCATGGATTAGAAATACAGCATAGGAAAGAGGGGTGGCAGACAGGAGGGAGGGAAAGAAAGGGAAAGGGGTGTGTGGGGGGAGAGAAAGAAGGAGAGAGAGAGAGAAACAGGAGTGGGGAGAGGAGAGCATCCAAAGACCATCTTTTAGAAAGTGGGATTATAGGAGGGATGAAGAGAAGAAAACCAGAAGCAAACAGGGAGAATAAAATGGTAGCAGAATGTTTTTTAGGAGCTAGCAAGGAATAGACTCTACAACAGGATATAAAGATGTTTTTATCCTTAGTGGCTTTGTTTGTTTGCTTGCTTGATGTTTCTTTTGGAAATGAACCCATTGCAGCAAAATATATTTTCTGCACATTACTAGCAAAATCTCTTTGGCAATGATAAATGTTCTTGTTGAATTTTGGGGAAATGGAGAACACAGTGAGAGAGAGGCGGTGTGTGGAGTGAAGAGTTTGGGATACCCGTCTGCCTGCGTCACATTTTCTCCCCAGGGATGAATCGTTTGGGAAGTGAATATCCTCAGGAGGAAGGCGTAATATGACGTAGCTCATTATTCCGTAAGAGTCATCTCTTATACCCTTATACACTTTCCTCCCCCCTTACCCTCTGGTAGCCACTAAACTATTGTCTGTGTCTATGAGTTTTTGTTTCTTTATTTGTTTGTCTTGTTCCTTTGTTGTTTTCAGTTTTATATACCACATATTAGTGAAATCATATGGTTCTCAACCTCTAACAGTCATCACCCCAACAAACTTTAATTAAAAAAAAAAAAGAAAAAGAAAAGCAAATCGCAATTAAACAAACAAACAAAAAAGTCATCTCTTTTTGCCATATATTCATGGGAAGGAGTCAGTTTGTTACAGTATTCCCAGCAGGAATACTATAAAGCATATGCAATGACTTGTAAAAAAAATTAATTCTTTTGAAAAAAATCCACATACTTTTAATTGTTTATAGTTTTTATCATAACTAGTAATAAAACCATTTTTAAAGAAACAACGCTGGGGAACATTTCTTGTGAAGTTTACCATATAAACATGATTTTAACTTGATTTTAACGGGCATAGGATTGATTACCTGTTATGCTTTGTATTTAGAAAAGGGCGAGCGTGGATAAATGGAATCCCGGACCTCACCTGCACACACAGCTCTATCCTTTCACAATAAATCATTTACCACATGGCTGACATGTACCAAAGTGAGCGATTCTCCTTTTGTCTCCTTCCTCTCCCTCCCCCGGTGAGCTGCCTCTGGTAGAAATCCTAATGAGCCCTGAAATGGTCCCAGGCCTGCAGTGGGAGGGACCCTGAGGGTGGCAGGGCTCGGGCCCACACGCTGCCTAATTAGTGTGGGGCTAATTGACCTTTCCCAGTAATTGTATCACTCAGCCTTTGGCAACCAGAGAGGGACCTTCCACTGTCTCTGTGTGGCATAGTATCTTTGATTGTAGTGAAATCCAGTCATCAGAAATGTGCAATAAATTCAAAGCATAAATCACAAAGTATCATCTTTTAAACTTCTCTTTAAAAAAAAGAAAAGAAAGATCAAGTTGAAGGAAGAGTTTTTATTCTCATCCAATTACTATAAATTGGCATTTAGTGTTGATTGAAAACTGGAGGGGCACAGGAGTTCAAGAGAAAAAAAATGAGTGGGAGCAATTCCTTTTTGGTTATTCTGACTTACTCTGAGCAGCTCTAAGCCCAGGTTGTCTTCAGCCACGTGATTGCATGGTTAGCAGTAACCACACAGAACATTCCCTAACTGTTACGTTTAAAAATACCTTTCAGTAACTTCCTAAATATTGCCATTTTGTCCTTATTTGACATAGAAAATACGTGATTAAAAACTCTGGTGAGCTTATGCAGGGACAGAGTCCCAGAGAACAGTTTCCAGTCTCTCAGCCTCACGTGGAAAGGTGCTGGCTCGGGTAGTAGATGGCCCTCAGCTGTGACTAGTTGGCCATCAGCTGTAACCAGTTAGCCATTAGCCACTGATATAACTGCGAGGCTGAGCTAGCGAGAGTGGATTGCGGCTAGCAAGTGTGGTTAGCAAGCCGATTGTGGATTGTGGATCGTGTTGCTCCGAGACATTTCCTGTGTCCTGCCCGGCCGCCAGGGAGACTGGGGTGCAGGAAGAACTCTCGCTGGGGTGCTGGTGCATGTTTGCTTATGTGTCTTGACTGGGGGCCATGAAGACTATAGTGGGATGACTCCCCTACCTGTGGCTCCGTGGGTGTTCCTTTTCAGCCTCACCATGTCCTGCGTTCTTACGTGGGGAGCGGGAGCTGAGACCCCGCATGACAGCTTACAAAAACATGTTTGTTAGAAGTTATTTTCGGAAGAAGCAAGTAATAAGCTTTCTGAATTGTTAACAGCACAAAAAAAGGGAGGAAAATTTAAGTTGTTTTAAAAAGTGTGTCTTCAAAATTATCTAGGAGAGAGCTCCTTAATATTGAAATTATTTTCAAAATTAAAACCTGATAGCATCAGTGACCATTAGATTAGGAGGAAATTTTTTTATCTGACAATTCTTGGTTAATTACGGTATTGCTTCTCTGGGGAAAATTGTGTGCTATTAAAAATTTTAATGAAACTCAGAGACTGTACGACCTTAAAATGTAAAGTTCATGCACAATAGGAACTATGACAGCCTTCCAACTGAAATGACGTAAGCGTTTTGTCTGATGAGGTAGAGCTTCACAGACTTAGAGGTAAAAATGAATGAAGAATATCGAAGACACTGAAGATAACAGCCTAATTTAAAGACCACAGAACATATTGATGCGTGTGGGTTGATCCATTTGCTTATAAAATGGAACTGGCGGGAGGTCCTGTCCAACATGTCACTTGTGTCATGAACTCAGGGAGGTGGAGAGGCCAAGTGGGTATGTTTGAAAGCGCACTGGGCTTAGAGACAGAAAATATGGCTGCAGAGCCCGGTCATGTGTCATGTTTGGGTGGAAACGTCTGCTCCCCTCGGCAGTGACCCCCTCAATACCCACGCGCCTCACAGCAAACGTAGGTGGACCGAGGGTTAAGAACAAGCTCCCAACAGCAGATACTGTAGTTGCGTCCTTCGAAGGAGTCGGCATCTTTTCTTAAAGATGGAGCTGTCTGGTCATAGAGGGAACCACATACAAGTAAGTGCAGTGCCAGGCGACACGTGCTGTCGCCTTGGGGTGCTGGGATGCGCAGGGGAGCGGCGTGAACACAGCCCGCGCGGGCACCGCCTCCAGGCTGCGAGGCCTGGGTGCCCAAGGCGCCCTCTTCTCGTTACTCCGCACGCTCGGACCCGCGATTTACCTGTAACTGGCGCAGGTTCTTTCTTCTGCCGTTGTTTGTTTTCATGAAATTCTCCCGAATGTTCCCTTGTTGCCTTCAGGCTGTCGCAGCCCCAGTGGCCGCCCTCTAGTGTTTGACTTTCCTGGAGTCCGCTGCTCTCCTCAGCATCCCCGTGTCCCTGGGACACAGCCACTGTGGCTTCCGCAGCCTGTTGGTCACCGCGCCCCGCAGCCTCGCCCTGCTCTGCCTGCTGCCCCACGGGGAGCTGTCGCGAGTGGGGGGGGGTCCGGGAGGCCTCGGCCTGGGTTCCCATCCTGGCTTCCCACGCGGGACCTGGTGACCTAGAATCTGTCCCAAATTTCTCTGTGGCTCACCTTCGTCTTCTGTCGAGTGGACGTGGCACGACCTAGAACAACAAGTCACGTCGCAAGGCAGTTACTTGCGCCAGGTGCGGTTCTCCTGGCTTTACACCCACTCCCTGGTGGGCGGTGACAGCGCATCCTCAGGGGACTGTGGGGATTTGAAACAACTGATTACATCGGAAGACCTTGTAGCACAGTCCAGAGGGTAGTTAGAGGTCAAAAGTAGTATGCATTCATTTTACTTTTATTACTAATGTAATTGCTATTGTTACCGCATATGAAACTCTTTGTTAGTAATGTGACATTATTACATGTTTCTGCATCTCATTATTAATCGTTTTAGAGATTGTCTAACCCTTCTTTAAGTATTTGGAAAGCATTCCAATAACTTTTCAAGCCCCAGTGGTTTGTTTGTTTGCTTGTTTTTGTTAGAGTAGCATTACTTATTTTTACAAAGTCTAAAAGTTAAGAATACTTGTATATATATTATGTATGTGTGTACATATATGTAATATGTATATGTAGTATATATAATATATACATAAATATATGTGTGTGTGTGTATATATATATATATATGTATGTATTATATATACTATATATTACCATTTTTTAGTTCACAGAAAGCTGGACTATTACCAGAATAATTGTCACATGTATAGATTCTGCTAATTCCTTCTTTGTACCTGCTCCATATATGATTGTGTGAGTGGAGCCACCGAATAGGATTTTGAGTCTTTATTAATGTGCAAGTAAGGGACCCATCCTCTTTAGTTTTCAAAACTCCTGCACATTGGTGATGATACTAACAGCCCTGCATTGAGTTAATCCTGGGGTCAGGGTCTGCCCTCTGTATGTTTCCTTAACTCTCCAGAGCAGTCTTCCAATTCATACTATTATTGCCCATGACAGATGTCGAAACTGAAACTTAGGGAAGAAAAGTAATTTGCCCAAAATCATGTGGCTAATAAATTACATCTCTTTGGCTTTAAATTCCACATTCTTTCTTCCACGGTCTTCCATGAAGCACCTTAGGTATTGAACTTACGACTGTTTATATTTATTCATTTATATATTCTTGCCTCTCCCACCCCCAGTCATTCACCTTTTCAATTCATAGACCTCTTTTCTGCATCTGGTAGTTTTGAAGCTCTGTGTGAGGCATTTGGTAAATACAACCAGACATGTGACCCCACCTCTGCTCTCCAGAACTTCTGAATGAAGTCAGAAGGTCAGACATTGCATACATACTGCCCAGGGTCTGACCACTGCAGTGAGAAGAGCATGGCGGGCGGAGATACTTAGGGTCCAGATGGGAGAGAAAGCACTGCTTTTATCTGGGAGGCTCTCAGGCAGCACCTGAGCCCTAAACATGGAGAGGAATTGTACCTGCCTGAGTTCTTGGGCCGCCCTTAAACAAACACGGGTGGATAAAAGCCGCAGGAGGTGTTAGGATGCTAATCCTGAAGGAGGACGTGGGGAAGCGAGAGTCCTCACGTGCCAGCCTTGGAGTGCACTCATGTCCTGAATTCAGTTTGTTTGGATGGTTCAGGCTGACGGCTGTGGCAGTTTCTAGCATGCTGGCTGAACATGGGTGTGGCCACATGTAATGATGGGATGCCTTAGTCCAATTGGAATGGAAAATAGAATATTGTCAGCCATTACTGCTTCATGAATAACCACAACACCTCGGAGCCATCCATAATCAGCATCTCTTTGCCACGTGTCTCCAGGGCAGCTGGGGGTCTGGGCCGCAGCCTGCTTTCAGCAGGACGGCTTGCTCAAGCAGTGGGAACAGCTCACCTGGGCGCGGGCTCAGGTCTGTGCCAGATGTGCATTTTGGGGCCCTGGCTGAGGAGGCGGGGACCAGCCAGGGTGCTCTGATGGACAGGGTAGTGTTGTGCATGCATTCCAAGGCCCTGGTTCAAGCACATCTGCTAATAAAGTCAAGGGCGGGAGGAGTGGAGATGAGGGCATGCTTTTGAAGAACAGTCTAACCTGCCACGTACACAATGGCACAGAGGTGAAGGAGCTGAAAATCCTAGGACAGTTGATCTAGAAAGGAGACAAGTCTAAGCACACTCATTAGAACATGATGCTGAGATGTTAGGTCTGTTAGTAAGTATTAGGGGGACATGTTGGAACGGTTATGTGGCACATGCCACCGATTCTTATACGGAATGGATTGCAGGACGAGACAGGAGGTCAGGGAGTTGTTGTACAGATGGGGTCCTAAAACGGAGAGGTGACAGTTGGGCTGGAAAGGAGCGGAAGATGTGTAGTGTATTTCTGAGTCAGAATCAGTCACTCTTGGCACCTTGCTGGTGTGACAGTAGGAAGGAGGAGCCCATCTTAAGATGGTGATTCTGTCGGTGCTCTCAGAAAACATGGGCGGGTAATCAGAGTTGTGGGCTCCGGGGCTGCCACCTGCGCCACATGGGGGATGGTGGTGCGTTGACAGAAATAGGGATGCCACCTAGGGGCAGAACTGGGGGCCGAGCATGGCTGACTAACCGGTGCCTACTGCCAAGTAGGAGCTGGCCTGGGGAGAGACGCAGAGCTGTGAGGGCACGTGGCAGGGGACAAGCTTGTCAATGTGCAGAAGTCTGGGGCACGCTGTGGAGAAGAGGTGCTATGGAGGAGACACTGTCCCATGAAGTGAGGCTGCTGGACCCTGAGCCCGCTAGATGGGGCCAGAGCAGAGACCGCCTCCTATAAATCCCCTCCGACTGAACCTCCCCGGTGCCCCAGGCATGTTGGCTCTTGGAAGAGACCTTTGCCTGCCCTGGGGCAGGCATGTAAGATGGTTTCCCCTCACCTGGAGTGGGGCACGCCACAATAAACCTGTCCATCCTGGCCTGTCCTATGTAATTCTTTAGCTCCTGGGCGCAGGGCACAGGATATCCAGGTTTTCTTACCAGCTTCCAAAACATGCCTCCTATGTAGGTATCCTTAAGACATTCTTTTTTAAAATTTATTGGGGTGACATTGGTTAGTAAAATTATATAGGTTTCAAATGTACATTTCTATGATACGTCATCTATATATTGCATAGTGTGCTCACCACCCAGAGTCAGTTCTCCTGCCATCATCGTATATTTAACCCTCTTTTCCGTCTTCTACCACCCACCTCCCCCCTTCCTCTCTGGGAACCACTAGACTATTGTCTGTGTCTATGAGTGTCTGTTTCTTTGTCTTGTTCATTTGTTGCTTTCAGTTTTATATCCCACATATGAGTGAAGTCATACGGTCCTTGGCTTTTTCTGTCTATTTCACTTAGCAGGATCATCTCATGGTCCATCCATGTTTTCACAAAGGCACTGTTTCATCTTACGGCAGAACAGTATTCCATTGTGTATATATCCCACAACTTCTTTATCCAATCATCTATTGAAGGACACTTTGGTTATTTCCACATCTTGGCCACTGTGAATAATGCTGCAGTGAACATCGGAGCTCATACATCTTCACGTATAAATTTTTTCAGATTTTGGGGGTAGATACCCAAGAGAGGAATTGCCCAGTGATATGGTAATTCTAGTCCTAATTTTTTGAGGAAACTCCATGCTCTTTTCCATAGTGGCTGCACTAATTTACATTCCAGTAGTGTATGAGGGTTCCCTTTTCTCCACAACCTTTTCGACATGTTATTGTTTTCTTGGTAGTCATTCTGCCAGGTCTGAGATGATGTCTCATTGTGGTTTTGATCTGAATTTTCCAATAGCTAGTGAAGTTCAGCATCTTTTCATGTATCTGTTGCCTATCTGTATGTCTTCCTGGGAGGAATATCTGTCCAGGTCCTCTGCCCATTTTTTAACTGGATTATTTGTTTTATTGTTCAGTTGTACAAGTTCTTTATGTTTTTCAGATATTAGCCCCTTATCGGAGGTATTGTTTGCAAATATCTTCCCCATTTGCTTGGTTGCCTCTTAGTCTTGTTGATTGTTTCTCTTGCTGTGCAGAAATTTTTTAGTTTGATATAGTCCCATTCATTTATTTTTGCTTTTACTTCCCTTGCCCTCTGGTCAAATTCATAAAATCCTCTCTGAATCCAAGGTCCATGCGTTTAGTACCCATGAAGTCCTCTCCAGAGCAATCAAGCAAGAGAAAGAAATAAAAGGCATCCAAACTGGGAACGAAGAAGTAAAATTGTCACTTTTTGCAGGCTACATGATTCTTTATATAGAAAACCCTAAGGATTCCACCAAAAAACTATTAGAAACAATAAATGAATACAGTAAAGTTGCAGAATACAAAAATCAATGTACAAAAATCCATTGCATTCCTATACACTAACAATGAAATTTCAGAAAAAGAAATGAAAAAAAACAATTCCTTTTGCAATTGCAACAAAAATACTAAAATACCTAGGAATAAACTTAACCAAGGATATGAAGGACCTATCCACTGTAAGACATTATTAAAAGAAATTGAAGAAGACACAAAGAAATGGAAAGATATTCTGCATTCATGGGTTGGAAGAATCAACATAGTTAATATGGTCATATTACCCCAAGCAATATACAGATTTAATGCAATCCCCATCAAAATCCCAATGGCATTTTTTAAAGAAATAGAACAAAAAATCACCAGATTTGTACGGAATCACAAAAGACCCTGAATAGCCAAAGCAATCATAAGAAAAAAGAACAAGGCTGGAGGTATCACACTCCCCGAGTTCAATTTGTACTACAAGGCTACAATAATCAAAATAGCATGGTATTGGCAGAAAAACACACACAGACTGATGAAATAGAACTGAAAACCCAGAAATAAACCCACATACTTGTATAATGTGGGCAGATAATTTTCGACATAGGACCCAAAACCACACAACAGAGAAAAGAAAGCCTCTTCAATAAATGGTAGTTGGAAAATTGGAGAGCCACATGCAAAAGAATGAAAGTAGACTGCTATCTGTCACCACATGTCAAACTTAACTCAAAATGGATCAAAGACCTATATACAAGACCTGAAACAACAAATTTCATAGAAGAAAGCATAGGTACTTATGGCCCTGATATACTCTTGATGTAAGGCTGGAGTTGTCGCCTTGTCCTCCAGTCTCTCAGGCCCCCAGAAACCAGTGAGAATGGCACTTAGTCCCAGAGGGTGTCCCAGTGACCTAGCGGAGGGGACGAGGCAGACAGCAGCCACTGCCACACCAGTCTCACTAGTGTGATAAGAAGGCAGGGGAGTAGTGGGTGGGTGTGGGGGCACCAGGCATTGTTTGTAAAGTTCTCATTGTGATTTGCGGGGGGGGGGGGGTCTTTAAACATTCCTAAAACAAGAGAGAATGGCAGCAGGTAGATTGAAGACATTGAGATTTGGAAATGTGTTGAGAGAGCGAGGTCCCCACTCCCTGGGAGGATGGTGCCAGGCTCACGAGTGACCGTCTTTGTCTAGTGGATTCCCAAACTGGGATTTGAGGTAAGGCAGTCTAGTTTTGTCCTAGCAAATAATTTTACTTCTACCTTTAATTCTACGCAATCAGAAAGTCTCCTGTGCATCTGCATCGCTGTATAGATGCAGAACATTTTGGTAAATGTGCGCTGTTCTTACCTGTGAAACTGGTCAAAATGGGGCCTGGCTCCTGCGGTGGCATGAGTGTGTTGTTCACCAGTTTCCCCATGGGTTTGGGGAGGGGTGGGAGGGACGTGTTCACTAGTGTCGTGGGGGGGGTGTGTGGAGCCTGCCATAAACACACTTATTTTAAATTCTAGAGTAAAATGCCTACCCTGTAATTGACAGTAACCATCCCCCTGTGCTTTTTAAACACAGGCATGAATGCAAGTATTTAAAGTTGAGAATTATAAGGACATCTCACTTCTGAAGCAAAATAGTTTTAAAAGAATTTTACTTTTCACTGTGCTTGTGTATGCAGCATAGTGCATTTTTGTGTGTGTGTGTTTTGTTTTTTTTGTCCACGAGGGTTCATGTCCCTTTGACTGTTACTTTCCTTTTTTGTTGCTGTGTCCCATTTACCCCACATTTCCATTTGTGGCCCCGTTTCCTGTTGCTCGTGTGACGGGCACGTGCGTGAGTGCTGTGGCCCTGCGGGTGAGTGCCCCACCTGAACCTTTGCATGTCGCTTTCCTTTGCGTTCAGTGACTGCACGCGGACACCGTTCACAGACGGAGTTTAGAAGCGTTTGCACACTCTAGAACTGGAGGCAGTGCCACTCCACTGTGCGTCTTCATGCTTACACGTTGTTGTACGTTTTCCTTTGTGTCCACACAGAGCTGTGACCTGGATCAGCAAAGCATCGTCCACGTTGTGCTGAGACCTGGGACAAGAGGCCCAGCTGTGAGCACAGCTGGTGGGAACAACCCACAGATCACCGTGAGGGGCTCCGCCAGGGAGCCTGAGAGCTTGACTCGTGTGGACTTCAGCAGCTCCGTCCTCCCCACCGACTCCGTGGGCCTGGCTGTTATTCTGCACGATGACAGAGAGAATGCCGCCCCACCTGCTGGAAAGCCAGGTACTTACAATGACTGCTTATCGCTGATAAAGTGCTGTGTGTACTAAAGTCTGATTGGAGAAAGTCTTCTCTAGGTATGTACTCAGTTCACGATGAGTTCTGAACCATTAGAAGAAGACATCACTAGAAGGAGCTTCTTAGGTATAAAGTTTGAAGTGGTCCATATAAGACACACAACGAACTTAGTAAGTACAGGGTTTTCATATTAAGAAGGGTTGGAGACATAAGAGTTGGAGAAAGTGTGAAGATGACGAGTGGGTTTTTTTGAGGAGCTGGGATTGGTGGGGACGTTTGATGGTCTGTGCTGGGGTCTAATATGTCATGAAGGTACATCTACATATCTCTCAACTTTTGCTTTGCTTTTCTTCTGTTTCTTATTTTCTTAGAATACATTTTGTTGATTGTATTTCTGATGATGTAGAGAAAAATCTAAAGAGCAGAAAAGAACTTTAGAGGTCATTTTAGTCATTTGCAGGTCCCAAGGAAACCGAGTAGAGTGCCAACAACATAAACTGTGTGAAAGGTTCTTCCTTCTGACTGCGCTACAGCCCGTTTCAAAAATGCTTGTCTTTGGCACGGATGGAGATCCCTTTGTTATTCTGGCCGTATTAATATGTTTCCCTTAGTCTTTTAGTCTCCAGTCGAAATAGTCAAAGGATTATTTTTGACTGTGCGTGATGGAAAACACAAAGTAATAACAATGACTCTACAAGGTAGAAGCTTATTTCTCCCCGACATACAATAAGTGAGGACATACATAGGCGGTCCTAGGCTAGTACGGCTTTCACAGCCTTAGAGAGTTCTGGAACCAGCACCATGGAGACCAAAAATACTATGAATGACATATATATGTATGTATGTGTGTGTGTGTGTATATATATATATACACACATGCACATATACATATATATGTATATACATATATACGTATATACGTATATATGTATATCTGTATATATATGATTTAAAGCATAGATGAGATTGAGAAAAAAAAAGGAAAATTTATTTTCTAGGGACAAGTGAAAAAGTAGAAAAACACAGCTGTCTAAATGGAGGAATGGGTAAGTCCAGGATTTGTAGTCTGGTTTTTTGCATGTACTTTATCTCATTAAGGACAGGATATTCATCCAGTTTACTGTAGTTTTCCCTCAACTCTCCTAGAAAAGCAGTGATAAATGTTTACTAAATTACTTAAAATTATAAATGTAGTAAGCCTTTTTATCAGAATTTTTCTGTATTTAACTTTAAGAACTAATGCTTTATTTAAAATTATTTAGAGAAAATGGACTTCACCTTTTAAAATGTCTTGGTAATTTTACTGTTTGAATGAATGTAATACCTTGAATGGCATAATTAGGAATGACCTTGGGCAAATGCCGTGCTTATGTGATCATTTTCCTTTAATAAAAATGGCAGGTTAGAGTTCCTAGGGCAGTGATTCATGGACTCCAGTGTGTGGAAGAACTGTCTGTGGGTGCCTGTCCCCTCTCATTCTAGGACCCAGACTTGTGATTCAGTTGGCCAGGGGTAGAGGTCCTTGGGCCGATCACACTCTGAAAAGTCTGCCCTACAGCCAAGGTTCCCCAGCCTTCCGTCTGTGCCCTCTACCAGGTGGGGCAGGCTGGCGGGCAGGTGGGGAGATATGGGGACGGACCAAGTCAGTGCATAGCAGCCAGAGCGGCCCACATTTACCATTGTTGCATATTATGCACCCAAAATACGTTTCATTTGGGGAAAAAAATCCCTGGTTACAAAATGTTTAAAAACCTCTGCCTTAAATATAGAAATTTAAGAGAAATAAACCCACTTTCTTCGTGTTTCCAGGATGCTCAAATTACAGAAGACGTTAGGTGATGTCTGAATGTGGGAGGGTCCTCAAGTGTGAATAGCTGGGCTGTAACCACAAAAGTAGCTGAAACAAATCAGACCTTCTGAAACCTGACAACATGTTTTCCGGGTATTTATAGAAGGGAGCGGATTAATGGCCAATATGAGGGGCGATCTCATGGTAGACATTACTAGTCAATTATTCTGTTCAGGCGTGTTGTGTTATGATTTCTGAGAGGAAGTCAAAGAACTGACCTGAGCCTTAGAAGCCTTCTCTAGAGCAGTGGTTCTCAAGCTACAGTGCGTCAGAGTCACCTGAGGGCTGGGCCCCGCCCAGTCAGCCTGGGGTCAAGGCTGGGATCTGCATTTCTAACAAGCTCCCAGGTCACCCTGAAAATGTGCTTCCAGGAGCCAGGCTTTGAGTAGCACTGTCCCAAATAGCAAGAACTTACATTGTTTAAAACATGGTGAATGTGTAAGTTGTTTTATAAACATTTGAATAAGAACATTGTGTAGGCTACTCCCGGGCTCCATGGTACCTACGGGTGAACTAAGGTCACGTGTTATGTTTGTGTGCCCTTAATGTGGCACCACCATTTATGACCTCCTGACCCTCAGATGAGATGCAGCTATTGGACCTCAAAGAAAAATAGGAGAAGTGTCTAATGTTTGTCATACAGTGAATCAACCTCTGAAACAAACAGTGAATCCCCACTCTGTGCCAGGCATGATTCTAGATGCTGGGATGTAGCAGGAAATAGAAACAGAAAGAATGCCTACCCAAGTGAATCTCATTCTACTTGGGAAGAAGATAATAAAGAAATGTTAACTATAATTGTCCTCTGGTGAGCAGTTTAGCAGAATAAAGGGAAGAGAGAGTGAAGAAGGGTTGATCCTTTGTATAGGGCAGTAAGAAGGCCTGTCTGATGAAGTCACATTTGAGGAGAGCTTCCATTCAGGGATCTCAGGCAAAGAAGGGCATCAGCCTGTGGATGCAAGGCAGGCCCATGCTTGGAACACAAAGAGGCAGCATGGCTGGGGTGGGGGGAGTGAAATGGGAGGAGGGCAAGTCAGAGAGGGGTCAGGCTGGAGGCTGGTTGTGGAGGGTCTTGTATGCCCTAGATTTTACCCTGCTGAGAAGGGAACCACTGGGGGAGTTTTGAGTGATGGAGTGAAATGGTCTGACTCAGGGAGGTTTCACCTCGGCTGCTTGTAAATAAACTGCAGGAGGCCAGCATGGGTGAAGCATGACTGGTTTTGCAAATGATAGAATTACCATTACCCTCTAACATCAGGAACTAATGGTTGTAATAATAGTCACCGCCTGTGGGTGCTGCCATGAACCTGACACTGTACTGAGTGCTGCTTCTATGGGATGCCTTATTTATTGCTTTACAAGCTCCATGAAGTAGACAATAGGACTATCCTCCTTAAAGATGGGAAATAGCATCAGACCATTTGAGGAACTCATTCAGACAAGGTAAGACTTTACCAAGGGTTGTCTCACTCCAGAGCTTGTGTTTGAGGTGCCCACTGGTCTGTATTCCTCTAAACATAGATGTCAGAAGCAGTGAATAAGTTTTTTACATCTCCTCTAGACATTTTGGTTATAAAGTAGACACAGTCTGACAATAGGTCATTTGAAGAATCATGTTAATAGTAAATTTCAGTCAAAATTTACAACTCAACTTTTACATTGCATGGTATACTATATTTTCACAAGTTTTTGGTTTTTAAAAATAAAACTTTTGTTAACTTTATCTAGTTCTTTCAAGTCTTATTGCCTTAGCTTACTAAAAAAGCATTTTATTCGTATTGAAGAACGTTTTACTGTAAAATAGAAATATTTTTCCTAAATGAAAGGGACTGCTTTTGATGAAACATTACATGCTGGGGGAAATTATTGAAATGTAACTCAAAAACATAAAGTAGAAAAAAATTAAAATTATACAAATTTGAAGAAAATTAAAAACATATGACCTGTACCACTCCTTTTCAACATTGTAGTAGAAGTCCTAGCTAATGCAATAAGGCAAGAAAAAGAAGTAAAAGGAATACAGATTGGGAAGAAGATGTAAGCTGTCTTTGTTCACAGATGACATGATTTTCTAAGTAGAAAATCTGAAAGAATAGACAAAAAACTCCTGGAACTAATATCAAGGGTGTAGGATGCAAGGTTAATATACAAAAGCCAATTTTTAATTTTATTTTATGTACCAGCAATGAACAACGATGATTTGAGATAAAAAACACAATTCCATTTACATCAGCACCCCCAAAATGAAAAATTCAGATATAAAACTGGTAAAATATGTACAGGATCTCCATGAGGAAAGTTACATAATTCTGATGAAAGAAAGCAGAGAATTATTAGGTTGGTGCAAAAGTAATTGTGGTTTTTGCATTTATTTTTAACCTTTTAAACCACCATTACTTTTGCACCAACCTAATAAATAAATAAATGGAGAGACATTCCATGTTTGTGGAGAAGAAGACTCAATATTATCAAAATGTCTACTTCCCAACGTGATCTAAATGATTCCAATGAAAACCTCAGCAAGTTATTGTGTGCATATTGATAAACTGATTCTAAAGTTTACACAGGGAGGCATAACTCGGAACAGGCAACACAATATTGAAGTAGAAAAACAAAGTCAGACAATTGTTAGACCCACTATAAAGCTACAATAATCAAGCCAGTGTCATATTGGTGAAAGAATAGACAAATAGATAAATGGAATAAAATATAAAGCCCAGAAATAAACCCACTAAATATGGTCAGCTGATCTTTAACAAAGGAGAAAAGACAATATGGTAGAGAACAGATTGTCTCTTCAACAAATCGTGCTGGATCAGCTGAATGTAGACATAGACTCATACTCTTCACCAAAATTAACTCAAAATAGGTCATATACCTAAATGTAAAACACAGAGCTATGAAACTCCTAGAATATAACGTAGGAGAAAACCTAGATGACCTTGAGTATGGTGATGACTTTTTAGATGCAACATCCAAGTCGTGATCTGTGAAATAAATAATAAGCTGGACTTCATTGAATGGAATGGTTTCTCCTCTGTGAAAGACAAGCCACAAATTGCAAGAAAATATTTGCAAAAGACACATCTGATGAAGGATTGTTATCCAAAAATATACAAGGAACTCTTAAAACGCATCAATAAAGTGAACAACCCAGTTAAAAGATAAGCAGAAGATGTGAACAGACACCTCACCAAAGAATATATACAGGTATCAAGTAAGCATATGAAAAGATTCTCAATATTATATGTATGTCAATAGGAAATTGCAGATTAAAACAATGAGCTACCACTTCACACTTATTAGATTGGCCAAAATTCAAAACACTGACAACACCAGATATTGGTGATGATGTGGAGCAACAGGAACTCTCACTCATTGTTGGTGTGAATGAAAAATGGCGCAGCCTCTTCGGAAGACAGTTTAACAGTTTCTTACAAAATTAAACCTACTTTTACCATACAATACAGCAATTGTGTTCCTTGGTGTTTACTCAAATGAATTGAAAATGCATGTCTACACAATTACTGCACACATATGTTTATGGCAGCTTTATGCATAATTGCCCAAACTTGGAAGCAGCCACAGTATCCCTCAGTAGGTGAATAGAAAAGCTGTGGTACATCCAGAAATAAAACATTATTCAGTGCTAAAAAGAAATGAGCTATCAAGCCATGAAAAGACATAGAGGAAACCTAAGAGCCTATTACTAAGTGAAAAAAGCCAATTTGAGAAGTCTGCATAGTATGTGATTCCAACTATATGACATTCTGGAAAAAAGAAAATGGTGGGGACGTAAAAAAAACCATGGTTACCAGAGATTAGTGGGGAGAGAAGGATGAATAGTCAGAGCACAGAGGTATTTTTAGGACAAAAAACAACAACAAAAAAAACCCAAAAGACAAAACAAACAAAAAAATTATTCTGCATGATACTATAATGGTGGCTACGTGTCATTATGGATTTGCCAAATCCCAACACCAAGAGTGAACCCTAATATAACTATCAACTTTGAGTGATAATAGTATGTCAGTGTATGTCAATGTACAATCTGTACTGCTCTGGTGTGGGATGTTGCTAATGGAGCTGTGTGCATGTTAGGGAACAGGGTATATGGGGACCCTCTGTACTTTTTGCTCAGTTTTGCTGTGAACCTAAAACTGCTCTAAGAAATAAAGGCTATTAAAAAATAAATGAAATTGCTTTTAAGGCTTGAGCTCTGAATATGCAGTATAGATACATCATGATTCTTAGAAAATATGTTTTCATCAGCAATTTTTTTTTGCCTGTAGTCAAACGTAGTACGAGGCGAAATTATTCTGGTATTATAAATTAGTTAACACCTGACAAATACAATCAGTCATGGAGGCCTACTAATGAAATAAAATGATAAGCTTCAGACTTATTTCTCATTTTATCTAAAACCACATCTCAAGTACTTGAAAATTTGTATTACACATGCTAATGACTTTAAGCCAGAGGGTGTGAATTTTGGGGGGTATTGGACAGATGTAAGGAGAGCCTCTTATGTAAACCTTCCCTTAAATGACAAAATTTTGGCAGTCATGCTAGAGCAACTTAAATTTGCTATCACTCAAATTCTTAAAAGCACGTTATGATTCTGCCAAGAACACAACTTTTTTCTCCAACAAAGACATTTTTGCAATAATACGCCCTTTCAATATTAAGTGAAAACATAGAAAATGATATTGCACAGTGGTGGGAATTTTTCCAGCCTGACATATTTTGGGTGGGCTTTTGAGGGAGGGGGAAGTAGCCCTATTTTCATTTTTAAGAAGTCTCAACACTATTCCGAAAGCAGAATGAACTGCTCCTTCCTCTTCGTTGTGCTTTATATGCACTGCCGTGTGATGACCTGTCCCATGTTTGCGTACCACTTGGAGGGTGTGCTTGTCAGCTGCAGGGAAACCTCATACACTTGAACCTCCTGGAGCTTGGCTGGTGCTGGATGTATTGTCACAGTGCTGATACGTTTTCTTTAACATATAGAGCAGAGCCTGTACAACTCTGTAACTCTTGATTATGACATATGGAGGGGAAAGGCTAATCATCGCAGGTGGGTCGCAGAGTGTAATGTGCCATGCGGTACGCCCAGTATAAGCAGCAATTCTAACCCTAAGGACTCAGGAGTCCGGCGCGGGGCGGTTTCAGATACCCAGGCGCTCTACACAGAGCAGTGTGTGTGTCAGAGAAATCGTTTCCTCATTCGTTGCTATCAGCCCACCTTCTGCGTTGTTCTTTTTTTAATTATTGTGGGGAAAATGCATAGCGTAAACCAAATTAATCATTTCTAGGTGTACAGTTCAGGGGCGTTAAACATATTCGTACTGTTGTGCAACCTGTCTCCAGCGCTTTTCCACATTGCAAAGCAAACTGTACCCACTGGACAACAGCCCCCCTCCCGTTGGCCCCTCCCCCCAGCCCCTGGATCCCCATTTAACTTCCGTCTCTATTGGACGGCGGGAGATACCTCTTATGCGTAGGCGCACAATGTATTGCTCTTTTGGGGGCTTATTTCACTTCGCATGATGGCTTCATGCTCCGTCCACGCTGCAGCGTGTGTCAGAACTTTGGAGAGCTCCTCATGGATGATAAGCTGGCAACCGAGGTGCCAACATGACTGCGAAGACCCAGGCCCTCGGTTAGCTCATGGTTTAGAAGGTGCACACGTACAAATAAAATGGAGTGAGTTCTGAAAGAGCAGTAAGTCAAAGTGATGTGGGGATTTGGACAAGGGAGAGGCAAAGACAGGCATTCTTGGTAGTCTGTGAGACAGGAGGATTTGTGCGGGGCTGTTGGAGGACGTGGGAAGAGGCTGGGCACGCTCTCAGGTGGATGAGCTTGTAGTTTTCAGGCAGTGGCAGCCACGCCTGGATCCTGCTGTGGGGGCTCCGGATGCCAGAGCTTTCGGTGACCATGGTAACTTCCAGTCACATGTCTCTTTCCTGGTGTTTCAGGAAGTGTCCCCACATCTTCCATTTTCTTTCTTAAACACTTGGAAAAGGAGAAGAGATATGTAGTCAAATAGTGCTGAAAAACTTCCAGAGTTTACTTCTCCGTGTGATACAGCCTATGGAGAGAAACCCCCAGCCCCTGCATGAGTGGACAGCCCCGTCCCTGGGTGACTCCGTGCTGGCCGGGTGGAGAGTGGGCCTCCGGCCGAAAGACGGAGGATGCACCGAGGCTGGTCCCCTCTGTGCCTTGTTCAGTCAGTTTCTCTTGGCTTTTGTGACTGTTAGAAGTTGTTCTCTCTCTCTCTCTCTGTCTTAAAACATAAGCAGTTAAAAATGAACTGTGGGGGAGAGTGATGGGAAGTGACAATGTGGGTTGTTGAAGTGAAGGGTGGTGCTTGCCAGGGGCGCCTTATGAATAATGTTGTGATTAAAAGGGAGGGAGCAGTAGCCCCTAGACTAAGGGAGGCCTGCCCGACTGTGCTCTGTCAGTGAAGGGCTCTGCCACTCGCAGTGCACGGGCGGCCTGCTCCTGGAGGCCCACAAAGTAAAGCTTTCACATGGTTCCCTCTTGGAGCCCCGAGGGCTTTCGGAGGACACTGGACATGTGCCAGTATGGGGAGATGTGCACTGACAGGAGAGAGGGGGCGCGGGCAGGAGATTTGCAGCTGGTGAGGTCCTCTCGGGAGGGGTCTGAGCATACTAATTACTGCAGAGTGCCAGCGTGCAGGCTGCCTGCAGGGTTCCGTTTTCTTGATTTTGTTGGAAGAAAGATAAAGAAAAAATTACATGTTTTTTTCGTAGAAATTGACTGCCTATAATAAACTCCTTTCAAATTTTCTAAATTTGTTCTGAATAAATAAAGACTGATGGAAATTTAGTGAAATTTAGTGAAGGTGTTATTTTGTATGAACGGTAGCTTCCAAGAAATTTACACAAAATTCAGGAATCTTTGTTCCACCTACATAATGAGAATGGGAATTAGCAAAATGTCAATTTTTATACAGAAATTGAAATCCTCATGCCAAGTAAACAAACTGTCAGTACCTTCTTTTTAAAATCACTTTCTAGGTAATTCTGTGGAATCAGGTACAACCTCCTACACCTTCTGAACCTATTGCACTATAATTAATTTTCCAAATCATACCTCTGATGCTCTGCAAAATCTTAGGTGTTCTTCCTCAATCCCCAAAGATTCAATTAAATTGACTACCTTTGGAGTTAGAGGTATGTTATTGTTATTACACTCTGATTCTTTAAAAGTTCTTTTCTGTGCATGATAATTAAACTAATCAAAACACGCAATCAGTGGAGTTGTAGTTTGCTTCTTGTAAGAAGGGAATCAAATGGCCCCTCGTTTGTCTAGTGCTTTAAATGAAAATCCCTTGAGCCCAGGAATAGTATTTTATATCCCAAGTGTTTACCACAGTGCCTGGTATGCAGCAGGCACTACATAGATGTTTGCTGTTGCTGGAAAGTGCTATAGGAAAAGGTGACAGGCATTTGTTTCCGGCCCTTCGCCCAGTGCTCAGTACCCCGGGATGTGATGTGTCTGTGACCCAGGTACTGAGCTTAGTGGGGATGAGCGTGGGCTCTGCAGCCAGGCCGAGTGGACCATCCCAGCTTTGCTTCTTTCCAGCTCTAGGAACTTGGACCATCGACTTTGGCTGTTCAGAGAGTGGTCTGTGGGTCAGCCGCCTTAGCAGCACTTGGGAGTTTATCAGAAATGCAGACTCTCCGGACCCATCCCAAACCTGCTGAATCAGAAACTGCATTTTCACAGGGGCCTCAGTCGAATAGTGCACATTACAATTTGAGAAGCACTGATTACCGTAATGTGCTTGGTCTCTTTGTATATATAATACAGAGATCATGAAATTCCCAACCTCATAGAGTTGGTGCCAGCTACATCCGACCAGAGCTTAGAAGGGTGCCTGACATATATTATACGAAACAATGTCTAGTAGCCATCGTCATTGTCCTTCCTCTTCCCAGCTCACATGGACAAAAGTCTATAGATCCAGAGCTTCCTGTTTTGCTCAGGAAAAAACAGGAGCTAGGTCTTCGGTCCATAGTGCCGAGACTTCCTACTCTCAAAATTACCTTCTGCTCACTCTGGTTTGGAGTTGGGGCTTTATTTGACTTTATTTGACTACTTATCTGTGCACTTACTGACTTCTTGGTAAATGTTGTGACTCTCATCACATGCTGAGGGCCCTGCTGGAATAGTGGCTGTTCTGGTGGCCGTCGTTCCTGATGAGGAACGCCACGGGACAAACCTCCTATGGCTGTTTTCTTAGAATTTAACGTTTTCATGGACTTCCATCCCTAAATCATGTCTGTTTTTCTCCCCTTATATTGTATTAGGCAATGTGCTACTCCTTTTAGAGTAACACATCAGAAATTAGGATTCATCTTTGGGTTTTTAATGACCTGTGGTGATTGGGAACCATTTGGACTGAAAGGAAGTTTCAATAAGGCAAAAAAAAAAAAAAAAAAAAAAGCGCGTTATATTTATTTATTTATTTTCTACAAGGACTTGCTCAGAGGACCCTTTAACTCTATTCAGTCTTTTGAAAGCACCAATTAGGTGGGGACAGCTCACAAATGTGGACCACAGGGGACTTTACCTGGCCCTGCCATCGAGTGATGGATGAGAGAGTGTAGGGACGAGTTAGTGTTGTGCTCTGATGTACCCAGAGCTCACATTCTGAGTGGGGAAGAAGACAGTGCACACGGACTCGGGTGTGATCCTCTGGGCACAGGTTTTCAGATCAAGGTCATTGTTTGAGACAACGCACTGGGGACTGAGTGCCGCCGATGTCTCTTTTTGGATGTTCACATGAATCTAATACACAGATCTCTCCAGGGGTCTGAAAGTATCCATCCGTATTGTGTAAGTGCAAGGAAAAAGTGTGCATGCGCCTTTGCGAGGTTCTGCCTTTCACAGACTCACTGATCCGCTATAGCAAACCTTTTAATCTAAAGTGATGGCTCAGGCCGTATGATTTGCCCATCTTTATAGATTGCTGCTTTTTGCCATGCATTTTCTTTATTGTTGTAAAGAATGAAAGACAAGGCTTAGTGAGTGATACTTCTGCCTGAGTAGTTATTTATAAAAGCTGTTTGTTGTGTGGACTTCTGGTGCCAATATAAGTCTTCTGATGATAAAGAGCTAGCCAGAACTCTTTGATTTCTAGCTGATGGCTGTGAAGTCACCTCTCTGTAAAAAGTCATAGAATCATTTGATAATATTCTTTCACTACATTAACTCTTTCATAGTAAAATCACTGAAATTTTGGTCTCATGTTTAACGAAGAAATACGCGTATCATCTTGGGAAAAGATAGACCAAGGGTACCGGGAACTAGAAGTTTCCACAGGTAGTAGGCAACATACTTCAAAGTGGTCATATAGGATTCCCCTCCATGAAAATGAGAGTGATGGCATCTATTACTGTTTTGTTTTTATCAATACTACTTTCACAGCTCCAGTATTTTGATATGTCCATTTATTCTAGTAAAGTAGAACCATAGCTTTAATTCCTTTGCTTAATCCAGTCTCCTCCTGTCAGTAAGAAATACTGTATCTCAGTAAAATATAGCCCATCTTCAGTGACAGGAGATGCCAACCACTTAGGTCTGTTGTATGATCACACATTTCTACCACTTGCTACTTACTACAGAGAAACATGTTGGATTATAGTCTTTTGCTATCGCCACCACCCCTTTCTCACCAACAGAGCAATCCAGTATTTTTCAGACCTGTTATTTTTCCTGCTTCTTTTTAAATTGCTAATTCCATAGCTATCCTTTTCTTTTGAACTCCATGGCAAATAATGTCTCTTGCTTGTATGAAGAAAGAAACAAGTTTGCTTTTTAACATAGTTAATTTCATGGGTTTACTGTATACAGTAGGTCCATGAGCACCAGGATGGCTCACACAAGTTGTACCCGTCCCACTGGGATGTGTGTTTCATGAGGTGGGATTTCACCTTGCTCTGGCTGTCCTCAGTACCTAACATAGTGCATTACCTAACAGTAGATGCTTAATAATATGTGTTAAACGAAAGAAAACCACAATTATCCATTCATCCTTTAATGGCCTTTTTGAGACAAGGAAATATAATTCATTCAGATCCAAGATTCTAAATTACGGGAGAAATTTAGATTCCTGAAGCAGAGTTTAGTTCTTTTGTCTTAATCACTACAAACAGCACTGCAAACAGTTCTCTCTTATTGCCAAATCCTCCACCTCACAGATATGCACAGGAGGATCATGCCGCGTCTCCTACAATACGATGTTGCAATGACGTCATTTATTGCTGAATAACCTGGGAATCACAATATCCTACACATTGCTCATTTTTCCCATACACTAAAACTCAATTTAAAACAGTTCTTAAAAAACTCAGAGAACGAGTTTCCTTCCCCCATTATACACCTGTGCTCCTTAATTTGTAGGCCTTTACATGTGTCACAGACTTTTCTCTACTTCAGATTGATAAGGAATTATTTTAGAGCTTTACAGTCCCACAAGAGGAAATGCAATTTTTACCTTTTGACTTGATAATTTACTTCTCAGAGTGTATCATAAAATGATATTAAGGACGTATGCAAGGAGTTATCCATAAAGATGTTCAACATAGCATTATTTATATTGGCAAAACATTGAAAACAATCAAGAGGTCCAACCATAGGGACTGCATGAATAAATGTTTGGCAGCTGAATAAAATGGAGTACTATATAACCATTGAAGGTGGTATTGTAGAATAGTATGTAATGGCCTAGAAAGATGCTACATGAAAAAAAGATTCCAGAATACTGAGTAGAATATGATCCTATTCTATAAAAAACAGGTTAACTAAATACATCCATCCATGTTTGCATATGTATATAGCTACTAAACTACTATCAACTCTTGTATCTGTACTTCTTTCTTTGTGATAGGATTATGAGTTACTATTTTTTATTTTTTATTTTGTTTTATTATCACTTTCTATAATGACTATATATTACTTTTTAAGATAAGAAAAAGTGATAATAATTCTTAGAAGATAAAAACTATTCAACTCTAAAGGTATCTGATGCACTGGATAACGAGATCCTGGAAATGCGGGTACTTAGAGACTATCACTTAGCATTCTGTCCTGTGGCCCTTGGAGTTACACCACTTACCAAGGGCCCATTGAATAACCTGGGGTCACCTTGAGCATCAGAGTAAATAGGTCTTTCTGAGGCCTGGGAATCTGTACTTTGATGATTGCGCAGACAATTGTGATGAGCAGCCAGTTTTAGGACCTCATGTGCTTGGCTTTTCCCGTCCCTTGCTACCACCCTCCCCCTAACTCCTTATCAGGTAGACTATCTAGATCATTATTCCAAAACTATAAATTAAGAGTAATTTCATGGCCACCCAGATTTGGGTCTCTTAACACTATATTCCACTGAAATGAATCATGAATCTTTGGGGAATGACAGACTCTAGGCCTGGAACAGAAAATTTGCAAAATGGACCTTGGACATCTTATAGTGTATGCTATCATGTATAATATCTGTGAAGGTCATCAAAGACTAATGGCTATTCTTGAAGGACATGTGGGCTAACAAAGGTTCATTGTCCAAAGATGGGATCATCCTAGAGAAAAAGAGTATCAAATACAATCTATCACAATTAGTTTACAAAATAAATCAAATGCATTTGAAAACATTGGAAACAACTACAGCACTAAAACCTCACTCAGAAAATTAGTCATTAAAACAATAAGCATTTATCCAACTTTTCCTGTATAAATTCTCTTTCAAGGGAACCAAATAACCCTAGTAGTCAAGGAACATGTTTCTGTACAGAGTAATTCCAGCTAATATTTGAAGAAGGAATTCCAAAATCAGAATAGTCAGCATTTTGCAAGTCGTAATTCATTCTGGCAACAGTTATAAATAGGTGAAAGTGGCCGGTAGATATGCAATGAAGGGATTGGGCTGATGCCCTGAGCTCAATTTTAGGGTTACCGAAAGTGGGGCAAACTTTCAATCTACATGTGAAATAGTGTTGAATCTTTGATTGTTAGCTTGTGCTATTCTCTGTACTTTTGTGTAAATGTTTCAAAGTACCACTTCAAGAAAAAGCCCCTTCTAGCATTTGAATGTGCGTGTGTGTGCGCGTGCATGTGTGTAAAATAAAGAAGTGTTAGGGAAAGATTGCTGGATTAGCTACAACACTGGTCAGTGTCTTCCAGTGCGATAAACCATGATCCTTGGGGTTATTTGTTATGCAAGACAGAAATTTTGAGCCGTGTACTGGGACTATCTTGGCCAGCTGCCAAACCTGTTTTCCGGGGAGGGCTTTCTAGGCACTGGCTACAGGTATGAAGTCAGTTATCATTCCTTAACAGTGTGCTGTCCTACCTGATGAAGTGAGAATGACTCTCAAGTCTCACGCTCCATGCATACATTCAATTTGTTGAATTATATTCCGGTAAAAGGAGAACAAATTCGTATTGAACCTATGCAATAACTATGTTGCCATGAGAAATAAGGAGACTTAGTAAAAATATATGTGTTTTTTAATTCTGAAGTCCAGTGAAATTCAGATAGTATTCATACATGTTTCAGTTTCATAAACAAAGGCATAGTCTATTAAATTGAAGGTGAGGTGAGCTATTTGAAGAAGAAACAAAAAGATCTTCATATATCCATAAACATAGGACACTGATAGCAATACCAATGATATTCAAAATAAATGGCCAGAATTAAATTCTCTTCATCAGTGTGATTGTTCACATGTAATTAATTCTTGTTCTGTTGGATTTGGGTTGGTGGTCTGCTTTCATGAAGAACATCTATTTCTAGACTAAAGGAGTCCTGGAAATACTGGTTCATTCTGCTGGTACAGTCTGAGAGGTGTCAAGCCGAGGTCAGCTCTGAGACCATGACTGGGATTCTGTCCTTTGAAGTCCAGAGCACCTGGCACCATCCTTTCCCGGAGACCCAAGACTGTCCTTCTGGGATGGGCCACAAGCTCGGGCCTGTGGGTTATGGAGAGCTTTCAGGCAGGCCTCCGATGAGAGCAGAAACCCATTCCATACAAATACAATGCTAGACCGATGGTGATAGTGACCAATAACAGCAGAACGGGGAGAATAAAACTCCCCTTTGTGATAAGGTGCATATAACTATTTCAAAAGGGTTTGAGCCATGTTTCCCCTGAGGGTAAGCGCATATATGGGCAACACAGGACTTTGACCACTCTCCATGGCCATCTTGTCAAGGGTTCAATTGATGAAAGATTTATACGAATAAATAATGTTTTCTCTCTACAACCCTAACCTAGAGAAGGCTGAGAGCTCTGATTTGATAGCCCACTTCCTTCCTCTTCTAGGAATGCTGAAGTTAAGAAATAGGAAGCACACCAAACAGACCCGGAGATTTCTCATGTCTCTCTCCAGGGACCCTCTGGGAAATTCAAAGAGATATTTTTAAATGAAAAGTAAACCCTGAAATTATTCTCTTAAGTTTTTATTAAAATTCAATTTTAGATCTGATTTTAGGAAGGCAAAATCAAAGGAGTTGCCAGAGGAGACTTGATCATTTGCTTATAATAATGTCCCAGGTACCTGAGAAACAATACATGCTTATTGACATAAAGTGACACTAAAATATTTTAAGCTAAGATAGCATGACTAAAAGGAACCTTAGTTCTTTCACAAATGAGGGAACTTTGCCTTTTTAAATGATCTATTGAAGAACGTGATAAAATCAACACGAAGCAGAGATTATTCTGGATATAGAATCTGCTACCTGGGCAGATTATACAGACGGAAAACAGTATTTCACTATGCCTTGCTAAGGATTCTAAGGTGGATTGATCAACTCAACAGAGGAAAAAGTGTAATTCTAATTTTGTATTCATGTAATATTTGATGACATAGGTTTTACGAGCTCCACTGTTTTCTTTTAAATCATCTTACATATAAGCCCATCAAAACTAGGTAAACTGCACTGATTTTAACATATTTCATATTAGGTTGGTGCAAGAGTAATTGTGGTTTAGATGGTTAAAAATAATTGCAAAAATGGCAGTTACTTTTGCACCAACCTAATAGCTTCTTTTCAGATGTAGGTATTATAAACGGCAAGTAAAATTCATTTTTCTCAAACTTTCTACAGCTTGCTATATTCTCTCAAACTTGTCTTTTCACTGTATTATTTTATATTCTAGAACAAACTGATACTTTGTTTTAGGGAAAACAAAAACAAAAAAAACTACTCTCTCCTTCCTTTAAGAAAGTGAAACTTACCCCATTGCCTTGGGTAAACAGCTGTATTTTTCTGTTACTATTGCTTCTAGTGTAGTCTCAACCACCCAAATCAATCATAACTTTAAAAATAAAAATACAAATAAAATAAAACTTCTATTTCTACAGAGAAAACTGGAAGGTAGGTAATTGAGAACTGTCTGTCATACACAATAATTTAACAGACTACCAAAGCTCATAAATACACATTATATAATTTTTACAGACACAATTTCTTTCTTTTCTTTCTTTCTTTTTTTTTTTTAAGGAGGGTGCAGCTCACAGTGGCCCATGCAGGGATCGAACTGGCAACCTTGGGGCTACCAGCACCACGCTCCAACCAACTGAGCTAACCAGCCACTCCTGCAATTTCTTAAAGTAGCAAAAATAAAACACTTCCTTAACATAAACCAAAAATGTAGCTATTCTATAGTACATAGAACTAAAGAACCACATGTATATAAACTTAAACTTGTGCTTCCTTATTGATGCTTTTGTATTCAGCCTTAATAGAAGTTATCCAACTACCCAAAGGCTAGTCATTAAAAACCTGATTTAATATTAATCCAGATTTTTAAAGTTATATAAGGATCTAAGAACTGACACACTACAAAACATAATTACGATAAAACTTACCCAGAATTATGATTCAATCTAGTCAAAGACAAATGTACAAATGTATATTTTTTCATAAACTTAAATATCACGTAAGTGTAACGTTAGGTTACTTAGTAAATAAACCAGTACGAGAAGTGTAGCACACTCAGTTTAGCGAGTTTCTTCATGAGGAATCTAGTCCGCGCATTTATAAAATATTAAATGAAAATCTTGTCACATATTTAACACTGATACATCAGAAAAAGGATACATAGCTTTTTTCTTTCTTAAATCCAAATTATTAAAACAATCCAAGTGTCCACAGATTCACCATAATTGTGTAAACTTGAATTCTTCAAATATTTCTTAGCTAGTACTTTCTACAGGAAAGATTTTTTCCTTAAATGTCTACAACATTTAAAGTATCCAAAGTTTATTTTCTGTGAATATTGGAAATATTCCATGGACAAAAGCATTGATTTTTATAAACCAATCAGAACAGGGCTTTAGTTTGAGACGTGACAGTTTATTAATAACCCCAGATAATAAGAAAACATTTCACACACAAGAGGCAGAGACCTTTTTGAAGTACAGAAACATAGACGCACAGCTAGAGAGAGAATTTATAGCTTCAATCCTACAGTTTCAGCCATAGATCAAAAGTAAACATAGACGCACCAAAACTTACTAGTCTAGATTTCAAAGAGCTGTTTTCCTTCCCAGGAAGCAAAGCATTTTTAAATTGATTTGAGGTCACAGATAGATGAATAAGCAAAAATGACCTGAATGTTTGTTTTCTCTTACTCAACAGAGAACAGAATTATTCCATCTTGTAGCTCACTAGTCAGAACATAAAACCAATTTCCCAGTCACTGTGACCACTAAAGAGGTGTGTAATCCACAGACAGAAATCAACATGAAATCAGCAAAGAGGAAGGGAAAAACAGAGAAAAAGTGGGTTGTTAGAGTTACGGTTTTGTTTTGGCAAGGATTTACTTTAGGAACCAAGAAAAGACCTGCCTTGGCTGATAGCTCATGAGGCGTAGTTCTCTGGAAATACAGTTTACTTGGCTCCTCAAAACTGTGAAACTCTGATTTTCGAAAAGGTCGAGTCATGACTGTCATGTACATATAAAATGAACAGGTATCAAAACTTCCACCCAACTAATTATTTCACAGGGAAACAGGGAGCTCCAAACTGGTTCAAAGAACTTTAGAGAGGTTAATAGATGATTGATAGATAGATAGATAGACAGACAGACAGACAGACAGACAGACAGACAGACAGATAGATAGATACAAATAGATAGATCCATACATGACACGTGCAATTTATTAACGAGAAGTTAGGATAAGATGGCTAGGCTATATACAAAATTTGTTAAGTTCTTACAGGGCAATAAACCGTTAACATTTGGGGCCATCTGCTCTACTGGACAGAAACTCTTTACATCTCTACTGGAAATAAAGTTAACCCTTGCCTCTACAAAGTTGTATAATAAAATGGCCCACATAAAAGGTCTCCATAGCACTGACGAACCAATTGTAATCTCTTTGGCCTAATTCCAAGTTTCAGATATTTTTCGGACTATTGTGAGAATGAAGCTAAAGTAGTCCTACTTAATGTGTGAACTGTTACAGAAAATATTATGTTTCTCCTGCCAACCATTACTCTAAATCCATTGTACAGATATGATTTTTTAAATTCTTAATGGAATGATAAAACATTTCCTATTTCTTAACAGTTTTATTAGGAATAAAATTATTATTCCTTCTTTTGCATAGTAACTGAGAGTAGAGGCTAAATTTCTTGTTCGAGATCCCACAACTGAAAGGTGTTGTTGCTAAGATTTGCACCAGGGTCTTTTGGTTCAAAAGTCCATTCTCTTTGAATTGGATCAAAGGGTGCATAGCTAATTGCTTAGATTTGGCCTGGTTTATAAAATCAACACTAGTGTTATACACTCTGATGCAAGAACAGCCATTTTATTCTAAGGCCTTAAACAAATTCCATTTTTGTAAATATCTGAGTAATAGTTTTCCAAATTAAGGGATGTCTACCTTCCATAGCTTTACATTTGATGTGACAAAATATACCAGTTGACAGGAAACACATAACAAACAGCCATAGAGAATCACTTCTAATACAAATGTGTGGAATTAGTCAATGAGAAACTTTATGATTTGAATTTGGCAAGGAGTTATATAATCTTTTAATTTTTATTTTTTTAGACACAATTTTGTGAACTGGGCTTCCAAACTATTTTAGATATATTTCTAAAGATTTTTTTTTCCTGTCAAATGCATTCCAGATCATGACAGAATATGTTGTATATCTCCTGCTCTGTACTTTCATACAATGTAATCCCCTGGACTATACCTGGCTTCTTAGTCATCACCGCCTTGGGAATTGCAACAAACTGTGATCAGTGACCGATTCAAAATGGCTTCCCGAATTGAAAAAACACTCAAACTGTAGAATATAAAACTCTACAGCTACTCAGCAACTGAACCAGAAAAAAACAGGGGGCCAAATCCAGCAATGCAGATACCGTTATTCCCAGCCTGCTTGTAGGCTACGTTAGAAAATTGGATGCCAAGTATATGCCAGGCAAGTACTTCGAAAAAGCAGCTGCTTCTCCTCAGTGTTGCTTTGATTTACAATAATTGGTCCAAAGGGAGCTATCTGGTTGTAATGTGTTTTTACTCAGCTGTTTGACAGTTGTTGCCCATAACTACAAATTATTGATGGATTGATGATACGATATATTCATGAATTATGTTTGCCGTCCTTAGTGATTGGAGGGAATCGATAATTCTTGTAAAGATGGAAATAAAACATTACCCCAGGGAATAATATCTAATTTGCACTGAATAATTAGCTTATCATTCTTCTTTTTCCTGAGAACTAGGATGTGGGGTTTGGGACTAGTCAAAACCTAAGCACCCTCCTCATAGACACAATGCTATTCCGTAAAATCCTGCATATTAATTTTGCACACATTGTAGATCTTTAGCAAACTTATTTTTGAAAGTATTTGAAGAAGGTCGATGAAGATAGATAATTCAGACAACCCACATACTATGGAAAAGAGACCTATTTAATATATACCTGTTCTACTGATACTTCAGATAATTAGGGAAATCAGAATTTCAAGGAAGAAATTTCAAATAATCACCCCTATGCTCGAAGCCAAGTTTTAATGCCCCTGTACTTGTAGCATTCATTTTCTCCCCTAATGTTTAACTGGGAAGAATATTTTCCTTTTTCTTCCATTAACTAGAAGAGCATCCTAAAGAGCTGTCATTGCTAAGTCCTTGAATGTACTTTGATGGCTCCTTGTTAACCCTTGGAAGCTGTGACTGCTGTCCAACTTCTTGGTTCTAAATGTAAAAATTTATATCCCCTCGTGACCTTCTGGCAACAGCAGGATGTGATTTTGTAAGACATTAGCATAATGGAACCTTTTCAATAAAATGATAAATTGAGCCCATCTCAGAAAACAGAACACATTTGGTAATTTATTGCAGTCGCTGCCATGTAGAGGACCCCATTCATATCATAGGTTCACTCTGATGGGAATGTCCCCTTGTCTTGTATCCTGCAAGTCTGCAAGTTTCTCCTGGAAGAGAAATGTTTTTCTAAAGGACCCAGCAGCACTTCGGACTAGTTATCATTATAGGGCATAATTACTGCTCATGAATATACCTAATTACGTTATTGTGTTTAAGGCTCTTTCATGTTAATTGAAGTCTACTGCAATTCTCTGGTGTGTCCAGGGGTGGAGAGGTGAGAGCCTATATGAGTTACTTCTTCCTGGATGTAACTGAAGTTTTCATGACCGGAGAATGAAGGCATTTGTAGATGTGACTAATGTAGCAGAACGTCATGACTGTGTTACCAGAAAACTTTCCTTTTTCCATTAATAGTTGATTATCGGTTACGGAAGGTTTACATCTAAGGAGGCAACTCATCTGTGTAAACACTCCTCATGCATGGTAAATACCTAGGTGGGTTTTAGGAGGAAGAGAACTAATTAGAAAATAAAGGAATATTTTATCAAAATTAGCATATTTCAGTCTGCTACTAGGTGGGTCAACTTTAGATCCTGTGCCTTCAGCAAATACTGAGCAACTTTCTTAATCTCAGGGCTGCATTTCGTCTTCTTGATGCAAATAGGCAACAATCATTAATCCTGGGGGAAACTGCATTTTCCCAGTCACGAGATAATACGGCCCAGGATGTCTCTGTGTCCATGTTTTGCTCTGAACATTATGTTCTCTTTTGATGCAATTTCTTATCTTATTTTTCAAACTTCTTCTATAGCTTCTTGATTTTAAATGGAACTCCATTTTAGAAATACCCAAGGGATGTAGTATAGATAAATAAATTACTTTGGAATATAGACTGATAAATTATACAGGTGCTTGTGGGGAAACAAAAGTTCTAGGAAATTCAGCTTTTTTATTGCTTTTAGAAAGAATTCAACTTTACTGAAACTAAGTAAAATGTCATTAAATTGAAGAAAACCTGATATATCTGTTAGAAAATTTGCCGGTGTCATTGGCGACGTGCTGAGCTTCAAGATCATTGCTACCTATAGAGTTGAATAACCTAGTTACGTGTTTGATACTATCAGACCCAACAAGTTTGCATTACAATAAAAGCATTTTCATGATGAGGTATTCAACGATGAAAGCAAAGCATGTTACAATAGCTTATACTCTCTCATGAAGTCAATTTAGGGCAAGGAAGTAGCTGAAGTGACATCATATAAACCTTGGGTGTAACTGTCAAACTTTTTTTTTTTTTTTTTTTTTACCAAACCGTGCTTAACAATGTAAATTGGGATTTGACATATATATTACAATTTGCCCTAATATTCTGTACTTGAACTTCTTACTCTTTTGTCACTACTTCTCTAATCAATGTATCTCCATCCAATGAGCTCATCTTTATTTGAACTTGTTATACCTTTGATTCAGTGACTTTATCTGGCATTGCATTACACCGATGCTACAGCTGTTCAAACACAGCAATAAAAGTCTTTATGCATTTCTCGTATATTGTTTGCTTTTGCAGTTTTAAATTATATCTTTAAATTTTGGTATAATTTACTTTCAATAACATTCTTCCACAGTTCTAAATAATGTTGAGAGCCTCTCAACAAAATCCAGATAATTTTCCTATATGATTGACTAAAATATGATGATGATGATGATGATGATGATGATAACAGTAATATTAAGGGCGTAAAAAAGGACATTTGAAAGAATTGCAGTAAAAGGGTAAAATGGAGTAAAATAATTTGTTAAGCTTTTTAATTTTGACATAAATTATCTAGTTTAAATGTCTAATATTGAAAGGAAATTCAAGAAGTCAACGCATAAAACTTTCTGCTTTAGAGTAAGATGGCCCAAAGCACCTAACAGAGATGGATGTCAGTCCAATTCTTCAAAATTTCTAGGGGCAGTGATTCTGCTGCCTTTGTCAAAACATCATTCTGCACTTTAACCTTTTCATCGGTTTCTATGACTGAAACTCTCATAACATGAGTCTGAAAGTATGCTTCATAGAATGACACTTTAGGTAAGAAAATCTGCTTTTGAGGACTGATTTTATCTCCTGTTCTTTCTTGTTTGCAACGGGACTCAACCTAATCTTTAGTTTGTTTACCCTTCTCTGATATTTGGACACAGTTAACACAACCACTTGTTAACCATCGGGATGTGTTTCTTTTCCTGTGAGCTGGGCAGTATAGGGTCAGTATGGTTTTTCAAAGGACTTTACTGCTTTGCAAGGTATTGTGGTCTCTTCCTCGGCGTATGTGTGTTTTCATTGATATGTTGGGATGTGTTTTGCTGTCCTTCAGATTTCTCTGAAGGAATAAGTGAATTGTTTCTAATCAGTGGGTAACCATGAGAAATGTAGTGATTAATTATCCATTAGTGTTTCTAAAAGATAAAAACCTTCTTAAAGTAAAAACATCGCTGCCAACCGACATGTCAGGAATAGAGGAAAGAAAAGAATTGGAGTGTAAATAGAATGTGCTCCGTATCCGTTTTTATGCTTCAAGGTGTCATTTGCATAGTATTTAATAGTTATTTATATACAAGTGATTATATATTTGTATCAGTTATTCTAGACTCAGGATTTGATAAAAGCAAATACATTGCTTTATAATTTTATTTTCTCCTCTGGCTCCTGGGTTACTAAGAACTGCTGGGAACATTCCCCCTGACTTGCAACACCAACCATGTCAGCTTGGTTGGCAAAACCACATTCCAACAGACTGTGAAAGGGGCCAATTGGGATGGATTAGGCTACCTGGCAAATGGAAATCTTATCCTCACTGTCTTCTCCTGCACACACGTGCCATGATGTGTCCTTGTTGCAATCCTTGGACCTGGCCCTGGATCCCATGAGGCCAGATGTGGGGATGTAGTTCTCAGGAGAAGGCCTTAGTTAAGAGAAGCTGTGCAAACAGTTTACTACTGGCGACTGGGCAGCCCGAGGTTTCGTTTGTTTTGTTGGCTTTCAGCTTTATTGTCTTAGGACAGCGCATGCTGTAGACTAGCGATTGGATCAAAACGTCAAATGTAGTGAAGCCCAGGGAACGCGCACTGCTCGGTGGTCTCCTACCTGCCTTTCTTCACCCAGGGAGGTTTGCAGCGTGAGGCCCCTGAACTGCGGAAGCAGCAGCCTCCAGTGGCGTCTAGGCGCACCCGGAGCGCATTCTTGGAGTGGGCCTGCTTCTCTTGCTCTGGATGTTTCTGATACACGGTCAGGGTTGCAGGAGTCGAGAACCATTTGTGGACGCCCACGGAACTGAACTCCATTCCAGCTGGGGGGCGGATGGGATCCGGGCTCTGCTGTGTGTTCCCTGGCTGACCCTGGGCTTGCTGGTCAACCACCCGGGGCCTCCATTTTACCATCTGTAAAATGGTAAACGTGAGAGCAAATTTCATGAAAAACTTCATCTAGAATTCTTGGTATGATAAGCACTAAATACATGATAACTATGGTTATATTTATGTATGAGTAAATATTAGTATGCCACCATAATTTGATTTTATAATGTAAATACATCTTTTAGGAATGTATGCTCACAATACCTTCTGCCACAAAATATTTGAATGGAGTTCTAAGAATACGTGAAATGTAGCAAAATAGATACAAATTAGAGCCAGAAAAAAATCTAAATGAAATAGAAAATAAAATCTGGGGAAATCAGTCTGCTGATCTGCAAGCCAGCATTTCCTGTTTGGTGAGGAAAGTCTGTCTGCAAACTTAGTCCCAGACTTTCAGGAACTAGGAATGGGTGTACCATAGATAGTTATTAGTACCGAATATCAAGCCATAGTTATCATTAAGTTAAAGTGTTACATTTAAGCATTTCCCTCTCTTACCTGTACATTCAGGGAAGTAACTGAGACCTTGGCCCACTGAGAACCCATCCGGATGCTGCACATTTTCATTCCGTGTGCCATGGAGGGGATGGCAGTGATCTGACCATCTGAGTGCTGTAGGGAGTTCTGCCCTTTCTTGCAGCATCTTTACAGTGACAAAGGTGTTGCTAGTGTGTTGTCACCAGCAGAGGAGGCCGGCCTCAGATCCAGTCACACGGGGGCATTTAGCCTCTGGTTCACCTGCCACATGCCTTACTCCCCATGCTTATCTGGGTGCTAATAAGAGTCACACAGGAATATGACATATGTGTTTGTTTATTCTCCTACCTACACATTTTGTTTTCCTTTAAACAAGAAACACTGCAGAACATTCTGGGTCAGAACCGAGTGGTTGGGAACATGAAGCATGTGCTTTGGAGTCAGTCAGGTGTTGGCGTCCTGGCTCGGCCATGTGGCCTCATGGAAGGTCGCTTACCTCCCAGAGTCTTTGCTCCTTGTCCATGAAGTGGAGATGACATCTGCCTCACCTTTCTTTGTAAGAATTAAGTCTATAAAATGCGTGGCCTTGGGGCTCATCAGGGTGGTGGCCTGAGGTCGTCATCGCAAGCTATTTATGTGTTTCTCTATACATAGAAGAGATGTGAACATGTACCAGCTATGTGCATATGTGTGCAGGTCAGCACATGTGTCATTATTAAGTGTGACCTCTTCCTTTGCCAGTGAGGATGCTAATGGGAATGCACCTAGAAGTCAGGTCTCCCATTTCCTCACTCTGGTCTCTTTGTGACACATTGCACCCTCTTAGCCTGGACAACACGATGTGGGTTGCTGTGTGTTATGCCACGGGGAAAAAGGACATCGTCATGGTCCTGGGCTGGGGCTGCCTGCTTTCCTCCCCACCCCATGGCCAGCACCCGGTGAGAGAGCCAATGGAGCGCCCCCTTTGTAATGAATGTTTGATATTCAGATAAAGTCACTAGCAGTTTAGAAGCATCATCTGAGTTTACTGGACAGCTCACTTTCTTTTTTTAATTACATTTATTGAGGGGACAATGGTTAGTGAAATGACATAGGTTTCAGGGGTACGATTCTGTAACACATCGTCTATATACCATGCTGTGTGCCCACCGCCCAGTCAGTTCATGTTCAGTGATGTAAAACACTGTGCACTCGCCACCTTTTACCTGCTTTTGTCACCACTCGCTTATTGCTAAAACGCTCCCGTAAAAATTGGGTAGTGCAAACTTTCCTTGTCTTTCTTCTTCCTGTGATTGAAAGCTAAGGCGTAAACCAAATAAGTGTTTCAAACAAACTCATTTCTTTATTCTAACCTTTCAGCTGCCTTTAGTATTGATAGGTAAAGTACTTTGAATTCTGAACAAGTTGTTCAAAAGAGCACTGATGCATTGCAAACATTTACCAGCCCACTGGAGATAACGTGCACAAAGAAACTTTCACACTATGAAGAAAAAAACATGAAATGATTATTTAAATCATTTTTCCTTGGTGATTAGGTCACTTTGTTGTTGTTATTGTCTCACTGACTTTTTTTTTTTTTTAATGTAGTGTGTCTTGCTATATGATTTGTATGAATTTGATGATTTAAAATTATTCTGGTTGTCCAATAACCACAGTTTTTTTTTGTTGTTGTTGTTTGTTTGTTTGTTTTCCCTTCATGGTGAGTATGTCTTTGCAAGTCCTAGAGGGAAAGTTAGGAGAAACTAAGAAACAACAATCAAAACTATTCTGACCTCTTAAGAAAGCGTTCCTTGTAAATATTGCCAAATAAAAAAGAAATCTATTTAATAAGGAGAGGCTTTATTTGAAAGGATTACTGTGGGGCCTGGGGGTTGGATTGTTGTAATTGGGCCAATGGGATTGTTAAAGTTGGGCGAACATTCTGACCAGAAAACCTGCATGCCTTTCAAGCATGAGGAAAAAGGGGTTTTGTTTCTAGAGAGGAGCAAACAAGTCTAGAAAGAACCACTGTGTAGAAGTGGGATGAAAGGGTGGCATCGCAGGAGAGCAGATGAGTGACTGTGTCCCCTTGAGGCCAGCCTGTGCTCAGGAGAGGCCGTCTGCGGGCTCAGGCTGAGAGCTGGCCTGAGTCCACCAGCCTGGAGGAAAGAGAGTGGCTTATCCAAGGTTTGCTCACCAACCTTGTATTCCGGTTGGTCAGTAGAGACGAACAGTTCAGGTAATCATTTATGAAGCAAAGAACAGGGATTTGGAGGGTGTGTGTCTGTTCTTGTCATAGATAAGCAGAGCATCTGTGATTTCATGGGGGAGGGTAGATCTTTTTAGGGAGCTGTTTTCTAGAACACAAAGTGGTGAGGAGAGTGGGCAGTTTCTTTGTTAAATGTTATTGAAAAAAATTGGAAATCTACAACAACAACAAAATGAAACTAGTTCACTGTCTTACACTTTATACAAAAATAAATCAAAATGGATTAAAGACTTCATTATAAGACCTGAAACCATAACTCTCCAAGAAGGAAACATGGACGGTGAGGTCTTTGACACTGATCTTAGCAATATTTTTTGGACCAGACTATTTAGGAAAGGGCAACAAAGCAAAATTAAACAAATGGGATTACATCACAATAAAAAGTTTTTGCATAAGGAAACAAACCATCAATAAAATGAAAAGGCCACCTATTGAATGGGAGGAAATATTGGCAAATCATAAATTGACAAGGGGGAAATACTGAAAATATATACAGAACTTGCACAACTTACTCTCAAGAAAAAACAAGTTTAAAAAATGAGCAGAGGACTTGAATAGATACTTTTCCAAAGAAGACTTGCTTGTGGCCAACAGGAATATGAAAGGATGGTCAGCATCACTAATCGCCGGGGAAATGAAAATCAACACCACGATGAGATATCACTTCACACCCGTTACAATAGTTATTATCAAAAAGACAAAAAACTAACAAGAGTTGGTGAGGATGTGGAGAAAAGGGAACCCTCTTACACTGTTTATAGGAATGTAAAATGGTGCAGCCACTATGGCAAACAGTATGGAGGTTCCTCAAATAATTAAAAATAGAACTACCCTATTCTCTAGCAATTCTATTTCTGGGTATTTATCAGAATAAAGTGAAAATGCAAATTGAAAGAGCTGAATGCACTCTTATGTTCATTACAGCATTGTTTACAATAGCCAAGCTACAGAAGCAATCGAGGTGTCCATTGATAGATGAATATGCATATACAGGTCTGACAATTAAGTTCATGAACTTGTTGTGATGATGTTGCTAAGTTGTTTTTATATCAGAGGCTTTATTCATTATGAATTTGTACCAACTGGACAAACAGTTAACCAAATTTGCTATTTGGAAGTGCTGAAAAGGCTGCATGAAAAAGTTAGACAACCTGAACTTTTCACCAACAGTTCATGGCTTTTGCATCACGACAATGCACCAGCTCACATGACACGGTCTGTGAGGGAGTTTTTAGCCAGTAAACAAATAAGTGTATTGGAACACCCTTCCTACTCACCCGATCTGGCCCCCAATGACTTCTTTCTTTAGCTGAAGATAAAGCAAATATTGAAAGGCAGATATTTTGATGACATTCAGGACATCAAGGGTAACACGATGACAACTTTGATGGCCATTCCAGAAAAAGAGTTCCAAAATAGCTTTGAAGGGTGGACTAGGCGCTGGCATCAGTGCATAGCTTCCCAAGGGGAGCACTGTGAAGGTGACCATAGTGATATTCAGCAATGAGGTTTGTAGCACTTTTTCTAGGATGAGTTCACAAACATAATGGTCAGACTTCGTGTGTGCGTGTGTTTCTGTATGTGTGTAAAGTGTAATATTATTGATCCATAAAAAAATGAAATGTTATCTTTTGCGACAACATGGATGGAACTAGAGGGTATTATACTAAGTAAAATATGTCAGACAGAGAAAGACATATTGAAATCTAAAAAAAAGAACTATTAATAATAGAGTATTGTATATCAGTTAATAAAAATAATAAATACATACAGTTTAAAAATAAGTTTAGTTTTTAAAACTATCACATCCATATATTAGTCAGTATGCATGGAAAACCATTTCAGATAGGTACTGAAGACATTTAAAAAACTTTCTGTGGAGTTAGTATTGAAATAATAAGTACATTTTTTTGCAGTATTTATATGACTACATAAGGAAGAATGTGATACTGCATCCAAGGTTAGAAGTCTCCCTGTGGTGATGAATTATTTAATTGCTGTATCATTTTTTATAAGGAAATCACAACCACTAGTTGTTCATTAGTGCATGTGGAGATATTTATGTAGAAGAAATAAAGCACATTTTGGGGCTGGCACTTCCCCTTTTACTCAATTATTTACATTGACTTCTTTTTTGACCCAAGTTTTAAAATATAAACGTGACATTAATCTGTGTTAATGAACAGCATCATAAATTCTCCAATCTGAATTAATTCATGTTCTCCAAAGCCCACAGTTTGCAACCCACTTTTTGTGCAGACACTGGCGTTGAAAAGGTCCTGTAATGTATAAACACATAAGAAGCATTGGTGGGTTTTTCCTACTTGATCATGGTGGCCCCTGATCACTGACAAACTTGTCAAATCCCAGTGATCTCCAGACCTCAAATAAAGTCATAGTGGAGAGAAAAAGAAATCACACAGAGCCCTTTGCCCAAATTAAAATGTTTGAAGTGACTGGTTTAATCTCAAGCTGGAAGCAAATCGATGATTTTATACCAAACTACTGCTCCATTATACGCCTGTTTACAGGAATGTGAAAAGAAAGGCAATTATTCCTCCAATTCTGAGTTAAAGGGTCACATTTCCCTGACATCCCATGCGCCATTCAGTAAGCCATGCGGTGTGTGGTGAGGAGGGTGGCAGGGAGACAGGAGCGGGCAGTGAGCTGCAGAGGCTGCCCCTCTTATCCCCATCCCACGCCAACATGAGTGGGGTGCGGGGGTGGGGGGGGCTGAGAAAGCAGTGGGCCATGACGGGGAGGGGCTAAACAGGGGCAACACGTGCAGCAGCAAAGGGGCGCTGTGCTGCGTGTTCAGCAAACACGCTGTGACTCAGGGTCAGGCGTAGCTGGCCAATGGTGAAGAGCGGGTTGGGCTAACGAAATGCATGAGTAGCCTGTTCACCCATCCTTTGTTTCTCCTACTGCTGAGCTGAGCCTCCGGGCCCCTTTCTGTGACAGTGATGGCTTATTCTGAAACCACGTTAGAACTGGATTTCTAAGGGTCATGAACATCACCTGCCAAGGAGATGAAGGGGTGTGAAAGTCGTCAGGGTGACAGACTCCATCTGCATGGGGCTCTGTGTGACAGGTGGCAGCAGGCACCATGGCGGCACCGGGGTGTGGTGTGACTCCCGCTGTGGCGACACAGGTGTGGTGTGACTCCCGCCGTGGCGACAGTGGGGTGTGGTGTGACTCCCGCCGTGGCGGCAGTGGGGTGTGGTGTGACTCCCGCCGTGGCGGCACTGGGGTGTGGTGTGACTCCCGCCGTGGCGACAGTGGGGTGTGGTGTGACTCCCGCCGTGGCGGCACTGGGGTGTGGTGTGAGTCCCGCCGTGGCGGCACAGGTGTGGTGTGACTCCCGCCGTGGCGGCACTGGGGTGCGGTGTGACTCCCGCCGTGGCGGCACTGGGGTGCGGTGTGACTCCCGCCGTGGCGGCACTGGGGTGCGGTGTGACTCCCGCCGTGGCAACACGGGTGTGGTGTGACTCCCGCCGTGGCAACACGGGTGTGGTGTGACTCCCGCCGTGGCAGCACTGGGGTGTGGTGTGACTCCCGCCGTGGCAACACGGGTGTGGTGTGACTCCCGCCGTGGCAGCACTGGGGTGTGGTGTGACTCCCGCCGTGGCGACAGTGGGGTGTGGTGTGACTCCCGCCGTGGCAGCACTGGGGTGTGGTGTGACTCCCGCCATGGCGGCACTGGGGTGTGGTGTGAGTCCCGCCGTGGCAACACGGGTGTGGTGTGACTCCCACCGTGGCGGCACTGGGGTGTGGTGTGACTCCCGCCGTGGCGACACGGGTGTGGTGTGACTCCCGCCGTGGCAGCACTGGGGTGTGGTGTGACTCCCGCCGTGGCGGCACTGGGGTGCGGTGTGAGTCCCGCCGTGGCAACACGGGTGTGGTGTGACTCCCGCGAAGATGCAGCAGCGGTCCACACAGCAGCTTCTGCCAGCCATGCCCCTTATTGTTGCAACTGCTGGAATTCCAGAGCCCTGGGCACTCTGCGCCAAAGAATGCTTTGTTGTCTCCTCTTCATAGGGAGAAAATTGCTTTGTTTGATTTAATGTTTTTTTCTTTCTGTTTCTGGGATGTATTTAATCATTTGGGACAGTGGTTAATGTGATTGAATTAGGTTTTCTGATTTATGAATGAAAGGTAATAACTTCACAATGCAAAAACCTTGGCATGTTGAATGTGAACTGATTGAATGGAATTGTCACACGAAAGTAATTTTTCTGGGACCGTGCCATATGTGGGGCTGTTACCGTCTCAAGTGCTCTACACTCATGCTCAGCTCTTCTGGATATAGATCCAGAAGGCAGCTGTTACTGTCCGCTCTATTTTTCCAGGATCAGCTCCCACACTATATCACTTTCTTGCAGTTCTGGGCATAGAGAACAGCAGTTCTTCATCTTCAAAAATTTGGGGGAGTTAGGGAAAATGTGTACCACCACCACTAATTGTTTTCCTCAAGGATTGCCTCCTCATTTAAAAAGTATGTTTGTCTATTAAGGCATAGCTACACTTGTTTGAAATCCATTTGAAATGCTAATATTTCTTAGAATACTGGGGAATTGAATTGGGTTTTCCCATTTAAAAAATAAAGTGTATCCATAAACAATGAGAGATGTTAATATTTCAGTGAGAATTTATACCCAATATAAAAACCTACATGGAGGGTGATGGGGTGGGGGTGGGGGTGTCTGTATCTGTCATCTGTTAGCTCTGAAATGTTTTCTTTGGAAGCTAATTTGATTTACAGTTGAGAGAGAGAGACAGAGAGAGAGACAGAGAGAGAGAGAGAGACAGAAAGAGAGAGTGAGAGAGAGAGAGAGAATCTGTTTGATCCAGAAAAGAGGAATTTTATTTTCTGAGAAAGCTGATAAACTGTCTATGGAATTGCTCCACCATCTACAGCATCATTATAGCACAGGAATGGTCCATGTGTGGATTTATATCACATTGGGAAGGCAGATGTCTGAACCCACTATTTTATCTTTCAAATATTTTTATGGGTGGAAAGAAAGCCAGGAAGCTACAATAAAGATTTAAAGTTATTTCCAGGTAGGCATGAATAGAATTTTTATAAAGTGCTGCTTCAAAAAGCCCTGGGAATCTCCTTATTCACATTGAATTGGATCGCCTGGTACACGCTAGGAGCAGTGAGTTAACAGGCAGGGTTTCTTGTGGGATGCAATTGACTGGCATGATAATAAAGCAAAGCCGTGATTCTCTGCAGGCTCTTGTTAGATTTCTGTGACCCTCCTCCATTATCAACTGTTGTGTAGATTGCTGTCTTGGAGCTATATATACTGTTGTGCATTAAAATATGATCAAATTAAAGTTGAAGTCAGTAGACCAGTCCTAAGGGGATACGTTGTTCAGACTAGCTGTCTCTGATGAACATTATTAAAATTGCAATAATAGCAATCACTAAACGTAAGTGCAGCAATCTGGGGAGCTGGTTATCAGCCAAGTGCCTTTCGCTCGGCTCTTTCCTGGGCTCATACCAAACTCCACACCCAGCTGTCTCCCGGCAGCCCTTCCTGACCGTCCTCCTCCTGAGCGAGGGAGTGTCCTCTGCAGAGCAGGAAGGTAGCAGCAGTGTCCATTCCTGAGAGGCTGTCCTTCCCACAGGGGCAGCAGGTATTTGTAGCTGGTGACGTGGACTAGACCACACGCACCTGGGCACATCCTGCTCTGTGAACGTTTGCTCTGGTCAGAGCTACTTCTAGGCTCTGCACACATCTGCAGCTGACTGTGCTTTCGTTGGACCCAGATATACACGTGATATAATCATTAATTACTTAAGTGAGACACACACATCGTGTGGATGTATATAGACTTGATGAGAACTAATAATGTGGCTATTGAAAGCCGTGTGTGTTTGTACTTCGCTTTATATTACAGTCAGAGGTTGTAAGACTCGTTAGTCACATAGCTACGGCACAGTGTATACGCTCATTCATGTTTCCTCCAATAAATCGCTAATCATTGAGTCCTGCTCTGTGTCAGCTTCTAGGTCGTATGTCAGCTTGGACGTAGGGGTAATCGTCCCAGACAGGATTCCTACCACCTGGAGCCGGCCCCATAGCCAACACACTATGAATGAATCCATTTGTTATCTCATGGGAGCTGGTGTAAAGAAACAGAAACTCGATTGGAAGACCAGAGAGGGAGGTGGAAGTGGTTTGGATGGAAAAACTCCTTCAACAAGGATGGTGTGTCCAGGCAGAGCCCTCACTGGACTGAGGGCACCAGCATGCGATGCTGAGGGCAGTAGCATGAAGGAAAGGGACCGTCGCGTGCAAAGGCCGAGCAAAGGAGTGGAGTTCAGTGTATGGGAGGCATAGGCAGGTGAACGTGGCTGACTGGGGAGGGGTGGTGAGCACGGGGAGAGCCAGGCAGGGCCGTGCAGCACCTTGAAGGTGTGTGTAAAGAATGTGGGCGGGAGCCATGAAAGGGTACGGAGTTGGGGAGTAATGGCACCTCATTTATGTGTCTAACGCCCTACTCTAGCCTCTGGTGAAGACATGGCTTTGCTCAGGCAGAAATAAAAGTAGTAGAAGCAGTTATGTGGATCCCGGTACGTGATGGTGGTACTGGGTTAGGGCTGTGTGGCTTCAGAGGTGCTGAGAAGTGAGTGGTCCAGTGCTCGGGAGATTTTGAATCTCTGTCTTGGGTTGAATGTCGAGTGTGATAGAAATAGAGGAATGAAGGGTGGTCCATAGATACTGAGGTTGAACACCTGGGCAATGGTGAGGTCCTTTTTGAAAATGGGAAAGTCGAGCGGGAGCAGGGTTTGGTGGGGAATAAATAATCACGCGTTCTCATTTGGACATGTTCATGTGAGGTGCCAGTTAATGTACATGAACAAGAGAGGCAATTGGCTGAACAAATCTGGAGCTCAGAGGCAGAAATGAAAATTGGGCAGAAATAAAAGTGTAGGTATTTAAAGTTGTGTCACTGGCTACGACCACCTAAAGGGTAAACATAGATAGAAAAAGGAAGAGGTCCCTAGAGTGGACCCTTGTGCCTTCTGACATTGAGAGGCCAGCGAAGGATCCAGCATGGACGAAGGGGGCAGCTAGAGAACCTATGCCTGGCGGATGTGCCTGAAGGATCTTTTCTTAGTGAGCGTGGCTGACTCTATGAATCTAGATGGATTTGACAAACCGGGACAATGTAAAATAGGTATTCTTGTCCAAGAAGACTGGAAATAATGCTTATAAACCGAAATGTAAAGTACAATACTGGGCTTTTCTAGGCATCTAAGTAGAGCTAATTTTCATGTTTTCACCTCATTAAAAAAGCATTTTCAGATGCTTCGAATAGCTCTTTGAAGATATTTATAACTTCAGTCAGATCACATATTTATCAGGCATTAATTTCAAACCATTTAGCTATCTCTCAGCAAAGTGAGAGATCAGTGGACTAAAAAACGTTTTCCCTGAGTTTCTTGTTTTCCATTGTTCTGAATCATAGCTTTAAGTGTCACATTTTTAAATGAAAATCCACATTTATACTGAGAATTTGTTCCACGGCCATCATTACCAATATTTATCATTTAAGAACAGTAAATGGACAGACTTCAGCCCCATCTATAAATGTGGATTAGCAATTGTAATATTAGGGACTCATTTATGCTTTAAAGCCGAAATGTAATGCTCTAAATTTCTATTTCCAACAAAATATTTTCATGGGATCAATTCTGCTGCCCTTATGATGAGCTTAAATAATTTGATTTTAATTTAGTGATTTTGTGATCTTTACATTTCAGTTGAAATATATCAACCAAAAAACATACTTTCTTAAACAGAAATAAAGATGAAAGACATCTATGTTGTTATATGGTTGATCCCTCCCACACGTAAATTTTGCTTTATGCTCGATTCCTTGAATGATTTCAGTAGTGAGATTTCCACACCTTTAATTTGCAGAATCCCGTCCACTCCAATATATTGGACTTTGCACATTCACCATCAAATTTAGGGAAATAACCCTCATAGCAACACATTTAAGCCAGTCAAGTTACTAATGATTTTATTTTCCTGAATGGAGCTACCATGTTTCCCCAAATACAAGACTGGATCTTACATTAAGGTTTGTTCCAAAAGACACATTAGGGTTTATGTTCAGGGGATGTCATCCTGAAAAATCAGGCTAGGGCTTATTTTCTGGTTAGGTCTTACTTTTGGGGAAACACGGTACTTGTTGTTAATATACAATCCTTCCCTCCCTCCCCAGCCCCATTTTTTTCTGGACTTCATTGACAAATCCCTGCTAAATTGGTTTACCACAGGTTCACAAGCTCAGTCTTTCAGGCCTTTCTGTATGGATACCAGGATTTGTGATAATACTCTCACCATATAAGACTTAAGTAGCTAATTTCACCGTTGCTGTAATATGCCATTTTGGGATTAAGAATGATAGAAATCCAGTTTTTTCCTATGACGTTTTCCACATTAAAGAGCAAGAGGAAGACAGAAAGATAAATTAATATAAAACCTGGTGTTAGTCCTGTGTGCTTTCATGTAGAAGTTAAGTACGAAGTGAAAATCAACACTATAATTTCATAATTTGGGACTCACATGTTTTAACTATTCTGAAAACAAAACCAAAATCTTTGTGGGTTTTAGACTTATTGATCATTTACAGAGTCTCTTACTTTACAACTATAATTGGATACGTTTTAGGTTTTGAGAAAACGTGATTTTCAGGAATTGGGTTCTAATGCATATAGCAAGGGTTGGAAAAACAAAAGCAAGTTATTCCAGATACTGAAAATATGCAGTGGTTTGGTTCACTGCATGGAGAGAGAGAGAGAGAGAGAGAGAGAGAGAGAGAGAGAGAGAGAGAGGAGAATTTTCAAATTGTCTCACAGCTGAAAACAAACTAGTCGATAATGGAAGCAGGTGAGTGTGAAGTGGACTTGAACTGACAGTCAGACTTTCACGTGGAGAAACCTAACTGGCTACTCAGATGCTTATGTATGTGGACGGTTACGTGTCTATACCACATGTATGTTGTTATAATTAGGGACGCTAATACAGATGGATATCCTGTTCAGCCAGTGCTCTGCTCCTCTGGTGTGGCTGGAACGCCTTCTGGGAAAGCAGGGGGTGATGCAAGTGGGAGCTGCCGGTCCTCTGGGCCCTTCCTTAGGGCCCCAGGGCAATGAGCACCCCTGTCCTCTGCTTGGGATGTCTGCACACAGCAGCTTATGCCAGTGGGGGAACGGGACCCTGCTTGAGTTAAGAGAGATTTGACCAGAGCCGGTGGAGAAGCAGTGCGTCCACCAGAGGGGCACTGGCAGGCTCAGGGTCATCTTGTTTTACTTACTAGAGTCTTCTTTCTCTTCATGTCCTTTGTTTTGTTCTGCACAGAAGCATCCCAACCTTCACCCCAGGTTCCCATAACTCCATAACTTGCCCCAAGTGCCCCAGCTCCTAAGGACTGTTTCCCCATTCTAAGGCCACCCTGGCAGGTCTGGGCTGGTTCCCTGATTGGGGGGGGGGTTGGCTTGGGAGGGGGGCGCTCAGTACAGCTTTGAAGGAGGTTTCTCATTCCTTCAGTATCCTGGGTGTACCTGCTCCCCTCAGAATACAGCCCTGTGTCTTTTTCTTCTGTTTCTCTCAATCTCTCTCTCTGTTTCAGACTCTTTCTCCCTTAGGGTGGTTCTGAGTCCTCTTTTCCTCAGTTTCTTTCTATGCTGTGCAGTTTTTCCTGATTTTGTTTTATTCTTCCTCTCCTTGATGGCTGCTCCCCTCTTCCTATACTTCCTCCACTCTCCTTGTATGTCTGCACACACACACACATCTTCTAAACGTAATTTGTGTGTAGTGTATGTGTCTCTGTGACTCACCTTTAAGTATATGTACAAATAGAAGTGAATGCCCACATACGTGTTTCAGTTTCCACAAACTTGTGAGGTCAGCATGCCCTCCTGAAGGTGAGGAAATTGGGTCTCAGGAAGGTGGAGTAAACCGGTCACAGATCGCAGGGCGTCTGAACATTCTTCTCTGCGCCAAAGCCCACGCTCTTTCCGCTCATGTACCTTCATGGGGAAAGTAAAGACTAACTCATTTGTCTAAGAATATGTGAGCAGAGTATTTATTCCCATCACCGTGGTTACACATTTAGTTGGCCTCTGGTGTCTCCACAACACCAGCTATCCTCCTCAAAACAAGAGCAGCATCCCCGTTGTCCACGGGCGTGGCCACTGGACCGCGTCAGTGCAGTGATCAGGCATCTACCTCATCCCTGAGGTGGGCTCCCTAACAAGACAAGTGTCCCATCGAATACCCTACAAAATCTTTACAACATTACTGATTACATTCCCCAATTTGACTTTCATATTCCGGTGGCAATTTTGTGGTTACTGATTGTGCTTTCAAATCCCCTCACCTTCTCCCTCTTCCCCACCCCCGTCTCATCTAGCAACCCTCAGTTTTTCCTCCATATCTCTGAGGCTGTTTCTGATTAGTTCGTTCATTTACTCTGTTCTTTAGATTCCACATATAAGTGAGATCATGTGGTATTTGTCTTTGTCTGGCTTATGTCACTCAGCATAATGTTCTCTAGGTCCATCCATATTGTTGCAAATGGTAAGATTTCATTCTTCTTTATGACTGCGTAATACTCCATTGTATAAATGTACCTCAGTTTCTTAATCCAGTCTTCGGTTGTTTCCATATCTTGGCCACTGTGTATAGTGTTGCACTAAACATCAGGGTGCATAATTTTTTTTTCAAATTATAGCCTTGTATTTCTCCGGATAGATACCTACGAGTGGAATTGCTGGGTCATACGGTAGTTACATTTTCAGTTTTTTGAGATACCTCCATACTGTTTTCCATAGTGGCTGCACCAATCTGCAATCCCATCAACAGTGCGCAAGGGTTCCCTTTCTCCACATTCTCGCCAACACTTGTTGTTTGTTGATTTATTGATGATAGCCATTTTGACTGGGGTGAGGTGGTATCTCATTGTGGGTTTTATTTGCATTTCTCTAATGATTAGTGAGGTTGAGCATTTTTTCATATGTCTGTTTGCTATCTGTATGTCCTCTTTAGAAAAATGTCTGTTCATGTCCTCTGCCCATTTTTCAATTGGATTGTTTGTGTTTTTTTGGAGTTGAGTTGAGTGAGTTTTATATAAATTTTGGATATTAATCCCTTATCGGATATATCACTGGCAAATATCTTCTCTCATTCAGTAGGATCCCTTTTTGTTTTATTGATGGTTTCCTTTGCTGTGAAAAGCTTTTTAGTTTGATGTAAGCCGACATGTTCGTTTTTTTCCTCTTACTTCCATTGCCTAAGGGGATATATCAGTGAAAATCTTATGCCGGGTAATGTCTGTAAAGTTTCTTTCTATATTTTCTTCTAGGAGTTTTATGGTTTCAGATCTTACATTTAAGTCTTTAATCCATTTTGAATTTATTCTTGTATAAGGTGTAAGGAGGTGGTCTAGCTTCATTTTTTTTGCATGTGTCTGTCCAGGTTTCCCAGCACCATTTATTGAATAGACTGTAAATTCTTGCTTCCTTTGTGACAGATTAAATGATCATATAGGCATGGATTTATTTCTGGGCTCTCTATTCCGTTCCATTGACGTATGTGTCTGTTTTTAAGCCAGTACCATGCTGTTTTGATTACTGTAGCCTTGTAGTATAATTTGATGTCAGGTACTGTTATACCTCCCGCAGCAATCAGACAAGAAAAATAAATAAAAGACATCCAAATTGGTATGGAGGAAGTAAAATTGTCATTATATGCACGTGACATGATACTATATAGAGAGAACCCTAAAGACGCCACCAAAAAACTACTGATAAATGAATTTAGTAAAGTAGCAGAATACAAAATTAATATTCAGAAATCAGTAGTGTTTGTATATACCAATAGTAAAATATCAGAAGGAGAAATTAAGAAAACAATCCCATTTACAATTGTTTCAAAGACTGTAAAATATCTAGGAATAAATTTAACCAAAGAAGTAAAAGATCTGTACTCAGAAAATTATAAGTCACTGAAAAGAGAAATTAAAGAAGATACAAATAGATAGAAACACATACCATGCTCATGGATAGGAAGAATTAATATCATTAAAATGTCCATACTGCCTAAGGCAATATGCAGAGTCAACGCAATTCCTGTCAAGCTACCAAGGACATTTCTCACAGAAATAGAACATATAATCCTTAAAATTTATATGGAACCATAAAAGACCCCAGATAGCCTCAGCAACCTTGAGAAATAAGAACAATGTTTTTCTTCAAAGGTGTGACATTGCTACCATTCTTACATGTTTCAGAGCTGCTCACACTGAGCCTCTCTATGCAACGCGAGTAGCAAGCCAGTGTCAAATCTACAGCTGTTGTTTCTGATTTATCCTCAGACCAGCAAATCTAGGACTACAATAAACTGCCCACCCCCAAATCCAGGATGCCTTCTAGGTAAACTTCTCCAGTTCTCCCCAAATTTAGGCTTGTTCTTTACCCAGAATCCCCTTCAATATGTATATATTTTTTTCTGGTTAAATATACTATTTTTAATTATTAATTTAATTTTGTGGAATCTGAGGCTTGTTTGAAGTGTTAGACCCTAAGTGCTTATAAAATCTCTTCA